>NC_073313.1:151109827-152412327 GCF_027595985.1 Sorex araneus | reverse complement strand
TAGCACTGCTGACTGGCCCCCAAACAAAACCACGCAAATGAAAGAGTAAGTTGCTTTCTAATGAGGAAAAAGAAGATCTAATTTCACAAATTTTTAAAATTTACCCAGAGTAAAAGCATTTTTATGATGGCCACAAAGATAGCACAGAGCACAGGGTGCTTGCTGGCATGCAGCCAACCCAGGTTCATTCCCCATTGCCCAGAGGTTCCCAAGCTGTGCATGAGGGGATCAATGAACACAGAGCCAGGAGTAATTGCTTAGCATTGCCCAGCAGAGCCTCCAACCAAAAAAGAATGAATTTATGGGCTGGAGCTACAGACTGCTAGGGTGTTGGCCTTACATACAGCTGACCTGGGTTCAGATCTCGGAACCCCACTGAATACCATAAGCATCAAACAGAAAAAGCAAATGGAAAAAAATTGTATTGTGTCAACACCCCCACCCACAGCCAGTTTTATAGGACAAAGTTTTGAGTTTTAGGGCCACAAGTGACAGAACTTTGAGATTATTCATGATAGTGCTTGGGAGACCCTGCATTGTGCCAGAGATTGCCCCATGGCAGGCTGCTTGCAAGGCCAGTGACTGCACTCCTGGTCTATCTCTGACCCCAGGAATTCAAATTCTATGTAAATCCTATGAGCCTTGTGGGAGAAACACAGACTGGCACGATGGGAGTGGGGGTGCACAGAGATGAGGTCCAGCTGTTAGAGGCCATGGCAGGGCTGCTGGTACCTGGGGCTCCCAGCATGATGCCAGTATGCAGCACAGACTGCAGTTTCAAAGCAGTTTCAAAGATTTCAGGTGTCAGAAAGAAAACCAGTGGGCATGGCACTTGCCATGCATGTGGCAGACTTAACTTCACACCCTGAATCCCCAAGGAGTGATCCCGGAGCACTGCTGGGTCTGGCAGCAATCCCAAATCTCATCCCCTCCCTACACACATAAATAAAAGCAAAGAGGAAATTGTCTGCCAACAGCAAAGGTTTGGAATCCAGCGTTATATTCTTAAGAATCAGTTCTTTACTTTGTCTTTGTTTGGGGGCCACACCTAACAGGGCTCAGAGCTAACAGGCCAGGCTTTAATGGACTATATGATTTTACTCCCTTGATAGATAATTTTGCGTAAGAAAACAGAGGAGAAAGATTACACTTACCCCAAAAGAAATCTTAATGGTGAAAGTCTGTAATTTTTTCTCAGAGCCTCCAACTCCTTTTCTTCCTAACAGCATTTTGTTGTGGAAGGGCAAAACTGACCCCTGTTAATGCAGAAATCAGCAAAATCAGTCTCGGATACCCAGCAATGAAACTAGCCAACCTAAACCCACCTGGGAAAGCTCCTAGGCCCAGCAAGTGGGCTCAAATAATCACTATGCCCCTAGTCAAAATGCCCCAGAAATTTCTTTTGTTAACTCTAAAAGAATGAGTAGCTTATGTAACCAGAACTATTATTGGAAACTTATGTTTACCTATTGCCTGACCACTGTTATGCTATACACCTGTCAAAATACCTTTATTGGATAACTAGCTAAGTTTTTTTTTCTGAAATAGTAAGACATGTACTGCTTATGTAATCAAACCCTATATAAACTGCTTGCTGCCTGAATTCAGGTTCGCTGTTAAGAAAGCACTCTGTGGGTGAGATAGTTGACCCCAGTCTACTGGAATACAACTCCTACTGCTTTTGCATTATCAAGTTAGTGTCTGTCCTTCTCGCTGCTAGGGAACCTATAGTTCTGGGTTTAAGCATTGAAATATTCCAGAATGTTCACATCCAATAACTTACAACAAATGTATCAACAGAGGGCAGGGAAGAGCACACTAGCCTGGAGCTGTTGCTGGCCAACTGGAAGCCTGGCAAGGGGAGGGAGAGGGGGCTTCTCTGGTACCCACTGTCCACTGGTACTGTGAGCAGAGAGCAGCAATCAGCCCTCAAGCACTGGCAGGTGTGGCCCCAAACCCCACCTCATGTTCTGCCCTCGTAGTGAGGTAGAACCAGGAAGAGGAGTTCAAAGGGCAGAGCACGTGCTTGAAGGAGCTGGACTGGAACTTCAGAGACACCTGGACAGAGGGGCAGAGTCCTGGTCTATCTCCAAGTCAGTAGCAAAAAGAAAAACCAGAGGAGAACAGGCAGGGGGCTGGAGCAATAGTACAGCAGGTAGGGATTTTGCCTTGCACGTGGACAACCCGGGTTCAATTACCAGAATCCCGCATATGGTCCCCAAGCACCAGCAGGAGTAATTCTAAGTGCAGAGCCAGGAGTCACCCCTGTGCATCACCAGGTCTGATAAAAAAAATAATAAAATCAAGGAAAAGAACAAACAGGAGAGATATTCCCAATGCCCAAAAAAGATGTTCAAAGAATGCTCATTGTCATGACAAATTCTGGAGTGAGTCTTTTCTCTGGGGGAGTTTTGTGCCACACCTGACAGTGTTCATCGGACACTATGAAGTGATGAGGCAAGCTACACGCAAGCCAGGTGCCCTACTAGCTGTACCATCGCCTAGCACGCCTGGTCTGGGAGAGATGGACAGTGGGGAGGGCTGTGCTGAGACACTTGACAGATGAAGCAAAAATTTTTTTTTCTGTAGAAAAAATTACATAGGGTTACCAGATACAGTATAGCTGATAGGTTGTTTTTCTTTCTAGCTGAGAAACCACATTCAATTCTGCAAAGCAGATAGGGTCCCCGAGCAGTGCCAGGAACAATGTTGAGCTCAGATCCTAGATTAAGCACTGAGCACTGAGTGCTGTGAACCAAAATCTACAATTAAAAAAATAATAATAAATCAAAGTTTTTCTGTGCAAAGGGGCTGGAGACATAGTACAGCAGGAGAAGTGCTTGTCTTGCAAGCAGAAAAAACAGATTTGACTACTGGCATCTAATATGTTTCCCTGAGCACCATCAGGAGTAACCACGTATAGCCAGGTGTGCCCCACACTAAAAATAATTACTAAAAATGAATTAACTGGAATAAATCGATAAAGGCGAGGGAACCAACGGTGACCATATACTGCGCTATGGGAGAGCTCAGGGCACCCAGTTAAGTGTGCATGTTACTCCTTCTAAGATTTCACACTAGGTTGCATGACCCGTGAGGTCCAATGCAGCCCTGATGCACCACCCCCTCTGCGACCAGTCTCAGCATCCTCTTACAGCTTCCTGTGGAACCCCAGAACCTACCAGTGAGTGGGGAGCACGTGAAAGTCAAAAAGCTCCACCAGATACTATTGAGCCCCCAAAAGTGGGGAATGGTAACCCCTACCTCCACAGGGCAGGAGGCTAGTACACTGAGAAGACATCTGCCTTGTATGCTGCTGTGACTGTAGCCAGCAGCCCCTAGGATCCCCTGAGCACTCCCAGGACAGATCCCTGAGTGCAGAGCCAGGAGTTAGCCCTGAACAAATACTTTTTAAAGGAAAAGAAAGAAAACGCCTCCACAGATACCTTTGAAAAGGGTGTCTGTGACCATTAGGATGACTCTGGATTCAGTCTCAGGAATGAAAGGCGGCCAGCAACAGGCTGGCCTGGGATACTCCCCACAAGACCCCTGCCCCCACCCTGTGACCATCCTTGCAAGGGACCTAACACATGCCTAATGCGGCTGCACAGGCCCCGGGGAAACTGAGGCTCCTTCTGGCTCTGACACTCTCTCTCTGGATGGGGGCCTGAGCGACAGGTCAGCAGGGAGGGCAGGGGCCTCGCGTTGGATTTGTGTCCCAACACCCTTTGGTGTCCCCTGACCCCAGCAGGGATCGCTGAGCAAAGCCAGGAGTCGCCCCCAGCACCATGCGTGTGGCCCGAAACACACTGAACAATAATTTAAAAAGAAACAACTCTCTTGTTTGTTCCGTTATTTTGCTTGTTCTGGAACTTTCCGAGCGACCTCACTCACCCGAGCTCATGTTCCTCCCCGGCCCCACGCTGCTTCTCACACCCGGGTTTCTTTGGAGATTTCGAGGTGATCGCTCCGACCGTGCTGGGGGACCCTGTATGGTGGCGGGACCGGGCCAGTGCCCTCCCGAGACTGATGCCCCCTCCACGTCTCTCTAGTCTCCTCAGGAAAACTCCCGCTGCTCCCTGAAGTCAGTGAATAAAGGAGGGGTGGTGCTGGGTGAGAGGCTGCAGCCGCCGTCCCCGTCACTGGGCGAACCACCGCCCACTCCGCAACACTCTGCTGGTGACACTAAAGGCCCTTGGGACGCCCCCTGTCCCCTGGTGCCCCAAGGACAGCACCTTCCCTACTCCTCAGCAGGCAACAATGGCCGGACTGGACTGGAAGCAAAGCGGCCAGGTTCTGTGACATCACTGCATCTCCGCTCACGGCCTTAAAGGGCCAGGCTCCAAGGACTCCTGACCACCTAGTTTCTGGCAGGAATGAAATTTTTTCCTGTTTCATGACTTCAGTCAGATAATCAGTATATCTAGGGGTTACCAGGTCCAGGACAAATGGAGAGTGAGGGACTGAACAAATGGCATATGCCCAAAGTCTTTATATTTTCATGAAAAGAATAAGGGCTAGAGTGATAGTGCAGCGGGTAGGGTGTTTGCCTTGCACACAACCAACCTGAGTTTGATTCCTCCAACCCTCTCAGAGAGACCGGCAAGCTACCAAGAGTATCTCACCTGCACAGCAGAGCCTGGCAAGCTATCCATGGCATAATCTATATGCCAAAAAACAGTAACAAGTCTCACAATGGAGACGTTACTGGTGCCCACTCGAGCAAATCGATAGGCAACAGGATGACAGTGACAGTGAAAAGAATAAAATGCACTAATATTACATGCAAACTACCTCCTGGACCATACCTCACCATGGTCTTATCCTGCCTGTTATTCCCAAGAATCAGCATTAGCCTCCAAAACAGAGACCTGGAGGAGAAATCAGAGCGGTGAGCAGAGAGAAGACAAACTTCTAGCCCTAACCTGGAAAGGTCCTGCTTGACCCTGGAGATGTCCTGGTGGGAGGCACCTGGGGTACCAAGTCAAGCCCCAACTCAGGGAGACACTGCCAGTAGCTCCTTCCTCTCCTGGGGATGTAAAGTAGGCTGGAATTTGGGCTTCAAGGAGACAGGAGACAGGTGACGAGCTCGGTGGACAGAGGAGGATATTGCAGCCCTGAGATCCAGGACTCCTCCCTGGATCCCAAGGAAGGTCCTTATGGGCCCAGCCAGGGGCTGCCTCCTAGGCAAGGAGCCCCTTTGATTAAGCACGCCTGAGCTTCAGGGCTGCCCACAGCAACCACAGCCCCCAAAGTGGCTCTGCGTGGGGGCAGCCACAGGGACTCAGCATGAACAAAACTTTATCCTCGTTCTGCTCAAAAAATTATCATGAGCGTGTATGTCTGTGTGTGAGTTTGTTTCGATGTTTGGGTCACAACAGGTAGTACTCAAGGCTTATTAGAACTTGGCACTCAGGGATGACTCCGGTTGTGGTTCGGGGGACTGTTTGGAATTCCAGGGATTGAACCTGGGTTGGCCTTGTGCAAGATAAGTGTCTTCCCCACTTTACTACCACTACGTCTGTTTCAAAATAATTTTTTTCCAACAAAGCAGAAGTGATCCCTATATAAGAATCTCCTCCTCAAAGAAAAACCCAACAAACTGGGATTGGTGTTTGATTATTATGTAATCAAATACAGTAAACTACATTATAAAATAAAAAATAACACCTTACTTTAAAAGTAACCCCATTACATAGCTAAAACAATTCTTGGGAAAAAGATGATGGGAGGCATCACCCTCCCCAACCTCAATCTTTACTACAAAGCAGTAACAATTAAAACAGCATTGTACTGGAACAAAGGCAGAGCCATAGACCAATGTGAATGTGTGATCCTGGGGGACCCCTGCAGCAAAGATTGCCTCCAGGTTCGAAATGGCCCCAGCAGGCGGGAGCCGAACTGAGTGAGGGTTCTGTGGCCTTGGGGTTAGGGGCCTATATCATAGCACTTAGAGCTTTTGATTTCCACGTTGTAACCCAGATTCCATCCCATGAGCACCACCAGGACTGATTCCTGAGTGCGTAGCCAGGAATAACCACTTTATATCGGCTGTGTGGCCTCCAAAAATAAAATAGAAAGCAGGTTTATTTTGAGAGGCAGAGCAGAAACTATCCAAGGAAAAGCGACTGTGTTACTGTCAGTTTTGTATTTATTAGTTAATATGATGTCCAAGGCCATCCTGAGGGCGTGGTCATCACAGATGGTTTGGGTTTGCAAGTGAAAATATCTTTTTGGGCTATTTTTGGTGGTATTTGGGGGGTTGGTGAAGAGATCATCCATGCCTCTAGACCCTCAGGGTTTATTTCTGGCGCTGGGCTGTATTATTCCTGGCAGTGCTCTGGCTCCATAAACGATGCCGAGGATTGATTGGGTTCAGCAAGGCAAGCATCCTACCGCTTTACTGTCTGTCTGATTCCAATGTTGGTGTTTTTGTACATCAGGAATTTCTGCTCTCTCACATCAAGTTGCAAAGCCTCTTGCACTTTTCATCTTTCCCTGATCAGACGACCCAAGCTATTGGGGTGAGTACTGTGGGTAAAGGTTGTTTTTTTATCTCTGAAGTACGTAAGCCTCGTGTTTGTGGGTCCTGTCAGAATTGAAGTTCACGACCCTCCAAACACAGGATATGATGGTCCCTGACCTGGAGTCTTTGGCCTGCATATCATAAGGGTAGAATCTGTAAACTCTGATGGGCAGGGCCCTACCCGTAAAGCATGAGACTTAGTCATCTCCTGTCCTTTCATTGGTTGTTATGATGGGTACACCCACCCAGCAGGTGGATGGGGTTTGAAAATGAAAATGATTTTTATTATATATTTTTTACTTCTCTACCACATTAAAAATGCTCAGGGCTTCCTCTTGTATCTCTGCTGAGGAATTTCTGCAGGCCGACTTTGTGGACCCCAAGGGATGCCAGGGATTGTTCCGGGTTGACAGTGTGCAAGCAGCTTCCTACCCGCTTCACTGTCTCTTCCTCCAACTTTCTTTTCTTATTCCTTTTTACCAGTCAATATCTCCTTCAGGGGCTGGAGTGATAGCACAACGGGTAGGGCATTTGCCTTGCACGCGGCCGACCCGGGTTCAATTCTCAGCATCCCATATAGTCCCCTGAGCACCTCCAGGAGTGGTTCCTGAGTGCAGAACTAGGAGTAACCCCTGTACATCGCCCTGTGTAACCCAGAAAAGCAAAAAAAAAGAAAAGAAATCTCCTTCAGAGGCCTTAGTGATAGTAAAGTGGGTAGGACGTTTTTCTTGTACGTAGGGCAACCCAGGTTTGATCCCTGGCATCCCATATGGTCCCCTGAGCAAGTTCAGGAGTAATTTCTGAGTGAAGAGCCAGGAGGGAACCCTGAGCATAGCCAGGTGTAAGCCAAAAAGAAAAAAAAGTATGTAGGAATATGTGCTTCTGAAAGTCACGGAGAAAAGCACCCCACTCGTTTCATCTCTCCCTTAGCAGGATACCCACAGTTTTGTTTTGAGTAGTGCTGGTAAAGTAAGATATTTGAAGGAAGATATTGATTTTGGGAGGGATTAGGATGAATGGAAGCTTCGCCTAGGGCTCAAACCTGGTATGCTGGAAATAATTTATTTCAAAAGGGCCAGTGCACAGCATGTAGGGCATTTGCCTTGCAAGGGGCCAACCCAGGTTCTGTGTATGTCTGGCATCTCATATGGTCCCCGAACACCACCAGGACTGACACCTCATCCCAGAGCTAGGAATAATCTGTGAGCACTGTTGGTTATTGCCCAAAAACCAAACAGACATGCACACACACACAAAAACAACCAAACACACACAGAGAAGATGTGAGAGCAGAGAACAAAGAATAAGTATTCAGAATAAAACATGGGCTTTTGCAGCATAAAATAGTCCAAAAAAACTGGATTTAAGGACTCACTCTTCAATTCTTTAACTGTTTCATGCTAGAATTTGTCTTTGCACATGAATTTATTTTTGGTTTTCTTTTCTTTGTAAATTACCTTTTGTTGTTGCAGTATTTTGGGACCAAACCCTGAAGTGTTCATGGATGACTGTTGGCTCGAGCTCAGGGATCATTTCTCCCAAGGGTTAGGAGCCCACCTGGGGTACTCAGGTATCAAACCTGAGGCAGTGAAGTAGAAGGTGAGCACCTTCTCTCCTATGTCACCACCTTGGCCCCCAAGGTATAATACTCATATTTATTTATTTATTTTTTATTGAATTAGCATGAGAAGAGTTACAAAGCTTTCAGGATTAGGTCTCAGTCATACAATGATCAAACACCCATACCTTCACCAGTGCACATGTTCCACTACCAAGAACCCCAGTATGTCCCCCCCTCTTACCCCTCACCCTGCCTGTGTGGTCGATGATTTTCTCTTTACTCTCTCTTTACTTTGAGTATATTAAGTTTTCAACATAAAATCCACTATTATTATTTGTTATTTTCCCCCAACAATCAGACCTGCCAAAAAGGCATCATTAGATCATTTGTTTTCTGTTGCTGATAATGAAGAGCATATGACATTGTGCGGTAATACTCATCTTTAAAACGTAGACTCACTCCAGGTGCTCCAACTGTGAGACACAGTTCACTTCCTGATATTAAACACCTGGATATTAGGATAATTTTCTTATACAGCACACTGCGCAGTTTTCAGATACATTCCTTCACAACAGAAGTGAATGTGGATGCAGGCTCCTGCAGATTTGTCTGTGTGTCTTGGAGCATTCCAGAGTGAAACCTGTGGTGATCTCACTGGAAGGAGGACCACTGAGGCCAGGGAAGAGAGGAGCGTGTGCTGGTGAGTTGTGTAAGTTCACAGCTGTAAGTTGTTGAGTATACCGTAAGTGAGCTGCAGTGGTGGTGGCTTGGTCGCTTTCGCCTGCCACATGCTTTCGGTGGCCATCGGCTGCTTTCCGCATTGGCCTGCAGGCGCCAACAACAGACGCATGATGGAGGGAACAGAGCCGCCAGGCTGGTTGGTGATCAGTTGCTGTGTATTCCATTCTCCCCATGTGCACGTTCCAGTCTCACTAAGCTCCCCGTTCCACTCTCACCTGCCCCTCATTCCTGTCTTCTCCTAACGCCCGTTATAGTCTCTCCACACTGTCTTGCAGCCTAGGTCTGTGCCCACCCTGCAAGCATTCCTGGTAGCAACTACACCCAGGTGAGGCTGCACAATCAACATAGGAAGATCCTTCCTTCCCAGGGAACTCTTCTAAGTTAAGACAACGATCTTCTGCAGCCAGGAGATCCTCTCAAGCTCAGAATACCGCCTTGGGGTGTGTTTCTCCTTTTCTTAGTCCAACAACCATTTTAGAGTGAGTTACTTCTATAAAATCTTTCTCATCAGTTTGTATGGACACAGAGATACATTAAGCTTGTCAGGTGTTCTCCTGGGGACATCTTGGTATATATCCCAGTTTAGTCTTTCCTAACCCTAGCAGGATCCTCATCCAGTTTTTACTCTTTGGATCATGACAGAATTTGTACAGGATTGTGCTCTTATAGTTAAGCATTATGGCTTTTGTCCTGGCCCATTTTGATGCCAGGGTAGCTCACAGCTTACCCTAGGTCCATCCAGTTTCTTGTCGGGGCCCTACCTTTGAGGTGCTAGGGACTAAGCGTAACTGAGGCTTAAGTCAAGAAAACAGTTGCCCAGGAGTGAATATTTTTCGGAGTTAATTAACTCGCAAGTTCCAGAAATGTAGCATTCACTGTCTTCCTGTGTCTCTATAGAAAGAGCATTGCTCTGAAGTAAACTATGTAAAGAAGGGAAAAAAGGAGTAAAGCAATATTTCACTGAACAAATACAAAATAAGAGATTTCTGTGGAATTTGACTTTACAAGTCACAGGTACTTCTTAGGGGGAAATGGTGATTAACTGGGTGGCGAAGAGAGCAGAGAGAAGAGGTTAAAGATAAACATTCAGGAATGGGCGTGTCTCAGCAGCACTGTGATGGGTACAACCTGGTAAACCTAAGATCCCTGCAGCCAATGTTATCTGACAGTGATTTTCTGAGGACGCTCCATGGACTTGGGCCTGGGCTGTGTGTGGATTCCCTGTGCGTGTTGAAACGTGCTGCTGACCCTGGAGGCCTCTGGCTCCTGGATCCAGGCATCTGTGCCATGCTCACACTACACTTCCTTCACCCAAACTGTCAATCATAATGATCCTGCCTTTGCTTTCATCACTTTGCTCCATTCTTTTTCATCTGTCAAGCATCTGTGTGTTTCAGGACCGTACGTGCCCCATCCCCCTCTGTGACTAGCCTGGCTGCACAGCCTGCAATGTTGGGGTGCCCTTTTCAGGAGCAGCATATCCACCTCCCACCCTGCCCGCTCTAAATACGTTTGTGTTTTCTCTCAGATCATCAGGATGGTCTTTGAGCATCCTGAAAAAATTACTTTTATTTTGTTGTGGGGCCTTGTGTTGCTGTAGGTTTTTCCTGGTGGTCCTCAGGCCTTCCTTTGGGCGGTCCTCAGGGAACAGCCCCTGTCACCCTACCTGCTGTTCTCTCTGTGACTTCCTAAGAGATTTCCTTCAGTGTTTGTGTTTAAAAGTGAAGGAGTGAGCCCATAACAAAGCTAGTTGGGTGGAGCTACAGTACAGCGGGGAGGGTGTTGGTCTTACCCATGACCGACCAGGGTTTGATCTGCAGTATCCTATATACTCTCCCAAATGTCACCGGTTCCAGCCAAATACAAAAGTCTAAGAATTAGTTTGAGGATTGTCAGGCTCCTCACAACGATACTCCCGAAGTACCTTCCCTTAGCTCTGTACCGGTTAGGACTGAGAACCACAGAGATGTCCTCCACATGCTTGGCCTATCCACCCAGGGGCTATTCAGCTAATTCTTACCTTGCTTGCTGCAGTTGATTTCAGAGCTTAAAACCCAGCATGAGGATTTGGTGTTGTTGCAATTTGATTTGTAAATTAAGTCACCAAAACCGAGTGAGCTGGCAAGGTTTCCACGTTGAATAGACATTTTTATGATGGCGGGATAGGTCAGTGGGGCAAGCATGTGACTTGAGAGGTGGGGGTCCAGGCTCCATCCCCAACAAATAGTCTGACAGCTCCGGAGGAAATCCAGAGCCTAATGCTGGGAGTACAAGGCCTTAGTCCCACTGGGTGCTGAAATTAGTCAAATTAAAACCTAAAAAAAATATATTAGTTTTCATACTAATGGAATAACGTGAATTTGCCATGTTTGGAAAGTTATTACAAGTGTTAATTGTTTCAAAGGACTGGCTGTGGACCCTAGCGATAGTGCAGTGGGATGGGCATTTGCTTTGTATGAAGTGGGCACCTGGGCTCCATCCCCAACACCCCACATGGCCACCAGCACCCCACTAGGACTCATCCCTGAGCACTGCTTGGTGTGCCCCCTCACAAAATTAATACAAGGCTGGAGCAATAGTGCAGTGGGTAGGGCGTTTCCCTTGCACGCAGCCAGCCCAGGTTCAATGTCCAGCCTCCATGTGGTCTCCCGTGCACCACCAGGAGTATTTCTTGAGTGCAGAGCCAGGAGTAACCCCTGTGCATCACCGGGTGTGACCCAAGAAGCACAAAATTATTACAAAAAGAAAACAAAAAGAACAAAAACCTCACTGATCCTGAGAGTAATGTGCTTGTGCTGACATGATTGAAATGGCCCCTGTGGTCCATCTCAAAATGTCGTGACCAGGCCTGCTCGGGGCACTGGCTCTGCGTTCAGCTTTCCACACAGTCCCAGACCCAGACAGTGACTTATACACCTACAGAGAAGATCATTAGCCAACTCTCTGGTGAGAAACACAGGACTCCTGATAGCCAATCTAGAGGTTTCTGGGCATCGATTCTGCCAACGCTTTGGGCAACTGGGCATTGGTTTGAACAAAGCAAAGGCAAATTGGTCCTTTGAACAAACTCTGCAACTCTCCACAGCCAGGGACCTGTTGTGCCGATATCCACCATCAAATCCCAAAGAGCCCCAGCGTTTTTGGAGTCAGATTGAAGGAGACATGGAGATATCAAGAAATAAAATTTGGAGGAGTGTATTCACACCAGCTGGCGGGCTGTCCTGCTAGGCAAGAGCAGCAGCTTCACAGCAGAAGCACAGGCTGTTGGTTGGTTAAGAAAAACCTCATCCTGGCATACCCGTCATTTTCATAAGCACCCACAAAATTACTTTCACTCACTGAGCCCATGTTCCGGAGCCCAGTAAGTTATGTAAGAATAGTGAAACAAGCATTGATATGGAAGAGAGAAAAGGTGATTACACACCAAAAACCAATCAACTATTGATCATTAACAATCGCGCTGTTGTGGGCCCTAAGCCATTGTTCCTATTTTATTCCACGACTGGCAAGCACCCTGCAAGAAATTCAGTATACTGGCCCGGAGCGATAGCACAGTGGGTAGGGCGTTTGCCTTGCACGTGGCCGACCCGGGTTCGATCCCCGGCATCCCATATGGTCCCCCAAGCACCACCAGGAGTAATTTCTGAGTGCAAAGCCAGGAGTAACCCCTGAGCATCGCTGGGTGTGACCCAAAAAGCAAAAAAATAAAAATAAAAAAAGAAATTCAGTATACTAATATTGTTGGGACCGGAGCCGCAAGGGAGCGAGACGGGATAGTCAAGAAGACTCTTGCAAGAGAAAATGTTTATTCAGACCAACATGCTGGGGCTGCACCTCAGGTGGATGCAGCAGTCTGTGCTAGTTAGGGCAGCCTTTTTATAGGGATTGAGTCCTCTGGGCCAGTCACGTAGTCACGTAGTCTCATCCGGAGCCACTATCTCCGGGTCTGTGTGTCCGGAACCACTATCTGCGCTCAGGGCCAGTTACGTAGCCATGTCTGGAGTCATTATCTGTGGAGCCGGGTCCAGAGTCACTATCTGGGCTCATCTGGAGTCACTATCTGGGCTCGTCCGGAGTCACTATCTGGGTTCTTTGTTCTAAGTAACTCCTTCTGTGAGCGGGTCAGATGTTCCCTTATCTTTTAGGCTCGTATGTAATCATCAGCGACTGGCATACAGATGGCAGGATGTATGTGACAGGACTTAGGTACAGTGCATTGTTATGTATAGCTCAAGGGCGTAAGCATGGTTACAGAAGCAGAACAAAGCGAGGTTACAAAAGTCAAAAGTGGTCAGCTAACCATTCAACCCAATGTAATTTCTTTCAACTCAACAATATAGTTATCAAACAACTCCACTAAATGAAATGTAAAGTTCTAAACTAAGTTTCATCTTTTACTATAAGAAATATCAATCATATGACTGGTTGAAGAAAGTTTTGTACATCTATACAATGGAATACTATGCAGCTGTTAGAAAAAAATGAGGTCATGAAGTTTACATATAAGTGGATCAACATGGAAAGTATCATGCTAAGTGAAATGAGTCAGAGAGAGAGAGACATAGAAAGATTGCACTCATCTGTGGAATATAGAATAATAGACGGAGTCTAATACCCAAGAATAGTAGAAATAAGTACTAAGGTGGGCAACTCAGAGAAGGGAGCACCAAGTAAAATGTGGTCGAGGTCATGCGGGGGAGGAGTGACACGTGCTGAATGTAGACTAGAGACTGAACACAATGGCCGCTCAACACCTTTATTGCAAACCACAACACCTAATCAGAGAGAGAGAACGAAAGGGAATACCCTGTCATAGTGGCAGTTTGGGGTGGGGGGAGACGAGACTGGGGAGGGTGGGAGGGACCCTGGGTTTACTGGTGGTGGAGAGTGGGCACTGGTGAAGGGATGGGTTATCGAACTTTGTATGGAGGAAACATGAGCACAAAAATGTATAAATCTGTAACTGTACCCTCACATTGATTCACTAATTAAAAATAAACTATTAAAAAATTAAAAAATTTAAAAAAAGAAATATCAATCATAGCTGAACAGTCAGTCAACATGTCAGAAAAAAAGGCTTTCTCCTGCACACCCACTGTACAATTCTTGACTTCTGGTTCAAATTTTGAAGAATTTTAGATTTTGCTGCATAATTCATCCACTACTAAACTACTAAATGACTACTCAGTTATAAAGCAGTGAAGGGAATTTCTGTTCATGCAGCTGATCCATTTTAGATCCCAGTTGAATTTAGTGCATTGTTGAACTTGAGCATTGTTTGAACAGTTGCTGAGCACAGAGCTAGGAGTAGCTTGAGAACACCAGTGGCTATTAACATACACAAACACATACACAGGAATATTGATTATACGTATAATACTGTCCCATTCACCAATTCCTGAGCCTCATTCTGCGACACCCACAAAATTAGCTTAACTAATTTTGGACATGTGATTCACTTAGTTTCTAGCTCACTCCCGTACCAATACATAAACAGTTGGAGCTACTCCAGCAATTGGAAGTTCAGTGAATTGAAATAAAAAATCAGGGTTAGGACAGTCCAGCTGGGAAGTAGCTACCCCAGGTTCTAGGGTTAGGACAACAGAGGGTTCCCCCAGCCCAGTGTGGAGTGGCCCTGAGCAGTCAGGTGTAAGTCCTCAGCACTACAGAATGTGCCCCCCTCCAATTTGATAACACAAAACATGCCCCTGGATAAATTAACACAAAACATGATATTTGGATATTAACGCCCAGTGATTTCTGAGCATTATTTTTTGGTGCTTTTGTTTGGGGGTCAGGGTTGGGGCACTATTCTGGTGGGTATTTGCGAGGAAATCTTTGTGAATTTTATTCCCTTCGTGAAAACATAAAATCTTTGTCACCATAGGGAATGTGTTCACTCCATTTATTCGGTGCCTGGCAACCCCTCAGATACCCTGCTGACCTGATACAAGACGAGAAACTGGAAGAAAAATTAACTTTCCTAACCTGAAAGTACCCGGTCATGAATATTTGGAGTCTGGCCCTTTAACACTCTGGCCGGAAGTTTAGGTGACGTCACAGAGCCTTGTCTGAGGTGGGCTGTATTTCCGGTTGGCCTCCATTGTCTGAGCAGGAGGAGTTCGGCCAGTGGAGAGGGGGTCCCGGCGAGGTAGCTCCGTGGCCTTTGGCTGTGGCCCCACCTGGGGGACCCCAGCGTGCTCCCGAGGTTCGTCTCTTTCGTTCCTGCCCTTCAGGGAGACGAGGGGGCTTCTGAGGGAACTTACCTCAGAGCTGCCGGAGGGGAGCGCGTCTGGGGGAGGCCTGGTGGCGCCCGGCGGGGCCAGGGCAACTTCGGGCTCAGCGCTCAGGATCCTCTGGGGTCGGGGGACCCCATGGGGTGTGGGAACAAGGCCCCGCCCTCCCCGCTCCCCTGTCGCTCAGGCCCCAAAAACAGAGAAAGAGAGACAAGAGGGACCCCCAGTTTCCCTAGTTTCCCCGCAGGTTGGCGGGGAGTGCGCGGCTGCCTCCCCATTGGTTCCTGCAGGGACACTCAGAGCCCCCGGGGGTCACAGGCTGGGGCGGAGGGTCACCCGGGAATGTTCCCGGGCCGGTCCTTTGCGGGCCACTTCCATCATTGTGATTATGGAGTCGGGGGCAAAGGGTCGGTTTCCCTGGAAAGAGGGTAGGTGAGTCTCTCTTTTAATTAAAAAACAATGTTTTGTTTCATTATTTTTTTCCAACATCCCGTAGCGTTCAGGGTCACTCCTGGCTCTGCACTAGGGGACTCTCCTCAGGGTCCTATGGAATGTCAGGCTCAGTCTGTCAGCCCCGTGCACGGCAGACGCTCTCCCAGTGCACTGCCCTCTGCACTGGCTGGGGATTCTGGAGTGTGTGGCTGACCGTTTGATTTTCCCAGGTTCTATGCGCCTGCGGTACATTTTTGGGATTCTGGGAGATGCGAAGTTGTAAGAGACCCTGGCAGAAGGGGGTATAGCATCTGGGCTGTGTTGGATCAGAGGGGTCCGTGCAACCAAATGTAGGATGTAATAGGCTGGTCACTTCCAGGATGCGCCCCAAGATATACCATAATGCAATCTAGGATGACCATTGGTCACCACACCTTTATTTCTCTGTATTATATAATTTTTAGTGTTTTTATTTTTAGGGTGAGGGAACACATGGCAATTTTCAGGGGTTATTCCTACATCTGCACTGAGGGATCACTCTTGGTGGTGCTCAGGGAAACAAGGGATTCCGGCAATCAAACCTGGGAAGACACGTGCAAGATAAGAAACACACTATATATTTATTGTTATTAATTGTAGTTTTTGGTCAACAGTAGTTTGTGGTTTTTGGCAAGTGATCAGGGTTCACTCTTGGCTCTTTGCTCAGACATGGCTCCTAGCAGTGCTGTGGTGGGGAAACCTATGTGCTTTTGCATATTAACCCGGGCTCAGCTGCTTGAACGAAAAGCATCCTATCCATTTGCTATCTCTTCTAACTCTCTGATTTTATTTTCCCACAGAAATATAATTTCTGCTTCACCTGTCAAATTTCATAGTATTCCCTCATTTTCAATTTCTCCAGGACCAAAGACTCCCCCTTTGTTCTGGTGAGTACTTGCAGAAATGGGCTTTGCAGGGACCTGTTGCACTAGGTTTTAAATGTCTCCCTCTAGGGACTGGAGCCTTAGTACAGCAAGGACGGTGTTGGTCTTGCTCAGGACGGACCTGGGTTCAATCGTCCCATGCTCCATAGGAGTGTCTGGGAATTGAGATGTGTGGACCAAAAGACCATAAAGAAAGAAAAGCCAATGGGGCTGGAGCGAAAGCACAGCGGGTAGGGAATTTGCCTTGCACGTGGATGATCCAGGTTCAATTCCCAGCATTCCACATTGTCTCCTGAGCACCGCAAGGAGTAATTCTGAGTGCAAAGCCAGGAATAACCTCTGTGCATCGCCAGGTGTGACCCAAAAAGCAAACAAAAGAAAGAAAAGCTGAGCAATAGGAGAGCAGACAGAGCACTTGCTTTTCATGCGCCTAAGGTGTTTGTTTCCCAGTACTCCATAGGGTTCCCTGAACACTGCCGGGTGTCTCCCAAACTTCTTTTTGGCTGTTTTGGGCTTCTCTCCTACCTCCTAATTTTGTTTCCCCCTTTTTGCTACAAACTTGTCGTTGATCAGGGACTCTGCCCTCTGTCTCTGGAGGTAGAGGAGCCGTGCCATGTTCCCAACCAGTAAAGCAGGTGCTCAGCCCTTGAGCTCCTCTCCCTGGGTCTATCTCACTACTCGGGGAGCAGACAGGCTGGGATTTGAGGACACACTTGGTCGTGCTTGAGGCCTACGCCCTGCTCTGTTCACATTGGCAGTGCCAGTGGATACCAGTGATGGTCCCCGAGCTTCAAGTGGCCGCATGTGCTCCAGCCTGGTGTGCTCTCTCCTGTCCCTCTGTTCATACCTTCATTGGAATTTTTTAGGTGTGAACATGCTGGAAAACTTCCAAGAAGAGGCTGTCAGAAGGAAACGAAGGGGTTGGAGTGTCTGAGCAAAATTACAAACTTTCGTCAATTAGATTTCTTTTGGGCCAAATGTATGTTCCACCTACTTTTATTACATAGGATCACATAACTGAATGAGTAAAATGACATAATATGTGAAAACTTGACCTGTAAGTTCTGAGCATCCCAGGGTGTGGCCCAAAAATAAACAAACCAAAGAATTGAGCCTTGAGATTTATTGCTGGATCTCACACATCGCTGTTGGCAGATGACTTTCTCTGTGCCTTTATTAGAGGGGAGGGGAGTAGCAAAATCAATTCCAGCTGTACTCGGGGATAACTCCTTAGGGATTCAGGGTGTAAAGTTGAGTCGGGCGCATGCATGGCAAGTGCGTGCATGGGAAGTTCTCACTTACTGTCCCCTTCAAGCCTTTGAAATCACAGCTTGTTTTTGGCTCAGGGTCTCAACAGGAGCTGCCTGCCATGAGCACTACCACTTGGGCTTTATCCTAGCCTACGCCTGCATGCCAGTCTGTTCTTATCAGAGGGTTCACAGGATTTATATAGAATTTGAATTTTGGGGTAAGATATAGGAAACAGTGCAGGCACTGGCCTTGGAAGCACCCTGCCACAGTATAATGAGTTCATTTTCAGTTGGCCATGCCTGCGATGCTAATGGGTTACTTCTGGCTCTTCTCATTGATCACCCACTGCAAGACGTGGGGACACTTTCCGTCTGATAGAGATTGAAACTTGACTGAAGTGCATGCCAGGCAGGCACCCCATGCTCTGTGCTATCTCTGAGGCCATCATAAAAAGATTTTGCACTGGTTAAATTCCAGAAAGTTGTGATAGTAGATGTTCTTTTTCCTACTAAATACACAACTCACATTTCTTGAGTGTGTGTTTTTTCTTTGGGATCACATCCACCAGTAGTCTGGGCTTCCTTCTGACTCTTCACTCAGGAATCACTCCTGGTGGGCTTTGTGGACTGTAGGGATGAGGGAGGCCAATCCCGGGTAGCTGTGTGCAAGGCCAGTGACCTCCCTTCTCTGTGTTTTATTGATCTGTCTCTGGGACTTGATTTTTACCTATTCAGCTAGATATGTTTGTTAAAAATTATAGAATGTTCAGTTAGTGTGGACCTAGGAGCCCTAACAACGGGACAGCAGGTCAGCTGCTTGCTTTACCTTATGTGAGAGTGAAGGGCATCATGGATTACAACGCACTTCTCTGTCCCCTGGAGAGGAAGGGACATCTAGCAATGTATTTCTGGGTGGGTTTTGAGCTGTACCTGAGGGTGACGCTGGTCAGGTCCATGAGTTGTGCTCCGTTCTGGTTCTCATGTGTCTGACTTCTCCAGGTGATTCTATGGAGCCACCTGCCGATCCTTGGGAATTACAGAAGCTTCAGACAATGGTGACACACCATCTGACACACTGTCCCCAGGTGGGAGGAGAATGATGTGGTGACATGATGCAGTGACACTCGGGTACCGGTTTCTAGGGTCTCTGTCTCTTGAGTTTCAGGAAGGAGTCCTGGGATGTAATTCCTGGCCTGAGTGCTCCGACTCTCTGCTATTTGAGGCTACTTTGTCCTTGTCTGTTGGATTCCTTTTGTTTGGGTTTAGCACAACCAGCAGTGCTCGAGTACTTCTAACTCAGTGCTCAATTATCATTCCTAGCAGATCTGTGGGAACCGTTCAGTTGGCGTGGATTCAAGACTGTCTCCAGTTTAATTTTTTTTTCTTTTGAGCAACATTTTGTGAACATTATATTTTAGGACAGGAATGATATTGTGTGCTTTATTTCTGTTTCACTTATAGTACTTGTCTTTGCAAAGTAACTGTAATTTGATCTATGCAACATTTTTCTTTTTAAAAAAATCTTTTTAATTAGTGAATCACTGTGAGGGTAGAGTTAACAGATTTATATATTTCCATACTTTTGTTTCAGTCATACAATGCTCAAGTACCCATCCTTCCACCAGTTCCCATTCTTCACCAACGATGATCCCAGTATTCCTTCCACCCCCGACTTTATCCCCCCTACCCCACCTTGCCTCTGTGGCAGGGAATTCCCTTTTGTGTGGTGATGGGAGGGTTACAACGAGTGATTCTCCTGGGTTACTTCTGGCTCTGCACTCAATGTTGCAGCTGGCAGTGCTTGCCGGACCAGGTCGGACAGTGGGGATTGACAGTCCTGCCCATTGTCCCTGGACCCGCTGTAGTGTAACTCCATCTGCCTTTTTGTCTTCTATTGTTTTTGTGTTCTCACACAGCTTTGAGTCACTAACTGGATATTGTGTGTCCCTTTCTCATCCCTAGAACATAGAATAGGGACGGTGGGATATGGCATTGGTAGGGTGTGGTATCTAGTGATTGTTCCAACCCAATGTTGCTATTATTGGTCCTGTTGGGTCTGTGGTCAGGTGTTATCCTCTGTAGTGCTCATTGGATTTATTCCTGGGGTGGCTGCAGGCAAGTCCAGAACTTGCGGGAATCTTCTAGTCTAGTGTCATTGTAGTAGATCTGTCTTCTTGTGAGGGATTCCTGGGCTCAGCAGCCCGAAATGTGGATGGAGGCTGGTTCCTCCCAATTGGAATGGGGAAGGGAGTGAGGCCCTGAGCTCCTCTAGGGTGCTAGTGTGTCTCATTCTCACGCCCCATAGTATGGGGTGGGACGACATCACTCCTGTTCCATATGTCTGTGTTCAGGACATGGTGACCTTCCCCAACTATTTTAGAGACATCACTCCTGTTCCATATGTCTGTGTTCAGGACATGGTGACCTTCCCCAACTATTTTAGATTTACTTCTAATATTCATTCCCATCAATTTGTGTGGACACAAACTACATGAAGCTTGTAGGGTTGCTGTCCTTGAGACATCTTGCTAAAGATCCCAGAGTATAGATCCGAGACCACAGTTCTCAGGCCACTGTAGTCTTTCCTAACCCTAGCAGGATCCTAATCCAGTTGTTACTTTTGGATCATAAGTGAATTTGTCCATGCTCTTAACTTACAGTTCCATATTATAGCACTTGGCCTATCCTGATACCATGCCATAGTAGCTCACAGTTTGCCCTGGGTCCATCTAGTCCCTCATCAGGACCCTGCATTTGAGGTGCCAAGAAATATGGACAACAAAGGGTTTAGTGTCTCGAGAAAACAGATGACCAGGAGTTAATATTCATCGGAGTTTAAGGACTTCAAACTTCCAATAGCATAGACTTAACTGTCTTCCTGTGTCTCTACAGAAAGGACATTGCTCTGAAGTAAACTATGCAAAAAGGAGAGGAGAAGGAGAAAAGCAATATTTCACTTACCAAACACATGGGGAGGCACGGGGCACTCGGGAGGGCACTTGAGTCCTGCCACAAAATCTGTCTTCACAGCCACCCTGCCACCGGGCGCCAATTCCTCCTCTACCCACGAGACCAATGGCGGCCTGAACCAGGCAACCACAGCTAGAATAGAAAGGATTCCTGAAGGGCCCTCTGTGACATCACTTCCGCTCCTGCTAGGGGCCTTAAAGGGCCATGGCTAAGATTTAGAGAACCCAGGTGAACTGGTGGTGCAAGGGGAATGGACTAAATAAAGGAGTGGAGAGGCAGCAGATGGGGTGGTGGGCCACAGAGTGAGGAGCTGCGGGGGGAAGAAGACCCCTGATACTGTACTGGTCAGTCAAACATTCAACCAATGCTATCACGGTCCCTCAGGAAAAACGCGGGTGGGTTGTTTGAAGGTAAAACAGGCAGGTAGGTTCAAGGCACCTGACGCTGGGGAATTAATCAAGATGGTGTGAGAGCAGTGACTCCGAAGCCAGCCCTGGAGATGCAGAGAGGAACTGGCCTAGCAGCTGCCCAGAGAGCTGAACAGACACTGGAAAGGGGAAAAGGCTGGAAGAACACAGTCTTTGGAAAAAGCCCAACCACTGGACTCTTGTCTACAAGGGAAACCACAGGAGGCAGTTTCAGAAACACAATTTCAAATCCAGAGGATGGGGCAAGAGGGGTAGTACAGTGGGCTGGGCCCTTGCCTTGCATTCGGGCAATCTGGGTTCACACCTCAGAATTTCCAATAGTTCCCTGAGCATCACTGAAGTGCAAGAAAGAAATAGCACTGTAGCGCTGTCATCCCATGTTCATCGATTTGCTTGAGTGGGTACCAGTAACATCTCCATTGTGAGATTTGTTGTTACTGTTATTGGCATATCGAATATGCCACATGTAGCTTGCCAGGCTCTGCCGTTGGGGCGAGATATGCTCGGTAGCTTTCCGGGCTCTCTGAGAATGTTGGAGGAAGCCAGAAATTAGTATACATTAGGAAAATATTTATTTTATAGGCACGAAAGAACAAAGAATTTGCACTGATGATTAGTGACCAAAGTTGACCGTTTTTATAATACTATTTATTGAAACTCTATGCATGTTTGGGAGCTGAAGAAGCAATCTCTTTGGCCAGAGTGATAAACACATTGCACGTGACCAGTCCGAGTTTGATTCCTGCATCCCATTTGATGCACCAAGTACCGCCAGTAGTAATTCATGAGTGCAGAGATATGAGTGACCACTGAGAATCACTGGGTGTGATCCAAAAAGCCAAAACAAAATAAGAAGCAATCTCTTTTTTATTGTTTTGGTTTGTTTGTTTTTAGACTACAGTCAATGGCACTCGGTGCATACTCCTGGCTCTGTGCTCAGGAACCACTCCTGGTGGGGCTCCAGGGACCATATGTGCACATGGTATTGAACTAAGGCCATCCCCTTGCAAGACAAGCACCCTACCCACGTTACCACATCTCCACACTCAGACAGCACTCTCTTAAGGAGCATATACTCCCAGGAGTAAGCCCAAAGTTCCTATGGCTCCTACCTGCTGCAAATGCCTTCTCTAGCACTCGTGTCTATCCACTGAACCAGTCTCCAAGGCCCAGCTCGCCCTGCCATCCCATCCACACGGCGGCCTTCTTTCTATGAATCGCTGGAGTACTCACTGTATTGTTTGCCCATGATCTTCCCTTGTAAACACTAGCAAACTTTTTTAACAAACATAGTCAGTTTTTGTGAGTCATTTTCACAAAGACCTTTATAAGTTTTATTTTTTAAATAAATAAATAAACTACAGAAAACTTCAATGAAATTCTTCAATGAAATTCTCTTATAAAAGTTTCCATGTCTGGGGCTGAAGAGATAGTACAATGCCTTGTCCACAGCCAAATAAGCTTTGATCCCCAGCATCTCACATGGTCCCCGTTCACTGCTAGAACTAATTCCTAAGTGCAGAACAAGGAGTAACGCCTGAGCATCTCCGGCTGTGCACCCCTTCGCACACAGAAAAAAAAAATACACATCTATATGTCAATTTATATTTGGAATCTCCAAGAAAAATTATACAAAAAGAGTGTGTCTACTTTAATTTCTTATATACTGGTAGGCAAACAAGGACTGTCTGGACAGATTCTAGTCCTCAAGTCTACGAGTATAAGGCCTTAATACATTAATACTGCCAAGGGGTTGGATCAAGCCTAACAGACGTCCACAAATGTACACATCTTTACAACACTTGTTAGATGACTTACTGCCCTCTAACTTCCAAAGTCTTTGAAATGTAAGACTACTGCCCTACATAGGAACAAGACTGCCTTGGGCCACAGCAATAGTACAGCGGGTAGGGCATTTGCCTTGCACGCAAATGATATGGGTTTTATCCCTGCCATCACATATGGTCCCCCGAGTACCAACAGGAGTGATTCCTGAGTGTAAAGCAGGAGTAACATGTGACCCCCAAAAGAAGACAAGCAACAAAGCACAACAATAGTATTAGCATTATCTCTGCCTTGATTTTACATCGTATCACAATATTTTTATTCATATTACAGAGATGTTACTGAACATCACTCAATTTTATCACCACTTTTAAGTAACATATATCTTAAACTTCCATTTAGATCACCTCTGCTCACAGCCTTCCTATCTAAATGAAGATCTGGTAACTCTCCCCAGCATAATTCAGCTACCAAAGTCTAGCATCATGTCCAGACAGCTCTTTCTCAGCATTCCATACATGTAAGTGATCATCAGAGGCCATTCCATGCTGATCATCTCCTATACACAGCGGACAAAGAGTTTCAAGCAGCTATCATTGAAAAAAAAGTAACTATTCCCAAGTTTTAATTCAGTGATCTTGCTGTTTAATATATTAATTTTAAAAGCAAATATTACTATGTGACAAGTTGGATTCTTTTCATTTTGATAACTGTATTTCAGTGTAACTGGCATTATTTGTAGATATGTACTTTAAGCACCAAAAATTATTGTTCTGATAAGGGATTCAAAGCATAAAAAAAATCATAAGAACCCAAGATCCAATGAGCTATAGAGCAAAACACCCTGTTTGGTTTTTTGATCCAGTGAGAGTATTAGCAACACTTTATTGGGTACCTATTGTATTAGTCTGAGCAAGCTGAAATGACTTTCTTTAACCAACAAAAATGATGACTTTACACAGTCCAATCTAATGACAGGCCCAACATATAAGCCCACTAATAATGAATGAAAAAATGGCTGCAATGTGAAGGTCACTGCCTGGAGGCGAAGTTAGGACTGATGAAGTGGTAAGAGGAGGCCAGCACACAGCAAGAAGACGTCAGAAGACAAAGTGACCAGAGAGGATTACCCACTTAATTATCCCGAACACAAATGGCCCAGATACACTGCAAGTCTTATTGTTTTATATGACCTAACAGTGATCAGAAACTTTATTAATTAATCAGACACCCTTTCCCCAAAACTTTATTAATACTTAATTTCTTCCCAAAATTAATAACATAACCTGCTACTTTATACTAATAAGCCAACTTTAAAATCAAGATTGAAGCCAGAAATAATGCCTTATATTTATACGCCGCACCCGTGTCCCTAATGTTCAAAAGGCACTTTTTAACTTCACTGTATCACTCACTGTCATCCTGTTGTTCATCAATTTTCCCTATCGGGCGCCAGTAATGACTCCATTCGTCCCTGTCGCATGCCAGTGTAGGCTAATGGCGTAATGGGGGCTCTTTCAGGGTCAGGGGAATGAGGACCGTCATTGTTACTATTTTTGGCATATCAAGTACGCCACGGGTCACTTGCCAGGCTTTCACTTTATAACTTACAAAATAATTTCACAGCCATGACTCTACTAGATCCGAATCACATCCCTGCAAAATTTATGGGGGATATCCCGATTCTCCAGATTGCAAAACATACATCCACCCAAAAGGACTCAAAGAGGGGCTGGAATGATAGCACAGCGGGTAGTGTGTTTGCCTTGCCCGGGTTATTGCATCCCCTATGGTCCTCTGAATACCGCCAGGGTTGATTCCTGAGTGCAAGAGCCAGGAGTGACCCCTGTGCATCGCTGGGTGTGACACAAAAAGCAAATAAAGAAAAACCTCTCCATTTATTTTCCTATGACTACAAAGGCATGAGTAATGATATGCTTTCCACATTTCTCACATTCAATTTTTCTCTAGTATGAAATCGCTTGTGCTGATGAAGGCTGTCTCACAGTCCTTACATTAATATGGTTTCTCTCAAGTGTGAATTCTCCTATGAGTAGTAAGTATAATACTAAGGTTATACTACTACTGTATTATGCCTTATGTATGTCAGGCCTTCCAGACGCCTGACATACATAAGGCTTCTCTGCACTGTGAGTACCCATATGTGTTATAAGGGTAGATGATTAAATGAAGGCCTTTCTACATGCCTTACATTTCTAAGGTTTCTCGACAGTGTGCATTCTGTTATGTCTAGTCAGCTGAGTATTTGAGAAAGGTCTACCCACACTCCTGACATACAACAGGTTTCTCTCCCAAATGAGTTCTCCTATGTACAGTGAGCACTGAGGATGAGCTAAAGGCCTTCCCACATTCCTGACACTAATAAGGCATCTCTCCAGTATGACTTCTCATATGCTGTGTAAAGACTGACTGCTGAGTGAAGTCCCTTCCACAAACTTTACAATTATGAGGATTCTCTCCATTGTGAATTCTCCTATGTACTGTAAGATAGGAGGAAAGCTGAAGGCCTTCCACACTCCTGACATACATAAGGCCGGGATTTCTACTATGTACAATAAAATACGTGGAACTGGTAAAGGTCTTCCCACCCTCCTGACATATAAAGGGTTTCTATCCAGTATGAGTATTTATATGCCTATTGAGACCTGATAAATCAGTGAAGGCCTTTCCGCATGCCTTACATTTATAAGGTTTCTCCCAGTGTGAATTCTCCTATGTACAGTAAGCACTGAGGATCTGCTAAAGTTCTTTCCCCACTCCTGACATATATCAGCCTTCTCTCCAGTATGAGTATCCATATGCCCTTTAAGGCCCGCCAATCAAGTGAAGGCCTTTCTACATGTCTTACAGTCACTGTTTCTCTCCAGCGTGATTATCCTTGTGCAAAGAAAGGCTTGAGTAATAAGCAAAGACGTTTCCACAGTCCTGACATGAATATGGTTTCTCTCCAGAATGACTCTTTCTCTGATGAAAAAGATCAGAGGAGCAAGTTTAGACCTTCCCATCCTGACATGAGTAAGTTTTCATTCCTGTATGAATTTCCCTGAAGACACCAAGTTGTGAGCACAAGGTAAAGGCCTCTCCATGTTGCTCACATGCATGAGGTTTGTCTGCAGTGTGATCTCTATGATGTATAATAAGATTTGAGGGGGAAGTGAAAGCTTCCCCACAGTCCCTATACATAAACGGTTTTTCTGTAGTTTGCAATCTTTGCACTGAAACACTGCGATGACACCTGAATCAAAGTTTGTTCTCCCTGGTAACAATCCTGGGGATTCTGTCTATTGGGGGTTTCAAAGGGAACATTATTCTTGGACGGGGTCAGTCCATGGTGACTTTACTTATGCGAATGTCAGCATGCGGGACTCACCATAAATGGTACTCCTCTCCCACAGTCCTGGGGCTGCTGCCTTGAGGGGTTTGTGTCCAGAAACTGAGGAGAACAGACTGTGAGGAGTTTTTCCCAGGGGAAAGCTTCTTCACTGTGAGGTCGCTCTCTCCACTCTGATCACCCTCAGAAGACATTAGGCCTGTCGCAGCATCCCCATGGGGCAGAGGGCGGGATTGCTCACTCTGAGACATTGTCATATAGTGCAGGATCAGATACATTCCACTAGGGCTGGCTGCTTCCCTGTACAAAGCAGAAGAGGATTCCAATGACTGCTCCATTCCTTCATAGTCTCCCTGTCAAAAGAAACTGAGACCAACATTACCACCACTAGGAATGCAATTTCCGACAGATGGATGGATGTTCTATGGGATGACCCAATGTTTCCACATAGTGACTGCACTTAATTGAAGGCTGCACCATCATTAATTTGTTTAAATTTTTTCAATTCGATAAACAGACATAAAACGGAAATAATACAGTCTGCAGAATTTCAAAGCAGTAGTTTCCAACAAAATAAAATACACCCGAGTCCTGGTTGGTTTGTAGCACAGTGTGGAGCCCCTGATCCGTGTGTTAAGGCAAGGCTGAAACACTACACAACAAGATGGACCATGGGGGCTACTGTAAACATTTCAGCACAAATAAATCCTCTCCAGGATCAATGAGGTTTTTTGTTCTTTTTTGGTTTGTAGTTTGTATTTATTTGAGGTGGACCACACCAAGCGGTACCACGGATCACTGATGGTGGGTCCCAGGGAACAGTGCTGGGAATAGAACCCAGATTTCCATCCTGTGGAAGGCAAGTCCGCCCCAATACTCTATCACTCGTGGCAAAAAAATAATTCTTTTAAACAATTAACTCTCCTGCCTTCTTTCAATCCAGTGAAAAATCAGAATATTTCTTTGAAATTAAAGGTAGTAGGAATTGGGATAAGAATGCTAGAACAGTGGGGAGGGTATTTCCACTGCATATGGTGGACTCGGTTTGAATTCTGGCATCCCAGATGGTGCCGTTAGCACTTTTCAGCGTTATTCGTTGTGTAAAAACACAAAAATAAGAAAGGCGGGGGCGAGGGAAAGAGCGCCTCACTGCACCAAGCCAGGCACAGGGCCTAGGGCAGCAGCGCTGTCTCTCCCACCACCCGAGTTCGGTAGTCTCCGGCTGCTTCCCCCACTCCGGGGAGGTTGATGGCGATGATGTGGCGGGCGAAGGAATGCACGGAGCCAAGATGTTTGGTCTCACTTGCAGTTTATTCCAGTCTTCCCTCTATACACTCTCCACCCCCCTTCCTTCTCTCCGAACCCCTTTTATCCATCATGGCACTTCCAAAGGGCCCAATACATTGAAGTCACCAAAGGCACCAAAAGATGTTACAGGAAGAACACTGAGGAAACATTATTCTCTTGTATCTGCAGGCCATTAATCTAGCCCCCCCCCAAAGAAGATACAAAACCAAAACTGAAGCCTTCCTTGGGCTGAAAGCACTTGGATTTACATCCCAAAGACCAGGCTGGGCTGCCACAAGAAATCTACATGTCAATTAGAAACTAGGCAGCACTTGAAATCTACATTCCAAAGATTAGGCTGGGCCAGAGCTTGGAATCTACAATGTCAAGTCAGGCCTGGCTAGCACCTAAGATCTGCTTGTCAAAGACCAGCTAGGCTTCTTGTGAGAAAAGGAAAACTGCCTCTGAAATTATTTCCAGAAGGCTGCTGAAAAAGCAAAAATATTCTTGTTTGCAGTACAGTTTCTCCAACAATGCCTCAGTGCTCAGCCTGAAGTAACTAATCAGCCTCACCGTGAGTGAATGAAAAACAAAACCAAGAAATAATAATAATAATAATAATAACAATAACAGCAACAATAATAATATCCTTAGATTTTAAAAGGACTGATTTTAGCATCCAATAAGACTAGGGTCCCTCTACTCACAACAGTAGGCTACAAAGTTCCACCCTGCAATGAGACCTCCACTTTCAAGTCACATTCTAGTTCCAAGGAACTATCCTGTCAAAATATTTATATTCTACATGCTAATCTTACCAATTCACTCGTTTTTGGTGACTCAATTCCCAAATCAAATTGTTGCAGTGAAAACCCCTGAGGCTACGATTTTCTTTCTGAAATCAAACATAAAACACAATGAAAGAGTTGGGGCTGGAGTGATAGCACTGTGGTTAGGGCATTTTCCTTGCACAAGACCAACCCAGGTTCGATTCTAAGAATCCCATATAGTTCCCCAAGCACTGCCAGCGGGAATTCCAGAGGGAATGATCCAGGAGTAACCCTTGAACATTGCTTGCTGTTACCCAACAAGAATTAAAAAAAAAGAATCAGTAATGGAAAGTATTTGAAGGACATCCATTGTGGGGAATGCTGGGAGCAGCTTTCGTATCCACGGAGTGTTTTGGGTTTTGTTTTTTAAACAGGCCTGGTGATACCTAGGAACATATAAGATGTCAGCGTTTTAACTGTTGTCTGCCATGTACAAAACAACTACAGTCCCGGCTGTATCAGCTCTCTGTGTCAAATCAGCAATTTTTCATAGGCTCATGCATTCACTGTGTAAACAGAAAAGTAAAAGAAACTTCTTTTTTACTTCTTATTTTTTTGCTTTTTGGTTCACACCTGGCGACTCACAGGTGTTACTCCAGGCTCTGCACTTAGGAAAAGCTCCTGGTGGTGCTCAGGGGACCATATGGGATGCTGGGAATTGAACCCAGGTTGGCCACGTGCAAGGCAAACACCCTACCTGTTGTATTATGGTTCCAGCCCCACAAAAGATATTTCTTAGTGGATTAGATAGAATAGCAGGGAGGCACTTCCCTCACATGACGCTGACAGGGTCTGATCACTGAGTACCACCAAAAGTAACCTCTGAAAACTTCCAGGAATAAACACTGAAAATTCCGAGGCTCAAAGCCAAAAATAAATTTAATATACTGACAAAACATGCTAATGATCTGAGGGCAAAAATAAGCATGAAAGAAAGAGTAGAGTGGTAACTAGATTCCCCTGAAAGGGCACACCATCAGTGCAGGCTGAACAACAGAACGGTGAAGCACAGACAGTTGACCAATGGCTGTGAATCCCATGAATATTCTGACAGGTAAGGGAAAATGAGAACAAAGCCAAGAAAGGAAAGAACAGGATCTTTCCATGACAAGCACTTCGTGAAATTAAGGGCACAGTGAGCATGGCACAGACACCTGTATCCAGGAGCCCGAGGCGTCTAGGGTCAGCAGCGTGACTCACATGAACTCAGACATCCACACACTTCCCAGGGCCCGAGCCACAGAAGGTCCTCAGATACTTACCTGCACACATGCCTCTTCTCCCCAGCCTCAGGGCTCCTCCTTAAAGCCAGGAGATCATCACAGGCTTCACCCCAGGCACTCCTGTCCCGATAGAGAAATGATATTGTTGACAAGCCAACCCCATGTGTCCCAAACAATATTAAACTAATTCCTAAAAGAGCTTGAACAGAAACTCCACTTTTGATATGCCCCAAATTGGTAGTTATCAGTCACAGAAGTCCCAAGTTTCAATTTCAGTCTGAAATTGTTATGCTGAAGCCCCCCAAAAAGCACAGAAAGTGACTCCAAGCACTGAAATACAACAGCAACTGATGACGTGAGTCCCTAAAAACAAAATGAACTCATGCTCAGAGTGATAGTCCAGCAGGGCAGGCACCTGATGACACACAGAGGTTTGATCCCTAGCAACCATATAGGCCAGGAGCACTGCCACAAGAAATTCCTGAATATACAGCCAGAGTGACCGCTGAGCACTGCTGGATATAGGCCCCTCACACAATCAAAACTGAAAACAAATAATAACAAATGATGTTGCAAGCCAGGTAGAGTAGAACACCTGCCATATAGTTGCTGACCCGGTTTAGTCCACAGCATCCCCATGGGCCCCTGTGGTTGTAAAAGAAGTAGATTCATTTAGCAATGGAAGGAAATATTCACAGGAAGCATATCGATAGTACAGCACGTGGAGGGCATTCCCATGCTCTTGACTGGCCTGGTTAGACACCCTGCATCCCAGAAGCAAGCCTGACAATTGCCAAGTGTGGCCAAATAACAAAAACAAAGAGAAATGAACATGTGAAAATTATCAGCATTGCTGTCAATAATCCTGGGCCATCAGAACTACTGTCCCCGGGGAACACAAAGCCCAGCCCTGCTCCCAGGCTGCTCTCACCGAAGGCCCGCAGCTGCTGGTAGGTCTCCAGTGGGCCTGAGCACATCCACTGTGGGATAACAACAAATACAATAGAAAATAAAGCAGCAGATGAAGTTACACTACAGCGGGTCCAGGGACAGTGGGCATGATTGTCAATCCCCACTGTCCCATCTGGTCCGGCAAGCACTGCCAACTACAACATTGAGTGCAGAGCCAGAAGTAACCCAAAAGAATCACTCGTTGTGACCCTCCCATTACCTCACAAAACATAAGGGAATACCATACGAGAGATGGGGTGGGGTGGTGGGGTATGGAGTGGGGGGTTGGGAGGGATACTGGGATCATCGGTGTTGGAGAATGGGTACTGGTGGATGGATGGGTACTCGAGCATTGTATGACTGAAACACAAGCACGAAAATATGCAAATATGTTAACTGTATCCTCACGGTGATTCACTAATTGAAAAAAAATTTTTTAAAAAAGAAAAATGTTGCATAGATCAAAGTACAGTTACTTTGCAAAGACAAGTACTGTAAGTGAAACAGATATAAAGCACACAATCATTCCTTTCCTAAAATATAATGATAACTAAATGTTTCTGAAAAGAAAAAAACAAATGAAAGTGAAGAGCCTTTTTATTTATTTATTTATTTTACTTTCTGGGTCACACCCAGCAATGCTCAGGGGTCACTCCTGGCTTTGCAGGAATTACTCCTGACGGTGTTCAGGGACCATATGGGATGCTGGAATCGAACCCGTGTTGGCCGTGTGCAAAGCTAACGCCCTAACCACTTTTCTATCTCTCCAGCCCTGAAGATAGTCTTAAATCCATGCCACCCAATAGGTTCCCTGAGATCTGGTAGGAATAATTGAGCACTGAGTTAGAAGTACTCATTGAGCACTGCTGGTTGTGGCTAAATCCAAATAAAAGGAAACCAACAGACAAGGACACAGTAGCCTCAAATAGCAGAGAGTTGGAGCACTCAGGCCAGGAATTACATCCCAGGACTGCTTCCTGAAACTCAAGAGACAGAGACCCTAGAAACCGGTACCTGCCTGTCACTGCATCATGTCACCACATTGTTCTCCTCCCACCTGGGAACAGTGTATCATATGGCTCTTCACCATTGTCTGCAGCTTCTGGAATTCCCAAGGATCAGCAAGCAGGTGGCTCCGGGGAATCACCTGGAAGAGAAGTCAGACCCATGAGCTCCAGAACGGAGCACAACTCATGGCCCTGACTGGAAGTCCCCACACTGAATCCAGAAAGGCCCTGAACAGCATCACCCTCAGGCACAGCTCAGAGATCCAACCAGAAAGACATTGCCAGATGTCCCTTCCTCTCCAGGGGACAAAAAAGTGTTTTGTAATCCACGATGCCCTTCGCTCTCAGGGAAGGTAAAACAAGCAGCTGACCTGCTGTCCTGTTCTTAGGGCTTTTGGGTCTACCCTAACTGAAAAGTCTATAATTTCTGAACAAACATATGTAGCTGAATAGGTAAAAATCGGGTCCCGGAGTCAGATCAATAAAACAGGAAAGGTAGGCACTGGCCTTGCACACTGCTACCCGGGTTTGACCTCCCTCATCCCTACAGTCCAGAAAGCCCACCAGGAGGGATTCCTGAGTGCAGAGTGAGAAGAAAGACTGGGCAGACTACTGGTAGATGTGATCCCAAAGGAAAACACACTCAAGAAATGTGAGTTGTGTACTTAGTAGGAAAAAATACATCTATTATCTCAACTTCCTGGAATTTATCCAGAGTAAAAACATTTTTATGATGGCCTCAGTGATAGCACAGAGTATAGGGTGCCTCCCTGACATTCACTTCAATCAAGTTTCAATCTCTATCAGATGGAAAGTGTTCCCACGTCTTGCAGGGGGTGACCAATGAGCAGAGCAAGAAGTGACCCATTATCATCGCAGGCATGACCAACTGAAAATGAACCCATTATACTGTAGCAGTCTGTTTCGAAGGCCAGGGCCTGCATACCTGGCCTATCTCTTACCCCAGAATTCAAATTCTATATAAATCCTGTGAACCCTTTGATAAGAACAGACTGGCATGCCGGTGGAGGCTAGGACAAGGCCCAACAGTTCATGGCAGGGCTGCGGACACCTGGCAGCTTCTGGTGTGAACCTGAGCTGAAAACAAGTTGTGATTTCCAAGATTTGCATCCATCCGACTCAACTTGACACCCTGAAATCTTGAGTAGTGCTGGATTTGAGATCGCCACACACCTCCCCTCTGACAAAGGCACAGAGAAAGTCGTCTGCCAACAGTGATGTGTGAAATCCAGCAATAAATCTCAAGGCTCAAATCTTTGGTTTGTTTATTTTTGGGCCACACCCTGGGATTCTCAGAACTTATAGGTAGAGTTTTCACAGATTATGTCATTTTACTCATTCAGTTTTGTGACCCTGAGGAAGAAAAGTAGGCGTAACATGCATTTGGCCCAAAAGAAGTCTAAATTATGAATGTCTATAAATTTGCTCAGAGACTCCAACCCCTTCGTTTCCTTCTGACAGCCTCTTCTTGGAAGTTTTCCAGCATGTTCACCTCTAAGAACTTCCAATGAAGGTATGAACAGAGGGGCAGGAAAGAGCACACCAGGCTGGAGCACTTACTGGACACATGAAAGCTTGGGGACCTTCACCGGTACCCACTGGCACTGCTAATGTAAACACAGCAGGGCACAATCCTCAAGGACGGCCAGTTGCGTCCTCAAATCCCAGCGCGTCTGCTCCCAAAGTAGTGAGATAGACCTAGGGAAAGGAGCTCAAGGGCTGAGCACCTGCTTTACGGGTGAGGGACATGGCACGGCTCCCCTACACGGAGAGATACACAGAAAGAGGGGCAGAGTCCCTGATCAACGACAAGTTTGTAGCAAAAAGGGTGAAACTAAAAGATGAGGTAGGAGAGAAGCCCACAGCAGCCAAAAAGAAGTTTGAGAGATGCCCAGCAGTGCTCAGGGAACCCAGTGGAATACTGGGGAACAAACCCCTCAGCCACATGACAGGCAAGTGCCCTGTATGCTCTACTATTGCTTGGCTTTTCTTTCTTTTTTTTTTTTGCTTTTGGGGTCACACCTGGCAATGCACAGGAATTATTCCTGGATCTTCACTGAGAAATTACTACTGGTGGTGCTCAGGGAACCTATGGGATGCCGGGAAGTGAGTGCAGGTCAACCGCATGCAAAGCAAATGCCCTACCAGCTGTGCAATCGCTGCAATCCCATCGGCTTTTCTTTCTTTTTGGTCTTTTAGGCCACATCTCTCGATGTTCAGACACTCCTATGCAGAATGAGAGGATTGAACCCAGGTCCGTCCTGAGCAAGACCAACACTGTCCTGGCTGTACTAAGGCTCCTGCCCCTAGAGTGAGACATTTATAACCTAGTGCAACAAGTCCCTGCAAAGCCCGTTTCTACAAGTACTCACCAGAATAGAAGGGGCAGCCTCTGGTCCGGGAGAAATACCTCTGTCAATGAGAGATTGCTCTGAAACCTGACAGGTGAAGGAGAAATTATTTTTCTGGGGAAAAATAAAATCAGAGAGTTAGCAGAGAGAGTAAATGGATAGGATGCTTTTCGTTCAAGCAGCTGAGCCCGGGTTAATATGCAAGAGCACATAGGTTTCCCCGACCCAACACTGCCAGGAGCCACACCTGAGCTAAGATGCAAGAGTGAACCCTGAGCACTTGCCACCTGTGGACCAAAAACTACAATTATTAATAATAAAAATATACTGGGTGGGGTTATTTCTTGCACGTGTCTACCCAGGTTTGATTGTCGGAATGCTATGTTGCCCTGAGCACCACCAGGAGTGATCCCTGAGTGCAGAGGTAGTAATAACCCCTGAAAATTGCCATGTGTTCCCTCACTATAAAAATTATGTAAAACAAAGAAATAAATGTGTGGTGACCAATGGTAACCCTAGATTTTATTATGGTACATCTAGGGGTACATCCTGGAAGTGACCAGACTATTGCCTGCAACATTTGGTTGCACGAACCCCTCTGGTCCAACACAGCCTAGATGCTACACATGCATCCACCAGGGTTTCTTTCAGCTCCGCATCTCCCAGGATCCCAAAACCTACCGCAGGCACAGGGAACCCGGGAAAATCAAACGTTAAGCCACACATTCCTGAGTCCCCGGCCAGTGCAGAGGGCAGTGCACTGGGAGAGCACCTGCCGTGCATGGGGCTCACAGGACTGAGCCTGACATTCACAGGACCCTGAGACCCGCCAGGAGAGTCCCATGGTGCAGAGCCAGGAGGGACCCTGAATTCTGCAGGATGTCAGTCAAAAATTACAAAACAAAACATTGTTTTTTATTTAAAAGAGAGACTCGCCCCCTCCCTTTCCAGGGGAACCGTCCCTTTGTCCCCAACTCCATAATCACCCCTATGACGTAAGTGGCCTGCAAAGGACCGGCCCGGGAACATTCCCGGGTGACCTCCCAGCCCCACCCCGTGACCCCCAGGGGCTCCGAGTGTCCCTGCAGGAACCAATGGCGAGGCGGCCTCGCACACTCCGCCGACCTGCGGGGAAACTGGGGAAACTGAGACTCCCTCTTGTCTTTCTCTTTGGTTGGGGCTTGAGCAACAGGGCAGAGGGGAGGGCGGGGCCTTGACTGACAACCCATGGGGTCCCCAGACCCCCATAGCATCCCAAGCACAGAGCCCGGAGTCGCCCCAATCCCCACTGGGTGCGGCCAGGCCTCCTTGGGACTCGCGCCTGCTGGCAGCACTGAGGTAAGTTCCCTCAGAAACCCCCTCGTTTCCCTGAATGGCAGAAAGGGACAAACCTCGGTAGGGCGCTGGGGCCGCCGCCCCCTCCATGGCATGGAGTGACCCCGCGGGGTACCCCCTGTCCGCCCAGGGCACCATCTTTCCCTCCAACTCTGCTCCCAAAGCTCTGACAATGGCGGCCAACAGGAAATGCTGCCACCCTCACTTCCGGCCGGAGTTTTAAAGGGCCAGACTCCAATTATTCCCGACCAGTACTTTCTCTCAGGAAAGTTGATTTTTTCCCGTTTCTCCTCTTGGATCAGGTCAGCAGGAAATCTGTGGGGTCAACAACGACCAGATACACAGAGTATGAAGTTTTCACAAAGGAAATAAAATCCACAAGGATTTCCTTGCAAATACCCACCAATAAGTGCCCCAACCCTGACCCCCAACCAACACCACAAAAAACAATGCTCAGAAATCACTGGGCGTTAAAATCCAGATATCATAATGTTTTCTGTTCATTGACCGTTTTTGGGGGGCATGTTCTGTAGTGCCAAGCACTTTTCCCTGACTGCTCTGGGATCACCCCACACTGGACTCGGGGAACCCTCTGGGGTTTTAACGATGGCTCCTGAGTCAGCATCTCACAGCTCGACTGTCCTGATTGTTGTTTACATTGCACTGAACTTCCAATTGCTTGAGTAGCTCCAACTGTTCATGTATTCAGTTACAGGAGTGAGCTAGAAACTAAGTGAATCACATGCCCAGAATTAGTTAAACCAATTTTGTGGGTGACGCATAATCAGGCTTAGGAATTGTTGACTGGAAAAGTATTATATGTGTAATCAATATTCCTTTATATGGGTCTGTGTTGCTCATAGCCATTGGTGTTCTCATGATGCTCCTAGCTCTGTGCTCAGCAACTCTTCAAACAGTGCTCAAGTTCGACTATGCACTGAATTTAACTGGGATCTAAAATGGGTCAGCCACATGAAGGGAAGGTCCCTTCCCTGCTCTGTAATGAGTAGTCATTTAGTAGTTTGGTAGTGGATGAATTGCACTGTAGCACTGTCGATGAGCACTGTCAGTTGCCCATCAATTTGCTCGAGTGGGCATCACTAATGTCTCCATTGTGAGACTTTTTGTACTGTTTTTCACATCTCAAATATGCCACGTGGAGCTTGCCGAACTGGCAGGACACTCTCAGTAGCCTGCCGGGCTCTCCGAGAGAGACGGAGGAATCGAACCCAGGTTGGCCGCATGCAAGGCAAACGCTCTACCGGCTGTGCTATTATGAAGCAAAAATTAAATTCTTCAAAATTTGAAATAGCAGTGAAGAAGAATTGTACCGTGGTTGTGCAGGATAAAGTCTCTTTTTTTTCAGATATGCTGTTGTATTGTTCAGCTATAATTTGATGTTTCTTATAGTAGCACTGTCATCACGTTGTTCATCGATTTGTTCGAGTAGGCACTAGTAATGTCTCCATTGTGAGACTTGTTGTTACTGTTTTGGGTATATCAAATAGGACACGGGTAGCTTGCCAGGTTCTACTTGCGGAATGGAGGAATCTAACCCATGTTGGCTGCGTGCAAGGCAAACACACTGCCCGCTGTGCTATCGCTCCAGCACTGTGTTAATTTTGTGAGGGGGCACATCAAGCAGTGCTCAGGGATGTGACTTAGTGTGGCGCTGGGGGCCTATGGGGTGTCGGGGATGGATCCAGCTTTCTACTTCATACAAAGCAAGTGTCCTCCCCACTGTGCTATCACTATGGCCCACAAACCGCTTCTTTGAAACGTTAACACTTGCACGAACTTTGTACAAAGGCAAACAGAGTATTCCATTAGTATTAAGAATAATGCAATGTCTTTAGGTTTCAATTTGACTAATTGAAACTAGTTCCCAGTGAGTCTAAGATCCTCCACTCCCAGCATTAGGCTCTGAATTTCCTCCTGAGCTGTTGAGGGACCAGAGATGTGGTGGCTCGGATGGAGCCTGGACAACCACCTTTCAAGTCACATTGTCGCTCCACTGAACTATCCCGCCAGCATAAAAATGTCTATTCCAGTGGTGAATCTTGTCATTCACTCCTATTTGGTGACCACATTCTCAAGTCAAATTGCAGCAACAACAAATCCTCATGCTGTGGTTTAAGTTCTAAAATCAATCACAGCAATCAAGGTAAGAATTCGTCGAATAATCCCTGGGTGGATAGGCCGGGCAGGTGGAGGGCATCTCTGTGGTTCTCACAGTCCAAACAGGCACATAGCAAATGGAAAGTCCTTCAGGAGGATCGCTGTGAGGAGCCTGACTATCCTCAAACTAATTCTTGGGATTTTGTATTTGACTAGAACGGTGACATTTGGGGGAGCATATAGGATACTGGGGATCAAACCCCAGTCGGGCATGGTTAAGACCAACACCCTCCCCATTGTACTGTCGCTCCTCCCAACTAGCTTTGTTATGGGCGCAATCCTTCACTGTTAAACATAAATGTGGAAGAAAATCTGTTAGTGGGTCAGAGAGAGAACAGAAGGTTGGTGTACAGGGTGTCAGGGGCTGTTCCCTGAGTACCGCACAAAGGAAGACTTGAGGAACACCAGGAAAAACCTACAGCAACACAAGGCCCCACAACAAAATAAAAGGTTCCTGAAGAGGGTCCAGCACAGTCCTGTGGTGTCAGGGTCAGGAAGACCAAGCCCAGCCCCCCCTCACAGTAGACCCATTGCTCAGCCCCGCACCCACCCGCCACTGCCTGATCTCAGAGGTAGCAATGGTGGCCAAAGGGTTCCCCCAGGATCACACACTAACACACACAACCCCTGTGTCTCAGTACAACCTCACCACATCCTGCAAAAAATGCATACCCCTTAAGCCCCCACCGAGACTCCAGAACTGCCGGGGTATCGGGAAACAAGTGAACAACAAGCATGAAAGTGCCCCTCACACTACCTCGTCCCCATCACTCACAGTGTGGTGACGGGGAGGAGCAAGGCTCTCACGTGGGGTCTCGTGTCCTGCCACAAAATCGGCCTTCACAGTCAGTTTTCTGAGAGACCCTATATTCTCCTTTATCCACGTGTCCTTTATCATGTGTCCAGGATACCAGCCACTGGAGGCCCTGAGTTCAATCTCCCTGGGTGCAGAGTCAGGAGTAAACCCAAGCACCCAAGCAAGGACAGAGTTCACAAGCCCACCCAATGTGTATTAAGATAAAAAACAAAGGGGGGAGTCTGGAGTGATAGCACAGTGGGTAAGGTGATGGCCATGCACACGGCCGACCCGGGTTCAATGCCCAGCATCCCATATGGTCCCCAGAGGACATCCAGGAGTAATTCTGAGTGGATGAGCCAGGAGTAACCCCTGTGAAACACCTGGTGTAACCCCCCACAAAAAAGGGAAGATGGGGATAGGGAGATAGTACAGCAGGTGGGCAAAGGCCTTGCCCATCAATCCAGGTTCCATCCCTGACAACCCCATATGGTCCCCCACCAGCCAGTCATGATCCCTGAGTGCAGAGCCCAGGAAAAAACCCTGAGTCCTGCAGGTTTGTCCCAGTCCCAAAGCAAATGTCAAAGACCAAAAAGAGTCCAATGGAGGCAGGCGACAATGCACAGGATTGGGGAACAAGCTTTGCACGCAGGGACCTCTGATTTGATGCTGGGCACCATCTGGTCTCTGAAGATCACTTGAAGTGACCCCAAGCACTGAGTCAAAAAGCAACTGAGGGGATGAGACTCTTCGAAATAAATGATTTTAGGGACTGCAATGACAACATAGTGGCAGGGCATTTGCCTTGAACGCAGTCCACGGGGTTTGAATCCCAGAATTCCATAGCTCAGGGTTCCCCACTCCAGTCAGGAGGAACCAGCCTCCACCCACATTTCACGCTGATGAGCCCAGAAACCCCTCACAGGAAGCCAGATGTGCTACAATGACACTATACCAGAAGGTTCCTGCAGGTTCTGGCCTTGCCTGCAGCCACCCCAGGAATAAATCTGATGAGCACTGCAGAGGGTAAAACCTGAGCACAGACTTAGCAGGACCAAATAAACAACACTGAGTGGACCAACACACGAGACACCCCTCCCCCGCCAATGCCACATCCCACAGTCCCTGTTCTGTGTTCCAGGGATGAGAAGGGACACACAATGTCCAGCAAGTGATTCAAAGCTGTGTGAGGACATGTGGGCCTGTATGACTCGGAAGTCCTCTTTAGGGCCACCCCAAATCCTTCCTGAGGAATGTATAAGTGACTTGATCCCCAATACCTCTGCTGGCCCTAGATCTTTTGCTCCCTCAGAACTGCACATACACAGCAGCGAGTGAATAAGAGACTGTGACTAAGCAGGTGAGGCTCTCTCAGCAGGAAGGACAAAACAGGGGAAACGCATGTCCCGGGGCCAGTCACTGGAGCAGCCAGGGTGCAGACGGGGCCTGAACTCCTGGGTCCTGCTGACGGTCAGGGGTGAATCCGGAGCAAAGAGCTAAGAGGAAACCATGAGCATCTCCACTGTGGAACAAAAACAAAAATGAAAGAACACAAAGTAGCAGGATGGAGTAACAGGACAGTGAGTCCAGGAAACCCGGGTAGGGCTGGCAATCCCTGCTGTTCATATGGTCCAGCAAGAACCCTGAGGTGCAATGTTGGAGTGCAGAGCCAGGAATATTCCCAAGAATCACAGGGTGTGACCCCCCCATCACCTTCCCAACAAAACAACCCCCATCAAGTAGTTAGCCTTATACCACTAGTACCTAAGAAGATACGAGTCTGACACCAGTGACCCAGGAGCACAGAGTTGGGAGTACTTCTTGACCACAATTAAGTCTAAATATAACAAAACAAACAGGGACAAAAGTGGCCTCAGAGATCACTCAGTCACCCCTGCCAGGAACCCTGTCCCAGGGCTCCCTCCTAAAATAGCTCAAGACAGATCGGCCAGGAAGCCTGTTCACACCTGTAACTTCTCGTGTCATCCTGTCACTCTCCTCCTACCTGTGGACAGTGAATCAGAAAGCATGTCACCATCTTCCCATCTCTAATTCCTGAGGATCTGAAATAAGCTCTGTGCAAGACCTGGAGGAGAAGTCAGAGCCGTGAGCACCAGAGAGGAGCACAATCTACCAACCTTGACCAGAAGTCCCAGCACTGCAACTGGAAACTCTCTGACCAGCAAAAATAATCTGGCACCAGATCTCTGACCCACCTGGAAGACACTGCCAGAAGCTTTACTCTAGTGTGAATCAGCACAACTGCATGGGCCTCACTCAGCACTCGCTCCTGTCTTGCAGCAATATATTTGAGAACTGTATAAACAGCGTGTACATTTGCCCAAAAGAAATCTAAATGATTAAAGTCTATAATTTTATTCAGAGACTTCAACCCCTTCGTTTCCAGCTGACAGCCTCTTGTTAGAAGTTTTCCAGCATGTTCACATCTAAAAACTTAAAATGAAGGTATGAACAGAGGGGCAGGAGAGAACACACCAGGCTGGAGCACATGCTGGCCACATGGAAGCTCAGGGACCTTCACTGGTACTCACTGTCACTGGTCCTGTGAGCAGAGCAGGGCACAGGCCTCAAGCACTGCCAGGTGTGCTGACAAATCACAAACCATCTGCTCCCCAAGCAGTGCAGGGAAAGGAGATCAAGGGCTGAGCACCTGCTTTATTTGGGGGTTAACATGGGACGGCTCCCCTATATCCAGAGACACGTGGACAGAGGGGAAGAGTCCCTGTTCAACTCCAAATTTGTAGCAAAAAGAGGGAAACTAAAAGATGAGGTAGGAGAGAAACCCACAACAGCCAAAAAGAAGTTTGGAAGGCACCAGGAAGTGCTCAGGGAACACTATGAGTACTGGGGAACCAAACCCTCAGCCGCATGAAAGGAAAGTGCCCTGTCTGCTCTCTTATTCCTCGGCTGTTCTTTCTTTTTTTGTTTGTTTTTGGGTCACACCTGGTGATGCACAGGGGTTATTCCTGGATCTTCACTCAGGAATTACTCCTGGTTGTGCTCAGGGGACCATATGGGATGCTAGGAATTGAGTGCAGGTCGGCCACGTAGAAGGCAAATGCCCTACCAGCTGTGCTATCGCACCAGCCCCCTCGGCTTTTCTTTCTTCGTGGTCATTTAAGCCACATCTCTCGATGCTCAGACACTCCTATGGGGTATGTGAGGATTGAACACAGGTCCGTCCTGAGCAAGAGCAACACCGTCCAGGCTGTACTAAGGCTCCCGGCCCTATAGTGAGACATTTAAAACCTAGTGAAACAGGTCCCTGCAAAGCCCATTTCTGCAAGTACTCACCAGAACAGAAGGGGGAGCCTCTGGTCAGGGAGAAATACCTCCGTCAATGTCAGCTCTGAAACCTGACAGGTGAAACAGAATTGATTTTTCTGGGAAAAATAAAATCAGAGAGTTAGCAGAGAGAGTAAATGGATAGGATGCTTTTCGTTCAAGCACCTGAACCTGGGTTATTATGAAAGAGCACATAGGTTTTCCCACCCCACCACTGCCAGGAGACAAGCCAGAGCTAAGATAAAAGAGCCAGCTGTGGACCAAAAACTACAATTAATAATAATAGAAATATAGTGGGTGGGGTTCTTGTCTTGCACATGTCTACCCAGGTTTGATTGTTGGCATACCATGTTTCCCTCAGTACCACCAGGAGTGATCCCTGAGTGCAGAGGTAGGAATAACCCCTGAAAATTGCCATGTGTTCCCTCACCAAAAAAAAATCTAAAAATTATGTAAAACAAACAAATGAAGGTGTAGTGACCAATGGTGATCCTAAATTCCATTATGGTACATCTTGGGGCACATCCTGGAAGTGACCAGCCTATTACCTGCTACATTTGGTTGCACAAACCCCTCTGGTCCAACACAGCCGGATGCTACACACCCATCCACCAGGGTCTCTTACAGCTTCGCATCTCCCAGGATCCCCAAAACCTACCGCAGGCGCAGGGAATCCAGGAAAATCAAACGGTCAGCCACACACTCCTGAGTCCCCGGCCGTGCAGAAGGCAGTGCACTGGGAGAGCACCTGCCGTGTACGAGGCCCGTAGGACTGAGCCTGGCATCACAGGACCCTGAGTCCCGCCAGGAGTGTCCCCTGGTGCAGAGCCAGGAGGGACCCTGAACGCTGCGGGATGTCGGTCAAAAAATATGAAACAAAACCTTGTTTTCAACTAAAAGAGAGACTCGCCTGCCCCTTTGCAGGGGAACCAACCCTTTGGTCCGGACGCCAAATCACCCCAATGACAGAGTGGCCCTCAAAGGACCGGCTCGGGAACATTCCCGGGTGACTCCCAGCCACAGCCCTTGATCCCGGCAGCTCCGAGTGTCTCTACAGGAACCAATGGGGAGGCAGCCGCGCACGCCCCGCTGACCTGTGGGAAAACTGGGAAACTGAGGCTCCCTCTTTTCTCTCTTTCTCTGTGATTGGGGCCTTAGCGACAGGGCAGCGGGGAGGGCAGGGCCTTTTCTGACAATCCATGGGGTCCCCTGACCCCGGAGGATCCCGAGCGCTGAGCCTTGAGTCACCCCGAGCCCCGCCTGGCGCGCCCTGGCCTCCCTGGGACTCGAACACACCCGCAGCCCTGAGGTAAGTTCCCTCAGAAACCCTGGTCTCCCTGAAGGGCAGGAACGAACGGGACGTACCTCAGCAGGACTCGGGCGCCACCTGGGTTGCGGCGCCCGCTATGGCACTAAGCGACCGTGCCAGCATCCCCTCTCCGCCCCAGGTACCCCCTTCCCCTCAGACCCCGCTCTCCAAGCTCTGAAAATGGAGGCCGACTGGAAATTCCACCATCCTGAGGCAGGGACTCTGTGACGTCACCCACACTTCCGGCCGGAGTTTTAAAGGGCCAGACTCCAACTATTCCTGACCAGGTACTTTCCAGTCAGGAAAGTTGATTTTTTTTCCCCATTTCTTGTCTTGGATCAGGTCAGCAGGAAATCTGTGGGGTCTCCAACTACCGGACAGACAGAGTAGGGATTACCCGTATGGGGTGCTTTGAAACTAAACCTTAGAAATCAGAAATTCTTTTTTTTTTACCTTTTATATTTTTATTAGTAGTTCTCTCTGAAGAATCAAAATAGTTAGCAAATTACTTTAGATTCATCAAGACTGTATATCCTTTGTATTTAGATCTTTAATGATGTACAACATAATACAAGACAAACCGAAGAGAGCAATCTCTACTGACTAGCTGTTACTCGTGTCGTCCTGGAGCGGGGGCGGAGAGAGAGGCTGTCCTCCGAGGAGAACTGAGGTGCAGTTAGTGCTGGGCGACTACATCGCGGCCAGTGCCCCTGCCTCAGGGCTAGGAAGCGGACAATTTATTCAACTGACAACTGCTTCCTAGAGCATGGGGACCCAGGGACCCTGGGTAGCTGGGGTTGTGGCCTAGGCTGGGGCAGGAAAGCACTGGTGAAAGCAGAAATTCTTAATCTAGTGGAAAATAACACAAAAGTAGGGAGGGGAGACAGTACAGTGGGTAGGGAATCTGCCTTGCAAGCAGCCAACCCAGATCAATCCCAGCATCCCTTGTAGACCCCGAGTACCATCAGCAGAATTCCCGAGTGCAGAGCTGAATATAAACCCTGAGCTTCTCCTGATATGTTACACAAGCCCAACCAAAACAATAATGAAAAACTTTAACTTGCAAACCCAACCCCGTGCAGGGACTAAGACACGGGTGGCCCCGCCCCACCACGGCAGTCAATAAAGGAGAGAGGACAACGGGGTCTCCTGCTGCAGACGGCCCTGCCCGTGGAAGTGAGTCTGAAGGTTCTACTCGTGATGCCAGGGAAAAGGGCTCCTGACAGGGCCGAGCACAATCCAGTGCTGGCAGGTTCGGAAGGGCTAAGCCCCGCCCACTGCAGGCCCCGTAGCCCCGCACCCACCCGCCTCGGACCATTCCAGAGCTGGAGGTGATCCTGGCCAAGGGGAGCCCCGTGATCACTCGCTCACAGCCGCGACCCCTGAACCCCAGCACAGCCCCCACTGCACCGCCCAAAGCCTCTGGATCCCCGAAAGCCTTCGCCACACCTCAGAAACCACCTGGATATCGGAAACAGTGAAAAACAAGCGCGACCTCGACCCCAAGCTGGTGGGGCCTTGCCTTTTACAGTGCAAAGATGGGGAGGCACGGGGCATTCCCAGGAGGCCGCTCCGCTCCTGCCACAAAATCAGCCTTCACCCCGGGCTTCAATTCCTACACTACCCAGGACACTAACGGCAGACAGAGCCAGGCAACCACAGCTAGAATTGACAGGATTCCGGAAGGGCCCTCTGTGATGTCACTTCCGTGTCTGCCAGGGGCCTTAAAGGGCCATGGCTCAGATTTAGAGAACCCAGATGAACTGGTGGTGCAAGGGGAACAGACTAAATAAAGGAGTGGAGGGAGAGACAGCTGATGGGGCGGTGGGCCACAGAGTGGGGAGCTGAGGAGGAAGGAGAAGACCCCTGATCCTGTACTGGTCAGTTAAACATTGAACCAATGCTATCACAGTCCCTCAGGAAAAACGCGGGTGGGTTGATTGAAAATAAAACCAGCAGGTAGGTACAAGGCACCTGATGCTGGGAATTAATCAAGATGGGGTGAGAGCAGTGACTCCGAAGCCAGCCCTGGAGATGCAGAGAGGAACTGGCCTAGCAGCAGCCCAGAGAGCTGGACAGACACTGGAAAGGGGAAAAGTCTGGAAGAACACAGTCTTTCTAAAAAAGCCCAACCACTGGAGTCTAGGCTGCAAGGGAAAATATAGGATGCTGGGAATCGAACCTGGGTTGGCTGCGTGGAATGCAAATGCCATACCCACTGTGCTATTGCTCCAGCCCCCAATCCATCTACCCTATTAAAGAACATTGCCAGGGCCATTCTCCTAAGATGATAGCTTTTGGAAATATACATCCATAATCCGTATGAAAATCTGAAATAATATCTTAAATGCTATGTATGCAGAGAGAAGATAAATCGGGTAAGGTGCTTGTAAATATGGACAACCTGTATTCCAACCCCAGTATCCATGACGTGCGCAAACTCTCCCAGGGACGGAGCCCTGAGCTGACAGCCAGGTGTAGGCCTGACCACAGTCCCTCAGGCATAAAGGAGGAAGGTCTAAACAATGAAGGTTTGGCTCATTTTTGATTTATGATTCTCGGAACATTGTGGTTGATATCTTCCATAAACCCCTTCAACACAGGGTCTCTGAGCCAAGACAGAACCAGAGCAAAGACTAAGACAATGGTGAATCTTAGCAGTCCCGAGTGAGGGGCGATTATGCATGTATGCCTTTAATTTACTAAAGACAAAAAGCTAAAACTGGGGCTGGAGCAATAGCACAGTGGGTAGGGCGTTTGCCTTGCACGCGGCCAACCCGAGTTCGAATCCCAGCATCCCATATGGTCCCCTGAGCACCGCCAGGGGTAATTCCTGAGTGCAAAGCCAGGAGTAACCCCTGTGCATCGCCAGGTGTGACCCAAAAAGGAAAAAAAAAAGCTAAAACTGTTGTTAAAAAGTCTCGGATTAAAATTGATGAGAAAACAAACTTGCAATATCAAATAGATGTAGAAAATAAACTTATGTGAATATTGGTATATCTGAAAGATAGTACTGAGAGTATTGTGCCCGCATGGCAGAGCCTGGCAAGCTCCAGGTGGCTTATTCCATTTCCCAAAATGGAAACATTGATGGATCTCTTTCATTGGGAATGAGGAGTAAAGGGAGGCTGCTGAAATCTCAGCGCTAGAACGAATGGAGACGTTACTGGCGCCCGCTCATGCAAACCGAGGGACAATGGGATGACAGTGATACCTATTTATATTTTAAGAGGTATTACCTATTTATATTTACTTCTTGGAGCGATATCACAGCGGGTAGGGCATTTGCCTTGCACACAACTGACCAGGGTTTGATTCCTCCATTCCTCTTGGGGAGCCTGGCAAACTACCGAGTATCCCACCCCCATGGCAGACCCTGGCAAGCTACCCATGTCATATTTGATATGCCAAAAATAGTAACCACAAGTCTCACAATGGAGGCGTTACTTGTGCAGCTTGAGCAAACCAATGAACAACAGGACGGCACTGCAGTACAATGCAGTTTTATTTAATCACCTTAATGCGGACCTCCATCACCAAGTCCCATTATTTACAAGTTAACGTACATGAAATCCAAATGCCGGGACACTGCTATGGCTGATTCCCAGGTGAGAATCAGCAAGTATCTTTCCCTTATAGTAATGATGTCACTGGAAGTTTGTCACACGCTACCTGGATTATTTGCTTCTTGGCTGCACTTTTGCAGTCCCCTAATAATCCTGGTCCAAACAAAACGCTGGGGGTGCTGTTCTGAAGGGATCGACTCATGGAGTGTGCAGGTATGCAAAGGTCTTCCGACACAAACACAAGATTTCTCCCTGGGATACGTTTTCACATGGCTAGTAAGGGTTACAGGTTGAGTGAAGGCTTGGCACATTCCTTACATATATAAGATTTCTCTCCACTATGACTTTTCAAAAGCACAGTAAGCTAGAGGGCAGAGTGAAGGCCTTACCACAAGTCAATTATATGGTTTCTTTCCGGTATGTTTTTTTTTTATTTCCTTAATAAAACGCCAAGTCTGAGTGAAGGCCTTCCCACAGTCCTTAGAAATGTACAGTCTGTCTCCAAGATGAATTTTCCTGTGATTCTAAGGCATAAGGGCATAATGTAGACCTTCCCGCATGGCTCACATATGTAAGTTTTCTTTCCAGTATGAATATTACTCTGTGTAATAAGGAAGAGTGAATGTGTTCCCACAGTCCTTACAAATATATGGGTTGCCCCTAATTCATCTCAAAGTAGGAAAAAGTGACTTGACCCTGAGGCCCTTTGGGCCAACTCCCTGGGACAGACGCATGCCCAGAACTGCACACACAGCAGTGTGTGAACGTGAGACTGTGTGACTGAGCAGACGAGTCTCTCAGAGCTGGAAGGACAAAACAGGGCAAATGCCAGTTCTGGGGCCTGAGACATTTGTAGCCATCAGGGTACATACATACCCCACACACCTGGGGTCCCCGGATGTCTCTCAGGCATGAATCTGGAGCAGAGAGCCAAGAGGGAAGCCCTGAGTACCTCCACTGTGGCAAAAAAAAAAAACATGAAAGAAACCAAAGCATCAGAATGGAGTAACATGACAGTGAGTCTAAGGACAGCGGGTAGGGCTGGTGATACCGCCATCCTGTATGGTCCCTATAACACTGCCAGATGGAATCCTGCACACCTAGCAAGAAATAACCTACCAAAACAAAACAAACCAAATTAGTGTAATCAGTGTTGGACCCCTGGGACCCCATACAGTCCCTGTCCTGACAGGAGTGATCCTTGAGCACCACTAATGTGACAACAAAATCAACAAAATAAACAACAAAAAAGTGGCCTCAAACAGAGAGCCGGTCATCAGGCCAGGAGCTACATCCCATCTCTCCTTCCTGAAACTACCTGAGACTGTCGGCCCAGTGTGACCTGTCACTGCACTGCATCATCTTGTCACTCTCCTGCCTGAGGACAGTGTAGCAGAGGGCGCATCACCATCCCCTGCCTTTGTTTTTCCTGTGGATCAGAAAAGGCTCCATGGAAAGAACTGAGCTGTGAGCACCAGAGTGGAGCACAGCCAGCCCCGCCCCCACCTGACCAGAAGTCCCTGCACTGGAGCCAGAAACGTAGTGACCAGACGGAGACTCAACATCGGCTCACAGAACCATCCACGGGGAGACAAAGCCAGATGCTCCTGCCTCTCCAGGGGACAGAGAAGTGGGTTGTGACTCGGCAGCCTACTGGGACAGGAGCGCTCAGCTCAGCCTACAGGGGAGGAAACCACAGCCCTGCCCGAGCCCCAGGACTCCACCCAGGCCCCACAGGAAGGTCCCTCAGGCCAGGGACTAACTCAGTGGACAGGAGCTTCCACGCAGATGTGGCCCTGCAGACCCCAGTGACCACAACCCAACTGGGGTTCTGCCGTGGGGGCACCCACAGGGCCTCTCCAGGGGACAGAGAAGTGGGTTTGGGTAAACCTTCAGCTGCCCTCTTGCAGAGTGCACAAGGACATGGGCCTGGATGCTTTCTTCCAGGGACCAAGGTCACTTCGGGGTTCAGGTTAGCTCCAGGCAGTCCCAGCTCGGACCTGTTGGCCCTGCGCCTGTCCTACTCATGATTCACTGGAATCCTGAGTCAGCACATCTGCATGGGCCTCATCCAGCACTCGCTCCTGCTGTGTAGGGATATTTCTGAAAACCACACCACAGTGTGCTGTATCACAAAATTATATAAATATCCAGGGAATTTACTCTAAACCAGTTATGTGTGTCTGATAACTGGAGCTTCTAGAGTGAGTCTACTTTTAAATCATGAATACTGTATCTTAGGGAGCGGGGTGGTTAGCACAACAGTAAGGCATTCACCTTGCACTTGGCTGACCCAGGTTCAGTACCCGAGCATATATATGGGCCCCTGACCCCTGCCAGAAGTGATCCCTGAGCTCAGAGGCAGGAATAAGCCACGAACACTGTAGGGTCATCCCGTTGCTCATCTATTTGCTTGAGCGGGCACCAGTAACGTCTCCATTGTGAGACTTGTTATTACTTTTCTGGCCTATCAAATTCACCACAGATAGCTTGCCTGGCTCTGCTGTGCGGCTGAGAGTATCTGGATAGCATGCCAGACTCTGTGAGGGGGCAGAGGAATCGAACTAGGGTCGGCCATTTGCAAGGCAAAAGCCCTACCCATTGTGCTAATGAAACAAAACAACGACAAAAAGTACTCAAGTGTGAATTCTGAGGTGCCTACCCCAGGTTGCCAGATGTGAAGAAAACTGAGCACCAGAAAGGAGCACAGCCATCCCCGCCCCCATCTGATGGTAGGTCCCATGGTAGGACGCATTCAATGTTCCATCTCACCAGAGGCACAAAGAGACGGTGACCACAACAATTGATGAACAATGGACTACGGCACAGTGGCCCTTTAATTCAGAACCGTACAGCATACTTATAGAACATGTGAGAGTGTCTGAGGTACAGGACTGCATCTGTTGTGAGTCACCATTTACAGGTCAACCGTTTCAACAGAGGCATTTCTTTTGGGGGAATTAAGTCTAGGAGACGTACTGTCTGAGACTATACTGAGAAATTCGCTCAGGGGCTATAAGCATCTTTCTTGCTTTGCTCTTAACCTGCTAGTACATATGAAATAATTAAGTTTACTTCTTATTAATATTTGCAGTTAATCTGGATACACACAGAAAGAAACATATGCTCCAAATCTTGCTTCTCTGGAGTCCAGGAGCTAAGGTTAAAAGCTGGCTGGGCTTTTACCATAAATTTCAAATGGAGTCCTCAGAACAGTTTAGCTTCCCCTACCCCATGGGGTTGGGTCTTTTAGGTCATGATGGCTTGTAACAATATAGTGCTTCATGATTTCTAGACTATTGCATATTGAGGACAGGGGAGCTTTGCTGCTTGCCACAGGTCCATCCAGAGATTCTCTGTGGATTCAGCTTTCTGGGCTGTTAAAAAATATGGCAACTGAAGACTGAGAAAATTAATTATGACCAAGTAATTATGCCCAGGAGTATATATATATTTCAGATTCAATTAACTCCCAAATATCAAGAGTACAGCTTTTTTTTTTGGTTTTTGGGTCACACCCGGCCATGCACAGGGGTTACTCCTGGCTCTTCACTCAGGAATTAACCCTGGCGTTGCTCGGGGTCCATATTGAAATGCTGGGAACTGAACCCACGTCGGCTGGGTGCAAGGCAAACACCCTATCCGATGTGCTATCGCTCCAGCCCCTCAAGAGTACAGCTTTAATGGCTTTTCTGTTTTAAAACAAAGAACATAGCTCGATAGTAATAGATTATAGATTTTATAGATTGTATAGATTATAGGGGAAAGAGAAATGCAAATCAATTACTACAGACACGAAGTCCAGAGTCAACAAAAGGTTTGACTATATGAGTTACAGATAACCTCAGGGGAATGAGAGAGCTCATAAGAGCTCTATAACCTCCTATAGCAGGAGGAAAAGTGGCAATACACTGATCAAGCCTGAAACACTTACTGTTAAAGAAAATTCTAGAGTGAAATATTTAAATCAGGTCCTTAAGCCCCTTTTCTGATTTTTTTTCTATTCTGCAGAAATCCATCTTTTCTCCTGAATACTATTACTCTTTCATAGCTCTTTCATGGCTCTCACATGCTGTACATATGTTTGTGTGTGTGTGTGTGTGAGTGCTCACATGCGTGCATGCACATGTGTTTCATTTTTGGACCACAACTGGCAGTGCTCAGGGGTTATTGCAGCTCTGGGATCAGGGCTCAATCCTAGTGGGGCTCAGAGACAATATAAAATTCCAGATGTAGATCGAAGCTGAGTTGGCTGCTTGTAAGGAAAGCACCCTACTTACTGTACTATTGCTCTGGCCATTTCTAATTGAATTATTTCCACCACATCAGGAGTGAGCCTGAGCAAAGCTTCCAAAACAACACCACCCACCCTAGAAAACAACTATTTCTCTTTAAAAAATACACCAAAACTTTAACCCCACTACTCACTATAAAAGTTAGGGGTCATCTGGTCAGGAGAGGTATTATGCAACTGGACCTTAAGAAGCAGAAATTCTTTTTTTTTTTTTTGCTTTTTGGGTCACACCCGGCGATGCACAGGGGTTACTCCTGGTTATACACTCAGGAATCACTCCTGGCGGTGCTCAGGGGACCATATGGGATGCTGGGATTCGAACCCGGGTCGGCCGAGTGCAAGGCTAATGCCCTACCCGCTGTGCTATCACTCTAGCCCAAGAAGCAGAAATTCTTGACCTAGAAAAAAAAACACACAAAACATGGAACCAGAGACAGTGAAGCAGGTAGGCAACTGGCCTGCAGCACATTCAGCCAAACCAGATCGATCACCAGCATCCCATATGGTCCCCAAGCACCAGCAGCAGGAATTCCCGAGTGCAGAGCCGAGAGTAATCCCTGAGCATCTCCGGATGTGTACACAAGCCAAACCCAAACAACACTGAAAACATGTCATTTGCAAACCCCACCCACCAGCAGGGACCCAGTGACTGGGTCGCCCAGCCCCACCACGACAGTAAAAGACAGAGGACAACTGGGTCTCCTGCTGCAGGGGGTCTGGGGCCCTGCCCTTCAAAGTGACTCTGAAGGTTCTACACTAGTGGCACCTGGATCAAAGGCTCTGGGACAGGGCCAACTCAGTCCCATGCTGGGAGGTTCGGGATGGTCAAGGCCCGCCCTCTGCAGGTCCTGCAGTCCCCAGCCTGAAGCCCCGAGCTCAGCCCTGCACCCACATGCTGCTGAACCTTTGTAGAGCTGGAGGCGATCATGTCCCAGGTACCCCCATGATCACCCACTCATGCATGCGACCCCTGCACCCGGGCACAGACCCCACTACAGCCCCAAAGCCTCTGGGTCCCTCAAAGCCCCAAACGCGCCTCAGGAACCACCTAGTTATCAGAAACAGGTGAAAAACAAGTACAAAAGGACCCCTTGAGCTGGTGCAGTCCCACTGCTCACAGTGCAGAGACGGGGAGATACATTATGCTCAAGGGACTCCTCTCACGTCCAGTCCCAACATCGCTCTAACAGAGCTGCATCTGCTGAAATATGAGGATGCTCTACTGGAAGGTTCCTCAAGGTGGCGGCCTTTTGCACAGTCACCCCAGGGACATCCCAGTCACTGCTCCTATGAGCACTGCAGGGAGTAACAACTGGGCACAGAACCAGTGGGACCAAAAGGAGTGACCCTGCTTAAAGCCCAAAACACTAAACATACACCTCCAGCACCGAACAATCCATGTTCTAGGGAGAAGGGGACACTGAATGTCCAGCCATCGACTGAAAGCTGTATGTGCACATATGAGCCTATAGGACTCTGAGCACAGTTTAGGGTCACTGCACATGCCTCGAAAAGCAGGTAAAAGTGTCTTGAGCCCAAAAGCCTGAGGTCCATTGCTCTGTCTCCATGAGACCAGGACATGCCCAGAACTACAAACAGCAGCGAGTGAATGCGGGACTGTGTGACAGAGCAGGTGAGGCTATCCACAGGGGGAAGGGCAAAATGGGGGAAACACCTAACGTGGGACCCAAGTCACTCTAGCTGCCAGGGTGCAAATGGGGCCAGCACACCGAGGGACACGTGATGCGTATCAGGTCAGAATCCAGAGCACAGAGCCAAGAAGGCCTTAGCACCTCCACTGTATTACAAAAATAAATACGAAAGAAAACAAAGCAGCAGGATGGAGTAACAGGACAGCAGGTCGGGCTGGTGAACCCAATCGTCACACATGGTCCCGCAAGCACTGCCAGGTGCAATTCCGGGGTGCAGAGCCAAGAGTAATCCCCAGAGTCAATGGGTGTATCCTTCCAAAGAAAACAAAAAATCCAGATGCCAGCCTTCGAACCCCAGGACCTCCCATGGTCCCTGAGACCTGTGAGAACTGATCCTTAAGCACTGAGGTATGAGTACCCTTTAAGCTGGGTGTGGTTCAAAAGCCAAATACAACTGACTCAAATGTGGGTTCATACAGAAAAGAGCCCGGCCCTCCAACAAGGAGGCACATGGCAGGGTCCTTCCTGAACAGCTCAGAGACATTCAGCCCAGGAAGCCTCCTCTCACTGCCTCGCTTCATCTTGTCACTCTCCTCCTACCTGGGGACGGTGTGTCTGATGGCATATCAACATCTTCTCCTACCTGTGTTTTTCCTGAGTATCAGAGATCTGGAGGAGAAGTCAGAGTTGGTGAGCACTGGAAAGAAGCACAACCACCAGCTCTGACCAGCAACACCCTCAGGCACCAGCTCACAGACCTGCCTTGTGGAAACTGCCCGATGCTTCTGTCTCCCCAGGAGAAGCAAAATGGGTTGGCATCTGTGCTGCCTTTCACAACACAAGCTCTGGGCTTGGCTACAAGACAGAAAACTCAGCCCTGCCATGGTCTGAGGACTCCTCCCTGGGACCCACAGAAGGTTCTCACAGGCCCATCCAGGGGCAGATTCCAAGGACAGCAGCTCACGCGCATCAGCTCCCCCTGCAGGCCAACATCGGGACTGCATCCCCTGCAACCAAAGCCTGAAATGTTGCTCTATAAGGTCCCTCAGTCCCTCTCCTATGAAAAACAACTTTCTACACACATGCGCGCACACACACACAGCCTTTACGTGCTATACTTTCTACACATACACACACCCTTTACCTGCAGAACTCACCTCATAGCCAGGGGTCTCAGCAGAGCTTGCAACTTGATGTGAAGAAGCAGAAATTCCTGTTTCAAAAGAGTGTAAAGCTGTTAGGATGCTTGCCTTGCTGACAGCAGAAAATCCTCTGCATCCCCACAGCACCCAGAGCACTCCAGGAATAATATCTGAGTCGGAGTTCAGAGTAAGTCCTCGGGATATCACAGGGCATAACAGCCCAGATTCCCCAAACCAAAAATAGCACCAAAGAAAACTATAATTGGCAAACCCCAGTCACCTACAGATCCACTGATCAGGATGCCCCATCCCACCAGCACAGCCAATATAAAAGTAGGACAAGAACGGGATCCCTTGCCATTGGGTGTGATATGACTCTGCCCTGCAAAGGGAATATTGAGATTCTACAGCAGCAAGAATGGAGCCAAGTTTCCAACATGGTCAGCTGGAAGGGTTTGATGGCCAAGCCCCCACCCTCAACAGGTCCCACCACGCAGGCCCGCAGCCCCCGACCTCAGCTCTGTGCCACCCACCACTGCTCCATCTCAGAGGTGGAGGTGATCGTGGCCGCAGGAGCCTCTCAGGATCACACACTCACACCCTCGACCCCTGCACCCCCCAAAGCTCCGCCGTGCCTCAGGGACCTCCTAGATATCAGGGAAAAAGTGAAAAACAAGTGCAAAAGTGCCCCCCAAGCTGGTGGGGACCCGCAGCTCAGTATGGAGATGGGGAGGTACCAGGCACTCACGGGAGTCTGCCTCCGTCCTGCAAAAAAATCGGCCTCCAGAGGACCACCTCCTCACCGGGGGCCCACTTTGTCCTTTACCTAAGTGAACAATGATGGTCTCACCCGTTTCCAGGAAGAGAATCACCAGGAAGGCCCCACTATGAAGTCACTTCCGTTTCAGCAAGCAGCCTTAAAGAGCCAGACTCCAGATGTGCAGAGAACCATTTTCCCCACCCAGATGAATCTGTGGCTCGAGCGGGTGGGCTCGCCTGAAGGGGTGGAGAGGCAGCTGCTGGAGTGGCCTGTCACACAATTTGGGCTAGTGGGGAGTAAGGAGAATCCTCTGATCTTGTGCTGGGCAAACAATGAACTGATGCTCTCACACAATCCATCAGGAGAACCACAATGGGCTCACTAATAGGAAAACAGGCAGATAGGGAGCAGGTGGGACATGGGACAATGAGTTTCTGGGGAATTCATCTATCAAAGTGCGGTGAAAGCAGTGACCCTCAAGCCAGCACTGAAGATGCAGAGAGAAATTGGCCACACAGCAGCACGGAGACCTGGAGAGATTCAAAAGGTCTGAGAAACTATCAAAGGCTTCATCCCAGTATGTCATGACCCCACAGAAATGAATGCTCAGATTAGTTACGAGGAAGAGGGTACGGGTCAACACCTTGTACCCATGATAAAATCCTAGAAACTACAGAAAAGGAATGAACAGGGCTGGAGTGATAGCACAGTGGGTAGGGCATTTGCCTTGCATGTGGCCAACCCGGGTTCGTTTCCCAGCATTCCGTATGGTCGCTTGAGCACCGCCAGGGGTAATTCCTGAGTTCAGAGCCAGGAGTGACCCCTGTGCATCGCCGGGTGTGACCCAAAAGCCAAAAAAAAAAAAGAAAGAAAAGGAATACCAAAATCTGCATTTTCTGTATGCCCAGATTGGCGCCTATCTGAGATTCCCAGCATTCCGTATGGTCGCCTGAGCACTTCCAGGGGTAATTCCTGCATTCAGAGACAGGAGTGACCCCTGTCCATCGCCAGGTGTGACCCAAAAGCCAAAAAAAAAGAAAAGGAATACCAAAATCTCCATTTTCTATATGCCCAGATTGGCGCCTATCTGAGATACAATACTCAGGTTTAAGAGATTTACTGCTTTATGCTGAAGACTCCCAAGAATCATTAGAAGTGAACCCATGCTATGAAATAGCGCAGTAGCTAATGGGGTGAGACCAAAAACAAAGAACTTCTTAAACCCAGAGCAATAGTAAAGCGGGAGGGTGTTTGCCTTGCATGTGGCTGACCCTGGTTCAATTCCAGGTATTCCATATGGTCCCCTAAACACCGCCATATGTAATTCCGAAGTACAGAGCCAGGGACAATAACTGAGCGTAGCCAGGTATGACCCAAATTGTCAAAAAAGAAAAATAGAAAAGAAAATGAACCTGTCACCAGATTGACAGTGCAATGGGGCAGGCACATACCTGATATACAAATATGGATTTCATTCTTGGCATCCGTATGGTTCTGGAGCACTGCAGGGAGAAATTCCCAAACATATACTCAGGGGCAATCTGCGTATTGACAGGTGTAGCCCCCAAACCAAATAAAACCACAACAACAAAAAAAAGTAGTTGCAAGCCTGGTGCAGTGGTATAGTGGGTAAGGCATCAGCCTCCTAAGCAGCAGATTGGGTTAATCCACAGCACCCCCATGGACCCCTGAGCACTGCCAGAAGTGATCTTTCAGCACAGAGCCAGGGGAAATGTGGACACGAGCCCTGAATCAAAACCCATAGCAAAAACCAAAATGAACACACACAAGTGAAGGGTAGCTCAAGAACTATATAATTCAGCAATAGAAGGGAACTACTTAGAGGAAGGTGAGCGAGAGTATGTGGCATAGGGCGCTTGCCTTGCATGAGTCCAATTCAAGTCAATCCCCTGAATTCCATTTGGTTTAATTATTTTTGTTTTCTGTGTCACACTCAGTGATGCTCAGGGATGTTCCTTGCTCTACACTAAGGAATTACTCCTGTCGGTTCTTGGGGGACCATGTGGGATCCTGGGAATCAAACCCAGGTTGGCTGCATGCAAGGCAAAAACCTACCCACTGTGCTATCACTCCAGCCCCACCTGAATACCATTTAGACCACAGAGTCCAGAAATGTGTTCCCTGAGATGGATCCAGGAGTAACCCCTGAGTACCTAGAGGTGTCGCAAAATAAAATAGAAAAAAAAAGAGAGGACCACAAGAAATAGTGGTCCCTATACCTGTCTAACATTCTGTTCATCAGAATCCCGGTCCTTTCTGAACTCACAGGAGCCCCCGTGGATCTGTTCTGGCAAGTCGGTCCCACACGGCTTCTAGAGACAGCCTGCAGGTGCTGGCAGGTCGACAGCATACATGCAGAGCTTCCTCTGAGAGGCGGCGCACAGGCACGTCCTTCTTTGGGGGTGAAGCTTACAGCCACATCAGGGAACATTCTGTGAACCTTGTGAGAAGGACACAGACGGGCATGAAGGGGACTCCACTCCAAAAACAAAGCTCTTTATTAATTTTTGATAAACATTTTTTATTTCTGTTCCACTTCTGGCAATGTTCAGAGGACCCAACGGGGTGCAGGGATCGAACCCAGTTCTGCCAAATGGAAATGAAATGTCCTAACTGTTGTAATATGACTCCAGCCCTTTATTTATTTTCAGTTTTTATATTTGAGGGACACAGATGGAGAGGACAACTCAAGGGAGACTATGTGCTGGTGGGATTGAATCCTGGTCAGTCAAGAACAAGAAAAACGGCCTCCTGGCTGTACCACTGCACAGACCCGTGGAGTGAGACATTTAAAACCTGTGGCAGTTGGTGCCTGGAAACCCCCTTTATGCAAGTACTCACCCAAATAGCAGGGACGCCCTGGTCTGGGAGAGATGGACAGTGGGGTCAGGATGGTGATCAGAGTTGGCTGGTGAAGCAGCAAATTTTTTCTGGAACAAAATAAAATGATAGAGGATTAGCAGGGATAGGATAGTTGATACGGTGCTTTTCATTTAAGCAGCTAAGTTGGGTTCAATTTTTAAAAGTCCAAAGGCTTCCCCCACCAATTCCAGGAACGATGCCTGAGCTCGGATCCAAGAGTGAGCCCTGGAAACTGTGTGCTGTGGCCCCCAAAATTGCAACTGAAATAATAACTCAAAATTTCCTGCACAAATGGGCTGGAAATACAGTAAGTGGTGAGGTGCTTCTCTTGCAAGGTCCGACTCACGTTTCATTATTGGCACCCCAAAAGGTTCCTGAGCACTGTGAGGAGTGATGCCTGATTGCAGAGGCAGGAGGAGTGAACCCACACTGATGTGTTCCCCACCTCCACTCTGTGCTCTGCATCTCCCTGGGCCCCCCACAATCTACTGAATGTGTTAAACCATGTAAAACTCAAAACGCGATCCCAGATTCTTTTGAGCCCCAAGGACGTGAAGTTGGACGCCTTCTGCACCATCTGAGGGTGGAGACCAGTAGATGGTGCAGAGTGCAGAGTCCGGGTTGAACCCAGGACAGTACTGCATGTGACGCAAAAATAAAAGATTTTTTAAGATAGGAAAAAAGTGTCGCCAGGTGCCCTTGATGAGAACTGACCAGAGCTGAAGGGACCACAAAGGGGCCGCCTGAGACAGTCCTGGAGAACACCACCCCACCGCTGTGGCCACCACGGACGCGGCAAGTGTCCTGGCATTGGCGCCCACACTGTGGTGGCTGCACGAGGCCCCCAGACCTGGGGACATTTTCCCTCCGGCGAGAGGCTGGGGGGGAAAGTTAGTGGGGAGGGCACCGGCCCTACAGCCCGACACCCCTGTGGGGCCGAACTCTGGCTGTTCCCATTGTTCCTAAGTCCAGAAACGCACTTCTCCATTCAAACTTCGTTTCCGGGGGAGCAGGCGCATCCTGGGCCCACCCGGGTCCCCTACGAGGAGGAGTGGGGGCTCGGTGCGTCCCCTGGGGCCACCGAGGGATGGAGCCCGCCCTGCCAGATCCCGGCCATACACCCTTCCAAGGGTCTCTCCGGGAAACCCCCATTTCCTAAACATCAATTCATAACCAAGACGAACCTCTCGGCAGGACACAGGAGGGACCCAGGTTGGGGGGGGGGCGGGGCGAGCCTGGCCACGTCACGGAGCGACGCCACCAGTAACCCCTTCCTTCTCCAGCCTTCCTCCTTGTGCTCCAACAATGGCAGTCTACTGGAAACGCAGCCCCGCTGAGAACCCAGAAAAAGACAGGGACTCGGTGACGTCACCTGCACTGCTGGCCAGGGTTTTAAAGGGCCAGGCTCCAAATGTTCTTAACCAGGTACTTTCTGGTCGGTGTTTAAAATATGAATTAATTCTGTAACGGGAAAGGGGATTGGGCCACACCAGGATTTTCTGAGGGGACACTCCTGGCAGGGCTCTGGAGGTCATAGACAGAGACTTGGATTGAATGAGGTTTGGTCACATGTAAGGCAAGCCCCTTACCTTATTTTTTCTCATTCCCCCTTCTTCTCTCTATCCCCCATCAAATGCTAATTCTTAACTATTTAATAGCCCTTTAACTACATCACTGCCATCCCGTTGCTCATCCATTTGCTCGAGAGGGCACCAGTAACATCTCCATTGTGAGACACATTATTATTTTTTTGCATATCAAATACACCACAGGGATAGCTTGCTGGGCTCTACGAGAGGGATGAAGGAACTGAACTTGGTTCAGCCGTGCAAGGCAAACGGTCTACCGAAAAAAAAGTTTTCCTATAGGCAGATGCCATACACACAGTCATTAATTCAACATGTTTCCTTCCAGATCGGGAGACTGAGGCTCTACCAGATAAACGTGATTAACCCTGATCTACACAGGCAGCAGCTGCAAAGCTGGGAAGCTCCCGTAGGAGCAGATCCCTCAGAGGAGCTAGGACTATCTGCTCATTAAAAGGCATGGTGACTCTGAGCGACTCTGTTATATCAACAACCCTTACTGTACACTACAATAACTGTCTTCATTGAATGACCAGAAAACCTTGTCAAAGAGAAAATGCCATTGGATCTTTCAAAGTGCAGGGAACTGAAGACCTCCCCAGGTCTTCAGTGGGGGGGTGAAGATCCAGCTCAGGGACTGAAGGATGAAGGGACAATGATGCTCGCTTCAGAAAGGAAGGTAATTCAACAGAGAAAAAGACATCTGAGCGGACGGTCCTGGACCAAAGCCTACTGCTCAGTTACCCTCGCCCTCAGGAGAGCATAACTTTTTGAGGATTCCACAGAACACGGACTTTATGCTTCCTGAATATGGCTTTGGAAACCTGAATAACAGGGTGGGGTAGTGCGGATGAGAGGAATTTGGGAAGATTTTAGCGTGTTGCTGTGTAATACATAAGCCAGTCATCCCATAGGTCTATTTTAATTAAAATTAAATGCAATTAAGAATTTAGTGGTTTAGGGGCCAGAGCATGTAGGGTATTTGCATGCGGCAGACTCAGGTTCAATCCCTGGCATTCCATATGGTTCCCCCAAGCACCGCCAGGAGTAATTCTTGAGTGTAAAGCCAGGAGTAACTCCTGAGCATCGCTGGGTGTGACCCAAAAAGCAAAAAAAAAATTAGTGGTTTGCTTCGAGCAGTCATATTTCGAATGCTCAACAGCCCCACAGGGCTAGCGACTACCAAATTGGATGGTGCTGATATAGAACATTCCCATTACTACAAAAATGCAGTATTGCATTAATACTGACTCAATTCTGTCCCTAAGAACTGCTCTGGAGAGGTTATTTAACTTCTGTATGTCTAACCATTTTTAATAGCAAAAATAAAACAAATGATCCATTGTACTTTCTTTTAGAGTTCCCATCATGGGGCTTCTACATGAAAGAATGAAGGCATACCTCTAGCGCAGAGGATGCACAATAAAGGGAGACTCATGCTCCTCATTGGTCAGAAAGAAGACCCAGAATCTCTACTGCTGGCCTTCACAGAGTATTGGTCTTTTCAAAATAAAATAACCTTTCATCACCTAATTTTTATAACTTAAAATTGTAGCTTCAATCCTTGCATCATTGTCATCCCGCTGATCATCGATTTGCTTGAGTGTTCCAGTAATGTCTTCATTCATCCTAGCCCTGAGATTTTAGCAGTCTCTCTTTACTCATCCTTTCAAATGGTGCCGCATTAGAGGCTCTTCGGGGTCAGGGGAATGAGAACCATCTTTGTTACTGTATTTGGCATATGAATACATAATGGAGAACTTGCCAGGCTCTCCCCTGTGCAGGTCATAAACTCTTGATAGCTTGCCAGGTTCTCCAAGAGGGAGAACTAGATTCTCAGATATCGCCCCATGTAATCCCATCAATGGCCAACATCCAGAGACTATAAAACTTTTATCTCAAGTGACTAAAAACTCTGACAACTTTGCTCAATTTTGAACTATTCTCTTCCTTGGTTTCTATTATAGTCTTTACTCCTATCTCACGATCAAGTTATTCCTAATTTTAGAAGATGTCGTAAGAAGATTTTTACGTTCTAAGTTTTTGGGGAAACTGGCAAGTTAGAAATGGTTTACACAGACAACATTTTAAAGAACAAAAATAATATACTTTTATATCTATATTTCACTCACTGTCATCCCGTTGTTCATCGATATATTTGAGCGGGTGCCAGTAATGTCTCCATTCATCCCAGCCCTGAGATTTTAGCACCCTCCACTTACTCATTTTTCCCAACTATTGGAATCTCTTTTCAGGGTCAGTGGATGAGACCTATTATTGTCACTGTATTTGGCATATCAAATACACCACGGGGAGCTTGCCAGGAGAACAAAAATTCCTGATGTACAAAAACACCAACATTGGAAACAGACAGACAGTAAAGCGGTAGGCTTCTTGCCTTGCACACCCTGATCAATCCTTGGTATCCCTTATGGAGCCCAGACAACCGCCAGGAATAATACCTGAGCAGAGGGATGGGAGTAAGCCTGAGCATCTACAGGCATGGACAGAACCCTCGTGCCCCAAAAAAACATCAAAAATAGCCCAAAAAAGTAAATTTTCATTGCAAACCCTAAGCACCTTGACGACCACACCTTCAGGATGCCCCAGACATCATGGTAACTAATAATTACATCACCAACAGCAGCATGGTCCCTTGATTTTGGAGAGTTGTCGTCCTGCCCCTCAAAATAAATCTGCCTTCTATTTTTTGGGAGGCCACACAGCCGATGCTAAGTGGTTATTCCAGGCTCTGCACTCAGGAATCAGTTCTGGTGGTGCTCATGGGATGGAACCTGAGTCTGAAACGTGGAAAGCAAAGGCTCTAAGTGCTTTGATATCGCTCCAATCCTCTATGTAAAACAGTAGCGATGTCGAGGCCAAAGGTTCTGGACAGGAACAAACACAGTCAATCCTGGGAGGGTGGGGAAAGCCAAGCCCCCTCGATCCTGGCAGTTCCCGCACCCCCAAGGCCCGAAAGCCCTGTACGTGGCCCTGTACTCACCCGCCGCCACCTCATCCCAGAGCTGGAGTCTATGGGGCGTGAGGATGAGAACCCCAGCGCCCTAGAGGAGCTCAGGTCCTCTCTCCCTTCCCCACTCCCGTTGGGAGGAACCAGCTTCCACCCACATTTCGGGCTGATGTGCTCAGGAATCCCTCACACGAAGCCAGATCTACTACAATGAAAGTATACCAGAAGGTTCCTGCAGATTCTGGACTTCACTGCAGCAACCCCAGAGATAAATCCAATGATCACTGCAGAGGTTAACACCTGAGCACAGACCCAGCAGGACCAAAAATAGCAACACTGGGTTGGAACAAATCCCTAGAAACGACACCCTGCCAATGCCATATCCCACAGTATCTGTTTTATGTTCTAGGGATGAGAAGGGGACACACAATGTCCAGCAAGGGACTCAAAGCTGTGTGAGAACACACGTGCCTGTAGGACTCGGAACTCCTTTTTCAGGGCCACCCCAAATCCTTCCTGAGCCTGGTAAAAGTGACTTAACCCCAATACCTCGCCGGCCCTAGAGATCCTTTGCTCCCTGGGACAGGCACATCCTCAGAATTGAGCACACTGCACCGAGTGAACGAGAGACTGTGTGACTGAGCAGGTGACACTCTCCAGAGTGGAAAGGACAAAATAGGGGAAAAACATGTCCTGGGGCCAGAGTCACTGCAGTAGCCCGGTTGCTTACAGGGCCTGCACACCCTGGATCCTAATGACAATCAAGGGTAAATCTGCAGCACAGAGCTAAGATTAAAACATAAGCATCTCCACTGTGGCACAAAACACATATGAAAGCAAACAAAGCATCAGGATGGAGAAACAGGACAGTAGGTCCAGGAAACACAAGTAGGCTGGCAATCTCTGCTGTCTATATGGTCCCAGGAACCCTGAGGTACAATGTTAAAATGCAGAACCAGGAATTATCCCAGGAGTCACTGGGTGGTTCCCCAAACACCTCCCAAAACAAAACAAAATACCCCAAGAAGTTAATCTCGGATCACTAGCATCCCATATGATCACTGATTATGGACAGGAGTGAATCTTGAGCACTGCATTTGGAGAACTTCTTAAGCGCCATCAAAACTAAATAGAACAAAACAAACACTGATAAAAATGGCCTCACACAGCAGTCATCACTGCCAGGAACCCAGGTGTTCAAGTGCATCAGCACCCCGTGAACCCCCCTCCATGGCTGACTCACTGAGTAGAGCTCCTCATCTCCACAAAACACTATCTATTCCTTTAAAAATTGCCTTCTCTAGTGGCACTGTTCTGAATTGGGGATACTTATTTTATTAGGGATCGACTCATGCACTGTGCTTCTTAGGATGTCTAAAAGGCTTGTGAGGTATGCAAAGACCTCCCCACATTGAAAAATAAGATTTCTCTCCAGTATACGTTTTATATATGGTTAGAAAGTGTCATGGGTTGAATGAAGGCCTTGCACATTCCTTACACAGACAAGACTTCTCTCCACTATGACTTTTCATATGCATACTAAGACTGGAGGGCAGAGTGACGACCTTCCCACATGTCAAACATATATGACGTTTCCTACCGGTATGATTTTATTTACTGTGCTAAATAAGATGCCAAGTCTGGGTGAAGGCCTTCCCACAGTCCTTATATATGTACAGTCTGTCTCCAAGATCAATTGTCTTGTGATTCTAAGGCATAACGTAGACCTTCTCACATTGTTGGCATATATAAGTTTTCTTTCAGTTATGAATATGACTATGTGTAATAAGGAGTAAGTGAACACAATCCCACACTCCTTACAAACATAAGGGCTGCCCCTTATTCATCTCAAAGTAGGTAAAAGTGATTTGACCCTTAAGTCCTTTGCTCCAACTCCCTGGGACAGGCACATGCCCAAAAGGGCACACACAGCAGCATGTGAACGTGAAATGGTGTGACCGAGCAGGTGAGGATCTCAGAGTGGGAAGGACAAAATAGGGCAAAGGCAAGTTCAAGGGCCAGAGATATTTGTAGCCATCAGGATACACTCATAGACAACACACATGGGTCCCGGGATGTCTGTCAGCAGTGAATCCGGAGCACAGAGCCAGAAGCCCTGAGCAACGCCAAAAATAAACATGAAAGAAAACAAAGAAGCAGGATGGAGTAACTGGACAGTGGGTTTGTGGGCAGCAGGTAGGGTGGCGATACACCATCCTATACAGTTCCTTTAGCACTCCCAGATGGAAAAACTGCGTATAGAGTCAAAAGTAACCTCCAAAAAACCCCGAGTGCCCTAGAACAGATGACTGGTTGAAGAAACTCTGGTACATCTATACAATGGAATACTATGCAGCTGTTAGAAAAAATGAGGTCATGACGTTTGCATATAAGTGGATCAACATGGAAAGTATCATGCTAAGTGAAATGAGTCAGAAAGAGAGAGACAGACATAGAAAGATTGCACTCATCTGTGGAATATAGAATAATAGACTATAAGACTAACACCCAAGAATAGTAGAAATAAGTACCAGGAGATAGTTTCCATGGCCTGGAGGCTGGTCTCTCATTCTGGGTAACTCAGGGAAGGGACCACCAAGTAAAATGTGGTTGGGAGTCATGTGGGGGAAGGGTGAGGCGGGCGGAATACAGACTAGAGACTGAACACAATGGCCACTCAACATCTTTATTGCAAACCACAACACCTAATCAGAGAGAGAGAACAAAAGGGAATTCCCTGCCATAGTGGCAGGGTGGGGTGGGGGGAGACGGGACAGGGGAGGGGGGGAGGGATGTTGGGTTTACGGGTGGTGGAGAATGGGCACTGGTGAAGGGATGGGTTATCGAACTTTGTATGGGGGAAGCATGAGCACAAAGATGTATGGATCTGTAACTGTACCCTCACGATGACGCTCTAATTAAAAATAAACTAATAAAAAAAAGAATTTTAAAAAAAAAGAAAAAATAAATCCCAAGTTACAAAAGCAAAAAAAAAATAATAAACACCAAAGTATGTGATTCAGTTGTTTGCTGTTATCAACAATGTATCAGAGGTTAATGTGATGGATTAACCTATAGTGCTTTTAAAGAAGTCATCAATAAAGTATGTTCATCTCTAAAAAAAAAAAAAAAAGTAACCTCCAAGAATGGCCCCACCCCTTCAGTACCTTCCAAAAAAACAAAAAAACAAACAAACAAGACTTATCAGCGTTGGCCCCATGGACCCACAAAAGCTCCCCCAGTCCTGACAAGAGTGATCCTTGAGCACCAGTATTCTGGCCCATACAAATCAACAAAATATAAAAGGGGCCCAAAGAGATAACGGGTTACTTAGGCCAGAGGCCACATCCCACATTTCTTACTGAGACTGTCAGTCCAGGAAGCCTATGTGACCTGTCAGTGCACTGTGTCATCTTGTCACTCTCCTACCTGAGGATGGTGTGGCAGAGGGTGCGTCACCATATCCTGCCTCTGTTTTTCCTTCGGATCAGCAGGAGGCTCCAGGCAAAGACTTGAGCCGTGAGCACCAGAGAGGAGCATAGCCAGCCCCGCCCCCATCTGACCAGAAGTCCCAGCACTGGAGTCAAAAATGTACTGACTTGGGGGCCGGAGCGATAGCACAGCGGGTAGGGCGTTTGCCTTGCACGCGGCCGACCCGGGTTCGATCCCCGGCATCCCATATGGTCCCCCAAGCACTGCCAGGAGTAATTCCTGAGTGCAAAGCCAGGAGTAACCCCTGAGCATTGCTGGGTGTGACCCAAAAAGCAAAAAAAAAAAAAAAAATGTACTGACTTGCCGGATGCTTGGACACTGGCCCAAAGAACCATCCACAGAGAGACACTGCCAGATGCTCCTGCCTCTCCAGGTGACAGAGAAGTGGGTTGTGACCCGGCTGACTGTTGGCACAGGAGGGCTCATCTCAGCCTATAGTAGAGGAAACTACAGACATGCTCAAGACCCAGGAGCCCTCTCTGGGATCCCCAGGAAGGTCCCTAACTCTGATGCCAGGAGCTTCCACGCAGAGGCGGTCCCTGTGGACCCCATGACCACAACCCTACTAGTGGCTCTGCCGTGAGGGCAGCCTCAGGGAGTCAGGTTAGACAAACCTTCAGCTTCCCTCTTGCAGAGTGGATGGGGACATAGGCCTGGGCAATCTCTTCCAGGGACCAAGGTCACATCTAGGTGCAGTTGAGCCCCAGTCAGTCCCATCTCTGACCTGCTGGACCTGGACCCATCCTGGTTGTCATTTCCTGTAATCCCCAATTAGCACATGATCCTCTGAAGCACTGGCTCCTATTGTGCAGAAAGAGCTCTGAAAACCATGTAAACAGTGTGTTGGATCACAAAATTATCCAAATATCCAGGGTTTTTACTATGAACCATGATGTTACATGTGTCTGACAACTGGAATTTTAGGAGTGAGGCTACTTTTAAACTATGAATATTGTATCTTGGGGATTAGGGTGGTACTACAGCAGGTTAAGACATTCAAGTTGCAATTCGCTGACCCGGGATAATACCAGAGCACATATATAGGCCCCTGACCCCTGCCAGAAGTGATCTCTGAGCTCAGGGGCAGGAATAAGCCACGGACAATGCAGGGAGTTTACCAAAAATACTGCAACTTCAAAAGGTAACTCTAATAAAACAAAGCAACAACAACAACAAAAAATACTCAAGTGTGAATTCTGAGGCGCCCTTCCTGGGTCGCCAAATGAGAACATTAGTGAGGAGTTTAGGTCCCATGTTACGACATGTTTGATGTGTTGTCTCGCCGGAGAAACAAAGACATGGGGACGACAGCAACTGATGGCCAATGGGCAGTGCATAGTGAGCCTTTAATTCCAAGCCGAATAGCATACTTATAGAACATCTGAGAAGTGTTGAGGGACAGGCATGCATGTATTGTGCTTTATCACTTACAAAGGTTAAGCGTTTCAACAGAGGCAACTCTTTTGGAGGAATTAAATCAATGAAACGTTCTATCTGAGACTACACTGAGAAAGTCACTCAGGGGCTACAAGCATCTGTGTTGCTTTGCTCTTTACCTACTTGTTCATATTTAACAATTGAGTTCATTTCTTATTAATATTTGTATTTATCTGGATATACACATAAAGAAACATTCCAAAAGTTATTTCTCTTGGATTCAGCAGTTCAGGTTAAAAGCTGGCAGTGCTTTTACCATAAATCCTACATGGAGTGCTCAGGCTGGTATAGCTTCCCCTACCCCATAAGGTACTGTATTTTAAGTCATGACAGCTTGGAAACAAAACCATGCTTTATGAATTCTAGACTGTCCTGTATTGAAGACAAAATAGCTTTGCTGCTTGCCCCAGGTCCATCTAGTGATTTTTGGTGGGATCCAGTTCTCTGGGGTTAGAGACTATGGCAAATGAAGCCTGAGTCAAGTAATTATGATGGATGCCCAGGAGTAAATATATTCTAAAGTCAATTAACCCTCAAATAGTAAGTGCTTAGTATTAACTTTTTTTCTTTTAAAGCAAAGAACCTGCTCTATAGTAATAGATTATAGATAATATCGGTTATAGGGGAAAGAGAAATACAAATAAATGACTATAGATGCAAAGTCTGGAGTCACCAGAAAGTTTGACTTTATGAGTTAAAGATAAACTCGGGGGATTAGGAGAGCTCATAAGAGAAATATAACCTTCTATGGGGGAAGAAAACTGGCACTTCACAGATCCAACATTAATGTCTAAAGACAAATTCTAGAGTGACACATTTAAAGTGGGTCCTTAAGCCCTCTTTTCTGTTTTTTTTTCTACACAACCAAATCCATATTTTCTTTTGAATTCTAGTACTCTCTTTCACTGCTCTCACTTCCTCTATGTATGTGTGTGTGCATGTGTTTCGATTTTGGACGGCAATTGGAAGTGCTCAGGGGTTATTGCAGTTCTAGGATCACGGATCAGCCTAGTACGGCTCAAGGACTATATGGAATACCAGACCTAAATTGAACCTGGGTTGGCCCATTGCAAAGCAAGCACCCTACTTGCTGTACTTGCTCTGGAACTTTCTTTTTTTTTTAATTTCTTAATTAATTTTATTTTACAATAATTTAAAGTCAACCAAGCATTTTTTAACATATGTTGAACATAAAATGTAGTTAGTGCTTCCAAACACTGCGATTGATCTTATTTTATCATGTATTCACTGAAGATAAAGGATAGTTTACCCAAGGTCACATAGTTTCAAATGTTTACTATCATTTAAATGATTTAAAAATTAGTGAATGATAAGTGGCAGGAAGAGTGTAGGACTTTCATTCCACTCAGGATCCCTCTATCAACTGCCAGTTCTCCCTCCTGTGGATTGAAATATAATGAAAATGGACATAACCATATATATACATTTTTGTTATATCATATCCATTTTTAGTTATATCCATCCATATATATATATGTATATATACACATGCTTTTGTCTAACATTTCATGAGAATGTACTTGCTCAGTAGATCCTGGGATACAACTAGTAGGTGATTATTTATTAACACTGGGAAACAGAGAGGAGAAGAAACATTTGGGTAATTCATTCCCAACAGAGCTTCTGGACCACTCAGAAGAATGCTCTGGAACTTTCTAAGTAAATTATTTCACCACATCAGGAGTGACTCTAAGCAAACCTTCCCCAACACCACCAACAACCCTGGAAATCAACTATTTCTCTTTAAAGAAACCCCCAAACTTTAGCCCCATTACTCACCACAACAGCTGGTGTAGTCTGGTCATGGAAGGATTACATCTGTGGCGTGCGTTGCAACTAAACCTTAGAAAGCAGAAATTCTTGACCTAGAGGGAAAAAAAACAAAAGGTGGGAGGAGAGACAGTAAATCGGGTAGGGAATTTGCCTTGCATGCAGCCAACCCAGATAAATCCCCAGCATCCCATGTAGGCCAAAAGTACCATCAGCAGAATTCTCGAGTTCAGGGCCGAATGTAAACCCTGAGCATCTCCTGATATGGCACACAAATCCAGGTGAAATAATAATGAAATGTTTCACTTGCAAACCCCACCCCCCACAGGAACCACGACACAGGTGGCCCCGCCCTACCACGGCAGTCAAAGGACAGAGGGCAACTGGGTCTCCTGCTGTGGATAGTGTTGCCGGTGGAAGGGAATCTGAAGGTTCTACACTCGTGATGCCAGGGCTAATGGCTCCGGACAAGGCCGAGCATAGTCCGGTGCTGGCAGGTTCAGGAGGGCTAAGCCCCGCCCTCTGAGGCCCCGTAGCCCTGCACCCACCCTCCTCGGAACCGTTCCAGAGCGGGAGTTGATCCTGGCCAAGAGAAGCCCCCCTGGTCACTCGCTCACACCCGAAACCCCTGCACCCCGGCACAGCCCCCACTGCACCGCCCAAAGCCTCTAGATCTCCGAAAGCCTTCGATGTACCTCACAAACCACATGGATATCCGGAACGAGTGAAAAACAAGCAAGACCCCCCCCCAAGCTGGCAGGGCCCTGTCCCTCACAGTGCAAAGACCAGGAGGCGCAGGGCACTCCCAGGAGGCCGTTCCAGTCCTGCCACAAAATCTGCCTTCACAGCCACCCTGCCACAGGGCGCCAATTCCTCCTCTACCCACGAGACCAATGGTGGCCTGAACCAGGCAACCACAGCTAGAATAGAATGGATTCCTGAAGGGCCCTCTGTGACATCACTTCCGCTCCTGCTAGGGGCCTTAAAGAGCCATGGCTAAGATTTAGAGAACCCAGGTGAACTGGTGGTGCAAGGGGAATGGACTAAATAAAGGAGTGGAGAGGCAGCAGATGGGGTGGTGGGCCACAGAGTGAGGAGCTGCGGGGGGAAGAAGACCCCTGATACTGTACTGGTCAGTCAAACATTCAACCAATGCTATCACAGTCCCTCAGGAAAAACGCGGGTGGGTTGTTTGAAGGTAAAACAGGCAGGTAGGTTCAAGGCACCTGACGCTGGGGAATTAATCAAGATGGTGTGAGAGCAGTGACTCCGAAGCCAGCCCTGGAGATGCAGAGAGGAACTGGCCTAACAGCAGACCAGAGAGCTGGACAGACACTGGAAAGGGGAAAAGGCTGGAAGAACACAGTCTTTGGAAAAAGCCCAACCAATGGTCACTTGCCTACAAGGGAAACCATAGGAGGCAGTTTCAGAAACACAATTTCAAATCCAGAAGATGGTGCAAGAGAGGTAGTACAGTGGGCTGGGCACTTGCCTTGGATGCAGGCTATCTGGGTTCACACCTAAGAATTCCGAATGGTCCCCTGAGCATCACCAAAGTGCAAGAAAGAAATAGCACTGTAGCACTGTCATCCTGTTGTTCATCAATTTGCTAAGTGGGCAACAGTAACATCTACATTGTGAGATTTGTTGTTACTGTTTTTGGCATATCAAATATGCCACATGTAGCTTGCCAGGCTCTGCTGTTCGTGGGAGATACACTCAGAAGCTTGCCGGGCTCTCTGAGAGAGGTGTAGGAAACCAGAAATCAGTATATATACATTAGGAAAATAATTATTTTACAGGCAGAAAGGAAAAAAGAATTTGCACTGCATTTTTATGGTTCAATTTATTGAAACTCTATGCATGTTTGGGAGCTTAAGAAGCAATCTCTTTGGCCAGAGTGATAAAACAGTGGGTAAGGTGTTTGCTGTGGACATGACCAGTCTGGGTCCTGTGCATGACAGAGAAGGCTGCGGCGTAACGGGGGCTCTTTCAGGGTCATGGGAATGAGGAACGTCATTGTCAGTATTTCTGGCATATCAAGTACGCCATGGATAGCTAGCCAGGCTCTCACTTTATAACTTTCAAAATAATTTCACAGCTATGACTCTGCTTAATCCGAGTCACATCCCTGCAAAATTTGTGGGGGATATCCCCACTCTCCAGGTTACACAACATAAACCACCCAAAAGGACTCACAGAACCCCAGAACTAAAGTTTTTTAAAAAAAGGGGGAAAAATGGAAACATACAGCTTCTCTCCAGTAATGTTCCCATGACTAAAAAGGCATGAGAAATAATACACTTTCCACATTTCCCACATTCAATATCTCTCTAGTATCACTTGTGCTGATGAAGGCTATCTCACAGTCCTTACATTAATATGGTTTCTCTCAAGTGTGAATTCTCCTGTGAGTATACGTAAGTACTAAAAGTATACTACTACTGTATTATGCCTTATGTATGTCAGACCTTCCCAGACTCCTGACACACATAAGGCTTCTCTGCACTGTGAGTACCCATATGTGTTTTAAGGGCAGATGATTAAATGAAGGTCTTTCTACATGCCTTACATTTATAAGGTTTCTCGACAGTGTGCATTCTGTTATGTCTAGTCAGCTCTGAGTATTTGAGAAAGGTCTACCCACACTACTGACATACAAAAGGCTTCTCTCCCATATGAGTTCTCCTATGTACTGTGAGCACTGAGGATGAGCTAAACGACTTCCCACATTCCTGACATTAATAAGGCATCTCTCCAGTATGACTTCTCATATGCTGAGTAATGACAGATTGCTGAGTGAAGGCCCTTCCACAAACTTTACAATTATGAGGCTTCTCTCCAGTGTGAATTATTCAATATAATATAAGATACGAGAACATGCTGAAGGCCTTCCCACACGGCTGACGTACATAAGCCTGCGATTTCTACTATGTACAGTAAGATAAGTGGATGTGGTAAAGGTCTTCCAACACTCCTGAAATACAAAAGGGCTTCTCTCCAGTATGAGTATTCATATGCCTATTAAGGGCTGATAAATCAGTGAAGGCCTTTCCACATGCCTGACATTTATAAGGTTTTCGCCAGTGTGAATTCTCCTATGTACAGTAAGCACTGAGGATCTGCTAAAGTTCTTCCCCCACTCCTGTCATATGTAAGGCTTCTCTCCAGTATGAGTATTCATGTGCCATTTAAGGGCTGCAAATCAAGTGATGAATCACAGTCTCTCTCCAGTGTGATTATCCTTGTGCACAGAAAGGCTTGAGTGATAAGTATAGACATTTCCACAGTCCTGACATGAATATGGTTTCTCTCCAGAATGACTCTTTGTGATGAAAAAAATCAGAGTAGCAAGTTTAGGCCTTCCCACAGTCCTGACACGAGTAAGTTTTCATTCCTGTATGAATTTCCCTGAGGACACTAAGTTGTTAGGACAAGGGAAAGGCCTCTCAACATTACTCACATGCATGAGATTTCTCTGCAGTGTGAACTCTCTGATGTATAATATGTTTTGAGGGGGAAGTAAAAGCTTTCCCACAGACCATATATATAACTGGTTTCTCTCCAGATTAGAATCTTTGCACTGACACACTGCGATGATGCCTGACTCAAAGTTTGTTCTCCCTGGTAACAATCCTGGGATTCTTCTATTGTGGGTTTCTAAGGGAACATTGTTGTTGGGCGGGGCAGTCCATGGTGACATTTCTTATGCGAATGTTGGCATGTGGGACTCATTATAAACGGGGCTTCTCTCCCTAAGTCCTGGGGCTGCTGCCTTTTAGGGGTTTGTGTCCAGAAACTGAGAACAGACTGTGAGGAGCTTTTCCCAGGGCAAAGCTTCTTCATAGTAGGGTCGCTCTCTCCACTAGAATCTCCCTCAGAAGACATTAGGCCTGTCTCAACGTCCCCATTGGGCAGAGTGCGGGATTGGTGACTCTAAGACATTGTCACAGAGTGCAGAATCAGAGACATTCCACTGGGGATGACTGCTTCCCTGTACAACGCAGAGGAGGACTCCAATGACTGCTCCATTCCTTCATAGTCTCCCTGTCAAAAGAAACTGGGGTCAACATTTCCAACACGAGGAATGCAAATTCGGACAGGTGGATGGATGCTCTATGGGATGACCCAATGTTTCCACATCGTGGCTGCACTTAAATAAAGGCTGCACAATCATTAATTTGTTTAAATTTTTCAACTCAATAAACAAATACATGAAATGGACATAAAACTGTCTGCAGAATGCCAAAGAAATATTTTCCAACAGAAATAAAATACACCCGAGTCTGGGTATGATTGCAGCACAGTGTGGAACCCCTGATCCATGTGATAAGGCACGGCTGCAACCCTACACAGCAAGATGGACCATGGGGGCCACTGAAAACATTTTACCACAAACAAATCCTCTCCAGGATCAATGTGATTTTTTGTTTTTTTGGTTTGAAGTTTGTATTTATTTTGAGGCCTGTCACACCAAGTGGTGCCAGGAATCACTGACGGTGTGTCCCAGGGAACAGTGCTGAAAATGGAGCCCAGGTTTCCATCCAGTGGAAGGCAAGTCCGCCCCAATAATCTATGACTTGTGGCAACAAAACTGTTTTATTAAACAATTAACTCTCCTGCCTACCTTCAATCCAGTGAAAAATCACAGTATTTCTTTGAAATTAAAGTTAGTAGGAATTGAGGTAAGAATGCTAGAACAGTGGGGAGTGCATTTCCACAGCATCTGGTGGACCCAGTTTGAACTCTGGCATCCCAGATGATGCCCTAAGCACTTCCCAGAGTTACTCCTCAGTGCTGAGCTTGAAGTAACAAATCAGCATCAACATGAGTGAATAAAAAAGCAAGAAATAATAACAACAACAACAACAACAACAACAATAATATCCTTAGATTTTAAAAGGACTTATTTTAGCACCAGTATGACTAGGCACCCTCTACTCAAAGCAGTAGGCTACAAAGTTCCAACTTGCAGTGGCCAGACCTCCACTTTCAAGTTACATTCTTGTTCCAAAGAACTATCCTGCCAACATAATACTTATATTCAACATGCAGATCTTACCAACTCCCTCGTTTTTGGTGACTCAATTCCCAAATCAAATGGGTGCAGTGAAAACCCCTGAAACTGCGATTTCCTTTCTGAAATCAAACATAAAACAGAATGGAAGAGTTACTAATGTTGGGGCTGGAGTGATAGCACTGTGGTTAGGACATTTGCCTTGCACAAGACCAACACATGTTCGATTCTCAGAATCACATAGCACTGCCAGCGGTAATTCCTGAGTGAAAAATCCAGGAGTAATCCCTGAGCATTGCTTGCTGTTACCCAACAGGAATAAAAAGAAAGAATCATTAATGGAAAGTATTTGAATGACATCTATTGTGGAGAATGCTGGGAGCAGCTTGCGAATCCATGAAGGAGCGTTTTGGGTTTTGTTTATAAACCAGACCTGGTGATACCTGGGAACATATGAGATGTCAGTGTTTTAACCTGTGCCTGTGTCTGCCATGTGCAAGGAAATTACCCTTTCTGCTATATTAGGAAATAATAAAGTCTCAAATCAGCATTGTTTTCATAGGCTCATACATTCACTATGTAAACAGTAAAGCAAAAGACACTTCTTTTTTCTTCTTATTTTTTTGCTTTTTGGGTCATACCTGGCGATTCAAAGGAGTTACTCCAGGCTCTGCACTTAGGAATTGCTTCTGTTGGTGGTCAGGGTACTATATGGGATGCTGAGAATTGAACCTGGGTTGACCGCGTGCAGGACAAGTGCCCTACCTGCTGTTATATCACTGCAGCCCCACAAAAGATATTTCTTAGTGGATTAGATAGAATAGCAGGGATGGCACTTCCCTCACATGAAGCTGAAAGGGTCTGATCCCTGAGTACCAGCAAAAGTAAGCTCTGAAAACTGCCAGGAAGAAACACTGAAAATTCCGAGGCTCAAAGCCAAAAATAAATTTAATGTACTGCCAAAACATGCTAATGATCTGAGGGCAAAAAAGCATGAAATAGAGAGAAGAGTGGTCACTAGATTCCCCTGAAAGGGCACACCATCAATGCAGGCTATACAACAGACCGGTGAAGCACAAACAGACGGCCAATGGCTGTGAATCCCATGAATATTCTACATATCTGACAAATAAGGAAAAATGACAACAAAGCCAAGAAAGAAAGAACAGGATCATTTTATGACAAACAGTTTGTGAAATTAAGGGCATCGGGAGCATGGCACAGACACCTGAATCCAGGAAATGAGGCCTCCAGGGTCAGGAGTGTGACTCTCATGAACTCGGGCATCTGCACACTTCCCAGTGTCCGAGCCTCAAAGGGTCCTCAGACACACACCTGCACACATGCCTCTTCTCCCCGGCCTCAGGGCTCCTCCTTCAAGCCAGGAGATCACCCTAGGCTTCACCCCAGAACCGCTGTCCCGATAGAGAAATGATATTGGTGACAAGCCAACCCTATGTGTCCCAAACAAAATCAAGCTAATTCCTAAAAGAGCTTGAACAGAAACTCCACTTCTTATATGCCCCAAATTGGTAGTTATCAGTCACAAAAATCCCAAGTTTTAATTTCAGTCTGAAATTGAGTTATGCAGAAGCCCCCCAAAAAGCAGAGGAAGTGACTTCAAGCACTGAAATAGAACAGCAACTGATGGCATCAGTCCCTAAAAACAAAATGAACTCATGCTCAGAGCGATAGTCCAGCAGGGCGGGCACCTGATGACACACAGAGAGAGGTTTGATCCCTAGCAACCATATGGGCCAGGAGCACTGGCATGAGAATTTTCTGAATATACAGCCAGAGTGATCCCTGAGCACTGCTGGGTGTAGTCCCCTCACACAATCAAAACTGAAAACAAATAATAACAAATGAAGTTGCAGGCCAGGTACAGTAAAACACCAGCCATATAGGTACTGACCCAGTTTAGTCCACAGCACCCCCATGGGCCCCTGTGGTCATACAAGAAGTAGATTCATTTAGTAATGGAAGGAACTAATCACAGGAAGCTTATCGATAGTACAGCACATGGGGGGCTTTCCCATGTTCTTGACTTACCTAGGTAGATCCCCTGGATCCCATCAGTAAGCCTGACAATTGCCAAGTGTGGCCAAATAACAGAAACAGAAAAACAGAAACGAATATTTGAAAGCTATCAGCATTGCTGTCAATAAGCTGACCCATCAGAACCATTGTCCCTGGGGAACACAAAGCCCAACCCTGCTCCCAGGCTGCTCTTTCCAAAGGCCCGCAGGTGCTGTGAGCTCTCCAGCGGCCCTGAGCATATCCGCTGTGGGATAACAACAAATATAAGAGAAAACGAAGCGGTAGGTGGAGTTACACTACAGCGGGTCCAGGGACAGTGGGCAGTATATTCCCATATTCTTGATGGTACAGTCAATCCCCACTGTACCATCTGGTCCAGCAAGCACTGCCAGCTGCAACATTGAGTACAGAGCCAGAAGTTACCCAGGAGAATCACTCGTTGTGACCCTCCCATCACCTCACAAAACAAAATGAACGCCATGGCACAGAGGTGTGGTGGGATGGTGGAGTATCGAGTGGGGGGATAGGAGGGATACTGGAATCATCGATGGTGGAGAATGGGTAGTGGTGTAGGGATGGGTACTCGAGCATCGTATGACTGAAACACACGCACGAATATATGGAAATCTGTTAACTGTACCCTCACGGTGATTCACTAATTAAAAAAATATTTTTTTGTAAAAAGAAAAAAAATTTTTTGCATAGATCAAGGTACAGTCACTTTGCAAATACAAGTACTAGAAATGAAACAGATTTAAAGCATACAATAAATCCTGTCCTAAAATATAATGATCACTAAATGTTGTTAAAATGAAAAAAAAAATAAAACTGAAGACAGTCTTGAGTCCACGGCACCCGATGGGGTCCCTGAGATCTGGTAGGAATAATTCAGCACTGAGATGGAAGTACTCACTGAGCACTGCTGGTTGTGGCTAAATCCAAATACAAGGAAACTAACAGACAAGGACAAAGTAGCCTCAAATAGCAGAGAGTCAGAGCACTCAGGCCAGGAATTACATCCCAAGATTCCTTCCTGAAACCCAAGAGACAGGGAGCCTAGAAACCAGTACGTGCCTGTTACTGCATCGTGTCACCACATTGTTCTCCTCCCACCTGGGGACAGTGTGTCAGATGGCACATCACCATGGCCTGCAGCTTCGGTAATTCCCAAGGATCAGCAGGTGGCTCTGTGGAATCACCTGGAAGAGAAGGCAGACCCATGAGCTCCAGAACGGAGCACGACTCATGGCCCTGACCGGAAACCCCCACACTGGATCCAGAAAGGCCCTGACCAGCATCACCCTCAGCACAGCTCACAGACCCATGCAGAAAGACATTGCCAGATGTCACTTCCTATTCTGGTGACACAGAAGTGCGTTGGAATCCATAATGCCCTTCACTCTCAGGGAAAGTAAAGAAAGCAGCTGACATGCTGTCCTGTTCTTAGGGCTCTTGGGTCAACCCTAACTGAAAATTCTATAGATTCTAAACAAAGATATCTAGCTGAAATGGTAAAAATAAGGTCCCGGAGTCAGATCAATAAATCACAGGGAAAGGTGGGCACTGGCCTTACACACAGCTACCCGGGTTTGACCTCCCTTATCCCTACAGTCCACAAAGCCCACCAGGAGTGATTCCTGAGTGCAGAGTCAGAAGGAAGCCCAGACACTGGTGGATGTCATCCCAAAGCAAAACCACACACTCAAGAAATGTGAGTTGTGTACTTAGTAGGAAAAAGTACATCTACTATCACAACTTTCTGGAATGTAACCAGAGTAAAAACATTGTTATGATTTCCTCAGTGATATCAGAGCACAGGGTGCCTGCCTGGCATGCATTTCAATCAAGTTTCAATCTCCATCAGACGAAAGCGTCCCCATGTCTTGCATGGGGAGATCAATGAGCAGAAGCAGGAGTAACCCATTAGCATCGCAGGTATGACCAACTGAAAATGAACCCATTATACTGTGGCAGTCTGCTTCCAAGGCCAGGGCCTGCACTCCTGGCCTATCTCTTACCCCAGAATTCAAATTCTATATAAATCCTGTGCATCCTCTGATAAGAACAGACTGGCATGCCAGTGGAGGCTAAGACAAGGTCCAAGGTTCATGGCAGGTCCTGGTGTGACCTGGCAGTTCCTGGTGTGATCCTGTGCTGAAAACAGGCTGTGATTTCCAAGGTTTGCATCTGTCCGACTCAACTTTACACCCTGAATCCCTGAGTACTGCTGGATCTGAGATCGCCATGCCCCTCACCTCTGAAAAAGGCATAGAGAAAGTCATCTGCCAGGGGCTGGAGCAATAGCACAGCGGTTAGGGCATTTGCCTTGCATGCGGCCAACACAAGTTCGATTCCCAGCATCCCATATGGTCCCCAGAGCACTGCCAGGGGTAATTCCTGAGTGCAGAGCCAGAAGTGACTCCTGTGCATCAGCCAGGTGTGACCTAAAAAGAATAAAAAAAAAGTCGTCTGCCAACAGCAATGTATGAAATCCAGCAATAAATCTCAAGGCTCAATTGTTTGGTGTTTTTTTGGGCCACACCCTGGGATGCTCAGAAATTACAGGTCAAGTTTTCACAGATTATGTCATTTTATTCATTCGGTTATGTGATCCTGTGTAAGAAAAATAGGCAGAACATACTTCTGGCCCAAAAGAAATCTAAATTATTAAATTCTATAATTTTGCTCAGAGACTCCAACCCCTTCGTTACCGTCTTGCAGCCTCTTGTTGGAAGTTTTCTAGCATGTTCACATCTAAGAACTTCCAATGAAAGTATGAACGGAGGGGCAGGAGAGAGCACACCGGGCTGGAGCACATGATGGCCACATGGAAGCTCAGGGACCTTCAGCGGTACACACTGTCACTGCTAATTTGAACAGAGCAAGTTGCAGCCCTCAAGCACTGCCAAGGGTGCTGACAAATGCCAGCCCATCTGCTCACCAAGCAGTTAGATACAGCCAGGAAAAGGAGCTCAAGGTCTGAGCACATGCTTTGCTGTTGTGGAACATAGCACGGGTCCCCTCCATCCAGAGACACATAGATGGAGGGGAAAAGTCCTTGATCAACTACAAGTTTGTAGCAAAAAGGGGGAAACTAAAAGATGAGGTAGGAGAGAAGCCCACAAGAGCCAAAATGAAGTTTGGAAGACACTAGGCAGTGCTCAGGGCACCCTATGGAGTACTGGGAAACAAACCCTTCAGCCGCATGAAAGGCAAGTGCACAGTCTGCTCTCCTGTTGCTCAGATTTTCTTTCTTTTTGTTTTTTGGGTCACACCTGGTGATGCACAGGGGTAATTCCTGGCTCTTCACTAAGGAATTACTCCTGGCGGTGCTCAATGGACCATAAGGGATGCCAGGAATTGAGTGCAGGTCAGCTGAGTAGAAGGCAAACTTCTATGCTATTGCTCCAGCCCGTCTGGTCTTTTCTTTCTTTGTGGTCTTTGCAGAGACACTCCTATGGGGTATGTGAGGATTGAACCAAAGTCCGTCCTGAGCAAGACCAACACCATCTTTGCTGTACTAAGGCTCCCGCTCCTAGAGGGAGACCATTATACCCTAGTGCAAAGCCTGTTTCTGCAAGTACTCACCAGAACAGAAGGGGGAGCCTCTGGTCTGGAAGAAATACCATCATCAATGAGGAATTGCTGTGAAATCTGATAGGTGAAGAAGAAATTATTTTTGGGGGAAAATAATATCAGAGAGTTAGCAGAGATAGTACAGGGATAGGACGCTTTTCGTTCAAGCAGCTGAGTCTGGGTTAATATGCAAGAGCACATAGGTTTCCCCACCACAGCACTGCCAGGAGACACACCTGAGCTAAGATCCAAGAGTGAGCCCTGAGCACTTGCCAGCTGTGGACCAAAAACTACAATTAATAATGATAGAAATTTAGTGGGTGGGGTTTTTGTCTTGCACGTGTCTACCCAGGTTTGATCGCTGGCATCCCACGTTTCCCTGAGCACCACCAGAAGTGATCCCTGAGTGCAGAGGTAGGAATAACCCCTGAAAACTGCCATGTGTTCCCTCACTTTAAAATAACTCTAAAAATTATGTAAAACAAAGAAATAAAGGTGTGGTTACCAATGGTCATCGTAGACTGCATTATGGTACATCTTGGGGTACATTCTGGAAGTGACCAGCCTATTTCCTGCTACAACACAGCCCAGATGCTACACCCACTTCCACATCTTCCAGCTCCACATCTCCAAGCATCCCAAAAACCTACCGCAGGCGCAGGGAACCCGGGAAAATCAAACGGTCAGCCACACACTCCTAGGTCCCCAGCTGTGCAGAGGGCAGTGCACTGGGAGAGCACCTGCCATGCATGGGGCTGACAGGACTGAGCCTGACACTCCACAGGACCCTGAATGCTACGGGATGTCGGTCAAAAATTATGAAACAAAACAGTTTTTTATTAAAAGAGAGACTCGCCTCCCCCCTTTCCAAGGGAACCGACCCTTTGGCCCTGACCCCATAAACACCTCAATGACGGAAGTGACCCGCCAAGGACCGGCCCGGAAACATTCCCGGGTGACTCCCGCCCCAGCCCTTGACCCCTGGGGGCTCTGAGTGTCCCTGCAGGAGCCAATGGGGAGGTGGCCGCGCACGCCCTGCCGACCTGCGGGGAAACTGGGAAAGCTGAGGCCCCCTCTTGTCTCTTTCTCTCTGGTTGGGGCCTGAGCGACAGGGCAGCGGGGAGGGTGGGGCCTTGACCAATGCCATGGGGTACCCCAACCCACAGAGTATCCCGTGCACAGACCAGGATTCGCCCCAAGCCCCACCGGGTGTGCTAATGCCTCTCCGGGACTTGCGCCTGCCAGCAGCCCTGAGGTAAGTTCCCTCAGCAACCCCCTCGTCTCTCTGAAGGGCAGGAACGAACGGGACAAACCTCGGCAGGACGCTGTGGCCACCCGGGGTGGGGCCACCCCCGTGGCCCCGGGCACGGCAGGGAGCGACCCCGCTGGGATCCCCTGTCTGTCCTGGGCATCCCCTTCCCCTCCGAACTGCTCCTAGGGCTCTGACAATGGCAGCCGACTGGAAATTCCACCACCCTAAGGCAGGGACTCTGTGACGTCACCCACACTTCCGGTAGGAGTTTTAAAGGGCCAGACTCCAACTATTCCTGACCAGTTACTTTCTGGTCAGGAAAGCTGATTTTTTTTCCGTTTCTCGTCTTGGTTCTGGTCAGCAGGAAATCTGTGGGGTCGCCAAGTACTGGATAGACAGAGTATGAAGCCAAAGATATTATGTTTTCTCAAAGGGGATAAAATCCACAAGGATTTCCTTGCAAATACCCACCAGTAAGCGCCCCAACCCTGACCCCCAACCAATACCACAAACAACAATGCTCAGAAAACACTGGGTGTTAATATCCAGATATCATAATGTTTTCTGTTCATTGATCTGTTTCTTGGGGGCATGTTCTGTAGTGCCGAGCACTTTTCCCTGACTGCTCAAGGATCACTCCACACTGGGCTCAGGGAACCGTCTGGGGTTTTAACCATGGATCCTGGGTCAGCACCTCCCAGCTGGACTGTCCTGGTTTTTGTTGACATTGCACTGAACTTCCAATTGTTGCAGGAGCTCCAACTGTTCATGTATTCAGTTTACAGGAGTGAGCTAAAAACTAAGTGAATCCCATGCCCAGAATAAGTTAAACTAATTTTGTGGGTGACCCAGAATCAGGTTTAGGAATTGGTGATTGTTAAATTATTATATGCATAATCAATATTCCTTTATATGTGTCGGTGTGTGCTCACAGCCTTTGGTGTTCTCACGCTGCTCCTAGCTCTGTTCTCAGCAACTCTTCAGACAGTACTCAAGTTCGACTATTCACTGAATTTCACTGGGATGTAAAATGGATCAACTACATGAAAGCAAAGTCCCTTTCCTGCTCTGTAATGAGTAGTCATTTAGTAGTTTGGTAGTGGATGAATTGCACTGTAGCACTGTCATTCAGTTGCTCACCAATTTGCTCGAGCGGGCACCAGTAATGTCTCCGTTGTGAGACTTCTTGTTACTGTTTTTGGCATATCAAATATGCCACGTGGAGCTTGCGAGGGTCTTTCAAACTGGTAGGACACTCTCGGTAACCTGCCGGGCTTTCCAAGAAAGACTGAGGAATCGAACCCAGGTAAGCCCCATACAAGGCAAATGCTCTATGCACTGTGCTATTATGAATCAAAAATTAAATTCTTCAAACTTTGAACTTTTAGTCAAGAAGAATTGTACAGTGCCTGTGCCGAGAAAGTCTCTTTTTTTCAGATATGCTGATGTATTGTTCAGCTATAATTTGATGTTTCTTATAGTAGCACTGTCATCACGTTGTTCATCGATTTCTTCAAGTGGGCACTAATAACGTCTCCATTCCGAGACTTCTTACTGTTTTGGGTATATCAAATACGCCACGGATAGCTTGCCAGGCTCTGCCGTGCGGGACGGAGGAATCGAACCCAAGTCGGCTCCGTGCAAGGCAAACGCATTTCCCGCTGTGCTATCGCTCCAGCACTGTATTAATTTTGTGAGGGGGGACATCAAGCAGTGCTCAGGGATGAGTCCTAGTGGGGCGCTGGTGGCCTATGGGGTGTTGGGGATGGATCCAGCTTTCTACTTCATACACAGCAAGTGTCCTACCCACTGTGCTATCAGTAGGGCCCACAAAAAGCGCAAACTGTTGTTAAAATGTCTAGAATAAAAATTGGTGAGACCTTTACTGCAAACCACAACACCTAATCAGAGAGAGAGAGAACAAAAGGGAACACCCTGCCATAGTGGCACTGTGGGTAGGGGGGCGACGGGACTGGGGATGGGGGGAGGGATGTTGGGTTTACTGGTGGTGGAGAATGGGCACTGGTGAAGGGAGGGGTTATTGAACTTTGTAAGGGAGAAACATGAGCACAAAAATGTATAAATCTGTAACTGTACCCTCACGTTGACTCACTAGTTAAAAATAATCTATTAATTTAAAAAAATTGGTGAGAAAACAAACTGGCAATATCAAACAGATGTAGAAAATAAATTTATGTGAATATTTTTATATCTGAAAGATAGTACTGAGAGTATCCTGCCCGCACAGCAGAGCCTGGCAAGCTCCCTGTGGCATATTAAAGATGCCAAAACAGTATCAGTGATGGGTCTCTTTCCCCGGACCCTGAAAGAACTTCCAATGTGGCATCTTAGGAACAATGAGGAAAGAGAGGCTGCTAAAATCTCAAGGCGAGGACGAATGCAGACATCAGTGGCGCCCACTCGAACAAATTGATGAACGATGGGATGTCAGTGATAGAGTGATTGTTACATGTGATTGCAGGGTTTTTAAGACTAAGAATTTTTTAATCTTTTTGTAGCTTCCAGAGGTATTACCTATTTATATTTACTTCTTTTATATTTATATTTGAATATATTTATATTCATATTTAAATCTGTAGAGTAACTGGGTGTAGCCCTCCAAAGAAAACAAAATACCCAGACGCCAGCCATCGACCCCCAGCACCCCCTATGTTCCCTGAAATCTGTCAGAAGTGATCCTTAAGCACTGAGGCATGAGTACCCTTTAAGCTGGGTGTGGTTCTGACTCAAATGTGGGCTCATACAGCGAAGACCCAGGCCCTCCGACAAGGAGGCACATGGCAGGGTCCTTTCTGAAAAGCGCAGAGACATTCAGTCCCTGAAGCGTCCTGTCACTGCCTCGCCTCATCTTGTCACTCTCCTCCTACCTTGGGACAGTGTGTCACATGGCGTGTCATTATTTTCTCCCGCCTCTGTTTTTCCCGAGGATCAAAGACCTAGAGGAGAAGTCAGAGTTGTGGGCACTGGAGAGGAGCACAACCACCAGCTCTGTCCAGCCACAGCCCACGGGCACCAGCTGACAGACCCGCCTGGGGGACACTGCCCGATGCTTCTGTCTCCCGGTCAAAAGCAAAATGGGTTGGCATCTATGCTGCATTTCACAACACTAGCTCTGGGCTTGGCTACAAGCCAGAACACTCAGCCCTACCTCAGCCTGGGGATTCCTCCCTGAGTCCCACAGAAGTTTCTCAGAGGCCCAGCCAGGGGCAGATTCCAAGGACAGGCACTAACGCACATCAGCGCCCAATGCAGACTGGCATCTGTGCTGCACCCCCTGCAACCAAAGCCAAAATGTGGCTCTATCAAGGTTGGGGGGTGAGAGGAGCCCCACAATCCTCTGAAAAACAACATTCTACATGTGCACGAGCACACACACATACACACATACCCTTTACGCACTATATTTTCTACACATACACACATACCCTTTACCTGCAGTACTTACTTCATAGACACACACACACACACACACACACACACACACACACCCTTTCCGCAGTATACTTTCTACACATATACACACACACCCTCCTCACCTATAGCCAGGTGTCTCAGCAGGGCTTGCAACTTGATGTGAAGAAGCAGAAACTCCTGTTCCAACAGACAGTAAAACTGTTACTATGCTTGTCTTGCTGACAACAGACAAACCTCTGCATCCCCACAGCCCTCAGAGCACTCCAGGAATAATATCTGAGTCGGGGGCCAGAGTAAGCCCTCGGGGTATCACAGGGCATAACAGCCCCCCCACTCTCCACACCAAAAATAGCCCCAAAAGGAAACTGTCATTGGCAAACCCCAGTCACCTAGAGATGCAATGCTCGGGATGCCTCATCCCACCAGGGCAGCCAATTAAAAAGGAGGACAGGAACAGGATCTCTTGCCGTTGGGTTTGATGTGACTCTGGCCCTCAAAGTGAATCTGTAGATTCACAGCAGCGAAACTGGGCCAAGGCTCCAACACAGTAAGCTGGGAAGGTTGGATGGCCAAACCGCAGCCCCAGCCCTCAGCCCCTCGTGCACCTGGCACTGCCCCACCTCAGAGCTGGAGGCGATCATGGCTGCAGGAGCCCCCCAGAACCACGCACTCACACGCTTGACCCCTGCACCCTGGAACAGCCCCCACTACACAACACAAAGCTCCACCGTGCCTCAGGAACTGCCTGAATATCAGGGAACGAGTGAAAAACTAGCGCGAAAATGCCCCCAAGCTGGTGGGGACCCGCAGATCAGTGTGGACATGGGGAGTCTGCCCCAGCCCTGCCACAAAATCGGACTTCAGAGCCCTGCTTGCTGGCAGGGGACCCACTTTGTCCTTTACCCAAGTGAACAATGACTCTCCCACCCCATTTCCAGGAATAGACTCACCAGGAAAGCCCCACTGTGATGTCACTTCCGTTTCACCAAGCAGCCTTAAAGGGCCAGACCCTAGATTTGCAGAGAACCACTATCCCCACCCAGCTGAATCTGTGGCTCAGGGGGTTGGGCTCGAATAAAGGGGTGGAGAGGGAGCTGCTGGAGTGGCCTGTCACACAGTGGGGGCTAGGGGGAGTAAGGAGAAGTTTCCTGGTCTTGTACTGGGCAAACAATGAAATAATGCTCTCACACAGTCCATCAGGAAAAATGCAAAGGTGGCTCATTCAAAGGAAAACAGGCAGATAGGGAGCATGTGGGGCACAGGACAATGAGTTTCTGGGGAAATCATCAATCAAGATGGGGTGAAAGCAGTGACCCCCAAGCCATACCTGAAGATGTAGAGAGGATACTGGCCACGTAGCAGCCCAGAGAGCTGGAGAGACACTGGAACAGGGGCAAAGGCTGGTAAGAACATCAGAGAGCACTGTCTAGTCAACACGCTACCCCTTGATAACACATGAGTAGTGGACTCTTGTCTACAAGAAAAAACCAAGAGACAGTTTCAGAACAAAATTTGAAACACAGAGAGAGAGTACAGTGTGCTGCCACCTGCTATGAACTTGGTTGAAGTGAGTTCCATCACTGGCATCCCAAATGGGGTCCGGGCACCACTTTGAGTGACCCTTAAGAACTGCCAGGTCTGCCACCAAACGAAAACATAGAATTAAACAAATAAAATGTAGCATGTGGACCAAGCCCAGAATGAAGGCATACATGAAGCTAACAGGCAGTAAAGCGGACTGATCATTTTGTGTCCTTGCTTGGCATTTTGGACAGATCTCAATGGTGTTTACCATTCTGGTGAATATTAGATTGTTGGAACTTTACATTTTCCAAACAAATGTTTGACCTTTCTTTTTCTCCCCCCGCTACTGCTGAATTGAGTTCAGTGGAACCTAGGTTTACCCTTTATTACTAGTAATCACACTTAAGTGTAATTTCCTACTGATATGGGGTGGATGTTGGCGAATCACTCACGTTCTCACAGTTTGTAAAACATCTGATTCAGGGGCCTCTGGATCATCTCAAAACCGGCAAATATCTTTCGATGCACAGTAAAGTCCATGTAAAGTGTCTCTATCCACCCTATTAAAGAAACTTGCCAAGGCCATTTTTCTAACTTGATACTTTCTGAAATTTTTTCCTTAATGATTTTCTAAATCTAATGAAAACCTGAATGTAGAGAGTGCAGAGATGCTGTAGCAAGTAAGGTGCTTCCCTGCATACAGCTGACGTCACAACAATCCCAGGACCATATAAGTTTCCCTGAGCCCCCCCCCAATCATGGACTGCTGACCTCAGAGGCAGGATGATGTCCTGAGCACAGCTCAGTGACTTTCCCGAGAACATCGTACAGGAGGGCCTGAAGAATGGGGGTTTGTCTGTTATTCTAATTTCAAAGGTTTTGCTGCAGCATCATGGTTAATCTGTGTCATTAATCCCCCCAAACCAAACCACAGAGTGTGAACCAGGCCAGAGTCTGAACAAAGAATGAGACAGTGGTGAGTCTTGACAGCCTGAAGTGAGGGGAGGCTTTGGTACCTGTTTATTTAATTCTAATTTAATCACCTTTTTCCTGGCTTCTATCACCAAGACCCATTATTTACAAGTTAACAGACTCATCAAGTCCATATGCTGGGACAGTGACATCGCTGCACCCGAGTGATTACAAGAAAGCACCTTTCACTTATGTGCTGACGTCATGGGAAAGGTCTCCCACATTACCAGGATTATCTCCTTTTTACCTCCACATTGGGGTACCCCTACCTCCTTATACAAACCAACCATGTATTACTGAAGGGGATAGGGCATCAGTCATCAAGTCATCAAGTATGAATTTAACATTGTCTCCTAAGGCCCAAGTGGAACACAAAGGCCTTCCCACATTCCTGACATTCATAACATTTCACAGTGCTATGGATTTTCATGTCTAGTAAGGGATGAAGATTGAATAACGGCCTTTCAGAGTTCCCTACATAGATAAGGCTTCCCTCCAGTGTGAATCCTCAGATGCACAGTAAATCCTGAGTACAGAGTGAAGGCCTTCCCACATGTTTGAAATTGATGAGGTTTCTCTCCACACTGAACTTGCATATACCGAGTAAGTTGTAAGGACAGACTGATGGTTTTCCCAAATGTCTGACAGCTTGAGGATTCTTTCCACAATGAATTTTCCAGTGCTTAGTAACCTTTAGAGACTGAGAAAAGGCCTTCTGACTAATTCCTAAAAAAAGGTTTCTCTCCATTATGCATTTTCTTGTGCTTAGTAAAGGCAGAGGAATGATGAAGGCCTTCCCACACTCCTGACATAGACAAGGCTTCTCTCCACTATAAATCCTCATGAGCATAGAGAGGGCTAAGGGTAGAGTGAAGGCCTTCCCACATAGCAGACACTGATGAAGTTTCTCTCCAGTGTTTACTAAGATCCCCGGATTGAGAGAAGACATTTCCAAATTCTGTACAAAGATAAGGTTTCTCTCCAGTATGTATTTTCCTATGACTACAAAGGCTTGAGGAAAGACCAAACACCTTCTCACGTTCCTAATATAGAAAAGGTTTCTCTCCAGTATGAAATGTTCTATCCTGATGAAGACTGGAGGTGCGAAAGAAGGCCTTCCCACATTCCTAACACATATAAGGTTTCTCACCAGAATGCGTTTTCATATGTGCAGTAAGGCTAAGGATAGAGTATTCTCACATATATAAGGTTTTTTACAGGATGAGTTTCCCTGTGATTCAAAAGGTCTGAGAGTCTAACAAAGGCTTCATGCCAGAATAACCTGACCCCAAGGAAATGAATTCTCAGATTAGTTACAAGAAAATACAGAAAAGGATTGAACAAGGCTGGAGTGATAGCACAGTGGGTAGGGCCTTTGCCTTGCAAACAGCGGTCTTGGGTTCGATTCTCAGCATCCTGTATGGTATTCTGATCACCGCCAGGGGTAATTTCTGAGTTCAGAGCCAGGAGTTACCCCTTGGCATCGCGAGGTGTGATCCAAAGAAAAAGAATAAAGGAATATAAAAATCTCCATTTTCTATATGCCCAGATTGGCGTCTATTAAGAGATACAATACCCAGAACCAAGTCAGTCATGCTTAAAACTCCCAAGAATCATTAGAAGTGAACCCACACAGTGAAGAAATAGCTCAGTGCCTAATGGGGTGAGACCAAAAGCAAAGAACTTATTGGACCCAGAGCAATAGAAAAGCAGGTAAGGTGTTTCCCTTGCGTGTGGCTGACCCTGGTTCAATGCCAGGTATTCCATATGGTCCTCTGAGCACCTCCAGATGTAATGTTTGGGGGATAAACCCCAACAAAAATAGTGAGTTCTGTGTTGAAACTCCAACAACAATATTGAGTTTTGTGTTGAAATATGGAATGCAATCAAGGTAATGAGAAAATGAAGCGAAATTTATCACTTATGCAGGTGGGGTGGGAGGGTTGGGAGTTGGGGGTCGGAGGAATACTGGGGTTTTTCGTGGTGTAATATGAACACTGGTGAAAGGACGGTTGTTTGAGTATTGTGTAACTGAGACATAAGCATGAGAACTTTGCAACTTTCCACATGGTGATTCAATAAAACAAATTTTAAAAAATAAATAAAAAGAAGATAATAAAAATAATAATAAAATATAAAATATTTCCTAAAAAAATAAAATAAATAAAAGCTTCATGGTGATAGCACAGAAATTTGCTTAGAGACTACACCTCTTTCTTTTCCTCCCGACAGATTCTGGTTGATTATAATCCAGACTTTTTACATTACCAACTTCCAAGGAAGGCAGGAATGAAAGAGTTCACCAGGCTAGGTCAGATGCTGGCTAGCTGGAAGCCCTGGGACCTTCCCTGGTATCCATTGTTCACCGGTAGCTCAAACATGGAGCAGCAAGCGGCTCCTAAGCACTGTCAGGTGTGGCCCCAAGCCCCAGCCCATCTGCTCCCTGAGTAGTGAGATAGACTCAGAGAGAGGAGCCCAGAGGGCAGAGACACTGTTTTAACATTGGGGATACGACATGGCTGCCCTGCATCCAGAGACACATGGACAGAGGGGCAGAGTCCCTGACCATCTCAAGTCTGTAGCAAAAAGGGCAAAACCACCACCACCAACAACAAAAATAGTTGTGATAACTCCAACCCCCCCAAAGAATGCTCAAGTGTCAAGACACATTCTATAATAATGGAGTGAGACCTTTTCATTGAGTGGTGGGTGCTTTGTGGTTTGGGCCACACGTGCTCAGAGCAACCAATAAAATGCGGGTCAACAAAATACAATACCATACAAATACAAAATAAAAAAATACAAAATACCATACCTTCATTCCAAAAACTCTAGCTCCTTATTAATATTTGATAAACATTTTTTATTTCTGTTTGACATCTGGAAATGTTCAGAGGACCCTATGGTGCAGGGATAAAACCCAGTTCTGCCAAATGGAAATGAAATGTCCGAACTGTTGTACTATGACTCCTGCCCTTTATTTATTTTCAGTTTTTATACTTGTGGGACAAAGATGGAAAGGACGACACAGGGGACCCTATGTGCTGGCGGGATTGAACCCTGGTCAACCAAGAGCAAGATAAATGGCCTCGTGGCTGTACCACTGCACAGACCCGTGGAGTGAGACATTTAAAACCTGTGGCAGTTGGTGCCTGGAAACCCCCTTTATGCAAGTACTCACCCGAACAGCAGGGGGCGCCCTGGTCTGGTCGAGATGGACAGTGGGGACGGGATGCTGCTCAAAGGGTTGGCAGGTGAAGCAGCAATTTTTTTCTGGGACCAAATAAATTGATAGAGGATACCAGGGATAGGACAGTTGATGCGGCGCTTTTCATTTAAGCAGCTGAGTTGGATTCAATTTCTAAAGCGCAAAGGCTTCCCCCAGCACTTCCAGGAATGATGCCTGAGCTCAGATCCAAGAGTGAGCCCTGAGAATTGTGTGCAGTGGCCCCAAAATTACAATTGAAATAATAATTCACAATTTCCTGCACAAAGGGGCTGTAAATACAGTAAGTGGTGAGGTGCTTCTTTTGCAAGGTCCAACTCGGCATCCCAAAAGGTTCCTGAGCACTGCGAGGAGTGATGCCTGAGTGCAGAGCAGGAGAAGTGAACCCACCCTGATGCGTCCCCCACCTCCACTCTGTGCTCCGCATCTCCCCGGGCCCCCCACAATGTACTGAATGTGTTAAACCATGTGAAAATCAAAATGCGTCCCCAGATTCTTTTGAGCCCCAAGGACATGAAGTTGGGCCCCCTCTGCACCGAGGGCGGAGGTCAGTAAACCTCAGGAATGGAAGGGGCCACAAAGGGCCCACCTGGGACAGTCCTGGAAGACCCCACCCCGCCACTGTGGCTGCCACAGGCGCAGTAAGTGTCCCGGCACTGGCGCCCACACGGCGGTGGCTGCACGCGGACCCCAGACCCGGGGACACTTTCCCTTGGGTGGGGTTGGGGGGAACGTTGGTGGGGAGGGCGTGGGCCCCACAGCCCGACACCCCCGAGGGGCCCGAACTCTGGCTGTTCCCGTTATTCCTAAATTCAGAGACACGCTTTTCCATTCAAACTCCGTCTCCCGGGGACCAGGCGCCCCCTCAGCCCACCCAGGTCCCCTTCAGGGTGGGGCGGAGCAGGGCTCGGGATGCCCCCTGGCGGCCAGCCGGGTTGGAGCCCGCCCCGACAGACCCTGCCCATGCGCCCTTCCAAGGGTCTCTCTGGGAAACCCCCATTTCCTAAACATCAATTCCTAGCCAAGATGTACCTCTCGGCAAGACGTCTGGGCGACCCGGGTGGGGGCTGCCCCCAGGCACATAACGGACCGACTCTGCTGGCACACTCTTCCCGCTCCGACCTGGCTCCTTGTGCTCCAAAAATGGCGGCCTACCGGAAATGCCGCCCTGCCGAGACCCCAGAAAAAGACTGGGACTCCGAGACAGTCACCTGCACTTCCGGCCAAAGTTTTAAAGGGCCAGGCTCCAAATGTTCCTAAGCAGGCACTTTCTGGTCTGCATTTAAAATTTGAATTAATTTTGTCAGGGGAAAGGGGCTGGGCCACACCAAGATTTGTTGAGGGGTCACTCCTGGCAGGGCTCTGGAGTTCATAGAGACTGGAATAGAACCAGGCTTGGTCACATGTAAGGCAAGTCCTTTACCCTATGTGTTCTCACCCCCCTTCTTCTCTCTCTCCCCCATCAAATACTAATTCTTAACTATTTAATAGCCCTTTAACCAGATCACTGCCACACTATCATCCCGTTGCTTATTCATTTGCTCAAGTGGGCACCAGTAACATCTCCTTGTGAGACTCATTGTTACTGTTTTTGGCATATCAAATACACAACGGATAAGACCTAGGCTGCAAGATGGAGTGTGGAAAGACTAGAATTGAGGGCAGGAGGAAATGGGTGTGAGGGCCAGCGTGAGACTCAAATGGGGAGCTTCTTGAGACTGAAACAGGAGAGTGGTGAGAATGAAATAAAGGGCAAATGATCACCAACCCGCCTTGTGACCCTGTTCCTTCCTTCATGCGTCTTCAGGTGGTGGCTGCAGGCCAGGGTGGGGGAGGCAGCTCATGGCTGCAGAAAGCATGTGGTGGGTGAGAGACCACGCCATTGCCACCGCAGCTCACCCTTTTATTTTGTGAACTTACACAACTCACCAGCACACACGCCTCTGTTCCCTGGTCTTAGGGCACCTCCTTCCAGCCAGAACACTGCAGCATTCACCCTGGAATGCCCTAAACCCAACAGACATATCTGCATGGGCCTGCATCCAGCATTCACTCCTGTTGTACAGGAATATATTTGAAAACCGCACAAACAGTATGTGGATAAGAAAATTATCCTAATACCCAGGTGTTTACTATACACCAGGATGTGAACTGTGTCTCAGAGCTGGAGCATCTGGAGTGAGTCTGCTTTTTAAAGATGAGTATTACATTTGGGGCCAGGGTGGTGGTGATACAGTAGAGAAGGTGCTCTCCTTGCTCTTGGCTGACACCGGCTCGATACCCGAGCCCCCGAGATGGGCTCCTGACCCTTGGGAGAAATGATCCCTGCGCTTAGAGCCAGGAGTTAGCTATGAACACTGCATGGTGTGGCCCCCAAATACTGCAACAGAAAAGGTAACTAACAAAGAAAAGAAACCCAAAAATAAATTCATGCGCAAAGACAATTTCTACAGTAAAACACTTAAAGAATTGAACAGTGGGTCCTTAAATCCAGTGTGTTTGGACTCATATTATGCAGAAGCCCATGTTTTATCCTGAGTGCTTACTCTTTGTTCTCTACTCTAACATCCTCTCTGTGTGTGTTTGGTTTTGGGGCAATAACCAACAGTGTTCAGGGATTATTCCTACTCTGAGATGAGGTAGTCCTGGTGGGGTTCGCGGACCAGATGAGATGCCATAGATAGAACTTGGGTTGGTCACTTGCAAGGCAAGTACCTACTTGCTGTATTCTGGCCCTTTCTAAATAAGTTATTTCCAGCACACCAGGAGTGAGCCCTAGGCAAAGCTTCTATTCACCCCCAACCCGTATCAAAAATTAATATCTTCTTTCCAATATCTTACTTTACCAGCACTACTCAAAACAACACTGTGTGTAGCCAGCTAATGGAGAGATGAAATGAGGGCGGTGCTTTGCTCCGTGACTTTAAGAAGCAAATATTCCTACATATTCCTTTTTCACTTTTTGGGTCACACCTGGCTATGCTCAGGGTTTCCTCCTGGCTCTGCACTCAGAAATTACTCCTGTAGTTGCTCAGCTGATCATATGGGATACCAGGGATCGAACCTGGATTTTCCACATGCATGAAAATCGCCCGACCCACTGTACTATCAGTACGGCCCCTGAAGGAGATATTCTTGACTGGGGAAAAAAGAAAAGAGGTTGGAGGAAGAGACAGTAAAGTGGGTAAGAAGCTGCTTGCACTGTCAACCCAGGAAATCCTTGGTGCTCCTTAGGGTCCAGTAAGTCCGCACACAGAAAATCCTGAGCACAGAGCAAGGAGGAAGACCTGAGCATTTTCAATGTGGTACAGAAATCAAAACAAAAATATGATAATAAAAAATGAGTTTTATATTGAACCCCACCCATCTGTCGGGTGGCCATACCCACCATGTCAACCAATGAAAGGACAAGTGATAACTAAATCTAATGCTTTAGGGGTGTGGCCCTGCTGATCAGAGTTTACATGTTTTACCCTTGTGATATCCAGCCAAAGAATCTGGTCAGGGAGCAGTGCAACCTGTCTGGGAGGGTTGGGACCACCAAGTCCCCCATCCTGAGCAGGACCCAAAAACCTAAGGCCTGACGTACTTCAAAAAAAAAAAACAACCTTTACCCACAGTACTCACCCCAATAGCCTGGATCGACTGATCAGGGCAAGATGAGAAGTGTGGGAGGCTTTGCAACTTGGTGTGAGAACAGAAATCTCTGATGTACAAAAACACCAACATTGGTACCAGACAGACAGTAAAGAGGTAGGCTGTTGCCTTGCTCACCCTGATCAATCCTTGGCATCCCTTATGGAACCCAGAGCACCGTCAGGAATAGTACCTGAGCACAGGGACAGGAGTAAGCCCTGAGCATCTACAGGCATGGACAGACCCCCTTGCACTTCAAAAACACCAAAAATAGCCCCAAAAGTGAATTTTCATTGCAAACCCTAAGCACCTTGACGACCACGCCTTCAGGATGCCCCAGACATCATCGTAGCTAATAACATCACCAACAGCAGGACGGTCCCCTTGATTTTGGGGAGCTGCCGGCTTGCCCCTCAAGGTAAATCTGCCTTCTATTTTTTGGGAGGCCACACAGCCAATGCTAAGTGGTTATTCCTGGCTCTGCACTCAGGAATCATTTCTGGTCATTCTCATGGGATGGAACCTTGGTCTGAAACGTGAAAATCAAAGGCTCTAAGTGCTTTGATATCACTCCAATCCTCTAAGTAAACTGGCAGATCTACAGTAGCGATGTCGTGGCCAAAGGTTCTAGACAGGGACCAACGCAGTCTTGTCCTGGAAGGGTTGGGAAAGCCACGCCCCCTCGTTCCTGGCAGTTCCAGCAAACCCAAGGCCAGCAGGCCCTGTACTTGGCCCTGCACTCCCCCGCCGCCACCTCCTCCAGAGCTGGAGGTGATGGTGGTCAAAGGGGACCCTAGGATCATGCACTCACATCCGCAACCCCTGAGTCTTGGAACAATGCCCATGGCATCCCACAAAGCTCTGTGTCCCCCTAAAGCCTCCACCGAGCCTCAGGAACTACCGGATATCGGGAGACAATTGAAAAATAAGTGTGAAAGCACCCTCCAAACTGGTACAGCGCCGCCACTCACAGTGTAGAGATGGAGAGGCAAGGGCTCTCACTGGAGGTCTTATGTCCTGCACAAAATCGGCCTTCACAGTCAGCTTTTCAAGAAGAGTCCAGACTTTGTCCTTTATCCACATGAACAATGACTGCTGGACCCTGAGTCCAGGATAGCAGCAACTGGAGGGCCCTGATTTCACTCTGATGCAGAGTCAGGAGTAAACACAAGCACCCAATCAAGGACAAAGACGGCAACTCCCCAATTTATATTAAACTAGAAACAAAGGGGAAGATAGGAGGTTAGGGATATTGTACATCAGGTGGAACAATGATCTTGTCCATGTCAATCCAGGTTCGATCCCTGACAACCTCACACTGTCCCCCACCAGCCAGGCATGATTCCTCAGAGGTGAGCCCAGGAGCAATCCCCGAGTCTTGCTGGTTTGGCCCAAAACAAATTTTAAAACTCTGTAAAAGAGTCCAATGGAGACAGGGTGACAATGCACAGGAATTAGTAACGTGCTCCTAATCTGGGAGCATGTGGGAACCTTGGGTTGATGCCGGGTGTCACATGGTCTCCCAAGTTCAGTGGAAGTGACCCCAAGCACTGAGAAAAGCAGTGTCTAAGGGGGTGAGACTCTAAGACATAAATGATCTTAGAGGTTGGAATGACAGCATAGCGGGCAGGGCATTTGCCTTGCACACAAATCACCAGGGTCCCAATCCCAGCATTTCATATGGTCCTGAGCACTGCCAGGAGAAATTCTTGAGGGAAGAGTCAGAAGTAACCCCTGAACACCACAGAGTGTGACCCAAAAGCCAAAAATTAAATGAATGGAATTTAAAAATTACAAATAAAATGAAAATGCTGAGTGTGTCCCCAAAACAATACCAAGAACAGAAGCAAAGCACTCGAGTGAAGTGTGGAAAGAGAAGTAAATGTATTTGGTTTGTGTTGGGTCACACACAGCAATATATAGGGCTTCTTTGTGGCTTTGGACTGAGGAAATACTCCTGGTTGTGCCTGGGGACCATATTGGATGAGGGGTATTGAACCAGCAGTGATTCCTGAGAGTATATCTAGGAGTCACCCATGTGCATTGCCAGCTGTGCCACAAATGAAACAAAGCACAAAAATTAAGTTGGACTCATAAGACATAAAGCCAGGGACTGGGGAGACACTCCAGCAGGTTGGGGCTCACCTGTAACCTGCACACACTTAATGTTCTGACCCCTGTTCATTCCTCCGGGGTCAAACTCACGGCCATGTCAGGGAAGGTCACCGTGTCCTAAACCGACAGACACAGGCGAGAGGAGTGATGTCATCCCACCCCATACAATGGGGCTTGAGGATGAGACACCCTGGCACCCCAGAGGAGCTCAGGGCCTCACTCCCTTGCCCACTCCAATCGGGAGGTACCAGCCTCCACCCACATTTCGGGCTGATGAGCCCAAGTATCCCTCACATGAAGCCAGATCTACTACAATGACAATATACCAGAAGGTTCCTGCAGGTTATGGACTTGCCTGCAGCCACCCCAAGGATAAATGCAATGAGCACTGCAGAGGAGGTTAACGCCTGAGCACAGACTCAGCAGGACCAAAAATAGCAACACTGGGTTTGACCAAAACACTATATACCACACCCCACTAATGCCACATCCCACAGTCCCTGTTCTACGTTCTAGGGATAAGAAAGGGACACACAATGTACAGCAACTGACTAAAAGCTGTGTGAGAACACACGGGCCTGTAGGACTCGGAACTCCTGTTTCAGGGCCACCTCAAATCCTTCCTGAGGCCAGTAAAAGTGACTTGACCCAATACCTCTCCGGCCCCAGAGATAGTTTGCTTCTTGGGACAGGCACATCCTCAGAATCCAGCACACTGCAGCGAGTGAACTCGAGAATATGTCACTGAGCAGGCGACATTCTCCAGAGTGGAAAGTACAAAATAGGGGAAACATATGTCCTGGGTCAAGAGTCATTGCAGTAGCCTGGTTGCATACAAGGACTGCACACCCTGGATCCTGATGACACTCAGGGGTGAATCTGGAGCACAGAGCTAAGATTAAAATATGAGCATCTCGACTGCGGCACAAAACACATATGAAAGAAAACAAAGCATCAGGATGGAGAAACAGGACAGTGGGTCCAAGGTTAATATCCAACACTCATGTATAAAGACAAATTCTAGAGTGACACATTTAAAGCGGGTCCTTAAGCCCTCTTTTCTGTTTTTTTTTCCTAGAGTACAGAAATCCATATTTTCTCTTGAATTCTAGTACTCTTCTTCCATTGCTCTCACATCCCCTGTGTATGTCTGTGTGTGCATGTTTCCATTTTGGATGGCAACTGGCAGTGCTCAGGGGTTTTGGCAGCTCTGGGATCAGGGATCAGCCCTAGTGTGGCTCAAGGACTATATGGAATACCAGACCTAAATTGAACCTGGGTTGGCCGATTGCAAGGCAAGAACCCTACTTACTGTACTTGCTCTGGAACTTTCTAAGTGAATCATTTCCACCACATCAGGAGTGACCCTGAGCAAAGCTTCCCCAACACCACCAACAACCCTTGAAATCAAGTATTTCTCTTTAAAGAAACCCCAAAACTTTAGCCCCATTACTCACCACAACAGCTGTGGTATTCTGGTCAGGGAGGCATTACATGTGTGAAGTGCTTTGCAACTAAACCTTAGAAAGAAGAAATTCTTGACCTAGGGGAAAATACAAAGCTTGGAAGGAGAGACAGTAAAGCGGGTAGGGAATGTGAGTTTCATGCAGCCAACCCAGATCAATCCCCAGCATCCCATGTAGACCCCGAGTACCATCAGCAGAATTCCCGAGTGCAGAGCCGAATGTAAACCCTGAGCATCTCCTGATATGGTACACAAGCCCAACCAAAACAATAATGAAAAAGTGTCACTTGCAAACCCCACCTCCTGCAGGGACCAGGACATGGGTGGCCCCACCCCATCAATGGTGTGGCATTCAATCAAAGGACAGAGGACAACTGGTTCTCCTGCTGCAGACAGCCCTGCCTGTGGAAGTGAGTCTGAAGGTTCCACACTCGTGATGCCAGGGCCAAAGGCTCCGGACAGGGCCGAGCACAGTCCGGTGCTGGCAGGTTCTAGAGAGTTAAGCCCCGCCTTCTGCAGGACCCTCAGCCCCTCAGCCCCGCACCCACCCACCTCGGACCAGTTCCAGATCTGGAGGCGATCCTGGCCAGGGGAGCCCCATGATCAGTTACTCAAAACCACGAACCCTGTACCCTGGCATAGCCCCCACTATACCGCCCAAAGCCTCACCTCAGAAACCATCTGGATGTCTGGAACCAGTGAAAAACAAGCGCAACCGCACCACCCCAAGCTGGCGGGGCCCCACCCCTCACAGTGCAGAGACCAGGGGCACAGAGCACTCACGGGAGAGCGCTCTGGTCCTGCCACAAACTCTACCTTAACAGCCTTCCTGCCGCCAGGCGGGAATTGCTCTCTACCCATTGCTCTCTCGACCAATGGCGGCCCAAGCCAAGGAACCACAGCTACAATAGAAAGAACTCCTGAAGGGACCTATGTCACATCACTTCCGCTTCTGACAGGGGCCTTAAAGGGCCGTGGCTCAGATTTAGAGAACCCAGCTGAATTGGTGGTGCAAGGGGAACGGATTAAATGAAGGAGTGGAGAAGCAGCTGATAGGTCCGTGGGCCACAGAGTGGGGAGCTGAGGGGGAAGGAGAAGACCCCTGATCCTGTGCTGGTCAATCAAACATTGAACCAGTGCTATCACAGTCCCTCGGAAAAAATGTGGGTGGGTTGATTGAAGGTAAAACACACAGGTAGGTACAAGGCATGTGACTCTGGGGAATTAATCAAGATGAGGTGAGAGCAGTGACTCTGAAGACAGCCTGGAGATGCAGAGAGGAACTGGCCTAGCAGCAGCCCAGGGAGCTGGACAGACACTGGGAAGGGGAAAAGGCTGGAAGAACACAGTCTTTGGAAAAAGCCCAACCACTGGGCTCCTGTCTATAAGGGAAAACACAGGAGACAGTTTCAGAAACACATTTTCCAATCCAGAGGATGGGGCAAGAGGGGTAGTACAGTGGACTGGGCACTTGCTTGCATACGGGCAATCTGGGTTCACACCTCAGAATTCCAAATGGTCCCCTGAGCATCACCGAAGTGCAAAAAAAGTAGCACTTTAGCACTGTCATCCCGTTGTTCATCGATTTGCTCGAATGGGCACCAGTAACATCTCCACTGTGAGATTTGTTGTTACTGTTTTTGGCATATCAAATATGCCACATGTAGCTTGCCAGGTTCTGCCATTCGGGCAAGATACGCTCAGTAGATTGCCAGGCTCTCTGAGAGGGGTGGAGGAAGGCAGAAGTCAGTATACATTAGGAAAATAATTATATTATAGGCACGAAAGAACAAAGAATTTGCACTGATGATTAGTTACCAATGTTGACCACTTTTTATGGTTCTGTTTATTGAAACTCTATGCATGTTTGGGAGCTTAAGAAGCAATCTCTTTGGCCACAGTGATAGAACAGTGGGTAAGGTGTTTGCTTTGCAGGTGAGCAGTCCAGGTTTGATTCCTGCAACCCAGGTGATCCCTCAAGTACCGTCAGTAGTAATTCATGAGTGCAGAGATATGAGTGACCGCTGAGCATCACTGAATGTGACCGAAAAAGCCAAAACAAAATAAGAAGCAATCTCTTTTCTATTGTTTTGGTTTGTTTGTATTTAGATTATGGTCGACAACACTCTGTGCATAATCCTGGATCTGTGCTCAGAAACGACTCCTGCTGGGGCTCCAGGGTCCATATGTGTGCATGGTTTTGAACTCAGACCAGCCTCTTGCAAGGCAAGTACCCTACCTGCCGTACCACATCTCCAAACTCAAGCAGCACTCTCTTAAGGAACATATACTCCCAGGAGCATACCCGAAGTTCCTACACCTTCTACCTACTGCAAATGCCTTCTCCCACACTCGTGTCTATCCACTGAATCCCTCCTCAAGGCCCAGCTCACCCTGCCAGCCCATCCACATGGCGGCCTTCTTTCTCTGAACCGCTGGAGTACTCAGTGTATTGTTTGCCCATGATCTTCCCATGTAAACACTAGCAAACTTTTAAAAAAACATAGCCAGTTTTAATGAGTCATTTTCACAAAGTCCTTTTTAAATTTCAATTTTTAGTAACTACAGAAAACTTCAATGAAATTCTCTTATAAAAATATCGATGTCTGGGGCTGAAGAGATAGTACAACGGGTAGGACCTTGCCTTGTCCACAGCCAACTAAGGTTTGATCCCCAGCATCCCACATGGTCTGGAGTTCACTGCTAGAAGTATTTCCTGAGTATAGAGCCAGGAGTAACTCCTGAGCATCTCCAGCTGTGCACCCCTACACACACAGAAAAAAGGTTCCACATCTATATGTAAATTTATATTTGGAATCTCCAAGCAAAATTATATAAAAAGGTTGTGTTAAATTTCTTACAACGCTGGTAGGCAAACAAGGTCTGACTGGACAGATTCTAGCCCTCAGGTCTGGGAGTATACACCCTTAATACTGCCAAGGGGTTGGATCAAGCCTAACAGACGTCAACAAATGTAGATATCTTTGCAACACTTGTAAGATGATTTATGGTTCTCTAACGTGCAAAGTCTTTGAAATGTAAGACTACTGCCCTAGATATGAACAAGACTGCCTTGGGCCCCAGCAATAGTACAGCGGGTAGGACATTTGCCTTGTATGCAAATGACTTGGGTTTGATTCCGGTCATCCCATATGATCCCTGAGTACCACCAGGAGTGATTTCTGAGTGTAAAGCCAGGAGTAACCCCTGAGCAACACCAGGTGACCCCCCAAAAAGAAGATAGGCAACAAAGCACAACAACAGTATTAGCATTATCTCTACCTTGACTTTACATCATATCACAATAGTTTTACTCATATTACAGAGATGTTACTGACATTACTCACATTTATCACCGCTTTTAAGTTTCCAGTATCTTAAATTTGCCACTTACATCACCTCTGCTCACAGCCTTCCTATCTAAATCAGGATCTGGTAACTCTCCCCAGTCATCATTCAGCTACCAAAGGCTAGCATCAGGTCGAGACAGCTCTTTCTCAGCATTCCATATTTCTAAGTGATCATCAGAGGCCACTCCATACTGATCATCCCCTGTGCACAGTGCAAAAAAGAGTTTCAAGCAGCTATCATTAAAAAACAAAGTAACTATTCCCAAGTTTTAATTCAATGATCTTGCTGTTTCATGTATTAATTTTAAAAGCACATATTACTATGGGACAAGTTCGGATTCTTTTCATTTTGATAACTGTATTTCAGTATAATTGGCATTATTTGTAGATATGTATTTCAAGCACCAAAAACTCTTATTCTGATAAGGGATTCAAAGCATAAAAAATGATAAAAACCCATGATCCAATGAGCTAGAAAGCAAAGCACCCTGCTTGGTTTATTGACCCAATGAGAGTATTAGCAACACTTTATTGAATATCAATTGTATTGATTGAGTAAGCTAAAATGACTGTTTTTAACCAACCAATATGATGATTTTACACAGTCCAATCTAATGAAAGGCCCAACATATAAGCCCACTAATAATGAATGAAAAATTGGCTGCACTGTGAAGGTCACTGCCTGGAGGCGAAGATAGGACTGATGAAGTGGTAAGAGGAGGCCAGCACACAGAAAGAAGATGTCAGGAGACAAAGTGACCAGAGGGGATTACCCACTTAATTATCCCAAATACAAAAGACCCAGATACACTGCAAATCTTATTGTTTTCTATGAACTAACAGTTATCAGAACCCTTTCCCCAGAACTTTATTAAGACTTCATTTCTCCCCCAAATTACATTACCATAATCTACTACTTTATACTAAAAAGCCTAGTTTAAAATCAAGATTAAAGCCAGAAATACTGCCTTACATTTATATGCCACATCCGATGCCTAATATTCAAATGGCATTTTATAACTTCACAGTATCAATGTCATCCTGTTGTTCATCAATTTGCTCGAGCGGGCACCAGTAACATCTCCATTCGTCCCTGTCGCATGCCAGTGTAGGATGATGGCGTACTGGTAGCTTTTTCAGAGTCAGTGGAATAAGGACCATCATTGTTACTATTTTTGGTATATCAAGTACTCCACGGGTAGCTTGTCAGGCTCTCACTTTATAACTTACAAAATAATTTCACAGCCATGACTCTACTTGATCCGAATCACATCTCTGCAAAATTTGTGGGGGATATCCCCATTTTCCAGGTTGCACAACATACACCCACACAAAAGAACTCACAGAAACTCAGAACTAAAATTTTTAAAATAGGGGAAAAAAGGGAAACATACAGCTTCTCTCCAGTAAAGTTCCTATGACTACAATGGCATGAGAAATAATACGCTTTCCACATTTCTCACACTCAATTTCTCTCTAGTATGAAATCGCTTGTGCTGATGAAGGCTGTCTCACAGTCCTTACACTAATATGGTTTCTCTCATGTGTGAATTCTCCTCTGAGTATACGTAAGTACCAAGGCTATACTACTTCTGTATTATGCCTTATGTATATCAGGCCTTCCCAGACTCCTGACATACATAAGGCTTCTCTGTACTGTGAGTACCCATATATGTTTTAAGGGCAGATGATCAAATGAAGGCCTTTCTGCATGCCTTACATTTCTAAGGTTTCTCGACAGTGTGCATTCTGTTATGTCTAGTCAGCTGAGAATTCGAGAAAGGTCTACCCACACTCCTGACATACAAAAAAAAAAGGCTTCTCTCCCAAATGAGTTCTCCTATGTACAGTGAGCACTGAGAGTGAGCTAAAGGCCTTCCCACATTCCTGACACTAATAAGGCATCTCTCCAGTATGACTTCTCATATGCTGAGTAAAGACTGACTGCTGAGTGAAGGCCCTTCCACAAACTTTACAATTATGAGGCTTCTCTCCATTGTGAATTCTCCTATGTACTGTAATATAGGAGGACAGCTGAAGGCCTTCCCACACGCCTGACATACATAAGGCTGGGATTTCTACTATGGACGGTACGATATGTGGATCTGCTAAAGGTCTTCCCACACTCCTGACATACAAAGGGCTTCTCTACAGTATGAGTAGTCATATGTCTGTTAAGGGCTCATAAATCACTGAAGGCCTTTCCACATGCCTTACATTTATAAGGTTTCTCACCAGTATGAATTCTCCTACGTACAAAAAGCACTGAGGATCTGCTAAAGTTCTTCCCCCACTCCTGACATATATAAGCCTTCTCTCCAGTATGAGTATCTATGTGCCTTTTAAGGGCTGCCAATCAAGTGAAGGCCTTTCCACATGTTTATAGAATCACTGTTTCTCTCCAGTGTGATTATCCTTGTGCACAGAAAGGCTTGAGTGATAAGCAAAGACCTTTCCACAGTCCTGACATATGACATATATATGGTTTCTCTCCAGGATGACTCTTTCTGTGATGAAAAAGATCAGAGGAGCATGTTTAGACCTTCCCAGTCCTGACATAAGTATTCATTCCTGTATGAATTTCCCTAAAGACACCAAGTTGTGAGGACAAGGTAATGGCTTCTCTACATTGCTCACAAGCATGAGGTTTATCTGCAGTGTGAACTCTATGATGTATAATACGTTTTGAGAGGGAAGTGAAAGCTTTCCCACAAACCATATAAATAAACGGTTTCTCTCCAGTTTGGAATCTTTGCACTGACACACTTCGATGACACCTGCATCACAGTTTGTTCTCCCTGGTTACAATCCTGGGGATTCTCTCTACTGGGGGTTTCAAAGGGAACATTATTCTTGGACGGGGTAAATACATGGTGACTTTTCATATGCGAATGTCAGCATGTGGGACTCACTATAAACGGTGCTCCTCTCCCACCGTCCTGGGGCTGCGGCCTTTGAGGGTTTGGTGTCCAGAAACTGAGGAGAACAGACTGTGAGGAGATTTTTCCAGGTGAAAAGATTCTTAACAGTGAGGTCGCTCTCTCCACTCTGATCACCCTCAGAAGACATTAGGCCTGTCTCGGGATCCCCATGGGGCAGAGGCCGTGATTGCTGACTCTGAGACATTGTCATAGAGTGTAGGATCAGATACATTCCACTGGGGCTGGCTGCTTCCCTGTACAAAGCAAAAGAGGATTCCAATGACTGTTCCATTCCTTCATAGTCTCCCTGTCAAAAGAAACTGAGGCCAACATTTCCACTACTAGGAATGCAATTTTTGACAGGTGCATGGATGTTCTATGGGATGACCCAATGTTTCCACATGGTGGCTGCACTTAATTGAAGGCTGTAGCATCATTAATTTGTTTAAATTATTTCAACTTGATACAGACATAAAATGGAAATAAGACTGTCTGCAGAAATTCAAAGCAGTAGTTTCCAACAAAATTAAATACACCGGAGTCTGGGTTTGATTGTCGCACAGTGTGGAGCCCCTGATGCATGTGTTAAGGCAAGGCTGAAACCCTACACTTCCAGATGGACCAATGGGGGCTTCTGTAAACATTTCACCACAAATAAATCCTCTCCAGGATCAATGAGGTTTTTTGTACTTTTTTGGTTTGTAGTTTGTATTTATTTTGAGGTGGACCACACCAAGCGGTGCCACGGATCACTGATGGTGGGTCCCAGGGAACAGTGCTGGGAATAGAGCCCAGGTTTCCATCCTGTGGAAGGCAAGTCCGCCTCAATCCTCTTATCACTCGTGGCAACAAACCGATTATTTTATTTTATTTTTTTTTGTGTGTGTTTATTAATTCTTTTTTTTAATAGTTTATTTTTAATTAGTGAGTCAACGTGAGGGTACAGTTACAGATTTATACATTTTTGTGCTCATGTTTCTCCCTTACAGAGTTTGATAACCCATCCCTTCACCAGTGCCCATTCTCCACCACCAGTAAACCCAACATCCCACCCCCCCTTCCCAGTCCCGTCTCCCCCCACCCCACCCTGCCACTATGGCAGGGAATTCCCTTTTGTTCTCTCTCTCTGGTTAGGTGTTGTGGTTTGCAATAAAGGTGTTGAGTGGCCATTGCGTTCAGTCTCTAGTCTATATTTGGCCCGCATCATCTTTCCCCCACATGACCAACAACCACATTTTACTTGCTGTTCCCTTCTCTGAGTTGCCCAGAATGAGAGAACAGCCTCCAAGCCATGGTGACAACCTCCTGGTACTTATTTCTACTATTCTTGGGTGTTCATCTTATAGTCTATTATTCTATATTCCACAGATGAGTGCAATCTTTCTATGTCTGTCTCTCTCTTTCTGACTCATTTCACTTAGCATGATACTTTCCATGTAGATCCACTTATATGCAAACGTCATGACCTCATTTTTTCTAACAGCTGCATAGTATTCCATTGTATAGATGTACCAGAGTTTCTTCAACCAGTCATCTGTTCTAGGGCACTCGGGTTTTTTCCAGATTCTGGCTATTGTAAACAGTGCTGCGGTGAACATATAAGTGCATATGTCACTTCGACTATACTTTTTGGCTTTTCTGGGATATATTCCCAGCAGTGGTATTGCTGGGTCAAATGGGAGCTCAACCTCAAGTTTTTTGAGAGTCGTCCATACTGTTTTCCAAAAGGGCTGAACTAGCCGGCATTCCCACCAGCAGTGTAGAAGGGTCCCTTTCTCCCCACATCCTCTCCAACAGCGGTTGCTTTTGTTCTTTTGGATGTGTGCTAGCCTCTGTGGTGTGAGGTGGTATCTCATGGTTGTTTTGATCTGCATCTCTCTGACGATTAGTGATGTAGAGCACTTTTTCATGTGTCTTTTGGCCATTCGTATCTCTTCCTTGGTAAAGTTTCTGTTCATTTCTTCGCCCCATTTTTTGATGGGGTTGGATGTTTTCTTCTTGTAGAGTTCAACCAGTGCTTTATATACCCTTGATATCAACCCCTTATCTGATGGGTATTGTGTAAATATCCTTTCCCATTCTGTAGATAGTCTTTGTATTCTGGTCGCTGTTTCTTTTGCGGTGCAGAAGCTTTTTAGTTTAATGTAGTCCCATTTGTTGATCTCTGTTTTTACTAGATTGTTTAGTTCCGTGTCATCTTTGAAGATACCTTTATCTTCAATATCCTGGAGGGTTTTGCCTACCTTGTCTTCAATGTACCTTATGGTAACAAACCGATTATTTTAAACAATTAACTCACGTGCCTACTTTCAATAAAGTGAAAAATCACAATATTTCTTCGAAATTAAAGGTAGTAGGAATTGGGGTAAGAATTCTAGAACAGTGGGGAGGCCATTTCCACTGCATATGGTGGATCCACTTTGAATTCTGGCATCCCAGATGGTGCCATAAGCACTTTCCAGTGCTGAGCCTGAAGTAACTAATCAGCATCACTGTGAGTGAATGAAAAAGCAAGAAATAAAAATAATAATAATAATAATAATAATGATAATAATAATAACAGCAACAATAATAATATCCTTGGAATTTAAAAGGACTGATTTTAGCACCCAGTAAAACTAAGGACCCTCTACTCACAGCAGTAGGCTACAAAGTTCCACCCTGTAGTGGCCAGACCTCCACTTTCAAGTCACATTCTAGTTCCAAGGAACTATCCTGCCAAAATAATATTTATATTCAACATGTGAATCTTACCAACTCCCTCGTTTATGGTGACTCAATTCCCAAATCAAAATGTTGCAGTGAAAACACCTGAAGCTGCAATTTCCTTTCTGAAATCAAACATAAAACACAATGTAAGAGTTAGTACTGTTGGGGCTGGAGAGATAGCACTGTGGTTAGGGCATTTGCCTTGCACAAGACAAACCCAGGTTCAATTCTTAGAATCTCATATACTTCCCCAAGCACTGCCAGCGGTAATTCCTGAGTGAATGATCGAGGATCATTGCTTGGTGTTATCCAACAAGAATTAAAAAAAAAAGAATCAGTAATGGAAAGTATTTCAATGACATCCATTGTGGGGAATGCTGGGAGCAGCTTGAGAATCCATGAAGGAGCGTTTTGGGTTTTGTTTCTTAACCAGACCTGGTGATGCCTGGGAACATATGAGATGTCAGGGTTTCAACCGAAATCTGCCATGTACAAGACAAATACCCTTCCTGCTGTATCAGCTTTCCGTCTCAAATCAGCAATTTTTCATAGGCTCATGCATTCACTATGTAAACTGAAAAGCAAAAGACACTTCTTTTTTAATTCTTATTTTTTTGCTATTTGGATCACACCTGGCGACTGACAGGGGTTACTCCAGGATCTGCACTTAGGAAGTGATCCTGTTGGTGCTCAGGGGACCATATGGGATGCTGGGAATTGAACCCGGGTTGGCCACGTGCAAGGCAAGCACCCTACCTGCTGTATTATTGCCCCAGCCCCACAAAAGATATATCTTATGTATTAGATAGAATAGCAGGGAGGGCACTTCCCTCACATGAAGCTGATAGGGTCAGATCCCTGAATACCTCCAAAACTAACCTCTGAAAACTGCCAGGAATAAACACTGAAAATTCCGAGGCCCAAAGCCAAAAATAAATTTAATATACTGACAGAACATGCTAATGATAAGAGGGCAAAGATAAGAATGAAAGAAAGAATAGAGTGGTAACTAGATTCCCCTGAAAGGGCACACTATTAATGCAGGCTGTACAATAGACCGGTGAAACACAGACAGGGGGCCAATGGCTGTGAATCCATGAATATTCTACATACCTTACAGGTAAGGGAAAATGATATCAAACCCAAGAAAGGAAAGAACAGGATCTGTCTATGACAAGCAGTTTGTGAAATTAAGGGCATCGTGAACAGGAACATACACCTGAATCCAGGAGCCTGAGGCCTCCAGGGTCAGCAGGGTGACTCACATGAATTCAGTCATACACACACTTCCCAGGGCCCAAGCCATGGAGGGTCCTCAGACACTTACCTGCACACATGCCTCTTCTCCCCAGCCTCAGGGCTCCTCCTTCAAGCCAGGAGATCACCGCAGGCTTCACCCCAGAAACCCCTGTCCCCATAGAGAAATGATAATGGTGTCAAGCCAACCCCATGTGTCCCAAACAAAATCAAGATAATTCCAAAAATAGCTTGCAAAGAAACTCCACTTCTGATATGCCCCAAATTGGTAGTTGTTAGTCACAGAATTCCCAAGTTTTAATTTCAGTCAGAAATTGTTATGCTGAAGCCCCCCAAAGAGCACAGGAAGTGACTCCAAGCACTGAAATGCAACAGCAACTGATGAAGTGAGTCCCTAAAAACAAAATGAACTCATGCTCAGAGAGATAGTCCAGCAGGGCCGGCACCTGGTGACACACAGAGAGAGGTTTGATCCCTAGCAACCATATGGGCCAGGAGCACTGCCACAAGAAATTCCTGAATATACAGCCAGTGTGATCCCTGAGCACTGCTGAGTGTACGCCCCTAGCACAATCAAAACTGAAAACAAATAATAACAAATGTAGTTGCAGGCCAGGTACAATATAACACCTGCCATATAGGTGCTGACCCGGTTTAGTCCACAGCACCCCCATGGGCCCCTGTGGTCGTACAAGAAGTAGATTCATTTAGCAGTGTAAGGAACTATTCACAGGAAGCTTATCGATAGTACAGCTTTCCCATGTGTGTGGGGGGGGGGGCTTTCCCATGCTCTTGACTGACCTGGATAGATCCCCTGCATCCCACCAGTAAGCTTGACAATTGCCAAGTGTGGCCAAATAACAAAAACAGAAAAACAGAAATGAACATGGGAAAGTTATCAGCATTGCTGTCAATAACCTGACCCATCAGAACCATTGTCCCTGGGGAACACAAAGCTCAGCCCTGATCCCTGGCTGGTCTCACCGAAGGCCCACCGGTGCTGGTAGGTCTCCAGCGGCCCTGAGCACATCCGCTGTAGGATAACAACAAATACAATAGAAAACAAAGCGGCATATGGAGTTACACTATAGCGGGTCCAGGGACAGTGGGCAGGACTGTCAATCCCCACTGTCCCATCTGGTCCGGCAACCACTATTAGCTACAACATTCAGCGCAGAGCCAGAAGTAACCCAGGAGAATCACTCGTTGTGACCCTCCCATTACCTCATAAAACAAAAGGGAATACCATGCAACAGAGGTGGGGTGGGGTGTTGGGGTATGGAATGGGGGATGGGAGGAATACTGGGATCATTGGTGGTGGAGAATGGGTACTGGGGGAGAAATGGGTACTCGAGCATTGTATGACTGAAACACAAGCACGAAAATATGCAAATCTGTTAACTGTATCCTCACGGTGATTCATTAATTGAAAAAAAAATTTAAAAGAAAAATGTTGCATACATCAAAGTACAGTTACTTTGCAAAGACAAGTACTAAAAGTGAAACAGATATAAAGCAATCATTCCTATCCTAAAATATAATGATCACTAAATATTGCTGAAAAGGAAAAAAAAACAAATGAAACTGAAGAGCATTTTTTTTTTGCTTTTTGGGTCACACCCAGCAATGCTCAGGGGTCACTCCTGGCTTTGCAGGAATTACTCCTGGCGGTGCTTGGGGGACCATATGGGATGCTGGGAATCGAACCCGAGTTGGCCGTTTGCAAGGCAAACGCCCTAACCGCTTTGCTATCTCTCCAGCCCCAAAGACAGTCTTGAATCCACGCCACCCGATAGGGTCCCTGAGATCTGGTAGGAATCATTGAGCACTGAGTTAGAAGTACTCACTGAGCACTGCTGGTTGTGGCTATATCCAAATAAAAGGAAAACAACAGACAAGGACAAAGTAGCCTCAAATAGCAGAGAGTTGGAGCACTCAGGCCAGGAATTACATCCCAGGACTCCTTCCTGAAATTCAAGAGACAAAGACCCTAGAAACTGGTACATGCCTGTTACTGCATCATGTCACCACATTGTTCTCCTCCCACCTGGGGACTGTGTATCATATGGCTCTTCACCATTGTCTACAGCTTCTGTAATTCCCAAGGATCAGCAGGTGGCTCCGGGGAATTACCTGGAAGAGAAGTCAGACCCATGAGCTCTAGAACGGAGCACAACTCATGGCCCTGACTGGAAGTCCCCAGACTGGATCCAGAAAGGACCTGACCAGCATCATCGTCAAGCATAGCTCAGAGACCCAACCAGAAAGACATTGCCAAATGTACCTTCCTCTTCAGGAGACACAAAAGTATGTTGTAATCCACGATGCCCTTCGCTCTCAGGGAAGGTAAAGGAAGCAGCTGGCATACTGTCCTGTTCTTAGGGCTCTAAGATCTAAGGTCTACCCTAACTGAAAATTCTATAATTTCTGAACAAACATATGTAGCTGAATAGGTAAAAATCAGGTCCCAGAGTCAGATCAATAAAACAGGAAAAGGTGGGCACTGGCCTTGCACACTGCTACCCGGGTTTGACGTCCCTCATCCCTACAGTCCACAAAGCCCACCAGGTGTGATTCCTGCATGCAGAGTCAGAAGGAAGCCCAGAATACTGGTGGATGTGATCCAAAACCAAAAACACACACTCGAGAAATGTTGAGTTGTGTACTTAGTAGGAAAAAAGTACATCTACTATCACAAATTCCTGGAATTTAACCAGAGTAAAAACGATTTTATGATGTCCTCGGTGATAGCACAGAGCATGGGGTGCCTGCCTGGCATGTACTTCAATCAAGTTTCAATCTCTATCAGATGGAATGTGTTCCCACGTATTGCAGGGGGTGATCAATGAGGAGAGCAAGAAGTGACCCATTAGCATCACAGACATGAACAACTGAAAATGAACCCACTATACTGTGGCAGTCTGCTTCCAAGGCCAGGGCCTGATTCCTGGCCTATCTCTTACCCAGAATTCAAATTCTATATAAATCCTCTTAACCCTCTGATAAGAATAAACTGGCATTCCGGTGGAGGCTAGGACAAGGCCCAACTGGTTGAGTTCATGGCAGGGCTGCGGACACCTGGCAGCTTCTGGTGTGACCCTGAGCTGAAAACAGGCTGTGATTTCCAAGGTTTGCATCAGTCTGACTCAACTTTACACCCTGAAATCCGGAGTACTGCTGGATTTGAGATTGCCACTCCCCTCCCCTCTGACAAAGGCACAGAGAAAGTCGTCTGCCAACAGTAATGTGTGAAATCCAGCAATAAATCTCAAGGTTCAATTCTTTGGTTTGTTTTTGGGCCACACCCTGGGATGCTCAGAAATTACAGGTTGAGTTTTCACAGATTATGTCATTTTACTCATGCATTTATGTGATACTGCGTAAGAAAACTAGGTGGAACATGCATTTGGCCCAACAGAAGTCTAAATGATGAAAGTCTATAAATTTTCTCCAAGAATCCAACCCATTCGTTTCCTTCTAACAGCCTCTTGTTGGAAGTTTTCCAGTATGTTCACATCTAAGAAGTTCTAATGAAGGTATGAACAGAGGGGCAGGAGAGAGCACACCAGGCTGGAGCACATACAGGCCACATGAATGCTAAGGGACCTTCACCATTACCCACTGGCACTACTAACGTGAACAGAGCAGGGCGCAGCCCTCAAGCACGGCCAGGTGTGTCCTCAAATCCCAGCTGGTCTGCTCCCAAAGTAGTGAGATAGACCCAGGGAAAGGAGCTCAAGGGCTGAGCACCTGCTTTACTGGTGGGGGACACAGCACGGCTCCCCTACATGCAGAGACACAAGGACAGAGGGGAAGAGTCCCTGATCAACTCCAAGTTTGTAGCAAAAATGGGGAAACTAAAAGATGAGGTTGGATAGAAGCCCACAGCAGCCAAAAAGAAGTTTGGGAGCCACTCGGCACTGCTCAGGAACCCTATGGAATACTGGGAATCAAACCCCTCAGCCACATGACAGGCAAGTGCCCTGTCTGCTCTACTATTGCTTGGCTTTTCTTTCATTTTTTTTTGCTTTTTGGGGCACACCTGGCAATGCACAGGGGTTATTCCTGGCTCTTCACTCAGAAATTACTCCTGGCGGTGCTCAGGGGACCTATAGGATTTAGGGAATTGAGTGCAGGTCGGACGCGTGCAAGGTAAATGCCCTACCAGCTGTGTTATCGCTGCAGCCCCATTGGCTTTTCTTTCTTTTTGGTCTTTTAGGCCACATATCTCGATGCTCAGACACCCCTAAGAGAGGATTGAACCCAGGTCCGTCCTGAGCAAGACCAACACCGTCCTGGCTGTACTAAGGCTCCCGCCCCTAGAGTGAGACATTTATAACCTAGTGCAACAGGTCCCTGCAAAGCCCGTTTCTGCAAGTACTCACCAGAACAGAAGGGGAAGCCTCTGGTCCGGGAGAAATACCTCCGTCAATGAGGGACTGCTCTGAAACCTGACAGGTAAAGCAGAAATTATTTTTTGGGGGAAAAATAAAATCAGAGAGTTAGCAGAGATAGTAAATGGATAGGATGCGTTTTGTTCAAGCAGCTGAGCCAGGGTTAATATGCAAGAGCACATAGGTTTCCCCACCTCAGCCCTGCCAGGAGCCACGCATGAGCTAAGATCCAAGAGTGAACCCTGAGCACTTGCCAGCTGTGGACCTAAAACTACAATTATTAATAATAGAAATATAGTGGGTGGGGTTATTGTCTTGCACGTTTCTACTCAGGTTTGATTGTCGGCATCCTATGTTGCCCTGAGCACCACGAGGATTGATCCCTGAGTGCAGAGGTAGGAATAACCCCTGATAATTGCCATGTGTTCCCTCACCATAAAAAAACTGTAAAAATTATGTAAAACAAAGAAATAAATGTGTGGTAACTAATGGTCATCCTAGATTGCATTATGGTACATCTAGGGGTAAATCCTGGAAGTGACCAGCCTATTACCTGCAACATTTGGGTGCACGGACCCCTCTGGTCCAACACAGCCCGGATGCTACACCCGCATCCACCACGGATAGCTCCACAGCTCACAGGATCCCAAAACCTACCGCAGGCACAGGGAACCCGGGAAAATCAAATGGTCAGCAACACACTCCTGAGTCCCTGGCCAGTGCAGAGGGCAGTGCACTGGGAGAGCATCTGTCGTGCACGGGGCTGACAGGACTGAGTCTGACATTGCATAGGACCCTGAGTCCCGCCAGGAGAGTCCCCTGGTGCAGAACCAGGAGGGACCCTGAATGTTGCGGGATGTCGGTCAAAAATTATGAAACAAAACATTGTTTTTAATTAAAAGAGAGATTCGCCTCCCCCCTTTCCAGGGAAACCGACCCTTTGGCCCCGACTACATAATCACCCCAATGACAGATGTGGCCCGCAAAGGACCGGCCCGGGAACATTCCCAGGTGACCCCCAGCCCCAGCACGTGACCCCCAGGGACTCCGAGTGTCGCTGCAGGAACCAATGGGGAGGCAGCCGCGCATGCCCCGCCTACCTTCGTGGGAAACGGGAAACTGAGGCTCCCTCTTATCTCTCTTTCTCTTTGGTTGGGGCCTGAGCAACAGGGCAGCGGGGAGGGCGGGGCCTTGTCTGACACCCCATCGGGTCCCCAGACCCCCGTAGAATTCCAAGCACAGAGCCCGGAGTCGTCCCGAGCTCCACTCGGTGCGGACAGGCCTCCTTAGGACTCGCGCCCACCAGCAGCACAGAGGTAAGTTCCCTCAGAAACCCCCTCGTCTCACTGAAGTGCAGAAAGGGATGAACCTCGGCAGGACGAGGGGGCCAACCGGGTGGGGCCGCCGCCCCCTCCATGGCATGGAGTGACCCCGTGGGGGATCCCCTGACCGCCCCGGGTACCCGCTTCGCATCCAACTCCACTCCCCAAGTTCTGACAATGGCAGCCAACAGGAAATTCTGCCACCCTCACAAAGGGACTCTGTGACGTCACCCACACTTCCGGCCAGAGTTTTTTTTTTTAAATTTTTATTATATCACCATGTGGAAAGTTACAAAGTTTTCAGGTTAATGTCTCAGTTATACAATATTCAAACACCATCCCTTCACCAGTGCCCATATTCCACCACCAAAATCCCCAGTATACCCCCGCCACAGCCCCCCCCCCAACTGTATAACTGATGAATTTCACTTCATTTTTCTCTCTACCTTGATTACATTCCATATTGCAAAACAAAACTCACTATCGTTGTTGGAGTTTCCCCCCAAGGAAGACAGCCCTAGTAAGGAAGCATTTGATAATTGGTTTGTCATTAAAAGATTGTATGTTTTCAGTTTTTAGAAAAGGCCGCGCGGCCGCATCAGTGGCCACGCGGCTCGGATGTGTTCCAGTCCCGCAACCTGGAGCCGTGTTAGTTGCTGTTCAGTGTCACCAGGGCCCCATCCGGAGAAGGTGTACCAGCTGTACCTCTTCCGTCCAGATCCCTGGTGTTGTTGGCCCGGATTCGGGTCCGGAGCATTTCTCTGGCCGCGTTGCTCACCAGACTGCCTGGCCTCTTCTCTGTTGAAGGTGGGAAGATGGCGCTGAGGGTGGGTCGAGGGCGGGACTTCCAGCGGCCGGGACCATTTGAAGTTCGGGCAGGCGCTGCCCCACTCCAGTGCCCCCCCGCGGCTAGGATGTGTTCCAGTCCCGCAACCCGGAGCCGTGTTAGTTGCTGTTCAGTGTCGCCAGGGCCCCATCCGGAGAAGGTGTACCAGCTGTACCTCCTCCATCCGGATCCCTGGTGTTGTTGGCCCGGATTTGGGTCCGGAGCATTTCTCCCCGGCCAGAGTTTTAAAGGGCCAGACTACAACTATTCCTGACCGGGTACTTCCTGCTCAGGAAAGTTGATTTTTCTCTCATTTCTCGTCTTGGATCAGGTCAGCAGGAAATCTGTGGGGTAGACAACTAACAGATAGACAGAGTATGAAGCCAAAGTGTATATGTTTTCACAAAGGAAATAAAATCCACAAGTATTTAGTTGCAAATACCCACCAGTAAGCGTCCCAACCCTGACCCCCATCCAACACCACAAACAACAATGCTCAGAAATCACTGGGCGTTAAAATCCAGATACCATAATGTTTTCTGTTCATTGATCTGTTTTTTTTTTTGCTTTTTTTTGGGTCACACCCAGCGATGCTCAGGGGTTACTCCTGGTTCTGCACTCAGGAATTACTCCTGGCAGTGCTTGGGGGACCATATGGGATGCCGGGGATCGAACCCGGGTCGGCCGTGTGCAAGGCAAACGCCCTACCCGCTGTGCTATCGCTCCGGCCCCTGATCTGTTTTTTGGTGGCACGTTCTGTGGTGCCTAGCATTTTCCCTGACTGCTCAGGGATCACTCCACACTGGGCTCGGGGAACCCTCTGGGGTTTTAACCATGGAACCTGGCTCAGCACCTCCAAGCTGGACTGTCCTGATTTTTGTTTACATTGCACTGAACTTCCAATTGTTGCAGGAGCTCCAACTGTTCATGTATTAATTTACATGAATTCATTTACAGGAGTGAGCTAGAAACTACGTGAATCACATGCCCAGAGTTAGTTAAACTAATTTTGTGGGTGACTCAGAATCAGGCTTAGGAATGGGTGAATGGAAAAGTATTATATGTATAATCAATATTCCTTTATATAGGTCTGTGTGTGCTCCTAGCCATTGGTGTTCTCAAGCTGCTCTTACCTCTGTGCTCAGCAATTCTCCAAACAGTGCTGAAGTTCGACTATGCACTGAATTTAACTGGGATCTAAAATGGATCAGCCACATGAACGGAAGGTCCATTCCCTGCTCTGTAATAAGTAGTCATTTAGTAGTTTGGTAGTGGATGAATTGCACTGTAGCACTGTCGTTCATTTGCTCACCAATTTGCTCGAGCGGGCACCACTACTGTCTCCATTGTGAGACTTCTTGTTACTATTTTTGGCAACTCAAATATGCCACGTGGAGCTTGCCGAACTGGCAGGACACTCTCAGTAGCCTGCCGGGCTCTCCGAGAGAGACGGAGGAATCGAACCCAGGTCAGCCGCATGCAAGGCAAACGCTGTACCGGCTATGCTATTATGAAACAAAAATTAAATTCTTCAAAATTTGAACTAGTAACCAAGAAGAATTGTACAGTGCTTGTGCAGAGAAAGTCTCTATTTTTCAGATATGCTGATATATCTTTCAGGTATAATTTGATGTTTCTTATAGTAGCACTGTCATCACGTTGTTCATCGATTTGCTCGAGTAGGCACTAGTAATGTCTCCATTGTGAGACTTGTTTTTACTGTTTTGGGTATATTGAATATGACACGGGTAGCTAGCCAGGTTCTGCCATGCGGGACGGAGGAATCGAACCCAGGTTGGCTGCATGCAAGGGAAACACACTGCCCACTGTGCTATCGCTCCAGCACTGTATTAATTTTGTGAGGGGACACATCAAGCAGTGCTCAGGGATGAGTTCTAGTGGGACGTTGGGGGCCTATGGGGTGTTGGGGATGGATCCAGCTTTCTACTTCATATAATGCAAGTGTCCTCCCCACTGTGCCATCACTACGGCCCTCAAACAGATTCTTTGAAACGTTAACACTTGCACGAACTTTCTACAGAGGCAAACACAGTATTCCATTAGTATGAAGAATAATACAATGTCTTTAGGTTTCAATTTGACTAACATCAGTGCCCAGTGAGACTAAGACCCCCCACTCCCAGCATTAGGCTCTGGATTTCCTCCTGAGCTGTAGAGGGACCAGAGTTGTGGTGGCAGGGATGGAGCCTGGACAACCACCTTTCAAGTCACATGCTCGCTCCACTGAGCTATCCCGCCAGCATAAAGATATGTCTATTCCACAGGTGAATCTTGCCATTCACTCCTATTTGGTGACCACATTCTCAAGTCAAATTGCAGCAACACCAAATCCTCATGCTGTGGTTTGGCTTCTAAAATCAATCACAGCAATCAAGTTAAGAATTAGTTGAATAGGGGCTGGAGTGATAGCACAGCGGGTAGGGCATTTGCCTTTCACACTGCCGACCCGGGTTAGTATCCCAGCGTCCCATATGGTCCCCTGAGCACCGCCAGGAGCAATTCCTGAGTGCATGAGCCAAAAATGACTCCTGTGTATTGCCAGGTGTGACCCAAAAAGCAAAAAAAAAAAAAAAGAATTAGTTGAACAATCCCTGGGTGGATCGGCCTGGCAGGTGGAGGGCATCTCTGTGGTTCTCACAGTCCAAACAGGCACACGACATACAGAAAGTCCTTTGCGAGGATCACTGTGAGGAGCCTGACTATCCTCAAACTAATTCTTGGGTTTTTGTATTTGACTAGAACGGTGACATTTGGTGGAACATAAAGGATACTGGGGATCAAACCCCAGTCGGTCATGGGTAAGTCCAACACACTCCCCGCTGTACTGTCGCTCCACCCAACTAGCTTTGTTATGGGCACAATCCTTCACTGTTAAACATAAATGTGGAAAAAAATCTCTTAGTGGGTCAGACAGAGAACAGCATGTTGGTGTACAGGGTGCCAGGGGCTATTCCCTGAGTACCGCACAAAGGAAGGCTTGAGGAACACCAGGAAAAACCTACAGCAACATAAGACCCAACAACAAAATAAAAGGTTTCCGGACAGGGTCCAGCACAGTCCTGTGCTGTCAGGGTCAGGAAGACCAAGCCCCGCCCCGCCCCCCCCCACAGCAAACCCAGTGCACAGCCCCGAACCCACCCGCCGCTGCCTGATCTCAGAGGAGGTGGCAATGTTGTCCAAAGGCTTCCCCCAGGATCACACACTAACACACACAACCTCCTGTGTCTCAGTAAAACCCAACTGCATCCTGCAAAAAAATGTGTCCTCCTTAAGCCTCCACCGAGCCTCCGGAACTGCCGGGGTATCGGGAAACAAGTGAACAACAAGCATGAAAGTGCCCCCCACACTAGTGCGTCCCCACCACTCACAGTGTGGAGATGGGGAGGAGCGCTGCTCTCACTTGGGGTCTCGTGTCCTGCCCCAAAATCGGCCTTCACAGTCAGTTTTCCGAGAGACCCTATATTCTCCTTTATCCACGTGTCCTTTATCATGTGTCCAGGATACCAGCCACTGGAAGCTCTGAGTTCACTCTCCCTGGGTGCAGAGTCAGGAGTAATCCCAAGCACCCAAGCAAGGACAAAGATCGCAATCCCACCAAATGTGTATTAATATAAAAACAAAGGGGGGAGGCTGGAGTGATGGCACAGTGGGTAAGGTTATGGCCATGCACGCGGCCAACCCGGGTTCGATGCCCAGCATCACATATGGCCCCCAGAGGGACATCCAGGAGTAATTCTGAGTGCATGAGCCAGGAGTAACCCCCATGCAACACCTGGTGTAACCCCCCCCCCCCACAAAAAAGGGAAGATGGAGGTAGGGAGATAGTACAGCAGGTGGGCAAAGGTCTTGCCCATCAATCCAGGTTCCATCCCTGACAACCCCATACGGTCCCCCACCAGCCAGGCATGACCCATGAGTGCAGAGCCCAGGAACTAACCCTGAGTCCTGCAGGTTTGTCCCAAAGCAAATTTCAAAGACCAAAAAGAGTCCAATGGAGGCAGGCGACAACGCACAGGATTGGGGAACATGCTTTGCACACAGGGACCTCTGATTTGATGCCAGGTGCCATCTGGTCTCTGAAGACCACTTGAAGTGACCCCAAGCACTGAGTCAAAAAGCAACTGAGGGGATGAGACTCTTCGAAATAAATGATCTTAGGGGCTGCAATGACAATAAGGTGGCAGGGCATTTACCTTGCACACAATCCACGGGGTTTGAATCCCAGCATTCCATAGCTCAGGGTTCCCCACTCCAGTCAGGAGGAACCAGCCTCCACCCACATTTCAGGCAGATGAGCCCAGGCATCCCTCACAGGAAGCCAGATGTGCTACAATGACACTATACCAGAAGGTTCCTACAAGTTCTGGACTTGCCTGCAGCCACCCCAGGAATAAATCCGATGAGCACTGCAGAGGGTAACACCTGAGCACAGACCCAGCAGGACCAAACAAAGCAACACTGAGTTGGACCAACACACGAGTGGGTCCATGGACAGTGGGTAGGGCTGGTGATACCGCCCTCCCATATGGCCTCTCTAACACTGCCAGATGGAAACCTGAGAACCACGGGGTATGGCCTCTCCTCTTCAGCCACTTCCAAAATAAAAACACCCAAATGAGTGTAATCAGCGTTGGCCCCCTTGCACCCCATATAGTCTCCTGTCCTTACAGGAGTGATCCTTGAGCGCCACTACTGTGGCCTATTCAAATCAACAAAATAAACAAAAAAAGTGGCCTCAAACAGAGATCCCGTCACGCAGGCCAGGAGCCACTTCCCATCTCTTCTTCCTGAAACTACCCGACACTCTTGGCCCACTGTGACCTGTCACTGCACAGTGTCCTCTTATCACTCTCCTGCCTGCGGATGGTGTGGCAGAGGGCGCATCACCATCTCCTGCCTTTGTTTTTCCTGTGGGTCAGAGGAGGCTCCGTGGAAAGAACTGAGCTGTGAGCACCAGAGAGGATCACAGCCAGCCCCGCCCCCACCTCACCAGAAGTCCCTGCACTGGAGCCAGAAATGTAGTGACCAGACGGAGACTCAACACCGGCTCACAGACCCATCCTCAGGGAGACACGGACAGATGCTCCTGCCTGTCCAGGGGACAGAGAAGTGGATTGTGACTTGGCAGCATACTGGGACAGGAGCGCTCGGCTCAGCCTACAGGGGAGGAAACCACAGCCCTGTCAAGCCCCGGGACTCCATCCAGGCCCACAGGAAGGTCCCTAAGACCAGAGACTAACACTGAGGACAGGAGCTTCCGCGCAGATGAGGCCCCTGAAGGACCAAGTGATCACAGACCCATTAGGGGCTCTGCCGTGGGGGCACCCAGAGGGACTCTCCAAGGGACAGAGAAGAGACTTTTGATAAACCTTCAGCTGCCCTCTTGCAGAGTGGATGGTACATGGGCCTGGGCACAGGAGAGGAACACAGTCTGGCACGATGGGGGTGGGGGTGCACAAAGATGAGGTCCAGCTGTTAGAGGCCATGGCAGGGCTGCTGGTGCCTGGAGCTCCGAGTATGATGCCAGTATGCAGCACAGACTACAGTTTCAAAGCAGTTTCAAAGGTTTTCAGGTGTCAGAAAGAAAAAACAGTGGGTAGGGCACTTGTCATGCATGTGGCCGACTTAACTTCATACGCTGAATCCCCAAGGAGTGATCCCGGAGCACTCCAGGGTCTGGCAGCAATCCCAAATCCCCTCCCCACCCTACACACATAAATAAAGCAAAGAGGAAGTTGTCTGCCAACAGCAAAGGTTTGGAATCCAGCCATATATTCTCTTGTTTGTTCCATTATTTTCGCTGTTCTGGAACAGTCTGAGCCATCTCACTCCCAGAGTTCGTGTTCATCACTTGCCCTACACCACTTCTCACACCCGGGTTTCTTTGGAGATTTCTGGGTGATCACTCCCGGCCGTCCTGGGGGACCCTGTGTGGTGGCAACGACTGGGCCAGCACCCTCCCAGAGTCTGATGCTCCCTCCACTTCTCTCTAGTCTCCTCAGGAAAACACCCGCTGTTCCCGGAAATCAGTGAATAAATGAGATAAACTCCCCCAGGGGTGTGGTGCCCAGTGAGGGGCAACAGTCCTCACCCCTGTCAAGGAGCGACCCAGCTGTACACTTGGCCACACTGGGCTGGCAAGACAAAAGACCCTTGGGACGCACCCTGTCCACCCCCCAATGCCTGCACTGGCAACAATGAGGAGGCTGGACCTTCCAGGAAGTGAAGCCTCCAGGTTCTGTGATGTCACTGCATCTCCACTCACGGCCTTAAAGGGCCAGGCTCCAAAGATTCCTGACCACCTACTTTCTAATGAGGAATGTAAGTTTTTGTTTCATGCCTTCAGTCAGGTGACCAGGATATCTAGGGGTCACCAGGTCCAGAATAAATGGAGAGTGCGGGTCTGAACAGATGGCATATGCCGCAAAGTCTTTATGTTTTCATGAAAAGAATAAGGGCTGTAGTGTTAGCGCAGCAGTAGGGTGTTTGCCTTGCACTCGACCAACCTGAGTAGATTCCTCCAACCCTCTCGGAGAGATCGGCAAGCTACCAAGAGTATCGTGCCCGCACAGCAGAACATGACAAGCTACCCCTGGCATAATCCATATGCCAAAAACAGTAACAAGTCTCACAATGGAGACGTTACTGGTGCCCGCTCTAGCAAATCGATGGACAATGGGATTACAGTGGCAGTGAAAAGAATAAAATTCACTAAGATTCCAGGCAAACCACCTCCTGGACCATGCCTTAGCACGATCTTATCTTGCCTGTTATTCTCAAGGATCAGCATTAGGCTCCAAAACAGAGACCTGGAGGAGAAATCAGAGTGGTAAGCAGAGAGAGGACAAACCTCTAGCCCTGACCTGGAAAGTTCCTGCTTGGACCCAGAGATGTCCTGATGGCAGGCACTCTGGGATACCAGGTCTAGCCCCACCTCAGGGAGACACTGCCAGAAGCTCCTTCCTCTCCTGGGGATGCAAAGTAGGCTGGAATTTGGGCTGTCTGTCAGGAGAGGAGTGACGGGCTCGGTGGACAGGGGAGGATATTGCAACCCTGAGATCCGGGACTCTTCCCTGAATCCAAGGAAGGTACTTATGAGCCCAGCCAGCGGCTGACTTCTAGGTCAGGACCCCTTTGATTAAGCACCCCTGAGCTTCAGGGCTGCCCACAGCAACCACAGCCCCCAAAGTGGCTCTGCGTGGGGGCAGCCACAGGGACTCAGTATGAACAAAACTTTATCCTCATTCTGCTCACAAAATTGTCATGAGAGTGCATGTGTGTTTGTGAGTGTTTTTCGATGTTTGGGTCACAACAGGCAGTACTCAGGGTATGATTGAACTTGGTACTCAGGGATAACTCCTGTTGTGGCTTGGGGGACCGTTTGGAATTCCAGGCTTGTACTCGTGCAAGATAAGGGCCTTACCCGCTGTATTACCACTCCGTCCCTTTCAAAATAAATTTCTTTCCAACACAGCAGGAGTGATCCCTAAACAACTATCTCCTCCTCAAAGAAAAACCCAACTACCTGGGATTGGTGTTTGAATATTAAATGTAATCAAATATAGGAAACTACATTATAAAATAAAAAATAACCCCTTGCTTTAAAAATAACCTCTTTACAAGCAAAATTCACCCCAAAGCCAGGGTCGCCTGGTCAGGGTCAGGGAGCTGATGAAGTATTGAGAGATGCTTCTCAACTTTAATTTCAATAAAGAAATTCTGTATCAGGAAAAAACACCAAAGTAGACTGGAGACACATTAAAGAGACTATGGTGTTTCACTTAGTGAAAACGATCAATCCTCGGCATTCAATATGAAACCATGATCACTAATGGAAAAAAATTTCTGAAGGTAGAGCCTGGCGTAACCTCTGGGGAACTACAGGTGTGCCCACCCCCCAAAAAAAACAACTAAAATAGAATGTAAATATTCACTTACAGTCCCCAGAAACATGCTAAGTCAGGACCCCAGGATTCCTAGTGGCCCCTGCCAATGAAAAAGTCGAACTTCAACAGGGTCCTTCACCACTTGGGGCTGAGGAGCTGCCCCTCAAAGAGATCTGGCAGTTTACATACGCATGTCTACAACAAAAGCATCAGGAGAAGGTCAGTCTCAACCCTTGGTTGAGAGGGTTGGGATGGTCAAGATCTCTGCCATCAGCAGGTCCGGCACACCAAGACCCGAAGCCCCCCATGCACTGCTCTGCACCCAGGCCACACTGCCCCATTGCAGAGCTGGAGTAGGAGATGCCCCCAAAGATCACATGCTCACACCTGAGACCCCTTTGCTGCGCAAATTTCCCCCGACTGCAACCACCAAAGCTCCACATCCTCCTAAAGTTTCGGGAGCATAGCGGACCCTGAGAACCAACAGGATATGGTTGTGGGAAGGAAAAAACAATCACAAAGCTCCCAAAGCTGGTGCGGCCCCATGGGTCACAGTACAGGGACTAGAAGTGAGAGGCGCTCACGTCCTGCCACTAATTGGCCTTCAGTGTCCCCCTTCGACGGTGAAGTAGCACTTTGTCCATTAAACACATGCCCGTAGGCAGCCTGATTTACCTGACATCGTTAGGAAATAAATATGCACATGAAAGAGTCCCGTCTGTGACATCATCTATTTCACCAAGGAGCCTTAAAGTGCCAGGATACAAGTGTAGACAGACCATTATGCCAGCCCAGGTGAATCAATGCCAGGGGGATGGGCTCGGATAAAGAACAGGAGAGGCAAGTGCTGGAGGGGCCTGTCACAGAGTTCAGGGCAGTGAGTTAAGGCAGAGTCCCCTTATTCTGTACTGGTCAAACATAGAAGTAGTGCTCACACACACACACACACACACACACACACCTCCATCATAAAAACAGCAGCAATGATTCAAGGCAAAAAAGACAAACGACTCATGGGTCAATGAGTTTCTCCGGGAAGTCATCCATGAAGATGGGGTAAAAGCAGTGACTCTGAAGTCAGCCCTGAAGATGCAGAGGAACTGGCCTAGCAGCAACCCAGAGAGCTGGAGAGACAATATCCAGGACCGATGTCTGGCAAGAACATCAGAGAGCACTGTACAGTGAGCACTCTACCCCTTGAAAACACGCGAGCAGAGAACTCTCACCTACAAGGAAACCCCAGGATGCAGCTTTAGAAATATGTTTTCAACCAAGAGTCTGGGGCAGGAGAATAGTACTTTCGCTTATTTGAACATGGTTTCTCTGAGTTCCATTCTGGCATCCAGCACAACGCCAGGACAAACTACTTAGAACTGCCAAGTAAGGCATAAATAACATAAAACGTACTTCAATAAATAAATCCCATGTATGGACCAACCCTATGAACGGAGGTGCATAGGAGCTAATGAGCACCAAATAGTGCAGGATCATTTTGTAGACTTGGTCTTTTGGACAGACCAAAAACAGTTTTAATCAATCTGGTGGGTAGTAGGGTTGAGATTATGCCATTTCCAAATGCAATGTTTTGTCATCTTTTCGCCTAATATAACTGAAATGAGGAGAGTGGAATCCAGGACCGTGACCGCCCTTTACTATCAGTCATCACAGCTGATGCTACTGCCTGCAGAGATGGGAGTTTGGGCGCTCGTACAGTTTCCCACCATATGTAACACATTTTGCTCAAGATCCCACTCCACCCTTCCATAGACAATCAGAAATCTTTCTATGCATGTTCAAGTCCATTTCAACTATCTCCAATCCACCCTACTAAAGAACATTGACAGGGCCATTATCGTAAACTTTTCAGAAATATTTATCCTCAATGCTTAGGTAAATCTTATAAAAATCTGAATACAGGGGGCGGGAGTGATAGCACAGCGGGTAGGGCATTTGCCTTGCATGCGGCTGAGCTGGGGTTCTATTCCCAGCATCCCATATGGTCCCCTGAGCACGGCCAGGGGTAATTCCTGAGTGCAGAGCCAGGAGTGACCAATGAGCATCGCTGGGTGTGACCCAAAAAGAAAAAAAAATCTGACTACAAAGAGTGCAGAGCTGACAGATTGGAAAGGTGCTTGATTGCACAAGACAAATGCAAAGAAAGATTCCAATTATTGCTCCATTCCTTAAGAGTCTCTCTGTCAAAAGAAACTGAGGCCTACAGGTTTGTTTCTAATATTTCCACCACGAGGAATGCAATTCCTGAATGTGGATGGATGTTCCACGGAACAACCCAATGTTTCTACATGGTGGATGCACAAAATTGAAGGGTGCACAATCATTAATTTGTTTTAATTTTTTTCAACTCAATAAACATATACATAAAATGGACAGATGGCCGTCTGCAGAATGTTAAAGAAATAGTTTCCAGCAAAATAAAATACACCCAAACTGGGACAGCTCCGAACCGCGGGGGGCCACTGCAGTGGGGCGGCGCCAGCCCAGCCTCCAAGTGGCCCTGGCCGCCAGAAGTCATGCTGTCAACCCACCCTCGGCGCCATTTTGCCACATTCTACAGAGAAGAAGCCGGGCATTCTGGTGAGCAACGCAGCCGGAGAATGCTCCGGACCTGAGACAGGGCCAGCAACACCAGGGATCCAGACGGAGGAGATACAGCCAGCAGACCTTCTCCAGATGGAGCCCCGGCGACAATGAGCAGCAACTAACATGGCTCCGGGATGCAGGACTGGGACAGCTCCGAACCGCGTGGCTGCTAACGCGGCCTCGAGACCTTTTCTAAAACCTGAAAACATAGAATCTTTTAATGGAAAACTAGTTATCAAATGCTTCCTTGGTAGTAGGGCTGTCTTTCTTGGGGGGAAACTCCAACAACAATAGTGAGTTTTGTGTTGAAATATGGAACGTAATCCAGGTAAAGAGAAAATGAAGTGAAATTCATCAGTTATACAGTTGGGGGCAGGGGGCGGGGGCAGGGGGTATACTGGGGTTTCTGGTGGTGGAATATGGGCACTGGTGAAGGGATGGTGTTTGAATATTGTATAACTGAGACATAAACCTGAGAACTTTGCAACGTTCCACATGGTGATTCAATAAAATTTTTTTTAAATAAAAAATAAATAAAATACACCCAAGTCTGGGTTTGGTATAGCACAGGGTGGAGCCCGTAATGCATGTGTTAAGCTATAGCACAGGGTGGAGCCAGTACTGCATGTGTTAAGCCAAGGCTGCACCCTACCAAGCAGGATGCACCATGAAGGCCACTGAAAACACCTCACCACAAGCGAATCCTCTCCAGGATCCATGAGTTGTTTTGTTCTTTTTTGGTTTGTAGTTTGTATTTATTTTGAGGCGGGCCACAAAATCGGTATCAGGGATCATGAATGGTAGTTCCCAGGGGAGCAGCAGGAGTGCTGGGTACGGAGCCCAGGTTTCCATCTTTGTGGAAAGCAAGTCTGCTCCCAAAGCACTATCACTCATGACAACAAACCAGTTCTATAAAAAATGAACTCTTGTGCTTACTTTTTTTAACTTTTGAAACACCCAGCGATACAGAGCTGATGTTACTCCTTGCTCTGCACTCAGGAATTACTCCTCGCAGGGCTCAGGGGACCATATGGGATGCTGGGAATCGAACCTGGGTCGGCTACTTGCAAGACAAATGCCCTACCCGCTGTTCTATCACTCCAGCCAATCTTGTGCTTACTTTTGACCCAATACAAAAATCACAGTATTTCTTCGAACATAAAGATAGTAGGAATTGGGGTTGGAATGCTAGCACAGTGTGGAGAGCATTTCCACTGCATGTGGTGGATGCAGTTTGACCCTTGGCATCACACATGATACCCTGGGCACTTCCAGGAGTAATGCCTGAGTGCTGAGCTTGACCTATCAGCATCACTCTGTGTGAATGAAAAAGCAAGAAATAATAAAAACAATAACAATTGGAATATCTTTAAATTTTACAATGAGTGATTTTAGCACCCAGTGGAACAATAGGCCCTCAACTCCAGCATTAGGCTGCAAAATTCCTGCCTGAAGTGGCCAGACCTCCTCCTTTCAAGTCATATTCTTGTTCCAATGAACTATCCTGACGACATAGTATTTATGTTCAATGTGCAATTCTTACCAGCTCACTCGTATTCAGTGACCCCATTCCCAAATCAAATTGCTGCAATGAAAAACCCTGAAGCTACGATTGAAGTTCTGAAATCAAACACAACACAAAATGGAAGAATTAGCAATGGAATGTAGTCGACTGTGGTCCATTGTGGAGAATACTGGGAGTAGCTTGGGAAATCAGAAAAATAGCTTTTTGGGTTTCTTTTCTGACCAGACCTGGTGATACCTGGGGAAACCTACGAAATGCAAGGGATCAAACTGGGTGAGACGTATGAAAGGCAAGTACCCTCCCAGCCGTACTATCTCTCCAGCTCAAATTTCCTTGGTTATGGGTTCAATTATTCACTATTTAAATAGAAAAGCAAAATATATTCTTAGTGGGGTAGAGAGAAGAGCAGGTAGGGTATTTCCCTTGCATGAAACTGATGGGCTGATCTCTGAGTACCACCAAAAATAACCTCTGAGAACTGCCAGGAATTAATACTGAAAATTCCCAGGCCCAAAAACCAAAACTAAAGAACTGTAATATATTGATAAAACATTCTAATTACCTGAGGGCAAAAATAAGCATAAAAAGAGGACAGAGGGGACTCTAGCTGCTCCTGAAAGGGAACACCACTACTACAGGCTGGATAGACAGGCTGGTGAAGCACAGATGGGTGGCCAAGGGCTGTGAATCCCTCGACTGTTCTACATGGCTGACAGGTAAGGAATAATGAAGACAAAGCCAAGATAGAATACCTCAGGATCATTTCATGACAGGCAATTCATGCAGTGAAGGGCAGCATGAGTGCAGCACACACGCAGATTTCAGGAGTCCGAGGCCCCGGGGATCAGCAGCACATTTCACACATGGTCAGGCCAACCACACACTGCCCAGGACACAAGCCATAGAGGGTCCTCAGACACTCACCTCCAAACACACCTCTTCTTCCCAGGCTCAGGGCTCCTCCTTCCATCCAGGACATCACCGCAGGTTTCACCCTGGAAAGCCATGTCACCACAGAAACAAGGTATTAGTGACAAGGAAAACTTGACAAGCCCACCCCATGTGTCCCTAACAAAATCAGGCAAATTTCTCAAAAGGCTTGAATAGAATCTCCACTTCTGATATGCCCTAAACTGGCAATTAACAGTGACGTAAGTCCTAGGTTTTAATTTCAGTCTGAAATTGAGTCATGATATAGCCCCCAAAAAGCACTGGAAGTGACTCTAAGCTCTAAAATAGCATGTGATGGGGTCAGGCCATAAAAAAGAAATGAACTCATGTTCAGAGTGATACTCCAGCAGGGTGGGCACCTGGTGACACACACATCCCGGTTTGATCGCTGGCAACCATAGGGCACTGCCAGGAGAAATTCCTGAGCATTACTGGGTGTAGTCCCTTAATCAAATCAACTGAACAAAAAATAGTAATAAGTGAAGTTGCAGGCCTAGTAAAGGAGTACAGCGGGTAAGGCACCTGAACTGTAGATGCTGACCTGGTTTAGTCCACAGCACCCCCATGAGCTCCTGAGTACTGCCAGGAGTGATCCTTTAGCACAGAGCCAAGAGGAAGGCGGACTATGCCCCAAATCAAAATCCAAAGGGCCGGAGTGATAGTATGCTGGTAGGGCATTTTCTTTGCACACAGAAAACCTGGGTTCAATCCCCGGCATTCTATATTGTTCCCCCATGCACTGCCAGGAGTAATTCCTGAGTGCTGAGCCAGAAGCAACCCCTGAACATTGCTGGGTGTGACCCCCAAAGATAAATAAATAAGATGTTAAAAAACCAAAGGAAAATCAAAACAAAATACTGAACTGAAGGGTAGTACAAGAAGTAAATGATTTAACAATGGAAGGAAATATTTAGAGGAATCTGAAACCAGTAGAGTATGTGGGCACTTGACCATGCAACCCCAAGTGAGCAACCCCAAGCAGTGTGTACACATATGTGCCTGGAGGACTCAGAACTCACAGTTCAGGGCTGCCTCAAATCCATGCCGAACAATGTAAAAGTGTTCTTTTTCATTGGCTCTTTTGATTATCACCCGGTGATGATCAAGTCCTCCTGGTTCTGCTCTCCAGACTTATGACTGGTGGTCATCGAGGACCACAAGGGATGAAGGTGATTGTCCCTGAACCAGTCAGGTCTGAAGCAAATGCCCAAGCGCTGTACTAGCTCTCTGGGCCCATGTGAAAATGTCCTGTCCTCTAACATCTCTGGCAGTCCCAGAGATCCTTTGTTCTGTCTCCTTGAATCCAGTGCATGCCGGAAACTGTACACACAGAAGCATGATACTTTGTGACTGAGCAAATGACGCTCTCTAGAGCAAGAATGACAAAATAGGGGAAACACACATTCTGTTGCCAGAGTCATTGTAGCTGCCAGGGCAGCAGGTCCTGGGGGTGCTGATGCCTGTCAGGTGTGAATTCAGAGCAGAGACCAAGAGGAAGCCCCGAGCACCTCCCCTGTGGGATACAACAAATCCAATAGAAACAAAATAGCAGGATGGAGTAATAGGACAGTAGGTCCAGGAATAGTGGGTAGGACTGTCAATCCCTGCTGTCCCATCTGGTATCCCAAGCACTGACAGGTGCAATGTCGAGTGCAGAGCCAGGAGTAACCCCTGAGAATCACTGAGTGTAACCCTGCCATATCCTCCCAATACAAAAGAAACTGAAAAAGTCAGCTGTGCATCCACAAAACCTCAGAGTTTCCCTGAGACCTGGCAAGAGTGATCCATGAGCACTGACTTGGGAGAACACATTGAGCAGCAGTGTGTGGGTAAATCCAGGTACAACAAAACAAACAAACTAGGAGAAAGTGGCCTCAAACAGCAGAGAGTCACTCAGGCCAGGATCCACATCCCAAGGCTTCTTACTGAAACTCAAGAGAAAGAAGACACCGGAAGCCTGTGTGTCCTGTCACCCCACCCTGTCAGCACATCTCTCTCCTCGCACCTGGGCACAGTGTGTCACCATCATATCCAGCCTCTGTAATTCCAAAGGTTCAGCAGGAGGCTACAAGTAAACATCTGGAAGAGAATTCAGAGCCGTGAGCACCGGAAAGGAACACAAGCCCTGGCCCTGACCAGAAGTCCCAGCATTAGAGCCAGGAATCAGACAGCCTTACCCTTAGGCACAGTTCACAGACCCACCCGGGGAAACACTGACAGATGCTCCTTCCTCTCCAGGGAAAAGAGAAGGAGGCTGGGGTACAGTTTGCCCATCAATCTTAGGGAAGGCAAGGCAAGCAGCTGACTTGCCGTCTGATCTCTCAGGGCTCTAGGATCACTCTAACTGAAAATGTTATACTATTGAAACAGATGTATCTGGCTGAATAGATGGACATTAGGTCCCAGAGACAGAGTAATACAACAACTGGTCCTTGCAAACTCCGTTTCTGCAATTACTCACCCGAACAGAAGGGGGAGCCTCTGGGCCAGGAGAAATTGTCAACGGGGAAATGCTCTGAAACTTGACAGGTGGAGCAGAAATTTTTTTTTTCTGGGGAAAAATAAAATCACAGAGTTAACAGAGTTAGTACAGCTGATGAGGTGCTTTATGTTTAAACAGCTAGACGGGGTTCAATATGCAGTTGTGCATAGGGACCCACATCAGGAGTGCCAGGAACCATGCCTGAGCTACGATCTAAGAGTGAGCCCTGAGCACTTGCCAGCTGTGGACCATAAATAAAAGTGCAAGAGGTGGGGTTCTTGTCTTGCACGTGGCTAACCAAGGTCTGACTGCCGGCATCCTATGTTTCCCTGAGAAACCACTAGGAGTGATCATTGAGTGCAGAGGTAGGAATAACCCCTGAACATTGGCATGTCGTCTCTCCCTGCAGAAAAAAAAAACCCTACAAATTATTTAAAATAAATCAATAATGGTGTTGTGGCCAATAGTGATTCTAGAATTCATAATGGTAGGGTATGGGGCACATCCTACTTCCAGCCTACTTCCTGCTAAGTTTGCACACTTGGTTGCACAAACCCCTCTGTTCCAACACACCCAGATGATACACCCGCTCCCACCAGGGACTCTTACAGCTCCGCATCTCCCAGGATCCCAAAAACTCACTGCAGGCTCACGGATCCTGGGGATATCAAACAATCAACCAAATGCTTCTGAGTCTCAAGCAACTGAAGAGGGTAGTGCACTGGGATAGCATCTGCCTTGCAGGAGGCTGACCAGGACTGAGCCTGACATTCCATAGGGTCCTGATACCGCCAAGAGTCCCCTAATGCAGAGCCAGGAGAGACCCTGAACGCTGCTAGATTATCATTCAAAATATAAACAAAAAAGAATCCCACCCCCACGCACCCCCAGACCTTTCAAGGGAAACCGTCCCTTTAGCCCTGACTCTATAACTACCCTAATAATGGAAGTGGGCCCGCAAAGGACCGGCCTGGGAACATTCCTGGGTGATCCCCAGTCCCAGCCTATGACCGCCCCACGGCCTCCGAGTGTCCCTGCAGAACCAATAGTGAGGTGGCCCGTGCACAACCCACCAACCTGCTGGTAAACTGGGGAAACTGAGACTTCCTCTTGTCTCACATACTCTCTGGTTGGGGGCCAGAGCAATAGGGCAGCATAGGGAGGGCGGACGCAACAAAGGTGTCAGCCTGGACTTCAACTGGAACCAGATTCCATGAGGTCACATACATTTCCTGTCAGTCTTAAAGGGCCAGGATCCAAATATTCATGACCAGGTACTTTCTGTTCAAGAAAGTTAATTTTTTCCCAATTCTGGTCTTGGATCAGATCACCAGGCCCTCTGGAGAGTCCCAGGTCTGAAACAGATGGAGAGTGACACTGAACAGAGGGCATATGGAGCCAAAGTCTTTGTTTTCCTTAAGGGAATAAAATACACAAAGATTCCTTTGCAAACACCCACCAGGACTATACCCCAGACCTGACCTACCAAACACCACCCCCCTAAAATATTGCGCAGAAATCGCTGGGCGTTAATATTCATATCATGCTGCTTTGTGTTTACTGATTCATTTTGGGGAGCACGTTCTGTAGTGCTGAGGACTTATTCTTGACTGCTCAGGGATCACTCCACACTGGGCTCAGGGACCATCTGGGGTGCTAAGGATGGAGACTGGGTCAGCAACTTCCCTGCTGGACTGTCTGAGCCCTGATTTTTGTTTACTGAACTGAACTTCCAGTTGCTGGAGTAACTTCAACTGTTCATGATCTCCATTACACTAGCGAGCTAGAAACTAAGTGAATCATCTGGCCCTAAAGGGGTTCTGAGATGAACCAGAAGAGGACTCAGGAATTGGAGATGGCTGGGAAAGTATAACATGTGTAAGCAATAATCCTATGTGCATTTGTGTGTGTTCATAGTCATTGGTGTTCTCAAGCTATTCCTCTCTGTGCTCAGCAACTCTTCAAACAGTGCTCAGGTTCGATAATGCACTGAATTCAACCAAAATCTAAAGTGGATCAGCTGCACAAACAAAAAGTGCCTTCAGGGGCTGGAGTGATAGCACAGCGGGTAGGGCATTAGCCTTGCATGTTGGATTCCATTCCCAACATCCTCCATGGTCCTCCGAGCACCGACAGGACTAATTCCCGAGTGCAGAGCAGGAGTAAACCCTGCGCATCACCAAGTGTGACCCAAAAAGTAAAAAAGTTCCTTCACTGTTGTGTAGCTGAGTAGTCACTTAGTAGTTTAGTACTAAATGGATTATGCAGCAAAATTTTAATTCTTCAAAATTTGAACCAATGGTGAAGAACAACTGGACACTGGGTGTTCAGGAGAAAGTTCCTTTTTTAGAAATGTTAGCTTATTGCTTGTCTATGATGATTTGACATTTGTTACATTGTATCACTGTATCACTGTTATCGCACTGCTTAATGATTGAGATTGTTACTGTTTTGGGCATATGAAATATGGCATAGGTAGCTTGCCAGGCTCTGTCGTGCAGGCAGGATACTTTCGCTACCTAGCTGGACTCTTCGAGAGGGATGGAGGAATTGAACTAGGTCATCCCTTAGCAAGGCAAACACCCTACCAGCTCTGCTATCACTCCAGTCCCTTTGGTACATTAAAATATAAAATTTACTTAGTTTAGAAGCTGATTTTCACTTATTGAATTTGTTCAAGAAGCATCCTAGTATACTGAATTTCATGTAACCCCTCCACAAGGGCACCTGCCAGTCACAGGGTTAAATAGGAACAATGACTTAATGTCCACAAAAGTGAGGTGGTTAGAGATCAAGAGATGACTGCTTTGTGTAATCACTTTTCTCACTTCTCTATCAATGCTTGCTTTGCTGTGCTTACAGTAAATTTACTGTGTCCCAGGATATGGGCCTAGTAAGTTAAACTAATTTTAAGGGTGCTTATTAAAATAACAGGTGGGCCATTATGTGGTTTTTCCTAATCAAACCCTGTGCTTCTGCTGAGGCTGCTGCTCTTGCCTAGCAGGACAGCCTGCCGGCTGTTGTGAATACATCCTCCAAATTTTATTTGTGTTTCTTTTTGCTTCTGAGTCACACACAGTGATGCTCAGGGTCTACTCCTGGCTCTGCACTTAGAAATCACTCCTGGAGGTGCTTAGGGGACCATATGGGATGCCGTGAATCAAACCCAGGCTGGCCGCGTACAAGGCAAATACTCTACCTGCAAATTTTATTTCTTGAGGTTGCCATTTCTCTTTTGATCATGACTCCACAAAATCTGGGATATATTTTGGATTTGATGGTGGACTCCAGCAAAACAAGTGCCTGGGGACAGCTCCAGAGATTCTTCAAAAGACCACTTTGCCTTTGCTTTTGTCAAAACTTTGCCCAGTTGCAAAGAAATGAACAGAAACTTTACCAAGGAAGAAATATGAATGGCCAAAAGGCACATGAAAAAGTGCTCTACATCACTAATCATCAGAGAGATGCAGATCAAAACAACCATGAGATACCACCTCACACCACAGAGACTAGCACACATCCAAAAGAACAAAAGCAACCGGTGTTGGAGAGGATGTGGGGAGAAAGGGACCCTTCTTCACTGCTGGTGGGAATGCCGACTGGTTCAGCCCTTCTGGAAAACAATTTGGACGACTCTCAAAAAATTAGATATTGAATTCCCATTTGACCCAGCAATACCACCGCTGGGAATATATCCCAGAGAGGCAAAAAAGTACAATCGAAACAACATCTGCACATGTATGTTCATCGCAGCACTGTTTACAATAGCCAGAATCTGGAAAAAACCCGAATGCCCCAGAACGGATGACTGGTTGAGGAAACTTTGGTACATCTATACAATGGAATACTATGCAGCTGTTAGAAAAAAGGAGGTCAAGAATTTTGTAGTCAAGTGGATGGGCATGAAAAGTTTCATGCTGAGTGAAATGAGTCAGAAAGAGAGAGACAGACATAGAAAGATTGCACTCATCTATGGTATATAGAATAACAGAGTGGGAGACTAACACCCAAGAACTGTAGAAATAAGTACCAGGAGGTTGACTCCATGGCTTCGAGGCTGGCCTCACGTTCCGGGGAAAGGTCAACTCAGAGAAGCGATCACCAACTACATTGTAGTCGAAGGCCATGTGGGGGAAGGGAGTTGCGGGCTGAATGAGAGCTAGAGACTGAGCACAGCGGCCACTCAACACCTTTATTGCAAACCACAACAGCTAATTAGAGAGAGAAAACAGAAGGGAATGCCTTGCCACAGTGGCAGGGTGGGGTGGGGGGGAGATGGGATTGGGGAGGGTGGGAGGGACACTGGGTTTACGGGTGGTGGAGAATGGGCACTGGTGAAGGGATGGGTTCCCAAACTTTGTATGAGGGAAGTATAAGCACAAACGTGTATAAATCTGTAACTGTACCCTCACGGTGATTCTCTAATTAAAAATAAATAAATTAAAAAAAAATAAAAATAAATATATAAAAAGCCCTTCCCTATTAAAAAAAAAATACACCTATGGGAACTATGTCTTTAAAAAAAAAAAAAACTTTGCCCAGTTGCCCAGGGTTTCGGTAGAACCGATGACCCCAAACCTTTTAGATTTGGCTCTCTGGAGTTCCCTGTTCCTCACTGGGGAGTCTGCTGATGATCTTCCCTCTGGGCCTGTAAGTCACTGTCCGGGACTGTGTGGAAGGCTGGATGCAGCGCTACTGCCATGAGCTGGCCTGGGCGCGACTCGTCGGGATGGACCACAGGAGCCATTTAAAACATCTCCGCACAAGTGCATTACACTCAGGACCAATGAGTTTTTTTGTTCTTTTCATTTTCTTGTTCGTATTGTATTTATTTGGGTAGAGAGCACACCAAGCAGTGCTCAGAGCTGGCTCCTGGTGGGGCTCTGAAGACCATGTGGGGTGTTGGGGATGGAGCCCAGCTGTCCACTTCATACAAAGTAAGTGCCCTTCCCAGTGCCCTATCACTGGGGCCCACAACCCAGCAGCTGGAGGACATCTCTGTGGTTCTCACAGTCCAAACAGGCCCATCGCTGTGAAGAGCCTGACAGTCCTCAGACTAACTTCTAGGGTTTTGTGTTTGACCAGAACCAGCCCTCTGCCACTATGTCACCTTTGTTCTCAGGTCATTAGGATGGTTTTTCAGCATATAAATAACATTAACATGCTTTCGCCAGTTGTTTAAATTATATTCACTATTATGATCTTTTGACCCTCAGAGCTCAATGGAAAGCAGAAGTTATAATGTTTCCTACACAATAGAATGTCTGTTACATAGAATAAGCAGCTATCTTATGCCAAAACTGACAGCTTCTTAAAATTCTCCCAATGACTCATCTTACAACAGAAAAGATTTAATGTGACATCAACATAAATGTATGACTTATGAAAGCTGTAGAATTAGCTCCATGTGGTAGAAACAGTTGCAAACTGATAGAGCATTAAATAAATGTCACAAAGGCATGGGACAATGAAGTATAATGACATGGAAAAAGAAAAAGTTTTGTTTAACACAATTTTAAGTGACCACAACCAAAATTATATGTAAACAGCAGCTGTTAACAGTATGTTGGGAGGGTAAATGTGATACGGAGTAATGAATGCTAATGCGCGTCATATGGACACTTTAGTATTTGGCAATATTCTGCAGCAAAGGACATATCCATAGAAACACAAATCACGAGTGATTTAATGCTTGAAAAATTTTTAGAGATAAACAAATAAGCAAGTGTCCTACCTGCACTCCTAACAGTCTAGCTTATTATTAATTTTTGATGATTTTTAAATTTCCGTGCCCCTCTGGCAAAGCTCAGAGGACCCTGTGGGGTGCCGGGATCACACCCAGTTCTGCCAAAAGGAAAGCAAATGCCCTACCTGCTGTACTATGACTCAGGCCCTTTATTTATTTTCAATTATTTTGATTTGAGGAACAAAGATGGAGATGGTGGCTCAGGGGACCCTATGGGTTGGTGGGTATCAAACCCAGGGCAGCCAAGTGCAAGACAAATGACCTCCTGGCTGTACCACTGCACAGACCCCTAGAATAAGACAGTGGGAAAAAAAACCCTAGAAACCCCCTTCCTGCAAGTACTCACCCGAACAGCAGGGGGCGCCCCTCGCCTGAGAGAGATGGACAGTGGGGATGGGATGGTGCTCAGAAACTTGGCAGGTGAAGCAGAAATTTTTTTCTTGGGTAAAATAAAATCAAAATAACCCAAACTAAACCAAAATAAATAACCCTAGAGGGTTAACAGAGCTAGTACAGATGATAGGGTGCTTTCCATTCAAGCAGCTAAGTCAGGTTCAATTCTCCAAAGCCCAAAGGTCCCCCACCCCCCGCACTTCCAAGAACAATGCCTGAGCTCAGAGTCAAGAGTAAGCCCTGAACACTGTGGCCCAAAAATTCCAATTAAAAATAATAATAAATGTAAAATTTCCTGTACAAAGGCACTGGAGACAGTAAAGTGGATGAGGTGCTCGTCTTGCAAGCGTTTGACTCAGGTTTCATTATTGGCATCCCAAAAGGTTCCTGAGCACTGCAAGGAGTGATGCCTGAGTGCAGAGGCAGGAGGAGTGAACCCACGCTGATGTCTCCCCCACCTCCACTCTGTATTCTCAAAAAGCTCTGCATGTCCCTGGTCCCCCCCATAATCTACTGAATGTATTAAACCATTTGAAAATCAAAATACGCCCCCAAATGCTTTCGAGCCCCAAAACAGTGAAAAATGGGCCTCCAGGACCCACCATCCTAGGGCAGGAGGCTCGTACCCTGGGATGGTGTTTGCCTTGCACACACGACCCGGATTGCACCCCGGTATCGATAGGGTCCCCTGACTACCAAGAGGAGAGATCCCTGAGTGCAGTGAGGAGTGACCTCAAAACATACTGGCCCTGGCTCAAAGAAAGGGCCTCCAAGTCCCTTTGATGGGAAAACTTGACACTTTAGCCCCAACTGTAATCAGCCTAAGGAATGAAAGGAGCCAGCAAAGGAACAACCTTTGACAGTCCTGGAAGACCCCACCCCCTCCCTGAGGCCACCACGGGCGCAGCATGTGTCCCGGCACTGGCACCCACAAGGCGGTGTCTGCACGTGGCCCCCAGATCGGTGGTACTCAGGGCTTACTCTTGGCTCTGTGCTCAGGGGTCACAACTGGCAGGACTCACCGGATCATATGAGGTGCCATGAATCAAACCCAGGTTGGGCCCAGGCAAGGTAAGTGACCTCCCGGCTGCACTATGGCTGTGGCCCCAAGCGGCCTTCTTTCCTTACTTCACTTTCTTAATGCCTTTACTCCTCCATCATTAGTTAGTTGTCCATGCATCTGAGTGTGTCCCTGCTCTATTCTATTATTCCATCCCATTCCATTCTGTTCTATAAGCTTGCTTTTATTTGGATACCATACTGGTGTTTACTATGGCTTTATATATATTTTGATTTTAGGGCCACACCTAAAACCAAAATATATATAATATACATACATATATATATATATATATATATATATATTAGTGTCGGTATCCAGGGCTCTGCATTGAGAAGTGAGCCCTGGAAGTGCTCAGAAAACCGTATGTGGCGGGGGGCCAGAGTGATGGTACAGCAGATAGTGTACCTGCCTTGTGCATGGCCGATCTGGGTTCTTTCCTCAGCACCACATATGGTTAGATCCTTAAGCACTGCAGACTGCAGCTCCCTTCACTTCTTCCTTCCTTCCTTCCTCCTGGAAGGAAGGAGGCGGGGAAGGAATGACAGAAGGAAGGAAGGACAGAAGGAAGGAAGGAAGGAAGGAAGGAAGGAAGGAAGGAAGGAAGGAAGGAAGGAAGGAAGGAAGGAAGGAAGGAAGGAAGGAAGGAAGGAAGGAAGGAAGGAAGGAAGGAAGGAAGCGAGGGAGGGAGGACGGAAGGAAGGGAGGAAGGGAGGAAGGAAGGAAGGAGGAAGGAAGGAAGGAAGGAAGGAAGGAAGGAAAGAAGGAAGGAAGGAAGGAAGGAAGGAAGGAAGGAAGGAAGGAAGGAAGGAAGGAAGGAAGGAAGGAAGGAAGGAAGGAAGGAAGGAAGGGAGCAAGGGAGGGAGTGGGGCGGAAGGAAGGGAGGAAGGAAGGAAGGAGGAAGTAAGTCATAGTGTGGCTAGGGTTCAAATCAGCTTTGAGCCACTGTGCACTCACCTCCTCTACTATCTCTCAGGCCCCTGTCAGGTCAAGGAATACAGACTCATTTTCTTGGGAAAAAAAGGAGTTTTATGGTTTAAACCTGATTTAGCAGTGTTTTTTCTTTAAAGAACAGAGAACTCTCTAATCCCCCACTTTTTTAATTTTGGGGTCATATATGGGTATTCAAAGGGGTTATTCCTGGCTGTGCACTCAGGAATTACTCCTAGCAGTGCTCAGGGTACCATACTGCATGCTGGGATTCGAACTTGGGTCGGTCCCATGCAAGGCAAACACCCTACCCGCTGTGTTATTGCTCCAGCCTCTCTCATCCCCTTTTTCATAATCTCTAATTGACAGGTATTGGGCAAAACCTACTTCGCCACAAAGGTGTTTTCTATTCTGGGTCTTAGGTGCAGGAGGATGGAATAGAGTTGAGTAAATAAAAATGCTCCCAAGAATCCAGAGAGCTGACAGAACCACCCCCAAATGCCCTTTCTTTCTCATCTGCCTCCTTTTTGGGAATCTGCCCCCTCAGCATCTTGCTCTTTGTAATCCCCTCATTGAAGGGGGAGAGAATAGAAGATAACTTTCTAACATAAAAAACTCGTATAAATCCCAAACCTAAAACAGTCTCCAGGAAGAGAAGATTCCTTTCCCTTTATCTCCCCAACCCCTCTCGCGACCCTGCAACGGGGCCCCACCCCCACTCCTGTCTGAGAGCTCCCAGCTCCTGCACTGTGTGGTACAAGGTGGCTTCGCTCAGGGCACTGTCCCCTGGGAGCAGGAAGAGCTGCAGGCATGGACGGACCTGTCAGGTCTGGAGAGGGTCCTCGTCCCAAGGACAGTGAGCAGAACCCAGCCTGCCCCGACCAACTGAGGCCAAAGGGAAAGGTGCGTACATTCCCCAGGTGCTCGGGACTGCTGGGGGCTATTCATTAATTTCTCCATTCAGGGTCACACCCGATCATGCTAGGGGATACTCAGTGGTCACTCGTGGTGGTGCGGGCGGACCCACACTGAGGCCAGGCCTCCTCCTGGCACAGCCTGTACTCCACCCTAACACCATCTCTAAGGCTTTTCGCTCTACAGTAACTTTTGTTTAACTCATACATTTTATTTTTATTTAATTGAATGATGGTGAGATACACAGTTACAAAGTTTATTTTGTGATTGGGTTTCAGTCCTACTTTCCAACACCTGTCCCTTCACCAGTGTACATTTTCCACCACCAATGTGCCCAGTTTCCCTCCCCACCACCTCCCCCACCCCTCAGCACACCAGCCAGCCTCCATGTCCATGGCAGGCAATTCTCTCTCACTCTCACTCTCCTCACTTTCTCCCTCCCTCTCACTCTCTCTCCCTCTCTCTCTCCCTCTCTCTCCCTCTCTCTCCCTCTCTCTCCCTCTCTCTCACTTACTCTTCTCAATCTCTCTCACTCTACCCTCTCTCATCTCTCCCCCTCTCTCACTTTCTCTTCTTGATCTCTTGCTCTCACTCTTAATCTTGCTCTCACTCCTCTTTCTGGGCATAATGGTTTGTATTAACTTTTCAGAACAGTCATATAGTAACATAAGCAAACAAAAGGAGAGGCAAGAAAATAGAAAAATCCTGTTAGTTACCATTCTTTTTTATCTGAGGATAAAATGCAAGCCTGAAGACAGCTCAGGATGATTCTATGCCCTGCATAGATGCCCGGTCTCCTAAAAACAGTCAAGAGTGATCCTTGAGCACAGAAGAAAGAGTCTACCTTGAGGATCATTGGGTGTGACCTCCTCTGCTCCAAACACAAACAAATCCCCAGACTCAAAAAAAGATCAGGGGAAAGTAAATCTGATATCAAGGAGTCTGTTCACCACCTAAGCATGCAGCCAATGCTCCTAATTAAATCCGGGGAAGGCCTCTGAGTCATCAGAGAGAATCAATACTTAGGAGCCAAGTGGAGTTGTTTGGGACATGGGGCGGCCATCGCACCAGTGGGCATCATCCCAGCCTCCACCATCACACTCCCCCTCCAGATGGCTTCACCGAGCACTGAGGTGTGGGAGGTGCTGAGTCCTCTCCCTCCCTGCCTGTTCATCCTCAGGGATCCGGGGGCTCCATCTCCCTCCCCACTGCCCAGCCTTAACCCCAGGCACCCCCAGTAGTGAGCCAGGAACACATAACCTGGGACAAAACACATGGGCCTGGTTTTGATCTGGTTTCCCGAGTTCGATTCCCCCATTGCTCTCGGAGAGCCCAGAGAGGTACCAAGAGTAACTCGCCCACATGGCTGAACCGGGCAAGCTGCCCGTGGCATATTCAATATGCCAAAAACAGTAACAAGTTTCACAGTGGAGACATTACTGGTGCCCACTCGAGCAAATTGATGAACGACAAGACAACAGTGCTACAATGCCTAAAATTGAATTGCCGTGACTAGTATCTGGGAGTCTGAACTGAGGATATGTAGCCCTGCAACACTGTCGTGCCATTGTTCATCAATTTGCTCAAGCGGGCACCAGTATCGTCTCCATTTTGAGACTTGTTGGTACTGTTTTTGGCATATCGAGTAGGTCCCAGGTAGCTTGCCAAGCTCAGCAATGCAGGCAAGATACTCTTGGTAGCTCTCAGGACTCTCTGAGAGGAATGGAGGAATCGAACCTGGGTCGGCCGCAGGCAAAGCAAATGCCCTACCTGCTGTGCTATTGCACCACCCTTCTTGGAGAGCCCAGCAAGCTACCGAGAGTATCCCGCCCTCACGGCAGAGCCTGGCAAGCTACCCCTGCCATATTTGATATGCTGAAAACAGTAAAAACAAGACTCATAATGGAGATGTTACTGGTGCCCACTCGAGCAATCGATGAACAATGGAACAATTGAATCGCCATGAGATATAGTTACAAGCTTTCATCTCAGGGTTATAATCACACAATGGTCAAACTGCCATCCTTCCACCAGTGAACATTCCCCAGTATACCCCCCCTTACCCACCCTCCCACTGCCTCCAGGGCAGACAATATTTCTCATACACTCTCTCTCTCTACTTCTGGGCATTATGGTGTGCAACAGATACTGAAAGGTCATCACGTTTGGTCCTTTATCTACTTTCAGCACACATCTCACAGCCCGACCAATTCCTCCAACCCTCATTTTCTTAGTGATCCCTTCTCTATTCCATCTGCCTTCTCCCCTCTGATCATGAGGCAGGCTTCCAGCAATGTAGCAATATTCCTAACCTTTGTATCTACTTTGCTTGTGTGTCATCCTCATGTGATGTTATTTTATAGTCCACAAATGAGTGCAGTCCTTCTATATCTGTCCCTCTCTTTCTGACTCATTTCACTTAGCATGATACTTTCCATGTCTATCCACATATAAGCAAATTTCATGACTTCATCTCTCCTAACAGCTCCATAGTATGCCATTGTGTAGATGTACCAACGTTTCTTCAACCAGTCATCTGTTTTAGAGCACTTGAGTTGTTTCCATATTTTGGCTATTGTGAACAGTGCTGCAATGAATATATAGGTACAGATGTCATTTCTGCTGTGCTTTTTTGCATCCTCAAGATATATTCCCAGAAGTGGTTTTGCAGGGTCATATGGAAGCTCAATTTCTAGTTTTTGAAGGACTGTCCATATTGTTTTCCAGAAATGTTGGACCAGTCGGTATTCCCAACGACAGTGAAGGAGCGTCCCTTCTTGTCCCCACATCCACGCCAGCACTGGTTAGTTTTGTTCTTTTGAATGTGTGCCAGTCTCTGTTGTGTGAGATGATATATCATTGTTGTTTTGATTTGCATCTCTCTGATGACTAGCGATGTGGAACATTTTTTCATGTGTCCTTTGGCCATATATATTTCTTTTTCAAAGAAGCTTCTATTTATATCTTCTCCCCAATTTTTGATGGGGTTGGAGGTTTTCCTTGTACAATTATATTTGTGTCTTGTATATCCTGGATATGAATGAATCCCTTATCCAATAGGTATTGGGTATATATTCTTTCCCATTCTTTGGGCTCTTTGTATTTTGTCACTGTTTCTTTTGAAGTGCAGAATCTTCTTAGTTTGATGTAGTTTCATTTGTTTATATTTGTTTCCACTTGCTTCGTCAGTGGTGTTTCATCTTTAAAGATGCTTTTAGCACATCAGAAATGACATCAATACCTATATATTTATTGCAGCACTTTTCACAGTAGCTAAAATATGGAAACAACACGAGTGCCCAAAAACAGATGACTGGTTAAAGAAATGTTGGTACATATACACAATGGAATACTGTGCAGCTGTTAGGAGAGATGAAGTAATGACATTTTCTTATCAATGGATAGACATGGAGAGTATCATGCTAAGTGTAATGAATGAGAAAGAGAGGGACAGACATAGAAGGACTGCACTCATTTGTGGAGTATAAAATAACGTGACATGAGGGTGACACCCAAGGACAGTATATAGAAGGCCAGGTGGATTGCCCCATAGCTGGAAGACTGCTTCATGAGTGGAAGGGAGAAGGCAGATGGAATAGAGAAGGGATCACTAAGAAAATTATGGCTGGTGGAACCAGTTGGGATGGAAGATGCATGCCGAAAGTACATAATGGACCAAACATGATGACCTCTCAGTGTCTGTTTTGCAAAACATAATGCCCAAAAGTAGAGAGAGAGTATGGGGAATATTTTCTGCCATAGAGGCAGGGGGAAAGTGGTAAGGGGGGCGTATAACCGGGATATTGTTGGTGGGAAATATGCACTCCTGGAGGGATGGGTGTTTGATCATTCTGAGATTGAAACCAAATCATGAAAGCTTGTAACTATCTAACAGTGATTCAATAAAATTAAAAAAATAATAAATAATAAATACATAAAGATGCTTTCAGCTTCAGTGTCATGGAGGATTTTGCCTACATTTTACTCTATGTATCTTATGGATTCATGTCTGATATGAGGCCTTTAATCCACCTTGATATAACTTTTGTGCCTGGCATTAGACAGAGGTCAGAGTTCATTTTTTGCAGGTAGCTATCCATTTTCCCCAGCAACCCTTGTTGTTTATTTGGGTTTTGGTTATGGGGCCAAACTTGGCAGTGCTTAGGTCTTATTCCTGGCTCTGTGCTCAGGGATCAATCCTGCCAGGGCTCAGGGGACCCTGTGTGGTGTAGTGGATCGAATTGGAGTTGGCCAGGTGCAAGGCAAGTACTTAAACCCTGTATTCTCTCTCTCTCTGGCCCCCAGGAACCTCTTAAAGTCCAGAAGCTAGGGCTCAAGAAGACATGCCTTACACACCCCAGAATTTGGTTCCCAAGTCCCAGGGCACTGCATCACTGAGGGAAGCTTTGTCAGGGGTGACCCCCTTCTGAGGCTCAGGGGTCATCACGGGCTGAGGCCCAGTGTTCTGACTGTTCAGAGACCACCAGGCAGCCTCCCAGGGGGTTGGGCCTACACTCGGCCATGCTCAGGGCTGAGTCCTGGCTCTGTGCTCCAGCATCACTCCTGGGAGGCTCACGAAACTCTCTTGGGTGTCAGACCACAAGGAACAGAGATGAAGGCTTGGGAGCCCCAACCCCAGGTGCTGTTTGGCACTGCTGGCATCCAGATGGCCACACAGGCCAAGTACTGAACCTGAGTCTCCTCACAGACCCCAGCACTTCAAGTCATATCCCCAATTCCACAGCAATTTTCTGTTTTCTTTTTCTTTGTTTTTTTTTCAGGACACACACAGCTGGTGATCATCAGGGGTTACTCCTGGCTCTGCACTCAGGAATAACTCCTGGCAGTGCTTGGGGGAGCATATAGGATGCCAGAGATCGAACCCGGTCAGCCACATGCACTGCAAGTGCCCACCCTGCTGTAGTATTCCTCCAGCCTCATCCCACAACAATTTTCTTCCACCTTCTTTGTGTGGAGCATACCTGGCGGTGCTCAGGGACTAGTCCTGGCTCAGAGTGACCCATGGCGGTACTCAGGGAAACTTACAGGGAGAGCTGAGATTAAAACCAGGGTTGGAAGTGTGTGTGGGGCTGAGGGTAATTAAGATAGAGACCAGTATGACAGTGATAGCTGGGAATGATCACGCTGGACAAGAACTGAGTGTAACCAGGTCCCATTGGCTCCCCCAAATCTGCCCCATGACCCTCTCCTGCAGAGACAGGTTTCTATGTTCTGCCACACACACTGCCTCGGTTCATCTGCTCCTCTGCCCCTGTCATGACCCCTTCATCTCTGGCACAAGCTGCCCATGGCCTGTGAGCCGACTACAGACCCCATCTGCTCCCTGCCCTGGGGTTCTTGGGGATCATGGCCAGAGCAGCCTTGGGGACTGCTCGGGTCTGGACCCCAGGTCCCCTACGCTTAAACCTGTCTGAGCACATGCTGTGTGTCTCCCTTGGCAGCTGGGCTTGGGTTGCCTGATCCAGGTAGTTGGCAGCCCCCAGGGATCCTGAGAAGCCCCAATGCCCCCACAGACAAGCTCCCACCTGCTCCAGCCCACCTTTCTTCCTCAGCCCTGCCACAACCACAGAAAGCACCATGGGCTCCATGGAGAGAAGGAACAGGCATGGCAGGAGAAGGAGGAGCAGAGGGAGGACAAACAGCGACCCTCATTCTTCTTCCCCAGGCCCCAAAAGAAGCTCCAGCTGGGTGGGATTAATTGGCACTGTGATTCCATGCCAGATCCCGGCCACCCCAGGTGCAGATTCCACCTCTGCACTTCATGACGGTGTAACTCCAGCTTTTGGCATGCCAGAACCCTGCGCAGCAAGTCCAACCTCTTCCTGATTTGACCTGAGGCTTGCACGAGTGCACTGCAAAGTACATGCTGGCATTTGTTCTCTCCCTGGAGGGGCAAGGAGAGGAAGAAGAGAGGCTCTGAGCAATGTGCCCTTTCTGGTTGGGGGAAGGGAGATGATTTTTGGCTCATACCTGGCGATGCTCAGGGTTACCCCTGGCTCGACACTCAGGAACTACTCCTGGCAGTGCTCAGGGGTCCACCTGGGACGGCGAGGATCTAACCCTGGTAGGCGTAGTGTAAGGTAAATGCCCTCCCTGCTGTCCTATCATTCTGGCCCCTTTTAGTGCCTTGAAGTGAGATAGGCGAACAAGAGGCAGGGACTGTGGTTTTCTATTTGGCTCCCAAACGTCACACTTTGAACCTCAGCCCGTGTCCTCACCTTCAGCCCGTCTGCCCCAGGGCAGCATCAGCCATCTACACATACCCCTGGAAATCTGTCCTGGCCCTTACGCTGCTGCTGAGGGTCATCGGATCATTCCTGGCTCAGGCACTCTCTTCCTGTGGCCCCTGAAATGAGAAAGTGGAATCTGGACGCCGATGAACACCCCAAAAGCATGGTTTACTGCCGCTTGAGACAACATTTCACTCGGCCGGATAAAATGCTTCCCCGGGGGTTGCCAATGAACCGGTCTGTCCAGCTGCAAAGATGAAACTACATGGTTGAAAAGGAGAAAAAGCAGAACAGAACAGAGGGGTGGGGAAATGCAAAGGGCGCCAGTCCACAGAGCTGCAGTTGCGCTTCACACCACAGGGTGTCGCTAAAGATTCAGGGAGGGAGGGACGAGAGGCATCAAAATCCTTCCAAAGGACCACAGCCCTGGGGGTGCTGGAGGTATGCGGGGAGGGACTAATCTCTAGGGAGCCAGACTCCCCCTGTCCAGAACCAGGTTAGCAGGAAACACTGGCTCCCGAGAGAAACGTGTATCAAGGGAGGGTGGTTGATCTGAACCTGGTAACTCCTGTTGCTGCAGAGCTAGAGTGCCGCAAGCTGGCCAGGGAGAGCTGTGGGGCTTTGGGGGAAGGTTCTGTGCAGCGGGTGTGCACACGCCTGGGTGTTCACCCACCGATCTACCGTCCTGTGGCTCACCGCAAAGCAGCAGGGACAGTCTCGTATGCCGGCCTTGGTTCTAGCTGCCCTTTGTCGTCTTCCTGAGCCCTCTGGCCTCCAACTCTGTCAGGAATCTCTGCCTGCATCTCTGGTCTCCTGTTCTCACTGGGCACAACTCAGCCGGGGCAGCTCCACTCTGAGCTTCCGGGCATCCAGCGTGAGGCCTTGGGGAGGCTCCTCCTTGTGGGGTCTCGCCTCCCTCTCTTCCCGAGGGGTCTTTTCCCGAGAACTCTCCTTCAGCAGCTTCCTGCGTGCGTGCCCATCTGTTTCTGGAGGAGACAGCCCTCCTAGGGGAACCCTGGGGGCCACACGGCCCAGGCAGTGCAGGCAGACAGCAGCTCTTCCGTCTGCCATGGCCCCCGACGTTTCCCCAAACAGGCATTCTGGAGATTTTAAGAAGCAACTCTGTCCAGGGGTGCCAAGTATAAACCACCCCTTCCCCCCGGGCACAGAGACCTTCGTTCCTTGTATCTAGGCACTCTTGATAGAGGAAACAGTCACCCTGCTAGCTCGGAGGACATTCAGGAAGCTTCTCCCCACTTCAAAAAGCTGCCCTGGGTCATGGACACAGGGGACAGTCTCTCTCACCCAGGAAGTCTTCCTTGCCCTCTGCATACAGGGCTAACCTCATGCTGATCCATTTTCCCAACACTGCCCTGAGTCCTAACCAGACCAGAAAATGCGTCCTCCAAGGGCCAGAATCAGAGTTGGGGACGGGGCGGGTGTGTCCTTTCAGGAACATGCATCATTTCTCGGGGGCAGTTTTCTCCTGGGGTGGGGATCCCACCTGACCTGGCACCTGTACAGCTCAGGCCTGGCACAGAGGCTGCTCCAGACATCAGTGTCCACTGCCAGGGTCTTTGAGGGGCTGGGGAGGAGGAGGTCCTAAGCAGGGTCCGGTACTGTTCCCTACCCGCCGTCAGAGCCCTGGGGGAGTCTGTGCCCACCAGCATGAGCGAGTATGCCTGTGACTCCGCTCCGTGGCCTTTTTGAGGAGGGTGGCCCACAAACCCTGCATTGTAGGGGGGAGTAGTGTCCCCCCACAGGACCCCCTGATTCAGGAGAGCTGGCTGGAAGGCACTGACCTCCCAGGAAAACAAACCACCCAGTCTTCCAGGCTGGGAGACATGCCCAACTCGCCCTGAGGTCCAGAGATCCTCCTTGCCGCCCACAAGAAAGAGGAGTCCTGGTTTGCCTTCCAGAGCACCTGCCCCCACCTACAGTTGGGGGTGGGGGCCAAGGAGGTGCCTGCAAGAACAGCAGCGACCAACAGGGGGCGCAAATGTAGCTGGAGTTGGTAGATGAAGGATCCTTTCTCCCTCTCTTTCTCCCTCCCTCCCTCCCTTCCTTCCTTCCTTCCTTCCTTCCTTCCTTCCTTCCTTCCTTCCTTCCTTCCTTCCTTCCTTCCTTCCTTCCTTCCTTCCTTCCTTCCCTCCCTCCCTCCCTCCCTCCCTCCCTCCCTCCCTCCTTCCTTCCTTCCTTCCTTCCTTCCTTCCTTCCTTCCTTCCTTCCTTCCTTCCTTCCTTCCTTCCTTCCTCCGTCCTTCTATCTCCTACTTAATTACTTAATATCTTTATTGCTTTCTTCCTTTTTCTTTCTTTCTTTCTTTCTTTCTTTCTTTCTTTCTTTCTTTCTTTCTTTCTTTCTTTCTTTCTTTCTTTCTTTTTCTTTCTTTCTTCCTTCCTCTTTTTCTTTCTTTTATTTCTTCCTTTTTCTTTCTTTCTTTCTTTCTTTCTTTTACTTTCTTTCTTCCTTCCTTTCTCTTTTTCTTTATTTTCTTTCTTTCTTCCTTCCTTTCTCTTTTTCTTTCTTCCTTCCTTCCTCTCTCTTTTTCTTTCTTTCTTTCTTTCTTTCTTTCTTTCTTTCTTTCTTTCTCTCTCTTTCTTTCTTCCTTCCTTTCTCCCTTTCTTTCTTTCTTTCTTTCTTTCTTTCTTTCTTTCTTTCTTTCTTTCTTTCTTTCTTTCTTTCTTTCTTTCTTTCTTTCTTTCTTTCTTTCTTTCTTTCTTTCTTTCTTTCTCTTCCTTTTGCTAATTGGAAACTGCCAAATATTTTCTATTTAAAAAACTGCACATAGCATTGTTGATCCTTCACCAGCACACTTCCTGATTTTGTGTTTGAACTGGATCCTACTGGCTCTTGTTTTCTTCACTTCTAAGAAAATATTTCTGCTCCAGTGACTGAGCAATAAAATGGGGGTAAATATGTTAATATTCCATATGAATGAACCTGATTCTATCTCCAGCACTACATGTGGTCCCATGAGAATCACCAGGACTCACTCCTGATCACAGAGGCAGGAGTATTTGAATACCACTGAGAATGTCCAAACACACACACAGACACAAACACAGAGACATTTCTGGGGTTGGAGAGAGAGAATAGCGAGTAGGGTGTTTGCCATGTATGAGGACATTCCTCAAGTGCTCAAGGGACTCTATGGGTTGGGTTGCCAGAGATTAAACCCAGATTCACCATGTGCAGGGCAAATGTCTTATGAACTGGAATACCACATTGATCCATGATGACACTATTTGAAATTACAACTGCCTTCAGAGTTCCATTGGTTCATTCTGACTCCCTTTTTGAATCCCAAACTATCCCACACCTCTTGGGATTTTGTTTTATTTTCTTTTTATTTATTCATTTATTTTTTATTTATTAATTAGTGAATCAGTATGAGGGTACAGTAACAGATTTACACATTTTCATACTTGTTTTTCCCTCATACAACGTTCGAGAACCCCTTCCTCTACCAGTGTCCATTCTCCACCACCAGTGAACCCAGTATCCCTCCCACCTCCCAATCCCATCGCCCACTACCCCCCGCCTTTCCTCCCTGCCTTTGTGGCAGCACATTCCATTTTGTTCTCTCTCTCTCCTTTTGGGTGTTGTGGTCCGCAATATGGGTAATGAGTGGCCATCCTGTTCAATCTATAGTCTACTTTCAGCACACATCTCCCCTCCCGAGCGGGTCCTCCAACCAGAGCTTACTTGATGTTCCCTTCTCTATCTGAACTGCCTTTTCACTGAGCATGTGAGGCCAGCTCTCAAGCCATGCAGCCAACCTCCTGGTACTTATTTCTACTATTCTTGGTGTTAGTCTCCTACTCCTCTTATTTTATATTCGACAGATGAGTGCAATCTTTATATGTCTGTCTCTTTCTGACTCATTTCACTTAGCATGATACTTTCCATGTTGATGCACTTATATGCAAAGTTCTTGACTTCATCTTTTCTAACAGCTGCATAGTATTCCATTGTATATATGTACCAAAGTTTCTTTAACTGGTCATCTGTTCTCGGGCACTCGGGTTTTTTCCAGATTCTGGCTATTGTAAACAGTGCCGCGATGAACATATGAGTGCAGATGTCATTTCAACTATACCTTTTTGATTCTCCAGGATATATTCCCAGCAGTGGTATTGCTGGATCAAATGGAAGCTCAATTTCTAATTTTTTGGGAAGCATCCATGTTGTTTTCCAAAAGGGCTGAACCAGTTGGCATTCCCACAGCAGTGTAGAAGGGTCCCTTTCTCCCCGCATCCTCTCCAACAGCGGTTGCTTTTGTTCTTTTGGATGTGTGCCATTCTCTGTGTTGTGAGGTAGTATCTCATAGTTGCTTTGATCTGCATCTTCCTGATAATTAGTGATACAGAGCATTTTTTCATGTTCCTCTTGGCCATTCGTATCTCTTCCTTAGAAAAGTTTCTGTTCATTTCTTCGCCCCATTTTCTGATGGGTTTGGATGTTTTATTGTTGTAGAGTTCAGCCAGTGCTTTATATACCCTTGATTTCAACCCCTTATTGGATGGTATTGGAAAGGGTGAATATCCTTTCCCATTCTGTAGATTGCCTTTGTATTCCGGTCACTGTATCTTTTTTGGTGCAGAAGCTTCTTAGTTTAATATAGTCCCATTTGTTTATCTCTGTTTCCACTTGGTTGGTCAGTTGCATGTCATCTTTGAAGATACCTGTAGTTTCAATATCATGGAGAGTTTGGCTGACCTTGTCTTCGATGTGCCTTATGGATTATGGTCTGATGTTGAGATCTTTAATCCATTTTGATCTGATTTTTGTGCATGGTGTCAGGTCGAGGTCTAAGCCCATTCTTTTGCATGTGGTTGTCCAGTTATTCCAGCACCATTTGTTAAAGAAACTTTCCTTGTTCCACTTCACATTTCTTGCTCCCTTATCAAAGATTAGGTGTTCATAAAAATGGGGTGGTGTGTAGGGATAGTCCACCCTGTTCCACTGGTCTGTGCATCTGCCTTTGTTTCACTACCATGCTGTTTTAATTGTTACCGCTTTGTAGTAAAGTTTAAGGTTGGGTAGGGTGATGCCTCCCATCATCTTTTTCCCAAGCATTGTTTTAGATATCCATGGGTGTTTGTTGTTCCATATGAATTTCAGGATTGCTTGATCCATTCCTTTGAAGAATTTCATGGGTATATTTATAGGGATCACGTTGAATCTGTATAATGCTTTCTGGAATATTGTCATTCTGACAATGTTGATTCTCCCTATCCATGAGCAGGGGATATGTTTCCATTTCCTCATGTCCTCTTTTATTTCATGGAGTAGCGTTTTATAGTTTTCTTTGCAGAGGTCCTTTACTCCTTTAGTTAAGCTGATTCCAAGGTATTTGATTTTCTCGGGCACGACTGTGAATAGGACTGCTTTTTTCATGTCCCTTTCCTCTGTCTCATTGTTTGTAAATAGGAAGGTCATGGATTTTTGGTGTTGATTTAATAGCCTGCAACTTTACTGTACAAGTCTATTATTTCTAAGAGTTTTTTAGTAGAGGTTTTAGGCTTTTCAAGATATAGTATCATATCGTCTGCAAATAGTGAGAGCTTGATTTCTTCTTTCCCTACCTGGATGCCCTTAATATATTTTTCTTGCCTAGCAGCTATTGCATGTACTTGCAGTACTATATTGAACAGCAGTGGTGAGAGTGGGCATCCTTGTCTTGTCCCTGATCTTAGAGGAAAGGCCCTTAGCTTTTCCCCATTGAGGATAATACTTGCCATAATTTTGTGGTAGATGGCTTTGACTATCTTGAGGAAAGTTCCTCCAAAACCCATTTTGGTGAGAGTTTTCACCATGTACGGATGTTGGATCTTGTCAAATGCTTTCACTGCATCTATTAATATGATTATATGGTTTTTATCTTTACTTTTGTTGATATGATGTATTATGTTGATTGATTTCTGAATGTTAAACCATCCTTGCGTCCCCGCGATGAATCCCACTTGGTCATGGTTTATGATCATTTTAATGAGTTGTTGGATTCTATTTGCTAATATTTTGTTGATCTTCGCATCGGTATTCATCAGGGATATTGTTCTATAATTTTCTTTTTTTTGTGGTGTCTTTGTTTGCTTTTGTTATTAGGCAGATATGCCTCATAGAAACTGTTTGGGAGGGTTCCTGTTTTTTTTAATTTCCTGGAAAAGCTTGAGGAGAACTGGCATCAGGTCCTCTTTAAATGTTTGGAAGTATTCGCCACTGAATCCTTCTGGACCTGGACTCTTGTTTTTGGGGAGACTTTTGATTACTGTTTCGATTTCCTTGATATTAATGGGTATATTCAGGTCCTCTTGGGATTTTCTAACCCTGTAACTTGTTTATCACGACAATTGCTTGGAATCTGTCTAAATTGTTTCTCATCCGGGGCTGGAGCGATAGCACAGCGGGTAGGGCGTTTGCCTTGCACGCGGCTGACCCGGGTTCTAATCCCAGCATCCCATATGGTCCCCTGAGCAACGCCAGGGGTAATTCCTGAGTGAAGAGCCAGGAGTAACCCCTGTGCATCACCGGGTGTGACCCAAAAACCAAAAAAAAAAATTGTTTCTCATCTGCCAAATTCAAATGTCACTTTCAGCCTCCATCCAACAGGGGTCAGTCACAGAGAACGAGACAAACACATAAGTAGACAAAAACACCTAGATTGTCCAGGCTTAAGAGTCACCTGGGCAACTATCTGTGGTCTCACAGGCAGGTCAATACAATGCAATATTGTTCTCCCAACCCCCCAGTGCCCAACATGTGAGCCATTGTTGAAGCTGGCAGAGACATCAAGGAGAGTTAGAAAGTGCATCAACAGGACCCTCTGCGCCTAAAGACTTTGATTCCAGAGATCTAACACATTGGGGCATCCAGCGCTGCATCTAATAGCAATACACTGGGACTGCGAACTGGGCTACAACTCTGTGCTGCCAGGGGGTGGATTTTTTTTTCCTCCCCACCCTGTCTTCCTGCACGGAAAACGGCTGGTTGGCGGCACCCACGTGGCAGGCACCATCTTCTATGACTCCAAACCCAGAGGTATTCGGTTTTTACTTTTGGGGCTCCCAGGAACTCATGGGAAGGGGGCGTAACCGGCACGCCCTCGGCCCAGATAAATCCGGAGCCGCTGAGCATGAAGCGGACCCTCTGCGCCTAAAGACTTTCATTCCAGAGACTTCTTACAGCAATGCACTGGGACTGTGAGCTGGGCTATGTAATTTCTGGCAGAATTTTCCCTGGACTTTATACAGAAATCCAAAACATTTATAATTGTCAGCAATGTGAAACGGTTCCTTTTGAACAGGTCTGACTTGGGGGAGAAACTCCAAATAATAACAGTAAGTTTTTGTTGAAATATTGAAGGTTATTAATGTAGCAGCCACCTCTCTGGACTGTGAACTAAGCAAAAGCCCCATGCTGGCCGACGCGGCGTGGCGTACACCATACTATGAGGCGCGGGAAGGGGGATGAGGGGGAAAAAAAAAGGGAAAAGGAAAAAGGAAAAAAAAAAAGAGAGTTATGTACTTGTAGCAGTGGGGCTACATATCTCTTCATTTCCAGCAATGGAAAACTAATTATCAAATGTAGTAGGTCTGTCTCTTTTGGGTGGAAACTCCAACAACTATAGTGAGTTTTGTGTTGAATTATGGAACATAATCAAGGTAAAGAAAAAATGAAGTGAAATTCATTAGTTATACAGTAGGGGGTAGGGGGTGGGGGCGGGGGGTATACTGGGGTTTTTGGTGGTGGAATATGGGCACTGGTGAAGGGATGGGTGTTTGAATATTGTATAACTGAGACATAAACCTGAGAACTTTGTAACTTTCCACATGGTGATTTAATAAAAAGTTTTTTAAAAAAAGAAAGTGCATCAACAAGCCCTAGGCACATGGAGATCAGAGGCTAGTGTAGTTCACAGAAAACCAGTAGGCATCCTTAAAATATAAAACTGTTTGGGCAAGATAGATAGTTTAGTGGGCAGGGTGCCTGTCCTGCACCCAGTCGACCGAGCACCTGCAGGAGTGATTCCTGAGTGCAGAGCCTGGAGGAAGCCCTGAGCATGGCCAGGTAAGGCCTATAAACTGAAATAAACAAATAAATAAATCAGGTTGAAATAGTTTCCTATTCTATTTTTGGCCCTATTGTACCCTAAACTAAAGGACCCTGAAGAGTATTAGTCTATGTTTGCCTGACACAGTTTGTAGCTGGCAGATACTTTGTCATCTATTCTATACTTGCCTACTGTTCTTTCCTAGGTGCATGTTTGCCTAGGAGAATAATCCTAACCTGGGGGTTTCTGTTAGGGGATAATTTATCATAATAACCAATCACTTCCTAACCTTAAGTAAGTAATAAATTTATATTATGAAGTATGGACATACAATTTAGTTTTTAAATAATATTTAAAATATATTAGTAATAAATTAGTGTTCTTGGTTAACAGTGCAATCTATACAATTATTTAGTAACTTTCTTGATTTATTATTGAAATACGTAAGCTTTTGAGTATAAGAGGAGTATTTCTGTAACATAAGAGTCTGAGGAAGGTAAAACTCTTATAACTGTCTTGTAGGATTCCATCGTTCTAACCAGCTTAATTCTACTCTCTGTCCAATCTGGTCTTCTTCTTGGGAATATGACCTCCTTATTAGCTAGGCTCTACCTTTCAACTGTCTGCTTTATGACATCATTCTCACACCAAACCTACCACCACATGTAGAATCTTGGGATTCCCGTGCAGTTGTTTGTATCATCATTTGGATCATCACAGGTGACCGTGACCAGTGACTAAAGACCATAAACCAGTCATCTGTACTGGAAGCTTGTGGTCTTCTGATTCAGTGTTCAGATGTACTCTAGTATCATCTCCTCTACCTTTCATCAATTTTTCCTTTTCTCGGACCATGTCAAGTAAGGAGTAATACTTTCCAGAAATTTTCATTAGATTTCTCATCTCTCAACTGAATAGTCAAGTAAAAATAGCATGTAGTAATGGAAGGAAGTATTCAGCTAGGATTGTGTAAGCTAATTTTAGCTTGACTTTGACATGTGCTGTGTGATTTTTAGACACTGACTTTCTTTCTCTCACATACAATGTGATTTTCCTTATTTACATTACATTTTAGACACACTTACAAGCTCAAATACCTGTATATATATGAGTGTTCATCCTCTGAGTTTCCTCTTTTTTTTAACAGTGATTTTTACATGAGATCCATGAAAAAAAGTAAATCAGAGACAGTATTTTGACAGAAACAGAAAGTAAATCAGAGACAGTATTTTGACAGAATGGTAAATATAGGTGCTGTAGAAAACTATTAATATATACCAGGATGTTTTCTCTGAAATGGCCTCTCCACTTGTATTTATAGTTTAGTATTTTAAACGTGGTGCTATTCCAAAGGCATGATCATGTGTCTTAGAGTTTTCTATCTAAAGTAGGTGGTAAGGAAAAATGGGGTGTGGGGAAGTTGTGGAGTGATGAGCGGTAAGGAGGCAAGTCTCAAAGTTAAGGAAGTTTAGGATCATTTTCATCAAGAATTGACCAAGAAACCAAGAAGCAGAAGACAATATGAGGGAAAATAAAATAGGAAATAAAGAAAGAGAATATGGAGGGGAATTATCAAGGAAGGGGAAACCGTTTGCGATAGAATGTTAAGATAACTAAAGATTTAAAATCAAAACAGAGACCTCTGCCGAGATGTGACCACGGGAGCCGCACGTGTGTGCGGCCCCTCCGCAGCTGCACCCGCGTGAATCCAGACCCAGCTGAACCAACTACAACATGGACTGCTCCTAGCAGATTGTTTCCTGCCAGAGAACTAAGCTGCAACCCCATGCCCGCCCGGGAGGGGAAAGGTATTTTTCTCTCTCGTCTGTCCCTTCCCGGGGATGAAGGGCCTGGGGACCGCCATATTATGACGACCACAGATGGGGTTTACAAGCTTGCAATGATCGAATATCCGGAAGAAATCTCCCTGGACTTAGTTGTTAAAGTACAGAAATACAAAACCGCGAGGCCGCTACTGCGGACGCGAGACTTCATTTCTCTTCACAACAGGTCTGACTCTTGTGGGATGCTCCTAATAATAATGGTGAGGTTTGTGTTGAAACATTGAATGTAACCAAAATAAATAGAAAGTAAAGTGAAATTTATCAGTTACAAGGCGGGAGTGGGCGGGATGGGAGGTGTACTGATTTTTTTTTTTTTGTCTTCGGTGGTGGGATATGGGCACTGGTGAAGGGATGGTTTTTTCAGCATTGTATGACTAAGACTTAAGCCTGAAAGCATTGTAATTTTCCACATGGTGATTTAATAAAATAAAATTTAAAAATAAATAAATAAAATTTAAAAAAAATAAAATAAAATCAAAACAGAAAGAATATATGTTAAATATGCTGAGAGCGAGTCAAAGCAGTTTACTTCAATAAATGTGAGGACTAGAAAGTATACTATGCCTCAAGTAGGATACTGGTAGGAAAAGTAGTTTACCGGAAAGCCATTGTTGGTGGCTTTTTCCCTTATTGTCTCTTAGAATACAGTATCTGACAGTTGGCATGATTCTTCCTATACATAACGAATAGTGGTTATCGAGAGGAATGGAAAAAAACAGAATCTTTAATGTTTTTTATTACATTCTAGTTTTGAAGTACATGCACGCTCTACCTGTTAAATAAGTGATATCTTCTAACTTGAATCAGGAGACTTGATTCTTTTGTGCAGTAAGTAGGTTCCAGGTTAAGGCTGCTGGTGATCTTCACAAATAGTTTCTAACATGAGAACATTTTGTTAAAAGTCGACATCTGTCTTTAGACCCTAAGAAGATAGATAAGTCTCACATGTCTAATTACACATTTATTTATTTATGGAATCTGAGTTTTCCTACATTAAAAATATTGAAATTGGATTTTAGCACTCATTATTTTTTTTTGCTTTTTAGGTTACACCTGGCGATGCACAGGGGTCACTTCTGGTTCTGCACTCAGGATTTACTCCTGGCAGTGCTCAGGGGACCACATGGGATGCTGGGAATCGAACCCAGGTCGGCTGCATGCAAGGCAAACGCCCCACCTGCTGTGCTATCTATCCAGCCCCTTGGCGCTCATTTCTTAAGCTTTGGGAAGGACATTTTCCTGGTTGATAAAGATAACTGTAATCTAGGTTTTGAAGATAAAGTTGAAATTTTTGAGCATTTTTAAATGGTCTTTTCTGTTTCCTGTGTAATTTACTTAAATTGTATACTGTGTTTAATACTTGTTGTTTGCTGGTTAATATTCATAGATATGAATGAGAATCATAATGTATTTTCTTGTATTTATTAAATTTCATTCTGCTTTTTACTCATTTAAAACATATTTTTGGCTACCAAATACAATGACATTTATTATAGTTTCTGCTTGTCATGTAAGTTAGTACTAAATCTTCTGTTTTATAGACTGGTAAGGTGTGCACTTACCTGATGGTGTGAGCATAGAAGATCAAGTACGACATTATTGATCTGACCGAAACGAAAATGCATCAATCACATCATGCCATCTTCGACACTGGAGAAGAATTGTTCCTCGGAACACAGGACAACAGAGGCATTGGTCATGTCAGTGTCCCTGTCAAAACAAACAGCCATGAGCATTGATTCATTCGAATACTTAACAACCCAAATCAGACGATTATGCTAGAATACATGTGGCTCACTGCCGGCTATTTTTATCTTTGTCGTTATAATTCGACGTACCAACATCCAACTACGATGAAAAAGAAATTGAGAAGTTCTACATGGAGCTAGAGAAGTTCTATAAAAAAGACCACACCTTCTACAATATCAATGTTGGTGATTTTAATGCCAAGATAGAACCGAGAAGGTCGCCAAAAGAATTCCACACTAGGTCCCATGGACTAGAATGGAACGAACAGGGTGAGAGATTGTCTGAGTTCATCATGTCAACCAAGACCATCCATTATAGAAAGCCAAATCTAAAGGTTGGCCATGGGAGTCTCCAGGTGGAGGGATCCACAAGGAAGTTGACCACATTATATTCAATCGCAGGTTTTGCCTGACTGATGTTGCTGTTGTCCAAAAATTCCAAACGGGATTGAACCACCATCTCCTTCTTGCAAAATTCTACTTCACAGAGTGGGGAGAAAGGACTTCAAAGTTTAAGTTTAAGAAGAGAACTCCCAGAATGACCACTAACTGGGAGCTCTTTGACACTGTCGAGGCAATGTGGAAAGATGCCGTTGTTGACAACATCGAAGAGGAATATGATCGACTGGTTCAGAACCTCCATGATTGCACAAAAAATGCCGAGAGTGGGAAAGCAACAAAAAGAAGCCTGTCTTCAGAAAATCTCGAGCTCATTTGCCAACATGGTTTGGCAGGAGCCTCAGGCAACCACAAGCTAACATCTGAGCTTGAAAAGCTGTGTAGAGAAGTGATAAAGGAAGAACTCAAAGAGAGAAGAGCAGCAGTGTTGGCTGATGTGGCAGAAGCAGGGAAAAGTATTCGCAATGCTCGCCTGTCCTTTGCCAACTACAAGACCAAGATGACTGCTCTCCAATGTCATAATGGATCTATCCCATCTTCCAGAAAGGCAATGGAGAGGATTATTCATGACTTCTATTCAGATCTCTTCGAGAACCACGTCCACCTGCCCACATATCAAATTGCTCAGGATGGATATGTCCTTCCTAACGTTCACCCTTCTGAAATCCAACATGCCATTTTGTCGGTTAAAGATGCGTACAGACTGGTCCAGACAAAATCAAATAGGAACACCTGAAGAATCTGCCACTAGTACTTGTCAACACACTGGCTCGGTTCTTCACAGGCTACCTGTCTGAATGCAAGGTTCCATCCCAATGGAAAACTAGCAGGACCATTCTGTTATACAAGAAGGGAGACATCCACGACATCGGCAACTCTCACCCAATCTGCCTGTTATCCTTCGTCTACAAGTTGTTCACTCTAGTCATCCTGAATAGTATAGACAGAACACTAGATGAAGGACAATCATGCAAGCAAGCCGAGTTCTGAAAAGGATTCAGCACGATCCACCATATCTATACAATGACCAAACTCATTGAAGTTTCGCAAGAGTTCAAGATGCCACTATGTCTAAAGTTCATTGATTTAAAGAGGGCCTTCAAACTCAGTACATCAAGGTCCTCCTCGAGCTGTATTATGGATTCACCACCAGGATCTCACCATTCTACAAGGAAGTGATCATTGATAGAAAGAGAGGGGTTCAGCAGGGTGATACCATTTTACCGAAACTCTTCAGTGCTACCCTTGAGAACATCATGTGACGACTGGAATGGGAAGGAACTGGAGTGAAGATAAATGGTCGGCAACTACACCATCTCCACTTCACTGATGACATCATTCTCATAACACCAAACAGTAGCCAAGTGGCACAACTGCTGGCCGACTTCGACTGCGAGTGTGGAAAGGTCGGACTGCAGCTGAATCTCACAAAGACAGTGTTCATTAAAAACAAACTGTTCTCTGACGTTCCATTTGCTCTCAATGGAATGAATATCTCAGAATGCAGCAGCTATGTGTACCTGGGTCAAGAACTCAACATGAGGAATGACTTGGCACCAGAACTGCGCAGGAGGAAGAGAGCAGCATGGAATGCCTTAAAGAGTGTCAAAGAAGTTGTTAAGAAGAAGAAGAAACTCCAGCTCTGGGCACATCTTTTCGACTCCACCGTTCTTCCTGCACTAGCATACATCTCAGTGACCTGGGCTCTACACTACCAGGAAGAGAACTCTATTTGGGTATCCCAAAGAGCAATCGAAAGAGCTATGCTAGGAGTATCACGTTTCACTCAAGTGAGAGAAGGAATCTGGAGTTCCAAACTCTGTCCACGGTCAAGAATCAGGGATGATGCCTCGTTTGCTAAGGCGTCAATTTTCAGATGGGCCAGACACGTAATGTGATTCAGAGACGACCACTGGACTAGAGCTTTTACTGACTGGATTCTACAGGACATCAGAAGACGGCGTGGCTGCCCACCAACGAGATGGTCAGATTTCTTGTCAAAACCCTGAATGAATGATTTGAGCCTCTTCCTGTTCTGGAGCGAGCAGATATCATTGGGCAAGCGACAGGGACAAATGGAGACATTACTGGCGACTGCTCGAGCAAATCGAGGATCAACGGGGGTGACTAGCGACAAGTGATAAAGTATGCACTCAAAAATCAACTTCTATTTCACTTTTCATTAGATTTCTTATCCCTAAGCTTAGTAGTCAAGGAAAAACAGCATGTAATAATGGAAAAAAAGTATTCAACTAGAATTTTATAAGACTAATTTTAGCTTGACTTTGACATTTGTTGTGTGATTTTGGATATTCACTTTCTTTCTCTCAGGTACAAAGTGTTTTTACTCATTTATTACACTATATTATATTTTACTCAGACTTTATAAGCTCAAATACATGTTAATATACGAGTGTTCATTCTCTGTGTTTCCTTTTCTTTTTAAAAGTGATTTTTACGTGATACCCATGAAGAAAGTAAACCAGAGACACTACTTTGACAGAAACAGAAAACATAGGTGCTGTAGAAAACTGTTAATGTATACCAGGATGCTTTATCTGTAACGGTCTTTCCACTTGTATTTGTACTTTATTATTTTACAATTAGTGCTATTTAAAAGTGCCTTTGAGTTTTGTATATAAAGTAGGTGATAAGGAAAAGTGGGCTGTGGGGAAGGTGTGGGGTGCTGAACAGTAGGGAGGCAAGTCCTCAAACGTAAGGAAGTTTAGGGTCATTTTCATCAAGCATTAACCAAGAGAAGCCAAGAAGAGGAGGATGATATGAGGGAGAATAAAATAGGAATTAAAGAAAACTATGGAGGGGATTTCCCAAAGAAGGGAAAACCATTTGGGATAGAATGTTGAAGCGAATCAAAGATTTCAAATCAAAATAGAAATATGCTAAGAGCAAATCAAAGCAGTTTCTTTTAATAACTGATAGGACTAGAGGGTGTACTATGCCTCGAGAAGAGTACCTGGAGGAAAATCTGTTTAACAGAATGCCATGTTGGTGGTTTCTATTCTTATCGTTTCTTAGAACACACTTGCCCCCTTGGCAGTTTTGAATATAAACACGGTTCAGTAATGTTGATTCCTATAAATAACTAATACTGGTTATCTAGGGGGATGGAAGAAGCAGAATCTTCAATGTTTTTATTACATTCTAGTTTGTAAGCTACATGTATGCTCTGCCTGTAAAAATAAATGATATCTTCCAACTTGAATCAGGATACTTGATTCTTTTGTCTGAAAAGTAGGTTCCAAGTTAAGGCTGCTTATCATCTTCACAAATAATTTCTTCCTAACATGAGAGCATTTTGACAAAAGTCTACATCTGTTTTTAGATCCTAAGAAGAAACAGAAAATTCAAGTCTCACATGTCTAATTACACATTTATCTCGGTTGTGTGGAGTCTGAGTTTTCCTACACTAAAAATATTTAACTTGGATTTTGGTGATCATTTCTTAAACTTTGGAGTGACATTTTACTGGTCGATAAAGACACTTGTCATCTAGGTTTTGAAAATAAATTTGTCATTTTTTGAAATTTTTGTGACCATTTTTTAAATGGCCTTTTCTGCTTCTGGTGTGATTTTCTGAAATTTCATGCTATGTTTAATACCTACTGTTCGCTGCTTAATATTTAGAGGTATGAATGAGAATCATAACGTAATTTCTAGTACTTATTATATTTCATTCAGTTAAAACATACTTTTGGCTATCAAATGCAATCACATTTATATTTTATGCTTGTTATGTAAGTTACTGGTAAATCTTTTCTGTTTTATGGACTAGTAAGGTGTGCACTCAAAAATCACCTCTTATTGTATCTTCTGGCCATCACATTTTGCAAAAAATAGAATACTGTCTTCATCTTGTATGCATGGCACAGGTTATTAATAAACTTTTTGTCCTATTTTCTTTGGTTTTGTTTGGGAACCACATCCAGTGTGGCTCAGGGATTACACTGGGTCTGCTCTCAGTCTCTTACAGTACTGTGCTGCATGCTATACAGCCCAGATTTCATAAATATCTTATATACTTCTTTTTCAGTTCTGTGATACATATTTTTCATGATTTTTTTCTTTATCTGTATACTTCCTCCCATGTAAATCACATGAAAAAGACAAACTTTAAATATGCACATTATTCTCTTGCCCCCGAGCCTGCCTGTCTTCCCCAGGGCCCCTCGGAGGGGATGGGTTTCAGTTTCCCTCCCACCCAGAGCAGAGCTCCCAAGGCTCAAGACCTCCACAGCCTAGCCAAAGCCATGTTCAAGGCCCCTCTCCACATATTTGGATGAGCCTCACCCATGAAGGAACTGGCACATGAACCCAGGTATGTGGGACATGGGGCTGATACCTCAAAGCCTGCTCTGATCGGGACTAGGCCTCTTCCACCCAGATTCCCCATTTTTCAGTAGCTAGGTGGTCAAACCCAGAGACTGCTCCCACCGCCTTGTAATTCTACCAACGGTCAAAATCCAGACTATAAAACCAAGCTTCCAGATGCACTTGGCTGCTAAAGTTCTCCCTCTAGGAGAACGTGGCATGTTAACGAGAGTTTCATGCCCACTTGGGAGAGCCTGGCAAGCTTCCTGTGGTGTATTCATATACCCAAAGCAATAACAATGATGGGTTTCATTCCCCTGACCCTGAAAGAACCTCTAATGTGGCACTGTTGGAAAGGACCAGTAAAGAGAGGCTTCTGAAATTGCAGGGCTAGGATGAATGGAGACGGGTTACTGAGATTGCTCAAGAAATTTGACGATCAATGGGATGATGATGATGATGATGATGGTGATGATGATGATATTTGGGGGTGTCTATCCTTTTAGTTCTTTTTATTATTGTTGTTATGTTTTTTTTATTTTTTGTTGTTATGTTTTATTAGTGAATCACCGTGAGGTTGATGATTATACTTAATTAGAGTTGTTAGTAACTAATTTACAAGCAGCAATTTGACACTGAGAATTTAAATAACAATCTTCCTTCCAAAAGCACTTCTTGAGTAAACTCAAGTACTCATTTTTTTTGGTAGGATCAGAAACCAGGGTAAGGTTACTAACATTCAATTCATCCAATAGATTGAGTCATGAGTAAACCGTAGGTAACAGATACAAACTGAGAAAGCCAAATGAAAATCTGGAGATTACACTGGTAATAGTTGTAGTGATGGCAAATGCCTACATTAATGTGAGCAATCTTCCTCCTAGTTTCTGGCATTGTAGTGATCAAGGCAAAATCCTGGCAAAAAAGTCCATATGCATAGGTTTCATAACCTGGTAATACATAAGGGACAGAGAGATAGCACATGAGGTGATAAGGCACTTGCTTTGCACACAGCCAATCCAGTTGGACCTCTGTCACTGCATCCAGTCTCCTGAGTCACTTGATGATCGTCAATGTCAAATTGACATTTTCAAATTGTCAACTAACAATGTCAAATTGCTGCTTGTAGTTACTAACAACACTAATTAAGTATAATCATCAACCTCACAGTGATTCACTAATGAAACATAACAACAATAATAAGAAGAACTAAAAGGATAGACACCCCCAAATATCATCATCACCATCATCATAATCATCATCCCGTTGATCGTCAAGGAGTCACTCCAGAGTAGAGAGCAAGGAATAGCCCAAGATCACTGCTGGGTATTGGTCCAAACTCCACCCCACCCCACTCCCAATAAAATTAATGGGAAAACATGACCAAGTCTCTATGCCATCTCTGGGCCACGAGTTTCTTTCTTCTGCAATCAAATGTTAGTCATTCTCTTAGGACTTCCTAGTCTTAAAATGCTTCCATTCTAGGAAATAACGTATGAGTTCAATAGGAGAGCAAGCTACAGGTAGAGCTAGGGGAAGGAGGAAGTAGCCGTAAGCAAGAAAACCATGTAAAAATATCACTGGAGTTTTCTATAGCTGTTTTCTCTTTGGGAGCACGGTGCCAAATACGCAAAGTACCAAAGTCCTCCAGTCATTCAACCACACTAAATTGTTGGACTTTTGGTAACTCAGTTGAATGTTGGTATTAAAAGCTTCTCTATAGCTAAAACTTTAAGTTAATATTGTTTCTCTCAAATGGAGCAGGAGGTTATGAGTCTCACAGATTTTTTTCGTCACCCTCTTGTTCCTTACAGAAAATTTTCAAAATCCCTGTGTATTCGGAACTACACATTCTCTGCAGCTTCCCCTTACCGTGGTGAACAATGCAGCTTCCCTAACAGGAAGGGTCTGCAACTACTCCAGAGTATCTGCTCCAGCTGGTAGTTCTGCTTGGCCCCTGCCCTCAGCCTTTGGCAACTCTTTCCAACCACTGATGGGTATTACCTATCTTGATCAACATTCTAGCAGAACAATGCTGTCTGGAGTGTCTGGCCAGAGCCAGATGTCCACTTCAGCTGCTTCCTACCCGAGTGTTTTGGAGTGGGATATTGCAGGAAATGCTGAAAAGAAGTCTTCCATGGGAGACTTTACTGTGACCTTTATTGACCAAAACACTGTTGTCTCTTACATGCCAATGGCAGCTTGCTATGAGAAAACCTTAGATACCAACAACACGGTGTCTCTGTACCCATTAGTTTCTGCCAGCCTTGTTGAGAGGACACCATCTCAGGTTCCAAATCAGAGTCATAGCCTTTTGCTTCCCGACCAGGAAGGGAGCCAGGTGTTTTACTATTATCAGGGCACCCAGGGACCTCTCCTTTCTGGAGAACTGGATCCCTGCCTGCAATCCTATGGCTCCATGACATTCACAGGAGGTAGGGGCTTTGCCCTCCAAACCTACAGCAATGCATCCCCACAAATGGCTATGGTTTTAAAGAGGTCCAGCCCACAAAGAACCGACCACCAGGCCCCACCACTGGAATCTGCTACTCTGTATCCTCAACCCAACACAGAATCGAGTTATCAAGGTGAGTAAAATGGAGAGATGGGAAATCTGGCATTCAAAAATTCGGGTCAGGACCCTCTGCGCCTAAAGACTTTGATTCCAAAGATGTAACACATTCGGGCATCCAGCGCAGCATCTGAGAGCGATGCACTGGGACACCAAACTGGGCTACAACTCTGTGCTGCCGGGGGTGGATTTTTTTCCCACCCACCCTGTCTTCCTGCACGGAAAGCGGCGGGCTGGCGGCACCCATGTGGCAGGCGCCATCTTCTGTGACTCCAGACCCACAGGTATTTGGATTTTACTTTGGGGGCTCCCAGGAACTCATGGGAAGGGGGCGTAACTGGCACGCCCTCGGCCTAGATAAACCCGGAGCCGCTGAGCGCGAATCGGACCCTCTGCACCTAAAGACTTTGAATTCAGAGACTTCTTACAGCAATGCACTGGGACTGTGAGCTGGGCTATGTATTTTCTGGCAGAATTTTCCCTGCACTTTATACAGAAATCCAAAACATTTATAATTGTCAGCAATGTGAAACGGTTCCTTTTGAACAGGTCTGACTTGGGGGAGAAACTCCAAATAATAACAGTAAGTTTTTGTTGAAATATTGAAGGTTTTTAATGTAGCAGCCACCTCTGGACTGTGAACTAAGCAAAAGCCCCGTGCTGGCCGACGCGGCGTGGCGTACACCATACTATGAGGCGCAGGAAGGGGGATGAGGGGGAAAAAGAAAAAAAAAGGGAAAAGGAAAAAGAAAAAAAAGAGAGAGAGAGTTATGTCAACTATAGTGAGTTTTGTGTTGAATTATGGAATGTAATCAAGGTAAAGAAAAAATGAAGTGAAATTCATTAGTTATACAGTAGGGGGTAGGGGGTGGGGCAGGGGGTATACTGCGGTTTCTGGTGGTGGAATATGGGCACTGGTGAAGGGATGGGTGTTTGAATATTGTATAACTGACATATAAACCTGAGAACTTTGTAACTTTCCACATGGTGATTTAATAAAAATTTAAAAAAAAATTCGGGTCAACAGTTACACATGCGGGGTGGAGGGCTGGGGAGGTGGGGGGAAGGGGGGAGGTATATCATGATTCTTGGTGGTGGAATATGTGCAGTGGTGAAGGGATGGGTGTTTGAGCATTGTATAACTGAGACTTTAACCTGAACGCTTTGTAACTTTCCACATGGTGAATTAATAAAAGAATTTAAATTAAAAAAAAAATTCGGGTCAAATCTGTAAATGGGAAACTGTCCATAGACGGGTGACATGTAAGTTTAATAAACTGAGATTTTTAAATTTATGAAATCTGAAGTTAATTAAACTGAGTTAAAGTTTAAACTCCCCTCACTCATTTTACAGCACCTATTTTTACACTTAAGATAAACTCCAATGCAAATTGGAAGGCATGATATGATAATGGCCATGTAGAATTAATAGAAGAAAACTTCAGGAGCATAACAAGGAATTCCACATTTTCATAGTTGATCAGTCCCCCAGCATTACCACAGTAACAATAAACTCCATTTCTTAAACTCTTGGTTTTTTGATTTCTGAAGACATTTTAGAACACATTCTGATGGCACCACATTAAATTTCCCTTTAATGTACAAGACGGTTCTGAATACACCTTGTACTGGGAGATCCTGTTCAAACTTATCAAACCTAGAATCTCAACTTGAGCACAGACTTAATGAGGAAGTGTTACTTTATTTCTTCTCCTATTCCATGATACTAACTATCCATTTTATTGTTCAGGAAAGTGAAGAAATTGAGTATATTATGCTAAGCTCTGTATAGCATTTACAAATATCTAGCTTAAAAGATATTACGATATTAAGGAGGCAGAATGTGGGTCACAGCCCAAGGTGCTCAGGTCTTACTCCTGGCCCTGTGCTCAGAGATCACTGCTGAAGGTTCTTAGGGGACCGAATGTGATCCTGAGGATCAAACAGAGGTCATTTATGCGCAGGGAGGATGCCTTACAGACTGCTATCACTCTGTCTCAAGTCTCTTATATTCAAGTACAGTTTACACAGAAACTCTTTCAAATACAAAGAAAACCAAGAAACAATGGCACCACATGAATGACAGTAAGAACTACAACAGTTACCTCCAATCTTCTAGCACAGGGTCATGTCCATGATCCTTAGAAGAGCCCTTAACAATGCCTTGCCCATTGCTGTCAGGTGAACAATTATAGCACCACTAGTTGTGTGGAGGGAGTATCCTGTTTACGGAGGCCTGATTTCTTCTTTGGTTCCTTTGTAGTGATGAATTCCATGGGGATGGAGACTTCCCTGGCATTGCTACCTTCAAGTCAGACATTTTGTCTGACACAAACTTCAGAATTGCCTGAGTCTTGCAGTAGCGGGAATCAAATACTTGAGAGGAACCCACCACCTGAGCTCGGGGATGGTCCTATAACAGCTTCAGCCCAAATGAACCTGGCGCTGCCTCCACCTCCAATTCAGGAACAAACAGGGAAGAGTTTGGATGAGATGGAAATTGGGCTTTCAAAGTCTCTGGATACCTTGCAGATCCCATTAGAAAACCAAGATCCTCCACTGTGCCCTTTAGCAATCCCCGATACCACCATCTCCTGGCCTGAATTCACACTCTCAGCCAAGAGCAACAGCCTGGCACTGAAAGTACTGGTCAGGAAATGAATGGTATATGTTTTAAGGACCAGGAATACTTGAAAGTGGGATTGAATCTGGCGGTAGTTTTGCAGACACCACTACACTGGTGGAATATATACATCTTCCCCAGATCTGAGATCGCTTAAAAGGCGTGGATCAATGCAAAGATCTGCAGGCAATAGACACCACAGATACCATCACTCTGAATCAGGTGCAAGAAAATGCAAGTGGCACTAAGGGACCCTCCCATTCAACTCTGAAGAACAAAAATGAGGCCTCTCAGCCTCTTGAGGAAGAACCCAAGGCCAAAATCCCGCCAAAAGACCTAGAACGTGTGTCGGGGGAGAAGTGATTGTCAGTGATAGGTGTCCAGTGACCATGGACAAACATAACAGCAAACCTCAGAAAGCTGCCTCCAGCAGGATCAGCAAGACAAAGACCCACGGGCAGGAGAAGAAGAAAAAGGCCTGAGAAAACTCTAAGACAGCTGAGCAGAGTACGCAGCCAGGGAACAAGGTCCAGACAGAAGAGAAGCCCACCACTGACAGAATGAAACACAAGCAAAGTGAATCTGAGCTCTACCAGGAGGCCTTCAAAAAGCCCCGCAGGGGCCCAGGCATGTGGATGCTGGAGTCCATGCAAGTGCTTCACACACTGGGGAAGAAGAGTGATCAAAAGCTTGGATTCTCTTCCCCCTGGGTCCTGGGTAGCTCAAAGAAGCCCAAAGATTTCCAGCCTTCCTCAGCTGTCAAATACTGGCTAGGTGCTACAAAGAATGGAAAAGGTCTTGGGGAAACTCAGGTCAGAGCGTAGAAACCAAGCAGCAGTGCTGAAGACCGCTGTCTCCATCCAGTATGAGCGGCCATCTCCTGGGAAGATCAAATTCGAAACTTTGCCTTTTCTATCCATGGAGGAGCCGCGAGCTCGACCTGTTCCTCAGAGACCACTGTCTCTGGCTTCACATCGTCCAGCTGCAGCTGACCCTGCCAGGCGTGGCTCTACCAACTCAGCTCAGCCAACTGCCTCCAATTCATCACGGCCAACCACTGCATCTTTGCCAGGTCCTGCCAAGCCAGCTTAGTGCATTTCGACCAACCCCTCTCGACCAGGCTTGCTGAACCCTACTAGCCGGCCTATTCCTCAGCCTGCAATAGCTAGCGCTTCTCTCCTGCGGGAGCCTCTTCCTGTCTCTGTGACCAAGCCCCAGGCTCCACCCAAACGTCAGAGTCAGTTTCTACTCCAAGACTTCCGTTTCCAACCAATTCCATGGAGAAAGCCCAATGTTCCAGAGCCAGTGATGTCATAGCCCATCACAAAAGAGCAAAGATCAGAGCGTGAGGCTATGAAAAGGAAAGCTCAGCAGGAGCGGGAAAACGCTGCCACTTTGGGGAAAGTGAAGATTTTTTTCCGAGAGAAAAAGAGACAGACATCTCTCAATACTATGGCTATGTAATGTGAGTAGCTGGGATGGTCAGTGCCACTTTAGGCACCAGATGGTTGCCACAGACAAACACCTGAGATGCCATAACTTTTCATTCATTCTGATATATTTTAATAGGTCAAAGAGATGCATTAAATTTAATAGATTAGTAATAAATGTTCTGAATTTTGAGATGCTGTCAACAGTGTTTGTTATTTGGAAGGGTTTGGGGTTGGAGGATGGCATGAGAGAGCATGGGAATTTAGAGAGAGAACAAAGGAGAAACAGACAAGACTGTAAGAAGGCAAAAGAGACTTGGTCCATGATTTTAAAGCCCCAAAGAGCAGAAATACCATGGGCCTGATGATGAGTAGGGGAGGGTCAGAGGAATATGATAGCTGATAGGACTTTTTCTCTGCATGCGAGGCTGAACCAAATTCGATCCTTGCAATCATATATGGTCCACCGAGTCCCACCAGATGTGATCCTTGAACACAGAGCCAGGAGTAAGCCATGAGCAAAACCAAGTAGGCCCCCATTCCCGGTCTCCTCCAAAAATGAATGGGAGAAATTGCATGGTAAGGGGGCTTGATTGATGTAGGGAGCCATTTTACAAGCCCGGCTCTTATCCTTTAGTCAAGTGGAGGCTTACTTGGGATTTCTGTAACAAGGTCACCACTGCTGACCTTACTGATCTTATCAGTTGGTCATTCCTCTCACTAGCCAACGCCCATGCCTAATCTGCCCAACGCCCATGCCTGATCTGCATTTTACTATTGTTCCTATGGGGGTCCAAGCATGCATACCGCCCCCTCCCACCAAGAGGTATAAGTATTGTAACTGCTGTGAATAAACTCTCTCTCTCCTCCTCCTCCTTCTGGCTCTGCGTCTGTTCATTCGGTTACGTCCCCTCCTTAGCCCCACGAGGGGTCCTCCCTGCGGGACAGGATGGGACCCCACATCTGGCGCCCAACGTGGGGCACTAGGGGACCACCGAACGCCCGGTCAAGTTCACGTCGGCCGACGAATTCACGGAAAAGTGAGTGTCTCTGAGGGTCGCCTCTCTTTTGGCGCACACCCTGGTATGGGACCGGGCTCGAATACAGTCTCGTGTTAAGGACGAGACGGTCACTGGCGGAAAGGCTTGAATTCCCTTGTCTTGTGTGTATGTGTGAGTGACTGTGCAGTCTTGGACGTCCTTGTCCTTGTACTGAGTCTGTGGCTCCATGACTTGGCATCCTTAAGATCCCTTTAAGGTTACGGAGTCCAATTGGGCTGTCTGCGATTCCACGAGGAACATATGGTCTAGGGTGGTGCTGGTTTAGACACCGGCCGCAAGTCACCTCTCAGGCTGATCCACTATGGCTAAGTTCCTCACCGGCCAGACATGCATCTGAATGGTTTGTTATGAGTGTCCCCATCCCCCCAGCCCCCTTCTTGTGTCTTTTGTGTTTTCATTTCTGTCGAGTTGGCAGAAACTACCTCCCAGTGAAGACAGTCACTGGTGGAAGGTCGAATCCCTTTGTCCTGTGTTTTCATTTCTGTCTAGTTGGCAGAAACAGCCTACCAGTGAAGCAGCCACTGGTGGAAGGCTTGAACCCCTTTGTCCTGTGTTTTCATTTCTGTCGAGTTGGCAGAAACAGCCTACCAGTGACCCTTTCTTTTCTCTTCTTGCTTTATGGCCTGCTTATCCTCTGTTTCCAAGGCTCCCTCAGTCTGTGGGGATGAGGCCACCCCCATGCACGGAACTGACTCCTCAAATTCTACTACTATAGACTCTGACCATCCTGCTTTCCTACCTGAGCCCTCCCAAGCGGAGGCGCCTCCAAGACTTTAAAAAGAAAAACGGCAGTTGGCGACTGCTACAGGATCTACGAGCAGTAAATAAAACCATAGTCATTTTTGGGTAGCTTCAACCTGGACTGCCGTCCCCAGCAGCCATTCCTTCAGAAATGTATAAGACAGTACTTGATTTAAAAGACTGCTTTTTCTCAATTCCCTTGCATCCTGATGATCACCCCCGCTTTGCCTTTAGTTTGCTAGCTTCTAATTAGAAAGAGCCCAATGTACATTGGAGCAACCCCATTGTCAGGGGGATAAGACCAAAGATAATGTGGACGTCCATAGGGCAGGTTCAGGAATTTCAGTGTGAATGTGGTGAGTGGGTGCGCACCCTCGTGAAAGAAGGACCGGTCCGAGCGAGTGCAGGAGTGTGCTTTGTGCGTGTGCCTTTAGTGTGTGTGTAATTGTCTCATTATCTTTCTCTTAGCTCTGCTTATTATTATCAGCAGAGAAGGCAGGAAAATGCAAGATAATGTGGTTAAGTGTTTAATAATATCAGGAAATAAAAGTATATCACTAAGGTAGCCTATCCCCAAATCTGATAAGAAGTCACTAGTTCCCTGCCTCAGAACTAGTCTTGACCAAGAAAGAAAAATGCTAGCATCTGACCACCTTAGGTTTCAACAATTTTGAAAAGGTTTTGCCGGCCTATATCAACAAAAGCGCTTTCTTGACCCATTTTTAACAAGCAGGAAACGGGCTGGTCAGGCAGAGAAACGGGGAGCAATGTTCCCAATCGGCCGACAGGGCTTAACTTTGCCCTGGGGACTTGTTCCTTCCTTTCTCAGTCTATCAGTTTTTTCCTTGCCGTTTCTGAAGGGCCAGATCGATAGATCAACTGCAGATGTGTGCACATGTACGTGTGGTGTTTTTAGTGAACTTATTGTCTGTCTGTCTCTCTATGTGGAACACTTGAGTGCTGGAGCCAGAGTGAAAAATCAGTGGTAAAAATTAGGCCTGGGGAAAACAGGATCGTCTCAAGAGATCAGAGTGGTATGCAGTTCAGCAATTTAAAGGATCTATGTGATTTTGGAACCTGTTAGACCAGGTTTAAACAAAGATTTCTAATTAGAATGTGGCGCCTACAACGAAATTGAAATTTTTAGTCTAAATTTCTTATTGGAAGAACATTAATAGTTATTAACAGTTGAAATTCTTTTGAATTTCAGTAGCTGTACTATCTAGAAAAAGCTACAGAGCTAGAGCCAGAAAACTAAAAGTGAAATAAGAATTCAGAGAGTGCAAGGCTCTATCTTATAAGCCTCAGCCAATTTAAATGAGGAATTTAGCTGTTTTTCAAGCAACAGAGGTACAGAAACCCTCAAAATAAACAAAGTTTACTTGTGTTTCCATAAACATTTGACAGTCCAAATGCTTTTCTTTCTATGCTATTATCAAAGTTTGGTTAAAATATATATATATATATAAATACCCATAGGGCTTTTTCTGTGTTTGAAAGCATATTAGTATTGTGGAATTGATAAAGTTAGAAAGCTTGTGATTTGAACAAACTAAGGTACGAGAACTATTGAACTTAAGCCAAAGAAGATTTACTCATGTTTCATAAAAATTGATGGTTTAAAGGTCTTATGCTGTTGTGTAAATGTACATATGCATCTATATTGGATTATTAGAATGTGAGCTGAAATAGTTGTGGTTAAAAATAGGTTCGAAGAGTAATGGTTTAGTTAAAATATGTTTTTCTAGAGTTATAAAATTGGTTGCAAAATTTATTCTACAAGTGTTTTATTTGATCTGAGACTCGGTAACTAAAATTTCTATTGATACTTAGCAAAGAATTATAATAGATTAATCTCAGGTGTCAGCCTGATAGTCTAAAGCCATAGTATTGGGCCTTGGTTAAAGTTTGAGATGTGGGAACTTTTACTGACTATTGTTAAGTCAGTCTGTCCAGTACATGAAAATGCATGTTATTATTCTGATAACTTTATTCATTGCTAAGCTTTGTCACCAGGTATCATACCTAGCTCGGACCATCAGAGAACTTTGTACACAAGTGTGAGATCCTTAATGTTTTATGGTAATCTATGAGTGTTTTAATCTTTATATTTGTGTTTTCCTAGAAATCAGAATTCTAAGATGTCTCCTGGTTAATTTCTATTTTTTTTTTTTTGCTTTTTGGGTCACTCCCAGCACAGGGGTTACTCCTGGCTTTTCACTCAGGAATTACTCCTGGCGGTGCTCGGGGGACCATATGGGATGCCGGGGATCGAACCCGGGTCGGCCGTGTGCAAGGCAAACGCCCTACCCGCTGTGCTATCGCTCCGGCCCCTCCTGGTTAATTTCTAATGTGAAGTGAACTTTTGCCAAGTGAATATATGTTGTAAGAACTTTCTAAACCTTTTTGAATATCTATAGAACTGACAATGCTTTTGAAATAGTATGGCAGAGCAGTTTTGTCGTGTTAAATGAGATGATTGGTAATTAGTGTCCAAATTTGGGAAATCATGTTGTACTGAGTTTAGTAAAATAAGAGTTTAAATTTGTGGGACGACTATAAGGAATATAGATGTATGTCTTAAGTCAGAAAGATAATGGATGCAGATATCATCAGTTGGAAAAAGGAAAGTAGTCCTGTTAAAGTGAAGTTGATTTTGAAATGGGTTGAAGGAAAGGTACAGGACAGAATGAATATAAAGGAATGTGTAGAAGGTTTGAGGTTGTGTTTGAAGGAAAGAAACTGATCACTGTTTTAAGAAACTCTTTAAATCACATGCGGAATTGTTCTAGTATGTTTTTTGGTAGGATCTATGGAAAAGATATTGGATGGATTGTCTGGACTCCTGTTACAGTGCTCTTAGATAATTGAATTCTTCAAAAGTTGCGAGAAATCAAGGGTTTTTCAAATGAGATTAAATGAATTAGACATGTTTAACTGTACACCGGACTCCCAGTACAGTGCTCTTATCAATGGGAAGTAAACGTTTTCAACATGGGATTGAATGGGTTAAATATGATGTTAAATTGTACACCTTTTTCTCTACAGATTTTAGCGTCTTTGACTAGGACCCACAACAAATGGGTGTGCTGTATCTCACTGTGAGTAAAGTGAAATGTTTTTCTCTTCTTTGTACCTTCGGTATGTTTTTGATGCTTCGTGGCACTATGTTGGTTTGCATAAATCCAGACAAAAGTCTTTCCTCTCTGTAATAGGGTCTACCCCTCATGCAGACAGGAAAATCAATTATGGGACCCCAAAGCCTTCTTTCAGGGAAAGAGTCAAGGGATTGGTCTAAATGATAGGAGCAGGTATTTAACAGGTACTGTTTCAAGTACCCTACAAACCTCAGGGAGACCCTAGAGGCCAGTTGGCTTAAGGAAAGAATGGAAATCATCACTGCTATGGAAAATGAGAAATCCGGGAATCTGTGTGACTGACACAATCTGGGCCTACTCAGCATCAAGAAAAACCCTGGAAACCAGGATCTCTCTCAGCCCTGAAAAAGGGAGGGGATGGACTCTTTTCTGCCAGGATGCATCTACGGAAAAGGCCACCTCCAGTTCAACCTGAAAGCTCGAGACCATCCAGTTCATCGTGGGACATTTATGGCCAGGCCTGGGTAACTCTGATGTGCCACATAAGATTAATGCCGTTATTGGTGTGCTCCTGTCTTTAGCCCAACCCCCAGGACTTCTCAGTAAATAATGGGGTACCCCAAAATGGAGAGTTCTCCAATATTGCTGTGTTTATGCAAAAGAACAAGTCAGATTTGTTAAGCCATCAGGCAAATTTTAAAATGAAGGTGGAGAGAAAACCATGTTTCTGTAACTTGCCTTTTAAAGAATCAGATTCAAATTCTACAGAGTGATCTAGTAAATGTATTCTAATCTTGATCTAAAAGGTATTCCTTCTGGGTAATTCAGGTAAAATGTGTTTTGCTGACTGTAAAGTAAGCAGCCTAGTCTTTGGGACTCAATGTTGAACTTGCTATCACTAGTCTGAAAGCTATCTTTCATGGGAAGGAACTCAGTACTATGCTTTCTGTTTCATTAATGAACCTAGTGGAAATTCTGGGCTTCTTTTCCTAACACTTGTTCAGCATCAAGGAATTTACCAAGGAGAGGATTGGCAGCTTGACATCATGTAAATGATCAAATGCTCATATTCTAGGTATAAATATCTACTGCTTCCAAATGACAGCTTCAGTGGATAGATAAATTTTCCAACCTGAGAAGTGGTGTGGTGCTTCTAGGCCACTAGAAAAATCTGGACATAGGAAGTCATTTTCTATCAACCATGGGTGGAGCAGTTATTCTTTTCCATTGTTTTTATGACAGAAATGGGTATGGAATTATGTTGCTTTGGGTTCTGTTGCTTTAACTCTTATGTTTCCTAAGACAGCAAACTATTTTGTCCTTACTAGGTCAGAAAGGACCTTCCACATCTCTAGAGTCTAATCATTTCAAAGTGCCATCCCTCAGTCTAATTGATCTGATCTTTTCTTTCACATAACTTCAGGAACCCAACCAGTTCATTGCCTGGGGTCCACTAAAACTAAGGTAGCTTGAGGTTTCACCCCTTGTGCAGGCAGGGTCTGCGCCCCTCTGTCAGCATGAAGCAGCTTCAGAAGACGGATCACCGACCATTTTCCCCTTAAAGATTTAAGGTGGTGAAATCTCTAGGGGGGAATATGATGTAGGCAGTTAGATAGGGAAAGGCCCTTGGCAATGAAACAGATTAATAAAATTAGTCTCTGGGAAGGAGAATCCTGAGACTGACCCACCTTGTGGATACAGAAAACAGACCTGATAAGACCTTCTAAAGAAGACCATCACCACTCCCAACCTCCCTGGTAACCTCCTTAGCAACGGACTTTTACCCGAGAAGAAGCCCCCACGTGGGGGCAGGTTGAAGAGACCCTGTAAAAGACACCTTGAACAAAGGAAGTGTGCGCATATGCTGCCTGAGCCCATGTGCTCCTTATGCCATGTGGCCGAGCACATGTGTCGCCCGCATCTCCCCCCTTGAGATGTGTACTTTCATGTTTGTGTCATAAGGGATACAGGACAATGCCTCCCCTGACCACATTTAATTTAAAACAAAACAGGGGGAGATGTAGGGAGCCATTTTACAAGCCCGGCTCTTATTCTCTCGTCAAGTGGAGGCTTACTTGGGATTTCTGTAACAAGGTCACCACTGCTGACCTTACTGATCTTATCAGTTGGCCATTCCTCTCACTAGCCAACGCCCATGCCTGATCTGCCCAACGCCCATGCCTGATCTGAATTTTACTACTGTTCCTATGGGGGTCCAAGCATGCATACCGCCCCCTCCCACCAAGAGGTATAAGTATTGTAACTGCTGTGAATAAACTCTCTCTCTCTCCTCCTCCTCCTTCTGGCTCTGCGTCTGTTCATTCGGTTACGTCCCCTCCTTAGCCCCACGAGGGGCCCTCCCTGCGGGACAGTATGGGACCCCACAGATTGAAATAATGAAATCGGAATAGACTGAAAAAGGCGGATGTGTCTAAAATGACGAGAAGAATAGTAAAAATTCTTTCATGCAGGCTGTCTTTATGACTCATGACCACCTTTGGAACATAAAGAGATTTGAGACACATCTTCAAAAGGTTTGAGTGGTCTATCCATAAATGATAATGGCTGGGGGATGCAAGCAAATAAACTGGGGAGGAAACCTACCAGATAGTGGTCAACGGCCCTCAGAATTTTTTAGGGGTGACCGTTAACATTGACCAACCCAAGAGAACAGTTATACCAGGAAGCCTGAAGATCAGCTCCTGGGAGATGTGAAGATAAATCACCATTTACTCAGGCCTAATGGTCAGCACCCCTAGATGCACCGTTTCGCTTCATCTTTCCAACAATACTCAGAGCCGGTATTATGTTGCCAAGCGAAGTTCCACAATGTGGTCCATATGTCTATGTAAGTTCTTTGTATTTGCAAACTCCCCAAGTGGCCAAGCCGGCTTTCAGGCAACAGCACCCTGACATTGCTGGAGGGAGAGCTCAAAATACACTAGCTTGAGGGGCCGGCTAGGTGGTCTTCCTCGGTTCCTGGTGCCTGCAGCCTGCTGTAAACATGGCTGCTTACTGACGCTCGCTCAAGAATGAATGCTATAAATGGCGCTGAGGGATGGGCCGTGGGGAGATACCAGACTGGAACATGCGCACTGGGTCACCACTCCCGAAGGGGTCGGTACCGGTTCTCCTTTCGGCTGGGAAGCCGTTGGTGGGAAGAGATGGTCCTAGGAGAGTAATGGGGTGATGGATGGAAGGGAAGGAAATGAGGAAGGGCTGGCACAGGGACAGCAGGTTGTCAGCATGGAAAAGATGTTGGTTTACATGAAAATGTTTTTTTAGTGAAAAATTGTATTCCATAAATGAGAGAAACAAGAAAAACAGGTTAAAACAAATAAAATAGGTTTAAAATAGCAGATCACATACAAGGCCAGAGATAGCTCAAAGGGCTGGAATTCATTCTGGAGTTCCTTGCTGGATCTTGGGCAGGCAGCCTGGTTCCCACCACCACCAGCACCATGTGATGTGACTCCAAAATAACCCCGAGTTTTATAGATGCAAGGACTAAAGAAACACAAAGCAAGCTGCACAACATTGAGAGTGCAGGAGTCCTTTTTCTTTTGGGGGGTGGTGGAAGGATCTTTAAAGTGATTTGTTTTCAGTGTTTCTTTAACACTAGTAACAACTAGTAACAACACCTTCTCCAGCACAAGGATTATGGCCCAAAGAGGGACTGTCCTGACACCTTATATTGTTACAGTAAAAAAGGTAAGGTGTACTATGTTTAGCCAATTTAGACTTTGTAAAGAAAAAAAATGTTGCAGCCTAATAGTTATTCCCAATTTTCCTAGATGCTTCTAGGGAATGAGTGGAGAACTTGGACCCTTTTAATATACACATCTGCATAAATATATTTTTTTGTTGGATCCATCATTTGAGACTAACTTCCGTGGCATTTGGTATACTTGCTAGCTTTGCAATTATTGCCAGTATTTTATCTATCCCATCGTCATCATTGGCAAAAACAGCCTCTTCACTACCTACTGACCTCTCTATTATCTCTCTTCTTCCTTCCTTCCTTGCTTCCCTCCTTCTTTCTTTCTATGTTCCTTTTGTTAATTAGGGATCAGCAAGTATTTTCTATTTAAAAAATCACACACAGTAAATAGGTTAGTCTTTGAGGATCTGTCTCTGTCTCTGTCTCTGCTCATCTCTGCAGTTTTACTATGAAATCAGCCCCTGGAGCCTTTACTGATCCTACACCAGAAAATTTTCTAATTGTGTCTTTGCACGGGTTCCTACTGAGTCTTCTTTTATTCACATCTAAAAAATATTCCTACTCCAGATATTGAGCAATATTTTAGGGTTAATATATTAATATTCCATTTGACTGACCCTGGTTCTATCTCCAGCACAAGGAGTCACTCCTGAGCACATAGACAGTACTTGAGTACTCAAGGGGCTGACCCAAAATCTCTCTACTCTCTCTCTCTCACACACTTCTCGGGCTGAATTGATAGAACAATGAGTAGAGTGCTTGCCATGTATGAGGACAATCCTCAAGGGTTCATGGGACCATATGGGATGAGATTCCAGGGTTTGAACCCAGGTCCACTATATGCCTTACTCACTGGACTACCCCTTTGATCCAGATACGACACTATTTTAAACTACAACTGCTTTCAAGGACTAAAAATAAAAAGGATTCCCTTTATATATCCCCAATTATCCCATACTACTTGGGATTTTCTAATAGATGCTGTGATTTCTTTATCACAATAATTGGTTATAACCTGTCTAAATTTGTTTCTCATCTGCCAAATCGAATTGTCACTCTTTGCCTCCATCCAGCAGGGGCCAGTCACAGAGAATGAGACAAACACATATGTAGACAAACACATGGGTTTTCAAAGATTTAGGGTCACCTGGGCATCCATCAGTGGTCTCAAGTCAGGTCAATACAATGGAATATTGCTCCCCCAACCCCACCAGATCCCAACAGGTTGGCCACTATTGAAGATGGCAGGGACATGAAGGACAGTTAGTAAGTCTGTCAACATGCCATAAGTACAAGGAGAACAGAGTCTGGGGTAGTTCACATGGCAAATCAGTAGACTATAAAGTGTTATATAAAGAATATAAAAATCCATAAAAGAAAAGTGTTGGGGCAGGAGAGAGTTCAACAGGCAGGGCACCTGTCTTTAACCCAGTCTACTGAGCTCCTCCTGAATCCAGAGCCAGGAATAAGCCCTGAGCATGGCCAGGTGTGGCCCCCAAACCAAAATAAATAAATAAGGTCCTGGCAGTTTCCTGTGCTCTTTTTGGCCACATTGTTCTGCAAATCTAAAAGACACTAAACTATTAGTCTATGTTTTCCTGGCACAAGTTTGCAGCTGGAAGATACTTTGTCATCGATTCTATGCTTGCTTACTGCTCTTTCCTGGGTGTGTGTTTGCCTACGAAATATCCAAACCTTGGGGTTTTCTGTTAGGGGATGATTTCTCAAAATAATCCGTCACATCCTCACCCTAGTAAGCTCCTTGTTAAATCATAGATCTTTGAAAGCATGGATTTTTTTCTACTTGCTCAAATGTATATACCTGCTCCTTTATTAAACAGTGTTTGATCCTGTTAATTGAGGTTTATTGAGTGGTCTACTCAATAAATATCATTTGAATACCTGTATAAATATTTCCAAGGAGTTAATAATGGTAGCATTCAGGTATCTCTATTAGGAAGAGGCTTTTATGATGAGGAGGATTAGTGATTTATCGGGTAAATACTGCTCTGCAATGTATCTTCACACTAACAAAAGAACATTTTAGGTAGTGGAATAAGCCATACAAAGATTACTCTTCCTAAATGCCACGTGTTTTTCATTTCTTGGTAAACAGTGCAGTTCCTATTACCCTCTGCTAAATTGCCCTGGTTGTTTGGCAGATTCCCTGTACAGCCATTTCTGACCATTTAGCAAACAAAGATTTTTGAGTCTTACTGTACAGAAGTTTTCATTATATTAGATTCATAGTCAGTGTATGTATCTAATGTGTATTATGTAAATATGTATTATTATGTATGTATTATTACATTACAGCAGAGCCTGGCAAGCTCCCCATGGTGCATTAAATATGCCAAAAACAATAACAATAACAGGTCTCATTCGCCTAACCAGCACACACACGTTGAGAATGGGGCCCCGGGACACCACAAATACACACACACACACACACACACACGAAATCCACTCATTGGGTGCCCCTGTGAATGGGGGTGGGGGTGTGGGGTTGGTGGTGGTGGTTTTGAGAACAAAGGCACCCTTATATCTCCCTCCTGGGAGACTCAGTGGGAGGGATCAAGCCTGGAGCATTTTAGGCCTCTGTCCCGCTCCACAGTGGTAGCATGGCAGCTGTATGTGCCCGATAGCACCGGGCTGCCTGCAGTAGGTGCTTAACACATGCACAAGCCCCTGGAACCAGGAAAGAAAGAGATGAGATTCTGAGAAGAAGCAGAGAGAGGGGAGTGGGGAGCGTAGGGGTGGAGTAGGGTTTGGGAGTGGGGCTTGGCTTCTAAGAATGCCCTTGGGAGACCCCTCTCCCTGGGGTGCTCTGGTCCTGGCTAGCATCTAAGAGCTCAGACTTGCATCAGTACAGGAGGGCAGAAGCTGCAGACATGTTCCGCCCTGCCTATAGAGGGCATGGCTGGGCCAATCGAGGTCATTCCTTGGAGGGCGGGGCCGGTGTGGAGTCAATCCGGTCCTTTCCTGGAGGGTGTGGCTGCTGCAAACATAAAAACCACACAAAACAAAAATGCCCAATGCCCCAAAAGGTTACCTCCTCCAAGAAGCCCTCCCTGATTAGCTATCTCAAATAAACTCCCCACCTCCCATACTGAACTCCAAGAGCTCTAGGTTTTCTTTTCCCTGGCTGTCCTATGCCCTCTCCCCGGCTCCCCCGCCACTGAGCAGGGGGCTTCCGTGGCTTTCCACCATCCCTAGAAGAGTCTGAGACATGGTAGGCAAGCAGCAAGTCCAGCTGCAGGAATGGATGGATGGGAGCATGGGGCTTGTTATGTCTCAAACCGTGGGCTACCCTGCCAAGGGAAAACTGAGGGGAAGTGTCTCCCCACCCGACCTGTAACATCCCCACCTCACGTCAGCGACAGCTCCAGGCCCTGACACATCAGGAGAAAAACACCTTCTTTCATACCTGAAATAATATATATATTATATTATTGTTTTGTTTTGGGGTAGACCCAGCGGTGCTCCGGTTGACTCCTGGCTCTGTGCTCAGGGATCACTGCTAGTGGTGCTTGGGGGACCCTGTGAGGTGCCAGATATGGAACCCGTGTCCACCGTGTGCCAGGCAAGTGCCCTTCCCGCTTTACTCTGGCTCTGGGCCCCATGACTAACATTCTATCCTTCCAGGGCACTGCTGCTGGGGTAAAACTCTGTCCAAACAGGCCCCTTCGAAATGTCTCAAAGTGCGAGAAGTAGAAGGAAACCGTGAGGATTTTCAGAGCACAGGAATTGACTATTTTTGTAAAAGCCCAGTGGTGGTAGAGGTTGGGGGGGAACTGAGCCCAAATGGAGCTGCGGCGACACCTAGTGGTCAAAAGAGGTTAGTGCAGACCGAGCAAGAGAACTAGCAAGCCACAGTATTAGGTTTGTTTCTTGAGTCACACCTGGCGGTGCTTAGCACTGAATTCCTGATTGTGCTCAGGGATCACCCCTGGTGGGGCTCAGGGAGGGTAGCCTATGCCGTGCCAAGAATTGAACCCGGGCCAGCTGTGTGAAAGGCAAGTGCTAGTACCTGCTGTCCTATCTCGGGCTCAGTGATTTTCTGCACCCATGAAGGGGCTCAGGGCTAACACCTGGCCCTGTGTCAGGGATCACTGGCATTGCTTGGGGGGATGCTAGGGAGTGCTGGAGGCTGAACTCTGATTGCCCTCATAAACAACACAAGTTACCCGCTGTAGTATCTCTTCAGCCCTTACCTTCATTTTTATTAAATTTCTATTCCATAACAACCACTACGGACAACTCTTGCCTCTGTGTTCTGGGGCCACTTCTCATAAGGCTTGGGAAACATGGGGACCTGGGGATTGAACCAGTTTCTGCCGTATGCATGGCGATGGTGCCTGAACCCCTGCGCTGTCTCCCCACGCCCACCCTCTGCTTTTCTGTCACCAAAAGCCAAGTGAGATTATCCTTTGTCTTACTCCTCTAACATTTTTGCTTGGTTTGTGGCCACATCTGGTGGTGCCAGGATCACTCTTGATGGACCTACAGGGGGTGCTGGGGATTGAACCAAGGTCCTTACCAGCTGTTGTTGCCTGGGCCCTCTTCTGACTTATTTTTGTTTTAGTTTTGGGGCCACATCTGGTGGATGCACAGGAATCACTCCTGGTTTTGCATTTAGGAATTACTGCTGACGGTGCTCAGGGGACCCGATGGGATGCCAGGGATTGAACCAAGATTGGCTGCGTGTAAGGCAAATGCCCTCCCCACTGTGCTATCACTCCAGTCAGCCCCTTCTGACTTATTTCACTCAACACAAACCGCGGCTCCATGCATGTTGCTGCAAAAGGCCTATTTCCTGAGTTCCTCTTTTCCCACAGCTGAATCTCATTATGTCCTAGACACACCCCCTCAGCTTCTTTATCTCCTCAGCTACCAGTGGGAACTTGGAAGGATTCCAATCTCCTTTTTTTCTGGAGGGGGATACCTGGCAATATTCAGGGGCTACTCCTGGCTCTGAGCTCTTGGATCACCCCTGGCACTGCTCAGGGGATCCAAATCTGGTTTGGTCACATGCAGGGCAAAAGCTCTTCCCACTCACTCCAGACTCGTCCAGGTTCCAAACCTTGGCTGAGGTAGGTGGTGCGGCTGGAAGGCAGGCACACACCTGGCCTTTAAGATGCGGTTTGAGGCCCTTCAGATGGTTGCCCGGGATTGGAGTGGGCAAGGTCATCTGGTGGTTCTACATTTAATTCTCCAAGACAGTCACACTGGTTCCCCGGAGACTAAACTGATTTACCTTCCCACTTCCTAATCCACCAAGGGAAATTTGTGGAGAATCAGTGGAACCAGTAAGCACAGCGGGCAGCTGGTCGCCAAATCGTAGACAAAAATATGTTATGAACCTGGGGGCACAGCCCGGGGTGGGTGGCTATTTGTCTTGCACGTGACCGCTGTCACGCACGTGCGCAGGGGTCCGACACCCGACCAGGAGCTATCCCGGAGCACAGCGCCAGGAGTTAGGCATGGACACTGCTGGGTAAAAGTCCAGAGAAAGAAACAAACCAACGGTTGCATTTCTAACCATCAACAATGAACGAGAAAAGAAAGGAAGATAACGGCCATATTTGACATCTCAGCGGTGAGCGGTGCAATGGGCCAGGGATGGCGTAAATGGTGTGAATGCTGCAGCGCGGGCCTGGCACCTGTGAGGTTCTGGGTTTGATCCCTGGCCTTAGTGAGGTCTGCGGCTCTGGCCTTAGAGCACTGCCAGTGGTTCAAGACCCCCAAGCACTGCCCAGCGTGGCCCCCTATGGAAACAGTCAGAGGACCAAAGACAGTGCAGAGCTGAAGGTACAAGTGTGCCATGGTCAATCTTGGTTCAGTCCCAGGTACCACACGGTCCTTTAAGACTTGGATGCCGCAGGGGCCGGAGTGACAGTACAGGGGGAGGACGTTTGCCCTGCATGCGGCCAACCTGTGTTCAACCCCCCACATCTATATGGTCCCCCAAACATTGCCAGAAGTGATTCCTTAGCACAAAGCCAGTAGTAACCCCTGAGCATCGCTTAGTGTGAAACCACGCCCCCCCAAAAAAAAGCAAAAAAAAGATGTGGATGCTGCCCTGGAAAACCCCAATTACTGCCAGTGTGACACCCACCTGCAGGGCCCCTACAGTCTCGGTGTACACACTGAATTCACAGTGTACTCAACTGATGGCTGAGAATCCCCACAAGGCCACCCTAGCATCCTTTATCAACAGTTGGGGGAACCCGCCATCCCCACTGAATTAACTATTTTTAAATTTTTAGTTGGGCCACACCGGAGGTGTTCAGGGCTGACTCCTAGCTCTATGCTCTGAGATCACATTTGGTCACACTCTGGGGAACCAAGGGGATGCCAGGGATCACATCCGGGCCAGCTACATGCCAGGCAAGCACCCTCCCCACTCTACTGTGTTTCTGCTCGCCTCCTCCCGATTGTAAACAAGAAGTAACCAGAAATATGTTCATCAGGAGAGACAGAGAGTTGTATGTGGAAACGGCCATCACTGGAGGCAGAAAGAAACGGCAGAGGGCAGGGCGTGTGCCTTGCACGAGGGTAGATCAGGTTGGACCACCAGCACCCCCCAAAGTTCCCTGGCACAGAGCCAGGAGTCAGACCTGAGCAGTGCTGAGTGTGACCCCAAAAGCAAATTCTTCAAGGAGCTCAAAATCTGTATAAACACACAAAGAGTGCAAGAGCTCCCTAAGACTGGAGCTAGGAGTCTGGAGGGGCCCTCAGAACTTCGGGTAGTGTCTGCAGGAGGAGGGCCTAAGGGCAAAAAAGTGAGGGGCCGGAGCCATAGTATAGCGGATAGGGTACTGGCCTTCAATGTGGCCGATCTGGGTTCAATTCCGGGTATCCCATAGGATCCCCCAAGTACTGACAGGAGTAACACCTGGGCATTGCCGGGTGTGACCCCCACAAAAAGTCCTAGTGGGAACAAATGAAACACAATAGAATGTTACACGATGATAATGATATATTTAAGAAGAAAAATGGGGACCCAAGCAAGAGTACAGCAGGGAGGGTGCTTGATATGTACCATGGCAGACCCAGATCTGATTCCTGGGCCCCCCCAGGGTTCCCAGCACCAACAGGGACAGAAGTACTAACACAGGAGGGGAAGTGCCCTGTGGAGTCAATCCCACTGCTAGATGGCACTCATGAGCTCAGAGCCAGGAACAGGACCCCGGCTTGGCCCCCAGACCCACAGCCACAGAATAAAGGGAATAAGGGGCAGCAAGGGAGAGGGCGTCTGCCAGAGCCACATGGTGGTCTGGGAAGCCAGTTCTGCAGACTCAGCGATCAGCTGTCAATCTCAGAGATCCTTCCAGCAAATAAACATGGTCCAGGTACCCAGAACCGAGACCCTAGGCAGGGGCTCGCTCAGATGCACCATGAGGCACTTGAGAATCCAAGTTGATGGAAAAAGCTAGGGGAGCCCCAGGTCAGCCCTGATATAGAGTGGAAAGGTTCTGGGTGAGAAGGGGAGGAGGGTGGGTGGGGGGAGGAGTCAAGGAATAAATATTCCTGATGTTGAGCTTATTGCAAGAGAGAGGCAGCAGGTATAAAGGTCCTGGGATGAACTGGATGCAAGTGGGGATAACAAATGGGTACCGTGTGCAGGATTCGGGGGGCTTGGGACCCTCAGAGAAGGCAGGGAGGGGTGGCGAGTGACTGTGTGCCAGGAGGAGGCGAGCAGGGCAAGACTGGAAAATGACAGGGTCTTTCTGAGAGCAGGAGGTCAGTGATTCCCCAGGGGGAAACCATCAGCGGGGGAAGAGTCAGGGCTAGCTGGAGGGAAGGTCCAAGGGCGGTGGTGAGAGGATAAGTCCTCACGTGAGTGAGGAGAGGCTGTGGAAGGTGACACTAAGGGGTTTGGCAGGGGTGGGGGATAGAGATTCCTCCTAGACGCGTCCACACTTTGGGGGTGAAGCTTATGGCCACGTCGGAAAATGCTCTGAGTCAGTTTTACGGAGGACAGTATTAAGGCCCGTTGCCAGCCCCCAGGGCCACAGAGGGGCTCAGGGCCAACAGCCTTGGGAGAAACTACGTTACATGTGCCCCTCCAAGGTTGGGCCCAGAGATCACTCTAAGCGGTTGGATTGGGTAAAACATGAGGACGCTATACTAGAAGGCCCCTGGGAGTTCGAGTCTTGCATACAAACAGCCCGGGTCAGTCCCAGCACCACTGTTCCAGTGAGCACTGCAGAGAGGAACACCTGAGCACAGACCCATCAGGACTCAAAAAGTGATGCTGGGTGAGGCCAAAAATACTAAACACACATACCCTGCACGCCACAGCCCATGATCACTAGGGACGAGAACAGGACACTCATCGTCAGTGAGCGACTCAAAATTGGGCGAGGACATGAGTGCCACAGGACTCTGAACTAAGGGTTCAGGGCCACCCTCAATCCCTCTCAAAGCAGGGAAATGTCTTGAAATGGAAGGCCACTGCTGGCACCAAAGATCCTTTGCTCCCTGGGACCAGCGCATGCCCAGAACTGCGCACACAGCAGTAAGTAAAGGTGAGACTGTGTGACTGAGCAGGCGAGCCTCTCCAAAGTGGGAAGGACAAAATAGGGGAAACACGTTTCCCGAGTCACTGTAGTTTCCATGGCAGATATGGGGTCAGCACATCGCGGAGGCCCCTCAGGCTGGTCACGGTGAATCAGGAGCACAGAGCCAAGAAGAAGTTGTGATCACCTCCCCTGTGGGAAAAAAAACAAATAAGAAAAGCAGCATAGCAGCAGCATGGAGTAACAGAACAGCTGTTCTGGGAACAGTGGGTAGGTAGGGCGATCCCCACCATACCCTTAGGTCCCCAAGCACTCCTAGGTGCAATGTCAAGTACGGAACAGAAATGACCCCTGAGAATCACTGGGTGTGTCACTCCCATCACCTCACCTCACCAAACAAAACAAACCTTAATAAATCAACCTATTATTCCAGCTCATCAAAGTGTTCCCAAGACCTGGCATGAGGAATTCTTGAACACTGAGCTGTAAGTACTCCTTGGTCATCCCTGGATATGGCTCCTAGACCCAACACAACAAAACAAACAGAGGAAAATGTCGTCGAACAGCAGAGCATTGGGCACTCCGACCAGCAGCCACATCCCAGGGCTCCTTCCAGAATCAACGCAGTTATAGAGGGCCCGGGAAGCCTGTGTGCTCCCGTCACTGCATTCTGTCATCTTCTCATCTTCTCACTCTCCCCCTACCGGGGAATGGTCTACAGGGTGGCACATTACCATTGTTTCCCGCTTCTAAACGCTATGCCCAAATACCTGGAGTACAAATCCTAGCTGTGAGCATCAGAGAGGAGAACCGGCACAGGCTCGAACAGGAAGTCCTTGTTCTGGCGCAAGAAATGTTCTGACTCGTCTTACCCTTCGGCACATGCTCACAGACCCACCCAGCGGAGATACTTTCGTATGCTCCTTTCTTTCCAAGGGATGCAGAATTGGGTTGGCATCCGGGCTACCCAGGGTGAAGATATGGCAAGTAGCTGAGCTGCTGTCCTGTCTCAGGTGACTTGGGTCCATTCTAACTCAAAATACTATGAAATTACAACAGGAATCCAGGGCTACAGATGAAAATTAGGTCTGGGAGCAGAGTGACAGCACATCTGGGAGGGCATCTGTCGAGGATGTGGCTGACTCTGGTTGGATGCCCTGCATCTCATAAGGTCTCCTAGTGACAGGAGTGATTCCTGATCTCACATTTAGGAGTGAGCCTACAGCACTGCTTACTGACCCCAAAACAAAAGCACACGAATCAAAGTTGTTTTTTTTTTCCGTTTTTGGGTCATACCCGGCGATGAACAGGGGTAACTCCTGGTTAATGCACTCAGGAATCACTTCTGGCAGTGCTCAGGAAACCATATGGGATGCTGGAATTAAACCCGGATCAGCCTTGTGCAAGGCAAACGTCCTACCCACTGTACTACTGCTCCAGCCCCTGAATGAGTTTTGTTTTAATGAGGAAAAAGAACATCTAATTTCACAACTTTCTTGACTTTACCAGGAGTAAACACATTTTTATGGTCACAGAGATAGCACTGAGCCTGGGTTGCTTGCCTGGCACACAGGTGACCCAGGTTCATTCTCCATCACCCACAGATTCCCAAGCTATGCATGAGGGGATCAATGAGCAAAGAGCCAGGAGTAATTGCTGAGCAATGCCCAGCTAGCCTCTTACCAAAGATAAATAAATTTATGGCCTGGAGTTACAGTGTTCTAGGATATTAGCCTTACACACAGCTGACCTGGGTTCAATCCCTGGTACCCCACTGGGTACCAAAAGCATCAAAAACAAAAAGCAATGAAAATAAACTGTATTGGTCAATGCCTCCACACCATAGAGTTTTGCAGGACACAGATTTGGGATTTAGGGCCACAAGTGGAAGAACTTTGGGATTATTCATGAGGTGCTTAGGGGACCCTGCATTGTGCCAGAGATTTCTGCATGGCAGGCTGCTGGCATGGCCACGGCCTGCACTCCTGGCCAATCTCTGGCCCAGGAATTCAAATTCTATATGAATCCAATGAACTTTGTGAGAGGAACACAGACGGGCTCTGTGGAATCACCTAGAAGAGAAGTCAGAGCCGTGAGCACCAGAGAGGAGCACAACTCATGGCCCTGACCAGAAAGGAGGGCTGGGAAGGAGCCGGGAAGGCCCTGACCAGCCTCAACCTCAGGTACCGGCTCACAGACCCGCCCAGAAAGACGGTGTCAGACGGTCTTCCTCTCCAGCAGACACGTAAGTGGATGCGGATAAGGACACAGACTGGCATGCCAGAGGAGGGTGGGACAAGGACCAGCTGGTAGAGGCCATGGTAGGGCTGCTGAAACCTGAAAACTCCTGATGAGACCCTGAGCCAAAAACACAAGCTGCAATTTCAAGTTTGCAGGGGCCAGAGAGAGAGACCAGTGGGTAGGACACTTGCATGCACGCAGCAGACTCAACTTCACACCCTGAATCCCTAAGCAGTGATCCCCAGTCACTGCTGGATTTGACATCTTCACTCCCCTCCCATCCAGTAAAGGGACAGAGGAAGTCGTCTGCCAACAGTGATGTGTGATGTCCAGCAATATATCGCAAGGGTCAATTCTTTGGTTTGTTTATGTTGAGGCAACATCCTGCAATGCTGAGAACTTACAGGTCAGGGTTTCACAGTCTATGTCATTTCCCCCCCCCCCCCCCCCCCGCTTTTTGGGTCACACCCTGCGTTGCACAGGGGTTAGTCCTGGCTCATGCACTCCTGGAATTGCTCCGGGCGGTGCTTGAGGGAACATATGGGATGCTGAGAATTGAAACTGGGTCGGCTAAGTGTACGGCAAATGCCTTACCCACTGTGCTGTTACTCCAACCCCAACTAGGCCATTTTATTCATTCGGTTATGTGTACTTGTGAAAGGAAAATAGTGGGGAAAGTACATCTAGACCAAAAGAAATCTAAATGATGAAAGTCTATAATTTGGCTCAGAGACTCCAACTCCTTTGTTTCCTCCTGATAGCCTCTTGTTGAAATAATTCCATAATGTTCATATCTAAAGACTTCAAACGAAGGTCTGAACAGAGGGGCAGGAGAGAGCACACCAGGCTGGAGCAGATGCTGGTCACATGGAACCTTGGGGACCTTCACTGGTACCCACTGTCACCAGTACTGTGAGCAGAGCAGGGCACAGCCCTCAAGCACTGCCAGGTGTGCTGACAGACCCCACCCCATCTGCTCCCCGAGTAGTGAGACAGACCCAGGGACAGGAGCTCAAGGGCTGAGCACCTGCTTTACTGGTGGGGGACACAGCATGTCTCCCCTGCTTCCAGAGACACATGGACAGAGGGGCAGAGTGCCTGAGAAGCTTCAAGTCTGTAGCAAAAATGGGAAAACAAAAAAAAATGAGGCAGAAGAGAATCCCACAATAGCTGAAAACAATTTGGGGGAACAACAGGCAGTGCTCAGCAATCTCTATTGGGTGCGGGAGAATGAATCGCTCAGCCGCATTCAAGTCAAGTGTCATGTCTGCTCCCCTATTGCTCCGGCCTTTTCTTTCTGGATTATCTTTTGTGGTATTTGGGTTCAGACAACCCTATGGCCTATGGGAGGACTGAACCCAGCTTCATCCTGAGACAGCACCCCCCTTGCTGTGCTAATGCTCCCACCCATAGAGACAGACATTTAAAACCAAGGAAAACAGGTCTGCAAACCCCATTTCTGCAAATACTCACCAGAAAAGACAGGGGGCCTCTGACCCAGGAGAAACTGACAATGATGGAAAGGTCTGAAATTTGACAGGTGAAGCACAAATTCTTTTTCTGAGGAAAAATAAAATCATAGAGAGTTAGCAGGTAGTATGTGGATAGGATGCAGCTGAGCCGGAGTTGATATGCAAGAGCACACAGGTTTCCACACCCCAACACTGTCGGGAGCCTGAGCTAAGATCCAAGTGTGGGCCCTGAGCACTTGCCAGCTATAGCCTCCAAACTGCAATTATTCTTATTAATAATAATAATTATAAATAAAAGTACAGCGGATGGGGTTCCTGTCTTGCCCATGACTACCCCAGGATTGATTACCGGCATGCCATGTTTCCCTGAGCATCACCAGGAGATCAGTGGAGATAGTAATAACCCCTGAAAATTGCCAAGTGTTCTTCCCCCCTGAAAAGAAAAACACTAAAAATTATTTTAAATATTAAGCGTGTGGTGGCCAACGGTGATCCTAGATTTCACTATGGTACATCTTGGGGTACATCCTGGATTTGACCAGCCTATTATCTCCTACATTTGGTTGCACGAACCTTTCTGGTCCAACACAGCCCGGATGCTTTACCAGTGTGGGTCAGGGTCTCTTACAGCTTCGCATCTCCCAGGATCCCAGAAACCCACAGCAGGCGCAGGGAACCCGGGAAAATCAAACAGTCAGCCACACACCCAGAGGGCAGTGCACTGGGAGACCACCTGCCATGCACGGGGCTGACAGGACTGAGCCTGACATTCCACAGGACCCTGAGTCCCTCTAGGAGAGTCCCCTGGAGCATAGCCAGGAGGGACCCTGAACGTTGCGGGATGTCAAATATTACGAAAAAAAAAACCCACATAATTTTTAATTAAAATAGAGAATCACCTCCCCCTCTTTCCAGAGAAACCAATCCTTTGGGCCTGACACCATAATCACAATGACGGAAGTGGCCCGCAAAGGACCTGCCCGGAACATTCCTTGGTGACACCCTGCCCCAGCCCGTGACCCCCAGGGACTCTGAGTGTCCCTGCAAGAACAAATGGGGAGGCGGCCGTGCACACCCTGCCGACCTGCGGGGAAACTGAGGCTCTCTCTTGTCTCTCTTTCTCTTTGGTTGGGGGCTGAGTGACAGGGCAGTGGGGAGGGCGGGGCCTTGACCGACACCCCGTGGGGTCCCGTGGAGGATCCCGAGCTGAGCTCAGAGCCGGAGTCGCCCCGAGTCCCACCAATTGCAGCCAGGCTTCCCTGGGACTCGCGCCCGCCGGAAGCTCTGAAGTAAGTTCCCTCAGAAACTCCCTTGTCTCCGTGAAGGGCAGGAACGAATAGGACGAACCTCGGCATGGCGCTGGGGCTGCCCGGGTGGGGCCGCTGCCCTCAGCCCCGGCGCAGAGCGGCCTCGCCAGTACCCACTGTCCGCCCTGGGCACCCTGTTCCCCTCTGACCCTGCTCCTCCAGATCCGACAATGGCGACAAACTGGAAATTCCGCCACCCTCACAAAGGGACTCTGTGACGTCACCCACACTTCCGGCCTGAGTTTTAAAGGGCCAGACTCCAACTATTCCTGACCCGGTACTTTCTGGTCAGGAAAGTTGGTTTTTTTCCCGTTTCTCATCTTGGATCAGGTCAGCAGGAAATCTTTGGGGTCCAAAACTACTAGATAGACAGAGTATGAAGCCAAAGTGTTTATGTTTTCACAAAGGGGATAAAATCCACAAGGATTTCCTTGCAAATACCCACCTGTAAGCGCCCCAACCCTGACCCCCAACCAACACCACAAAAAAACAATGCTCAGAAATCACTGGGCGTGAATATCCAGATATCATAATGTCTTCCTTTCATTGTGAGACTTATTGTTACTGTTTCTGGCATGTAGAATATGCCACGGGTAGCTTGTCAGGCTCTGCCATGCAGGACAGAGGAATCGAACCCAGATTGGCTGCGTGCAAGGCAAATGCACTGCCCGCTGTGCTATTGCTCCAGCACTGTATTAATTTTGTGAGTGGGCACATCAAGCAGTGCTCAGGGATGAGTCCTAATGGGGCGCTGGGGGCCCATGGGGTGTTGGGGATGGACCCAGCTTTCTAGTTCATACAAAGCAAGTGTCCTCCCCACTGTGCTATCACTACGGCCCACAATCCGCTTCTTTGAAACATTAACACTTGCAGAACTTTCTATAAGAGGCAAAAACAGTATTCCATTAGTATGAAGAATGATACAATGTCTTTAGGTTTCAATCTGACAGTGAGACTAAGGCCCTCCAATCCCAGCACTAGGCTCTGGATTCCCTCCTGAACTGATGAGGGACCAGAGATGTGGTGGCGGGGATGGAGCCTGGACCCCCACCTTTCAAGTCACATTCTCACTCCACTGAACTATCCCATCAGCATAAAAATATCTATTCCAAAAAAAAAAAAAAAGGGGCCAGAGCGATAGCACAGCGGGTAGGGCGTTTGCCTTGCACGCGGCCGACCCGGGTTCAATCCCCGGCATCCCATATGGTCCCCCAAGCACCGCCAGGAGTAATTCCTGAGTGCAAAGCCAGGAGTAACCCCTGAGCATCGCTGGGTGTGACCCAAAAAGAAAAAAAATCTATTCCACGGGTGAATCTTGCCATTCACTCCTATTTGGTGACCACATTCTCAAGTCAAACTGCAACAACACCAAATCCTCATGCTGTGGTTTGAGTTCTAAAATCAATCACAGCAATCACAGTAAGAATTAGTCGAATAATCCCTGGGTGGATAGGCCGGGCAGGTGGAGGGCATCTCTGTGATTCTCACAGTCCAAAGAGGCCCACAGCAGAGGGAAGGTACTTCAGGAGGATCCCTGTGAGGAGCCTGACAATCCTCAAAGAAATTCTTGGGCTTTTGTATTTGACTAGAACCAGTGACATTTGGGGGAGCATATAGGATAATGGGGATCAAACCCTGGTTGGTCATGGGTAAGACCAAGACCCTCCCCATTGTATTGTCGCTCCACCAAACTAGCTTTGTTATGGGCTCACTCCTTAGAAAGAAAGAAAGAAAGAAAGAAAGAAAGAAAGAAAGAAAGAAAGAAAGAAAGAAAGAAAGAAAGAAAGAAAGAAAGAAAGAAAGAAAGAAAGGAAGGAAGGAAGAAAGAAAAGAAAGAAGGGAGGGAGGGAGGGAGGGAGGAAGGAAGGAAGGAAGGAAGGAAGGAAGGAAGGAAGGAAGGAAGGAAGGAAGGAAGGAAGGAAAGAAAGAAAGAAATGATCTTAGGGGCAGGAATGACAGCATAGTGGGTACGACATTTCATGTCTTGCACGGGGTTTGAATTCCAGCGATCCATATGGTCCACGAGCACTTCCAGGAATAATTCCTGGCCAATAGTAATCCCTGACCACCATTGAGTGTGGCCCAAAATAAATGAATGAAATTTAAAAAATTACAAATAAAAAAAATGAAAATGCCGAGTATGTCCCCAAAACAATGCCAAGAGCAAAAGCAAAACAGTCAAGTGTGAAAAGAGAAATAAATTTATTTGGTTTGTTTCAGGTCCCAGACAGCAATGCATAGGGCTTACTCGTGGGTCTTGACTGAGGAAATACTCCTGGTTGTACCTGGGGTCCATTCTGGATGCCGGGGATCAAACCAGGAGTGATTCCTGAGTGCAGAAACAGAGAGACCCATATGTATCACCAGCTGGGCGCCAAAATGAAACAAACAAAGGAAAAAAATATGTTGAACTCATAAGAAATAAAGCCAGGGGCTGTGGAGGTACTCCAGCAGGTTGGGGCTCGCATTTAACCTGCACACACTTAGCCTTCTGACCCCTGTTCATTCCTCCAGGGTGAAGATCATGGCCACATCGGGGAAGGTCACCGTGACCTGAACTGACATACACAGGGGACATAAGTGAGGACATCCTACCCCAGTCTATGGGGTATGAGTATGAGACAACCGAGAGACCTAGAGGAGTTCAGGGCCTTCCACTCCTCTGCTCACTCCGGTCAGGAGGAACCAGCCTCCACCCACATTTCTGTCTGATGAGTCCAGGAATCGCTCACAAGAAGCCAGATGTGCTACAATGACACTAGACTAGAAGGTTCTTGCAGGTTCTGGACTTGCATGCAGCCACCACAGGGATAAATCCAATGAGCACTGCAGAGAGTAACACCAGAGCACAGACCCAGCAAGTTGTGGACCAAAGCATTAGACAACCGTCCCCCGCCAATGCCATATCCCACAGTCCCTGTTCTAAGTTCCAGGGATGAGAAGGGGACACCCCATGTCCAGCGAGTGACTCAAAGCTGTGAGAGGACATATGTGCCTGAAGGACTCGGAACTCCTGTTTCAGGGTCACCCCAAATCCTTCCTGAGGCAGGTAAAAGTGACGACCCCCAATACCTCTGCCGGCCCGAGATCCTTTGCTCCCAGGGACAGGCTCATCCTCAGAACTGCACATTTACAGCAGCAAGTGAATGAGAGACTTCGTCACTGAGCAGGCGTCTCTCTCACAGAGGAAACGCATGTCCTGGGGCCAGAATCACTGGAGTTGCCAGAGCAGAGACAGGGCATGCATTCCCTGGGTCCTGATGACTGTCAGGGATGAATCCGGAGCGCAGAACTAAGAGGAAACCATGAACATCTTCATTGTGGCACAAAAACAAATGAAAAAAAAATAAAGCAGCAGGATGGAGTAACGGGACAGTGAATCCGAGAAACCTGGATAAGACTGGCGATCCCTGCTGTCCATATGGTCCACCAAGAATCATGAGGTGCATTTTTGGAGTGCAGAGCCAGTAAAAATACCACAAATCATGGGGTGTGGCCCCTATTGCCTCCCCAACAAAACAAAACCCTCAAAGAAGTTAGCCTTGTACCACTAGCACCCCATAAGATCTCCAAGTTCTGACAGGAGTGATCCAGGAGCACTGAGTTGGGAATACTTATTGACAACATCAAACCTAAACATAACAAAACAAACAGGGACAAAAGTGGCCTTAGACAGCAGTCAGTCACCCCTGCCAGAAACCCGATCCCAGGGCTCCCTCCGAAAACAGCTCGAGACAGATCGGCCAGGAAGCCTGTTCATACCTGTCACTACTCCTGTCATTCTGTCACTCTCCTCCTAACTGGGGATAGTGAATCAGACAGCGTGTCACCATCTTCCTGGCTCTAATTCACGAGGATCTGAAATAAGCTCTGTGCAAGCTGGAGAAGTCAGAACCGTGAGCATCAGAGAAGAGTACAATCTCCCAACATTAAACAGAAGTCCCAGCACTGGAACTGGAAATGCTCTGACCAGCGGAAATGATCTGGCACAAGATCCCTGACCTACCTGGAGAAGACACTGCCAGAAGCTCTTTCTTCTCCTTCAGACACAAAGTGGGTTGCGATCTGGGCTGTTGAAGCAGACCAGAGTGTTGGGCTCAGGCTACAGGAGAGGAAACTGATCCCTGAACTCTTCCTTGAATCCTACAGGAAAGTCCCTACAGGCAGGCACCAGGAGCTGAGGTGCTGAGGTGCATCAGCGCCCCCTGCAGGCCCTCACGAGGGCTGCCCCTGGGCCCCTCCCCCAGAGAACACAGCCCTGAAAATGGCTCTGCATGGGGCAGCCAAAGGTGTTCAGTATGGACGAACCTTCAGTCACCCTCTGGCAGGGTAGACAGGGACACGTGCGTGGGTCATTTCTACTTGAGCCCAGGGTCACTTCTATGTCCAGGTTAGCCCAAGGTGCAGCCCCAGGTCTGTCCAGCTAGTACCCGTCTCATCTGTGTCCTTATTTACTCTAATCCCAATCAGCACAACTGATGGGCCTCACCCAGCACTCGCTCCTGTCTTGCGGCAATACATTTGAGAACTGCACAAACAGCGTGTTGTAGAGTATAGGTATCCTATATCTGCTGTTTACTAAGGACCATGGTATGAACCGTTTCTATTATTTAACTATAAATATTCTATTCTGGGGGGCAGAGTGATAGTACAGCACATCTTATCAGCCTACCCAAGACAAATACCTGGGCAAAACTTATGGGCCTCTGACCCCAGCTGGCAGCAATGATCCCTGAGTCAGGTGTAAGGCCTGGGCACTGTTGGGGGTATCCCAGAAGTACGGCAACAACAAAATGGAAACTAACAAAGCAGAGGGAAAAAAAGAAAGAAAAATTCATCTGCAACGACAAAATCTCACATGAAACATTCAAACAGTCAAAGAGCGTGTCCTTAAAACCCTGTTTAATGGCTTTTTCTATTCTGCAAAAGCCCATAGCTTCTCCTGAATGCTCACTCTTCTCTGTCTCTTCTCTCACATGTTTCTTGTGTCTGTGTGTGTGTATTGGGCCAGAAGTGGCAGTTCTCAGGAGTGATTCCCAGCTCTGCACTCAGGGATCAGTCTCGGCAGGTCTGAGGAATCCTGGGATGCAGGGTGCACACTTTGCTTGGCAGGTTCGAAGCAAGCACCCTAATCTCTGTACTACGGCAAGGGGCATTGCTGGGTAAAATTTTCCCAAGCACACTAGAAGTGATCCCCGAGTAAAGTTCTGCATCTTCACAAAACACTATCTGCCTCCAAACACACAACCCTGAGAAACAAAACGACCCACGTACTCACCCAGTGTCCAGTCTCCGGGGACCCTGGTCAGGGAGAGATGAAGTGAGGGGTGGTTCACCTCTTGAGGTGTGGGAGTAGAAATTCCTGACCTGAAAAAAAAACCAATGTTGGGGTAAAACAGATAAGCAGTTAGGGTGTTCACCTTGCTGACCCCGATCAATCTTCTGCATCCAATTCGACCCCTTAGAGCACTGAGAGAATAATTCCTGAGCGCACATCCAGGAGTGAAACCTGAGCATCTCCACATTCTCCTTGAACCACGTGACAAAAGGTGGCCGGACTAAGTGGCTTTGGCACCAACCAAAAATAGGATAATACATAAATTTTCCTGGGCAAAACCCAGCCCCTTGTGAGAGCCCGCACTGGGCGCCCGGCATTCTCAGGCGACCAAGGAAAAGATGAAGGAAACCTTAACTCTTGTCCGAGGCAGCTGAATGGGGCTACTCAGAGTGAATCTGGAGGGTCTCGGGTCACTCGTGTCCGGCCAAAGGGGCCAGGACGGGCCCAGCGCAGCCCGTGTGGAGGGTTGGGACGGCTAAGACCCTGCTCTCGGCAGCCCCCTCGCTTAGCCCCGAGAACAACCAATGGGCCAATGGGCAGTGCATAATAAGCCTTTAATTCCGAGCCGAATAGCATACTTATAGAACATCTGAGGAGTGTTGAGGTACAGGCCTGCATGTATTGTGATTTATTATTTACAAAAGTCAAGCATTTCAACAGAGGCAATTCTTTTGGAGGAATTAACTCAAGGAAACGTTCTGTCTGAGACTAGACTTAGAAATTCGCTCAGGGGCTACAAGCATCTCTTTCTTTGCTCTTTACCTACTTGTACATATTTAACAATTAAGTTTATTTCTTATTAATATTTGTATTTATCTGGATACACACATTAAGAAACATTCCAAAACTTACTTCTCTGAGATCCAGGAGTAAAGGTTAACAGCTGGCTGTGATTTTGCCATAAATTCTACATTGAGTGCTCAGGCTGGTATAGCTTCCCCTACCACATAGGGTCCGGTCTTTAAACTCATGACAGCTTGGAAACAAAACCATGATTTATGATTCCTAGACTTTCCCGTATTGAAGCCAAAATATCTTTGCTGCTTGCCCCAGGTCCATCCAGAGATTCTTGATGGGATCCAGTTCTCTGGTGTTAGAAACTATGACAAGTGAAGCCTGAGTCAAGTAAATTTGATGGATGCCCAGGAGTAAATATATTCAAAAGTCAATTAACCTTCAAATAGTAATTGCTTAGCATTAACATTTTTTCTTTTGAAGCAAAGAACATTGCTCTATAGTAATAGATTACAGATAATATCCGTTATAGGGGAAAGAGAAATACAAATAAATGACTATAGATGCAAAGACTGGAGTCAGTAGAAGGTTTGACTTCATGAGTTAAACTTGGGGGATTAGGAGAGCTCACACAGAATTATAACCTTCTATGGGGGAAGAAAACTGGCAATTCACAGATCAAGCCTAAAGCACGTAGGGTTAATATCCAACACTCATGTGTAAAGACAAATTCTAGAGTGACACATTTAAAGTGTGTCCTTTAGTCCTCTTTTCTGTTTTTTTTCTACATTACAGAAATCCGTATTTTCTCTTGAATTCTAGTACTCTCTTTCATTGTTCTCACATCCTCTGTGTATGTCTGTGTGTGTGCATGTGTTTCGATTTTGGACGGTAACTGGCAGTGCTCAGGGGTTATTGCAGCTCCGGGATCAGGGCTCAGCCCTAGTGTGGCTCAAGGACTATATGAAATACCAGACCTAAATTGAACCTGGGTTGGCTGATTGCAAGACAAGCACCTACTTGCTGTACTTGCTCTGGAACCTTCTAAGTGAATTATTTCCACCAAATCAGGAGTGACTCTGAACAAAGCTTCCCCAACACCACCAACAACCCTGAAAATCAATTATTTCTCTTTAAAGAAACCCCAAAACTTTAGCCCTATTACTCACCACAATAGCTGGGGGCAGTATGGTCAGGGAGGGAATACATGTTGGGGTGCTTTGCAACTAAACCTTAGAAAGCAGAAATACTTGACCTAGGGGAAAAAACATAAAAGTTGGGAGGAGAGACAGTAAAGCAGGTAGGGAATTTGCCTTGCATGCAGCCAAACCAGATCAATCCCCAGCATCCCATGTAGACCCCGGGTACCATCAGCAGAATTCCCGAGTGCAAAGCCAAATGTAAAACCTGAGCATATCCTGATATGGTACAAAAGCCCAAGGAAACCAATAATGAAAATGTTTCACTTGCAAACCCCACCCCCTGCAGGGAACCAGTGAAAAACAAGTATGACAGCACTCCCCAAGCTTGCAGGTCCCCGCCCCTCACAGCGCAGAAACGGGGAGACAATGGGCACACACAGGAGGCATCTCCGGTCCTGCAACAAAATCTCCCTTCACAGCCGCCCTACCACGCTAGGTGCCAATTCCTCCTGTACCCATGAGACCAATGGCAGCCAGAGCCAGGGAACCACAGCTAGAGTAGAAAGGATTCCTGAAGGGTCCACTGTGATGTCACTTCCGCGTCTGCCAGGGGCCTTAAAGGGCCATGGCCCAGATTTAGAGAACCAAGCTGAACTGGTGGTGCAAGGGGAATGCACTAAATAAAGGAAAGGAGAGGCACCTGATGGGGTGGTGGGCCACAGAGTGGGGAGCTGGAGGGAAAGAGAAGACCCCTGATCCTATATTGGTCAGTCAAATATGGAACCAATGCTATCACAGTCCCTCAGGAAAAACAGGTGGGTTGATTGAAGGAAAAACAGGCAGGTAGGTACAAGGCACCTGACGCTGGGAAATTAATCAAGATGGGGTTAGAGCACTGACTCCGAAGCCAGCCCTGGAGATTCAGAGAGGAACTGGCCTAGCAGCAGCCCAGAGAGCTGGACAGACACTGGAAAGGGGAAAAGGCTGGAAGAAAACAGTCTTTGGAAAAAGCCCTACCACTGGACTCCTGCCTACAAGGGAAACCACAGGAGGCAGTTTCAGAAACACTATTTCCAATCCAGAGGATGGGGCAAGAGGGGTAGTACAGTGGGCTGGGCAATTGCTTTTCATTCAGGCAATCTGGGTTCAAACCTCAGAATTCGAATGGTCCCCTGAGCATCACCGAAGTGAAGAAAGAAATAGCACGGTAGCAATGTTGTCCTATTGTTCATCGATTTGCCTGAGTGGGCATCAGTAACATCTCCATTGTGAGATTTGTTGTTACTGTTTTTGGTATATCGAATATGCCACATGTAGATTGCCAGGCTCTGCCATTCGGGCGAGACACGCTCGGTAGCTTGCCAGGCTCTCAGAGGGGTGGAGGTAGACAGAAATCAGTATACATTAGGAAAATAATTATTTTACAGGCAAGGAAGAACAAAGAATTTGCACTGATGATTATTTACCAAAGTTGACCACTTTTTATGGTTCTATTTATTGAAGCTCTATGCATGTTTGGGAGCTTAAGAAGCAATCTCTTTGGCCAGAGTGATATAACAGTGGGTAAGGTGTTTGCCTTGCACATGACCAGACAGGGTTTGATCCCTGCATCCCATGTGATCGCCCAAGTACAGCCAGTTGAAATTCATGAGTGCAGAGATATGAGTGACCGCTTAGCATCACTGGGTGTGACCCAAAAAGCCAAAACAAAATAAGTAGCAATCTCATTTTTAATGTTTTGGTTTGTTTGTTTTTAGACTTCAGTCAATGGCACTCTGTGCATACTCCTGGCTCTGTGCTCAGGAACCACTCCTGGTGGGGCTCCAGGGACCAATGTGTGTGCATGGTATTGAAGTCAGGCCAGCCCCTTGCAAGGCAAGCACCCTACCCTCTGTACCACATCTCCAAACTCAAGCAGCACTCTCTTAAGAAACATATACTTTCAGTATATAAAAAGTATAAACCCAAACATATACTTTGGGTTTTCAGCAAACTCAAAGTTCCTACGCCTCCTCCCTGCTGCAAATACCTAATCACGCATTTGTCTATCCACTGAACCCCTTTCCAAGGCCCAGCTCTTCCTGCTATCCTATCCACACGGCGTCCTTCTTTCTCTGAATGGCTGGAGTACTCACTGTATTGTTTGTCTATGATCTTCCTATGTAAACACTAGCAAACTTTTTAACAGACATAGTCAGTTTTTCTGAGTCATAGTCACAAAGTCCTTTTTAAATTTCATTTTTTAGTAACTACAGAAAACTTCAATGAGATTCTCTTATAAAAGTTTCCATGTCTGGGGCTGAAGAGATAGTACAATGTGCAGGAACTTGTCTTGTCCACAGCCAACCAAGGTTTGATCTTCAGCATCCCAATCAGTGCCCAGTTCACTGCTAGAAGTAATTCCTGAGTGCAGAGCCAGGAGTAACTCCTGAGCATCTCCAGCTGTGCACCTCTACATACACAGAAAAAAGCTTCAACATCTATATGTAAATTTATATTTGGAATCTCCAAGAAAAATTATATAAAAAGAGTCTGCTAAATTTCTTAAATATTGGTAGGCAAACAAGGACTATCTAGACAAATTCTAGCCCTCATCTCTGGGAGTATAAGGTCTTAATAATTTAATATTGCCAAGAGATTGGATCAAGCCTACCAGATGACCACAAATGTAGATATCTATGCAACACTTGTAAGACGATTTACGGCCCTCTAATTTCCAATGTACTTGAAATGTAATACTACCCTAGATGTGAATAAGACTGCCTTGGGCCAGAGCAATAGTACAGCAGGAAGGGCATTTGCCTTGCACGCAAATGACCTGGGTTTTATCCCTGGCATCCCATATGGTCCCCCGAATACCACCAGGAGTGATTTCTGAGTGTTAAGCCAGGAGTAACCCCTGAGCATCGCCATGTGATCCCCCAAAGAGAAGACAGGCAACAAAGCACAACAATAGCATTAGCATTATCTCTGCCTTGACTTTACATCCTATCACAATAATTTTACTCATATTACACAGATGTTACTGACATCACTCACATTTATCACCGCTTTTAAGTTTCAAGAATCTTAAACTACCCTCTAGATCACCTCTGCTCACAGTGTTTCCATCGAAATGAGGATCTGGTAAGTCTCCCCAGTCATCATTCAGCTACCAACCAGACAGTTCTTTCTCAGCATTCTATATTTCTAAGTGATCACCAGAGGCCACTCCATAATGATCATCTCCTGTGCACAGTACAAAAAGAGTTTCAAGCAGCTATCATTAAAAAAAAACAAACTAACTATTCCCACGTTTTAATTCAATGATCTTGCTGTTTAATGTATTAATTTTAAAAGCACATATTACTATATGACAAAGTTGGTTCCTTTTCATTTTTATAACTGTATTTCAGTGTAACTGGCATTATTTGTAGATATGTAGTTTAAGCACCAAAAGCTTATTCTGATCAGGGATTCAACGCATAAAAAATCAAAAGAACACATGATCCAAGGAGCTATAAAGTAAAAAACCCTGCTTGGTTTATTGATCCAATGAGAGAATTAGCAACGCTATATTGAGTACCTATTGTATTAGTCTGAGCAAGCTGAAATGACTGTTTTTAACCAACCAAAATGATGATTTCACACAATTCCAATCTAATGACAGGCCCAACATATAAGCCCACTAATAATGAATGAAAAAAATGGCTGCACTGTGAAGGTCACTGCCCGGAGGAGAAGTCAGGATTGATGAAGTGGTAAGAGGAGGCCAGCACACAGCAAGAAGACATCAGAAGACAAAGTGACCAGAGTGGATTACCCATTTAATTATTCCAAATACAAATGACCCAGATACACTGCAATGCTTATTGTTTTCTATGACCTAACATTGATCAGAACCCTCGCCCCAAAACCTTATTAATACTTCATTTCTTCCCCAAGTTACTTTATCATAATATGTTACTTTATACTAATAAGCCAACTTTAAAATCAAGAAGCCAGAAATACTGCCTTATATTTACATGCCACATCCATGTGCCTAATGTTCAAATGGCACTTTATAACTTCACTGTATCACTGTCATCCTGTTGTTCATCAATTGCTTGAGCCGGCACAGTAATGTCTCCATTCGTCCCTGTCGCATGCCAGTGTATGCTGATTGCATACTGGGGACTCTTTCACGGTCAGCGTAATGAGGACCGTCATTGTTACTAGTTTTGGCATATTAAACACGCCACAGATAGCTTGCCAGGCTCTCACTTTATAACTTACAAAAAATTTCATACCCATAACTCTACTTCATCCGAATCACATCCCTGCATAATATGTGGGGTATATCCACATTCTCCAGGTTACACAACATACACCCACCCAAAAGGACTCACAGAACCCCAGAATTAAAATTTTTAAAAAGGGGAAAAAAAGAAACATACAGCTTCTCTCCAGTAATGTACCTATGAATACAAAGGAAAGAGAAATAAAACGCTTTCCACACATCTCACATTCAATTTCTCTCTAGTTTGAAATTGCTTGTGCTGATGAAGGCTGTCTCACAGTCCTTACACTAATATGGTTTCTCTCAAGTGTGAATTCTCCTATGAGTAGTAAGTACTAAGGCTATACTACTACGGTATTATGCCTTATGTATGTCAGGCCTTCCCAGACTCCTGACATACATAAGGCTTCTCTGCACTGAGTACCCATATGTGTTTTAAGGGCAGATGATCAAATGAAGGCCTTTCTACATGCCTTACATTTCTAAGGTTTCTCGACAGTGTGCATTCTGTTATGTCTAGACAGCTCTGAGTATTTGAGAAAGGTCTACCTACACTCTTGACATACAAGAGTTCTACTATGTACAGTGAGCACTGAAGATGAGCTAAAGTGCTTCCCACATTCTTGACACTACTAAGGTGTTTCTCCAGTATGACTTCTCATATGCTGAGTAAAAACTGCTTGCTGAGTGAAGGCCTTTTCACAAACTTTACAATTATGAGGCTTCTCTCCAGTGTGAATTCTCCTATGTACTGTAAGATAGGAAGACATGCTGAAGGCCTTCTCACACTCACGCCCCTTTTTAGATCACGCCCCCTGAGATACAGGTCACACCCCAGTTTCTACGTTGTGGGCGCTCTCGGGACTCGAGGCCTGGGAATAGGGCCGATTGGAGGGAGCCAGACGGGATGGCAGGGCTCGAGGGGCACAGGATGGGGCGGCGGCTAAAGGTCTGATATCCAGGCAGCCGCGTGGGAACCGGGGGGCACCCGGGGAGGCGTGGCTGGGATTCCATGATTACCTGTATTATCCAAAGATTTCTAAAGGTAAAAACAACAACAATAATAATAACAGCAACAATAATATTATCCTAAGATTTCTAAAGGGCTGGTTTTAGAACCCAGTAAGACTACGGACCCTCTACTCACAGCAGTAGGCTAAAAAAGTTCCACCCTGCAGTGGCCAGACCTCCACTTTCAAGTCACATTCTAGTTCCAAGGAACTATCCTGCCAACATAATATTAATATTCAACATGCGAATCTTACCATCTCACTCGTTTTTGGTTACTCAATTCCGAAATCAAATTGTTGCAGTGAAAACCCCTGAAGCTGCGATTTCCTTTCTGAAATAAAACATAAAACACAATGGAAGAGTTAGTAATGTTGGGGCTTGAGTGATAGCACTGTGCTTAGGGCACTTGCCTTGCACAAGATAAATCCATGTTCGATTCTCAGAATCCCTTACAGTTCCCCAAGCACTGCCAGCGGGAATTCCTGAGTGAATGATTCAAGAGTAACCCCTGAGAATTGCTTGGTGTTAGCCAACAAGAATAAATAAAGAATCAGTAATGGAAAGTATTTGAAAGATATCCATTGTTTGGAAGCTGGGAGCAGCTTGCGAATTCACGAAGGAGTGTTTTGAGTTTTTTTTTTTATTTTTATTTTTTAAATTTTTTAATTGAATCACCAAGTGGAGGGTTACAAAGTTCTCAGGATTATGTCAGTTATACAATACTCAAACACCCTTCCCTTCACCAGTGCCCATCTTCCATCACGAACCCCCCCAGTATATCTGCCGCCCCCTCCCACCTCCCCAGTCCCCACCCTTGTACGTGATAAGTTTCACTTCGTTTACGCTTATCTCGATTACATTCCATGTTTCAACACACAACTCACTACCGTTGCTGGGGTTTCCCCCCAAAAAGAAAAAGACAGTCCTATTGCCAAGGAGGCATTTGATAGTTCTCCATTGCTAAGAATATAGAGATAATAAGTCCCGCTGTTTGTTACATAACTTTTCCTTTTCCCGATTGACCCGCGCCACCGAGTTCACGCCTGTTTAGTAATCGCCACGCTGTCTGACAAAGGGAAAAAAAAACCGAAGAGGATGGTTATTTCCCGTCATCAGCTGGCGTGGGGCTCTGGCTTAGTTGATAGTCTAGTAGAGTGTCTGCAAGCAGTTTCTGGAACCAAAGGTCTTGCGCTGATATCGGCTCCGGCTTGAGATACCACCAGCGTCCCGCTGGTCCATGTACATAATTTTTCCCCTTATATCCCATTCCCACGCCACCAGGTCTGTTTGCTTAATGGCCATCACACTATGTTTGACACCACGCCGCGTTTCTTCCCGAGAAAGAAGGATATTTCTTCTCAGCCGGCTTGGGGATATAGCTTAGTTCAGTCTAGAGAGATGGCTACCACTTTGATTGCCTTCAATATTTCAACAAAATACTTACTATTCTTGTTAGGATCTCCCACAAAAGTCTGACCCATTAAGAAGGAACCATTACATATTGCTGATACTAAGATGACATTAGGTCACGCGGCGCGTGGTTTTGGGTTTCTGTCTAAAGTCCAGGGAAAATTCTGTCTGAAATTCTATCACTACAATCTTTTACCCTTTTATGGTGCTCATAAGAAGGGAAAACCTAGAGAAATACCGGGCCCCCCGCATGGGCGGAAGTGGGAAAGCTCCCTTGTCCTCTTCCGTCATACTGGGGCTGCGGGCGCGGCGAAGTGGGAAAGCCCACGTGGCTGCACTCTCTTTAAGTGTCCGATGTGGGTGGAGACCAGTACTTCCCCGCCCTCGATCTCCCGCCAGCCGCGCCGCGCATTTGGGTGCATCTCTCCATTTTGTGCTCAGAGAAGTGGGGTGGAGGCTGTGCTGTGCTCAGGAGAGCTTGAAGGAGAGAGAGAGAGATTAAAAAAAAGAGAAACGCCGGGCCCCCGCACGGGGGACCTGGCGGAAATGCTCAAGTCACATACTGCAGGTTGCTGGCGGGCTGCTGGTGTCCAAAGCAGCTCCCTCCTCTTCCTCAGTCATACTGGGGCTGCGGGCGCGGCGAAGTGGCAAGTTTTGTTTTTAATGCAGACCTGGTGATATCTGGGAACATACGAGATGTCAGTGTTGCAAGCTTTGTCTGCCATGTGCAAGGCAACTACGCTTACTGTTGCATTAGCTCTCCGTCTCAAATCAGCATTTTTTCATAGGCTCATGCATTCACTATGTAAAAAGGAAAGCAAAAGACACTTCTTTTTTACTTCTTATTTTTTTCTTTTTGGGTCACACTTGGAGATCCACAGGGGTTAATCCAGGCTCTGCATTTAGGAATTGCTCCTGGCGGTGCTCAGGGGACCATATGGGATGCTGGGAATTGAACGCGGGTTGGCCGCGTGCAAGGCAAGCGCCCTACCTGCTGTATTATCGCTCCAGCCCCACAAAAGTTATTTCTTCGTGGATTAGATACAATAGTAGGGAGGGTACTTCCCTCACATGAAGCTGAAAGGGTTTGATCGCAAAGTTTCACAAATGTAACCTCTGAAAACTGCCAAGAATAAACACTGAAAATTCCGAGCCTCAAAGACAAAAATAAATTTAATTCACTGACAAAGCTTGCTAATGATATGAGGACAAAAATAAGCATGAAAGAAAGAGTAGAGTGGTAACTAGATTCCCCTCAAAGGGCATACCATCAGTACAGACTGAACAATAGACCGGTGAAGCACAGACAGGGGGCCAATGGCTGTGAATCCCATGAATATTCTACATAACTGACAGATAAGAAAATGACAACAAAGCCAAGAAAAGAAAGAATAGGATCATTCTATGATAAGCATTTCGTGAAATTAAGGGCATCGTGAGCGTGGCACAGACACCTGTATCCAGGAGCCCAAGGCTTCCATGGTCAGCAGCGTGACTCACATGAACTCAGGCATCCACACACATCCAAAGGCCCGAGCCACGGAGAGTCCTCAAACACTCACCTGCACACATGCCTCTTCTCCCCGGCTTTGGGGCTCCTCCTTCAAGCCAGGAGATCACTGCAGGCTGATCTTAGATTTTATAAGGAATGATCTTAGATTTTTAAAAGGAGTGATTTTAGCACCCACTAAGACTACGGACCCTCTACTCACAGCATTAGGCTACAAAGTTCCACCCTATAGTGGTTAGACCTCCACTTTCAAGTTACATTCTTGTTTCAAGTAACTATCCTGCCAACATAATATTAATATTCAACATGTGAATCTTACCAACTCACTTGTTTTTGGTGGCTCAATTCCCAAATCAAATTGTTACAGTGAAAACCCCTGAAACTGTGATTTCCTTTCTGAAATCAAACATAAAACACAATGGAAGATTTAGTAATGTCGGGACTGGAGTGATAGCACTGTGGTTAGGGCATTTGCCTTGCACAAGACCGACCCAGGTTCGATTCTCAGAATCCCATATAGATCCCCAAGCACTGCCAGCGGGAATTCCTGAGTGAATGATCCAGGAGTAAACCCTGAGCATTGCTTGGTGTTACCCAACAAGAATAAAAAAAAGAATCAGTAATGGAAAGTATTTGAATGTCATCCATTGTGGGGAATGTTGGGAGAAGCTTGCGAATCCACGAAGGAGCATTTTGTGCTTCATTTTTTTAACCAGACCTGGTGATGCCTGGGAACACAAGAGATGTCACTGGTTTCAACCTGTGTCTACCATGTGCAAGGCAACTACCCTTCCTGATGTATCAGCTCTCCCTCTAAAATCACCATTTTTTTCATAGGCTCATGCTTTCACTATGTAAACAGAAAAGCAAAAGACACTTCTGTTTTACTTATTAATTTTTTGCTTTTTGGGTCACACCTGGCTATTCACAGGGGTTACTCCAGGCTCTGCACTTAGGATTTTCTCTTGGCGGTGCTCAGGGGACCATATGGGATGCTGGGAATTGAAACCAGGTTGACCGCATGCAAGGCAAGCGCCCTACCTGCTGTATTATGGCTCCAGCCCAATAGAAGTTATGTCTTAGTAGAATCGATAGAATAGCAGGAGGGCACTTCCCTCACATGAAGTTGACAGGGTCTGACCCCTGAGCACCACCAAAAGTAGCCTCTGAAAACTACCAGGAATAAACACTGAAAGTTCCGAGGCCCAAAGCCAATAATAAATTTAATATACTGACAAAAATTGCTAATGATCTGAGGGCAAAAATAAGCATGAAAGAAAGAGTAGAGTGGTAACTAGATTCCCCTTAAAGGGCATACCATCAGTACAGACTGAACAACAGACCGGTGAAGCACAGAGAGGGGGCCAATGGCTGTGAATCCCATGAATATTCTACATACCTGACAGAGAAGGAAAAATGACAACAAAGCCAAGAAAGGAAAGCACAGGATCATTCTATGACAAGCAGTTCGGGAAATTAAGGGCATCGTGAGCGTGGCACAGACAACTGTATACAGGAGCATGAGGCCTCCAGGGTCAGCAGCGTGACTCACATGAACTCAGGCATCAACACATTTCCCAGGGCCCAAGACACAGAGGGTCCTCAGACACTCACCTGCACACATGCCTCTTCTTCCATGGCCTCATGGATCCTCCTTCAAGCCAGGAGATCACCACAGGCTTCAACCCAGGAACCCCTGTCCCCATAGAGAAATGATATTGGTGACAAGCCAACTCCATGTGTCCCAAACAAAACCACGCAAATTTCTAGAAGAGCTTGAACAGAAACTCCACTTCTGATAAGCCCCAAATTGGTAGTTATCAGTCACAGAAGTCCCAAGTTTTAATTTCAGTCTGAAATTGTTATGCTGAAGCCCCCCAAAAAGCACAGGAAGTGACTCCAAGCACTGAAATACAACAGAAACTAATGGCATGAGTCCCTAAAAAGAAAGTGAACTTATGCTCAGAGCGATAGTCGAGCAGGGCAGGCACCTGATGACGCACAGAGAGAGATTTGATCTGTAGCAACCATAAGGGACAGGAGTAATGCCACGAGAAATTCCTGAATATACAGCCAGAGTTATCCCTGAGCACTGCTGGGTATAGGACCCTAACATAATCAAAACTCAAAAAAAAATAACAAATGTAGTTGCAGGTCAGGTACAATAGAATACCTGCCATATAGGTGCTGAGCCATTTAGTCAACAGCACCCCTGTGGGCCCCTGTGGTCATACAAAAAGTAGATTTATTTAGCAATGGAACGAACTATTCACAGGAAGCTTATCGATAGTACAGCACATGGGGGGCTTTCCCATGCTCTTCACTGACCTGGGTGATCCCCTGAATCCCAGCAGCAAGCCTGACAATTGCCAAGTGTGGCCAAATAACAAAAACAGAAAAAGAGAAATGATAGTTATCAACATTGCTCACAATAATCCTGGACCATCAGAACCACTGTCCCTGGGGAACACAAAGACCAGCCCTGCTTCCAAGCTGCTCTCACCGAAGGCCCGTAGGTGGTAGCAGGTCTCCAGTGGCCCTGAGCACATACGCTGTGGGATAATAACAAATACAATAGAAAACAAAGCGGCAGATGGAGTTACACTACAGCGGGTCTGGCGACTGTCAATCCCCACTGTCCAATCTGGTCCGGCAAGCACTGCCAGCTGCATCATTGAGTGAAGTGCCAGAAATAACCCAAGAGAATCACTCGTTGTGACCCTCCTATCACCTCACAAATCAAAAGGCAATGCCTGCCACAGAGGCGGGGACGGGTGGTGGGGTATGGAATGAGGGGGTGGGAGGGATATGGGATCATCGGTGGTGGAGAAGGGGTACTGGTGGAGGGATGGGTACTCGAGCATTGTATGACTGAAACACAAGTACGAAAATATGGACATCTGTTAACTGTACCCGCACGGTGATTCACTAATTAAAAAATTTAAAAAAATTAAAAAGGAAAATGTTGCATAGATCAAAGTACAGTTACTTTGCAAAGACAATTACTATAAGTGAAACAGATATAAAGTACACAATAATTCCTGTCCTAAAATATAATGATCACTAAATGTTGCTCAAAAGAAAAAAAAAACAAATAAAACTGAAGACAGACTTGAATCCATGCCACCAGATAGGGTCCCTGAGATCTGGTAGGAATAACTGAACACTGAGATAGAAGTGCTCACAGAGCACTGCTGGTTGTGGCTAAATCCAAATAAAAGGAATCCAACACACAAGGACAAAGTAGCCTCAAATAGCAGAGAGTCGAAGCAATCAGACCAGGAATTACATCCCAGGACTCCTTCCTGAAACTCAAGAGACAGAGACCCTAGAAACCGGTATGTGCCTGTTACTGCATCATGTCACCACATCGTTCTCCTCCCACCTGGGGACAGTGTGTTAAATCTCGCGTCACAATTATCTGTAGCTTCTGTAATTCCCAAGGATCAGCAGTTGGCTCTGTGGAATCACCTGGAAGAGAAGTCAAACCCATGAGCTCCAGAATGGAGCACAACTCATGGCCCTGACCGGACTCCCTGCACTGGATTCAGAAAGGCCCTGACCAGCATCACCCTCAGGCACAGCTCACAGATCCACCCAGAAAGACATTGCCAGATGTTCCTTCCTCTCCAGGGGACACAGAAGTGCGTTGTAATCCACGATGCCCTTCGCTCTCAGGGAAGGTAAAGCAAGCAGCTAACCTGCTGTCCTGTTCTTAGGGCTCTTGGGTCTATCCTAACTGAAAATTCTTTAATTTCTGAACAAATATATCTAGCTGAATAGGTAAGAATCAGGTCCCAGAGTCAGATCAATGAAACACAGGGGAAGGTGGACACTGGCCTTGCACACAACTACCCGGGTTTGACCTCCCTCATCCCTACCGTCCACAAAGCCTACCAGGAGTGATTCCTGAGAGTAGATTCAGAAGGAAGCCCAGATTATGATGTATGTGATCCCAAATAAAAAACACACACTCAAGAAATGTAAGTTGTGGGGGCCAGAGCGATAGCACAGCGGGTAGGGCATTTGCCTTGTACGTGGCCGACCCGGGTTCGATCCCCGGCATCCCATATGGTCCCCCAAGCACTGCCAGGAGTAATTCTTGAGTGCAAAAGCCAGGAGTAACCCCTGAGCATCGCTGGGTGTGACCGAAAAAGCAAAAAAAAAAAAAAAAAAGAAATGGGAGTTGTGCAATAAGTAGGAAAAAGTACATCTTCTATCACAACTTTCTGGAATTTAACCAGAGTAAAAACATTTTTAGATGGACTCAGTGATAGCACAGAGCATGGGGTGCCTGCCTGGCATGCAAATCAATCAAGTTTCAATCTCCATCAGATGGAAAGGGTCCCCACGTCTTGCAGAGGGTGATCAATGAGCAGAGCCAGAAGTACTCATTTACGTCACAGGAATGACCAACTGAAAATCAAACTATTATACTGTAGCAGTCGGCTTCCAAGGTCAGGGCCTGCACTCTTCGCCTATCTCTTACACCAGAATTCAAATTCTATATTAATCCTGTGAACCCTCTGATAAGAACAAACTGGCATGCCCACGGAGGCTAGGACAATGCCCACCTTGTAGATTTCACGGCAGGGCTGCAGACACCTGGCAGCTCCTGGTGTGACCCTGAGCTGAAAACAGTTTGTAATTTCCAAGGTTTGCATCCGTCTGACTCAACTTTACACCCTGAATCCCTGAGTACTGCTGGATTTGAGATTGCCTCTCCCCTCTCCTCTGACAAAGGCACAGAGAAATTCGTCTGCCAACAGTGATATGTGAAATTCAGCAATAAATCTCAAGGCTCCACTCTTTGTTTTATTTTGGGCCACACCATGGGATGCTCAGAATTTACAGGTCAAGTTTTCACAGATTATGTCATTTTACTCATTCAGTTATGTGATCCTGTGTAAGAAAAGTAGGCGGAACATACTTTTAGCCCAAAAGAAATCTAAATGATGAAAGTCTATAATTTTGCTCAGAGACACCAAGCCCTTCGTTTCCAGCTGACAGCCTCTTGTTCGAAGTTTTCCAGCATGTTTACATCTAAGAACTTCCAATGAAGGTATGAAGAGAGGTGCAGGAGAGAGCACACTAGGCTGGAGCAAATGCAGGCCACATGGAAGCTCGAGAACCTTCACTGGTACCCACTGGCACTGCTAATGTGAAGAAAGCAGGGCGCAACCCTCAAACACAGCCAGTTGTGTCCTCAATTCCCAGCCCATTTGCTCGAGTAGTGAGATAGATCCAGGGATGTGGGGTCCTCCCTGCGGGCGTCATCCTGTCCCACAGGGAGGACCCTTCGTGGGGCTAAGGAGGGGATGCAGCCGAATGAACAGACACAGATGCAGAAGGAGGAGGAGAGAAAGAGAGAGAGTTTATTCTACTGCACTTACAATACTTATACCTCTTGGTGGGAAGAGGTGGTATGCATACTTGGACCCCCATAGGAACAATAGTAAAATGTTGAACAGGCATGGCCATTGGCTAGTGAGACAAGTGGTGAAATGATAAGATGACAGGAATCCCAAGCAGCCTCCGCTTGACTAGACGATAAGAGCCAAGCTCTGTAAGATGGCTCCCTACATCTCCCCCTGTTTTGTTTTAAATTAAATGTGGTCAGGGGAGGCATTGTCCAGTATCCCTTGTGACACAAAGACTCCATTTTTGTATGGAGAGGAGGGAAGGGATAAGTGGACTGGAAAAAACAGTAGGAGTAACGGCTCAAGAGAGAACGGGGGTTCTCCAAGGGTAGAGGAAGCTCTACACACATCCTAGCACTGGACACGAAAGAATGAAAGTACACATCTCAAGGGTGGGGGGGATGCGGGCGACACATGTGCCCAAGCAGCATATGCGCGCACTTCCTTTGTTCAAGGTGGCCTTTATAGGGTTTCTTCAACCTGCCCCCACGTGGGGCTTCTTCCCAGGTAAAAGTCCATTGCTAAGGAGGTTACCAGGGAAGTTGGGAGTGGTGATGGTCTTCTTTAGGCTGGATCACACTTTAATCAGATTAAGGGAGACGTTGAGGAAATTCGAGGAAATTCAAGGAACTTTGCGGGGAGGGGTCCAACCTCCTCAGGGTCCACTGAAGGTCTTATCAGGTCTGTTTTCTGTATCCACAAGGTGGGTCAGTCTCAGGATTCTCCTTCCCAGAGACTTTATTAATCTGCTTCATTGCCAAGGGCCTTTCCCTATCTACCTGCCTACATCATATTCCCCCCTAGAGATTTCACCACCTTAAATCTTTAAGGGGAAAATGGTCGGTGATCCATCTTCTGAAGCTGCTTCATGCTGACAGAGGGGCGCAGACCCTGCCTACACAAGGGGTGAAATCTCATACTACCTTAGTTTTAGTGGACCCCAGGCAATGAACTGGTTGGGTTCCTGAAGTTATCTGAAAGAAAAGATCAGATCAATTAGACTGAGGAATGTCACTTTGAAATGATTAGACCCTAGAGACATGGAAGGTCCTTTCTGACCTAGTAAGGACAAAATAGTTTGTTGTCTTAGAAAACATAAGAGTTAAAGCAACAGAAACCAAAGCAACATAATGCCATACCCATTTCTGTCATAAAAACAATGGAAAAGAATAACTGCTTCACCCATTGGTTGATAGAAAATGACTTCCTATGTCCAGATTTTTCTAGTGGCCTAGAAGCACCACGCCACTTCTCAGGTTGGAAAAGCTATCCATCCACTGAAGCTATCAATTGGAACCAATAGATATTCATACCTTGAATGAGTGTTTGATCATTTGCATGTCAAGCTGCCAATCCTTTCCTTCGTGAGTTCCTTGATGCTGAACAAGTGTTAGGAAAGAAAGCCCAGAATTTCCACTAGGTTCATTAATGAAAAGAAAGCACAGTTCTGAGTTCCTTCCCATGAAAGATGGCTTTCAGACTAGTGATAGCAAGTTCAACATTGAGTCCCAAAGACTAGGCTGCTTACTTTACAGTCAGCAAAACACATTTTACCTGAATTACCCAGAAGGGATACCTTTTAGATCAAGATTAGAATACATTTCCTAGATCACTCTGTAGAATTTAAATCTGATTCTTTAAAAGGCAAGTTACAGAAACATGGTTTTCTCTCCACCTTCATTTTAAAATTTGCCTGATGGCTTAACAAATCTGACTTGTTCTTTTGCATAAACACAGCAATATTGGAGAACTCTCCATTTGGGGTACCCCATTATTTACTGAGAAGTCCTGGGGGTTGGGCTAAAGACAGGAGGCACACCAATAATGGCATTAATTCTATGTGGCATGTCAGAGTTACCCAGGCCTGGCCATAAATGCCCCACGATGAACTGGATGGTCTCAAGTCTTCAGGCTGAACTGGAGGTGGCCTTGGGACTTATTTTCCATAGATGCATCCTGGCAGAGAGGAGTCCATCCCCTCCCTTTTTCGGGGCTGAGAGAGATCCTGGTTTCCAGGGTTTTTCTTGATGCTGAGTAGGCCCAGATTGTGTCAGTCACACAGATTCCCGGATTTCTCATTTTCCATAGCAGTGATGATTTCCATTCTTTCCTTAAGCCAACTGGCCTCTAGGGTCTCCCTGAAGTTTGTAGGGTACTTGAAACAGTACCTGTTAAATACTTGCTCCTGTCATTTAGAACAATCCCTTGACTCTTTCCCTGAAAGAGGGCTTTGGTGTCCCATAATTGATTTTCCTGTCTGCATGAGGGGTAGGCCCTATTACAGAGAGGAAAGACCTTTATCTGGTTTTATGCAAACCAACCTAGTGCCATGAAGCATCAAAAACATACTGAAGGTACAAAAGAAGAGAAAAACATTTCACTTTACTCACAGTGAGATGCAACACACCCATTTGTAGTGGGTCCTAGTCAAAGAAGCTAAAATCTGTAGAGAAAAGAGTGTACAATTTAACATCATATTTAACCCATTCAATCCCATGTTGAAAACCTTGATTCCCATTAATAAGAGCACTGTACTGGGAGTCCAGTGTACAGTTAAACATGTCTAATTCATTTAATCTCATTTGAAAAACCCTTGATTTTCCGCAACTTTTGAAGAATTCAATTATCTAAGAGCATTGTAACAGGAGTCCATACAATCCATCCAATATCTTTTCCACAGATCCTACAAAAACATACTAGAGCAATTCTGCATGTGATTTAAAGAGTTTCTTAGAACAGTGATCACTTTCCTTCCTTCAAACACAACCTAAAACCTTCTACACATTCTTTTACATTCATTCTGTCCTGTAACTTTCCTTCAACCCATTTCAAAATCAACTTCACTTTAACAGGATTACTTCCCTTTTTCCAACTGATGATATCTGCATCCATTATCTTTCTGACTTAAGACATACATCTATATTCCTTATAGTCGTCCCACAAATTTAAACTCTTATTTTACTGAACTCAGTACAACATGATTTCCCAAATTTGGACACTAGTTATCAATCATCTCATTTAAGAAGACAAAACTACTATGCCATAACATTTCAAAAGCATTATCAGTTCTGTAGATAATCAAAAAGTTTTAGAAAGTTCTCACAACATATATTCAGTTGGTAAAATTTCACTTCACATTAGAAATTAACCAGGAGACATCTTAGGATTCAGATTTCTAGGAAAACACAAATATAAAGATTAAAACACTCATAGATTACCATAAAACATTAAGGATCTCACACTTGTGTACAAAGCTCTCTGTGATGGTCCAAGCTAGGTATGATACCTGGTGACAAAGCTTTGCAATGAATAAAGTTATCAGAATAATAACATGCATTTTCATGTACTGGACAGACTGATTTAACAATAGTCAGTAAAATTTTCCACATTTTCCATGAAATTCTCCATTCTTATCTCAAACTTTAACCAAGGCGCAAGGCTATGGCTTCAGACTATTAGACTGACACCTGAGATTAATCTATTATAATTCTTTGCTAAGTAACTCTAGAAGTTTTAGTTACTGAAAGTCTCAGATCAAATAAAACACTTATAGAATAAATTTTGCAACCAATTTTATAACTCTAGAAACTCATATTTTAACTAAACCATTACTCTTTGAACCTGTTTTTACTACAATTATTTCAGCTCACATTCAAATAATCCAATGCAGATGTATATGTACATTGACACAACAGCATAAGACCTTTAAACCATCAATTTTTATGAAACATGAGTAAACCTTCTTTGGCTTAAGTTCAATAGTTCTTGTACCTTAGTTCAAATCATGAGCTTTCTAACTTTATCAATTCCACAGTACAAACATGCTTTCAAACACAGAAAGAGCCCTTTGGGTATATATATATATATATATATATATATATATATATATATATTTTTTTTTTTTTTTTAACCAAACTTTGATAATAACATAGAAAAAAAACATTTGGACTGTCAAATGTTTATGGAAACACAAGTTTATTTTGAGGGTTTCTGTACCTCTGTTGCTTGAAAAACAGCTAAATTCCTCATTAAAACTGGCTGAGGCTTATAAGGTAAACCTTGCACTCTCTGAATTCTTATTTCACTTTTTACTTTTCTGGCTCTAGTTCTGTAGCTTTTCCTAGATAATACAGATACTGGAATTCAAAAGAATTTCAACTGTTAATAACTATTAATGTTCTTCCAATAAGAAATTTAGACTAAAAATTTCAATTTTGTTGTAGGCGCCACATTCTAATTAGAAATCTTAGTTTAAACCTGATCTAACAAGTTCCAAAGATACCTACATCTTTTAAATTGCGGGGTTTCATATCACTCTGCTCTCCCTTGATTTTGTTTGCCCAGGTCTAAGAATTACTGACTTCAAACTAGATCTAACACTCGAGTATTCCACAGACAGACAGACAGTAAGTTCACTAAAAACACCACACGTACACGTGCACACGTCTGCAGTTGATCTATCGATCTGACCCTTCCGAAATGGCAGGGAGAAAACTGAAAGACCGAGAAAGGAAGGAGCAGTTCCCAGGGCAAAGTTAAGCCCTGTAGGCCGATTGGGAACATTGCTCCCCGTTTCCCTGCCTGACCAGCCAGTTTCCTGCCTGTTAAAAATGGGTCAAGAAAGCGCTTTTGTTGATATAAGCTGGAAAAACCTTCAAAATTGTTGAAACCTACGGTGGTCAGATGCTAGCATTTTTTCTTTCTTGGTCAAGACTAGTTCTGAGGCAGGGAACTAGTATCTTCTTATCAGATTTGGGGATAGACTACCTTAGTGATATACTTTTTCATGCCTGATATTATTAAACACTTAACCACATGATCTTGCATTTTCCTGCCTTCTCTGCTGACAATAATAAGCAGAACTAAGAGAAAGATAATGAGACAAATACACACACACTAAAGGCACATGCACAAAGCACACTCCTGCACTCGCTCGGACCGGTCCTTCTTTCACGCGGGTGCGCACCCCACTAACCAGTTCACACAGATTCCTGAACCTGCCCTACCGGCGTTCATGTTATCTTTGGTCTTATCCCCCTGACAATGGGGTTGCTCCAATGTACATTGGGCTCTTTCTAATTAGTAGCTGGCAAACTAAAGGCAAAACAGGGGCAATCATCAGGATGCAAGGGAATTGAGAAAAAGCAGTCTTTTAAATGGAGTACTGTCTTATACATTTCTGAAGGAATGGCTGCTGGGGACGGCAGTCCAGGCTGAAGCGCCCCAAAAATGACTATGGTTTTATTTACTGCTTGTAGATTCTGTAGCACTCGCCAACTGCCGTTTTTCTTTTTTATAAAAAAATGGGTGTGTTCCAGGGGGAGGAGGTGGGTTCTATGGGGGTGGGGTGCCAGGCTCTGCTGGCCTCGGCCTCGGCCTGTAATTTTTCAATGGGAAGGGGCCCTTGGTGTCAATTAGTAAAAGGTCCATTTGTGAGAGAATATCCCAGCCCCAGAGATTGACAGGGAGCCCAGGCAGAACATAAGGGCGCACAGTCCCGGATTTGCCCTCCTTGGTACGCCAATCAACCAGGGACGAACTTAACATAGGGTTTTGGGATTGGCCTATACCCTGAAGGTGAGTCAGCGAGGGGGTGAGGGGCCACTCTTTTGGCCAGTCATTTTTGGCAATGATCGTTACATCTGCACCAGTGTCAATCAGACCCGAAAGCTCCTTCCCGTTGATTTCTAAAGTCATCATGCCCTTGTCCAGGGTCAGGGATTCGGGTTTCGAAGGGGAGGGATCAGGGATGCCAGAAATCACAGGATAAAGTCTTGGAGGCGCCTCCCTGCGGGAGGGCTCAGATAGGGAAGCAGGATGGTCAGAGTCTACAGTAGTAGAATTTGAGGAGGCAGCCCCGTGCATGGGGGTGGCTTCATCCCCACAGACTGAGGGAGCCTTGGAAACAGAGGATAAGCAGGCCATAAAGCAATAAGAGAAAAGAAAGGGTCACTGGTAGGCTGTTTCTGCCACTTCGACAGAAATGAAAACACAGGACAAAGGGATTCAAGCCTCCCACCAGTGACTGTCTTCACAGGGAGGCTGTTTCTGCCAACTCACAGAAATGAAAACACGGGGGACTCAGCATGCTCCCTGAGCACCACGCGCTTCCCTCGCCTCCGGACTGCCGGCCCCAAGCGCCGCTGCCATTCTGTCTTCCGGCAAAGGTCTGTGACGTTCCCTTGACCCGCCCTTCCGGACCCAGCCTGCTCCGTGGCCCTGAGCACCCCACGCTTCCCTCCCCTCCGGACTGCCGGCCGAGTGGCTGGCACGCCGACCCCAGTCCATTGACCGCTACTGGGTTGTGGGAAAGTGGGCATGGCCTAATCATCGGGGGCGTGGCCTAAGGAAAGTGGCCGTGGCCTCATTACCGGCCAGCCAACGCTAACTCGGCGGCAGATAGTTTCCTCAACATCCTATCCAAGACTAACATCCTAGCTAAAACACATAAACAATAAACATCCTAGCTAAAACACAATAAAACACAAGACTTCACATAAGAATTGAAGGAAACATCTCAGTAGGAGACCAGGTTCTACAACCGGCAAGTAAAAAGGCAACCACTATTAACTGAGCCTATCCACAATCCTTTTTCGCAACAAAAGGAAACAGGGATACTCATCTTCAAGGGCCCTCTTTCATACCACAACAACAACATGAAGAAACAGCGAAAATCCCCACTGCAAGCAGAGGACGATCAAAGGAGTTCAGAAACCTCAATGGGCGCTTCCTACAAACTTGACCTCTCTGATAAAGAATTCAGAGTTGAAATCCTCAACATGTTCAATGAACTCAATGCAAAGATGGACAACTTTAAGGAAGACCTGGCAGAAACAATACAACACACAGCCGACAAAATATGGGAAGAAATGAGAGCAGAAATAAAAAACATTCAAAAAGAAATGAAGGATTCGGTACATGAAATCAAAAACTCTGGCTGCCCTCAACAATAGGATGACTGCAGCCAAAGACAGAATCAGTATGCTTGAAGATGAGCTGCAAAAGGCCTACAGGCAACAACAAACCATGGCTAGAGACCTCAAAATAGCTCTAGCCAGAATCAGAGTCCTAGGGGATGATTTCAAGAGGAACAACATTAGAATCATTGGACTACCAGAACCACAGGGAACCAACCCCAACGAAAAAGACAGTCAAACAAATCATTGCGGAAAACTTCCCACAGCTGGACAATGCGGGCATCCAGATTCAAGGCGCCCGAAGAGTGCCAGCTAAAAGAGATCCTAACAGAAAAACCCCAAGACATATCATAGTTACAATGATGGACATCGTTCAGAGAGACACAATACTGCAAGCAGCAAGGTCCAAGAAGGAAATTGCATACAAAGGAGCACCCCTTAGACTCACAGCAGATCTATCAGAGGAAACCCTCCAAGCTCGAAGGCAATGGTGGGATATAGTGAAAAAACTCAATGAAATCAACGCTTCACCAAGAATACTTTATCCGGCTAAACTCTCATTCAAACTAGAAGGAATCATACAATACTTTGGGGATAAGCACAGCTCAGGAACTTCATAGACTCAAAACCAAACCTAAAAGAAGCACTAAAGGGGCTATTGTAAGACAAGAACAAGCCCAACAAGCACAACAAACCCTTGCACAAAGATGGCACAAAATCCCATAACAATAATCTCCCTTAATGTCAATGGTCTGAATTCACCAATTAAGAGAGACAGACTGGCAAAATGGATTCAAAGACTGAACCCAACATTCTGCTGCCTGCAAGAAACACATCTGAATAGCCAGAACAAACACAGACTCAAAGTCAAAGGATGGGAAACAATCCTGCAAGCAAACAACTCCCTCAAGAACGCTGGGGTGGCGTTCTAGTATCGGACAACATAGACTTCAGGTTGAAGAAGATTAGAAGGCATAGTGAAGGCCACTTTTTATTAATCACGGGATGTGTACAACAGGAAGAAATCACACTCCTGAATGTCTACGCACCCAATGAGGGACCAGCTAAATACCTACAACAGCTGCTAAGAGACCTTAAGAAGGACATCTCGAGCAACACAATAGTAGTTGGAGACTTCAACACCGCACTGTCTCCTCTGGACAGATCAAGAAGATTAAAACTCACCAAGGAAATACTGGCTTTGAAGGAAGAAATAGAAGAGAGAGGGCTAATAGATCTATACAGGGCTTTATATCCCCCAAAAAAGGAATACACATTCTTTTCCAGTGCACATGGAACATTTTCCAGAATAGACCATGCGCTAGGCCACAGAGCATACCTCAACAGAATCAAAAAGATAGATATTGTACCAGCTATCTTTTCAGACCATGATGCACTGAAGATAAAACTTAATCGTGGACAGATGCAGAAAACCAAATCACACACCTGGAAATTAAATAGCTCGATATTGAACAATGAGTGGGTCAGGAAGGAAATCAAGGAAGAAATCAAAAGGTACCTAGAAACAAATGAGAATGAAGACACGAGCTACCAGAACCTGTGGGACGCAGCTAAAGCCGTTTTAAGGGGAAAATTTATAGCTCTGCAAGCATATCTCAGGAAGGAAGAAAGGGCCCACATAAATAACTTGACTTCACAGCTCAAGACCTTAGAAAAGGACCAACAAAAGGAGCCAAAACCAGGCAGAAGGAAAGAGATAATAAAACTTAGAGCAGAAATTAACGACATGGAAACCCAAAAGACAATCCGAAAGATCAATGAAACCAAGAGCTGGTTCTTTGAGAAAATAAACAAGATTGATAAACCACTAGCAAGACTCACAAAGAAAGAGAGAGAGAGAGAACCCTTATAAGCCGAATCAGAAATGAAAAGGGGGACATCACAACAGAAACCAATGAAATTCAAAAGATCATCAGAGACTACTTTGAAAATCTCTATGCCACGAAACAAGAGAACCTAGAAGAAATGGATGAATTTCTCGACTCCTATAATCTCCCAAGGCTGAACCAAGAAGACCTGGAGTACCTGAATAGTCCAATTAACATCAAGGACATTGAAATGGTAATCAAAAGTCTTCCCAAAAACAAAAGCCCAGGTCCAGACAGGTTCTCTAGCGAGTTCTTCCAAACATTTAAAGAGGACCTTTTGCCAGTCCTTCTCAAGCTTTTCCAGGAAATTGAAGAAACAGAAACCCTCCCAAACAGTTTCTATGAGGCTCATATCTCCCTAATACCAAAAGCAAACAAAGACACCACAAAAAAAGAAAAACAGGCCAATATCCCTGATGAACACAGATGCGAAGATCCTCAACAAAATATTAGCAAATAGAATTCAACAACCCATCAAAAAGATCATACACCACGACCAAGTGGGATTCATCCCGGGGATGCAAGGATGGTTTAACATCCGGAAATCAATCAACATAATCCAGCACATCAACAAAAGAAAAGATAAAAATGATATAATCATATCAATAGATGCAGAGAAAGCATTTGACAAGATCCAGCACCCGTTTATGATGAAAACACTCGCCAAAATGGGTATAGAAGGGACCTTCCTCAATATAGTCAAAGCCATTTATCACAAGCCTATGGCAAGCATTGTCCTCAATGGGGAAAAACTAAGAGGCTTCCCTTTGAGAACAGGGACGAGACAAGGATGCCCACTCTCTCCACTTCTGTTCAATATAGTACTGGAAATACTTGCAATAGCGATTAGGCAAGAAAAAGATATTAAGGGCATGCAGGTAGGAAAGGAAGAAATCAAGCTCTCACTATTCGCAGATAATATGATACTATACCTTGAGAACCCTAAAACCTCTACCAAGAAACTCCTAGAAACAATAGACTCATATAGTAAAGTTGCAGGCTATAGAATCAATACCCAAAAGTCCATGGCTTTCCTATATGCAAATAATGAGAGAGAAGAAAGTGACCTGAGAAAAGCAATCCCGTTCACAATTGCGCCTCAAAAAAATCAAGTACCTCGGAATCAGCTTAACAAAGGAGGTAAAGGACTTGTATGATGAAAACTATAAAATACTAATTCAGGAAATAAAAGAGGACACGAGGAAATGGAAAGACATCCCCTGCTCATGGATTGGAAGAATTAATATTGTCAAAATGGCAATTCTCCCCAAAGAATTGTACAAATTCAATGCGATCCCTATAGGAATACCCTTGACATTCTTCAAAGAAATGGAGCAAGCGCTCCTGAAATTCATATGGAACAATAAGCCCCCATGAATAGCTAAAGCAATCCTTGGGAAAAAGAAAATGGGAGGAATCAACCTCCCCAACTTCCAACTCTATTACAAAGTGGTAGTCATTAAAACAGCATGGTATTGGAACAAAGGCAGAGCTGCAGACCAATGGAATAGGGTTGAACACTCTGACATACACCCCCAAATATACGATCATCTAATCTTTGATAAGGGAGCAAGAAATGTGAAGTGGAGCAAGGAAAGCATGTTTAACAAATTGTGCTGGCAAAACTGGACAGCTACATGCAAAAAAATGGGCTTAGACCTCCATCTATCACCATGTACAAACATCAGATCAAAATGGATGAAAGACCTCAACATCAGACCAGAATCCCTAAGGTACATTGAAGATAAGGTCGGCAAAACCCTCCACGACATTGAAGCCAAAGGTATCTTCAAAGCTGACATGCCACTGGCCAAGCAAGTGAAATAAAGATAAATAAATGGGACTATGTCAAACTAAGAAGCTTCTGCAACTCAAAAGAAACAGTGACCAAAATACAATCTACAGAATGGGAAAGGATATTTATGCAGTACCCATCCGATAATGGGTTGATAACAAGGATATACAATGCACTGGTTGAACTCCACAAGAAGAAAACTGCCAACCCCATCAAAAAATGGGGTGATGAAATGAACAGAAACTTTTCCAAAGTAGAAATCCGAATGGCTGAGAGGCACATGAGAAAATGTTCAACATCACTAATTATCAGAGAGATGCAGATCAAAACAACAATGAGATATCATCTCACACCACAGAGACTGGCCCACATCCCAAAAAACAAAAGCAAGCGGTGTTGGCGTGGATGTGGGGAGAAAGGGACTCTCTTCACTGCTGGTGGGAATGCCGACTGGTTCAGCCCTTTTGGAAAACAATATGGACGATTCTCAAAAAGTTAGAAATTGATGGGCCGGCGCGAAAGCACAGCGGGTAGGGCGTTTGCCTTGCACACGGCCGACCCGGGTTCGATCCCCGGCATCCCATATGGTCCCCCAAGCACCGCCAGGAGTGATTCCTGAGTGCAAGGCCAGGAGTGGCCCCTGAGCATCGCTGGGTGTGACCCAAAAAAGCAAAAAAAAAAAAAAAAGTTAGAAATCGAGCTCCCATTTGACCCAGCAATACCACTCCTGGGAATATATCCCGGAGAGGCAAAAAGGTATAGTAGAGATGACATCTGCATTTCCATGTTCATTGCCGCTCTGTTTACAATAGCCACAATATGGAAAAAACCAGAGTGCCCCAAAACAAATGATTGGCTAAAGAAACTCTGGTATATTTACAGAATGGAATACTACGTAGCTGTCAGAAAACATGAAGTCATGAAATTTGCATATAAGTGGATCAACATGGAAAGTATCATGCTGAGTGAAATGAGTCAGAAAGAAAGAGACAGACATAGAAAGATCGCACTCATATGTGGAATATAAAGTAGCTGAGCGGTACAAGCTTACAATGTTGTGATTCCTGGCAGACATTTCTCTGAACTTAGTTACTAAAATACTGAAATACAGAAATCCAAAACTATGCTGCTGCTAGTGCGGCCTCCTGACCTCATATCTCTTCATTCTCAGCAATGGAAAACAAATTACCAAATGCTTTCTTTTCAGCAGATCGACTTTAGGGGGGAGAAACTCCAAATCAATAATAGTGAATTTTTTTTTTAAATATTGAATGTAATCAAAGTAAAGTGAAAGTAAAGTGAAATTTACCAGTTACACATGTGGGGTGGGGGGCTGGGGAGGTGGGGGGAAGGTGAGAGGTATATCGTGATTCTTGGTGGTGGAATATGTGCACTGGTGAAGGGATGGGTGTTTGAGCATTGTATAACTGAGACTTTAACCTGAAAGCTTTGTAACTTTCCACATGGTGAATCAATAAAAGAAAAAAAGAGAAATGAAAACATGGGACAAAGGGATTCAAAGCCTTCCACCAGTGACTGTCTTCACTGGGAGGCTGTTTCTGCCAACTCGACAGAAATGAAAACACAGGACAAAGGGATTCATTCAAGCCTTCCACCAGTGACTATCTTCACTGGTAGGCTGCTTCTGCTAACTTAACAGAAATGAAAGTACAGAAAGGAAAGGGTCACTGGCAGGCTGTTTCTCTAACTCGAAGGAAATGAAAGCACAAAAGGTACAAGAAGGGGGCGGGGGGGTGGGGACACTCATAACAAACCACTCAGATGCATGTCTGGCCGGTGAGGAACTTAGCCATAGTGGATCAGCCTGAGAGGTGACTTGCGGCCGGTGTCTAAACCAGCACCACCCTAGACCATATGTTCCTCGTGGAATCGCAGACAGCCCAATTGGACTCTGTAACCTTAAAGGGATCTTAAGGATGCCAAGTCGTGGAGCCAACAGACTCAGTACAGGGACGAGGATGTCCAAGACTGCACAATCACTCACACATACACACAAGACAAGGGAATTCAAGCCTTCTACCAGTGACCGTCTCATCCTTAACACGAGACTGTATTCGAGCCCGGTCCCATACCAGGGTATGCGCCAAGAAAGAGGCGACCCTCAGAGACACTCACTTTTCCGTGAATTCTCACGACGGCCGACGTGAACTTGACCAGGTGTTCGGTGGTCCCCTAGTTCCCCAAGCTGGGTGGCAGATGTGAGGTCCCCCCTGCGGGCGTCATCCTGTCCCGCAGGGAGGACCCTTCGTGGGGCTAAGCAGGGGACGCAGCTGAATGAACAGATGCATACGCAGAAGGAGGAGAGAAAGAGAGAGAGTTTATTCTACTGCAGTTACAATACTTATACCTCTTGGTGGGAGGGGGCGGTATGCATACTTGGACCTCCATAGGAACAATAGTAAAATGTTGATCAGGCATGGCTGTTGGCTAGTGAGACAAGTGGTGAAAGGATAAGATGACAGGAATCCCAAGCAGCCTCCGCTTGACTAGACAATAAGAGCCAAGCTATGTAAGATGGCTCCCTACACAGGGACAGAAGCTCGAGGGCTGAGCACCTGCTTTACTGGTGGGGGACATGGCACACGGCTCCTCTACATCCAGAGACACATGGACAGAGGGGAAGAGTCCCTGATAAACTCCAAGTTTGTAGCAAAAAAGGGGAAACTAAAAGATGAGGTAGGAGAGAAGCCCACAGTGGCCAAAAAGAAGTTTAGGAGGCACCCGGCAGTGCTCAGTGAACCCTATGACATACTGGGGAACAAACTTCTCAGCCGCATGACAAGCAAGTGCCCTGTCTGCTCTCCTATTGCTCGGCTTTTCTTTCTCTTTTGTGCTTATTGGGTCATATCTGGCGATGCACAGGGGTTATTCCTGGCTCTTTACTCAGGAATTACTCCTGGCGGTGCTCAGGGGACCATATGGGATGCAGGAAATTGAGTACAATTCGGCCGTGTGCAAGGCAAATTCCCTACCAGCTGTTTATCGCTGCAGCCCCATAGGCTTTTCTTTCTTCGTGGTCATTTGAGCCACATCTCTCAATGCTCAGACACTCCTATGGGGTATGGGAGGATTGAACCCAGGTCTGTCCTGAGAATATGAACACTGTCCTGGCTGCACTAAGGCTCTAGCCCCTTGAGTGAGACATTGAAGACCTAGTGCATCAGTCACTGCAAAGTCCGTTTCTGCAAGTACTCACCATAACAGAAGGGAGAGCCTCTGGTCCAGGAGAGATACCTCCGTCAATGAGGGATTGCACTGAAACCTGACAGGTGGAGCAGAAATGATTTTTCTGGGGAAAAATAAAATCAGAATGTTAGCAGAGATAGTAAATGGATAGGATGCTTTTCGTTCAAGCAGCTGAGCCCAGGTTAATATGCAAGAGCACATAGGTTTCCCCACCACAGCACTGCCACGAGCCACTCCTGAGCTAAGATAAAAGAGTGAGCCCTGGGGCTGGAGCAATAGCACAGCGGGTAGGGCGTTTGCCTTGCACGCGGCCGACCCGGGTTCGATTCCCAGCATCCCATATGGTCCCCTGAGCACCGCCAGGAGTGATTCCTGAGTGCAGAGCCAGGAGTAACCCCTGTGCATCGCCAGGTGTGACCCCCCCCCAAAAAAAGAGTGAGCCCTGAGCACTTGCTAGCTATGGACCAAAAACCCTTTCTTATGCTTAGGCTGCTGCTCTTGCCTAGCAGGACAGCCTGCCAACTGTTGTGAATACACCCTCCAAATTTTATATCTGTGTATCTTTTTGCTTGTTGGGTAACACCCAGCGATGCTCAGGGTCTACTCCTGGCTATGCACTCAGGAATCACTCCTGGAGGTGCTAGGGGGACCATATGGGATGCCGGGAATCGAAGCCAGGCTGGCCGCATGCAAGACAAATGCTCTACCTGCAAATTTTATTTCTCGGTGTCGCCATATCTCTTTTGATCATGACTCCACAAACTCTCGGACCCACTTGGGATTTGATGGCGGACCCCAGCACAACAGGTGCCTGGGGACAGCTCCAGAGATTCTTCAAAGGACCACTTTGCCTTTGCTTTTGTCAAAACTTTGCCCAAGGTGTCGACAGAACCCATGACCCCATACCTTTTAGACTCTCAGGAGTCCCCTGTTCCTCACTGGGGAGTCTAATGATGGTCTTCTCTCTGGGCCTGTAAATCACAGTCTGGGACTGTGTGGAAGACTGGATGCAGCACTACTGCCATGAGCAGGCCTGAGTGCAACTCGTCGAGATGGACCACAGGAGCCATTTAAAACATCTCAGAAAAAGTGCATTACACTCAGGACCAATGTTTTATGTTGTTTTCATTTTCTTGTTCGTACTGTATTTATTTGGGGAGAGGCCACACCACGCACTGCTCAGGGCTGGTTCCTGGTGGGGCTCTGGAGACCATGTGGGGTGTTGGGAATGGAGCCCAGCTGTCCACTTCATACAAAGTAAGTGCCCTTCCCATTGCCCTATCACTAGAACCCACCACCCAGCAGCTGCTGGACATCTCTGTGGTTCTCACAGTCAAAAGAGGCCCACAGCAAAGGGAACGTCCTTTGGGAGGATCACTGTGAGGAGACTGAAAGTCCTCAGACTAACTTCTGGGTGTTTGGATTTGACCAGAAATAGCCCTCTGTCAATATGTCACCTTTGTTCTCAGGTCATTAGGATGGTTTTTGAGCATATAAATAACATTAATATGTTTTCACCAGTTGTTTAAATTACATTCACTATTATGATCTTTTGACCCTCAGAGCTCAATGGAAAGCAGAAGTTATAATTCTTTCCTACACAATAGAATCTGCTAGATATAACAAGCAGCTATCTTATGCCAAAACTGACAGCTCCTTAAATTCACCCAATGACTCATCTTACAACAGAAAAGAGTTAATATGACATCAACATAAATGTATGACTTATGAAAGTTGTAGAATTAGCTCCATGTGGGACAAACAGTTGCAAACTGATAGAGCATTAAATAAATGTCACAAAGGCATGAGACATAGAAGTATAATGACATGGAAAAAGAAAAAGTTTGGCTCAACACAATTTTAAGTGACCATACCCAAAATTATATTTAAATAACAGCTGTTAAGAGTATGTTGGGAGGGTAAATGTGATACGGAGTAATGTATGATAATGCCTGTCACATGGACACTTTAGCATTTGGCAATATTCTGCAGCAGAGGACATATCCATAGAAACACGAATCACGAGTGATTTAATACTTGAAAACTTTTTAGAGATAAACAAGCGTCGAACCTTCACTCCTAACAGTCTAGATCATTATTAAATTTTGATAATTTTTTATTTTTGTCCCACTCTGACAATGCTCAGAGGACCCTGTGGGGTGCAGGGATTAAACCCAGTTCTGCCAAACGGAAAGCAAATGCTCTAACTGTTGTTCTATGACTCAGGACATTTGTTTTCAATTATTTTGATTTGAGGGACATTTGATGAAGATGGTGGCTCAGGGGACCCTATGGGTTTGTGGGTATCAAACCCAGGGCAGCCAAGTGCAAGACAAATGACCTCCTGGCTGTACCACTTCACAGACCCCTAGAATATGACATTGAAAAAAAAAAAAAAAGCCTAGAAACTCCCTTTCTGCAAGTACTCACCCGAACAGCAGGGGGCGGCCCTGGCCTGGGAGAGATGGACAGTGGGGATGGGATGGTGCTCAGAAACTTGGGAAGTGAAGCAGAAATTTTTCTGGGGCAAAAAAAAAACAATCAAAATAACCCTAAATAAACCAAAATAAAATAACCCTAGAAGGTTAGCAGAGCTAGTACAGATAATACTTGCTTCCATTCAAGCAGCTAAGTCGGGTTCAATAATTCAAAGCCCAAAGGTTCCCCCCACCACTTCCAAGAACAATGCCTGAGCTCATATTCAAGAGCAAGCCCTGAGGACTGTGTGCTGTGATGCAAAAGTTGCAATTAAAAATATTAATAAATGCAAAATTTCCTGTACAAAGGCACTGGAGACACAGTAAAGTGGGTGAGGTGCTCGTCTTGCAAGAGTTTGACTCAGGTTTCATTATGGGCATCCCAAAAGGTTCCTGAGCACTACAAGGAGTGATGCCTCAGTGCAGAGGCAGGAGGACTGAACCCACCCTGATGCATCCCCGTCTCCACTCTGTGTTCTCAAAAAGCTCTGTATCTACCTGCCCCCCCCCCAAATCTACTGAATGTGTTAAATCATGTGAGAATCAAAATGCACCCCCAAATGCTTTTAAGCCCCAAGAAATTAAAAAAAGGGCCTCCATGACCACCATCCTAGGGCAGGAGGCTTGTACCCTGCGATGGCGTTTGCCTTGCACACACGACCCGGATTGCACCCCGGTATCAATAGGGTCCCCTGACTACCAACAGGAGAGATCCCTGAGTGCAGTCAGGAGCGACCCAAGAGCAGTGCGGCCCTGGCTCAAAGAAAGGGCCCCCACGTCCCTTTGATTGGAAAACTTGACACTTTATCCCCAACTGTAATCACCCTAAGGATTGGAAGGGGCCAGCAAAGGGCCAACCTGGGACAGTCCTGGAGGACCGGACCCACCCCCCTCTGGCTGCCATGGGCGCAGCAAGTGTCCCGGCACTGGGGCCCACACGGCGGTGGCTGCACGCGGCCCCCAGACCTGCGGACACTTTCTTTCTGGCTGGGGACTGGAGCAAAGGTTGGCGGGGAGGGCCCCAAACCCCAGGGGGACCCTGAGTTGAAGGGCCTGGATTCAGCCCCGAGCGGGGCCAATGCGGCCCTAAAACACAGTGATACACAGTTAAAAAGGCAAAACAAATGAGAAAAACAGCATAGCAGCAGGATGGAGTAACAGGACAGCGGGTTTGGGGACAGTGGGTAGGTCGGGCGATCCCCACCATCCCCTCTAGTCCCCAAGCACTGCCAGGTATAATGTCAAGTACAGAGTAGAAATGACCCCTGAGAAACTCTGGGTGTGTCCCTCCTATCACCTTACCTTACCTCACCAAAGAAAACAAACCTGAATAAATCAGACTCATATTCAGGCACATCAAAGGGTTCCCAAGTCCTGGCATGAGGAATCCTTGAGCAGTGAGCTGCGAGTACTCCTTGGTCATCTCTGGGTATGGCTCCTAAACCCAAATTCAACAAACCAAACAGAGGAAAATGTCTTCGAACAGCAGAGCATTGGGCACTCCGACGAGCAACCACATCCCAGGGCTCCTTCCAGAATCAACGCAGAGACAGAGGGCCCGGGAAGCCTGTGTGCTCCCGTCACTGCATTCTGTCATCTTCTCATATTATCACTCTCCCCTTACCTGGGAATGGTCTGCAGGTTGGCAGATTACCATTGTCTCCCGCTTCTAGGAGTTGTGCCCAAAGACCTAAAGTACAAATCCGAGCTGTGAACATCAGAGAGGAAGTGCCTGTTCTGGGGCCAGAAATGTCCTGAATGGCCTCACCCTTTGGCACATGCTCACAGACCCACCCAATGGAGACACTTTTGTATGCTCCTTTCTCTCCAAGGGATGCAGAATTGAGTTCGCATCCGGGCTACCCCTGGTGAAGATACGGGAAGCAGCTGAGATGCTGTCCTATGTCTCAGGCGACTTGGGTCCATTCTAACTCAAAATACTATGAAATCGAAACAGGAATCCAGGGCAACAGATGAGAATTAGGACTGGGAGCAGAATGGCAGCATATCTGGGAGGGCATCTGTCGTGCAGAAGATTGTGGCTGACTCTGGTTGGATCCCCTGCATCTCACAAGGTCTCCTAGTGAGAGGAATGATTCCTGATCTCACATTCAGGAGTGAGCCCACAGCACTGCTGACTGACCCCAAAACAAAAACACACAAATCAAAGAGATTTTTTTTTTCCAGTTTTTGGGTCATACCCGGCGATGCACAGGGGTTACTCCTGGCTCATACACTCAGGTATCACTACTAGCGGTGCTTGGGAAACCATATGGGATGATGGAATTAAACCTGGGTCAGCCGTGTGCAAGGCAAATGCCGTACCCGCTGTACTATTGCTCCAGCCCCTGAAATAGTTTTGTTTTAATGAGGAAAAAGAACATCTGATGTCACAACTTTCTTGACTTTACCCAGAGTAAAAGCATTTTTATGACGGTCACAGAGATAGCACACAGCATGGGGTGCTTGCCTGGCAAAGAACTGACCCAGTTTCATTCCCCATCACCCACAGGTTCCCTAGCTGTGCGTGAGGGGATCAATGAGCACAGAGCCAGGAGTAATTCCTGAACAATGCCCTTCATAACCTCAACCAAAAATAAATTTATGGCCTGGAGTTACAGTGTGCCAGGATATTGGCTTTACACACAGCTGACCTGGGTTCAGTCCCTGGGACCCCACTGAGTACCATAAGCATCAAACACAAAAAGCATATAAAAATAATTATATGTTTAATGACTTGCCTCCATCTGGTTTTGAAGGACACAGATTTGGGGTTTAGGGCCACAAGTGGCAGAAATTTGGGATTATTCATGAGGTGCTTAGGGGACCCTGCATTGTGCCCGAGATTTCCCCATGGCAGGCTGCTGGCAAGGCCACGGCCTGCACTCCTGGCCTATCTCTGGCCCAGGAATTCAAATTCTATATGAAACCTATGAGCCTTGTGAGAGGAACCAACTAGCTCTGTGGAATCACCTGGAAGAGAAGTCAGAGCCCTGAGCAGCAGAGAGGAGCACAACTAATGGCCTCGACCAGAAAGCAGGGCTGGGAAGGAGCTGGGAAGGCCCTGACCAGCTTCACCCTCAGGTTCCAGCTCACACACCCGCCCAGAAAGACGGTATCAGATGGTCTTCCTCTCCAGGTGACACATAAGTGGGCTGGGATAAGGGCGCAGACTGGTATGCCAGAGGAGGGTGGGACAAGGACCAGCTAGAAGAGGCCGTGGCAGGGCTGCTGACATCTGAAAGCTCCTGATGAGACCCTGAGCCAAAAACACAGGCTGCAATTTTGAGTTTGCAGGGGCCAGAGAGTGAGAGACCAGTGGGCAGGGCACTTGCATGCATGCAGCAGACTCAACTTCACACCCTGAATCCCTAAGTAGTGATCCCCAGTCACTGCTGGATTTGACATCTTCATTCCCCTCCCTCCAATAAAGGGACAGAGGATGTCATCTGCCAACAGTGGTGTGTGATGTCCAGCAATATATCGCAAGAGTCAATTCTTTGATTTGTTTGTGTTGAGAGGCCACACCCTGCAATGCTGAGAACTTACAGGTCAGGGTTTCACAGTCTATATCATTCCCCCCCCCCCGATTTTTGGGTCACACCCAGCATTGCACAGGGGTTACTCCTTGCATTACTCCGGGCGTTGCTTGAGGGAACATATGGGATGCTGAGAATCAAACCTGGGTTGGCTAAGTGTAAGGCAAACACCCTATCCACTTTGCTATTGCTCCAACCCCAACTAGGCCATTTTATTCATTCAGTTATGTGTACTTGTGTAAGGAAAATAGTGGGGAAAGTACATCTGGACCAAAAGAAATCTAAATGATGAAAAGTCTATAATTTGGCTCAGAGTCCAACTCCTTTGTTTCCTCCTGATAGCCTCTTGTTGAAAGTATTCCAGAATGTTCGTATCTAAGGACTTCCAATGAAGGTCTGAGCAGAGGGGCAGGAGAGAGCACACCAGGCTGGAGCAGATGCTGGCCACAGGGAAGTTCGGGCACCTTCACCGGTACCCACTGTCACCAGTACTGTGAGCAGAGCAGGGCACAGCCCTCAAGCACTGCCAGGTGTGCTGACAGACCCCCACCCCATCTGCTCCCCAAGTAGTGAGACAGAACCAGGGACAGGAGCTCCAGGGCTGAGCACCTGCTTTACTGGTGGGGGACACGGCACAGCTCCCGTGCATCCAGAGACACATGGACAGAGAGGCAGAGTGCCTAACCAACCAGCTGCAAGTTTGTAGCAAAAATGGGAAAACAAAAAAAAAAATGAGGCAGAAGAGAATCCCACAACAGCTGAAAACAATTTGGGGAACACCAGGCAGTGCTCAGCAAACTCTATGGGGTGCAGGTGAATGAAACGCTCTGCCGCTTTCAAGTCAAGTGCCCTGTCAGCTCCTCTATTGCCCCGGCCATTACTTTCTGGATTTTCTTTTCTGGTATTTGGGCTCAGACAACCTTATGGGGTATGGGAGGATCTAACCCAGCTTCATCCTGAGACAGCACCCTCCTGGCATTGCAAAGGCTCCCACCCCTAGAGTGAGCCATTTAAAACCGAGGACAACAGGTCTGCAAACCCCATTTCTGCAAGTACTCACCCAAAAAGACAAGGGGCCACTGTCCCGGGAGAAACCAACAATGAGCGAATGCTTTGAAATTTGAAAGGTGAAGCACAAATTCTTTTTCTGGGGAAAAAATAAAATCATATAGATTTAGCAGGTAGTATGTGGATAGGATGCAGCTGAGCCGGGGTTTATATGCAAGAGCACACAGGTTTCCACATTCCAACTCTGTGGGGAGCATGAGCAAAGATCCAAGTGTGGGCCCTGAGCAATTGCAGCTGTAGCCTCCAAATTGCAATTATTATTAATAATAATAATGAATAAAAATACAGGTCTTGTCTTGCCCGTGACAAACCAAAGATTACTGGCATGCAATGTTTCACTGAGCACCACAAGAGTGATCCCTGAGTGCAGATGAAGGAATAACCCCTGAAAATTGCGATGTGTTCCCTCACACTAAAAAAAACTCTAAAAATTATGTAAAAGAAAGAAATAAAGGTATGTTGACCAATGGTCAGCCTAGATTGCATTATGGTACATCTAAGGGTACATCCTGGAAGTGACCAGCCAATTACCTGCCACATTTGGTTGCACAGACCCCTCTGGTCCAACACAGCTGGATGCTTTACCCGCATCCACCAGGGTCTCTTACAGCTCCGCATCTCCCAGGATCCCAAAAACCTACTGCAGGCGCAGGGAACCCGGGAAAATCAAACGGTCAGCCACACACTCCTGAGTCCTCGGCTGTGCAGAGGGCAGTGGAGTGGGAGAGCATCTGCCGTGCACGGAGCTAACGGGACTGAGCCTGACATTCCACAGTACCCTGAGTCCCGCCAGGAGAGTCCCGTGGTGCAGAGCCAGGAGGGACCCTGAACGCTGACAGATGTTGGTCAAATATTATGAAACAAAACTTTGTTTTTAATTAAAAGAGAGACTCGCCTCCCCCCCCTTTCCATGGGAACTGACCCTCTGACCCCGAGAACATTATCACCCCAATGACGAAGTGGCCCGCCAAGGACCGACCCGGGAACATTCCCGGGTGACCCGCCGCTCCAGCCCGTGACGCTCGGGGGCTCCAAGTGTCCCTGCAGGAACCAATAAGGAGGCGGCCACGCACGCCCCGCAGACCTGCGGGAAACTGCGGAAACTGAGACTCCCTCTTGTCTCTTTCCCTCTGGTTGGGGCCTGAGCGACAGGGCAGCGGGGAGGGAGGGACCTTGTCCGACACCCCACGGGGTCCCCCAACCCCCGGTGGATCCCGAGTGCGGAGCCTGGAGTCGCCTGAGCCCCGCCAGGCGCGGCCAGGCCTCCCCGGGACTCGCGGTCCTCCAGCAGCTCTGAGGTAAGTTCCCTCAGAAAACCCCTCGTCTCCCTGAAGGTCAGGAACGAGCGGGACGAACCTCGGCAGAACGCTGGGCCACTCGGGTGGGGCCGCCACCCCAAGCCACGGCAGTGATTGACCCCGCCGGTATCCCCTGTCCTCCCCAGGAACCCCCTTCCCCTCCTAACAGCTCCTCACGCTCCAAAATGGCGGCCTACCGGAAATTCCGCCCACCTCAGACAGGGTCTGTGTGACGTCACCTACACGTCCGGCTGGAGTTTTAAAGGGCCAGACTCCAACTAATCCTGAGCAGGTATGTTCTGGTCAGGAAAGCTGATTTTTTACCTGTTTTTCGTCTTGGATCAAGTCAGCATGAAATCTGTGGGGTCACCAAGTACTAGATAGACAGAGTATAAAGCCAAAATGTTTATGTTCTCACAAAGGGAATAAAATCCACAAAGATTACCTCGCAAATACCCACCAGTAAGCGACCCAACTCTGACCCCCAACCAACACCACAAAAAAACTATGCTCAGAAATCACTGGGCATTAATATCCAGATATCACAATCACAATACCTTCCGTTCATTGATCCATTTTGGGGGGCATGTTCTGTAGTGCTGAGCCCTTTTCCCTGATTGCTCAGGGATCACTCCACCCTGGGCTCGGGGAACCCTCTGTAGTTTCAACCATGGATCCTGGGTTAGCAACTCCCAGCTGAACTGTCCTAGCCTTGATTTTTGTTTACATTGCACTGAACTTCCAATTGCTGGAGTAGCTCCAACTGTTCATGTATTCAGTTACAGGAGTGAGTTAGAAACTAAGTGAATCCCATGCCCAGAATTAGTTAAACTAATTTTGTGGGTGACCCAGAATCAGGCTTAGGAATTGGTGAATGCAAAAGTTTATATGTGTAATCAATATTCCTTTATATGGGTCTGTGTGTGCTCATAGCCATTGGTGTTCTCATGCTGCTCCTAGCTCTGTGCTCAGCAACTCTTCAAACAGTGCTGAAGTTCGACTATGCACTGAATTTAACTGGGATCTAAAATGGATCAGCCACATGAACGGAAGGTCTCTTTCATTCTCTGTAACGAGTAGTCATTTCTTAGTTTAGCAGTGGGTGAATTGCACTGTAGCACTGTGGTCCAGTGGTACATCAATTTGCTGGATAGTACAGAGGGAAGAGTGTTTGCCTTGCATGCAGCCAACCCAGGTTTCATCCCCGGCATCCCAGATGGTCCCAGAAGCACCGCCAGGAATAATCCCTGAGACCAAAGCCAGGAGTAACCCGAGTGGATGAATTGTAGCACTGTCATTCCCTTTTTCATTTATTTTCTCAAGCTGGCACCAGTAATGTCTCCATTGTGAGACTTGTTACTGGTTTTTGGCATATCTAATACACCACGATCAGCTTGACAGGTTCTGCCATGCTGGCGGATATTCTTGGTAGCTTGCCGGGCTCTCCGAGAGCGACAGAGGAAACAAATCGAGGTCGGCTGCGTGCATGGCAAACATTGTACCCATTGTGCTATTATGAAACAAAAATTAAATTCTTCAAAATTTGAACTGGTAGTCAAAATGAATTGTACAATGGTTGTGCAGGAGAAAGTCTCTTTTTTAGGATGTGTGGACCTATTGTTCCGCTATAATTTGATGTTTCTTTTACTAGCACTGCCATCATGTTGTTCATCGATTTGTTGGAGCGGGAACTAGTAAAGTCTTCATTGTGAGACTTGTTGTTACTGTTTCTGCTATATAGAATATGCCACGGGTAGCTTGTCATGCTCTGCCGTGCAGGACGATGGAATCGAACCCAGGTTGGCTGCATGCAAGCAAAGACACTGACTGCTGTGCTATTGTTCGAACACTATATTAATTTTGTGAAGGGGTATATCAAGCAGTGCTCAGGGATGAGTCCTAATGGGGCGCTGGGGGCCTATGGGGTGTTGGGGATGGATCCAGCTTTCTACTTCATACAAAGCAAGTGTACTCCCCACTGTGCTATCACTAGGACCCACAAACCGCTTCTTTGAAACATTAACACTTGCACGAATTTTCTACAGAGGTAAACACAGTATTCAATTAGTATGAATAATAATACAATGTCTTTAGGTTTCAGTTTGACTAATGTCAGTGCCCAGTGAGACAAAGGCCCTCCACTCCCAGCATTAGGCTCTGGATTCCCTCCTGAGCTGTTGAGCCACTAGAGATGTGGTGACTGGGATGGAGCCTGGACCCCCACCTTTCAAGTCACATGCTTGCTCCACTGATCTATTCTGCCAGCATAAAAATGTGTCTATTCCACGAGTGAATCGTGCCATTCATACCTATTTGGTGACCAGATTCTAAAGTCAAATTGCAGCAACACGAAATCCTCATGCTGTGGTTTGAGTTCTGAAATCAATCACAGCAATCAAGGTAAGAATTAGTCGAACAATCCCTGGGTGGATAGGCCGAGCAGTTGGAGGACATGTCTGTGGTTCTCACAGTCCAAACAGGCCCACAGCAGAGGGAAGATACTTTGGGAGTATCGCTGTGAGGAGCCTAACAATCCTCAAAGAAATTCTTGGGCTTTTGTATTTGACTAGAACCAGTGACATCTGTATTTGACTAGAACCGGTGACATTTGGGCTTACTCGGTTAGTCATGGGTAAGACCAACACCCTCCCCGCTGTATTGTCACTTCAGCCAACTAGCTTTGTTTTGTGCTCACTCCTTCACTTTTAAACATAAATGTGGAAGAAAATCTTAGTGGGTCAGAGAGAGAATAACAGGTAAGTATACAGGGTGACAGGGGCTATTCCTTGAGTACCGCCCAGAGGAAGGCCTGAGGACCACTAGGAAAAATCTACAGCAACACAAGGCCCCACAACAAAATAAAAGGTTTCTGGACAGGGTCCAGCACATTCCTGTGCTGTCAGGGTCAGGAAGGCCAAGCCTAGCCCTGCCTCACAGCAGGACAAGTGCTCTGTCCCACAGCCACCCGCTGCTGCCCGATCCCTGAGCTGGAGGCGATGGTGGCCAAAGGGGCCCCCCAGGATCACACTCACACACATGACCCCTACAACCTGGTACAATCCCCACCACATACCGCAAAACTCTGTGTCTCCCTTAAGACACTTCAGAGCCTCAGAACTGCTGGGATATTGGGGAACATGTGAAAAACAAGCATGAAAATTCCCCCCACAACGGCAAGGCCCCTCCACTTACAGTGTAGAGACGGAGAGGTACGGGGCTCTCACAGGATGTCTCGTGTATTGTCACAAAATCGGCCTTCTCAGTCAGCTTTTCAAGAAGCCATCCTCCTTTTCCTTTATCCATGTGAATAATGACTGCCGGACCCTGTTTCCAGGATACCAGCCACTGGAGGCCCTGAGTTCACTCTCCCTGAGTGCAGAGTCAGGAGTAAGCCCAAGCACCCAGCAAGGACAAGGATAGCAAGTCCCCAAATGTATATTAAGATAAAAACAAAGGTTGGAGGTTGCAGTGATAGCACAGTGGGTAAGCTGTTGGCCATGCACGCGGCCGACTCGGATTTGATCCTCAGCATCATATATGGTCCCCAGAGGACCACCAGGAGTAATTCTGAGTGCATGAGCCAGGAGTAACCCCCGTGGAACACCTGGTGTAACCCCCCAAAAATGGAAGATGGCGGGTAGGGAGTTAGTACAGCAGGTGGGCAAAGGTCTTGCCCATCAATTCTGGTTTAATCCCTGACAACCCCATATGGTCCCCCACCAACCAGTCATGATCCCTGAGTGCAGAGCCCACGAACACACCCTGAGTCCTGCTGGTTTGGCCCAAAGCAAATTTTCAAAGTCCTAAAAGACTCCACTGGTGGTAGGCTACAATGCACAGGATTGGGAAACATGCTGTGCATGCGGGAACATCTGATTTGATGCTGGGCGCCACCAAATCCGAAGATCACTTGAAGTGACCCCAAGCTCTGAGCCAAAAAGCAACTGAGGGGGTGGTACTCTTAGAAATAAATGATCTTGGAGGCTGGAGAAACAATGCATGTGTAGGGCATTTGCCTTATAGGCGGCCAACTCGGGTTCAATTCTCAGAATCTCATATGGTCCTCTGAGCACCGTAAGGGGTGATTCCTGAGTGCAGAGCCAGGAGTAAACTTTGTGCATTGCCACATTTGACCCAAAAAGCCAAAAAAATGATCTTAGGTGCAGGAATGATAGCATAATGTCCATGGCATTTCATATGCCTTGCACGAAGTTTGAATTCCAGCATTCCATTTAGTCCCCGTGCACTTCCAGGAATAATTCCTGGCCAATAGTAACCCCTGAACACCATTGAGTGTGGCCCAAAAGCCAAAAAATAAATGAGTGAAATTAAAAAATTACAAATTAAAGAAAATGAAAATGCCGAGTGTGTCCACAAAATATTGCCAAGAGCCAAAGCAAAACAGTTAAGTGTGAAAAGTGAAATAAATTTATTTGGTTTCTTTTGTGTCACAGACAGCAATGCATAGGGCTTATTCATGCCTCTGTGCTGAGGAAATATTCCTGGTTGTGCCTGGCGTCCATACTGGATGCCGGGGATCGAAAAAGGAATGATTCCTGAGTGCAGAACCAGAGACACCCATGTGTATCACAAGCTGGGCACCAAAATGAAACAAACAAACCAAAAAATTATGTTGAACTCATAAGAATTAAAGCCAGGTGCTGGGGAGATACTCCAGCAGCTTGGGGCTCGCATGTAACCTGCACACACTTAGCCTTCTGACCCCTGTTCATTCCTCCAGGATGAAGATCACGGCCACATCGGGGAAGGTCACCGTGACCTGAACTGACACACACAGGGGACAGGAGTGAGGACATCCTACCCCAGTCTATGGGGCATGAGGATGAGTCACCCCAGCGCCATAGAGGAGTTCAGGACCTCCCCGTTCTCCGCACACTCCAGTCAGGAGGAACCAGCCTCCTCCCACATTTCAGGCTAATGTACCCAAGAATCCCTCACAAGAAGCCAGATGTGCTACAATGACACTAGACTAGAAGGTTCCTTCAGATTCTGGACTTGCACGCAGCCACCACAGGGATAAATCCAATGGGCACTGCAGAGGGTAACACCAGAGCACAGACCCAGCAAGACTGTGGACAAAAAAACTAGACAGCCCTCCCCCGCCAATGCCATATACCACAGTCCCTGTTCTAAGTTCCAGGTATTAGAAGGGGACACAACATGTCCAGCGAGTACCTCAATGCTGTGAGAGGACATATGTGTCTGTAAGACTCAGAACTCCTGTTTCAGGGTCAACCCAAATCCTTTCTGAGGCAGGTAAAAGTGACGACCCCCAATACTCTGCCGGCCCAAGATCCTTTGCTCCCAGGGACAGGCACATCCTGAGAATTGCACATTTACAGCAGCGAGTGAATGAGAGACTTTGTGATTGAGCAGGCGAGTCTTTTACAAAGGAACGACAAAACAGTGGAAACGCATGTCCTGGGGCCAGTCACTGAAGTCCCCAGAGCCCAGACAGTGCCTGCACTCCCTGGGTCCTGATGAGCGTCAGGAGTTAATCCGGAGCACAGAGCTAAGAGTAAACCATGAGCATCTCCACTGTGGCACAAAAACAAAAATGAAAGAAAATAAAGCAGCAGGATGGAGTAATAGTACAGTGGGTCCGAGAAACCCAGGTAAGACTGCCGATCCCTGCTGTCCATATGGTCCACCAAGAACCCTGAGGTGCTTTGTTGGAGTGCAGAGCCAGGAATAATAGCACGAATCATGGGGTGAGGCCCCCATCAACTCCCGAACAAAACATTACCCCCAAAGAAGTTAGCCTTGTACCACTAGCACCCCATAAGATCCCCAAGTTCTGACAGGAGTGATCCAGGAGCACTGAGTTGGAGTACTTCTTGACCACCATCAAACCTAAATATAACAAAAAAAACAGCGACAAAAGTGGCCTTAGACAGCAGTCAGTCACCCCTGCCAGAAACCCTATCCCAGGGCTCCATCTGAAAACAGCTTGAGACAGATCGGCCAGGAAGCCTGTTCATACCTGTCACTACTCGTGTCATCCTGTCACTCTCCTCCTACCTGGGGACAGTAAATCAGACAGCGTGTCACTATCTTCCCGACTCTAATTCACTAGGATCTGAAATAAGCTCTGTGCAACCTGGAGAAGTCAGATCTGTGAGCATCAGAGAGGATCACAATCCCCAACCTTGACCAGAAGTCCCAGCACAGGAACTGGAAATGCTCTGACCGGTGGAAATACTCCGGAACCAGATCCCTGACCTACCTGGGGAAGACACTGCCTGAAGCTAATTCTTCTCCTGCAGACACAAAGTGGGTTGCGATCTGGGCTGCTGAAGCAGACCGGAGTGTTGGGCTTGCCTACAGGAGGAAACTGATCCTTGGAACTCTTCCCTGAACCCTATAGGAATGTCCCTACAAGAGGGAACAAAGAGCTGACTCTGACCCCAACTGCTTAAGCGCATCAGCGCCCCCTGCAGGCCCGCACCAGTGCTGCCCCCTGACTCTCCCCAAGAGAAAACAGCCCTGAAAATGTCTCTGCAATGGGGCAGCCAAAGGAGTTCAATATGGACGAACCTTCAGTCACCGTCTGGCAGGATGTACAGGGACACGTGCGTGGGACATCTCTACTGGAGACAGGATCACTTCTACGTCCAGGTCAGCCCAAGGTGCAACCCCAGGTCTATCCAGCTAGTACCCGTCTCCTCTGGGTCCTGATTTACTCTAATCCCAATCAGCACAACTGCATGGTCCTCAACCAGCACTCATTCCTGTCTTGCAGCAACATATTTGAGAACTGCACAAACAGCGTGTTGTAGAGTATAAGTACCCTATATCTGGCTGTTTACTAATGACTATGGTATGGACTGTTCATATTATTTAACTATAAATCTTCTATTCTGGGGGAGAGAGTGATAGTACAGCACATCTAATCAGGCTACCCAAGACATATACCTGGGCAAACCTTATGGGCCTCTGACTTCAGCTGGCAGCAGTGATCCCTGAGTCAGGAGTAAGGCCTGAGCACCGTAGGGGGTGGCCCAGAAGTACGGTAACAACAAAAGAGAAACTAACAAATCAGAGGAGAAAAAAAGAAAGAAAAAAATCATCTGCAAAGACAATTTTTTTTTTATTTTTGCTATTTGGGTCTCACCTGGCGCTGCACAGCGGTTACTCCTGGCTTTGCACTCAGGAATTACTCCTGGTGGTGCTCAAGGGACCATATGGGATGCTGGGGATCGAACCCGGGTCGGCCGCATGCAAGGCAAACGCCCTACCCGCTGTGCTATTGCTCCAGCCCAAGACAAATTCTTACAGGAAACATTCAAAGAGTCGAAGAGCGTGTCCTTAAAACCCTGTATAATGGCTTTTTCTATTCTGCAGAAGCCTATAGTTTCTCCTGAATGCTCATTCTTCTCTGTCTCTGCTCTCAAATTTTTCTTGTGTCTGTGTGTGTGTGTATTGAGCTAGAAGTGGCAGTGCTCAGGACTGATTCCTAGCTCTGCACTCAGGGATCAGTCTCGGCAGGTCTGAGGAATCCTGGGATGCAGGGCTCAGACTTTGCTTGGCAGGTGTGAGGCAAGCCCCCTAATCTCTGTACTACTGCGAGGGGCATTGCTGGATAAAATCTTCCCCAGCACCCTAGAAGTGATCCCTGAGTAAAGCTCTGCATCTCCACAAAACACTATCTGCCTCCAAACACACAACCCTGAGAAACAAAACGACCCACGTACTCACCCAGTGGCCAGTCTCCGGGGACCCTGGTCAGGGAGAGATGAAGTGAGGAGTGGTTCGCCTCTTGACGAGTGGGAGTAGAAATTCCTGACCTGAAAAAAAAAATCAATGTTGGGGTAAAACAGATAAGCAGTTAGGGTGTTCGCCTTGCTGACTCCGACCAATGTTCTGCATCCAATTCGACTCCTTAGAGCACTGAGGGAATAATTCCGGATCGCACAGCCAGAAGTGAAACCTGAGCATCTCCACATTTTCCTTGAACCACGTGACAAACGGTGGCCGGACTAAAGTGGCTGTGACACCAACCAAAAATAGGGTGACATGTAAATTTTTCCTAGGCAAACCCCAGCCCCTTGTGAGAGCCAAGCCCTGCATACCCGCATTTTCCCTCAACCAAAGAACAGACAGGAAACCTGACCTCTTGCCCGCGGGGGCTGAGCGGGGCTCCTCAGAGTGAATCTGGAGGGTCTCAGGTCATTCATGTCCAGCCAAAGGGGCCGGGACAGGCCCAGCGCACCCCATGTGGAGGGTTGGGATGGCCAAGACTCCGCCCTCGGCAGCCCCCTCGCTTAGCCCCCCGCCCACCCGCTGCGGCCCCATTGCCGAACTGGAGGCGGTCATGGCCACAGGGACCCCTAGAATCATCAGTCACACGCTCGAACCCTGCGACCCCCAAAGCCTCTGCCTCGTCTCAGGAACCGCCTGGATATCGAGGACAAGTGGCAAACAAGCACGAACTTGCCCCTGAAGCTGGCGCGGCCCCGCGGGTCACAGTGCGGAGACCGGAGGCCGGGGCTGCTCTCACCCTCGACAGAGTTGGCCTCACTGTCCCCTTCTGCATCAAGACGCCACACTGTCCTTTAACCAGGTGACAAAATGATGGACTGAAGTGACTGTGACGCCAATACCAGGAAAACTTTCGGAAGGCCCCGACTGTGACGTCAGCTCCACTTCCGCCAGCCTTAAAGGGCCGTTTCTTTCTCTGAAATGGGAACGGTGGGGTCTGGGTTGTGACACCCTTACTGTTCAATAATCACAGCTGAACAGAACTGCTCACTGACACAGGGGAATCTGGGCTCTGCCCAATATTTGTAAAAGATCTGACTTTTACTTTTGTAAATGACCCATCTTTTCAAAACACTAGCCCGTGTTTTTCTATTCACAGTCAATTCCATCATTAACTGTCAGCCCATGACACCTCCTGTCACTGCCTCAACTCATCTTGTCTTTCTCCTCCTACCTGGGGATGGTGTGTCCGATGGCATGTCATCATCTCCTCCTGTCTCTGTTTTTCCTTAGGATCAGAAACCTGGAAAAATCAGAGTTGTGAGCACTGGAGAGGAGGACAACCAACAACTCTAACCAGCCACACCCTCAGGCACCAACTCACAGACCTGCCTGGGGGACACTGTCCAATGCTTCTGTTTCCGCAGGAGAAGTAAAATGAGTTGGCATCTCTGCTGCCTTTCACAACACACGCTCTGGACTTGGCTACATGACAGAAAACACAGCCCTGCCCTGGCCTGGGACTCCTCCAGGGACCCACAGAAGGTTCTCACAGGCCCATCCAGGGACAGATCCAAGGACAGGAGCTCACACGCATCAGCGCCCCATGCAGGCCAACATCAGGCCTGCACCCCATGCAACCAAAGCCTGAAATGTGGCTCTATAAGGGTAGGTGGTGAGGGGAGTCCCACCACACCCTCGACCCCTGCACCCTTAAAAGCTCCGCCGCGCCTCAGGAACCGCCTGGATATCAAGGAACAAGTGAAAAACAAGTGCAAAATTGCCCACCAAGCTGGTCAGGACCTCGCAGCTCAGTGTGGAGATGGAGAGGCGCCAGGCACGCGCTGGAGTCGGCCCCCGTCCTGCCACAAAATCAGCCTTCAGAGCCCCACGTGATTGCAGGGAACCCACTTTGTCCTTCACGAAAGTGAACAATGACTCTCTCACCCGTTTCCAGGAATAGAATCACCAGGAGGGCCCCACTGTGATGTCACTTCCGTTTAGGCAAGCAGCCTTAAAGGGCCAGACTCCAGATGTGCAGAGTACCATTATCCCCACCCAGCTGAATCTGTGGCTCGAGGGGGTGGGCTTGCATAAACAGGTGGAGAGGGAGCTGCTAGAGTGGCCTGTCACACAGTGGGGGCTAGTGGGGAGTAAGGAGAATCCCCTGGTCTTGTGCTGGGCAAACAATGAACCAATGCTCTCACACAGCCCATCAGGAGAAAAGCAAGGGGCTCATTGAAAGGAAAACAGGCAGATAGGGAGCGGGTGGGACATGGGACAATGAGTTTCTGGAGAAGTCATCTATCAAGGTAGGGTGAAAACAGTGACCCCCAAGCCAGCACTGAAGATGCAGAGAGGAACTGGCCACGCAGCAGCCAGTAGAGCTGGAGAGACACTGGAACAGGAGCAAGGGCTGGTAAGAACATCAGAGAGCACTGTCCAGTCAACAAACTACCCCTTGATAACACACGAGTAGTTGACTACTGTCTACAAGAAAAACCCAGGAGGCAGTTTCAGAACAAAATTTTAAACAGAGAGAGAGAGTTCAGCGTGCTGCCACCTGCTGTGAACTTGTTCGATATGATTTCCAACCCTGGCATCCCACATGGAGTCTGAGCACCATTTTGAGTGACCCTTAAGAACTGCCAGGTGTGCCACCAAACGAAAAAAATATGATTAAGCAAATAAAATGTAGCATGTGGACCAACCCCAGAATGAGGGCAAACATGAAGCTAACAGGCAGTAAACCATATTTGTAATTTTGTGTCCTTTCTTGGCATTTTGGACAGATCTCAATGGTGTTTTCCATTCTGGTGAATATTAGATTGCTGGAACTTTACTGCTTCCAAGCAAAAGTTTGCCCTTTGTTCCCCCCACCCCCGATACTGCTGATTTGAGGTTAGTGGAACCCAGGTATACCCTTTATTACTAGTAATCAAAGTTACGTGGAATTTCCTACTGAGGAGGGGGTGGATGTTGGCGAATCTCTCACATTCCCACCGTTTGTAAATATCTCCTTAAGGGGCCTCTGGTTAATCTAAAAAGCCGGCAAATGTCTTTCTATGCACAGTAACGTCCATGTAAATTGTCTCTATCCATCCTATTAAAGACACTTGTCAAGGCCATTCTGCTTACTTAATACATTTTGAAATTTTTTTCCTTGATGGTTTTCTAAATCTAAGGAAAACTGAATATAGAGAGTGCAGAGATGTTGCAGCAGGTAAGGTGCTTCCTGCACACAGTTAGTGTGACAACAACACCAGGACCCCATAAGTTTTCTTGAGTCCCCCTCATCATAAACTGCTGACATCAGAGGCAGGATGATGTCCTGAGCACAGCTCAGTGAGGCTCACCAGAGCATACTACAGGAGGGCCTGAAGATTGGAGGTTTGCCGTTTTTCTAATTTCAAAGGGATTGCATCATGGTTAATCTCTGTCATTAATCCAAGCAAACCAAGCCAGGGCCTGTGAACCAAGCCAGAGTCTGAGCAAAGAATGAGACAGTGGTGAATCTTGACAGCGTGAAGTGAGGGGAGGATTTGGTACCTATTTATTTAGTTCTCATTTAATCACCTTCTTCCTGTCTTCTACCACCAAGATCCATTATTTACAAGCTAACAGATTCATCACGTCAAAATGCTGGGACAGTAACATTGCTGCACCCTTGTGATAACAAGAAAGTATCTTTCCCTTATGTGCTGACATCATGGGAAGGGTGTCCCACACTACCAGGATTATTTCCTTCTTACCTCAACACTGGGGCACCCCCACCTCCTTATACAAACAAACCATGTATTACTGAATGGGCCTGTACTTACTTGGTGATAGGGCATCAGTCATCTAGTATGAATTTAACATTGTCTCCAAAGCCTGAGTGGAACACAAAGGCCTTCCCACACTCCTGACATTCATAACATTTCACACTGGTATATTTTCATGTCTAGTATGAGATGAAGATTGAATAACGGCCTTTTAAATTTCCTTACATATATAAGGCTTCTCTCCAGTGTGAATCCAAATCCCCTCCCCTGCCTAGACACATAAATAAAAGCAAAGAGGAAGTTGTCTGCCGACAGCAAAAGTTTGGAATCCAGCCTTATATTCTCAAGAGTCAGTTCTTAGTCTTTGTTTGGGGACTACACCTGACAGGGGTCAGAGCTAACAGGCCAGGCTTTAATGGACTATATGATTTTACTCTCATTAGATAATTTTGTGTAAGAAAATGAAGAAAGATTACACTGACCCCAAAAGAAATATTAATGGTGAAAGTCTGTAATTTTTCTCAAAGCCTCCAATTCCTTCTTTTCTTTCTAATAGCATTGTGTTACGGAAGGGCAAAACTGACCCCTGTTAATGCAGATATCTGCAAAATCAGTCTTGGATTCCCATCAATGAAACTAGCCAACCTAAACCCACCTGGGAAAACTCCTAGGCGCAGCAAGTGGGCTCAAACAATCACTATGCCCCTAGTCAAAATGCCCCCAAAATTTCTTTTGTTAACCCTAAAAGAATGAATAGCTTATGTAAACAAACCTATCACTGGGAACTTATGTTCACCTATTGCCTGACCACGGATATGCTATACAATTGTCAAAATACCTTTGCTGAATAAATAGCTAAGTTTTTTTCTGAAATAGTAAGACATGTACTGCTTCTGTAATCAAACCCTATATAAACTGCTTGTTGACTGAAGTCGGGTTTGCTGTCAAGAAACCACTCTTTGGGTGAGATAGTTGACCCCAGTGTACTGGAATACAACTCCTACTGCTTTCGCATTATCAAGTTAGTGTCTCTCCTTCTTCTGCTTGGGAACCCATAGTTCCTGGCTTAACCATTGAAAGATTCCAGAATGCTCACATCCAAGAACTTACAATAAACGAATCAACAGAGGGCAGGTGAGAGCACACCAGGCTGGAGCTGTTGCTGGCCAGCTGGAAGCCCTGCAGGGGGCAGGGAGGGGGCTTCCCTGGTACACACTTTCAACTGGTACAGTGAGCAGAGAGCAGGGAGCAGGCCTCAAGCACTGCCAGGTGTGGCCCCAAACTCCAATTCATGTGCTGCTCTAGTAGTGAGACGGAACCAGGGAGAGGAGCTCAAAGGGCAGAGCACATGATTAAAGGTGTGGGACATGGAATCTCAGAGACACCTGGACAGAGGGGCAGAGTCTCTGACCATCTCCAAGTCTGTAGCAAAAAAAAAAAAAAAACAGAAGAATAGGCAGGGGGCTGGAGCGATAGTACAGCAGGTAGGGTGTTTGCCTTGCACGTGGCCAACCCGGGTTCCATTCTCAGAATTCCCCTATATGGTCCCCAAGCACCAGCAGGAGTAATTCCTGAGTGCAGAGCCAGAAGTCACCCCTGTGCATCGCCAGGTCTGATCCAAAAAAAAAAATAAAATCAAGGAAAAGAACAAGCAGGAGAGATATTCACAAAGCCCCCAAAAGATGTTCAAAGAATGCTCATTGTCATGACAAATTCTGGAGTGAGACTTTTCTCTGGGGGAGTTTTGCACCAAACCTGGCAGTGTTCATAGGACCCTATGAAATGATGAGGCAAGCTACACGCAAGCCAGGTGCCCTACTCGCTGTACCATCGCCTAGCATATCTGCTCTGGGAGAGATGGACAGTGCGGAGGGCTGTGCTGAGACACTTGACAGATGAAGCAAAACATCTTTTTTTTTCTGTAGAAAAAGTTACACAGGGTTAGCAGAGACAGTACAGCTGATAGGTTGTTTTTCTTTCTAGCTGCAAAACCACATTCAATTCTCCAAAGCAGATAGGGTCCCCGAGCAATGCCAGAAAAAATGTTGAGCTCAGATCCTAGAGTAAGCACTGAGCACTAAGTGCTGTAAACCAAAATCTGCAATTCAAAAAAATAATAATAAATCAAATTTTTATTCTGTGCAAAGGGGCTGGAGACATAGTACAGCGGGAGAACTGCTTGTCTTGCAAGCAGAAAAACCGGATTTGACTACTGGAATCTAATATGTTTCCCTGAGCACCATCAGGAGTAACCATGTATAACCAGATGTGCCCCACACCAAAAACAACTACTAAGAATGAATTAACTGAAATAAATCGATAAAGGCGAGGGAACCAGCGGTGACCATATACTGCGGTATGGGAGACCTCAGGGCAACCACTGAAGTGTGCATGTTACTCCTGCTAAGATTTCACACTAGGTTGCATGACCCCTGATGTCCAACACAGCCCTGAAGCACCGCCCCCTCTGCCACCAGGCTCTGCATCCTCTGACAGCTTCCTGTGGGACCTCCAGAACCTACCAATGAGTGGGGAGCATGTGAAAGTCAAAAAGCTCCACCAGATACTATTGAGTCCCAAAAAGTGAGGAATTGTACCTCCTAACCCCAAGGGGCAGGAGGCTAGTACACTGAGAGGACATCTGCCTTGTATGCTGCTATGTCTGCAGCCATCAGCCCCCAGGATCCCGAGCACCCCCAGAACAGATCCCTGAGTGCAGAGCCAGGAGTTAGCCCTGAACAAATATTTTTCAAAGGAAAAGAAAGAAACGACTCCAACAGATACCTTTGAAAAGGGTGTCTGTGACTCTTAGGATGACTCTGGATTCACTCTCAGGAATGAAAGGCGGCCAGCAATAGGCTGGCCTGGGGACACTTCCCACATGACCCCTGCCCCGACCCTGTGACCATCCTTGCAAGGGAGTTAACGCATGCCTAAGGCAACTGCACATGTCCCCGGGAAACTGAGGCTCCTTCTGGCGCAGACACTTTCTCTTTGGATGGGGGCCTGAATGACAGGTCAGAGAGGAGAGCATGGTCCTTGTGTCCCGACCCTCCCTGGGGTGCCCGAGTTCCCTGGGAGGTGTCTCGGAGCGCCGAGCCGGGAGTTGCTCTGAGCACCATGTTTGTGGCCCGAAACACATAGAACAGTTATTTAAAAGAAATGACCCTCACTTGTTTATCCCGTTATTTTCGTTGTTCTGCAACTTTCCGAGACCTCACTCCCAAACTCTTGTTCCTCTCAGCCCCGCATCACTTCTCACATCCGGGTTTCTTTGGAGATTTCGGTGTGATCACTCCCGGCCGGCCTTGGGGGACTCAGTGTGGTGGCGGGGATCGGGCCAGCGCACTCCTGAGACGGACGCCCCCTCCACGTCTCTCCAGAGTCTCAGGAAAACCCCGAATAAAAGCGATAAAATCCTCCAGGGGCGAGTGGTGCTGGGTGAGGGGCCGCAGTTCCCGCCCCCGTCACAAGGCGACCTGCCGCCCACTCAGAAACACTCAGTTGGCGAGACAAAGGCCCTTGGGGATGCCCCCTATCCCCGGCACCCCAATTGCTGAAGCCTTCCATCTCCTGAGCTGGCAAGAATGGCGGGCATGGAACTTCCAGGAAGCAAAGCTGCCAGATTCTGTGATGTCACTGCATCTCTGCTAATGGCCTTAAAGGGCCAGGCTCCAAGGACTCCAGACTATGCAGTTTCTGGTAAGGAATGTAATTTTTTTCTGTTTCTTGCCTTCAGTCAGGTGACCATGATGTCTGGGGGTCACCAGGTACAAGATAGAGAGTGAGGGGCTGAACAGATGGCATATACAGCAAAGGCTTTATGTTTTCATAAAAAGAACACAGTTCACTAAGAGTCCATGCAAACCACCTCCAGGACCATGCCTCGGCATGGTCTTATCCTGCTTGTTATTCCCAAGGATCAGCATTAGGCTCCAAAACAGAGACCTGGAGGAGAAGTCAGAGCGGTGAGCAGAAGAGAGGACAGAGCTCTAGCCCTGACCTGGAAAGTCCCTGCTTGGCCCGGAGATGTCCTGATGGCAGGCACTCTGGGGTACCAGGTCAAGCCCCACCTCGGGGAGACGGAGACACTGCCAGAAGCTCCTTCCTCTCCTGGGGATGCAAAGTAGGCTGGAATTTGGGCTGTCTGTCAGGAGAGGAGTGACGGGCTCGGTGGACAGGGGAGGATATTTGCAGCCCTGAAATCTGGGACTCCTCCCTGGGTCCCAAGGAAGGCCCTTATGGGCCCAGTCAGGGGCTGCCTCCTAGGCCAGGAGCCCCTGATTAAGCATCCCTGAGCTTTAGGGCTGCCCACAGCAACCACAGCCCCCAAAGTGGCTCTGCGTGGGGGCAGCCAAAGGGACTCAGCATGAACAAAACTTTATCCTCGTTCTGCTCACACAATTATCATGATTGTGTATGTCTCTGTGTGAATGTGTTTCAATGTTTGAGTCACAATAGGCACTGCTCAGGGCTTATCTGTACTTGGAAATCAGGGAACACTCCTGTTGTGGCTTGGGGGACAGATTGGAATTCCAGGGAATGAACCTGGGTTGGCCTCGTGCAAGGTAAGAGCCCTCCCCACTGTACTAACACTCAGGCCCTGTCTAAATAAATTTCTTTCCAACACAGCAGAAGTGATCCCTAAACAACTATTTCCTCCTCCTCAAAAAAACCAACTACCCGGGATGGTGTTTGAATATTAAAAGTAATCAAATATTAAACTACCTAGCAAATAAAAAAAAATAACCCCTTGTGTTAAAATAACAGCTTTACACGCAATATTCACCCCAACAGCCAGGGTCACCAGGTCAGCGTCAGGGAGTTGGTGAAGAATTGAGAGATGCTTTTCAACTTACCTTGAGAGCGCAGAAATTTTTTATCAGGAAAAAGACACCAAACTGGGGCAGGAAAGACACAGTACAGGGACTGGAAGTAAGAGGCACTCATGTCCTGCCAGTAATTGGTCTTTAGTGTACCCTTTTATGGTGAAGTATCACGTTTTCCTTTAAACATATGCCCGTAGGAAGCCTGATCCACCTGACTTCATTAGGAAATAAATGTGCACCTGGAAGACTCCCATATGTGACATCATCCATTTCACCAAGGAGCCTTAAAGTGCCAGGTTCCAAGTGTAGACAGTCCATTATGCCAGCTCAGTTGAATCGGTGCAAGGGGGATGGGCTCAGATAAAGGAGAGGAGAGGCAAGTGCTGGAGGGGCCGGTCATGGAGTTCAGGGCAGTGCATTAAGGCGGAGTCCCCTTATCCTGTACTGGTCAAACATAGAACCAGTGCTCCCACACACGCCTCCATCATAAAAACAGAAGCAGACTGATTCAAGGCAAAACATACAAACGACTCATGGGTCAACGAGTTTCTCCAGGATCATCCAATAACATGGGGTAAAAGCAGTGACTCTGAAGCCAGCCCTGAAGATGCAGAGGAACTGGCCTAGCAGCAACCCAGAGAGCTGGAGAGACACTGCACAGGACAGAAGGCTGGCAAGAACTTCCGAGAGCACTTTACAGTGAACACTCTACCCATTGAAAACACGCAAGTAGACAACTCTCACCTATAAGGAAACCCCCAGGACACAGCTTTAGAAACATGTTTTCAACCAAGAGTCTGGGGCCGGAGAATAGTACTTTGGCTTAATGCTTGTGTTGAACATGGTTTCTCTGAGTTCCACTCCGGCATCCAGAACAACACCAGGACAAACTCCTAAGAACTGCCAAGTATGGCATAAATTAATTAAAACGTACTTCAATAAATAAATCCCACGTATAGTCCAACCCTAAGAACGGAGGCGCATAGGAGCTAATGAGCACCAAACCGTGCAGAATCATTTTGTAGACTTGGCCCTTTGGACAGACCAAAAATGGTTTTAATCAATCTGGTGACTAGTAGAGTTGAGATTATACCACTTCCAAATGCAATATTTTGTCATCTCTTCTCCTAATGTAACTCAAATGATGAGAGTGGAATCCAGGACCGTGACTGCCCTTTACTGTCAGTCATCACAGCTGATGCTACTGCCTGCTGAGATGGGAGTTTGGACACTCACCCTGGTTCCCACCATTTGTAACACAATTTGCTCAAGACGCCCACTCCACCCTTTCACAGACCATCAGAAATATTTCTATGCATAGTCATTTCAACAATCTCCAATCCACCCTATCAAAGAATAATGACAGGGTCATTATCCTAAACTTTTCAGAAATATTTATCCTCAATGCTTAGGTAAATCTGATAAAAATCTGAATAAAAGGAGTGCAGAGCCGATAAAGAGGGAAGGTGCTTCATTGCGTAAGACTGATCTGGATTCCAAGTCCCGTTCCCCATAAGGATACCTGTGCACTCCCTCTCAGGTTTGAATGAGCTCAGACACGAGTACGGCCTGAGCAAAGCAGGTACGGCTCCTCAAAACGTAACAGAGGAAGGCCTGAAGGATGAGGTTTGCCAATGTTTCCATTCCTAAGGATTTACTGCAACATCCAGGTTGATTTCTACAATAAACCCTTCAAAATAGGGCCTCTGAGTCAAGCCAGAGTATGAGCAAAAAATGAGACACTGGGGTGGAGTGACATAGGGTAGGGTATTTGCCTTGCATGCACCCAACCAGGGTTCGATTCCCAGCATTCCAAAGGTCTCAAAAGCACTGCAGTATTAATTCCTGAATGCAAAGCCAGGATTAACCCTGTGTATCCCTGGTTTTTTTTGGGTGTGACAGCAAAATAAAGGAGACACTGACAGGTGTGATCGAGGGCTGTGATCTATGGCCCCGGGCTGGGATCCCCTCTCCGCCCCTCTGACCTGCTCCTAGAGCTCTGACAATGGTGGCCTACTCGAAATTCCAACACTCTCAGACAGGGACTCTGTGACGTCACCACACTTCTGGCCGGAGTTTTAAAGGGCCAGACTCCAACTATTCCTGACCGGGTACTTTCTGGTCAGGACAGCTGATTTTTTTCCCGTTTCTCGTCTTGGATATGGTCAGCAGGAAATCTGTGGGGTCGCCAAGTAACAGATAGACAGAGTATGAAGCCAAAGATTTTATGTTTTCTCAAAGGGGATAAAATCCACAAGGATTTCCTTGCAAATACCCGCCAGTAACTGCCCCAACACTGACCCCCAACAAACACCACAAACAACAATGCTCAGAAATCACTGGGTGTTAATATAAAGATATCATAATGTTTTCTTTTCATTGATCCGTTTTTGGGGGGGCATGTTCTGTAGTACTGAGCACTTTTCCCTGACTGCTCAGGGATCACTCCACACTGGGCTCGGGGAACTCTCTGGGGTTCTAACCATGGATCCTGAGTCAGAACCTCCCAGCTGGACTGTCCTGATTTTTATGTATATTGCAGTGAACTTCCATTTGTTGCAGGAGCTCCAACTGTTCATGTATTCAGATACAGGTGCAAGCTAGAAACTAAGTGAATCCCGTGCCCAGAATTAGTTAAACTAATTTTGTGGGTGACCCAGAATCAGGCTTAGGAATTGGTGAATGCAAAAGTATTATATGTGTAATCAATATTCCTTTATATGGGTCTGTGTGTGCTCATAGCCATTGGTGTTCTCAAGCTGCTCTTAGCTCTGTGCTCAGCAACTCTTCAAACAGTGCTCAAGTTCGACTATGAACTGAATTTTACTGAGATCTAAAATGGATCAGCCACATGAACGGATGGTCCCTTCCATGCTCTGTAATGAGTAGTCATTTAGTAGTTTGGTAGTGGATGAATTGCACTTTAGCACTGTCGTTCAGTTGCTCACCAATTTGCTCAAGCGGGCAGCAGTAATGTCTCCATTGTGAGACTTCTTGTTACTGTTTTTGGTATATCAAATATGCCATGTGGAGCTTGCCAGGCTCTCCCGTACTGGCAGAACACTGTCGGTAGCCTGCCGGGCTCTCCAAGAGAGACGGAAGAACCGAACCCAGGTCGGCCCCATACAAGGCAAACACTCTACCCGCTGTGCTATTATGAAACAAAAATTAAATTCTTCAAAATCTGAACTAGTAGTCAAGAAGAATTGTACAGTGCTTCTGCCAAGAAAGTCTCTTTTTTTAGATATGCGGATGTACCGTTAAGCTATAATTTGATGTTTCTTACAGTAGCACTGTCATCACGTTGTTCATTGATTTGTTCGAGTGGGTACTAGTAACGTTACCATTCTGAAACTTGTTACTGTTGGGTATATCGAAAACGCCACACGTAGCTTGCCAGGCTCTGCCGTGCGGGATGTAGGAATCAAACCCAGGTTGGCTGCGTGCAAGGCAAAGGCACTCTCCGCTGTGCTATTACTTGAGCACTGTATTAATTTTGGAAGGGGAACATCAAGCAGTGCTCAGGGATGAGTCCTAGTGGGGAGCTGGGGGCCTATGGGGTGTTTGGGATGTATTCAACTTTCTACTTCATACAAAGCAAGTGTCCTCCGCACTGTGCAATCACTCGGGCCCACAAACAGCACAAACTGTTGTTAAAATATCTAGAATTAAAATTGGTGAGAAAACAAACTGGAAATATCAAACAGGTGTAGAAATTATATTTATATGAATATTGTTATATCTGAAAGATAGTATCGAGAGTATCCTGCTCTCACGGCAGAGCTTGGCAAGCTCCTTGTGGCATATGAAATATACCAAAACAGTAACAGTGATGGGTCTTTTTCCCCAGACCCAGAAAGAGCTTCCAATGTGGCATCTTAGGAATAACGAGGAAAGAGAGGCTGCTAAAATCTCAAGTCGAGGACGAATGAAGACATAACTGGCGCCCACTCGAGAAAATTGATGAACAATGGGATGCCAATGATACAGTGATTGTTACATGTGATTTCAGGGATTTTAAGACAAGAATTTTTATCTTTTTGTAGCTTCCAGAGGTATTACCTATTTATATTTACTTCTTTTATATTTATATTTGAATATATTTATATTTATATTTAAATCCGCAGAGTAACTGTGTGTAGCCCTTCAAAGAAAACAAAATACCCAGATGCCAACCATTGGCCCCCAGCACCCCTATGGCACCTGAGATCTGTCAGAAGTGATCCTTAAGCACTGAGGCATGAGTACCCTTAAGCTGGGTGTGGTTCAAAGACAAACACAACTGACTCAAATGAGGGCTCATGCAGTAAAGAGCCAGGCCCTCTGACAAGGAGACACATGGCAGGATCCTTCCTGAACAGATCAGAGACATTCAGCCCCTAAAGCCTCCTGTCACTGACTCGCCTCATGTTGTCACTCTCCTCCTACCTGGGGACGGTGTGTCACATGGTGTATCACCATTTTCTCCCGCCTCTGTTTTTCCCGAGGATCAGAGACCTGGAGGAGAAGTCAGAGTTGTGAGCACTGGAGTGGAGCACAACCACCAGCTCTGACCAGCCACACCCACGGGCACCAGCTGACAGACCTGCCTGGGGGACACTGCCCCACACTTCTGTCTCCGGGGCAGATGCAAAGTCTGGAGTCACCAGAAGGTTTGACTTTACCAGTTAAAGATAAAGTCGGGGGCTTAGGAGAGCCATAAGAGCACTATAACCTTCTATGGTGAAGAAAATTGGCAATTCATGAATCAAGCCTAAAGCCCTTAGGGTTAATATCCAACACTTATGTGTAAAGAGAAATTCTGGAGTGACACATTTAAAGTGGGTCCATAAGCCCTCTATTCTGTTTTTTCTACACTACAGAAATACATATTTTCTCTTGAATTCTACTACTCATCTTTCATTGCTCTTTCATTGCTCTCACATCTTCTGTGTATGTATGTGTGTGCAAGTGTTTCAAATTTGGAGGGCAACAGGCAGTACTCAGGGGTTATTGCAGCTCTGGAATCAGGGCTCAGCCCTACTGCGACTCAAGGACCATATGGAATACCAGACGTAAATTGAACCTGGGTTGGCAAGGCAAGAATCCTACTTGATATATTTGCTCTGGAACTTTCTAAGTGAATTATTTCTACCACATCAGGAGTGACCCTGAGCAACGCTTCCCCAACACCACCAACAACCCTGGAAATCAACTATTTGTCTTTAAAGGAACCCCAAAATTTTAGCCCCATTACTCACCACAATAGCTGGGGGTAGTCTGGTGAGGGAGGGAATACATGTGTGGGGTGCTTTGCAACTAAGCCTTAGAAAGCAGAAATTCTTGACCTAAGGAAAAAAAACACAAAAGTTGGGAGGAGAGACAGTAAAGCGGGTAGGGAATTTGCCTTGCATGCAACCAACCGAGAGCAATCCCCAGCATCCCATGTAGACCCCGAGTACCATCAGCAGAATTCCCGAGTGCAGAGCCGAATGTAAACACTGAGCATCTCCTGATATGTACACAAGCCCAAGCAAACCAATAATGAAAAAGTTTCACTTGTAACCCCACCCCCTGCAGGGACCAAGACAGAGGTGGCCCCGCCCCACCACGGCAGTCAATCAAAGGACAGATGACAACTGGTTCTCCTGCTGCAGACAGCCCTGCCCGTGGAAGTGAATCTGAAGGTTCTACACTCGTGATGCCAGGGCCAAGGCCTCCGGACTGGGCCGAGCACAGTCCGGTGCTGGCAGGATCAGGAGGGCTAGGCCCCGCCCATTGCAGGCCGTGTAGCCCCACACCCACATGCGGCGGACCAGTTCTAGAGCTGGAAGCAATCCTGGCCAAAGGGAGGCCCCATGATCACTCGCTCACACCGGTGACCCCTGCACCCCAGCACAGCCCCCACTACACCACCAAAAGCCTCTGGATCCCCGAAAGCCTTGACACACCTCAGAAACCACTGAGATACAGGGAACAAGTGAAAAACAAGCGCGACCGTGCCCCCCAAGATGCCCCCCCTTCACATTGCAGAGACGAAGAGGCGCGTGGCACTCGCAGAAGGCCGCTCCAGTCCTGCCACAAAATCTGCCTTCACAGCCACCCTGCCGCCAGGTGCAAATTCCTCCTCCATCACGAGACTAATGGCGACCCGAGCCAGGCAACCACAGCTATAATAGAAAGGATTCCTGAAGGGCCCTCTGTGAGGTCACTTCCACTTCTACCAGGGGCCTTAAAGGGCCATGGCTCAGATTTAAAGAACCCAGCTTCATGAACTGTTGGTGCAACGGGAACGGACTAAATAAAGGAGTGGAGAGGGAGCTATGTGATGGTGGGCCACAGAATGGGGAGCTGGGGCGGGGAGGAGAAAATCCCTGATCCTGTACAGGTCATTCAAACATTGAATCAATGCTATCACAGTCCCTCAGGAAAAACGCGCGTGGGTTGACTGAAGGTAAAACAGGCAGGTAGGTACAAGGTACATGATGCTGGGGAATTAATCAAGATGGGGTGAGAGCAGTGACTGCAAAGCCAGAGATGCAGAGAGGAACTGGCCTAGCAGTAGCCCAGAGAGCTGGACAGACACTGGAAAGGGAAAAGGCTCGAAGAACACAGTCTTTGGAAAAAGCCCAACCACTGGAATCTTGCCTAGAAGGGAAACGACAGGAGGCAGTTTCAGAAACACAATTTCAAATCCAGAGGATGGGGTAAGAGGGGTAGCACAGTGAGCTGGGCACTTGCCTTGCATGCGGGCAATCTGGGTTCACACCTCAGAATTCCGAATGGTCCCCCGAGCATAAACGAAATGCAAGAAAGAAATAGCACTGTAGTACTGTCATCCCATAGTTCATCGATTTGCTCGAGTGGGCACCAGTAACACCTCCATTGTTAGATTTGTTGTTACTGTTTTTGGCATATCGAATATGCCACATGTAGCTTGCCAGGCTCTCCCATTCGGGCGAGATATGCTCGGTAGCTTTCCGGGATCTCTGAGAGTGGTAGAGGAAGCCAGAAATAAGTATACATTAGAAAAATAATTATTTTACAGGCATGAAATAACAAAGAATTTGCACTGATGATTAGTTACCAAAGTTGACCATTTTTATTATTCTATTTATTGAAAATATATGAATGTTTGGGAGCTTAAAAAGCAATCTCTTTGTCAGAATGATAGAACAGTGGGTAAGGTGTTTGCCTTGAACATGACCAGTCCGGGTTTGATCCCTGCATCCCATGTGATGCCCCAATTACCGCCAGTAGTAATTCATGAGTGCAGAGATATGAGTGACCACTGAGCATCACTGGGAGTGACCCAAAAAGCCAAAACATTATAAAAAGCAATCACTTCTCTATTGTTTTGGTTTGTTTGTTTTTAGACTACAGTCAATGGCACTCTGTGCATACTCCTGGCTCTATGCTCAGGAACCAATCCTGCTGGGGCTCCAGGGATGATGTTTTTGCATGGTATTGAACTCAAGCCAGTTGCTTGCAAGGCAAGCACCGTACCCGCCTTACCACATCTCCAAACTCAAGCAGCATTCTCTTAAGGAACATATACTCCCAGGAGCAAACCCGAAGTTCCTATGCCTCCTCCTTGCTGCAAATACCTTCTCCTGCACTCGTGTCTATCCACTGAACCCTTCTCCAAGGTCCAGTTCGCCCTGCCATCCCATACACAAGGCGGCCTTCTTTCTCTGAACTGCTGGAATATTCACTGTACTGTTTGCCCATGATCTTCATATGTAAACACTAGCAAACTTTTTAACAGACATAGTCATTTTTTGTGAGTCATTTTCACAAAGTCCTTTTTAAGTTTTATTTTTTTAATAACTACAGAAAACTTCAATGATATTCTCTTATAAACGTTTCCATGTTTGGGGCTGAAGATATAGTAAAATGTGTAGGACCTTGCCTTGTCCAGAGCCAACGAAGTTTTGATCCCCAACATCCCACACTGTCCCCGGTTCACTGCTAGAAGTAGTTCCTGAGTGCAGAGTCAGGAGTAACTCCTGAGCATCTCCTGCTATGTACCCCTACACACACAGAAAATGGTTCCACATCTATATGTAAATTTGTATTTAGAATCTCGAAGCAAAATTATATAAAAAGTGTCTATTAAATTTCTTAAATACTGGTAGGTAAACAAGGACTGTCTGGACAGATTCTAGCCCTCAGCTATGGGTGTATAAGGCTTTAATACTTTAATGCTGCCAAGAGATTAGATCAAGCCTAACAGACGTCCACAAATGTAGACATTTTTGAACACTTGTAACATGATTTATGGTCTCTAACTTCCAAAGTCTTTGAAATGTAAGACTACTGTCCTAGATTTGAACAAGACTACCTTGGGCCACAGCAATAGTACAGCGGTTGGAGCATTTGCCTTGCAAGCAAATCACCTGGGTTTGGTCCCTGGCATCCCATACGGTCCCCGAGAAGTGCCAGGAGTGATTTCTGAGTGTAAAGCCAGGAGTAAACCCTGACCATTGCCATGTGACCCAAAAATAAGAAGACAGGCAACAAAGCACAACAATAGTATTAGCTTTATCTCTGCCTTCACTTTACATCAAATCACAATATTTTTACTCATATTACAGAGTTGTTACTGACATCACTCACATTTATAACCACTTTTAAGTTTCAAATATATTAAACTTGCCACTTAGATCACCTCTGCACACAGCCTTCCTATCTAGATGAGGATCTGGTAACTCTCCCCAGTCATCATTCAGCTACCAAAGGCTAGCATCAGGTCTAGAGAGCTCTTTCTCAGCATTCCATATTTCTAAGTGATCAACAGAGGCCACTGCATACTGAACATCTCCTGTGTACAGTGCAAAAAGAGTTTCAAGCAGCTACCATTAAAAAACAAAGTAACTATTCCCAAGTTTTAATTCAATGATCTTGCTGTATAATGTGTTAATTTTAAAAGCACACATTACTATGTGACAAGTTTGGATTCTTTTCATTTTGGGAACCGTATTTCAGTGTAACTGGCATTATTTGTAGATATGTATTTTAAGCACCAAAACTCTTATTCTGATAAGGGATTCGAAGCATAAAAAATCATAAGAACCCATGATCCAAGGACCTAGAAATCAAAACACCCTGCTTGGTTTATTGATCCAATGAGAGAATTAGCAACACTTTATTGAGTACCTATTGTATTAGTCTGAGAAAGCCGAAATGACTGTTTTTAACCAACCAAAATGATGATTTCACAAAGTCCAATCTAATGACAGGCCCAACATATAACGCCACTAATAATGAATGAATAAATTTTAGCTGCACTGTGAAGGTCACTGCCTGGAGGAGAAGTTAGGACGGATTAAGTTTTAAGAGGAGGCCACCAAACAGCAAGAAGACGTCAGAAGACAAAGTGACCAGAGGGGATTACCCACTTAAGTATCCTGAATATATTTGACCCAGATACACTGCAAATCTTATTGTTTTCTATAACCTAACAGTGATCAGAACCCTGTCCCCAAACCTTATTAATACTTCATTTTCCCCCCAAATTACTTGAACATAACCTGCGACTTAATAGTAATAAGCCAACTTTAAAATTAAGATTAACGCCAAAAACTCTGCCTTATATTTATATGCCACATCCATGTAACTAATGTTCAAATGGCACTTTGTAACTTCACTGTATCACTGTCATCCTGTTGTTCATCAAACTGCTTGAGCGGGAGCCAGTAACGTCTACATTTGTCCCTGTTGCATTCCAGTGTAGGCCAATGGCGTATTGGGGCTCTTTCAGGGTCAGGGGAATGAGGACCAACATTGTCACTATTTATGGCATATAAAGTACGCCATGGGTAGCTTGCCAGGCTCTCACTTTGTAACTTACAAAATAATTTCACAGCCATGACTCTACTTGATCCGAATCACATCCCTGCAAAATTTGTGGGGGTATCTTCATTCACCAGGTTACACAACACACGGCCACACAAAAGGACTCACAGAACTCCAGAACTAAAATTTTTAAAAAAGGGGAAAAAAGGGAAACATACAGCTTCTCTCCAGTAATGTTTCTATGACTACAAAGGCATGAGAAATAATATACTTTCCACATTTCTCACATTCAATTTCTCTCTAGTATGAAATTGCTTGTGCTGATTAAGGCTGTCTAACAGTCCTTACATTAATATGGTTTCTCTCAACTGTGAATTCTCCTATGAGTAGTGAGTACTAAGGCTATACTACTACTATATTATGCCTTATGCATGTCAGGCCTTCCCAGACTCCTGACACACATAAGGCTTCTCTGTACTGTGAGGACCCATATGTGTTTTAAGGGAAGATGATCAAATAAAGGCCTTTCTACATGCCTTACATTTATAAGGTTTCTCGACAGTGTGCATCCTGTTATGTCTAGTCAGCTCTGAGTATTTGAGAAAGGTCTACCCACACTCCTGACATACAACAGGTTTCTCTTCCAAATCAGTTCTCCTATGTACAGTGAGCACTGAGGATGAGCTAAAGGCCTTCCCACATACGTGACACTAATAAGGCTTCTCTCCAGTATGACTTCTCATATGCTGAGAAAAGACTGACTGCTGAGTGAAGGCCCTTCCACAAACCTTAAAATTATAAGGCTTCTCTCCAGTGTGAATTCTCCTCTGTACTTTAAGATATGAGGACATACTGAAGGCCTTCCCACACTCCTGACATACATAAGGCTGGGATTTCTACCATGGACAGTAAGATACGTGGATCTGCTAAAGGTCTTTCCACACTCCTGACATATAAAAGGCTTCTCTACAGTATGAGTATTCATATGCCCATTAAGGGAAGATAAATCACTGAAGGCCTTTCCACATGCCTTACATTTATAAGGCCTCTCGCCAGTGTGAGTTCTCCTATGTACAGTAAGCACTGAGGATCTGCTAAAGTTCTTCCCCCACTCCTGATATATATTAGCCTTCTCTACAGTATGAGTATTCATGTGCCCTTTAAGGGCTGCCAATCAAGTGAAGGTCTTTCCATGTGTCTTATAGAATCACTGTTTCTCTCCAGTGTGATTATCCTTGTGACAGAAAGTCTTGAGTGATAAGCAAAGACCTTGCCACAGTCCTGACATGAATATGGTTTCTCTCCAGAATGAGTCTTTTTGTGATGAAAAACAGGAGAGGAGCAAGTTTACACCTATCCACAGTCAAGACATGAGTAAAGTTTTCATTTCTTTTTGAATTTTCTTGAAGACACTAAGTTGTCAGGACAAGGTAATGGCCTCTCCACATTGCTCATATGCATGAGGTTTCTCTGCAGTGTGAACTCTCTGATGTATAATACATTTTAAGGGGGAAGTGCAAACTTTCCCACAGTCCATATACTTAAACTGTTTCTCTCCAGTTTGGAATCTTTGTACTGAAACAATGCAATTATAACTCACTGAAAGTTTGTTTTCCCAGGTAAAAATCCTGCGGATACTGTCCACTGTGTGTTTCTAAGAAACATTATTCTTGGACGAGGTCAGTCCATGGTGACTTTCCTTATGTGAATGTCAGCATGTGAGACTCACTATAAACAGTGCTCCTCTCCTACAGTGCTGGGGCTGGTGCCTTTGAGGGGTTTGTATCCAGAAACTGAGGAGAACAGACTGTGAGGAGCTTTTCCCACGGAAAAGACTATTCACAGTGAGGTTGCTCTCTCCACTCTGATCACCCTCAGAAGACATTAGGCCTGCCTCGGCATCCCCATGAGGCAGAGGGCGGGATTGCTGACTCCGAGACACTGGCATATACTGAAGGATCATAGACATTCCACTGGAGCTGGCTGCTTCCCTGTACAATGCAGAGGAGGATTCCAATGACTGCCCCATTCCTTCATAGTCTCCCTGTCCAAAGAAACTGAGGCCAATATTTCCACCTCTAGGCTTGCAATTTCTGACAGATGGATGGATGTGCTACGGTATTAACCAATGTTTCCACATAGTGGTTGCACTTAATTGAAGGCTGCACAATCATTAATTTGTTTAAATTTTTTCAAATCAATAATAATATTTATAAAATGGACATAAGACTATCCGTAGAATGTCAGAGAAGTAGTTTCCAACAAAATAAAATACACCCGAGTCTGGTTTTGTTTGTAGCACAGTGTGGTGCCCCTGACCCATGTGTTAAGGCAAGGCTGCCACCCTACACAGCAAGATGGACCAGGGGGGCCACTGAAAACATTTTACCACAAACGAATCCTCTCCAGGATCAATGCGGTTGCTTTTTATTTTTGGTTTGTAGTTTGTATTTATTTTGAGGTGGAACACACCAAGCGGTGCCAGAGATCACAGATGGTGGGTCCAAGGGTATAGTGCTGGGAATGGAGCCCAGGTTTCCATTCCGTGGAAGGCAAGTCCGCCCTATACTCTATCACTCGTGGCAACAAACCAATTATTTTAAACAATTAACACTCGTGCCTACTTTCAATCCAATGAAAAATCACAGTATTTCTTCAAAATTAAAGGTAGTAGGAATTCGAGTAATAATGCTAGAACAATGGGGAGGGCATTTACACTGCATGTGGTGGACACAGTTTGAATTCTGGCATCCCAGATGGTGCTCGAAGCACTTCTCAGAGTTATTCCTGAGTGCTCAGCTTGAAGTAACAAATCAGCATCATCGGGAATGAATGAAAAAGCAAGAAATTATAATAATAATAATCACAATAATGATAATAATAACAACAGCACCAATAATATTATCCTTAGATTACTAAAGGGCTGATATTAGCACACAATAAGACTACAGACCCTCTACTCGCAGCAGTAGGCTACAAAGTTCCACCCTGTAGTCGCCAGACCACCACTTTCAAGTCACATTCTTGTTCCAAGGAACTATCCTGCAAACATGCCAACATAATATTTATATTCAACATGCGAATCTTACCAACTCACTCGTTTTTGGTGACTCAATTCCCAAATCAAATTGTTGCAGTGAAAACCCCTGAGGCTGCGATTTCCTTTCTGAAAATAAACAGAAAACACAATGGAAGATTTAGTAATGTCGGGAATGGAGTGATAGCACTGTGGTTAGGGCATTTGCCTTGCACAAGACCGACCCAGGTTTGATTCTCAGAATCCCATATAGTTCTCCAAGCACTGCCAGCGGTAATTCCTGAGTGAATGATCCAGGAGTAACCCCTGAGCATTGCTTGGTATCACCCAACAAGAATAAAAAAAAGAATCAGTAATGGAAAATATTTGAATGACGTCCATTGTGGGGAATGCTGGGAGCAGCTTGTGAATCCACGAAGGAGCGTTTTGGGTTTTTAGAGCAGACCTGGTGATACATGGGATATATGAGATGTCCGGGTTTCAACCTGTGTCTGCCATGTTCAAGGCAACTAACCTTCCTGCTGTATCAGCTCTTGTCTCAAATCAGCATTTTTTCATAGGCTCATGCATTACTATGTAAACAGAAAAGCAAAAGACACTTCTTTTATACTTCTTATTGTTTAGCTTTTTGGGTCAAACCTGGCAAGTTACAGGAGTTACTGCAGGATTTGCACTTAGGAATTGCTCCTGCGGTACTCAGGGGACCATATAGCATGCTGGGAATTGAACCCGGATTGGCCGCGTGCAAGGCAAGCGCCCTACCTGCTGTATTATCGATCCAGCCCCACAAAAGGTATTTCTTAGTGGATTAGATACAATAGCAGGGAGGGCACTTCCCTCACATGAAGCTGACAGGTTCTGATCCCAGAGTTCCACCAAAAGTAACCTCTGAAAACTGCCAGGAATAAACACTGAAAATTCTCAGGCCCAAAGCCAAAAATTAATTTAATACACTGACAAAACATGCTAATGATCTGAGGGCAAAAATAAGCATGAAAGAAAGAGTAGAGTGGTAACTAGATTGCCCTGCAAGGGCACACCATCAATGCAGGCTGTATAAGACCGGTGTAGCACAGACTAGGGGCCAATGGCTGTGAATGCCATGAATATTCTACATATCTGACATATAAGAAAAAATGACAACAAAGCCAAGAAAGGAAATAACAGGATGATTCTATGACAAGCATTTCGTGAATTTAAGGGCGTCGTGAGCGTGGCACAGACAACTGTATCCAGGAGCCCAAGGCCTCCAGGGTCAGCAGCGTGATTCACATGAACTCAGGCATCCACACACTTCCCAGGGACCGAGCCACAGAGGGTCCTCAGACAATCACCTGCATACATGCCTCTTCTCCCCGGCCTCAGGGCTCCTCTTTCAAGCCAGGACACCAACGCAGGCCTGAGCGACAGGGCAGCGAGGAGGGAGGGACCTTGTCCAACACCCCACGGGGTCCCCCAACCACCGGAGGATCCCGAGCGCTGAGCCTGGAGTCACCCCGAGCCCCGCCTGGCGCACACTGGCCTCCACTTCTGATATGCCCCAAATTGGTAGTTATCAGACACAGAAGTCCCAAGTTTTAATTTCAGTCTGAAATTGAGTTATGCTGAAGCCCCCCAAAAAGCACAGGAAGTGACTTCAAGCACTGAAATACTACAGCAACTGATGGTGTGAGTCCCTAAAAACAAAATGAACTCATACTCAGAGCGACAGTCCAGCAGGGCGGGCAACTGATGACACACAGAGAGAGGTTTGATCCCTAGCAACCATATGGACCAAGAGCACTGCCACGAGAAATTCCTGAATACACAGCCAGCTTGATCCCTCAACACTGCTGGGTTTAGGCCCCTAACACAATCAAAACTGAAAACAAATAATATCAAATTATGTTGCAGGCCAGGTACAATAGAACACCTGCCATATAGGTGCTGACCCGGTTTAGTCCACAGCACCCCCATGGGCCCTATGGTCGTACAAGAAGTAGATTCATTTAGCAATGGAAGGAACTATTCATAGGAAACTTATCAATAGTACAGCATGTGGGGGGCTTTCCCATGCTCTTGACTGACCTGGATAGATCCCTGCATCCCAGCAGTTAGCCTGACGATTGTCAAGTGTGGCCAAATAACAAAAACAGAAAAAGAGAAATGAACATGTGAAAGTTTTCAGCATTGCTGTCAATAATCCTGGGCCATCAGAACCACTGTCCCTGGGGAACACAAAGCCCAGCCCATCTCCCAGGCTGCTCTCACGGAAGGCCCGAAGGTGCTGATAGGTCTCCAGCAGCCCTGAGCACAAATGCAGTGGGATAACAACAAATACAATAGAAAACAATGTTGCAGACGGAGTTACACTACAGTGGGTCCAGGGACAGTGGGCAGGACTGTCAACCCCCACTGTCCCAACTCGCCTGGTAAGCACTGACACCTGCAACACTGAGTGCAGAGCCAGAAGTAACCCAGGAGAATCACTCATTGTGACCCTCCCATCAACTCACAAAACAAAGGGGAATGCCCTGCCACAGACGCGGGGTGGGGTGGTGGGGTATGGAGTTTTATTAATAATAACAATGAATAAGAATACAGCGCGTGGGGTTCTTGTCTTGACCGTGACTACTGCAGGATTGATTACTGGCACGCCATGTTTCCCTGAGCACCACCAGGAGTGATCCCTGATTGCAGAGTTAGGAATAACCCCTGAACATTGCTAAGTGTTCTTACCCCCTGAAAAAAAAAAACTCTAAAAATTATTTTAAATATTAAAAGTGTGGTGACCTACGGTGATACTAGATTCCATTATGGTACATCTTGGGGTACGTCCTGGAAGTGACCAGCCTATTACCTGCTACACTTGTTTGCACGAACCCCTCTGGTCCAACACAGCCCAGATGCTACACCCGTATCCACCAGGGTGTCTTACAGCTCCGCATTTCTCAGGATCCCAAAAACCTACCGCAGGCACAGGGAACCCGGGAAAATCAAAAGGTCAGCCACACACTCCTTAGTCCCCGGCCAGTGGAGAGGGCAGTGCACTGGGAGAGCACCTGCCGTGTACAAGGCCGATAGGACTGAGCCTGATATTCACAGGACCCTGAGTCCCGCCAGGCGGGACCCTGAATGTGGCGGGATGTCGGTCAAAAATTACAAAAAAAAACATTGTTTTTATTTAAAAGAGAGACTTGCCCCCTCCCTTTCCAGGGGAACCCAGTCTTTGGCCCCGACTCCATAATCACCCCAATGATGGAAGTGGTCCACCATGGCTGGGCCCAGGAACATTCCCGGGTGACCCTCCTCCCCAGCCCTTGACACCCAGAAGCTTTGAGTGTCCCTGCAGAAACCAATGGAGAGGCGGCCACACACGCCCCGCTGACCTGCGGGAAAACTTGGGAAACGGAGGCTCCCTCTTCTCTCTCTTTCTCTGTGGTTGGGGCCTGAGCGACAGGGCAGCAGGGACGAAGGGGCCTTGTCCCCACACCCAATGTTGTCCCTCCGACCCCCAGAGGATCCCAATGTCAAAGCCAACGTAAACCCGAGCCTCACCGGGCATGGCCAAGCCTCCCCAGGACTCGCACCCACCAGCAGCCCTGAGGTAAGTACCCTCAGAAACCCCCTTGTCTCCCTGAAGGACAGCAATGAACAGGACAAACCTCAGCAGGATGCGGAGGCTGCCCAGGTGGGGCCCTAGCGTGGAGCGACCCCGCCAGGAACCCCTTTCCACCCGAGGTACCCCCTTGCCATCTGACCCTGCTCCTTGTGCTCTGACAATGGTGACCGACTGAAATTCCACCACCCTCAGACAGGGACTCTGTGACCCACACTTCTGGCATGAGGTTTAAAGGGCCAGACTGCAACTATTCCTGATCTGGTACTTTCTGGTCAGGAAAGTTTATGTTCTTCCTGTTTCCCGCTTCTCGTCTAGGATCAGGTCACCAGGAAATTTGTGGGGTCGCCAACTACAGGATAGACAGAGTATGAATCCAGAGATTTTATGTTTTCACAAAGGGAATAAAATCCACAAGGATTTCCTTGCAAATACCCACCAGTAACCACCCCAACCCTGACCCCCAAACAAAAGCACAAAAAACAATGCTCAGAAATCACTGGGCATGAATATGCAGATATCATAATGTTTTCTGTTCATTGAACCATTTTGGTGGGGTACATTCTGTAGTGCCAAGCACTTTTCCCTGATTGCTCAGGGATCACTCCACACTGGGCTCGGGGAACCTTCTGGGGTTTTAACCATGGATTCTGGCTCAGCACTTCCCAGCTGGACTGTCCTGATTTTTGTTTACATTGCACTGAACTTCCAATTGTTGCAGGAGCTCCAACTGTCCATGTATTCAGTTTACAGGAGTGAGCTAGAAACTAAGTGAATCACATGCCCAGAGTTAGTTAAACTAATTTTGAATCATCACTCACAGGGGACAAGCGTAAACACATCCAACCCGATTCTATGGGGCATGAGTATGAAACACCTCAGTAAGCTACAGGAGCTCAGGGCCTCTCCCCCTACCACTGTGGTCAGGAAGAACCAGCCTCCACCCACATTTTAGGCAGATGAGCCCAGGAATCCCTCACAGGAAGCCAGATGTGTTACAATGACACCATACCAGAAGGTTCCTGCTGGTTCTGGACTTGTCTGAAGCCACCCCAGGAATAAATCAAATGAGCACTGCAGAGAGTAACACCTGATCACAGACCCAGTAGGACCAAAAAAAGCAACACTGAGTTGGAGCAACACACGAGAGACACCTCCTCCGCCAATACACATCCCACAGTCCCTGTTCTATGTTCCAGGGATGAGAAGGGACACACAATGTCCAGCAAGTGACTCAAAGCTGTGTGAGGACATACAGGACTGTAGGACTCGGAAGTCCTGTTTCAGGGCCACCCCAAATCCTTCCTGATGCAGGTATATGTGACTTGACCCCCCAATACCTCTGCTGGTCCGAGATCTTTTGCTCCCTCAGAACTCACATACACAGCACCTAGTGAATAAGACTGTGACTAAGCAGGCGAGGTTCTCTCAGAAGGAAGGACAAAACAGGGCAAACGCATGTCCCGGGTCCAGTCACTGGAGCAGACACGGTGCAGACGGTGCCTGTGGTCCTGCTGACGGTCAGGGGTGAATCCGGAGCAAGAACTAAGAGGAAACCATGAGCATCTCCACTGTGGCACAATAACAAAAATGAAAGAACACAAAGTAGCAGGATGGAGTAACAGGACAGTGAGTCCAGGAAATCCGGGTAGGGCTGGCGATTCCTGCTGTCCATATGATCCAGCAAGAACCCTGAGGTGCAATGTTGGAGTGCAGAGCCAGGAATACTCCCAAGAATCACAGGGTGTGGCCCCCCATCACCTCCCCAACAAAACAACCCCCATCAAGTAGTTAGCCTTATACCACTAGTACCCAAGAAGATCCAAGTCTGACAGCAGTGACTCAGGAGCACAGAGTTGGGAGTACTTCTTGACCACTATTAAGTCTAAATATAACAAAAAAACAGGGACAAAAGTGGCATCAGAGATCACTCAGTCACCCCTGCCATAAACCCTGTCCTAGGGCTCCCTCCTAAAATAGCTCAATACAGATAGGCCAGGAAGCCTGATCACACCCATAACTTCTCGTGTCATCCTGTCACTCTCCTCCTACCTGTGGACAGTGAATCAGAAAGCGTGTCACCATCTTCCCATCTCTAATTCCTGAGGATCTGAAATAAGCTCTGTTGAAGACCTGGAGGAGAAGTCAGAGCCGTGAGCACCAGAGAGGAGCACAAGCTACCAACCTTGCCCAGAAGTCCCAGCACTGGAACTGGAAACTCTCTGACCAGCAAAAATAATCCGGCAGCAGATCTCTGACCCACCTGGAAGACACTGCCAGAAGCTCTTTCCTCTCCTGCAGACACAAGTGGGTTGGGATCCAGGCTGTCTGACCAGACCAGAGTGTTGGGCTCGGGCTACAGGAGAAGAAACTGAGCCCTGGGACCTTCCCTGAATCCTACAAGAAGGTCCCTACAGACCCGCACCAGGGCTGCCCTTTGCCCCGCCCCCAGTGAACACAGCCCTGAAAGTGGCTCTGCCATAGGACAGCTAAAGTAATTCAGCATGGATGAACATTCAGTCACTCTCTGGTACGGTGGACAGGGAAACATGCATGGGACATTTGTATTGGAGCCCAGGGTCACTTCTACGTCCAGGTCAGCCCAAGGTACAGCCCCAGGTCTGTCCAGCTAGTACCCATCTCTTCTGGGTCCTGATTTACTCTAGTCTGAATCAGCACAACTGCATGGGCCTCACCCAGCACTTGCTCCTGTCTTGCAGCAATATATTTGAGAACTGCACAAACAGCGTGTTGTAGAGTATAAGTATCCTATATCTGGGTGTTGACTAAGAACCATGATATGAACTATTTCTATTATTTAACTACAAATCTTTTATCCTGGGGGACAGAGTGATAGTACAGCATATACTATCAGCTTACCCAAGACAAATACCCGTGCAAAGCTTATGGGCGACTGGCAGCAATGATTCCTGAGTTCAGAGTCAGGAGTAAGGCCTGAGCACTTTAGGGTGTGGCCCAGAAGTACGGCAACAATAAAATGGGAACTAACAATGGAGGGGAAAAAAAGAAAAACTTCACATGCAAAGACAAATTCTCACATGAACATTTAAACAGTCAAAGAGCGTGTCCTTCAAAGCCTGTTTAACAGCCTTTTCTATTCTGCAGAAGCCTATGGTTCCTCCTGAATCCTCATTTTTCTGTCTCTTCTCTCACATATTTCGTGTGTGTGTCTGTGTGTGTGTCTGTGTGTGTGTGTGTTGGGCCAGAAGAGGCAGTGCTCAGGAGTGGTCCCTAGCTCTGCACTCAGGGATCATTCACGGCAGTTATGAGGAATCCTGAAGTGCAGGGCTCAGCCTTTCCTTGGCAGGTGCGAGGCATGCACCCTAATCTCTGCACTACAACTCCTGGCATTGCTGAGTAAAATCTTCCCCAGCACACTAGAAGTGATCCCCGAGTAAAGCTCCCCTCTCCACAAAACACTATCTGCCTCCAAACACACAACCAAGAAAAACAAAAGTACTCATGTACTCACCCAGTGGGCAGTCTCTGGGAGTCACCAGATCAGGGAGATTTGAAGTAAGGGGGGCTTCACTTCTTGACGTGTGAGAATAGAAATTCAAATTCCTGACCTAAACAAAAAAACAATTTTGGGGTAAGACAGATAATCAGGTAAGATGTTTGCCTTGCTGGCCCCAACCAATCTTCCACATCGGATAGGACCCCCTGAGCACCGAGGGAATAATTCCTGAGCCCAGAGACAGGAGTAAAACCTAAGCATCTCTGGGTGGAATGCCTTTGAAAAAAATATAAACAGCAAACCACTAATTGGATAAAACATAAATTTTCTTTGACAAACCCCAGTTCTTTTTGAGAGCCACATCTGGGTGGTGCTCAGGGGACCATATGGGATGCTGGGAATCGAACCCAGGTTGGCTGCATGGAAGGCAAATGCCATACTTGCTGTGCTATCGCTCCAGCCCCCGACCCATTTACCCTATTAAAGAACATTTCCAGGGCCATTTTCTTAAGATGGTATCTTTTCAAAATATAAAGCTTAATCCATATCAAAGTCTAAAATAGTATCTTGAATGCTATGTATGCAAAGAGATGATAAATGAGGTAAGATGCTTATAAATATGGGTGACCTGTATTCCAACTGCAGCATCCATGACGTGTGTGACCGCTCCCAGGGACGGAGCCCTGAGCTGAGAGCCAGGTGTAGGACTGACCACAGTCCCTCAGGCATAAAGCAGGAAGGCCTGAACAATGAAGGTTTGGCTCATTCTGGACTTATGATTCTCAGCAACATTGTGGTTGATGTCCACCATAAATCCCTTCAAAACACAGCCGCTTAGCCAAGACAGAATCAGGTCAAAGATTAAGAGAATAGTGAACCTTGGCAGTCCTGAGTGAGAGGCATTTATGCATGTAGGTATTTAATTTACTAAAGACAAAAAGCACAAACTGTTGTTAAAATATCTAGGATTGGGGCTGGAGCGATAGCACAGCGGGTAGGATGTTTGCCTTGCACTTAACTGACCTGGGTTCGAATCCCAGCATCCCATTTGGTCCCCTGAGCACTGCCAGGAGTAACTCCTGAGTGCAGAACCAGGAGTAACCCCTGTGCATCGCCGGGTGTTACCCAAAAAAAAAATAAAAATAAAATAAAATGTCTACGATTAAAATTGATGAGAAAACAAAGCTGCAATATCAAATAGGTGTAGAAAATAAATTTATGTGAATATTGTTATATCTAAAAGGTAGTGCTGAGAGTATCCTGCTCGCACGGCAGAGCAGGAATCTCTCGTGGCATATTCAATATGCCAAAAAAGTAACATTGATGGGTCTCTTTCCCCTGACTCTGAAAGAGACTCCAATGCAGCACCATTGAGAACAACAAGTAAAGAGAGATCTCAGGGCTAGGACTAATGGAGACGTTACTGGCGCCCGCCCAAGCAAATCCATGAAAAATGGAATGACAGTGATATGCTACCTGCCCTGACAACATAATCACCCCAATGACGGAAGTAGCCCGCCAAAGACCGGCCCGGGAACTTTTCCGGGTGACCCCCGCCCCAGCCCGTGCCCCCCGGTGGCTCCGAGTGTCCCTGCAGAAACCAATAGGGAGGCGGCCACGCATGCCCCGCCGACCTGCGGGAAACTGGGGAAACTGAGGCTCCCTCTTGTCTCCCTTTCTCTTTAGTTGGGGCATGAGCAAAGGACAGCGGGGAGGGCGAGGCCTTTTCCGACACCCCACGGGGTCCCCCAAACCCCAGATGATCCTGAGTACAGAGCCTGGAGTCACCTGAATCCCGCCTGACGCGGCAAGGCCTCCCCCGGATTCGCGCCCCTACAGCAGCCCTGGGGTAAGTTCCCTCAGAAACCCCCTCGTCTCCCTGAAGGGCAGGAACAAACGGGACGAACCTCGGCAGAAAGCTGGGCCACCCGGGTGGGACCGCCACCCCAGAACATGGCAGTGACAGACCCCTCAGGGTTCCCCTGTCCTCTCTGGGCACCACCTTCCCTTCAAACTGCTCCTCAAGCTCCAACAATGGCGGCCTACTGGAAATTCCGCCCACTTCAGAAAGGGACTCTGTGACGTCACCACACTGTGGCCGGAGTTTTAAAGGGCCAGACTCCAACTATTCCTGACCCGGTACTTTCTGGTCAGGAAAGTTGATTTTTTAACTGTTTTTCGTCTTGGATCATGTCAGCAAGAAATCTGTGGGGTCGCCAACTACCGGATAGACAGAGTATGAATCCAAAGATTTTATATTTTCGCAAAGGGAATAAAATTCACAAGGATTTCCTTGCAAATACCCACCAGTAAGCGCCCCAATCCTGACCCCCAACCAACACACACAAAAAAATAAAATAATGCTCAGAAATCACTGGGCGTTAATATCCAGATATCACAATCACAATGTCTTCCGTTCATTGATCCGTTTTGGGGGGCACGTTCTGTAGTCCTGAGCACTTTTCCCTGACTGCTCAAGGATCACTCCACACTGGGCTCCAGGAATTCTCTGGAGTTCTAACCATGGATCCTGGGTCAGCACCTCCCAGTTGGACTCCCTAACATTGATTTTTGTTTACATTGTTCTGAACTTCCAAATGCTGCAGGAGCTTCAACTGTTCATGTATTCAGTTTACAGGAGTGAGCTAGAAACTAAGTGAATCCCATGCCCAGAATTAATTAAACTAATTTTGTGGGTGACCCAAAATCAGGCTTAGGAATTGGTAAATGTTTAAGTATTATATCTATAATCAATATTCCTTTATATGGGTCTGTGTGTGCTCATAGACATTGGTGTTCTCATGCTGCTCCTAGCTCTGTGCTCAGCAACTCCTCAAACAGTGCTCAAGTTTGACTATGCGCTGAATTAAACTGGGATCTAAAATGGGTCAGCCATATGAACGGAAGGTCCCTTCCCTGCTCTCTAATGAGTAGTCATATAGTTGTTTAGCAGTGGGTGAATTGCACTGTAGCACTGTGGTCCAGTGGTACATCAATTTGCTGGATAGTACAGAGGGAAGAGTGCTGGCCTTGCATGCGGCCAAACCAGGTTCAATCCCCAGCATCCCAGATGGTCCCAGAAGTACCACCAGGAATAATTCCTGAGTGCAAAGCCAGCAGTAACCCCTTAGTGGGTGAATTGTAGCACTGTCATTCCCTTTTTCATTTATTTTCTCAATCGGGCACCAGTAATGTCTCCATTGTGAGACTTGTTACTGGTTTTTGGCATAACAAATACACCACAGTCAGCCTGACAAGCTCTGCCATGCAGGCGGATACTCTCGGTAGCTTGCCGGCCTCTCCGAGAGCGACAGAGGAACCAATCCAAGGTTGGCTGTTGAGTATTAGTATCCTATATCTGGCTGTTTACTATGGACCATGATATGAACTCTTTCAATTATTTAACTATAAATCTTCTATTCTGGGGGACAGAGTGATAGTACAGCATGTATTATCAGCTTACCCAAGACCAATACCCACGCAAAGCTTATGAGCGACTGGCAGCAGTGATCCCTGAGTTCAGAGTCAGGAGTAAGGCCTGAGCTCTTTAGGGTGTGGCCCAAAATTATAGCAACAACTAAATGGAAATTAACAAAGGAGTGGGAAAAAAAGAAAAGTTCACAAGCAAAGACAAATTCTCACATGAAACATTTAAACAGTCATAGAGCATGTCCTTAAAACCCTATCTAATGGCTTTTTCTATACTGCAGATGCCTATGGTTTCTCCTGAATCCTCATTCTTCTCTGTCTTTGTTATCACATATTTCGTGTGTGTGTGTATGTGTGTGTGTTTTGGCCAGAAGTGGCAGTGCTCAGGAGTGTTTCCTAGCTCTGCACTCAGGGATCAGTCTCAGCAGATATGAGGAATCCTGAGGTACAGGGCACAGCTTTTGCTTGGCAGGTGCGAGGCGAGCGCCCTAAACTCTGTACTACGGCTCCTGGCATTGCTGAGTAGAATCTTCCCCAGCACACTAGAAGTGATCCCCGAGTAAAGCTCCCCTCTCCACAAAACACTATCTGCCTCCAAACACACAACCCAGAAAAACAAAATGACCCATGTACTCACCCAGTGGGTAGTCTCCGGGAGTCACTAGATCAGGGAGATTTGAAGTGAGGGGGGCTTCGCTTCCTGACATGTAAGAATAGAAATTCCTGACCTAAACAAAATACCAATTTTGGGGTAAGACAGATAATCAGGTAAGATGTTTGCCTTGCTGGCCCCAACCAATCTTCCACATCCGATACGACCCCATGAGCACCGAGGGAATAATTCCTGAGCCCAGAGACAGGAGAAAAACCTAAGCATCTCCGGGTGGAACGCCTTTGAAAAAAATATAAAGAGCAAACCAAAAATAGGGTAAAACATAAATTTTCTTTGGCAAACCCCAACCCCTTGTGAGAGCCACATCTGGGCGGTGCTCAGGGGACCATATGGGATGCTGGGAATCGAACCCAAGTTGGCTGCATGAAAGGCAAATGCCATACCCGCTGTGCTATCGCTCCAGCCCCCAAACCATCTATCGTATTAAAGAACATTTCCAGGGCCATTCTCCTAAGATGATAGATTTTCAAAATATATAGCCATAATCCATCTCAAAGTCTGAACTCTCCCAGGGACGGAGCCCTGAGCTGAGAGCCAGTTGTAGGCCTGACCATAATCCCTCAGGCATAAAACAGGAAGGCCTGAACAATGAAGGTTTGGCTCATTTTGGATTTATACTTCTCGGCAACACTGTGGTTGATGTCCACCATAAATCCCTTCAAAACAGGGCCTCTCGGGGGGGTGGGGGGGAGAAAAAAAAAACAGGGCCTCTGAGACAAGAAAGAATCAGGGCAAAGATTAAGAGAATGGTGAACCTTGGCAGTCTTGAGTGAGGGGCATTTATGCATATATGTATTGAATTTTCCCAAGACAAAAAGCACAAACTGTTGTTAAAATGTCTAAGATTAAAATTGATGAGAAAACAAACTTGCAATATCAAATAGGTGTGGAAAATAAATTTATGTGAATATTGTTATATCTGACAGATAGTGCTGAGAGTATCCTGCCCGCACGGCAGAGCCTGGCAAACTCCTCATGGCGTATTCAATATGCCAAAACAGTAACACTGATGGGTCTCTTTCCCTTGACCCTGAAAGAGCCTCCAATGCAGGACCATTGGGAATAACAGGTAAAGAGAGTCTGCTAAACTCTCGGGGCAGAACCAGAGACAGCTTTAGGATTTGGGATTCCAGCAAGTGCTTGCACCCATGTAAATTCATAACAATAAGCCCCCACGAATAGCTAAAGCAATTCTTGGGAAAAAGAAAATGGGAGGAATCAACCTCCCCAACTTCCAACTCTACTACAAAGCGGTAGTCATTAAAACAGCTTGATACTGGAACAAAGGCAGAGCGGCAGACCAATGGAACAGGGTTGAATACTCTGACACATCCCCCCAAATATATGACCATCTAATCTTTGATAAAGGAGCAAGGAAAGCATGTTTAACAATTTGTGCTGGCAAAACTGGACAGCTACATGCAAAAAAATGGGCTTAGACCTCCACCTATCACCATATACAAAAGTCAGATCAAAATGGATTAAGGACCTCAACATCAGAACAGAATCCCTAAGGTACATTGAAGATAAGGTCGGCAAAACCCTCCACGACATTGAAGCCAAAGGTATCTTCAAAGCTGACATGCCACTGGCCAAGCAAGTGAAAACAGAGATAAATAAATGGGACTATCTCAAACTAAGAAGCTTCTGCACCTCAAGAGAAACAGTGACCGAAGTACAAAGACAATCTACAGAATGGGAAAGGATATTTGCGCAGTACCCATCTGATAAAGGGTTGATAACAAGGATATACAATGCACTGGTTGAACTCCACAAGAAGAAAACTGTCAACCCGATCAAAAAATGGGGTGATGAAATGAACAGAAACTTTCCTAAAGAAGAAATCCGAATGGCTCAGAGGCACATGAGAAAATGTTCCACATCACTAATCATCAGGAAAATGCAGATCAAAACAACCATGAGATATCATTTCACACCACAGAGACTGGCCCACATCCCAAAAAACAAAAGCAAGCGGTGTTGGCGTGGATGCAGGGAGAAAGGGACTCTTCTTCACTGCTGGTGGGAATACCGACTGGTTCAGCCCTTTTGGAAAACAATATGGACGATTCTCAAAAAATTAGAAATTGAGCTTCCATTTGACCCAGCAATACCACTCCTGGGAATATATCCAGGAGAGGCAAAACGGTATAGTAGAGATGGCATATGTATTTCTATGTTCATTGCAGCACTGTTTACAATAGCCAGAATCTGGAAAAAACCAGAGTGCCCCAAAACAGATGACTGGTTAAAGAAACTCTGGTACATCTACACAATGCAATACTATGTAGCCCTCAGAAAATATGAAGTCATGAAATTTGCATATAAATGGATCAACATGGAAAGTATCATGTTGAGTGAAATGAGTCAGAAAGAAAGAGACAGACATAGAAAGATTGCACTCATATGTGGAATATAATGTAACTGAGAAGTACAAGTTGGCAACAATGCAAATTCTGTCAGATATCTCTCTGGACTTAGTTACTAAAATACTAAAATACAGAAACCCAAAACCGAGAGGCCGATAAGTGTGGTCACTCGACCTCATACCTCTTCATCCTCAGCAATGGAAAACAAATTATCTAATGCTTCCTTTTCAGCAGGTCTGACTTTAGGGGAGAGACTCTCCAAACAATAATAGTGAGTTTTGTTAAAATACTGTATGCAATCAAAGTGAAAGTAAAGTGAAATTTATTAGTTACACAGGCGGGGGGGCTAAGGGTGGGGGGCTAGGGACGTGGTGGGGTTAGGGGTGTGGGGGTGCGGGGTGGAGCTATACTGGGATTCTTGGTGGTGGAATATGTGCACTGGTGAAGGGATGGGTATTCGAGCATTGTATAACTGAGATTTAAACCTGAAAACTTTGTAACTTTCCACATGGTGACTCAATAAAAAATTAAAAAAAATAAACTCTCGGGGCTAGGACTAATGGAGACGTTACTGGCACCCGCCCAAGCAAATCCATGAAAAATGGAATGACAGTGATACAGTGATTGTTATATCTGGTTACAGGATTTTTAAGACTCTTTAAGAATTTTTGAATCTTTTTGTTGCTTCAAGAGTTATTACCACTTCACCGCGCCCACAGCCCCAGTATGACTGAGGAAGACAAGGGAGCTGCTTTGGACACCAGCAGCCCGCCAGCAACCTGCAGTATGTGATTTGAGCGTTTCCGCCAGGCCCCCCGTGCGGGGGCCCAGCGTTTCTCTTTTTTTTTTAAATCTTTTTTAATCTCTCTCTCTCTCCTTCAACCTATCCTGGGCACAGCACAGCCTCCACCCCACTTCTCTGAGCACAAAATGGAGAGACGCACCCAAATGCGCGGCGCGGCTGGCGGGAGATCGAGGGCGGGGAAGTACCGGTCTCCGCCCACATCGGACACTTAAAGAGAGTGCAGCCACGTGGGCTTTCCCACTTCGCCGCACCCGCAGCCCCAGTATGACTGAGGAGGACAAGGGAGCTTTCCCACTTCCGCCCGTGTGGGAGGCCCAATATTTCTCTAGGTTTTCCCATCTTATGAGCACCATAAAAGGGTAAATGATTGTAGTGATAGAATTTCAGGCAGAATTTTCCTTGGACTTTATACAGAAACCCAAAACCGCGCGGCCGCGCGACCTAATGTCATCTTAGTATCAACAATATGTAATGGTTCCTTCTTAATGGGTCGGACTTCTGTGAGAGATCCTAACAAGAATAGTAAGTCTTTTGTTGAAATATTGAAGGCAATCAAAGTGGTAGCCATCTCTCTAGACTGAACTAAGCTATATCCCCAAGCCGGCTGAGAAGAAATATCCTTCTTTCTCGGGAAGAAACGCGGCGTGGTGTCAAACATAGTGTGATGGGGGCCGGAGCGATAGCACAGCGGGTAGGGCGTTTGCCTTGCACGCGGCCGACCTGGGTTCGATCCCCGGCATCCCATATGGTCCCCCAAGCACTGCCAGGAGCAATTCCTGAGTGCAAAGCCAGGAGTAACCCCTGAGCATCGCTGGGTGTGACCCCAAAAAGCAAAAAAAAAAAAACAAAAAACATAGTGTGATGTCCATTAAGCAAACAGACCTGGTGGCGTGGGAATGGGATATAAGGGGAAAAATTATGTACATGGAACAGTGGGACGCTGGTGGAATCTCGAGCCGGAGCCGATACCAGCGCAAGACCTTTGGTTCCAGAAACTGCATGCAGACACTCTACTAGACTATCCAGTAAGCCAGAGCCCCACGCCGGCTGATGACGGGAAATAACCATCCTCTTCAGTTTTTTTTTTTCCCTTTGTCAGACAGCATGGCGATTACTAAACAGGCGTGAACTTGGTGGCTCGGGGCACGGGGGAAAAAGAAAAGTTATGTAACAAACAGCGGGACTTAATATCTCTATATTCTTAGCAATGGAGAACTATCATATGCCTCCTTGGCAATAGGACTGTCTTTTTCTTTTTTGGGGGAAACCCCAGCAATGGTAGTGAGTTGTGTGTTGAAACATGGAATGTAATCGAGATAAAGCGTAAACGAAGTGAAACTTATCACATACAAGGGTGAGGACTGGGGAGGTGGGAGGGGGCAGCAGATATACTGGGGGGGTTGGTGATGGCACTGGTGAAGGGAAGGGTGTTTGAGTATTGTATAACTGACATAATCCTGAGAACTATGTAACCCTCCACTTGGTGATTCAATAAATTTTTTTTTAAAAATAAAGAGTTATTACCTATTTATGTTTATTTCTTGGAGCAATAGGACCGCGGGTAGGCCTTGCATGCAACCTAACAAGGTTTGATTCCTCCGTCCCACTTGGCAAGCCCGGCAAGTACCGAGAGTATCCAATCCGCATGGCAGAGTCTGGCAAGCTACCTGTGGCGTATTTGATATGTCAAAAACAGTAACCACAAGTCTCTCAATGGAGACATTCCTTGTGCAGCTCGAGCCAATCAATGAACAATGGGATGACAGTGCAGTACAGTGCAGTTTTATTTAGTCACCTTAATCCTGACTTCCATCGCCAAGACCCATTAATTACAAGTTAACATACACGTGAAATCCAAATGCTGGTTACTGCTATGGCCGATGCCCAGGTCATAATCAGCAAGTACCTTTCCCATATAATAATGATGTTACTGGAAGCTTGTCACACGCTACCTGGATTATTTGCTTCTCGGCTGCACTCTTCCAGCCCCCTAACACTCCTGGTCCAAACAAAACTTCTCTTCCCTGGGGGGCTGTTCTGAAGGGATCAACTCATGCAGTGTGCATTTTATGATGTCTAAAAGGCCTGAGAGGTATACATAGGTCTTACGACATTTACAAACACAAGATTTCTCTCCAGTATATGTTTTCATATGGCAAGTAAGGGTTACCGGTTGAATGAAGGCCTTGCACATTCCTTACATATATAAGATTTCTCTCCACTATGATGTTTCAAATGCATAGTACGGCTAGAGGGCAGAGTGAAGGCCTTCCCACAAGTCAATTTTGTGGTTTCATTTCGGTATGATTTTTTTTCTGTGTTTAATAAGATGCCAAGTTTGAGTGAAGGCCTTCCCACAGTCCTTACATATGTAGAGTCTGTCTCCAAGATCAATTTTCCTGTGACTCTAAGGCTTGAGGGCATAATGTAGGCCTTCCCGCATTGCTCACATATGTAAGTTTTCTTTCCAGTATGAATATTGCTATGTGTAATAAGGAGGAGTGAGTGAATGTGTCCCCACAGTCCTTATAAATATAAGGGCCGCCCCTAATTCATCTCAAAGTAGGTAAAAATGACTCGACCCTGAGACCCTTTGCACCAACTCCCTGGGACAGGCATATGCCCAGAACTGCACACCCAACAGTGTGAACGTGAGACTGTGTGACTGAGCAGGTGAGTCTCTCAGAGCTGGAAGGACAAAATAGGGCAAATGCCAGTCCCGGGGCCTGAGACATTTGTAGCCATCAGGGCACATACATACCCCACACACCTGGGGTCCCCGGATGTCTCTAAGGGGTGAATCTGGAGTAGAGAGCCAAGAGGAAGTCCTGAGCAGCTCCACTGTGGCACAAAAATAAACATGACAGAAAGCAGAGCACCAGGATGGGGTAACATGACAGTGGGTCCATGGACAGTGGGTAGGGCTGGTGATACCGCCCGCCCATATGGCCCCTCTAACACTGCCAGCGGGAAATCTGCGTACTGAGCCAGAAGTAACCTCTGAGAACCATGGGGTATGGCCCCTCCCCTTCAGCTGAAAGAGCAGAGCATGTGGTTGAAGATGTGGGTCATGGAATCTCAGAGACACGTGGACAGAGGGGCAGAGTCCCTGACCCTCTCCAAGTCTGAATCAAAAAGGAAAAACAGGAAAGAATAGGCAGGGTACTGGAGCGATAGGACAGCAGATAGGGTACTTGCCTTGCACATGGCCGACCCAGATTCAATTATGAGCATCCATATGGTCCCCAAGCACCAGCGCGAGTAAATCCTGAGTGCAGAGAAAGGAGTAACCCCGTGCATTGCCAGGTCTGATCCAAAATAAAATAAAAGCAAAGAAAAGAACAAGTAGGAGAGATATTCACAAAGCCCAAAAAAGATGTTCAAAGAATGCTCATTGTTATGATAAATTCTGGAGTGAGACTTTTTTCTGGGGGAGTTCTTTTCCACACCTGGTAGTGTTCATTGGACCCTATGAAATGATGAGTATTAAATCCAGGCAAGCTGCGTGCAAGGTAAGTGCCCTACTAGCTGTACCATCGCCTAGCGCGCCTGGTTTGAGAGAGATGGACAGTGGGGAGGTCTGTGTGGAGACACTTGACAGATGAAGCAAAAAATCTTTTTTTCTGTAGAAAAAATTACATAGGTTAGCACAGACAGTACAAGTTGATAGGTTCTTTTTATTTCTAGCTGCGAAACCACATTCAATTCTCCAAAGCAGATAGGGTCCCCTAGCAGTGCCAGGAACAATGTTGAGCTCAGATCCTAGAATAAACAATGAGCACTGAGTGCTGTGAGCCAAAATCTACAATTCAAAAAAAATAAAAATAAATCATTTTTTTTTCTGTGCAAGGGGACTGGAGACATAGTACAGTGGGAAAATAACTTGTCTTGCAAGCAGAAAAACTGGATTTGACTACTGGCATGTAATATGTTTCCCCGAGCACCATCAGAAGTAACCACGTATCGCCAGGTGTGCACCGAACCAAAAAAGTAACTACTAAAAATAAATTAACTGAAATAAATCGATAAAGGCGAGAGAGCCAACGGTGAACACATATTACGCTATAGGAGAGCTCAGGGCACCCACTTAAGTGTGCATGTTACTCCTGCTAAGATTGCACACTAGGTTGCATGACCCCCTGAGGTCCAACACAGCCCTGATGCACCACCCCCTCTGCCTCCAGGCTCTGCATCCACTTACGGCTTCCTGTGGGACCCTCAGAACGTACCAATGACCAGGGAGCATGTGAAAGTCAAAAAGCTCCACCAAACACTATTGAGCAACAAGCAAGTGAGGAATTGTAACCCTGCCCCTCAGGAGAGGAGGCTAGTACACCGAGCACTGAGAGGACATCTGCCTTGTATGCTGCTGTGACTGCAGCCAGCAGCCCCTAGGATCCCCTGAGCAACACCAGGACAGATCCCTGAGTGTAGAGCCAGGAATTAGCCCTGAACAAATTTTTTAAACAAAAAGGAAAAAACGCCTTCACAGATACCCTTGCAAAGGGTGTCTGTGACCCTTAGGATGACTCTGGATTCAGTCTCAGGAATGAAAGGCGGCCAGCAACAGGATTGCCTGGGGACACTGCCAACGTGACACCTGCCCCCACCCTGTGACCATCCTGGCGAAGGAGCTCACACACGCCAAAGGCAGCCACACACACCCTGGGAAAACTGAGGCTCCTTCAGGCTTTGTCACTTTCTCTTTGGATGGGGCCTGAGCGATAGGTCAGCAGGGAGGGCGTGGGCCTGGTGTCCCGACACCCCATGGGATACCCTGACCCCAGCAGGGATCCCTGAGAACAGAGCCAGGAGTCGTCCCCAACACATGCGTGTGCCCCTGAAACACACTGAACAATAATTTAAAAAGAAACGACGCTCTTGTTTGTTCTGTTATTTTTGTTGTTCTGGAACATTTCGAGCCATCTCACTCCCGGAGCTCGTGTTCCTCCCTGGCCCCACGCCGCTTCTCACACCTGGGTTCCCCACCCCTGTCAAGGAGCGATCCACTGCACATTTGGCCACACTGGGCTGGCCAGATAAAAGATCCTTGGGACACACCCTGTCCCCACTCCCGCCCCGCCCCTGCCCCCCAATACCTGAGCTGGTAACAAGGAGGAAACTGGAAGTTCCAGGAGGTGAAACCACCAGGTTCTGTGACGTCAGTGCATCTCCACTCTCGGCCTTAAAGGGCCAGGCTCCAAAGATTCCTGACCACCTACATTCTGGTGAGGAATGTAAGTTTTTGTTTCATGCCTTCAGTCAGGTGACCAGGATATCTAGGAGTCACCAGGTCCAGGATAAATGGAGAGTGAGGGACTGAACAGATGGCATATGTCACAAAGTCTTTATGTTTTCATGAAAAGAATAAGGGCTAGAGTGATAGTGTAGCAGTAGAGTCTTTGCCTTGCACTCGACCACCCTGAGTAGATTCCTCCAATCCTCTCAGAGAGCCCGGCAATCTACCAAGAGTATCTCACCCGCACAGAAGTGCCAGGCAAGCATCCCTGGCATAATCGATATGCCAAAAACAGTAACAAGTCTCACAATGGAGACGTTACTGGTGCACGCTCTAGCAAATCGATGGGCAATGGGATTACAGTGGCAGTGAAAAGAATAAAATTCACTAAGATTTCATGCAAACCACCTCCTGGACCATGCCTTAGCACAATCTTATCCTGCCTGTTAGTCCCAAGGATCAGCATTAGGCTCCAAAACAGAGACCTGGAGGAGAAATCAGAGTGGTGAGCAGAGAGAGGACAAACCTCTAGCCCTGACCTGGAAAGTTCCTGCTTGGCCCAAGAGATGTCCTGATGGCAGGCACTCTGGGATACCAGGTCTAGCCCCATCTCGGGGAGACACTGACAGAGGCTCCTTCCTCTCCTGGGGATGCAAAGTACGCTGGAATTTGGGCTGTCTGTCAGGAGAGGAGTGACGGGCTCGGTGGACAGGGGAGGATATTGCAACCCTGAGATCCGGGACTCCTCCCTGGGTCCCAAGGAAGGTCCTAATGAGCCCAGCCAGGGGCTGCCTCCTAGGTCAGGACCTGCCGCGGCCCCTCTTGGCCAACTTGAACCTCGGCCGGAGAGAGGGAATGAGAATTGAGTGGGCTAGGGAGGACTGCATGCAATATACACTATACAGCAAGTTTATTGAAATCCAAGCGGGTTTATATAGTCTTATTTTAGCAACAATCAGCAGGTTACATAAGTGACATAAACATTATTAATCAAGCGGTGCCGGCAACTTTATTTTTGCCAATATTACCTGTTTTTCAGTTCCTTCTCTCAGCCTTGAGAAACATGGGAAAGGAGATGTGGCCTTGAGCATGGCCACGGCAGATGTGAGCCAATACTCCCTTCAGCCTCCTCTCGAGTCCAGCTGCCAGAGCATAGTGGCCCTTCAACTTTTCTCTCGAGGCAGGTCACCAGAGTATGGTGGCCCTTCGACCCCCTATTCAGGCTGGCCACCAGAGCATGGTGGCCCTTCGGCTGCTTGTCAAGGTCAGCTGTCAGGGCATGACTCGCCCTCATGCCACGTTTCTCCATACTCATTCCTGCTTACAGGAACTAAAGTAGGGGGTGCCTAGGCCCCCTCCTCACCGAGTCCCTGTTTACAGGGACAGAGGCAGAAGGTGCCCAGGCCCGTCCCCAACAAGGACCCCTTTGATTAAGCACCACTGAGCTTCAGGGCTGCTCACAGCAACCACAGCCCCGAAAGTGGCTCTGCGTGGGGGCAGCCACAGGTACTCAGCATGAACAAAACTTTATCCTCGTTCTGCTCACAAAATTATCATGAGAGTGTATGTCTGTTTGTGAGTGTTTTTCGATGTTTGGTTCACAACAGGCAGTACTCAGGGTATATTTGAACTTGACACTCAGGGATGACTCCTGTTGTGGATTGGGGGACCGTTAGGAATTCCAGGCTTGTAGTCGTGCAAGATAAGAGCCTTCCCTGCTGTACTACCACTCCGTCCCTTTCAAAATAAATTTCTTTCCAACACAGCAGGAGTGATCCCTAAACAACTATCTCCTCCTCAAAGAAAAACCCAACTACCTGGGATTGGTATTTGAATATTAAATGTAATCAAATATAGTAAACTACATTATAAAATAAAAAATAACAACTTGCTTTAAAAATAACCCCTTTACAAGCAAAATTCACCCCAACAGCCAGGGTCGCCTGGTCAGGGTCAGGGAGCTGATGAATTGAGAGATGCTTGTCAACTTTAATTTCAATAAAGAAATTCTTTATCAGGAAAAAACACCAAAGTAGACTGGAGACACATTAAAGAGAATACAGTGTTTCCCTTAGTGAAAACGATCATTCCTCAGAATCCCATATGAAAACATGAACACTGATGGAAAAAATTTCTGAAGGTAGTGCCTGGAGTAACCTCTGGGGAACTACAAGTGTGCCCACCCCCCCAAAAAAAAACAACTAAAATAGAAAGTAAATATTCACTTACAGTCCACAGAAACATGCTAGCTCAGGCACCCAGGATTCCTAATGGCCCCTGCCAATGAAAAAGTCAAACTTCAACAAGTTCCTTAGCCACTGGGGGCTAAGGAGCTGCCCCTCAAAGAGATCTGGCAGTTTATATACGCATGTCTACACCAAAAGCGTCAAGAGAGGGTCCATCTCAACTCCTGGTTGAGAGGGTTGGGATGGTAAAGACCTCTGCCATCAGCAGGTCCGGCACACCAAGACCCGAAGGCCCCCATGCTCTGCTCTGCACCCAGGCCACACTGCCCCATCGCAGAGCTGGAGTAGGAAATGCCACCAAAGGTCACATAGTCACACCAGAGACCCTATTTGCTGCGCAAATTTCCTCCCACTGCAAACAACAAAGCTCCACATCCTCCTAAAGTCTCGGGAGTACAGCGGACCCTAGGAACCAACTGGATATGGTTGTGGGAACGAAAAAACAATCACAAAGCCCCCAAAGCTGGCGTGGCCCCGTGGGTCACAGTACAGGGACTGGAAGTGAGAGGCGCTCACGTCCTGCCACTAATTGGCCTTCAGTATCCCCCTTTGACGGTGAAGTATCACTTTGTCCATTAAACACAGGCTTGTAGGAAGCCTGATCCACTTGACATTTTTAGGAAATAAATGTGCACATGGAAGACTCCCATCTGTGACATACTCCCTTTCACCATGGAGCCTTAAAGTGCCTGGTTCTAAGTGTAGAGACACCATTATGTCAGCCAGGTGAATCCGTGCCAGGGGGATGGGCTCGGATTAAGTAGAGCAGAGACAAGTGCTGGAGTGGCCGGTCACAGAGTTCAGGGCAGTGAGTTAGGCGGAGTCCCCTTATCCTTTACTGTTCAAACATAGAACTAGTGCTTCCACACACACACACACCTCCACCATAAAAACAGAATCAGCTGATGCAAGGCAAAACAAAGGACTCATGGGTCAACAAGTTTCTCCGGGAAGTCATCCATGAAGATGTGGTAAAAGCAGTGACTCTGAAGCCAGCCCCCTGAAGATGCAGAGGAACTGGCCTAGCAGCAACAAAAAGAGCTGGAGAGAAGAATTGACAGGACTGAAGTCTGGCAAGAACATCAGAGAGAACTGTACAGTGAGCACTCTATCCCTTGAAAACACGCGATCAGAGAACTCTCACCTACAAGGAAACCCCAGGACGCAGCTTTAGAAATATGTTTTCAACCAAGAGTCTGGGGCCGGAGAATAGTACTTTGGCTTAATGATTGTATTGAACATGGTTTCTCTGAGTTCCATTCTGGCATCCAGTACAACGCCAGGACAAACTCCTAAAAACTGCCACGTAAGGCATAAATTACATAAAACATACTTCAATAAATACTTTTTTTTTTTTTGCTTTTTTGGGTCACTCCCAGCAATGCACAGGCGTCACTCTTGGATCATACACTCAGGAATCACCCCTGGCGGTGCTCAGGGGACCATATGGGATGCTGGGATTTGATTGTTTTTTTTTTTTCTTTTTAGGTCACACCCAGCGATGCTCAGGGGTTACTCCTGGCTTTGCACTCAGGAATTACTCCTGGCAGTGCTTGGGGGACCATATGGGATGCCGGGGATCGAACCCGGGTCGGCCGCGTGCAAGGCAAACGCCCTACCCGCTGTGCTATCGCTCCGGCCCCGGGATGCTGGGATTTGAACCCGGGTCGGCCGCGTGCAAGGCAAATGCCCTACCCGCTGTGCTATCACTCCAGCCCCCATACTTCAATAAATAAATCCCATGTATGGACCAACCCTAAGAACGGAGGTGCATAGGAGCTACTGAGCACTAAACCGTGAAGGATCATTTTGTAGACTTGGTCCTTTGGACAGACCAAAAACAGTTTTAATCAATCTGGTGGCTAGTAGAGTTGAGATTATGCCATTTCCAAATGCAAAGGTTTGTCATCTTTTCACCTAATATAACTGAAATTAGGAGAGTGGAATCCAGGACCGTGACCGCCCTTTACTATCAGTCATCACAGATGATGCTACTGCCTGCAGAGATGGGAGTTTGGGCGCTCCTCCAGGTTCCCAACATTTGTAACACATTTTGCTCAAGATCCCCCACTCCACCCTTTCATAGACCATCAGAAATCTTTTTATGCATATTCAAGTCCATTTCAACTATCTCCAATAAACCCTATCAAAGAACATTGACAGGGCCATTATCGTAAACTTTGCAGAAATATTTATACTCAATGCTTAGGTAAATCTGATAAAAATCTGAATGCAGGGGGCTGGAGTGATAGTACAGCGGGCAGGGTGTTTGCCTTGCACGCGGCTGACCTGGGGTTATATTCCCAGTATCCCATATGGCCGCCTGAGCACAGCCAGGGGTAATTCCTGATTGAAGAGCCAGGAGTGACCCCTGAGCATCGCTGGGTGTGACCCAAAAAGAAAAAAAAACTGAATACATGGAGTGCAGACCTGATAGAGTGGAAAGGTGCTTGATTGCAAAAGAAAAATGCAAAGAAAGATTCCAATTATTGCTACATTCCTTAAGAGTCTCTCTGTCAAAAGAAACTAGACCTACATGTTGGTTTCTAACATTTCCACCATGAGGAATGCAATTTCTGACACGTGGATGGATGTTCCACGGAACAACCCCATGTTTATACATGTTTGATGCACAAAATTGACGGCTGCGCAATAATTAATTTGTTTTAATTTTTTTCAACTCAATAAACATATACATAAAATGGACAGACGGCAGTCTGCAGAATGTTAAAGAAATAGTTTCCAGCAAAATAAAATACACCCAAGTCTGTGTTTGGTATAGCACAGGGTGGAGCCTGTAATGCATGTGTTAAGCTATAGCACAGGATGGAGCCAGTAATGCATGTGTTAAGCCAAGGCTGCAACCCTACCAAGCAGGATGGACCATAAAGGCCACTGAAAACACCTCACCACAAGCGAATCCTCTACAGGAACCATGAGTTGTTTTGTTCTTTTTTGGTTTGTAGTTTGTATTTATTTTGAGGCGGGCCACACCAAGCGGTACCAGAGATCATGAATGGTAGTTCCCAGGGGAGCAGCAGGAGTTCTGGGTATGGAGCCCAGGTTTCCATCCTTGTGGAAAGCAAGTCTGCTCCCAAAGCACTATCACTCGTGACAACAAACCAGTTCTTTAAACAATGAACTCTTGTGCTTACTTTTTTCTTTTGCCTTTTGAAACTCACCCAGTGATGCACAGCTGATGTTACTCCTTGTTCTGCACTCAGGAATTACTCCTCGCAGTGCTCAGGGGACCATATGGAATGCTGGGAATCGAACCCGGTTCGCCTACGTACAAGGTAACTGCCCTACCGCTGTACTATCACTCCAGCCCATCTTGTACTTACTTTTGACCCAATAAAAATAACACAATATTTCTTTGAACTTAAAGATAGTATGAATTGGGGTTGGAATGCTAGCACAGTGGGGAGAGCATTTCCACTGCATGAGGTGGATGCAGTTTGACCCCTGGCATCGCACATGATACCCTGTGCACTTCCAGGAGTAATGCCTGAGTACTGAGCTTCACCTATCATCATCACTCTGTGTGAATGAAAAAGCACGAAATAATAAAAACAATAATAGGAATATCTTTAGATTTTACAATGACTGATTTTAGGACCCAGTGGAACTACAGGCCCTCGACTCCAGCATTAGGCTGCAAAATTACTCCCTGAAGTGGCCAGACCTCCTCCTTCCAAGTCTCATTCTTGTTCCAATGAACTTTCCTGACGGCATAGTATTTATATTCAATGCGCAATCCTTACCAGCTCACTCGTATTCAGTGACCCCATTCCCAAATCAAATTGCTGCAATGAAAAACCCTGAATCTGCGATTGAAGTTCTGAAATCAAACACAACACAAAATGGAAGAATTAGCAATGGAATGTAGTAGACTGAGGTCCATTGTGGAGAATGCTGGGAGTAGCTTGGGAATTCACAAAAATAGCTTTTTGGGTTTTCTTTTTTGACCAAACCTGGTGATACCTGGGGAAACCTACGAAATGCAAGGGATTCAAACTGGGTGAGACGTATTGTTGGAATATTTCCCCTTTTCCAGCTGCCTTCTGGAGTTTTGTCACAGAAACCTTTTGTCACAGAAACCTAGCTGATCTTTGACCCCCGCAGATCTAAGGTGCTAGCCAGGTTTGATTTGACACTGTAGATTCCAGGCTGCAGCCCAGCCTGGTCTTTGGGATGTAAATCCGAGTGCTTTCAGCCCAAAGAAGGCTTCCATTTTGTTTTGTATCTTCTTTCCGGGGGGGCCTAGATTAGCCGGCCTGCAGATACAAGAGAATTATGTTGCCTCAATGTTCTTCCTGTAAGATCTTTTGGTGCTTTTGGTGACGTCAATGTATTGCGCCCTTTAGAAGGGCCATGATCAATAAAAGGGGTTCTGAGAGAAGGTGAAGGGGGGAAAGTGTATAGGGGTGGAAAGTGTATAGAGGCGGAAAGTGTATAGAGGGCGGAAAGTGTATAGAGGGAAGACTGGAATAAACTGCAAGTGAGACCAACCATCATGGCTCCGTTCCTTCCTTTGCCTGCCGCATTATCGCCATCAACCTCCCCGGGGTGGGGGAAGCTGCCGGAGGCTACCGAACTCGGGTGGCAGGAGAGACAGCTGCTGCCCTAGGCCCTGTGCCTGGCTCGGTGCGGTGAGGCGTCCCTTCCCTCGCCCGCGCCTTGTCTTTTTATTTTTATACAACGTATGAAAGGCAAGTACCCTCCAAGGAGTACTATCTTTCCAGCTCAAATTTCCTTGGTTATGGGCTCACATATTCACGATTTAAATAGAAAAGCAAAATATATTCTTAGTGGGTTAGAGAGAAGAGCAGGTAGGGCATTTCCCTTGCATGAAGCTGACAAGCTGATCTCTGAGTACCACAAAAAATGACCTCTGAGAACTGCCAGGAATGAATACTGAAAACTTCCAGGCCCAAAAACCAAAGCAAAAAGCTGTAATATATTGATAATACATGCTAATTATCTGAGGGCAAAAATGAGCATGAAGAGAGGGCAGAGGGGACTCTAGCTGCTCCTGAAAGGGAACACCATTACTACAGGCTGGATAGACAGGCTGGTGAAGCACAGATGGGTGGCCAAGGGCTGTGAATCCCTTGACTGTTCCACATGGCTGACAGGTAAGGAATAATGAAGACAAAGCCGAGAGGGAAAACCTCAGGATCATTCCATGACAGGCAATTCATTCAGTGAAGGGCAGCATGACCGCAGCACAGACACGAATTTCAGGAGTCTGAGGCTCCCGTGGTCAGCAGCGCATTTCATACATGCTCAGGCCAACCACACACTTCCCAGGACACAAGCCAGGGAGGGTCCTCAGACACTCACCTCCATACACGCCTCTTCTTCCCGGGCTCAGGGCTCCTCCTTCCATCCAGGAAATCACCGCAGGCTTCACCCTGGAAAGCCCTGTCGCCACAGAAACAAGGTATTAGTGACAAGGAAAACTTGACAAGCCCACCCCATGTGTCCCTAACAAAACCAGGCAAATTCCTCAAAAGGCTTGAATAGAATCTCCACTTCTGATATGCCCTAAATTGGCAATTAACAGTGACATAAGTCCTAGGTTTCAATTTCAGTCTGAAGTTGATTCATGCTGTAGCCCCCGAAAAAGCACTTGAAAGTGACTCTAAGCTCTAAAATAGCATGTGATCGGGGGAGGTCCTAAAAAAGAAATGAATTCATGTTCAGAGTGATACTCCAGCAGGGCGGGCACCTGGTGACACACACATCCCGGTTTGATCCCTGGCAACCATATGGCACTGCCAGGAGAAATTCCTGAGCATTACTGGGTGTAGTCCCTTAATCAAATCAACTGAACAAAAAATAGTAATAAGTAAAGTTGCAGGCCTAATAAAGGAATACAGCGGGTAAGGCACCTGAACTGTAGATGCTGACCTGCATTAGTCCACAGCACCCCCATGACCACCTGAGCACTGCCAGGAGTGATCCTTCAGCACAGAGCCAAGAGGAAGGCGGACTATGGCCCCAAATCAAAACCCAAAGGGCCAGAGTGATAGCAAACTGGTAGGGCATTTTCTTTGCACACAGCAAACCTGGATTCAATCCCTGGCATCCTATATTGTTACCCCATGCACTGCCAGAAGTAATTCCTGAGTGCTGAGCCAAAAGAAACCCCTGAACATTGCTGGGTGTGACCCCAAAAGCTAAATAAATAAGCTGTTAAAAAACCAAAGGAAAATCAAAACAAAATACTGAACTGAAGGGTAGTACAAGAAGTAAATGATTTAACAATGGAAGGAATTATTTAGAGGAATCTGAAACCAGTAGAGCATGTGGGCACTTTACCATGCAACCGCAATTGATCAACCCCAAGCAGTGTGTACACATATGTGCCTGTAGAACTGAGAACTCATAGTTCAGGGCTGCCCCAAATCCATGCCGAACGATGTAAAAGTGTTCTTTTTCATTGGCTTATTTGATTATCACTCGGTGATGATCAAGTCCTCCTGGTTCTACTCTCCGGACTTATGACTGGTGGTCATCAGGGAACATATGGGATGAAGGTGAAACAGTCAGGTGTGAAGCAGATGCCCACGCGCTGAACTAGCTCTCTGGCCCCATGTGAAAATGTCCTGATCTCTAACATCTCTGGCAGTCCCAGATATCCTTTGTTCTGTCTCCTTGGAACCAGTGCATGCCGGAAACTGAACACACAGCAACATGACACTCTGTGACTGAGCAAGTGATGCTCTGCAGAGCAAGAAGGACAAAATAGGGGAAACACACATCCTGGTGCCCAGAGTCATTGTAGCTGCCAGGGCAGCAGGTCCTGGGGGTGCTGATGCTCGTCAGGTGTGAATCCAGAGCAGAGACCAAGAGGAAGCCCCGAGCACCTCCCCTGTGGGATACAACAAATCCAATAGAAATAAAATAGCAGGATGGAGTAATAGGACAGTATGTCCAGGAAAAGTCTGTAGGACTGTCAATCTCCACTGTCCCATCTGGTATCCCAAGCACTGACAGGTGCAATGTCGAGTGCAAAGTCAGGAGTAACCCCTGAGAATCACTAGGTGTGACCCTGCCATATCCTCCCAACACAAAAGAAACTGAAAATGTCAGCTGCGCATCCACAAACCTCAGAGTTTCCCTGAGACCTGGCAAGAGTGATCCTTGAGCACTGACTTGGGAGAACTCATTGAGCAGTGGTGTGTGGGTAAATCCAGGTATAACAAAACAAACAAACAAGGAGAAAGTGGCCTCAAACAGCAGAGAGTCACTCAGGCCAGGATCCACATCCCAAGGCTTCTTACTGAAACTCAAGAGACAGAAGACACCGGAAGCCTGTGTGTCCTGTCACCCCACCCTGTCAGCACATCTCTCTCCTCCCACCTGGGCACAGTGTGTCATTTGGCATGTCACCATCATATCCAGCCTCTGTAATTCCCAAGGGTCAGCAGGAGGCTACAAGTAAACATCTGGAAGAGAAGTCAGAGCCGTGAGCACCGGAAAGGAGCACAAGCCCTGGCCCTGACTAGAAGTCCCAGCATTAGAGCCAGGAAGCAGACAGCCTCACCCTTAGGCACAGTTCACAGACCCACCCGGGGAAACACTGACAGATGCTCCTTCCTCTCCAGGGAAAAGAGAAGGAGGCTGGGGTTCAGGTTGCCCATCCATCTCAGGGAAGGCAAGGCAAGCAGCTGACTTGCCGTCTGATCTCTCAGGGCCCTTGGTTCACTCTAACTGAAAATGTTATACTATTGAAACAGATGTATCCGGCTGAATAGATGGACATTAGGTCCCAGAGACAGAGTAATACAACAACTGGTCCTTGCAAACTCCGTTTCTGCGATTACTCACCCGAACAGAAGGGGGAGTCTCTGGGCCAGGAGACATGTACAATGGGGAAATGCTATGAAACTTGACAGGTGGAGCAGAAATTTTTTTCTAGGGAAAATAAAATCACATCGTTAACAGAGGTAGTACTGCTGTTGAGTTGCTTTATGTTTAAACAGCTAAACTGGGTTCAATATGTAGGAGCGCATAGGGACCCACACCTGGAGTGCCAGGAACCATGCCTGAGCTACGATCCAAGAGTGAGCCCTGAGCACTTGCCAGCTGTGGCCCATAAATAAAAGTGCAACAGGTGGTGTTCTTGCCTTGCATGTGGCTAACCCAGGTGTGATTGCCGGTATCCTATGTTTCCCTGAGCATTACTAGGAGTGATCACTGAGTGCAGAGGTAGGAATAACCCCTGAACTTTGGCAAGTCTTCTATCCCTGCAGAAAAAAAACCTACAAATGATTTAAAATAAATAAAGAATGGTGTTGTGGCCAATAGTGATTCTAGATTTCTTTATGGTAGAGTATGGAGCACATCCTACTTCCAGCCTACTTCCTGCTAAGTTTGCACACTTGGTTGCACAAACCCCTCTGTTCCCACACAGCCCAGATGCTACACCCGCTTCCGCCAGGGACTCTTACAGCTCTGCATGTCCCAGAATCTCAAAAAGCCACTGCAGGCTCACGGTTCCTGGGGAAACCAAATGGTCAGCCAAATGCTTCTGAGTCCCAAGCAAGTGAAGAGGGTAGTGCACTGGAAGAGCATCTGCCTAGAACGAGGCTCACCAGGACTGAGCCTGACATTCCATAGGGTCCTGATACCAAGAGAGTCCCCTAATGCAGAGACAGGAGAGACCCTGAACACTGCTGGATATCATTCAAATTATAAACAAAAAAGAATCCCACCCCCACTCCTTTAGAGGGAAACCATCCCTTTAGCTCTCACTCCATAACTACCCTAATGATGGAAGTGGGCCCGCAAAGGACCGGCCTGGGAACATTCCTGGGTGATCTCCAGCCACATTCTGTGACCGCCCCAGGACCTCCGAGTGTCGCTGCAGAAACAATGGTGAGGTGGCCCGCACACACCTCAACAACCTGCGGGGAAACTGGGGAAACTGAGGCTCCCTCTTGTCTCACTTTCTCTCTGGTTGGGGCCAGAGCAATAGGGCAGCACAGGGAGGGCAGACACAACAAATGTGTTAGAGTGGACTTCAACTGGAACCAAATTCCATGATGTCACTTACATTTCTGGTCAGGGTCTTAAAGGTCCAGGATCCAAATATTCATGACCAGGTACTTTCTGGTCAAGAAAGTTAATTTTTTCCCAATTCTGGTCTTGGATCACCAGGACCTCTGGAGAGTCCCAGGTCTGAATCAGATGGAGAGTGACACTGAACAGAGGGCATACGGAGCCAAAGTCTTTGTTTTCCTTAAGGGAATAAAATACACAAAGATTCCTTTGCAAACACCCACCAGGACTATACCCCAGACCTGACCTACCAAACACCACCCCCCTAAAATATTGCTCAGAAATCACAGGGCGTTAATATTCAGCTATCACGCTGCTTTGTGTTTACTGATTCATTTTGGGGTGCACGTTTTGTAGTACTGAGGCCTGACTGCTCGGGGATCACTCCACACTGGGCTCAGGGACCCTCTAGGGTGCTAAGGATGGAAACTGGATCAGCTACTTCCCTGCTGGACTGTCTGAGCCCTGATTTTTGTTTACTGAACTGAACTTCCAGTTGCTGGAGTAACTTCATGATCTCCATTACAGTAGCGAGCTAGAAACTAAGTGAATAATCTGGCCCTAAAGGGGTTCTGGGATGACCCAGAAGAGGACTCAGGAATTGGTGATGACTGGGAAAGTATTACATGCATAAGCAATAATCCTGTGTGCATTTGTGTGTGTTCATAGCCATTGGTGTTCTCAAGCTATTCCTCTCTGTACTCAGCAACTGTTCAAACTGTGCTCAAGTTCAGCAATGCACTGAATTCAACCGAAATCTAAAGTGGATCAGCTGCACAAACAAAAAGGGCCTTCAGGAACTGGAGTGATAGCACAGTGGGTAGGGCATTAGCCTTGCATGTTGGATTCCATTTCCAACATCCTACATGGTCCTCTGAGCACTGACAGGAGTAAATCCTGAGTGCAGAGCAGGAGTAAACCCTGCGCATCACCAAGTGTGACCCAAAAAGCAAAAAAGTTCCTTCACTGTTGTGTAGCTGAGTCGTCACTTAGTAGTTTAGTAGTAGATGAATTATGCAGCAAAATTTAAATTCTTCAAAATTTGAACCAATGGTGAAGAACGATTGTACACTGGGTGTGCAGGAGAAAGTTCTTTTTCAGAAATGTATCACTGTCATCAAATTGCTTACTGATTGAGACTTGTTACTGTTTTTGGCATATCAAATATGGCATAGGTAGCTTGCCAGGCTCTGCCGTGCAGGAGGGATACTTTCGGTACCTAGCTTGGCTCTCCGAGAGGGATGGAGGATTTGAACCCAGGTCAGCCCTGTGAAAGGCAAACACCCTACCCACTGTGGTATCACTCCAGTCCCTTTGCTACATTAAAATATAAAATTTAATTTGTTAAGAAGTTTATTTTGATTTATTGGATTTGTTCAATAAGCATCCTAGTATACTGCATTTCTTGTAACCCCTCCACAAGGGCACCTGCCAGTCACAGAGTAAAATAGTAACAATAGCTTTGCGTCCACAAAAGAGAGGTGGTTAGAGATCAAGAGATGACTGCTTTGTGTAATCACTTTTCTCACGTCTCTATAATGCTTGCTTTACTGTGCTTACAGAAATTTACTGTGTCCCAGGATATGGGCCTGTTAAGTTAAACTAATTTTATGGGTACTTATTAAAATAACAAGTGGGCCACTATGTGGTTTTTCCTAAACAAACCCTGTGCTTATTCTGTGGCTGCTGCTCTTGCCTAGCAGGACAGCCTGCCAGCTGTTGTGAATACATCCTCCAAATTTTATTTCTGTGTTTCTTTTTGCTTTTTGGGTCACACCCAGTGATACTCAGGGTCTACTCCTGGCTCTGCACTCAGGAATCACTCCTGGAGGTGCTTGGGGGACCATATGGTATGCCGGGAATCAAACCCAGGCTGGCCACATGCAAAGCTCAACCTGCAAATTTTATTTCTTGATGTAGCCATGTCTCTTTTCATCATGACTCCACAAAATCTGGGACACATTTGGGATTTGATGGTGGACCCCAGCACAAAACGTGCCTGCGGACAGCTCCAGAGATTCTTCAAAGGACTACTTTGCCTTTGCTTTTGTCAAAACTTTGCCCAGTTGCCCAGGGTGTCGGCAGAACAGATGACTGCAAACCTTTTAGATTTGGCTCTCATGAGTCCCCTGTTCCTCACTGGGAAGTCTGCTGATTATCTTCTCTCTGGGCCTGTAAGTCATTGTCTGGGACTGTGTGAAGGCTGGATGCAGCGCTACTGCCACGAGCAGGCCTGGGTGCAACTCGTTAAGATGGACCACAGGAGCCATTTAAAACATCTCAGAAAAAGTGCATTACACTCAGGACCAATGGGTTTTTTGTTCTTTTCATTCTTTCTTTGTATTGTATTTATTTGGAGAGAGGACACACCAAGCAGTTCTAAGAGCTGTCTCCTGGTGGGGTTCTGGAGACCACATGGGGTGTTGGGGATGGAGCCCAGCTGTCCACTTCATACAAAGTAAGTGCCCTTCCCAGTGCCCTATCACTAGGACCTACACCCCAACAGCTCTTGGACATCTCTTTGGTTCTCACAGTCCAAACAGGCCCACAGCAAAGGGAAGGTCCTTTGGGAGGTTCGCTGTGAAAAAGAGCCTGACAGTCCACAGACTAACTTCTGGGGGTTTGTGTTTGACCAGAACCAGCCCTCTGTCACTATGTCACCTTTGTTCTAAGGTCATTAGGATGGTTTTTGAGCATAGAAATAACATTTACATGTTTTTGCCAGTTGTTTAAATTACATTCATTATTATGATCTTTTGTCCTTGAGAGCTCAATGGAAAGCAGAAGTTATAATTCTTTCCTACACAATAGAATGTCTGTTACATATAAGAAGCAGCTATCTTATGCCAAAACTGACAGCTCCTTAAAATTCTCCCAATGACTCATCTTACAACAGAAAAGAGTTAATATGACATCAACAAAATTGTATGACTTATAAAAGCTGTAGAATTAGCTCCATGTGGTAGAAACAGTTGCAAACTGATAGAGCATTAAATAAATGTCACAAAGACATGGCACATAGAAGTATAATGACAAGGAAAAAGAAAAAGTTTTGTTCAACAAAATTTTAAGTAACCATACCCAAAATTATATGTAAAGAGCAGCTGTTAACAGTATGTTGGGAGGGTAAATGTGATACAGAGTAATGTATGCTAATGCCTGTCACGCGCACACATACAAACACACACATACACACACACCCCTTACACGCTATACTTTCTACACATACACACACACCATTTACCTGCAGTACTCACACAAACACACACAAACACACACCCTTTACGCGCTATACTTTCTACACATACACACACACACCCTTTACATGTAGTACTCTCTCTGTCTGTCTCTCTCTCTCTCACACACACAGACACACACCCTTTACGCGCTATACTTTCTACACATACACACATACCCTTTACATGCAGTACTCACCTCATAGCCAGGGGTCTCAGAAGAGCTTGCAACTTGATGTGAAAAAGCAGAAATTCCTGTTCCAACAGATCATAAAGCTGTTATACTTGCCTTGCTGACACCAGACAATCCTCTGCATCCCCAGAGCCCCCAGAGCACTCCAGGAATAATATCTGCGTCGGGGGCCAGAGTAAGCCCTCGGGATATCACAGGGCATAACAGCGCCCCATTCCCCACACCAAAAATACCCCAAAAGGAAACTGTCATTAGCAAACCCCAGTCACCTACAGATCCACTTCTCAGGATGCCTCATCCCACCAGGGCAGCCAATAAAAAAGTAGGACAGGAACAGGATCTCTTGCCATTGGGTGGGATGTGACTCTGCCCCTCAGAGTGAATCTAGAGATTCTACAGCAGCAAGACTGGGACCAAGGCTCCAACACGGTAAGCTGTGGGGGTTTGATGGCTAAGCCCCACCCTCGGCAGGTCCCTCACCCCTCAGTCCCGCAGCCCCTGCCCTCAGCCCTGCACCCACCCGCCACTGCCCCATGTCAGAGCTGGAGGTGATCGTGGCCGCAGGAGCACCCCAGGATCATGCACTCATATCCTCAACCCCTGCATCCCCCAAAGGTCTGCTGCACCTGAGGAACCACCTGGATATCAGGGAACAAGTGAAAAACAAGTGCAAAAGTGCCCCCCAAGCTGGTGGGGACCCGCAGCTCAGTATGGAAATGGGGAGGCACCGGGCACTCATGAGAGTCAATCCCCGTCCTGCAACAAAATAGGGCTTCAGAGCCCCACGTGCTCACGGGGGGCCCACTTTGTCCTTTACCCAAGTGAACAATGACTCTCTCACCCGTTAACAGGAATAGAATCACCAGGAAGGCCCCACTGTGATGTCACTTCCCTTTCAACAATCAGCCTTAAAGCAGCCAGACTTCAAATGTGCAGAGAACCATTGTCCCCACCCAGCTGAATCTGTAACTCGAGGGGGTGGGCTTGCATAAAGGAGTGGAGAGGCAGCTGCTGGAGTGGCCTGTCACACAGTGGGAGCAAGTGGGGAGTAATAATCCCCTAGTCTTGTGATGGGCAAACAACGAACCAATGCTCTCACACAGGCCATTAGGAGAAACAGAAAGGGGGCTCATTCAAAGGAAAACAGGCAGATAGGGAGCATGTGGGGCACGACAATGAGTTTCGGGGGAAGTCATCTATCAAGGTCGGGTGAAAGCAGTGACCCCCCAAGCCAGCGCTGAAGACGCAGAGAGGAACTGGCCACGCAGTAGCCCAGAGAGTTGGAGAGACACTGGAACAGGAGCAAAGGCTGGTAAGACATCAGAGAGCACTGTCCAGTCAACACTCTACCACTTGATAACACATGAGTAGTGGACTCTTTTCTACAAGGAAAACCCAGGAGGCAGTTCTAGAAAAAAATTTTAAACACAGAGAGAGAATTCAGTGTGCTGCCTTCTGCTGTGAACTTGGTTGATCTCAGTTCCATTCCTGGCATCCCGAATGGGGTCCGAGCATCAGCAGGAGTGACCCTTAAGAAATGACAGGTGTGCCACCAAACAAAAATATGTAATTAAGCATATAAAACGTGGCATGTTGACCAAACCCAGAATGTACGCATATGTGAAGCTAACAGTCAGTAAAACATACTTGTAATTTTGTGTCCTTGCCTGGCATTTTGGACAGATCTCAATGGTGTTTTCCATTTTGGTGAATATTAGATTGCTGGAACTTTACTGCTTCCAAGCAAAAGTCTGACCTTTCTTTTTCTCCCCTCACTACTGCTGAATTGAGGTCAGTGGAACCCAGGTATACCCTTAATTACTAGTAATCACAGTTACGTGGAATTTCCTACTGAGATGGGGGTGGATGTTGGCGAATCTCTCATGTTCCCACCCTTTGTAAAACATCTGATTCAGGGGCCTCTGGATCATATCAAAAACTGGCAAATGTCTTTCTATACTCAGAAAAGTCCATGTAAGGTGTCTGTATCCACCCAATTAAAGAAACTAGCCAAGAACATTCTGATAACTTGATACTTTCTGAAATTTTTTCCTTAACGGTTTTCTAAATCTAACGGAAACCTGAATATAGAGAGTGCAGAGATGCTGCAACAGGTGCTTCCCTGCACACAGCTGATGTGACACCTACCCCAGGGCCCCATAAGTTTCCATGAGTCCCACAAAATCATGGACTGCTGACCTCAGGGGCAGGATGATGTCCTGAGCACAGCTCAGTGAGTCTCTCCAGAGCATAGTACAGGAGGGTCTGAAAAATGGAAGTTTGCCATTTTTCTAATTTCAAAGGTTTTGCTGCAGCATCATGGTTAATCTGTGTCATTAAGCCCCCAAAACCAAACCAGGACCTGTGAACCAAGCCAGTGTGAGCAAAGAATGGACAGTGGTGAGCCCTGACAGCTTGACGTGAGGGGAGGATTTGGTACCTGCTTATTTAGTTCTAATTTAATCACCTTCTCCCTGGCTTCTATCAACAAGACCCATTATTTACAAGTTCACAGACTCATCAAGTCCAAATGCTGGTACACTGTCATCTCGGAACATGAGTGATAACAAGGAAGTACCTTTCCCTTATGTGCTAACGTCATGGGAAGGGTGTCCCACACTACTAGGATTCTTTCCTTCCCACATGATTGACATTGATGAGGTTTCTCTCCACACTGAACTTTCATATGCTGAGTAGGTTGTGAGGACAGACTGAAGGTCTTCCCACCTGTCTGACAGCCTGAGGATTCTCCCCACAATGAATTTCCCACGTGTCTGAAAGCCTGAGGAATCTCCCCACAATGAATTTCCCAGTGCTTAGCAACCTTTAGAGACTGAGAAAAGGCCTCCCGACATTCCTTAAAAACAAAAGGTTTCTCTCCAGTATGCATTTTCTTGTGCCTAGTGAAGGCTAAAAATGAAGGAAGGCTGCCCCACACTCCTCACATAGTTAAGGGTTCTCTCCAGTACAAATCCTCTTAAACACAGAAAGGACTCAGGTAGAGTAAAAGCCTTCCCACATAGCAGACACTGATCAAGTTTCTCTCCACTGTTTGGTAAGATCCCCAGATTGATATAAGACATTTCCACATTCTGTACAAACATAAGGTTTCTCTCCAGTATGTATTTTATTTTACTATGACTCGAAAGACTTGAGGAAAGACCAAACACCTTCCCACATTCCTAATATACAAAGTTTTCACTCCAGTATGAAATCTCATCCTGACGAAGGCTGGAGGTGCGGATGAAGGCCTTCCCACACTCCTGACATATATAAGGCTGCTCTCCAGAATGAACTTTCATATGCACAGTAAGGATGAGGGTAGAGTATTCTCACATATATAAGGTTTATTACAGGATGATTTTCCCTGTGATTCAAAAGGTCAGAGAACCTGGAGAAAGTTTCATCCCAGAATGCCCTGACCCCACAGAAATGAATGCTCAGTTTAGTTACAAGGAAAAGGCTACAGGTAAACACCAAGTGTCCATGATAAAACCCTAGGAAATACAGAAAAGGAATGAACATGGCTAGAGTGATAATACAGTGGTAGGGCTTTTGCCTTGCACACAGCATACCTGGTTTCGATTCCCACCATCCCATATGGTCCCCTGAGCACCTCCACAGTTAATTCCAGAGTAACGAGCCAGGAGTGATCCCTGTGCATCGCCAGGTATGACCCAAAAGGCAAAAAAATGGGAATATAAAAATCTCCATTTTCTATATGCCCATATTAGCACCTATTAGAGATACAATACCCTGAGATCTACTGAGTCATGTTGAAGACTCCCAGGAATCATTAGAAGTGAACCCACGGAGTGCAGTAGCGTGGTATCAGATGGGGTGAGACCGAAATTGAAGAACTTCTTGGACCCAGAGCAATAATACAGCCAGGAGGGTGTTTCCCTTGCATGTGGCAGACCCGGGTTTAATCCCAGGTATTCCATATGGGCCACTGAGCAATGCCAGATGTAATTCCTAAGTACAGAGCCAGGAACAATCACTGAGCATTGCCAGGTATGATCCAAAATGCCAAAAAAGAAAAACAGAAAAGAAAATGAACTTGTCAACAGAATGACAGTACGATGGGGCAGGCACATACCTGATATACAAATATGGATTTCATCCTTGGCATCCGTATGGTTCTGGAGCACTGCAGGAAGAAATTCCCAAACATGTACTCAAGAGTAATCTGCGTATTGCCAGGTTTAGCCCTCAAACCAAATAGAAACAAAACAACAAAGTAAGGTTCAGACAGGGTTAATCCACAGCAACCCATGGACACCTGAGCACTGCCTGAAGTAATCCTTCAGCACAGAGTAAGGAGAAATATGGATGCGAGCGCTGAATCATAACCCAAAGCAAAAACAAAAATGAACACACTAGAGTGAAGGGTAGAACAAGAACTATAGTAATTCAGCAATAGGAGTGAACTAGTTAGAGTATCCTGAGCGACGATATGGAGCATAGGGGCTTGCCTTGCTTGTGTCCAACATGAGTCAATCCCCTGAATCCCATTTGGTTTATGTTGTTTGCTTTTTGGGTCACATTCAGCGATGCTCAGGGGTTGTTCCTGACTCTACATCCAGGAAATAATCCTGGCAGTGCTTGGGGTACCACATGGGATGCTGGGAATCAAACCCGGGTTGGCTGCATTCAAGGCAAAAGCCCCACCTGAATCCCATTTGAACCACAGAGTCCAGCAAAAGTGTTCCCTGAGGACAGAGCCAGGAGAAACACTTGAGTACCTACAGGTGTGGCCCAATAACAAAAACAGAAAGAAAAGAGAGTGTGTAAAAATAAAAAGAAAAGGAGCGGGCGAGGAAAGGGATGCCTCACCGCACCGAGCCAGGCACAGGGCCTAGGGCATCAGCTGTCTCTCCTGCCACGCGAGTTCGGTAGCCTCCAGCCACTTCCCCCACCCCGGGGAGGTTGATGGCGTAGATGTGGCAGGCGAAGGAACGGAGCCAAGATGGTTGGTCTCACCTGCAGTTTATTCCAGTCTTCCCTCTATACACTCTCCGTCCTCTGTACACCTTTCTGCCCCCATATACTTTCCCTGAACCCCTTTTATTCATCATGGCCCTTCCAAAGGGCGCAATACATTGATGTCAAAGGCACCAAAAGATCTTACAGGAAGAACATTCAGGCAACATAATTCTCTTGTATCTGCAGGCCTTTAATTTAGCCCCCCCCCCCCCCCCCCGAAAGAAGATACAAAACCAAAACTGAAGCCTTCATTGGGCTGAAAGCACTCGGATTTACATCCCAAAGACTAGGCTGGGCCAGAGCCTGGAATCTACAATGTCAAGTCAAGCCTGGCTAGCACCTTAGATCTGCGGGTCAAAGATCAGCTAGGTTTCTGTGACAAAAGTTTTCTGTGACAAAACTCCAGAAGGCAGCTGGAAAAGGGGAAATATTCCAACAAGAGAGGACCACAAGAAATAGTGATCCCTACAGCTGTCTAACATCCTGGCCATCAAAATCCCAGTCCTTTCTGAACTCACAGGAGGCCCCATGGATCTGTCCTGGCAAGTCGGCCCCACATGGCTCCCAGTGACAACCTGCAGGTGTTGGCAGGTCTACAGCATCATGTCCCTGCAGAGCTTCCTCTGAGGGGGGCGTGCAGGCACGTCCTTCTTTGGGGGTAAAGCTTACAGCCACGTCAGAGAAAGTTCTGAGTCAAATACACAGGGGGGCATTAGTAAGGGCCTTTTCAACCCCGCTCTAGGTAGTGAGAACGGGATACCCTGGACCATAGAGGGACTCAGGGCCAACAGTCTCAGGAGAAACCATATTACATGTGCAACTCCGGTGGATGGGCGCAGAGATCACGCTATGGCAGCTGAACTGGAAAAAATGTGAGGGCGCTATACTAGAGGATTCAAGTAAATCTTGCACATAAAAACCCAGGCTCAGTCCCAGCACCATTGTTCCAGGGAGCACTGTAAAGAGGAACGTCTGAGAACAAACCAAGCAGGACCCCAAATTTGATGCTGAGTTGAAGCCAAAAACACTAAACACACACACTCTGCATGTCACAGCCCATGATCATTAGGGACGAGAACAGGACACTCAATGTCCAGTCAGTGACTCAAAGCTGTGCAAGGACATGTGTGCAAAAGGACTCTGAACTAAGGGTTCAGGGCCGCCCTCAATCTCTCTCAGAGCAGGTAGGCGTCTTGGTCCTGAAGACCTCTGCAGGTCCAAGAGACCCTTTGCTCCAGCTCCCTGGAATCAGCACATGCCCAGAAGTATTCAAACAGCAGCAAGGGAACTGTGAGACTGTGAGTGAGCAGGCGGGGCTCTCCAGAGTGTGAAGGAAAAAGCAGGGGAGGGGCTGGAGAGATAGCACAGCGGGTAGGGCGTTTGCCTTGCACGCGGGCCGACCCGGGTTCAAATCCCAGCATCCCATATGGTCCCCTGAGCACGGCCAGGGGTAATTCCTGAGTGCAGAGCCAGGAGTAACCCCTGTGCATTTCCAGGTGTGACCCAAAAAGCAAAAAAAAAAAAAAAAAAGAAAAAGAAAAAGCAGGGGAAACACAGGTACTTGGACCCTAGTCACTGTAGTTTCCAGATTGCATATGGAGTCAGCACATCCCATATGCCCCTAAAGCTGGTCAGGGTGAACGGGGAGCACAGAACCACGACGTTGTAAGCACCTCCCCTGTGGGACAAAAAATAAGTACAGAAGCACAGCAGCAGGCTGGAGTAACAGGACAGCAGGCTTAAGAATGGTGGGTACGGCAGGCGATCCCCACTTTCCCATCTCGTCCCCCATGCACTGCAGGTGCAATGCCGAGAACTAAGGCAAAAGTGACCCCTTAGTATCACAGGGTGTGACCCTCCCATCACGTCACCACACCTCACCTCGGAAAACAAACCTGAATAAATCAGCCAACAATTCTAGCACATAAAAGGTTCCCAAGACCTGGCATGAGGAATACGTGAGCACTGAGCTGCAAGTGCTATTGAGTACCCCGGGGTATGGCCCCCAAACACAAATTAACAAAACAAACATGGAAAAACATATTGTCAAACAGCGGAGCATAGGGCACTACGATCAGTAGACACATCCCAGGGCTCCTTCTAGAATAAAATGAGAGACCGATAGCACTGCATTCCTTCATCTGTCAATCTTCTACCTGGGGATGGTCAGCAGGGTGACACTGTCTCCAACATGTAATTCCTGAGGAATAGCACGAAGCTCTGCCCTAAGAACTGGACGACAAGTCAGAGCTGTGAGCTTCAGAGAGGGAACCACCACAGGGCCCTAACCAGAACTCCGTGCCATGTCACCAGAACGTCCTGACTGGCCTCACCCTTCAGCACATGCTCACAGACCCACCCAGAGGAGACATTGTCAGATACCCCTTCCTATATAGAGGATGCAGAAGTAGGTTGGTATCTGGGCTACCCATAGTGAAGAGAGGAGCATCTGAGCTGCTGTCCCATCCCTCAGGTGCCTTTGGTCCACTCTAACTGAAAATACTATAATATCTAAACAGAAATCTTGTACTACAGATGAAAATTAGGTCTGGGAGCAGAGTGACAACATATCAGGGAGGGCATCTGTCATGCACGTGGCTGACTCCAGTTTGATCTCCCGACACATCATAGGGTCTCCCCAAGCTCAGCAAGAGTGATTCCTGAGCTCACAATCAGGAGTGAGCCCATAGCACTGCTGACTGGCCCCCAAACAAAAACACACAAATGAAAGTAAGTTGCGTTCTAATAAGGAAAAAGAAGATGTAATTCACAACTTTTTATAATTTAACCAGAGTAAAAGCATTTTTATGATGGCCACAAAGATAGCACAGAGCACAGGGTGCTTTCTGGCACACAGCCAACCCAGGTTCATTCCACATCGCCCAGAGGTTCCCAAGCTGTGCATGAGGGGATCAATGAGCACAGAACCAGGAGTAATTGCTGAGCAATGCCCGGCAGAGCCTCCAACCAAAAATGAATGAATTTATGGGCTGGAGCTACAGTCTGCTAGGATGTTGGCCTTGCATACAGCTGACCTGGGTTCAGTCTTCGGAACCCTACTGAGAACCATAAGCATAAAACAGAAAAATAAAGGGAAAAAAAAAAGAATGGCATTCTATCAACAATCCCCACCAGCCGATTTATAGGACAAAGTTTTGGGTTTTAGGGTCACAAGTGGCAGAACATTGAGATATTCATGGAGGTGTTTGGAGGACCGTGCATTGTGGCAGAGATTGCCTCATGGCAGGCTGCTTGCAGGGACTGCACGCCTGGCCTATCTCTGACCCCAGGAATTCAAATTCTACGTAAATCCTATGAGCCTTGTGAGAGGAACACAGTCTGGCACATTGAGGGTGGGGGTGCATAGAGACGAGGTCCAGCTGTTAGAGGATATGGCAGGGCTGCTGGTGCCTGGGGCTCCCAGCATGATGCCAGTATGCAGCACAGACTGCAGTTTCAAAGCATTTTCAAAGGTTTGCAGGTGCCAGGAAGAAAAACCTTTGGGCAGGGCACTTGTCATGCATGTGGCTGACTTAACTTTGCACCCTGAATCCCCAAGGAGTGATCCCGGAGCACTGCTGGGTCTGGCAGCAATCCCAAATCCCATTCCCTCCCTACACAAATAAAGAAAAGCAAAGAGGAAGTTGTCTGCTAACAGCAAAGGTTTGGAATCCAGCCTTATATTCTCAAGAGTCAGTTCTTTACTTTGTCTTTGTTTGGGGGCCACACCTGACAGGGCTCAGAGCTAACAGTCCAGGCTTTAATGGACTATATGATTTTACTGCATTGATAGATAATTTTGTGTAAGAAAATGGAGAAATATTACACTTACCCCAAATGAAATCTTAACGGTGAAAGTCTGTAATTTTTCTCAGAACCTCCAACTCCTTCTTTTCTTCCTAACAGTGTTTTGTTGTTGAAGGGCAAAACTGACCCCTGTTAATGCAGAAATCAGCAAAATCAGTCTCGGATATCCAGCAATGAAACTAGCCAACCTAAACCCACCTGGGAAAGCTCCTAGGCCCAGTAAGTGGGCTCAAACAATCACTATGCCCTTAGTCAAAATGCCCCAGGAATTTCTTTTGTTAACCCTAAAAGAATGAGTAGCCTATGCAAACAGAACTATTACTGGAAACTTATGTTTACCTATTGCCTGACCACTGTTAAGCTATACACTTGTCAAAATACCTTTGTTGGATAACTAGGTAAGTTTTTATCTGATATAGTAAGACATGTACTGATTATGTAATCAAACCCTATATAAACTGCTTGCTGCCTGAAGTCAGGTTTGCTATTATAGAATGCACTCTTGGGTGAGATTGTTTGTAAGTCGCGTTGTCGCAGTTTCCCTTCGCCAGCAAAGAGAGACGACACCGGTTGAGAGTCCTTCTGCAGCAAGTTTATTGGAGATCTCCACAAATACACGAGTGGGGGGATGAAGGCCCCGACCCTCAGAGCGATATCCTTCTTATAGAGAAGACCCCTTGCTTCTGACGTGTTGCTCGCCTGTTGGCTGTCCTCCAATCACCCCATGTGGGGCGATGCCGGAGCCCGCGCTCTGGAGGTTGTTTACCACCTAGGGCAGCCGGATGTCGGCGCCATCTTTACTCCATGTGCTCTGGCTCCCTACAATTGTTGACCCCAGTATACCACAATACAACTCCTACTGCTTTCGCATTATCAAGTTAGTGTTTGTCCTTCTCGCTGCTTGTGAACCCATAGTTCTGGGCTTAACCATTGAGAGATTCCAGAGTGTTCACATCCAAGAACTTACAACAAATATATCAACAGAGGGCAGGTGAGAGCACACCAGGCTGGAGCTGTTGCGGGCCAGATGGAAGCCCGGCAGGGGGCGGGGAAGGGGGCTTTACTGGTACCCACTGTCCACTGGTACTGTGAGCACAGAGCAGGAAGCAGCCATAAGCAATGGCAGGTGTGGCCCCAAATCCCACTTCATGTGCTGCCCTAGTAGTGAGACAGAACCAGGGAGAAGAGCTCAAAGGGCAGAGCACGTGCTTGAAGGTGCGGGACATGGAATCTCAGACATACCTGGACAGAGGGGCAGAGGCCCTGACCATCTCCAAGTCAGTATCAAAAAGAAAAACCTGAGGAGAAAAGGCAGGGGGCTGGAGCGATAGTACAGCAGGTAGGGTGTTTGCCTTGCACGTGGCCAACCCGTGTTCCAATCCCAGCATCCCACCCATATGGTCCCCAAGCACCAGAAAAGGAAAGAACAAGGAAAAAGGAAAAGAACAAGCAGGAGAGATATTCACAAAGCCCAAAAAAGATGCTCAAAGAATGCTCATTGTCATGACAAATTCTGGAGTGAGACTTTTCTCTGGGGGAGTTTTGCGCCACACATGGCAGTGTTCATCGGACCCTATGAAATTATGAGGCAAGCTACATGCAAGTCAGGTGCCCAACTAGCTGTACCATTGCCTAGTGTGCCTGGTCTGGGAGAGATGGACAGTGGGGAGGGCTGTGCTGAGACACTTGACAGATGAAGCAAAAAATTCTTTTTTTTTTTGTAGAAAAAATTACATAGGATTAGCTGAGTCAGTACAGCTGATAGGTTGTTTTTCTTTAAGGCTGAGAAACCACATTCAATTCTGCAAAGCAGATAGGGTCCCCGAGCAGTGCCAGGAACAATGTTGAGCTCATATCATAGATTAAGCACTGAGCACTGTGTGCTGTGAAATAAAAACTACAATTCAAAAAATAATGATAAATCAAAATTTTTTTTCTGTGCAAAAGGGCTGGAGACATAGTACAGCGGGAGACATGCTTATCTTGCAAGCAGAAAAACCAGATTTGACTACTGGCATCTAATATGTTTCCCTGAGCACCATCAGGAGTAACCACTTATTGTCACGTGTGCGCCACACCAAAAACAACTACTAAAAATAAATTAACTGAAATAAATCAATAAAGGCGAGGGAGCCAATGGTGACCACATATTGTGCTATGGGAGAGCTCAGGGCACCCACTGAAGTCTGCATGTTACTCCTGCTAAGATTCCACACTAGGTTGCATTACCCCTGATATCCAAAACAGCCCTGATGCATCACCCCCTCTGCCACCAGGCTCTGCACCCTCTTACAGCTTCCTGCAGGACCCCCAGAACATACCAATAAGTGGGGAGCATGTGAAAGTCAAAAAGCTCCACCAGATACTACTGAGTCCCAAAAAGTGAGGAATGTACCCCCTAACTTCACAGGGCAGGAAGCTAGTACACTGAGAGGACATCTGCCTTGTATGCTACTGTGACGGCAGCCAGCAGCCCCTAGGATCCCCTGAGCACCCCCAAGACAGAAGCCTGAGTGCAGAGTTAGGAGTTACCCCTAAACAAATATTTTTAAAGGTAAAGAAAAAAAACTCCTCCACAGATACCTTTGAAAAGGGTATCTATGACCCTTAGGATGACTCTGGATTCAGTCTCAGGAATGAAAGGCGGCCAGCAACAGGCTGGCCTGGGACACTCCCCACATGACCCCTGCCCCCACCCCTGTGACCATCCTTGTGAGGGAGCTAACACACGCCTAATGCAGCCACACATGCCCCGGGGAAACTGAGACTTCTTCTGGCTCTGACACTTTCTCTTTGGATGGGGGCCGAGTGACAGGTCAGCAGGGAGGGCGCAGTCCTGGCTTCCCGAGTCCCACAGGAGGAATCCCGAAGCACAAAGACGGGAGTCACCCTGAGCACCATGGTTGTGGCCCGAAACACATATAACGGTAATTTTAAAAGAATTGACTCTCACTTGTTTGTCCAGTATTTTCGTTGTTCTGGAACTTTCCGAGGCATCACTCCCCAAGCTCTTATTCTTCCCAACCCAGCGCCGTGTCTCACACCCAGGTTTCTTTGGAGATTTCGGGCTGATCACACCTGGCCATGCTGGGGGACCCTGCGTGGTCACGAGGAACAGGTCAGTGCCCTTCCGAGACTGACACCCCCTCCATGTCTCTCGAGAGTCTCCTCAGGAAAACCCCCGCTGCTCCTTGAAATCAGTGAATAAAAAAGATGAACTCCCCCACAGTGCAGCGGTGCCAGCTGAAGGGCCGCAGCCCCCCACCCCACCACGGAGCGACCCGTGGCCCACTTGGCGACACTTGGCTGGCAAGACAAAAGGCCCTTGGGGATGCCTCCTGTCCCCTAGCACCTCAATGCTAGGGGACAGGAGGCGCCTTCCCAGCTCCTCAGCAGGCAGCAATGGCCAGACTGGAAATTCTAGGAAGGGAAGCTCCAGGTTCTGTGATGTCACTGCATTGCCCCTCATGGCCTTAAAGGGCCAGGCTCCAAGGACTCCTGACCAGGTCGTTTCTAGTAAGGAATGTAATTTTTTTCTGTTTCTTGCATTTTGTCAGGTGACCCGGATGTTTGGGGATCACCAGGTACAAGAAAAATAGAAAATTACATTCCTTACTAGTGAGGGACTGAACAGATGGCATATGCAGCAAAGTCTTTATGTTTCATGAAAAGAAGAAAGATCACTAAGATTCCATGCAAACTACCTCCAGGACCATGCCTCAGCATGGTCTTATCCTGCCTGTTATTCCCAAGGATCAGCATTAGGCTCCAAAACAGAGACCTGGAGGAGAAATCAGAGTGGTGAGCAGAGAGAGAACAGACCTCTAGCCCTGACTTGAAATGCTCCTGCTTGGCCCAAGAGATGTCCTGATGGCAGGTACTCTGGGGTACCAGGTTAAGCCCACTTCGGAGAGACACTGCCAGAAGCTCCTTCCTCTCTTGGGGATGCAAAGTAGGCTGGAATTTGGGCTGTCTGTCAGGAGAGGAGTGGCAGGCTCGGTGGACAGTTGAGGATATTGCAGCCCTGAGATCCGGGACTCCTCCCTGGGTCCTAAGGAAGGTCTTTATGGACCTAGCCTGGGGCTACCTCCTAGGCCAGGAGCCCCTATGATTAAGCATCCCTGAGCTTCAGGGCTCCCCACAGCAACCACATCCCCCTAAGTGGTTCTGTGTGGGTGTTGCCACACGGAATCAGCATGAACAAAACTTCATTCTTGTTATGCTCACAAAATTATCATGAGTATGTATGTCTGTGTGTGAGTGTGTTTCAATGTTTGGGTCACAACAGGAAGTGCTCAGGGCTATTTAAACTTGGCAATCAGGGAACACTGCTGCTGTGGCTTGGGGAACCATTTGGAATTCCAGGGATTGAACCTGGGTTGGCCTCGTGCAAGGTAAGAGACCTCCCCAAAGTACTAGCACTCAGGCTCTGTCTAAATAAATTTCTGTCCAACACAGTACGAGTGATCCCTAAAGAACTATCCCCTCCTCATCAAAAAACCCACCTACCCGGGATTACTGTTTTAATATTAAATGTAATCAAATATAGTAAACTACCTTATCAAATAAAAAATAAAAAATAACCCCTTGCTTTAAAAATAACCCCTTTACATGCAATATTCACCTCAACAGCCGGGGTCGCCTGGTCAGGGTCAGAGAGCTGGTGACGAATTGAAATACTTTTCAACTTAATTTGAGAGAGCAGAAATTCTTTATCAGGAAAAAGACACTAAAATGGGGCCGGAGAGACAGTTAAGAGAATACGGTGCTTCCCTTAGTGAAAATGATCAATCCTAGGCATCCCATGTGAAAACATGATCACTGATGGAAAAAATTTCTGAGAGTAGAGCCTAGAGTATCCTCTGGGGAATTACAGGTGTGCCACCCACTCAAAAAAAAAAAACAACTAAAATTGTCAGAAAAGTAAATTTTATTTGAAACTCCCAGGCACATGCTAGGACCAGGCCCCCAGGATTCCTAATGGCAGATGCCAATGAAAAAAAAACGAACTTCAACAAGGTCCTTCACCAATGGGAGCTGAGGAGCTGCCCCTCAAAGAGATCTGGCAGTTTACATACGCATGTCTAAACCAAAAGTGTCAGAAGAGTGTCCATCTCAACCCCTGGTTGAGAGGGTTGGGATGCTCAAGACCTCTGCCAATAGCAGGTGTGGCACCCCAAGACCCGCAGCCCACCATGCTCTGCTCTGCACCCAGGACTCACTGCCCCATCGCAGATCTGGAGGAGATGCCCCCAAAGATCACACACTCATACCTGAGACCCCTGTGCTGTGGAAAAATCCCCCCACTACATTCACCAAAGCTCCACATCCTCCTAAAGCCTCGGGAGCCCAGCGGACCCCAGGAACAAATTAGATATGGTTGAGGGGGAGTGAAAAACAACCAAAAAGTGTCCCCAAAGCTGGCGCGGCCCCGTGGTCGTGGGTACAGGGACTGGAAGGGAAAGGCACTCACATCCTTCCACTAATTGGCCTTCAGTGTCCCCCTTCGATGGTGATATATCACGTTGTCCGTTAAACCCATGCCCGAAAGATGCCTGATCCATCTGACATCATTAGGATATAAATGTGCACATGGAAGACTCCCATCTGTGACATCATCAATTTCAGCAAGGAGCCTTAAAGTGCCAGGTTCCAAGTGGAGACAGACCATTATGCAAGCCCAGGTGAATCAGTGCCAGGGGGATGGGCTTGGATAAAGGATAGGAGAGGCAAGTGCTGGAGGGGCCAGTCACAGACTTCAGGGCAGTCCGTTAAGGCGGAGTCCCTTATCCTGTACTGATCAAACATAGAACCAGTGCTCCCACATAAGCTTCCATCATAAAAACAGATGCAGGCTATTCAAGACAAAACAGACAAATGGCTCATGAGTCAATGAGTTTCTCCAGAAGTGATCCATCAAGATGAGGTAAAAGCAGTGATTCTGAAGCCAGCCCTGAAAATGCAGAGATACTGGCCAAGCAGCAACCTGAGAGCTGGAGAGACAACAGACAGGACCGAAGTCTGGCAAAAACATCAGAGAGCACTGTACAGTGAGCAATCTACCCCTTGAAAACACGCGAGCAGACTATTCTCACCTACAAGGAAACCCCCAGGACACAGCTTTAGAAACATGTTTTCAACCAAGAGTCTGGGGCTGGAGAATAGTACTCTGGCTTAACGCTTGTGTTGAACATGGTTTATCTGAGTTCATTCTGGCATCCAGAACAAAACCAGGACAAACTCCTAAGAACTGCCAAGTATGGCATAAATTACATAAAACGTACTTCAATAAATAAATCCCACGTGTGGAGCAACCATAAGAACGGCGGTGCATAGGAGCTAATGAGCACCAAACCTTGCAGGATCATTTTGTAGACTTGGTCTTTTGGACAGACCAAAACCGGTTTTAATCATTCTGGAGGCTAGTAGGGTTGAGATTATACCACATCCAAAAGCAAGCACGCCCAGGGCACAAGCCAGGGAGGGTCCTCAGACACTCACCCCCACACACACCTCTTCTTCCTGTGCTTATGGGTCCTCACTGCAGACAGGATATCAGCGCAGCTTTCACCCTAAAAAGCCCTGTCACCACAGGAACAGGGTAATAATTAGTGACAAGGAAAACATGACAAGCCAACCCCGTGTGTCCCTAACAAAATCGGGCACATTCCTCAAAAGGCTTGAATAGAATCCCACATCTGATACGCACTAAATTGGCAATTAACAGTTACTTAAGTCCTAGGTTTTAATTCCAGTCTGAAATTGAGTCATACTGTAGCCCCCCCAAAAAAGCCCTGAAGTGACTCTAAGCTCTAAATAGCATGTGATGGAGTGAGGCCCTAAAAAACAATGAATTCATGTTCATAGTGATACTCCAGCAGGGTGGGCGCTTGGTGACACACACATCCCGGTTTGATCCCTGGAAACCATATAGCACTGTCAGGAGAAATTCCCGAGCTTTACTAGGTGTACTCCCTTAATCAAATCAACTGAAAAAAAAAAACAGTAATAAATGAAGTTGCAGACCTAGTAAAGGAGTATATCGGGTAAGGCAACTGAATTATAGATGCTGACCTGGTTTAGTACAAAGCACCCCCATGGGCTCCGGAGCACTGCAGGAGTGATCAGTCAGCACATAGCCAAGAGGAACGTGGACTATGGCCCCAAATCAAATCCAAAAGGGTCAGAGTGATAGTCAGCTAGTAGGGAATGTTCTTTGCACACAGCCAAACCAGATTCGATCCCCGGCATCCTATATTTTTCCCTAGTCACTGCCAGGAGTAATTCCTGAGTGCGGAGCCAGAAGCAACCCCTGTACATTGCTGAGTGTGACCCCAAAAGCTAAATAAATAAGATGTTAAAAACAAATAAGGAAAACCAAAACAAACAAACTGAAGTGAAGGGTAGTACAAGAAGTAAACTGATTTAACAATGGAAGGAATTTTTTTGAGGAACCTGAAACCAGTACAGTATGTGGGCACTTTACCATTCTCATGGCTGGCCTGAAGATCCACTGCATCTCAGGAGTAAAGCCTGACAATTGTCAAGTGTAGCCAATAAACAAAAACAGAGAAAAGAAAAAACCTGAGAAACTGATTCGCGTCGCTGTCAATGATCCTGGCCTGTCAGAATCACGAATTCTGTAGAACACACAGTCCAGCATGGTCGCTGCGTGCCCTTGCAGGTCTGGCCAGGCACAGTCACCCCCACACTGCTCAAGCACAGCCTGCAAGTGCTGGTAGGTCTCCAGCATCACGTCCCTGTAGAGCTTTCTCTGATCAGTGTCCAGGCATGTCCACTCCTCCGGGGAGAATCTCACAGCCATTTCGGGGAAGGAAACTGCGCCGTGTGCCAACACACAGGGGAGTGGGGGTCAGGGCCCATTCTCCACCTCATTCGCAGGCTGTGAGGCAAATTCCCTATCCGCTTTACTGCCTCTCCTCCCAACTTTTGTGTTTTTTGACCTTAGGTCAAGAATTTCTGCTTTCTAAGGTTTAGTTGTAAAGGACCCCACACATGTATTCCCTCCCTCACCAGACAACCTCCAGCTATTGTGATGAGTAATGGGGCTAAAGTTTTGGGGTTTCTTTAAAGAGACTTAAGTAACTCTTAATTGCCAATTTAGTGCATATCAGATTAAAAATATTGTGATATGATTTAAAGTCAAGGCAGAGACAATGCTAATACTGTTGTTATGCTTTGTTGCCTATCTTCTTTTTGGGGGGTCACCTGGTGTTGCTCAGGGGTTACTCCTGGCTTTACACTCAGAAATCACTTCTGGTGCTACTCAGGGGACCATATGGGATACCAGGGATCAAACCCAGGTCATTTGCGTGCAAGGCAAATGCCCTACCCGCTGTACTATCAAGTATACCACAGGTAGCTTGCCAGGCTCTCACTTTATAACTTACAAAATAATTTCACAGCAATGACTCTACTTGATCCGATTCACATCCTTGCATAATTTGTAAGGGATATCCCCATTCTCCAGATTATACAACATACACCACCCAAAACAACTCAGAACACCAGAACTAAAATTTAAAAACGGAGGAAAAAGGGAAACATACAGCTTCTCGCCAGTATTGTTCCTATGACTACAAAGGCATGAGAAATAATACGCTTTCCACATTTTCCACATTCAATTTCTCTCTAGTATGAAATCGGTGGTGCTGATGAAGGCTATCTCACAGTCCTTACATTAATATGGTTTCTCTCAAGTGTGAATTCTCCTATGAGTATATGTAAGTGTTAAGGCTATCCTACTACTGTATTATGCCTTATGAATGTCAGGGCTTCCCAGACTCCTGACATACATAAGACTTCTCTGCACTGTATGTACCCATATGTGTTATAAGGGTAGATGATCAAATGAAGGACTTTCTATATGCCTTACGTTTCTAAGGTTTCTCGACAGTGTGCATTCTGTTATGTCTAGTCAGCTCTGAGTATCTGAGAAAGATCTACCCACACTCCTGACATACAAAAGGCTTCTCTCCCAAATGAGTTCTCCTATGTACAGTGAGTACTGAGCATGAGCTAAAGGCCTTCCCACATTCCTGACACTACTAAGGCATCTCTCCAGTATGACTTCTCATATGCTGAGTAAAGACTGACTGCTGAGTGAAGACTCTTCCACAAACTTAAAAATTATGAGGCTTCTCTCCAGTGTGAATGTACTGTAAGATAAGAGGACATGCTGAAGGCCTTCCAAAACTCCTGACATACATAAGGCTGTGGTTTCTACTATGTACAGTAAGATACGTGGATCTGCTAAAGGTCTTCCCACACTCCTGACATACAAAGGGCTTCTCTCCAGTATGAATATTCATATGTCTATTAAGGACTCATAAATTACTGAAGGCCTTTCCACATGCCTTATGTTTATGAGATTTCTCGCCAGTATGAATTCTCCTATGTATACTAAGAACTGAGGATCTGCTAAAGTTCCTCCCCCACTCCTGACATATATAAGACTTCTCTCCAGAATGAGTATTCATGTGCCCTTTAAGGGCTGCCCATCAATTGAAGGCCTTTCTACCTATCTTACAGAATCATTGTTTCTCTCCAGTGTGATTATCCTTGTGCAGAGAATGGCTTGAGTGATAAGCAAAGACCTTTCTACAGTCCTGACATGAATAAGGTTTCTCTCCAAAATGACTCTTTCTGTGACGAAAGAGATCAGAGGAGCAAGTTTAGGCCTTCCCACAGTCCTGACATGAGTAAGTTTTCATTCCTGTATGAATTTCCCTGAGGCCATCAAGTTGTGAGGACAAGGTAAAGGCCTCTCCACATTGCTCACATGCATGAGATTTCTTAGCAGTGTGAACTCTCTAATGTATAATACGTTTTTAGGGGGAAGTGAAAGCGTTCCCACTGTCCGTAAACATAAATAGTTTCTCTCCAGTTTGGAATCTTTGCACTGACACACTGCAATGATACCTGCCTCAAAGTTTGTTCTCCCTAGTAACGATCCTAGGGATTCTGTCTACTGTAGGTTTCTAAGGGAACATTATTCTTGGACAGGTTCAGTACATGGTGACTTTCCTTATGCCAATGTCGGCATTTGGGACTCACTATATATGGTGCTCTTCTTCCACAGTCCTGGGGCTGCTGCCTTTGAGGGGGTTTGTGTCCAGAAACTGAGGAGAATAGACTGTGAGGAGCTTTTCCCAGGGGAAAGCTCCTTCACAGTGATGTCGCTCTCTGCACTCTGATTACCCTCAGAAGACATTAGTCCTGTCTCGGCATCCCCATGGGGCAGAGGGCATGATTGCTGACTCCGAGACATTGTCACAGAATGCAGGATCAGAGACATTCCACTGGAGTTGGCTGCTTCCTTGTACAATGCACAGGAGGATTCCAATTACTGCTCCATTCCTTCATAGTCTCCCTGTGAAAAGAAACTGCAGCAAACATTTCCACCACTAGGAATGCAATTTATGACAGGGGAATGAATGTTCTATGGGATGACCCAATGTTTCGACATAGTGGATGCACTTAATTGAAGGCTGCACAATCATTAAATTGTTCAAATATTTTCAACTCGATAAACATACAGATAAAATGGACATAAGACTGTCTGCAGAATGCCAAAGAAGTAGTTTCCAACAAAATAAAATACAACCGAGTCTGGGTTTGTTTGTAGCACAGTGTGGAGCCCCTATCCATGTGTTAAGGCATGGCTACAATCCTACACAGCAAGATGTAACATGGGGGCCACTGAAAACATTTCACAACAGACAAATCCTCTCTAGGATCGAGGTTTTTTGTTCTTTTTTGGTTTGTAGTTTGTATTTATTTTGAGATTGACCACACCAATAAGTGACAAGGATCACTGATGGTGAGTCCCAGGGAACAGTGCTGGGAATAGAGCCCAGGTTTCCAGCCTGTGGAAGGCAAGTCTGCCCCAATACTCTATCACTCATGGCAACAAACCAATTCTTTTAAACAATTAACTCTCATGCCTACTTTCAATCTAGTGAAAAATCACAGTATTTCTTCTAAATACTAGTAGGAATTCGGTTAAGAATACTAGAACAGCATTAAGAATGCTAGGATAGGTTACAAATGCTAGAAGAGTGGGGAGGGCATTCACACTGCATTTGGTGGACCCAGTTTGAATTCTGGCATCCCAGATGGTGCTCTAAGCACTTCCCAGAGATATTCCTGAGTGCTGAGCCTGAAGTAACTAATCAGCATCACCATGAGTGAATGAAAAAGCAAAAATATGAATAATAATTACCACAATAATATCCTTCGATTTTAAAAGGACTGATTTTAGCATCCAGTAAGACTCTGGACCCTCTAGTCAAACATTAGGCTACAAAGTTCCACCCTGCAGTGGCCAGACCTCCACTTTCAAGTCATATTCTTCTTCAAGGAACTATCCTGCCAACATAATATTATATTCAACATGCAAATCTTACCGACTCACTCGTTTTTGGTGACTCAATTCCCAAATCAAATTGTTAGAGTGAAAACCCCTGAAGCTGTGATTTCCTTTCTGAAATCAAACATAAAACACAATGGAAGGGTTAGTAATGTTGGGACTGGAGTGATAGCACTGTGGATAGGGCATTTGCCTTGCATAAGACCAACCCAGGTTCAATTCTCAGAATCCCATATAGTTCCCCAAGCACTGCCAGTGGTAATTCCTGAGTGAATGATCCAGGAGTAACCCCTGAGCATTGCTTGGTGTTATCCAACAAGAATAAAAAAAAGAATCAGTAATGGAAAGTATTTGAATATCGTCCATTGTGGGGAATGCTAGGAGCAGCTTGCAAATCCACGAAGGAGCCTTTTTGGTTTTGCTTTTTAACCAGACCTGGTGATACCTGGGAACATAAGAGATGTCAGGTTTTCACCTGTGTCTGCCATGTGCAAGGCAACTACCCTTCCTGAGGTATCAGCTCTCTGTCTCAAATCAGTATTTTATCGTAGGCTCATGCATTCACTATGTAAACAGAAAAGCAAAAGACACTTCTTTTTGACTTATTTTTTTTTTGCTTTTTGGGTCACACCTGGCGATTCACAGGGGTTACTCCAGGCTCTGCACTTAGGAACTGCTCCTGGCGATGCACAGCGGATCATATGGGATGTTGGGAATTGGACCCGGGTTGGCCACGTGCAAGGCAAGCGCCCTAACTGCTCTATTATTGCTCCAGCCGAACAAAAGTTGTATCTTAGTGGAATATATAGAACAGCAGGGAAGGCACTTCCCTCACATGAAGCTGACAGGGTCTGATCTCTGAATACCACCAAAAGTAACCTCTGAAAACTGCCAGGAATAAACACTGAAGATTCTGAGCCCCACAGCCAAAAATAAATTTAATATACTGACAAAACATTCTAGTGATCTGAGGGCAAAAATAAGCATGACACAGAGAGAAGAGTGGTAACCAGATTCCCCAGAAAGGGTACACCATCAGTGCGCCTGTACAAGAGACCACTGATGCACAAACAGGGGATCAATGACTGTGAATCCCATGAATATTGTACATTACCTGACAGATAAGGAAAAATGACAACAAAGCCAAGAAAGGAAAGAACAGGATCATTCTATGACAAACAGTTCGTGAAATAAAGGGAATCGTGAGCATGAACAGACACCTGTATCCAAGAGCCCGAGGCCTCCATGGTCAGCAGCGTGACTCACATGAACTCAGGCATCCACACACTTTGCAGGGCCCAAGCCATAAAGGGTCCTCAGACACTCACCTGCACAAATGCCTCTTCTATCCCACCTTAGGGCTCCTCCTTCAAGCCAGGAGATCACCGCAGGCTTCACCCCAGAAATCCCTGTCCCAATAGAGAAATGATATTGGTGACAAGCCAACACCATATGTCTCAAACAAAATTAAGCTAATTCCTAAAAGAGCTTGAACAGAAACTCTGATATCCCCAAATTGGTAGTTATCAGTCACAGAAGTCCTAAGTTTTAAATTCAGTCTGAAATTGTTATGCTGAAGCCCCCCAAAAAGCACAGGAAGTGACTCCAAGCACTGAAATACAACAGAAACTAATGGCATGAGTCCCTAAAAAGAAAGTGAACTTATGCTCAGAGTGATAGTCCAGCAGGGCAGGCACCTGATGACGCACAGCGATAGGTTTGATCCCTAGCAACCATAAGGGCCAGGAGCAATGCCACGAGAAATTCCTGAATATACAGCCAGAGTTATCCCTGAGCACTGCTGGGTATAGTCCCCTAAAATAATCTAAACTGAAAAAAAAATAACAAATGAATTTGCAGGCCAGGTACAGTAGAACACCTGCCATATAGTTGCTGAGCCGGTTTAGTCCACAGCACCCCCATGGGCCCCTGTGGTCGTACAAGAATTAGATTTATTTAGCAATGGAACGAACTATTCACAGAAAGCTGTGGGATGGTACAGCACGTGGGGGCTTTCCCATGCTCTTGACTCACCTGGGTACATCCCCTGAATCCCAGCAGCAATGCTGATAATTGCCAAGTGTGGCCAAATAACAAAAAAGGAAAAAGAGAAATGAACATATGAAAGTTATCAACATTGCTGTCAATAATCCTGGGCCATCAGAACCACTGTCCCTGGGGAACACAAAGCCCAGCCCTGCTCCCAGGCTGCTCTCACCGAAGGCCCACAGGTGGTAACAGGTCTCCAGTGGCCCTGAGCACATATGCTGTGGGATAACAACAAATACAATAAAAAACAAAGCGGCAGATGGAATTACACGACAGTGGGTCTGGGGACATTGGGCAAGACTGTCAATCCCCACTGTCCCATCTGGTCCGGCAAGCACTGCCAACTACAACATTGAGTGAAGGCCCAGAAGTAACCCAGGAGACTCACTCCTTGTGACCCTCGCATCACCTCAGGAATGCCCTGCCACAGAGGCGGGGATGGGTGGTGGGTTATGGAGTGAGGGGGTGGGAGGGATATTGGGATCATCGGTGGTGGAGAAGGGGTACTGGTGGACGGATGGGTACTCGAGCATTGTATGACTGAAACACAAGTACGAAAATATGGACATCTGTTAACTCTACCCTCACGGTGATTCACTAATTAAAAAATTTTAAAAAATTAAAAAGGAAAATGTTGCATAGATCAAAGTACAGTTACTTTGCAAAGACAATTACTATAAGTGAAACAGATATAAAGTACACAATAATTCCTGTCCTAAAATATAATGATCGCTAAATGTTGCTCAAAAGATAAAAATGAAACTTAAGACAGTCTTCCATCCATGCCACCCGATAGGGTCCATGAGATCTGGTAGGAATAACTGAACACTGAGATAGAAGTACTCACAGAGCACTGCTGGTTGTGGCTAAATCCAAATAAAAGGAAACCAACACACAAGGACAAAGTAGCCTCAAATAGCAGAGAGTCGGAGCAAACAGACCAGGAATTACATCCCAGGACTCCCTCCTGAAACTCAAGAGACAGAGACCCTAGAAACCGGTACGTTCCTGTTACTGCATCATGTCACCACATCGTTCTCTTCCAACCTGGAACAGTGTCAGTGGCACGTCACCATTGTCTGCAGCTTATGTGGGGAAACAGCACATAGGTCTCCCCACCCTAGCACTGCCAGGATCCATGCCTGAGCTAAGATCCAAGAGTGAGCCCTGAGCACTTGCCAGCTATGGACCAAAAACTACAATTAATAATAACAGAAATATAGTGGGTGGGGTTCTTGTCTTGCACGTGTCTACCCAGGTTTGACTGCCGGCATCCCATGTTTCTCTGAGCACCAAGATGAGTGATCCCTGAGTGCAGAGATAGGAATAACCCCTGAACATTGCCATATGTTCCCTCACCATAAAAAAAATCTAAAATTTATGTAAAACAAAGAAATAAGGGTGTGGTGACCAATGGAAATCCTAGATTGCATTATGGTACATCTAGGGGTACATCCTGGAAGTGACCAGCCTACCACCTGCTACATTTGGTTGCACGGACCCATCTGCTCCACCACAGCCCGGATGCTAGACCCACTTCTGCCAGAGTCTCTTCAGCTCCGCATCTCCCAGGACACAAAAACCCACCGCAGGTGCAGGGAACCCGGGAAAATCAAACGGTCAGCCACACACTCCTGAGTCCGCGGCCAGTGGAGAGGGCAGTGCACTGGGAGAGCACCTGCCGTGCACGGGGCTGACAGGACTGAGCCTGACATTCACAGGACCCTGAGTCCCGCAAGGAGAGTCGCCTGGTGCAGAGCCAGGAGGGAACCAGAACGCTGCGGGATGTCGGTCAAGTATTATGAAACAAAACATTGTTTTAAATTAAACGGGAGACTCACATCCCCCTTTCCAGGGGAACCGACCCTTTGGCCCCGACTCCATAATCTCCCCAATGACGGAAGTGGCCCGCAAAGGACCGGCCCAGGAACATTCCCGGGTGACCCTCCAGCCCCAGCCCGTGACCCCCGGAGGCTCCTAGTGTCCCTGCAGGAACCAATGGGGAGGCAGCTGCGCACTCCCTGCTGACCTGCTGGGAAACTGGGGAACTGAGGCTCCTCTTGTCTCTCTCTGTGGTCGGGCCTGAGCTACAGGGCAGCGGGGAGTGCGGGGCATTGTCCAACACCCCATGGGGTCCCCGGACCCCCGGAGGATGCCGAGTGCAGAGCCCGGAGTTGCCCCGAGCCCCGCCTCCCTGGGACTTTCACCCGCCAGCAGCCCTGAGGTAAGTTCCCTCAGAAACCCCCTCGTCTCCCTGAAGAACAGGAACGAAAATGGGCAAACCTCGGCAGGGCGAGGGGGCCACCTGGGTGGGGCCGCCGCCACCCCCCCACCCCCGCCACGGCACAAAGCCACCCAGCCAGGACCCCCTGTCCGCCCCGGGATCCCCCTTCCCCTCCTACCCCAATCCCCATGCCCTGACAATGGCGGCCTAAGGGAAATGCCTCCACCCTCAGACAGGGACTCTGTGACGTCACCCACACTTCCGGTCAGGGTTTTAAAGGGCCAGACTCCAACTATTCCTGACCAGGTACTTTCTGGTCAGGAAATTTTATTTTTTCCCCGTTTCTGATCTTGGATCAAGTCAGCAAGAAATCTGTGGGGTCGCTTATTACCGGACAGATAGAGTATGAAGCCAAAGATTTTATGTTTTCACAAAGGGGATAAAATCCACAAGGATTTCCTTGCAAATACCCACCAGTAAGCACCAAAACCCTGACCCCCAACCAACACCACAAAAAAACAATGCTCAGAAATCACTGAGCAATAATATCCAGATATCATAATATTTTGTGTTCATTACCGTTTTAGGGGTGCACGTTCTGTAGTGCCGAGCACTATTCCCTGACTGCTCAGGGATCACTCCACACTGGACTCGGGAAACCCTCTGGGGTTTTAAACGTGAATCCTGGGTCAGCACCTCCCAACTGAACTGTCCTGATTGTTGTTACATTGCACTGAACTTCCAATTGCTGGAGTAGCTCCAACTGTTCATGTATTCAGTTTACAGGAGTGGGCTAGAAACTAAGTGAATCACATGCCCAGAATTAGTTAAACTAATTTTGTGGGTGACCCAGAATCAGGCTTAGGAATTGGTGAATGGAAAAGTAATACATGTGTAATTAATATTCCTTTATATGTATCTCTGTGTGCCCATAGCCATTGGTGTTCTCAAGCTGCTCTTAGCTCTGTGCTCAGCAACTCTTCAAAAAGTGCTCAAGTTCGACTATGTACTGAATTTAACTGGGATCTAAAATGGATCAGCCACATGAACAGAAGGTCCCTTCTCTGCTCTGTAATGAGTAGTCATTTAGTAGTTTGGTAGTGGATGAATTGCACTGTAGCACTGTCGTTCAGTTGCTCATCAATTTGCTTGAGCGGGCACCAGTAATGTCTCCATTGTGAGACTTCTTGCTACTGTTTTTGGCATATCAAATATGCCACGTGGAGCATGGCAGGCTCTGCCGTACTGGCAGGACACTCGGTAGCCTACCAGGCTCTCCGAGAAAGACAGAGGAATCGAACCCAGGAAGGCCGCATGTAAGGCAAACACTCTACCCACTGTGCTATTATGACACAAAAATGAAATTCTTCAAAATTTGAACTAGTAGTCAAGAAGAATTGTACAGTGGTTGTGCAGAGAAAGTCTCTTTTTTTGAGATATGCTGACGTATTATTCAGCTATAATTTGATGTTTCATATAGTAGCACTGTCATCAGATTGTTCATCCAATTGTTCGAGTTGGCCTAGTAACGTCTCTATTGTGAGACTTGTTCTTACTGTTTTGGGTATATCGAATATGCCACGAGTAGCTTGCCAGGCTCTACCGTGTGGGATGGAGGAATCGAACCCAGGTCAGCTGTGTGCACAGCAAATGCACTGCCTGCTATGCTATGGCTCCAGCAATGTATTAATTTTGTGAGAGGGCACATCAAGCAGTGCTGAGGGATGGGTCCTAGTGGGGTGCTGGGGGCCTTTTGGGTATTAGGGATGGATCCAGCTTTCTATTTCATACAAAGCCAAGCATCCTCCCCACTGTGCTATCACTAGGGCCCACCAACCACTTCTTTGAAACATTAACACTTGCACGAACTTTCTACAAAGGCAAATACAGTATTCCATTAGTATGAAGAATAATACAATGTATTTAGGTTTTAATTTGACTAATGTCAGTACCCAGTGAGAATAAGGCCCTCCACTCTCAGCATTAGACTCTGGATTTCCTCCTGAGCTGTTGTGGGACCACAGATGTGGTGCAGGGATGGAGCCTGGACCCCACCTTTCAAGTCACATGCTCGTTCCACAGAGCTATCCCGCCAGCATAGAAATATGTCTATTCCACGTGTGAATCTTGCCATTCACTCCTATTTGGTGAAAACATTCTCAAGTGAAATTGTAGCAACAACAAATCCTCATGCTGTGGTTTGAGTTCTGAAATCAATCACAGCAATCAAGGTAAGAATTAGTCAAATAATCCCTGGGTGGATAGGCCGGGCAGGTGGAGGACATCTCTGTCATTCTCACAGTCCAAACAGGCCAACAGCAGAGGGAAGGTCCTTTCGGGGGATCCCCGTGAGGAGCCTGACAATCCTCAAACTAATTCTTGGGCTTATGTATTTGACTAGAACCTGTGACATTTGGGGGAGCATATAGGATACTGGGGATCAAACCCCAGTAGGTCATGGGTAAGACCAACACCCTCCCCGCAGTACTGTCACTCCACCCAACTAGCTTTGTTATGGGTTCACTCCTTCACTTTTAAACACAAACACTGAAGGAAATCTCTTAGGAAGTCAGAGAGAGAGAACAGCAGGTAGGGTGACAGGGACTGTTCCCTGAGGACTGCCCAAAGGAAGGCCTGAGGACCACCAGGAAAAACCTACAGCAACACAAATCCCCACAACAAAATAAAAGGTTCTGGACAGGGTCCAGCAAAGTCCTGTGCTGTCAGGGTCAGGAAGGCCAAGCCTCGCCCACCCTCACAGCAGGCGCAGTGCTCAGCCCCACAGCCACCCGCTGCTGCCCAATCCTGGAGCTGGAGGCGATGGTGGCGAAAGGGGCCCCCCAGGATCACACACTCACACAAACGACCCCTGCATCCTAGTGGGGCTCAGAGAATATATGGAATGCCAGATGTGGATCGAACCTGAGTTGGCCGCTTATAAGGAAAGCACCCTACTTGCTTTACTATTGCTCTGGCCATTTATAATCAAATTATTTTCACCACATCAGTAGTGACCCTGAGCAAAGCTTCCAAAACAACACCACCCACCCCAGAAAACAAACAACTATTTCTCTTAAAAAAAAAAAAAAACTTTAACCTCACTACTCACCTTAACATGTAGGGGTCATCTGGTCAGGAGAGGTATTATGCAACTGGACCTTAAGAAGCAGCAATTCTTGACCTAAAAAAAAAACGCACAAAAGTTGGAACAGAGACAGTAAAGCGGGTAGGAAAATTGCCTACATGCATATACAGTCAAACCAGATCAATCACCGGCATCCCATATGATCCCCAAAGCAACAGCAGCAGGAATTCCCGAGTGCAGAGCCGAGAGTAAACCCTGAGAATCTCCGGGTGTGGTACACAAGCCAAACCCAAACAACACTGAAAACATGTCATTTGCAAACCCCAACCGCCAGCAGGGACGCAATGACCGAGTAACCCAGCCCCATCACACCAGTCACAGGACATAAAACAATTGGGCCTCCTGCTGCAGGGGGGCTGGGGCCCTGCCCTTCAAAGTGAATCTGGAGGTTCTACACTAGTGGCACCAGGACAAAAGGCTCTGGGACAGGGCCAGCTCAGTCCCATGCTGGGAGGTTCGGGGTGGCCAAGCCCTGCCCTCAGCAGGTCCTGCAGCCCCCAGGCCCGAAGCCACCGATCTCAGCCATGCACCCACACGCCGCTGAACCTTTATAGAGTTGGAGGCGATCATGGCCAAGGGTACCTCCACAATCACCCACTCATGCACGAGACCCCTGCATCCGGGCACAGCCCCCACGACAGCCCCAAAGCCTATAGGTCCCTCAAAGCCCCTGCCGCGCCTCAGGAACAACCTGGTTATCAGAAACAGGTGAATAACAATTGCTAAAGTACCCCCCAAGTTGGCGCAGCCCCCCTGCTCACAGTGCAGAGACAGGGAGACGCAGTGTGCTCACAGGACTCCGCTCACTTCAGGTCCCAACATCGCTCTAAGAGAGCTGCATCTGCTGAAATGTGAGGATGCTCTACTGGAAGGTTCATGAAGGTGGCGGCCTTGCTCACAGTCACCCCAAGGACATCCCAGTCACTGCTCCTATGAGCATTGTAGGGAGTAACAACTGAGCACGGAACCAGTGGGACCCAAAGGAGTGACCCTGCTTTTAGGCCAAAACACTAAACATACACCCCCTACACCCAAAAGCCCATGTTCTAGGGAGAAGGGGACACTCCATGTCCAGCATCGACTGAAAGCTGTGTGTGCACATATGAGCCTTTAGGACTCTGAGCAAAGTTTAGGGTCACTGCACATGCCTCTCAAAGCAGGTAAAAATTTCTTGAGCCCAAAATCCCGAGAGCCTTTGCTCCGTCTCTCTGGAACCGGGGCAGGCTCAGAACTGTAAACAGCAGCGAGTGAATGCGGGACTGTGTGAGAGAGCAGGTAAGGCTCTCCACAGGGGGGAGACGCACCTAACCTGGGACCTGAGTCACTCTAGCTACTAGGGAGCAAATGGGGCCAGCACACCCGGGGGACCCGTGATGAGTATCAGGTCAGAATCAAGAGCACAGAGCCAAGAAGGCCTGAGCACCTCCACTGCCGCACAAAAATAAATACGAAAGGAAACACAGCAGCAGGACAGAGTAACAGGACAACATCTGATTCAGGGGCCTCTGGATCATATTAAAAACCGGCAAATGTCTTTCTATGCACAGTAAAGTCCATGTAAAGTGTCTCTATCCACCCTATTAAAGAAACTTGTCAAGGCCATTCTGCTTACTTTATGAAAATTTTTCCTTAATGGTTTTCTAAATCTAAGGAAACCTGAATATAGAGAGTGCAGAGATGCTGCAGCAGGTAAGGTGCTTCCCTGCACACAGCTAACGTGACACCAACCCCAGGGACTCATAAGTTTCCCTGAGTCCACCCCAAACGTGGACTGCTAACCTCAGAGGCAGGATGATGTCCTGAGCACACCTCAGTAAATCTCCCAAGAGCATATTACTAGAGGGCCTGAAGAATGGAGATTTGCCGTTTTTCTAATTTCAAAGGGTTTGCATCACGGTTAGTCTCTGTCATTAATCCCCACAAACAAAACCAGGGCCTGTGAACCAAGGCAGAGTCTGAGCAAAGAATGAGACAGAGGTGAGCCTTGACAGCCTGAAGTGAGGGGAGGATTTGGTACCTGTTTATTTAATTCTAATTTAATCACCATTTTCCTGGCTTCTATCACTAGGGCCCATTAATTACAAGCTAACAGACTCATCAAGTCCAAATGCTGGGACACTGACATTGCTGCCCCCGAGTAATAACAAAGAAGTACCTTTCCCTTATGTGCTGACGTCATGGGAAGGGTGTCCCACATAACTCAGATTATTTCCTCCTTATCTCCACATTAGGTCACCCCACCTCCTTATACAGACAAACCATGTATTACTGAAGGGGCCTCCAGTTATTACTTGGGATTAGGGCATCCGTCATCCAGTATGAATTTAACATTGTCTCCTAAGGCCTGAGTGGAACAAAAAGGACTTCCCCCATTCTTTACATTCATAAGATTTCACACTGGTATGCATTTTCATGTCTAGTAAGGGATGAAGACTGAAAAATTGTCTTTTCAAGTTCCTTACATATATAAAGCTTATCTCCATTATAAGTTCTCAGATGTAGAGTAAAGTCTGAGTACAGAGTGAAGGCCTTCCCACATGATTGACATTGATGAGGTTTCTATCCACACTGAATATGCCGAGTAAATTATGAGGACAGACTGAAGGTTTTCCCACCTGTCTGACAGCCTGCAGATTCTCCCCACAATGAATTTCCCACCTGTCTGACAGCAAGAGGATTCTCACCACAATGAATTTCCCAGTGCTTAGCAATCTTTAGAGACTGAGAAAAGGCCTTCCGACATTCCTTAAAAACAAAAGGTTTCTCTCCAGTATGCATTTTCTTCTGCCTAGAGAAGGCTAAAGAATGAAGGAAGGCTGTCCCACACTCCTCACATAGATAAGGGCTCTCTCCAGTACAAATCCTCTTAAGCACAGAAAGGCCTAAGGGTAGAATGAAAGCCTTCCCACATAGCAGACACTGATCTAGTTTCTCTCCACTGTTTAGTAAGATCCCCAGATTAATAGAAGACATTTCCACATTGTGTACAAACATAAGGTTTCTCTCCAGTATGTGTTTTACTATGACTAGAAAGACTTGAGGAAAGACTAAACACCTTCCCACATTCCTAATATACAAAAAGTTTCACTCCAGTATGAAATGTCCTATCCTGACAAAGGCTGGAGGTGCAAATGAAGGCCTTCCCATACTCCTGACATATATAAGGCTTCCCTCCAGAATGAGTTTTCATATGCACAGTAAGGCTGAGGACAGAGTATTCTCACATATATAAGGTTTTTTAAAGGATAAGTTTCCCTATGATTCAAAAGGACTGATAAACTGGAAAAGGTTTCATCCCAGAATGCCCTGACCCCACAGAAATGAATGCTCAGTTTAGTTATAAGGAACAGGCTACAGGTGAACACCTTGTGTCCATGACAAAACCCTAGAAAATACAGGAAAGGAATGAACAGGGCTAGAGTGATAGTACAGTAGGTAGGGCTTTTGCCTTGCGCACAGCTTACCCAGGTTCGATTCCCTACATCGCACATGGTCCCCTGAGCACCTCCGCAGGTAATTCCTGAGTTCAGAGCCAGGAGTGACCCGTGTGCATCGCCAGGTGTGACCCAAAAAGCAAAACAATGGGAATATAAAAATCTCCATTTTCTATATGCCCAGATTGGCGCCTATCAGAGACACAATACCCAGAGATCTACTGAGTCATGCTGAAGACTCCCAAGAATCATTAGAAGTGAACCCGCGCAGTGAAGTAGCGTGGTATCTGATGGGGTGAGATCAAAAACAAAGAACTTCTTGGACCCAGAGCAATAGTACAGCAGGTAGTGTGTTTGCCTTGCATGTAGCTGACACAGGTTCAAACCCAGGTATTCCATATGGGCCACTGAGCAACGCCAGATGTAATTCCTAAGTACAGAGCCAGGAACAATACTGAGCATAGCCAGGTATGACCCAAAATGCCAAAAAAGAAAAATAGAAAAGAAAATGAACATTTCACTGGAATGATAGTACAATGGGGCAGGCACATACTTGATATACAAACATGGATTTCATCCTCAGCATCAGTATGGCTCTGGAGCACTGCAGGGAGAAATTCCCAAACGTACTCAGGAGTAATCTGCATATTTCCAGGTGTAGCCCCCAAACCAAATAGAAAAAAAAACGACAAACTAATAAATGAAGTTGCAAGCCTGGTGCAGTGGTATAGTGGGCAAGGCACCAGCCTCGTAAGATGCAGACCGGGTTAATCCACAGGACCCCCATGGACCCCTGAGCACTGCCAGAAGTGATCCTTCAGCACAGAGCTAGGAGAAATGTGGATGTGAGCGCTGAATCAAAACCAAAAGGAAAAACTAAAATGAACACACTCAAGTGAAGGGTAGCACAAGAACTATACTAATTCAGGAATAGGAGGGAGTTACTTAGAGGAACTTGAGTGACAGTATGGGACATAGGGTGCTTGCTTTGCATGCGTCCAACTCGAGTCAATCCCCTAAATCCCATTTGATTTATGTTTTTTGCTTTTTTGGTCACATTAAGCGATGCTCAGGGGTTGTTCCTGACTGTACAACCAGGAATTAATCCTGCCGGTGCTTCTGGGACCATATAGGATTCTGGGAATTAAACCCTGGTTGACTGCATGCAAGGCAAAAGCCCTATCCACTGTGCTATCACTCTAGCCCCACCTGAATCCCATTTGGACTACAGAGTCCAGCAAAACGGTTCCCTGAGTACAGAGCCAGGAGTAACCCCTGAGTACCTACAGGTTTGGCCCAATAAGAAAAACAGAAAGAAAAGAGAGGAACACAAGAAATAGTGGTCTGTACAGCTGTCAAACATCCTGTCCATCAGAATCCCGGTCCTTTCTGAACTCACAGGAGCCCCAGTGGATCTTCCAGGAAAGTCGGACACACATGGCTCCCAGCGACAGCCTGCAGGTGCTGGCAGGTCTACAGCATCAAGTCCCCGTAGAGCTTCCTCTGAAGGCAGCATGCAGGCACGTTCTTCTTTGAGGGTGAAGCTTACGGCCACATCAAGGAACATTCTGTGTCTGGTACACAAGTGGGCATTAGTAAGGGCCTGTTCCAACCCGCTCTAGGTAGTGAGAATGGGACCCCCAGGGCCATAGAGGGACTCAGGGCCAACAGTATCAGGAGAAACAATATTACATGTGCAACTCCGGTGGATGGGCCCAGAGATCACGCTAAGGTAGCTGGATTGGGTAAAATGTGAGGGCGCTATACTAGAAGGTTTCAAGCGAGAGTTGCACATTAAAACCCCAGGCTCAGTCCCAGCACCACTGTTCCAGTGAGCACTGTAGAGAGGAACATCTGAGCACAGACCAAGCAGGACCCCAAATGTGATGCTGGGTTCAAACCAAAAACACTAAGTACACACATCATGCATGCCACAGCCCCTGATCACTAGGGAGAGAACAGGACACTCAATGTCCAGTGAGTGACTCAAAGCTGTACAAGGACATGTGTACCATAGGATTCTGAACTAAGGGTTCAGGGCCGCCCTCAATCCCTCTCAAAGCAGGGAAGTGTCTTGGTCCCGAAGCCCTCTGCAGGCCCGAGAGACCCTTTGCTCCAGCTTCCTGGAACCTGCACATGCCCAGAACTGCGCACACAGCAGCAAGGGAACATGAGACTGTGTGACTGCGCAGGCAGAGGCTCTCCAGAGTGGGAAGGACAAAATAGGGGAAACACAGGTACTGGGACCCGAGTCATTGTAGTTTCCAGGGTGCATATGGAGTCAGCACATCTAGAAGCCCCTACCACTGGTCAGGGAGAATTGGTAGCACAGAGCCACGAAGAACTTGTGAGCACCTCCCCTGTGGGACAAAAAATAAGAAAAGAAGCAGAGCAGCAGGCTGGAGAAACAGGACAGCAGGCTCAGGAAGAGTGGGTAGAGTGGGCAATCCCCACTTTCCCATCTTGTCCCCCAAGCACTGCCGGTCCAATGTTGAGTATTAACCCAGAATTTACCCCTGAGAATCATAGGGTGTGACCCTCCCATCAACTCACCGCACCTAACCTCACCTTACCTCAGAAAACAAACCTGAACAAATCAGCCTGGTTTTCCGGTACATCAAAAGATTCCCAAGACCTGGCATGGGGGATGCTTGAGCACTGAGCTGCAAGTACTCCTTCAGCATCCCTGGGTATAGCCCCCAAACACTGTCACTGTCACTGTCACTGTAACTGTCATCCTGTTGATCATCGATTTGGTTGAGCGGGCACCACTAATATCTCTCATTGAGAGACTTATTGTTTGTTTTTGGCATATCCAATATGCACGGGTAGCTTGCAAGACTCTGCCGCTCGGACTCGATACTCTCGGTAGCTTGCCGGGCTCTCCGAGAGGGGTGGAAGAATCGAACTCGTGTCGGCCATGTGAATGGTGAATGCCCAACTGCTGCGCTATCGCTCCAGCCCCCAAATACAAATTCAAAAACAAAAAAAAGCAACAAAAAATAAGCAAACAGTGACAAAGATGTCATCAAACACTAGAGCATGGGACACTCCGACCAGGCAACACATCCCAGGGCTCCTTCCAGAATCAACTCAAGAGACCGATGGCCCTGGAAGCCTGTCATTACGTTCTGTAATCTTGTCACTCTCCTACTACCTGGGGATGGTCAGCAGGGTGACATGTTACCACTGTCTCCAACGACTAATTCCTGAGGATCAGCATGATGCTCTGCCCAAAGACTTGGACAATAAATAAGAGCTGTGAGCATCAGAGAGGGAAACACCACAGGGCCCTAACCAGAAGTCCCTGCCCTGGTGCCAGAACTGTCCTGACTGGCATCACCCTTCGGCACATGCTCACAGACCCACCCAGGTGAGACGCTGTCAGATGCTCCTTCGTATCCAGGGGATGCAGAAATGGGTTGGCATCTGGGCTACCCATGGTGAAGACAGGAACAGCTGAGCTGCTGTCCCATCCCTCTGGTGCTGTGGGTCCATTCTAACTGAAAATACTATAATATCTAAACAGAAATCTTGTACTATAGATGAAAATTATGTCTGGGTGCACAGTGACAACATATCAGAGAGGGCATTTGTCATGCACGTGGCTGACTCCGGTTTGATCACCCGCCACCTCATAGGGTCTCCCCAAGCTCAGCAACAGTGATTCCTGAGTTCACATTCAGGAGTGAGCCCATAGCACTGCTGACTGGCCCCCAAACAAAACCACACAAACGAAAGAGTAAGTTGCTTTCTAATGAGGAAAAAGAAGATCTAATTTCACAACTTTTTAAAATTTACCCAGAGTAAAAGCATTTTTATGATGGCCAAAAAGATAGCACAGAGCACAGGGTGCTTGCTGGCACACAGCCAACCCAGGTTCATTCCCCATTACCCAGAGGTTCCCAAGCTGTGCATGAGGGGATCAATGAACACAGAGCCAGGAGTAATTGCTTAGCATTGCCCAGCAGAGCCTCCAACCAAAAAAATAATGAATTTATGGGCTAGAGCTACAGACTGCTAGGGTGTTGGCCTTACATACAGCTGACCTGGGTTCAGTTCTTAGAACCCCACTGAATACCATAAGCATCAAACAGAAAAAGCAAATGGAAAAAAAAATTGTATTGTGTCAACACCCCTACCCACAGCCAGTTTTATAGGACAAAGTTTTGAGTTTTAGGGCCACAAGTGGCAGAACTTTGAGATTATTCATGATAGTGCTTGTGGGACCCTGCATTGTGCCAGAGATTGCCCCTCTGCAGGCTGCTTGCAAGGCCAGGGACTGCACTCCTGCTCTATCTCTGACCCCAGGAATTCAAATTCTATGTAAATCCTATGAGCCTTGTGGCAGGAACACAGACTGACATGATGGGGGTGGGGGTGCACAGAGATGAGGTCCAGCTGTTAGAGGCCATGACAGGGCTGCTGGTACCTGGGGCTGCCAGCATCATGCCAGTATGCAGCACAGACTGCAGTTTCAAAGCACTTTCAAAGATTTCAGGCGCCAGAAAGAAAACCAGTGGGCATGGCACTTGCCATGCATGTGGCAGACTTGACTTCACACCCTGAATCCCCAAGGAGTGATCCCGGAACACTGCTGGGTCTGGCAGCAATCCCAAATCCCATATCCTCCCTACACACGTAAATAAAAGCAAAGATGAAATTGTCTGCCAACAGCAAAGGTTTGGAATCCAGCCTTATATTCTCAAGAGTCAGTTCTTTACTTTGTCTTTGTTTGGGGGACACACCTAACAGGGCTCAGAGCTAACAGGCCAGGCTTTAATGGACTATATGATTTTACTCCCTTGATACATAATTTTGCGTAAGAAAATGGAGGAGAAAGCTTATACTTACCCCAAAAGAAATCTTAATGGTGAAAGTCTGTAATTTTTCTCAGAACCTCCAACTCCTTCTTTTCTTCCTAACAGTGTTTTGTTGTGGAAGGGCAAAACTGACCCCATTTAATGCAGAAATCAGCAAAATCAGTCTCGGATACCCAGCAATGAAACTAGCCAACCTGAACCCACCTGGGAAAACTCCTAGGCCCAGCAAGTGGGCTCAAACAATCACTATGCCCTTAGTCAAAATGCCCCAGAAATTTCTTTTGTTAACCCTAAAAGAATGAGTAGCTTATGTAACCAGAACTATTACTGGAAACTTATGTTTACCTATTGCCTGACCACTGTTATGCTATACACTTGTCAAAATACCTTTGTTGGATAACTAGATAAGTTTTTTTTCTGAAATAGTAAGACATGCACTGCTTATGTAATCAAACCCTATATAAACTGCTTGCTGCCTGAAGTCAGGTTCGCTGTTAAGAAAGCACTCTGTGGGTGAGATATTGACCCCAGTCTACTGGACTACAACTCCTACTGCTTTTGCATTATCAAGTTAGTGTCTGTCCTTCTTGCTGCTTGGGAACCCATAATTCTCGGTTTAACCATTGAAATATTCCAGAATGTTCACATCCAAGAACTTACAACAAATGTATCAACAGAGGGCAGGGAAGAGCACACTAGCCTGGAGCTGTTGCTGGCCAACTGGAAGCCTGGCAAGGGGAGGGAGAGGGGGCTTCTCTGGTATTCACTGTCCACTGGTACTGTGAGCAGATAGCAGCAATCAGCCCTCAAGCACTGGCAGGTGTGGCTCCAAACCCCACCTCATGTTCTGCCCTCGTAGTGAGGTAGAACCAGGAAGAGGAGCTCAAAGAGCAGAGCACGTGCTTGAAGGAGCTGGACTGGAACTTCAGAGACACCTGGACAGAGGGGCAGAGTCCCTGTCCATCTCCAAGTCAGTAGCAAAAAGAAAAACCTGAGGAGAACAGGCAGGGGGCTGGAGCAATAGTACAGCAGGTAGGGTTTTTTCCTTGCACGTGGACAACCCTGGTTCAATTACCAGCATCCCCATATGGTCCCCAAGCACCAGCAGGAGTAATTCCTGAGTGCAGAGCCAGAAGTCACCCCTGTGCATCACCAGGTCTGATAAAAAAAATAAAATCAAGGAAAAGAACAAACAGGAGAGATATTCCCAATGCCCAAAAAAGATGTTCAAAGAATGTTCATTGTCATGACAAATTCTGGAGTGAGTCTTTTCTCTGGGGGAGTTTTGTGCCACACCTGACAGTGTTCATCGGACACTATGAAGTGATGAGGCAAGCTACACACAAGCCAGGTGCCCTACTAGCTGTACCATCGCCTAGCACGCCCGGTCTGGGAGAGATGGACAGTGGGGAGGGCTGTGCTGAGACACTTGACAGATGAAGCAAAAAAATCTTTTTTTCTGTAGAAAAAATTACATAGGGTTACCAGATATAGTACAGCCGATAGGTTGTTTTTCTTTCTAGCTGAGAAACCACATTCAATTCTGCAAAGCAGATAGGGTCCCCGAGCAGTGCCAGGAACAATGTTGAGCTCAGATCCTAGACTAAACACTGAACACTGAGTGCTGTGAACCAAAATCTACAATTAAAAAAATAATAATAAATCAAAGTTTTTCTGTGCAAAGGGGCTGGAGACATAGTACAGCAGGAGAAGTGCTTGTCTTGCAAGCAGAAAAAACAGATTTGACTACTGGCATCTAATATGTTTCCCTGAGCACCATCAGGAGTAACCACGTATAGCCAGGTGTGCCCCACACTAAAAATAATTACTAAAAATGAATTAACTGAAATAAATCGATAAAGGCGTGGGAACCAACGGTGACCACATACTGCACTATGGGAGAGCTCAGGGCACCCAGTTAAGTGTGCATGTTACTCCTTCTAAGATTTCACACTAGGTTGCATGACCCGTGAGGTCCAATGCTGCCCTGATGCACCACCCCCTCTGCAACCAGTCTCAGTATCCTCTTACAGCTTCCTGTGGAACCCCAGAACCTACCAGTGAGTGGGAGCACGAGAAAGTCAAAAACCTCCACCAGATACTATTGAGCCCCAAAAAGTGAGGAATGGTAACCCCTACCTCCACAGGGCAGGAGGCTAGTACACTGAGAGGACATTTGCCTTGTATGCTACTGTGATTGCAGCCAGCAGCCCCTAGGATTCCCTGAGCACTCCCAGGACAGATCCCTGAGTGCAGAGCCAGGAGTTAGCCCTGAACAAATACTTTTTAAAGGAAAAGAAAAAAAACTCCTCCACAGATACCTTTGAAAAGGGTGTCTGTGACCCTTAGGACGGACTCTGGATTCAGTCTCAGGAATGAAAGGCGGCCAGCAACAGACTGGCCTGGGACGCTCCCCACATGACCCCTGCCCAACCCTGTGACCATCCTTGCAAAGGAGCTAACACATGCCTAATGCGGCTGCACAGGCCCCGGAGAAACTGAGGCTCCTTCTGGCTCTGACACTCTCTCTTTGGATGGGGGCCTGAGCGACAGGTCAGCAGGGAGGGCGGGGGCCTGGCATCCTGACTCGTGTCCCAACACCCCTTGGTGTCCCCTGACCCCAGCAGGGATCGCTGAGCAAAGCCAGGAGTCGCCTCCAGCAGCATGCGTGTGGCCTGAAACACACTAAACAATAATTTAAAAAAAAAACGACTCTCTTGTTTGTTCCGTTATTTTGCTTGTTCTGGAACTTTCCGAGCGACCTCACTCACCCGAGCTCATGTTCCTCCCCAGTCTCACGCTGCTTCTCACACCCGGGTTTCTTTGGAGATTTCCAGGTGATTGCTCCGACCGTGCTGGGGGACCCTGTATGGTGGCGGGGACCGGGCCAGCGCCCTCCCGAGACTGACGCCCCCTCCACGTCTCTCTAGTCTCCTCAGGAAAACTCCCGCTGCTCCCTGAAGTCAGTGAATAAATGGGGGGCGCGGTGCCAGGTGAGGGGATGCAGCTGCAGTCCCCGTCACTGGGCGAACCACCGCCCACTCAACAACATTCTGCTGGTGACACAAAAGGCCCTTGGGACGCCCCCTGTCCCCCGGCGCCCCAAGGACAGCACCTTCCCTACTCCTCAGCAGGCAACAATGGCAGGACTGGAACTTCCTTGAAGCGAAGCGGCCAAGTTCTGTGACATCACTGCATCTCCGCTCACGGTCTTAAAGGGCCAGGCTCCAAGGACTCCTGACCACCTAGTTTCTGGCAGGAATGAAATTTTTTCTTCTTTCATGCCTTCAGTCAGGTGACCAGTATATCTAGGGGTTGCCAGGTGCAGGACAAATGGAGACTGAGGGACTGAACAAATGGCATATGCCGAAAGTCTTTATATTTTCATGAAAAGAATAAGGGCTAGAGTGATAGTGCAGCGGGTAGGGTGTTTGCCTTGCACACGACCAACCTGAGTTTGATTTCTCCAACCCACTCAGAGAGACCGGCAAGCTACCAAGAGTATCTCACCTGCACAGCAGAGCCTGGCAAGCTATCTGTGGCATAATCTATATGCCAAAAACAGTAACAAGTCTCACAATGTAGACGTTACTGGTGCCCACTCGAGCAAATCGATAGGCAACAGGATGACCGTGACAGTGAAAAGAATAAAATGCACTAATATTACATGCAAACTATCTCCTGAACCATACCTCACCATGGTCTTATCCTGCCTGTTATTCCCAAGAATCAACATTAGCCTCCAAAACAGAGACCTGGAAGAGAAATCAGAGTGGTGAGCAGAGAGAAGACAAACCTCTAGCCCTAACCTGGAAAGTTCCTGCTTGACCCTGGAGATGTCCTGGTGGGAGGCACCTGGGGTACCAAGTCAAGCCCCAACTCGGGGAGACACTGCCAGTAGCTCCTTCCCCTCCCTAGGATGTAAAGTAGGCAGGAATTTGGGCTGCAAGGAGACAGGAGACGGGTGACGGGTGACGAGCTCGGTGGACAGAGGAGGATATTGCAGCCCTGAGATCCAGGACTCCTCCCTGGATCCCAAGGAAGGTCCTTATGGGCACAGCCAGGGGCTGCCTCCTAGGCCAGGACCCCTTTGATTAAGCACGCCTGAGCTTCAGGGCTTCCCACAGCAACCACAGCCCCCAAAGTGGCTCTGCGTGGGGGCAGCCACAGAGACTCAGCATGAACAAAACTTTATCCTCGTTCTGCTCACAAAATTATCATGAGCGTGTATGTCTGTGTGTGAGTGTGTTTCGATGTTTGGGTCACAACAGGCAGTACTCAAGGCTTATTAGAACTTGGAACTCAGGGATAACTCCCGTTGTGGTTTGGGGGACTGTTTGGAATTCCACGGATTGAACCTGAGTTGGCCTTGTGCAAGATAAGTGTCTTCCCCGCTTTACTACCACTCCGTCCCTTTCAAAATATTTTTTTTTCCAACAAAGCAGAAGTGATCCCTATATAAGAATCTCCTCCTCAAAGAAAAACCCAACGAACTGGGATTGGTGTTTGATTATTATGTAACCAAATACAGTAAACTACATTATAAAATAAAAAAATAACACCTTACTTTAAAAGTAATCCCATTACAATCAAAATTTACCCCAACAGCCAGGGTCGCCTGGTCAGGGTCAGGGAGCTTATGAAGAATTGAGAGATACTTCTCAATTTTAATTTCAATAAAGAAATTCTTTATCAGGAAAAAACATAAGTAGATTGGAGAGACATTAAAGTGAATACAGTGCTTCCCTTAGTGAAACCAATCAATCCTCGACATCCCACATGAAACCAGAATCACTGATGGAAAAAAATTTCTGAATGTAGAGCCTGGAGTAACCTCTGGGGAACCACAGGTGTGCCCGACCCCCCCAAAAAAAAAGCTAAAATAGAAGGTAAATATTCACTTACAGCCCCCAGCCACATGCTAGTACCACCGAGGATTCTTAATGGCTGATGCCAATGAAAAAGACGAACTTCAACAGGGTCCTTCGCCACCAGGGGCTCAGGAGCTGCCCCTCAAAGAGATCTGGCAGTTTACATACGCATGTCTACACCAAAAGCGTCAGAAGAGGTTCCGTCTCAAACCCTGGTTGAGAGGGTTGGGACGGTCAAGAACTCTGCCATCAGCAGGTCCGGCACCCTAAGACACACAGCCTCCCATGCTCTGTTATGCACCCAGGCCTCACTGCCACATCGCAGAGCTGGAGGAGGAGATGCCCCCAAAGATCACACGTTCACACCCGAGACCCCTGTACTGCGCAAATTTCCCCCCACTGCAACCACAAAAGCTCCACATCCTCCTAACATCTCGGGAGCACAGCGGACCCCAGGAACCAATTGGATATGTTTGAGCGGGAGTGAAAAACAACCACGAGCCCCCAAAGCTGGCGTGGCCCTGTGGGTCACAGTACAGGGACTGGAAGTGAGAGGCGCTCACGTCCTGCCACTAATGGGTCTTCAGTGTCCCTCTTCGATGGTGATGTATCACTTTATCCATTAAACACATGTCCGTAGGAAGACTGATCCACTTGACATCGTTAGGAAATAAATGTGCACATGGAAGACTCCTGTCTGTGACATCATCTATTCCACAAGCAGCCTTAAAGTGCCAGGTTCCAAGTGGAAACAGACCATTATGCCAGCCCAGGTGAATCTGTGCCAGGGGGATGGGCTCGGATAAAAGACAGGAGTGGCAAGTGCTAGAGGGGCCAGTCACAGAGTTCAGGGCAGTGAGTTAAGGCGGAGTCCCCTTATCCTGCACTGGTCAAACTTAGAACCAGTGCTCCCACACACACCTCCATCATAAAAACAGAAGCAGGCTATTCAAGGCAAAAGAGACAAAGAAATCATGGGTCAACGAGTTTCTCCAGAAGTCATCCATCAAGATGGGGAAAAATCAGTGACTCTGAAGCCAGCCCTGAAAATGCAGAGGAACTGGCCTAGCAGCAACGCTGAGAGCTGGAGAGACAATGAACAGGACCAAAGTCTGGTAAGAACATCAGAGAGCACTGTACAGTGAGCAATCCACCCCATAAAAACACGCAAGCAGAGAACTCTCACCTACAAAGAAACCCCAGGACACAGCTTTAGAAACATGTTTTCAACCAAGAGTCTGGGGCGGGTGAATAGTACTTTGGCTGAATGCTTGAGTTGAACATGGTTTCACTGAGTTCCATTCCGGAATCCAGAACAACGCCAGGACAAACTCCTAAGAACTGCCAAGTATGGCATAAACTACATGAAAGGTACTTCTATAAAAATCTCATGTATGGACCAACACCAAGAACAGAGGTGCATAGGAGCTAATGACCACCAAACTTTGCAGGATCATTTTGTAGACTTGGTCTTTTGGACAGACCCAAAACGGTTTTAATCAATTTGGTGGCTAGTAGGATTGAGATTATAGCAATTCCAAAAGCAACTTTTTGTCATATTTTCTCCTAATATAACTGAAATGAGGAGAGTGGAATCCTGGACCGTGACCACCCTTTACTGTCAGTCATAACAGCGGCTGCTACTGCCTGCAGAGATGGGAGTTTGGGTGCTCTTCCAGGTTCCCACCATCTGTAACACATTTTCCTCAAGACGCCCACTCCACCCTTTCATAGACCATCAGAAATCTTTCTATGCATATTCAAGTCCATTTCAACTATCTCCAATCCACCCTATCTAAGAACATTGACAGGACCATTATCCTAAACTTTTCAGAAATATTTATCCTCAATGCTTAGGTAAAACTGATAAAAATGTGAATAGAAGGAATGCAGAGCTGACACAGTGGGAAGGTTCTTGATTACACAAGACAAATGCAAAGGAAGATTCCAATTATTGCTCCATTCCTTAAGAGTCTCTCTGTCAAAAGAAACTGAGGCCTACAGGTTGGTTTCTAACATTTCCACCACGAGGAATGCAATTCCTGACAGGTGGATGGATGTTCCACGGAACAACCCAATGTTTCTACATGGTGGATGCACAAAATTGAAGGCTGCGCAATCATTAATTTGTTTTAATTTTTTCCAACTCAAGAAACATATACATAAAATGGACAGACAGCCGTATGAAGAATGTTAAAGAAATAGTTTCCAGCAAAAAAAATACACCCAAGTCTGGGTTTGGTATAGCACAGGATGGAGCCCATGATGCATGTGATAATCTATAGCACAGGGGGAAGCCCATAATGTGTTAAGCCAAGGTTACAACCCTATCAAGGAGGATGGACCATTAAGGCCACTGAAAACACCTCACCACAAACGAATCCTCTCCAGGATCAAAGAGTTGTTTTGTTCTTTTTAGGTTTGTAGATTGTATTTATTTTGAGGTGGGCCACACCAAGTGGTACCAGGGATCAAGGATGGTGGTTCCAAGGGAACAGCCAAAACGCTGGGGATGGAGCCCACGTTTCCACCCTGGTGGAAGGCAAGTCTACTCCCAAAGCACTATCATTAGTGACAACAAACCAGTTCTTTAAACAATGGCCTCTTGTGCTTATTTTTTTTTGCCTTTTGGGACACACCCAGCGATGCACAGGTTATGGTACTCCTTGCTCTGCACCCAGGAATTCCTCCTGGCGGTGCTCAGGGGACCATATGTGATGTTGGGATTCGAACTGGGTCAACTGAGTGCAAGGCAAACGCCCTACCCACTGTGATATCCCCCCAGCCCATCTTGTGCTTACTTTTGACCCAATAAAAAAAGAACAGTATTTCTTCTAACTTAAAGATATAGGAATTGGGGTTGGAATGCTAGGACAGAGGGGAGAGTACTTCCACTGCATGTGGTGGATGTATTTTGACCCTTGGCATCGCAAATGATACCCTGTGCACTTCCAGGAGTAATGCTTGAGTGCTGAGCTTGAAGTACCCAATCAGCATCACTGTGTATGAATGAAAAAGAAAGAAATAATAAACACAATAACAATAGGAATATCTTTAGATTTTAAATGACTGATTTTAGCACCCAGTGAATCTACAGACCCTCTAAACCAGCATTAGACAGCAAAATTCCTCCCTGAAGTTCCTTCTTTCAAGTCACATTCTTGTTCCAATGAACTTTCCTGACGGCATAGTATTTATATTCAATGTGCAATTCTTACCAGCTCACTCATATTCAGTGACCCTGTTCCCAAATCAAACTGCTGCAGTGAAAAACCCTGAAGCTGCGATTGAAGTTCTGAAATCAAACACAACACACAATGGAAGAATTAGCGATGGAATGTAGTCGACTGAGGTCAATTGTGCAGAATGCTGGGAGTAGCTTGGGAATCCACAAAATAGCTTTTTGGGTTTTCTTTTTTAACCAGACCTGGTGATACCTGGGGAACAATATGCAATTCAAGGAATTCAACCTGGGTGAGGCTTATGAAAGAGAAGTACCCTCCCTGCTGTACTATCTCTCCACGTTGAATTACCTTGGTTATGGGCTCACTCATTCACTTTTTTTTTTGATAATTAGTTTTTCATTGCTGGAAATGAAGAGATATGTAGCCCCACTGCTACAAGTACATAACTCTCTCTCTCTTTTTTTTTCCTTTTTCCTTTTCCCATTTTTTTTTCTTTTTCCCCCTCATCCCCCTTACTGCGCCTCATAGTATGGTGTACGCCACGCCGCGTCGGCCAGCGTGGGGCTTTTGCTTAGTTCACAGTCCAGAGAGGTGGCTGCTACATTAAAAACCTTCAATATTTCAACAAAAACTTACTGTTATTAATGGAGTTTCCCCCCCAAGTCAGACCTGTTCAAATGGAACCGTTGCACATTGCTGACAATTATAAATGTTAAGTCGCGCAGACGCGGCAGCGTCCACGCGGTTTTGGATTTCTGTATAAAGTCCAGGGAAAATTCTTCCAGAAATTACATAACCCAGCTCACAGTCCCAGTGCATTGCTGTAAGAAGTCTCTGAATTCAAAGTCTTTAGGCGCAGAGTGTCCGATTCGCGCTCAGCGGCTCCGGATTTATCTGGGCTGAGGGCGTGCCGGTTACGCCCCCTTCCCATGAGTTCCTGGGAGCCCCAAAAGTAAAAACCGAATACCCGTGGGTTTTGAGTCACAGAAGATGGCGCCTGCCACGTGGGTGCCGCCAGGCCACTGCTTTCCGTGCAGGAAGATAGGGTGGGGAGGAAAAAAAAATCCACCCCCGGCAGCACAGAGTTGTAGCCCAGCTTGGTGTCCCAGTGCATTGCTATCAGATGCTGCGCTGGATGCCCGAATGTGTTACATCTCTGAATTCAAAGTCTTTAGGCGCAGAGGGTCCGATTCATGCTCAGCGGCTCCGGATTTATCTGGGCACTCATTCACTTTTTAAATGCAAAACAAAACATATTCTTTCTGGGTTAGAGAGAAGTGCAGATAGGGCATTTCCCTTGCATGAAGCTGATGGGCTGATTCCTGAGTACCACCAAAAGTTACCTCTGAGAACTGCCAGAAATAAATATTGAAAATTCCCAGGCCCAAACAACAAAATAAAAAATTGCAATATACTAAGAGAACATGCTAATTATCTGAGGGCAAAATAAGCATGAAAAAGAGGGCAGAGGGGACTCTAGCTGCTCCTGAAAGGGACCAACACCACTGGAGGCTGGATAGACAGGATGGTGAAGCACAGATGGGTGGCCAAGGGCTGTGAATCCCACAACTATTGTACATGGCTGACAGATAAGGAATAATGAAGACAAAGCCAAGAGAGAAAACATCAGGATCATTCCATGACAGGCAATTCATGCAGTGAAGGGCAGCATGAGCGCAGCACAGACGCTGCATTCAGGAGCCCAAGGCCCCCAGGGTCAGCAGCGCATTTCCCACGTGTTCAAGGACCCACACACTGCCCAGGGCACAAGCCAGGGAGGGCCCTCAGACACTCACCTTCACTCACACCTCTTCTTCCCGGGCTCAGGGCTCCTCCTTCCAGCCAGGACATCACTGTAGGCTTCAACCTGGAAAGCCCTGTCGCCACAGATACAGGGTACTAATTAGTGATAAAGAAACCATGACAAGCCCACCCCATGTGTCCCTAAAAAATCGGGCAAATTCCTGAAAATGATTGAATATTATCTCCAATTCTGATATGCCCTAAACTGGTAATTGTCAGTGATATAAGTCCTAGGTTTTAATTTCAGTCTGAAATTGAGTCATGCTGTAGCCCCACAAAAAGCACTGGAAGTGATTCTAAGTTCTAAAATAGCATGTGAGGGGGTGAGGCCCTAAAAAAGAAATGAATTCATGTTCAGAGTGATACTCCAGCAGGGTAGGCACCTGGTACACACACATCTGGGTTTGATCCCAGGAAACTATATAGCACTTCAAGGAGAAATTCCTGAGCCTTACTGGTTGTAGTCCCTTAATCGAATCAACTGAACAAAAATTAATAATAAATGAAATTGCAGGCCTGATAAAGGAGTACAGCAGGTAAGGCACCAGAACTGTAGATGCTCACCTGATTTAGTCCACAGAACCCCCATGGGCTCCTAAGCACCGTCAGGAGAGATCCTTTAGCACAGATCCAAGAGGAGTGTGGACTGTGGCCCAGAATCAAAACCCAAAGAAGGGCCAGATTGATAGTAAGCGGGTAGGGCATTTGCTTTACACATGGTCAACCCGGGTTCAATCCCTGGCATCCTATATTGTTCCCACATGCACTGCCAGGAGGAATTTCTGAGAGCAAAGCCAGAAGCAACCCCTGAACATTGCAGGGTGTGACCCCAAAAGCTAAATAATTTGTTAAAAAAAAAACAAAAGAAAACCAAAACAAACATACTAAAGTGAAGGGTAGTACAAGAAGTAATTTAATTTAGCAATGGAAGGAATTATTTAGAGGAACCTGAGTGGAGCAGTATGTGGGGCACTTTACCAGGCACATGGCTGACCTGAAGATCCCCTGCATCTCAGGAGTAAGACCTGACAATTGCCAAGTGTGGCCAATCAACATTAACAGAAAAAAAAAACTTGAGAAACTGTGATTCGGATCACTGTCAATGATCCTGGCCTGTCAGAATCACCAAGTCTGTAGAACACACAGCCCAGCACGGTCGCTGGGTGCCCATGCGGGTTTGGCCAGGCACAGTCAGCCCCACACTGCTCTTATTGACACCAGCAGGTCCTGGTAAGTCTCCAGCATCAAGTCTCTGTAGAGCTTTCTCTGATCAGCGTTCAGACATGCCCACTCCTCCAGGGACAATCTCACGGCCACGTCGGGGAAGGAAACTGCACCCTGAGCCAACACACAGGGGAGTGGGAGTCAGGGCCCATCTCCTCCCCATTCCTAGGCTGTGAGGATGGGACCCCTCAGAGCGCTAACGGGGCTCAGGGACTTTCTCTAGGGAGTGACCAGCCTCAATTTCTCTCCATGTGCCCTCCTGGCTGACATGGAGAAATCACTCTAGACATCACTCTAAGGCAGTCGGATCTATAAAATGTGAGGATGCTATACTAGAAGGTTTCTGGAGGTGTCAGTCTGGCAGCTCACAGGATCCCGCGAGCACCACCAACAGTGATCCCTGAGCACAGAGCCAGGAGTCATCCGGAGTACTGCTGGATCTACCCCAAAACAAAAAAATATATCATATTTATTATTATTATTTTAGGCATGCAAGGTGTTTTTCTCCTGATGTGCCCAGAGAGAAGATCATCAATGACTCCCCAGTGAGGAACAGAGGACATCTGAGAGCCAAATCTAAGAGAATGGATGCATCAGTTTGTCTGACACCCTTGGCAACTGGGCAAAGGTTTAAAGAAAGCAAAGGAAAAGTGGTCCTTTGAAGAATCTATGCGGCTGTCCTCAGGGACCTGTTGTGCTGGGGTCCACCATCAAATCACACATGAGGGTCATGATCAAAGGAGACATTCAGACATTGACAAATAAAATATGGAGGATGTATTCACACCAGCTGGTGGGCTGTCCTGCTAGGCAAGAGCAGCAGCCTCCCAGAAGAAGCACAGACTTTTTTGGGGGGGGTCACACCTGGCAATGCTCAAGGGTTACTCCTGGCTCTACACTCAGCAATTACTCCTGGCAGTGTTCAGGGCACCATGTGAGATGCTTGGAATCGAACCCGGGTGGCCCTACTCACTGTGCTATCGCTCAAGCCCCTACAGGCTTTTGATTAGGAAAAACCTCATCATGACACACTTGTCATTTTCATAAGCACTCACAAAATTAGTTTTACTCACTGAGCCATGTTCTGGCACCCAGTTAATTTATATAGGCATAGTGAAGCAAGCATTGATATAGAAGAGAGAAAAAGTGATTACTCAGAGCAATCAACTATTGTTCATTAACCACATCACTCTTGTTTTTTTTTCTTTTTTTTTCACATCACTCTTGTTGACCCTAAGCCATTGTTCCTATTCTACTTCATGACTGGCAGGCGCCCTTGTGGAGGGGTTTCAAGAAATTAAGTATATTGGTACAGTTTCCAAATAACTCTGCTAACTGAAAAGTAAACTTCTAACCTAACTAAATTTCATATTTTACTATAAAAAACAAAAAATCATAGCTGAACAGTAGCTCAACATGTCTGAAAAAGAGACTTTCTCTTGCACACCCACTGTACAATTCTTGACCACTGATTCAAATTTTGAAGAATTTAATTTTTGCTGCATAATTCATCGACTACTAAACTACTAAATGACTACTCAGCTACAGAGCAGGGAAGGGACTTTCCGTTCATGTGGCTGATCCATTTTAGATCCCAGTTGAATTCATGACATTGTCGAAATTGAGCACTGTTTGAAGAGTTGCCAAGCACAGAGCTAAGGAGTAGTTTGAGAACACCAATGGCTCTGAACACACAAAAAACACAGGGATATTGATTTCACATATAATATTTTTCCATCTGTGTCACCCCAGAACCCTATTCTGGCCATGTGATTCACTTAGTTTCTAGCTCATTCCTGTAACAGAATACATGAACAGTTGGAGCTACTCCAGCAGTTGGAAGTTCAGTGCAATGTAAATAAAAATCAGGCTAGGACAGTCCATCTGGGAGGATGACCCAGGATCCATGGTTAGAACACCAGAGGGTTCACTGAGCCCAGTGTGGAATAACCCAGGAGCAGTCAGGCATAAGTGATCAGCACTAGAGAACGTGCCTCCCAAAAATTGATGAATCAATACAGAACATTATGATATCTGGATATTAATGCCCAGTGATTTCTGAACGTTGCTTTTTGGAGGTGTTGGTTGGGGAGTGAGGCTTGTGGCACTGTATTGGTAGTTGCTTGCAAGGCAATCTTTGTGAATTTTATTCCCTTAATGAAAAAAATCCCTCTCGGAGTGACCAGCAAGCTACCCAGAGTATCCCGCCCGCACACCAGTACCCGTGGCATATTTGATATGCCAAAAAAAGTAATAACAAGTCTCACAATGGTGACGTTACTGGTGCCCACTCCAGCAAATCAATGAACAACGGGACAACAGTGGTACAGTGCTAGTGACACACACACACACACAAACACACAAAAAACCTTTGGCCCCATATGCCATGTGTTCACTCTCCATCTATCCGGTACCTGACGACCCGCCAGATGTCCTGTTGCCCTGATCCAAGATCAGAAAAGGGGAAAAAATGAACTCTCCTGACCAGAAAGTACCTGGTCAGAAATATTTGGAGTCTGGCCCTTTAAAACTCTGGCTGGAAGTGTGGGTGACATCACAGAGTCCGGGTCTTTGAGGTTGGCTTGCATTTCCCTTCAGCCACCATCGTGAGAGAAGCAAGTCTAGCCAGAAGGGTGTGCCCAGGGCGGACAGTGGGTCCCGGGGTGGTCGCTCTGTGCTGTGGCCGGGGGCGGCGGCCCCACCCGGGTGGCCCAAGCTTCCTGTCGAGGTTCCTCTCCTTTGTTCCTGCCCTTTAGGGAGATGAGGGGTTTTCTGAGGGAACTTACCTCAGGGCTGCCTGCGGGGCACGGGTCCCTGGGAAGCCTGGCCATGCCCTGCATGTTCGGGGTGACTCCGGGCTCAGTTCGGGATCCTCCGGGGGTGGGGGACCCCGTGGGGTGTCGACAAGGCCTCGCCCTCCCCGCTCACCTGTCGCTCAGGCTCACAACCAAAGAGAAAGTGTCAGCGCCAGATGGAGCCTCAGTTTGCCATGGACTGTGCGGCTGCCTTAGGTGTGTGTTAGCTCCTTTGTCAGGATGGTCACAGGGTAGGGGCAGGGATCTTGTGGGGAGTGTCCGAGGCCAGTTGTTGCTGGCCGCCTTTCACTCCTGAGACTGAATCCAGAGTCCGTCCTAAGGGTCACAGACACCCTTTTCAAAAGGGTGAGTGGAGGAGTTTTTTTTCTTTTCCTTTAAAAAGTATTTGTTCAGGGCAAACTCCTGGCTCTGCACTCACAGATCTGTCCTGGGGGTGCTCAGAGGATCACAGGGGCTGCTGGCTGCAGTCACAGCAGCATACAAGGCAGATGTCCTCTCAGTGTACTAGCCTCCGGCCCTGCTCACAGACCTAATTTTCATCCTAACACGGGATTCCTGTTTAGATTATATAGTATTTTCAGCTAGAATGGACCCAAGTCGCCTGAGAGATAGGACATCAGCCCGCTGCTTCCCTGGTCTTCACCATGGGTAGCCCGGATGTCAACCCACACCTGCATGCCCTGGAGAGGAAGGAGCATACGACAGTCTCCCCTTGGTGGGTCTGTGAGCATGTGCCGAAGAGTGAGGCCAGTCAGGACATTTCTTGTGCCAGAGCAGGGACTTCCGCTCAGGGCCCTGTGGCGGTTCTCTTCTCTGATGCTCACAGCTCTGATATGTCCTCCCATTCTTTGGAAAGAGAGACCTCACCCTGAAGAGCCATCCCCTGAGAAAAGCTCCTCACAGTCTGCTGTCCGCAGTTTTTGGACAGGCCCCCCTCCCCCAACTGTGGGGCATTTCCTGAAATGTGGGAGAGGAGCACTGATTATAATGAATTCCTCATGCCTGTGGTTCCAAAAGTATACTCATGATGGACTGAACTCATCCAAATGTATCCATTGTGGGGGAGCCTCGCGTGTTCTAAGCACCGTGATGTTCCCTTCTAAATCCACCGTGGACAGAATCCCCAGGATTCTCTGCAGATAGGAGAAACTTTGACTCAGGAGTCATCCCAGTGTGACAATCCAAACAACCACACCAGAGAGAAACTTACATGTCTATGTACTGTGAGAAGGCTTTCACTTCCCCTCAGCCCTTACTATACACAGGAGAGTTCATACTGCAGAGAAACCTCATGCGTGTGAGGAATGTGAACTGGCCTTTACTCTGTCCGTGTAATTTAGTGTCCTCAGGTAACTTCATACAGGAATGAAAACTTACTAGTGTCATTACTGTGGGAAGGCCTTCACTTGCTACTCAGACCTTTCTTGTTATGGGAAAAGTCATTATGGAAAGAAACTATTCATGTCAAGACTGTGGGAAGGTCTTTGCTTACCCTCCAGCATTTCTAAGCACAAGAAAAATTACAGGAGGGAAACTGTGTATCTGTAATGAATGGGGGAAGGCCTTTGATTATCCCTGAAGCCTTTGAATCATAGGAGTACTCAGACTGGAGAGTAGCCTTATGTATGTCAGGAGTGTGGGAAGGCCTTTAGCAAAATCTCAAGGACTTACTATACATAGAAGTCACACTTGAGAGAAGTCTCATAAACATAAGGTTTGTGGAAAGGCCTTCATCTTTGGTCAGACATTACTGAGCATTTGAAAACTAACACTAGAGAGAAGCTGCATGTATGTCAGGAATGTGGAAAGGCCTTTCGTGGATCATCAAGTCTTAAGTATCTAGGAGAATTCACACTGGAGAGAAACCACAGATATGTAAGGAATGTGGGAAGGCATTTGTTAGCACCTGCAGCCTTGTCACCATGGTAGATTACATACTGAAGTGAAACCTTTTGTATGTGAGGAATGTGGGAAGGCATATTATGATCCCTCAAGTCTTTGTATTCATTGGAGAATTCACACTGGAGAGAGACTGTATATCAGTAAGGAATGTGGGAAGGCCTTCTCTCTATCTGGGTACCTTACTACGCACAGGAAAAGTCGTAGTGAAGAGAAACCTCATACGTAGCAGATATGTGGGAAGGCCTTCACTCTGCTCACGTCTCACTAGGCATCTGAAATTTCATAATGGAGAGAAGGCTTACATAGGTAAGGAATGTGGAAAGGTCTTTATTGAATCCTCAGGAGTTACTAGGTGTATGAGAATGCATAGTGGAGGGAAATATGTATGTAATGAATGTGAGCAGGGCTTCATGTTCCCCTAAAGCCTTAGTAAACATTGTCAAACTCATTCTGGATGAGTTTATTCCCTAATAATCATCTGTAAGGTCAGAACAGGCCCCCTCAGTAAAGCAAGTTTTCTTTGGACAAGGGGGTCAGAGGTGGTACAAAATTGCATCCAAGAAGGAAATAATCCTGGTAGCATATGATGAGCTTCCTATGATGTCACTTCTATAAGGAAAGTTTCTTGCTGATTATCCCCAGGACCGCAGCCATGGCCATGTCCTGACATTTGTCCGCCACATGTAGGTTATTTTGTAAATAATGGATGTTGGTGATGGAGGCCAGGAGGAAGGTGACTAAATAAAAACAGGTACAAAAACAGGGCCTCTGTGGAGACTATCTCGGCTCATCACTGTGTCATTGTTCACTCTCACTCTGGCTTGGCCCAGAGGCCCTGGTTTGAGGGAATCAGTGTGGCAGAGATGAACCACAATGCTGCAGTGAATCCTTGAAAGTGGAAAAGCAGCCATTCCTTTATTCTTAAGGCCTTTCTGTGTTAGGTTTTGGGATCCACACTGCACACTCAGGCCTTACTATTGGCTCGTAGCTCAGGGATCTATAACCAGGAGTTAAACATATCCATATGGGGGCTTGGAATCTGGGTCAGCCATGTGCGAGCAAGCACTTTGTCTTCTTTATCATTTCTATACTACTTGTATACATATTTTGTTAATTTACATGTGCACTAAAGAGTAATATTCACAAAAGGTTTCATCTTGTAAAAATGTCCTGGCAAGGCTCTTTATAGGGTAGATTAGAGACCGTTGAAATGGACTTTCCTGTGCATAGGAAGACGTTTGCTGCTTCTTTGAAACTGGAAGGGGCCCCTTGAGGCCAATGTTTTCCAGGTGGTGGAAACGATGGAGAGCCCCCTGCTCCCATATCTCAGCACACAATTACATTCAGCTGTGATGACTCACAATAAAGTTCGATCACATTCCTGGATCCCACCCCCCTCACCAGTAGTATTAGGAGAAAACAAAACTTAAGTGCATTGAACGGTCAGTGCTCTCTGATGTTCTTACCAGACTTTATTCCTGTTCCAGTGTCTCTCTCTAGCTCTCTGGGCTGCTACTAGGCCAGTTCCTCTCTGCGTTTCCAGGGCTGGCTTCACAGTCACTGCTTTCACCCCATCTTAATTGATGACTTCTGGGAAACTCATTGTCCCGTAACCCACCTGCTCCCTATCTGCCTGTTTTACTTTGAATGAAGCCCCTTGCATTTTCCATGATGTTCTTGTGTGTGAGAGCATTGGGTCAATGTCTGACTGGCCAGTACAATATCAGGGGAATTCTTTATCTAGACCCCACTATGAGATCAGCCACTCCAGCAGCTGCCTCTGCACTCCTTAGGGGAGCAAGCCCTTTTTCCCCAGCAGCACAGACTCACTTAGTTGGGAAAAAAGATTATCTGCACCTGTAGCCTAGCACTTTAAGGCACTTGAGGAAATCAATGAACTTCACACCCCTGGGCTTTAGGATGTATTTTCCATCCAGGTCACAGTCACTTGGGTCAGGTCTCCGTTGGTCATGTGGATAATGGATGAAGTGGTGGTCACGGGCAGAAAGGGGATGCTGAAGGCTCTTTCAGATGCCAGCGAACTCCAGTGAGTGAACCCCGTCTCTAGGTCTCTGCACTGTGTTGTGGGTAGATATCAGCTTCTGGGGACCATCTGTGCTTGTTACTCACTTGTTTCCGGATATACAGATGTTCCTGGAGACCGAGGTGCAGCAGACAATTTGGGGGAAGGCCTTCATTCACACCTCCAGCCTTCTTCAGGATGGGACATTTCAGACTGGAGAGAAACCTTTTGTAGAGCAGGAATGTGGGATGGTGTTTGATCTTTCCTCAAGTCTTTGTAGTCATAGGAAAATAAATGCGGAGAGAAACCTTATGTTTGTACAGAATACGGAAAGGCCTTCTCTCAACCCGGGGACCTTAGTAAATAGTGGGGAGAAACCTCATCAATGTCTGCCATGTGGGAAGACCTTCACTCTGCCCTCAGGCCTTACTATGCCAATGAGAATTTGTACTGGAGAGAAGCTTATATATGTAGGAAATGTGCGAAGGCCTTCATTCATTCCTCAGCCTTCAGTCAGCATCTGAAAATGCATACTGGAGAGAAAACTTTTGTTTTTAAGGAATGTGGAAAGGACTTTTCTCAACCTCTATATGTTCCTAAGCACAGGAAAATTCATAGTGAAGAGAATCCTCCTCAATGTCAGACATGTGGCAAGGCCTTCACTCTTTACTCAGACTTTACTGTGCATCTGAGACTTCACGCTGAAGAGAATCCTTATATGTGTAAGGAACGTGGAAGGGCTTTATTGAATCTTCATGCCTTACTAGTCATGATAATGCATACCAGCGTGAAATCTTATGAATGTCAGGAATGTGGGAAGGCCTTTGTGTTCTACTCAGGCCTTGGGAGACAATGTTGAATTCATACTGGATGACTGATGCCCTAACTCCAAGTAAGAACAGGCCCCTTTAGTAATACATGGTTGGTTTGTATAAAGAGGTGGGGGTGCCCCAATGTGGAGGTGAGCAGGAAATAATCCTGGTAGTGTGGGACATGCTTCCCATGATGTCAGCACATAAGGGAAAGGTACTTCTTGTTATCACTCAGGTGCAGCCATGTCACTGTCCCAGCAGTTAGACTTGATGTGTCTGTTAGCTTGTAAATAATGGGTCTTGGTGATAGAAGCCAGGAAGTAGATAAAATGAGAACTAAGTAAACAGAAACCAAATCCTCCCCTCACTTCAGGCTGTCAAGTCTCACCACTGTCTCATTCTTTGCTCAGATTCTGACTTGGTTCACAGGCCCTGGTTTGGTTTGTGGGGATTAATGACAGAGACTAACCAAGATGCTGAAACAAATCCTTTGAAATTAGAAAAACAGACAAAACTCAATTCTTCACGCCCTCCTGTACTATGATCTTGGGAGACACACAGAGCTGTGCTCAGACCGTAAACCTGCTTCTGAAATCAGCAGTCCAAGATTGGAGGGACTCACGGAAACTTACAGTGTCCTGGGTTTTGTGTCACATTAGCTGTGTGCAGGGAAGCATCTTACCTGCTGCAACATCTCTGCACTCTCTATATTCAGGTTTCCATTAGATTTATAGAAGCTTTAAGGAAAAACTTTCCAGAAAGTATCAAGTTAGGAAAATGGCGTTGACAAGTTCTTTTTTTTTCTCTTTGGGTCACACCTGGCAATGCACAGAGGTTACTCCTGGCTCTACACCCAGGGATCACCCCTGACAGTGCTCAGGGGACCATATGGGATGTTGGGTATAGAACCCTGGTCAGCCGAGTGCAAGGCAAACACCCTATCTGCTGTGCTATTGCTCCAGCCCCGGCAAGTTTCTTTAATAGGGTGGATAGAGATACTTTACAAGGAATTTACTGTGCATAGAAAGACTTTTGCCAGTTCTTTGAGATTATCTAGGAACCCCATAAATTAAATGTTACAAAAATGGTGGGAACATGAGAGATTCGCCAACACCCGGCCCCATCTCAATAGCAATTCCACTAAGCTATGATTACTAGTAATAATGGATGTTTACATACCTGGGCACCACTGACCTCAATTCAGCATTAGTAAGGGGGAGAAAAAGAAAGGTCACAGTTTTGCTTGGAAGCATCAAAATTCCAACAATCTGGGGCTGGAGTGACAGCATAGTGGGTAGGGCGCTTGCCTTGCATGTGGCCAACCCGGGTTCGATTATAAGCATCCCATATTGACCCCTAAGCACCGCCAGCAGTGATTCCTTAGTGTAGAGCCAGGAGTAACCCCTGACCCCCTCACCCAAAGAGGAAAAAATTCCAACAATCTAATATTCACCAGAATCTTAAACACCATTGAGATCTATCTAAAATGCCAAGCAAGGCCACAAAATGACCAGTATGGTTTACTGCCTTTTAGCTTCTTATATGCCTCCATTCTGGGGTCGATCCAAATGCTGAGTTTTATTTATTTGATTATATATTTTTGTTTGGGGACATTCCTGGCATTTCTAAAGGTTCACTCCTGGTACTGACCGGGCCCCATTGGGGATGCCAGGGATGGAACTCAGGTTGACCGAGTTGGCAGGTACCAACCCACTGTACTATCTCTCTGTGTTTAAAATTTTGTTCTGAAACTGCCTCCTGGGTTTTCCATGTAGGCGAGAGTCAGCTCATTGTGTGTTGTCAAGGGGTAGCACGTTGCCCAGACATGCTCTCTGATGTCTTACCAGCTTTGCTCCCTTTCCAGCATATCTCCAACCCTCTGGGCTTCTGCTAGGCAAGTTCCTCTCTGCATCTCCAGGCCTGGCTTGGGAGTCACTGCTCTCACCCCATCTTGATTGACGTCCCCGAGAAACTCATTCATGCCCTTACCTACCTGTTTTCCTTTGAATGAGCCCCCTTTGCATTTCTCCTGATGGGCTGTGTGAGAGCATTGGTTCAATGTTTGCCCAGTACAAGACCAGGGGACTTCTCCTTACTCCCTGCTAGACCCCACTGTGTGACAGGCCACTTCAGCAGCTGCCTCTCCTCCCCTTTACGTGAGCCCAACCCCCTTGCATCACAGATTGACTCTGTGGGCATAACGGTTCTCTGCACATCTGGAGTCTGCCCCTTTAAGGCCACTTGTGGAAGGAAGTGACATCACAGTGGGGGCCCTTCCAGTGTGTCTATTCCTGGAAACGGGGCCAGACTCACTGTCCGCGTGGGTCAAGGACCGAGTGGGGCCCCTGGGAGAAGCGGGACTCTGAAAGCCGATGTTGCAGCAGGACAGGGGCTGCCCCTCCTGGCGCCCGGCGCCTCCTGGTCTCCTCACCTTTCCCCACGGGGCCGCGGTAGTCTGGGGGCGCTTTTGCGCTTGTTTCCCCTTCCTGCCTGATAGCCAAGCAGTTCCACAGGAGTGGCTGAGCTTTGGGGGTGTGGTGGGGACTGTTCCAAGGCGCAGGGGTCGCGGGTGCACGTGATGACCCTGGGGGCCCTGGGTCACGGTCGCCTCCAGCTCAGCGATGGGGCCGCAGCGGGTGGGCGCGGGGCTGCTGGGGGGCTGCCTGGGCGCGGCCTTGGCTGTCCCAACCCTAGACACGTGTTGATCAGGTCCTGTCCTGGCCCCTCTGCCCCAACATGGGTGACCTGAGATCCTCCAGACTCTCTCTGAGGGGCTCCGCTCAGCTCCCCAGGCCAGAGGCCAGGTTTTCTGTGTGTGTTCATTGGTCGCTGGAGAATACGGGGCACCCAGGGCGTGCCTCTCACAGGGCTGGGGTTTGCCCAGGAAACTTACATGTCATCGTATTTTTGCTTGGGTTTATTTTGTTTTTCAGAGGTGTTCCACCCGGAGATGCTCGGTTTTACTCCTGGCTCTGGGCTCAGGAATTATTCTCTCCGTGCTCAGGGGATGTATTGTTTGCAGAAGACTGGTCGGGGTCAGTAAGGCGAGCACCCTACCTGCTTATCTGTCTTACCCCAACTGTGTGTCCGTTTTCAGGTCAGGAATTTCTACTCCCACATATCAAGAGGCAAACCTCCCCTCACTTCATCTCTCCCTGACCAGGGCTCCGGACACTGGACACTGGGTGAGTACAGTGGGTCGTTTTGTTTCTCAGGGTTGTGTGTTTGGAGGCGGATAGGGTTTTGTGGAGAGGGGAGCTTTACTCGGGAATCACTTCTAGTGTGCTGGGGAAGATTTTCCTCAGCAATGCCCAGAGCGGTAGTACAGAGCTTAGGGCGCTTGCCTCGCACCTGCCAAGCAAAGACTGAGCCCTACACCTCAGGATTCCTCAGACCTGCCAAGGCTGATCCCTTCTTGAGTGCAGAGATAGGAATCACTCCTGAGCACTGCCGCTTCTGGCCCAACTCACACACAGACACACACGAAATACGTGAGAGCAGAGACAGAGAAGAATATGGATTCAGGAGAAACCGTAGGCTTCTGAACCATAGAAAAAGCCACTAAACAGGGTTTTAGGACTCATTATATGACTTTTTAAATTTTTTCACATAAGAATTTGTGCGGACCTGCAGGGGGCGCTAACCACCTGGGCTCAGAGTCTGCTCCTGCTGCCCGCCAGTAGGGACCTTCCTGTAGGGCTCAGGGAAGAGTCCCAGGGCTCAGTTTCCTTTATTGTAGCCTGACCTCAATACTCTGGTATTGTTCGACAGCCCCCATCGCAACCCACATTGTGTCTGCCGGAGAGGAAGAGGCTTCTGGCAGTGTCTTCCCCAGGTGGGTCAGAGATCTGGTGCCGGACTATTTCGGTTGGTCAGAACGTTTCCAGCTCAGTTCTGGGATTTTTGGCCAAGGTTAGGAGATTGTGCTTCTCTCTGGTGCTCACGGTTTTGACTTCTCCAAATCTTTCATGGAGATTATTTCAGAGCCTCAGGAATTAGAGATGGGAAGATGGTGACACACTGTCTGACTCACTGTCCGCAGGTAGGAGGAGATTGACCAGATGACATGATGTAGGGACAGGAGCGCACAGGCTTCCAGTTTGTCTGTCTCGAGCTGTTTTAGGAGGGAGCCCTGGGATAGGGTTTCTGGCAGGGTGACTAACTGCAGTCTAAGGCCACTTTTGACCCTGTTTGTTTTGTTATATTTAGGTTTGATGGTGCTCAAGAAGTACTCCCAACTTAGTGCTTAAGAATCACTCCTGATTGAACTTGGAGATCGTATGGGGTGCTAGTGTTCCAAGACTAACTTCTTGGGATATTTTGTTTTGTTTTGGGAGGTGATAGGGGACATATATAGTGATTGTTGGCATTATTCCTGGGTTTACAGTCCAACATTGCACCTCAGGTTTCATGGAGGATCGTATGGACAGCAGGGATAGCCAGTCCTACCCACGTTTCCTGGGCACACTGTCCTGTTACTCCATCCTGCTTTGTTTTCTTTCATTTTTGTTTTTGTGCCACAGTGGGTATGCTCATGGTTTCCTCTTGGCTCTGAGTTCTGGATTCACCCCTGACGGTCATCAGGGCCCAGGGAGTACAAGCCCTGTATGCGCCCTGGCACAAGCCCTGTATGCTCCCTGGCAACTACAGTGACACTGACCGCAGGATATGTATCTCCCCAAATTTGCCCTTCCCACTCCGGAGAGTGTCACCTGCACAGTCACAGTCTCATGTTCACTCACTGCAGTGTGCGCAGTTCTGAGCATGCGCCTGTCCCTGGGAGCAAAGGATCTCTGAGGCCGGCAGAGGTATTGGGGGTCAAGTCACTTTTACCTACTTCAGGAAGGATTTAGGGTGGCCCTGAAACCGGAGTTCCAAATCCTACAGGCACATATGTCCTCACACAGCTTGAGTCACTTGCTGGACATGGTGTGTCCCCTTATCCCTAGAACACAGAACAGGGACTGTGGGATAAGTCATTGGTGATTGAAGGGGTGTCTAGTGTGTTGGTCCTACCCATTGTTATGTTTTTGGTCCTGCTGTGTCTGCTCAGTTGTTACCCTCTGCAGTGCTCATCGGATTTATTCCTGGGGTGACTGTGTGCAAGTTCAGAACCTGAAGGAACGTACTAGTATAGTGTCATTGTAGTAAATATGGCTTCCTGTGAGGGATTCCTGGGCTCATCAGTCTGTAATGTGGGTGGAGGCTGGTTCCTTCCGACAGGAGTGGGCAGGGGGAGAGGCTTTGAGGTCCTCTAGGACGCTGGGGTGTCTCATCCTCAGACCCCATAGTATGGGGTGGGATGTCCTCACTCCTGTCTCTTGTGTGTGTCAGTTCAGGACAAGGTGACCATTCTCGATGCTGATGTAGCCGTGAGCTTCACCCCGGAGGAATGAACGTGGACAGAAGGCTAAGTGTGTGCAGGGTACAGGCGAGTTCCAACCTGCTGGAATATCTCCCCAGTCCCTGGCTTTATGTCTTATGAGTCCAACTCATTTTTTTGATTTGTTTGTTTGATTTTGTGGCCCATCTGGCAATGCACATGGATGACTCCAGAATCTCTACGCAGGAATCACTCCTAGTTCGATTCCCGGCATCCAATATGGTACTCAGGGAAAGCCAGAAGTATTTCCTGAGCCCATAGCCATGAATAAGCCCTATATATTGCTGTGTGAGACCCAAAACAAACCAAATACATTTACTTCTCTTTCCACACTTGAGTGCCTTGCTTCTGCTCTTGGTATTGTTTGGGGGACACACTCAGCATTTTCATTTTATTTGTGATTTTTCAATTCATTCATTTATTTTTTGGCTTTTGGGTCACATTCAGTGGTGTTCAACTGCTCAGTCACAGTCTCATGTCGACTGACTCTGCCCTCAGCAATTACTCCTGGTAGTGCTCAGGGACCACATGGAATGCTGGGATTGGGACCCCGGTGATTTGTGTGATGCCCTTTGTGCTATGCTGTCATTCCAGCCTCTAAGATCATTTATTTCTTAGAGTCTCACCCCCTCAGATTCTGTTTTTTTCAGTGCTTGGGGTCACTTCAACTGATCTTGGTAGACCAAGTGGTGCTCAGTATCAATTCAGAAGTTCCTGTGTGCAAAGCATGTTCCCCAATCCTGTGCATTGTCACCCTGCCTCCACTGGACTATTTCACAGTTTTTTAAAATTTGTTTCTGGCCAAACCAGCAGGACTCCAGGTTTGTTCATGGGCTCAGCACTCAGGGATCATGCCTGGCTGGTGGGGGGCAGTATGGGGTTGTTGGGGATCGAACCTGGACTGACATGGGCAGGACCATTCCCCCACCTGCTGTATCGCCTGCTACTCTCCATCTTCCCCGTTGTTTTTAGCTTCATATAAATTTGGGGGGTTGCCTTCCTTGACCTTACTTCAGTGCGTGGGTTTACTCCTGACTCTGCACTCAGTGAGAGTGAACTTAAGGCCTCCAGTGGCTGGTATCCTGGACACGGGGTGCAGCAGTCATTGTTCACGTGGATGAAGGACAAAGTTGTGTCTCTTCTTGGAAAGCTGTCTATGAAGGCCGATTTTGTGGCAGGGCACGGGGCCTCCAGTGATTGCCCCTTGCCTTCCCGTCTCCGCACTGCGAGTGGCGGGGCAGTGCCGCTTGGAGGGGGGACCTTTGTGCTTGGATTTCACTTGTTCCACCGATATCCAGGTGATTTCTGAGGAGCATTGCAGGTGTTAGGAGGATGCGGAGCTTTGTGGAGTATGGTGGGGGCTGTACCGGGGCATAGGGGTCATGGGTATGAATGTGTGATCCTGGGGGGCCCCTGCAGCCACGATTGCCTCCAGGTTCAAAATGGCCCCAGCAGCTGGGAGCCAATCTGAGTGAGGGGGCTGCGGCCTTGGGGTTAGGGGCCTATATTAAAGCACTTAGAGCTTTTGCTTTCCATGTTGTAACCCAGATTCCATCCCGTGAGCACCACCAGGACTGATTCCTGAGTGCATAGCCAGGAATAACCACTTTATATCGGGTGTGTGGCCTCCAAAAAATAAAATAGAAAGCAGATTTATTTTGAGCGGCAGAGAAGCAACTCTCCAAGGACAAGCGACTGTGTTACTGTCAGTCTTGTATTTATTAGTTAATATGATGTCCGAGGCCTTCCTGAGGGCGTGGTCATCACAGAAGGTTTGGGTTTGCAAGTGAAAATATACTTTTTGGGCTATTTTTGGTGGTATTTGGGGGGTTGGCGAGGAGGTCATCCATGCCTCTAGATGCTCAGGGTTTATTTCTGGCTCTGGGCTCAGGTATTATTCCTGGCAGTGCTCTGGCTCCATAAGCGATGCTGAGGATTGATCGGGGTCAGCAAGGCAAGCATCCTACCGGTTTACTGTCTGTCTGATTTCAATGTTGGTGTTTTTGTACATCAGGATTTTCTGCTCTCTCACATCAAGTTTCAAAGCCTCCTGCACTTCTCATTTTTCCCTGATCAGGTGACCCAGGCTATTGGGGTGAGTACTGTAGGTAAAGGTGTTTTTTTTTTTCTCTGAAGTACGTAAGCCTCGTGTTTGTGGGTCCTGTCAGAATTGAGGTTCTCGACCCTCCAAACACAGGATATGATGGTCCCTGACCTGGAGTCTTTGGCCTGCATATCACAAGGGTAGAATCTGCAAACTCTGAAGGGCAGGGCCCTACCCCTAAAGCACGAGACTTAGTCATCGCCTGTCCTTTCATTGGTTGTTATGATGGGTGCACCCACCCAGCAGGTGAATGGGGTTTGAAAATGAAAATCATTTTATTATATATTTTTTACTTCTCTACCACATTAAAAATGCTCAGGGCTTAATCTTGGATATCTGCTGAGGAATTTCTGCGGGCCGACTTTGTGGACCCCAAGGGATGCCAGGGATTATTCCGGGTTGACAGTGTGCAAGCAGCTTCCTACCCGATTTACTGTCTCTTCCTCCAACTTTCTTTTCTTATTCCTTTTTCCCAGTCAAGAATATCTCCTTCAGGGGATGGAGTGATAGTACAATGGGTAGGGCATTTGCATTGCACGCGGCCGACCCGGGTTCAATTCCCAGCATCCCATATAGTTCCCTGAGTACCGCCAACAGTTGGTCTTGAGTGCAGAACCAGGAGTAACCCCTGTGCATCGCCCCATGTAACCCAGAAAAGAGAAAAAATCTCCTTCAGAGGCCGTAGTAATAGTAAAGTGGGCAGGGCGTTTTTCTTGCACATAGGGCAACCCAGGTTCGATCCCTGGCATCCCATATGGTCCCCTGAGAAACTGCAGGAGTAATTTCTGAGTGAAGAGCCAGGAGGGAACCCTGAGCATAGCCAGGTGTGACCCCAAAAGAAAAAAAAGAATATGTAGGAATATGTGCTTCTTAAAGTCACAGATAAAAGCACCCCACTCGTTTCATCTCTCCCTTAGGAGGATACCCACAGTTTTCTTTTGAGTAGTGCTGGTAAAGTAAGATATTTGAAGGAAGATATTGATTTTGGGAGGGATAAGAGTGAATGGGAGCTTCGCCTAGGGCTCAATCCTGGTATGCTGGAAATAATTTATTTCAAAAGGGCCAGTGCACAGCACGTAGGGCATTTTCCTTGCAAGGGGCCAACCCAGGTTCTGTGTATGTCTGGAATCTCATATGGTCCCTGTACCCCACCAGGACTGACACCTTATCCCAGAGCTAGGAATAATCCGTGAGCACTGTTGGTTATTGCCCAAAAAGCAACAGACACGCACACACACTCAAACACCAAACACACACAGAGAAGATGTGAGAGCAGAGAACAAAGAATAAGTATTCAGGATAAAACATGGGCTTCTGCAGCATAAAATAGTCCAAAAAACTGGATTTAAGGACCCACTGTTCGGGGCCAGAGCAATAGCACAGCGGGTAGGGCGTTTGCCTTGCACGCGGCAGACCTGCGTTCGATCCCCAGCATCCCATATGGTCCCCCAAGCACCGCCAGGGGTAATTCCTGAGTGCATGAGCCCAGAGTAACCCCTGAGCATCGCTGGGTGTGACCCCCCCAAAAAAAGAAAAAAAATATAAGGACCCACTGTTCAATTCTTTAAGTGTTTCAGTCTAGAATTTGCCTTTGCACAAGAATTTATTTTTGGGTTTCTTTTCTTTGTAAATTACCTTTTGTTGTTGCAGTATTTGGGGACCATACCCTGAAGTGTCATGGCTGACTCCTGGCTCGGAGCTCAGAAAACATTTCTCCCAAGTGTTAGGAGCCCACTTGGGGTACTCGGGTATCAAACCTGAGGCAGTGAAGTAAAGGTGAGCACCTTCTCTCCTATGTCACCACCTTGGCTCCCAAGGAATAATACACATCTTTGTTTATTTATATTTTATTGAATTACAATGAGAAGAGTTACAAAGCTTTCAGGATTAGGTCTCAGTCATACAATGATCAAACACCCATCCCTTCACCAGTGAACATGTTCCACTACCAAGAACCCCAGTATGTCCCCCATCTTACCCCCCACCCTGCCTGTGAGACCGATGATTTTCACTTTACTCTCTCTTTACTTTGAGTATATTCAATTTTCAACATAAAATCCACTATTATTATTTGGAATTTCCCCCCAACAATCAGACCTGCCAAAAAGGCATCATTAGATCATTTGTTTTCTGTTGCTGATAATGAAGAGCATATGATGTCACATGGCCCCAGCAGTCGTTGTGTGGTAATACTCATCTTTAAAAAGTAGACTCACGAGATGTGATCCCGGGGGCCGCATGCGTGTGCGGCCTCTCCACAGCTGCACAAGCTTGAACCCAGACCCAGCAAAACCTCTTTCAGCATGGGCAACAAACTCTCGCAGAATGTCTCCAGCCTGAGAACTAAGCCTCGGCCCTGTGCCCGCCCAGGAGGGGAAAGGTATTTCTCTCTCTCGCCTCTTTCTCTGCGGGGATGAATGGCGCGGTGTCCGCCATATTAAGACGACCACAGATGGGATTTATGACAAAAACTTCAGCAAAAGGTCACGAGGGTGCTCTTGGGAAGGTGGGAGGCACCAGCCCCTTCCACCGCCGAAATGTGATGCCGGGGGCCGCACGCGTGTGCGGCCTCTCCACAGCTGCACAAGCGTGAACCCAGACCCAGCAAAACCTCTTTCAACATGGGCAACTCCTCGCAGGATTCTCCAGCCTGAGAACTAAGCCTCGGCCCCGTGCCCGTCCAGGAGGGGAAAGGTATTTCTCTCTCTTGCCTCTTTCTCTCCGGGGATGAAGGGCGCGGTGTCCACCATATTAAGACAACCACAGATTGGGTTTTCAAGCCTGCAATGATCCAAATCTGGAAGAAATCTCCCTGGACTTTGTGTTAAAGTACATAATTCAAAACCGCGCAGCCGCAGAATCTAGTGGGGTTCTCCTAACAACAATAGTGAGGTTGCTGTTGAAATATTGAATGTAACCAAAGTAAACAGAATGTAAAATGAAACTTATCAGTTACAAGGTAGGGGTGGGGGGGCGGGATGGGAGGTGTACTGTGTGTTTTTTTTTTTTTGGTGGTGGTATATGGGCACTGGTGAAGGGATGGTTGTTTCAGCATTGTATAATGAGACCTAAGCCTGAAGGCATTGTAATCTTCCACACGGTGATCTAATAAAATAAAATTTTTATTTAAAAAATTAAAAAAGTAAAAAGACTCACTCCAGGTGCTCCAACTGTGAGACACAGTTCATTTCCTGATATTAAACACCTGGATATTAGGATAATTTTTATATACAGCACACTGCACAGTTTTCAGATACATTCATTCATAGCAGAAGTGAATGTGGATGTAGGCTCATGCACATTTGTCTGTGGGTCTTGGGGCACTCCAGGGTGAAACCTGTGGTGATCTCACTGGCAGGAGGACCACTGAGGCCAGGGAAGATAGGAGCATGTGCTGGTGAGTTCTGTAAGTTCACAGATGTAAGTTGTTGAGTATACCGTAAGTGAGCTGCAGTGGCGGTGGCTTGGTCACTCTCGCCAGCCACATGCTTTCGGTGACCTTTGGCTGCTTTCCCCATTGGACTGCAGCTGCCAACAACAGATGCACGATGGAGGGAACAGTGCTACCAGGCAGGTTGGTGATCAGTTGCTGTGTATTCCATTCTCCCCATGTGCATGTTCCAGTTTCACTAAGCTCCCCGTTCCACTCTCACCTGCCCCTCATTCCTGTCTTCTCCTACCCCCCCATTATAGTCTCTCCACACTGTCTTGCAGCCTAGGTCTGTGCCCACCCTGCAAGCATTCCTGGTAGCAACTACACCCAGGCGAGGCCACACAATCAACATAGGAAGACCCTTCCTTCCCAGGGAATTCTTCTAAATTAAGACAATGATCTTCTGCAGCCAGGTGATCTTCTCAAGGGCAGAATACCGTCTTCGGGTGTGTTTTTCGTTTTCTTAGTCCAACAACCATTTTAGAGTTACTTACTTCTATATAATCTTTCTCATCAGTTTGTATGGACACAGAGATACATTAAGCTTGTCAGGTGTTCTCCTGGGAACATCTTGGTATATATCCCAGTTTAGTCTTTCCTAGCCCTAGCAGGATCCTCATCCAGTTGTTACTCTTTGGATCATGACAGAATTTGTACAGGATTGTGCTCTTATAGTTAAGCATTATGGCTTTTGTCCTGGCCCATTTTGATGCCAGGGTAGCTCACAGTTTGCCCTAGGTCCATCCAGTTTCTCGTCGGGGCCCTGCTTTTGGGGTGCTAGGGACTAAGTGTAACTGAGGATTAAGTCAAGAAAACAGTTGTCCAGGAGTGAATATTTTTCGGAGTTAATTAACTCGCAAGTTCCAGATATGTAGCATTCAATGTCTTCCTGCGTCTCTATAGAAAGAACATTGCTCTGAAGTAAACTATGTAAGGAGGGGAAAAAAGGAGTAAAGCAATATTTCACTGAACAAATACAAAATAAGAGATTTCTGTGGAATTTGACTTTACAAGTCACAGGTACTTCTTAGGGGGAAATGGTGATTAACTGGGTGGGGAAGAGAGCAGAGAGAAGAGGTTAAAGGTAAACAAGGAGGAATGGGCGTGTTTCAGGAGCACTGTGATGGGTATAATGCAGTAAACCTAAGATCCCTGCAGCCAATATTATCTGACAGTGATTTTCTGAAGATGCTCCTTGGACTTGGGCCCTGGGCTGTGTGTGGATTCCCTGTGCGTGTGTGAAACGTGCTGCTGACCCTGGAGGCCTCTGGCTCCTGGATCCAGGTGTCTTTGCCACGCTCAAACTACACTTCCTTCACCCAAACTGTCAATCATAATGATCCTGCCTTTGCTTTCCTCACTTTGCTCCATTCTTTTTCATCTGTCAAGCATCTGTGAGGTTTAGGACCCTACATGCCCCATCCCCCTCTGTTTGTGACTAGCCTGGCTGCACAGCCTGCAATGTTGGGGTGTCCTTTTCAGGAGCAGCAGATCCACCTCCCACCCTGCCCGCTCTATCAATACGCTTGTGTTTTCTCTCAGATCATCAGGATGGTTTTTCAGCATCTTGAAAAAATTACTTTTATTTTGTTGTGAGGCCTTGTGTTGCTGTAGGTTTTTCCTGGTGGTCCTCAGGCCTTCCTTTGGGCGGTCCTGAGGGAACAGCCCCTGTCACCCTACCTGCTGTTCTCTCTCTGACTTCCTAAGAGATTTCCTTCAGTGTTTGTGTTTAAAAGTGAAGGAGTGAGCCCATAAAAAAGCTAGCTGGGTGGAGCGACAGTACAGCGGGGAGGGTGTTGGTCTTACCCATGACCGACCATGGTTTGATCTGCAGTATCCTATATGATCTCCCAAATGTCACCGGTTCTAGTAAAATACAAAAGTCTAAGAATTATTTTGAAGATTGTCAGGCTCCTCACAACGATCCTCCCGAAGGACTTTCCCTTTGCTCTGTACCCGTTAGGACTGTGAGAACCACAGAGATGTCCTCCACCTGCTCGGCCTATCCACCCAGGGGCCATTCAGGTAATTCTTACCTTGCTTGCTGCAGTTGATTTCAGAACTTAAAACACAGCATGAGGATTTGGTGTTGTTGCAATTTGATTTGTAAATGAGCTCACTCACCAAATCCGAGTGAGCTTGCAAGGTTTCCACGTTGAATAGACATTTTTATGATGGCAGGATAGGTCAGTGGAGCAAGCATGTGACTTGAGAGGTGGGGGTCCAGGCTCCATCCCCAACAAATAATCTGACAGCTCAGGAGGAAATCCAGAGCCTAATGCTCAGAGTGCAGGGCCTTAGTCCCACTGGGTACTGAAATTAGTCAAATTAAAACCTAAAAATAAATGTATTATTTTTCATACTCATGGAATAACATGAATTTGCCATGTATGCAAAGTTAGTAAAAGTGTTAATTATATCAAAGGACTGGCTGTTGCCCTAGCTATAGTGCAGTGGGATGGGCACTTGCTTTGTATGATGTGGGCACCTAGGCTCTATCCCCAACACTCCACATGGCCACTAGCGCCCCACTAGGACTCATCCCTGAGCACTGCTTGGTATGCCCCCTTCACAAAATTAATACAAGGCTGGAGCAATAGTGCAGTGGGTAGGGCGTTTTCCTTGCACACAGCCGACCCAGGTTCGATGTCCAGCCTCTATGTGGTCTCCCGAGCACCGCCAGGAGTATTTCTTGAGTGCAGAGCCAGGAGTAACCCCTGTGCATCACGGGGTGTGACCCAAGAAGCACAAAACTATTACAAAAAGAAAACAAAAAGAACAAAACCCTCACTGATCCTGAGAGTAATGTGCTTGTGCTGACATGATTGAAATGGCCCCTGTGGTCCCTCTCAAAATGTGACCAGGCCTGCTCGGGGCACTGGCTCTGCGTTCAGCTTTCCACACAGTCCCAGACCCAGACAGTGACTTGTACACATACAGAGAAGATCATTAGCCAACTCTCTGGTGAGAAACACAGGACTCCTGATAGCCAATCTAGAGGTTTCTGGGCATCGATTCTGCCAACGCTTTGGGCAATTGGGCATAGGTTTGAACAAAGCAAAAGCAAATTGGTCCTTTGAACAAACTCTGCAGCTGTCCACAGCCAGGGACCTGTTGTGCCGATATCCACCATCAAATCCCAAATGAGCCCCAGCGTTTTTGGGGTCAGATTGAAGGAGACATGGAGATATCAAAAAATAAAATTTGGAGGAATGTATTCACACCAGCTGGCGGGCTGTCCTGCTAGGCAAGAGCAGCAGCTTCACAGCAGAAGCACAGGCTGTTGGTTAAGAAAAACCTCAACCTGGCACACTTGTCATTTTCATAAGTACCCACAAAATTACTTTCACTCACTGAGCCCATGTCCTGGAGCCCAGTAAGTTATGTAAGCATAGTAAAGCAAGCATTGATATGGAAGAGAGAAAAGGTGATTACACACACCAAAATCCAATCAATTATTGATCATTAACCACCTCCCTGTTGTTCCTGTTTTATTCCACGACTGGCAGGTGCCATACAAGAAATTCAGTATAATAATATAGTTATCAAATATATATCAATATAGTTAACTGCACTAAATGATATGTAAAGTTCTAAACTAAGTTTCATCTTTTACTATAAGAAACATCAAATCATAGCTGATTTGAAACATCAAATCACTGCACTAAATGATATGTAAAGTTCTAAACTAAGTTTCATCTTTTACTATAAGAAACATCAAATCATAGCTGAACAGTCGGTCAACATGTCAGAAAAAAAGGCTTTCTCCTGCACACCCACTGTACAATTCTTGACTTCTGGTTCAAATTTTGAAGAATTTTAGATTTTGCTGCATAATTCATCCACTACTAAACTACTAAATGACTACTCAGTTGCAAAGCAGTGAAGCGGCTTTCTGTTCGTGCAGCTGATTCATTTTAGATCCCAGTTGAATTTATTGCATAGTCGAACTTGAGCACTGTTTGAAGAGTTGCTGAGCACAGAGCTAGGAGTAGCTTGAGAACACCAATGGCTATTAACATACACAAACACATACACAGGAATATTGATTATACATGTAATACTTTCCCATTCACCAATTCCTGAGCCTCATTCTGCGACACCCACAAAATTAGCTTAACTAATTCTGGGCATGTGATTCACTTAGTTTCTAGCTCACTCCTGTAACAATACATGAACAGGTGGAGCTACTCTAGCAATTGGAAGTTCAGTGAATTGAAATAAGAAATCAGGGTTAGGACAGTCCAGCTGGGAAGTAGCTACCCCAGGTTCTAGGGTTAGGACAACAGAGGGTTCCCCCAGCCCAGTGTGGAGTGGCCCTGAGCAGTCAGGTGTAAGTCCTCAGCACTACAGAATGTGCCCCCCCCCAATTTGATAACACAAAACATGCCCCTGGATAAATTAACACAAAACATGATATTTGGATATTAACGCCCAGTGATTTCTGAGCATTAATATTTGGGGGTCAGTGTTGGGGCACTATTCTGGTGGGTATTTGCGACGAAATCTTTGTGAATTTTAGTCGCTTCGTGAAAACATAAAATCTTTGTCACCATAGGGCATGTGTTCACTCTATCTATTCGGTGCCTGGCAACCTCCCAGATACCCTGCTGACCTGATACAAGACGAGAAACGGGAAGAAAAATTAACTTTCCTAACCTGAAAGTGCCGGTCAGGAATAGTTGGTGTCTGGCCCTTTAACACTCTGGCCGGAAGTGTAGGTGACGTCACAGAGCCCCTTCTGAGGTGGGAGGCATTTCCGGTAGGCCGCCATTGTCTGAACGGGAGGAGTCTGGCCCGAGTGGAGAGGGGGTCCTGGCGAGGTGGCTCCATAGCCCGTGGTGGTGGCTCCACCTTTGTGACCCCAGCGTGCTTCCGAGGTTCGTCTCGTTCGTTCCTGCACTTCAGGGAGACGAGGGGGCTGCTGAGGCAACTTACCTCAGAGCTGCTGGAGGGGCGCGAGTCCCGGGGAGGCCTGGCGGCCCCCGGCGAGGCTCGGGGCGACTCCAGGCTCACAGCTCAGGATCCTCTGGGGTCGGGGGACCCCATGGGGTGAGGGGACAAGGCCCCGCCCTCCCCGCTCTCCTGTTGCTCAGGCCCCAACCACAGAAAGAGAGACAAGAGGGAGCCTCAGTTTCCCCTGTTTCCCCGCAGGTCGGTGGGGTGTGCGCGGCTGCCTCCCCATTGGTTCCTGCAGAGACACTCTGAGCCCCCGGGGGTCACGGGCTGGGGCGGGGGGTCACCCGGGGATTTTCCCGTGCTTGTCCTTTGCGGGCCACTTCCGTCATTGTGATTATGGAGTCGGGGGCAAAGGGTCGGTTTCCCTGGAAAGAGGGGGAGGTGATTCTCGCTTTTAATTAAAAACAATGTTTTGTTTCATTATTTTTGTGCGACATCCCGCAGCGTTCAGGGTCACTCCTGGCTCTGCACCAGGGGACTCTCCTGGCAGGACTCAGGGTCCTGTGGAATGTCAGGCTCAGTCCTGTCAGCCCCGTGCACAGCAGATACTCTCCCAGTGCACTGCTCTCTGCACTGGCCGGGGACTCTGGATTGTGTGGCTGACCGTTTGGGATCCTGGGAGATGCGAAGTTGTAAGAGACCCTGGCAGAAGGGGGTATAGCATCTGGACTGTGTTGGCCCAGAGGGGTTTGTGCAATCAGATGTAGCAGGTAATAGGCTGGTCACTTCCAGGATGCGCCCCAAGATGGACCATAATGCAATCTAGGATGACCATTGGTCACCACACCTTTATTTCTTTGTCTTATATAATTTTTAGTGTTTTTTATTTTTAGGGTGAGGGAAGACATGGCAATTTTCAGGGGTTATTCCTACATCTGCACTGAGGGATCCCTCCTGGTGGTGCACAGGGAAACATGGGATGCCGGCAATCAAACCTGGGTAGACACGTGCAAGATGAGAACCCCACACACTATGTTTTTATTATTATTAATTGTAATTTTTGGTCCACAGCTGGCAAGTGCTCAGGGCTCACTCTTGGCTCTTTGCTCAGACATGGCTTCTGGCAGTGCTGGGGTGGGGAAACCTACGTGCTCTTGCATATTAACCCGGGCTCAGGTGCTTTAATGAAAAGCATCCTATCCATTTGCTATCTCTTCTAACTCTCTGATTTTATTTTCCCCCAGAAATATAATTTCTGCTTCACCTATCAAATTTCATAGCATTCCCTCATTTTCAATTTCTCCAGGACCAGAGACTCCCCCTTCTGTTCTGGTGAGTACTTTCAGAAACGGGCTTTGCAGGGACCTGTTGCACTAGGTTTTAAATGTCTCACTGTAGGCCCGGGAGCCTTAGTACAGCCAGGACGGTGTTGCTCTTGCTCAGGACGGACCTGGGTTCTATCATCCCATGCCCCATAGGAGTGTCTGGTCATTGAGAGATGTGCCCCAAAAGATCATAAAGAAAGAAAAGCCAATGGGGCTAGAGCGAAAGCACAGCGGGTAGGGCGTTTGCCTTGCACGTGGCTGACCCAGGTTCAATTCCCAGCATTCCACATTGTCCCCTGAGCACCACAAGGAGGAATTCTGAGTGTAAAGCCAGGAATAACCCCTGTTCATCGCCAGGTGTGACCCAAAAAGCAAACAAAAGCCGAGCAATAGGAGAGCAGACAGGGCACTTGCTTTTCATGCGCCTAAGGTGTTTGTTTCCCAGTACTCCATAGGGTTCCCTGAGCACTGCCGGGTGTCTCCCAAACTTCCTTTTGGCTGTTGTGGGCTTCTGCTACCTCACCTTTTTGTTTCCCCCTTTTTGCTACAAACTTGTTGATCAGGGACTCTGCCCTCTGTCTCTGGAGGTAGAGGAGCCGTGCCATGTTCCCAACCAGTAAAGCAGGTGCTCAGCCCTTGAGTTCCTCTCCCTGGGTCTATCTCACTACTCGGAGAGCAGACAGGCTGGGATTTGAGGACACACCTGGTAGTGCTTGAGGCCTACGCCCTGCTCTGTTCACATTGGCAGTGCCAGTGGATACCGGTTGATGGTCCCCGAGTTTTATGTGTTCAGCATGTGCTCCAGCCTGGTGTGCTCTCTCCTGCCCCTTTTTTATACCTTCATTGGAAGTTCTTAGATGAACATGCTGTAAAACTTCCAACAAGAGGCTGTCAGAAGGAAACGAAGGGGTTGGAGTCTCTCAGCAAAATTACAGACTTTCGTCATTTAGATTTCTTTTGGGCCAAGTGTATGTTCCACCTATTTTTTTACACAGGGTCACATAACTGAATGTGTAAAATGACATAATCTGTGAAAACTTGACCTGTAAATTCTGAGCATCCCAGAGTGTGGCCCAAAAATAAACAAACCAAAGAATTGAGCCTTGAGATTTATTGCTGGATTTCACACATCGCTGTTGGCAGATGACTTTCTCTGTGTCTTTATTAGAGGGGAGGGGAGTAGCAAACTCAAATCCAGCAGTACTCAGGGATAACTCCTTAGGGATTCAGGGTGTAAAGTTGAGTCAGATGCATGCATTGCAAGTGCGTGCATGGCACGTTCTCACTGTCACCTGCAAACCATTGAAATCACAGCTGGTTTTTGGCTCAGGGTCTCACCAGGAGCTGCCAGGAGGCTACAGCCCTGCCATGACCACTACCAGTGGGGCCTTGTCCTAGCCTCCACCTGCATGCCAGTCTGTTATTATCAGAGGGTTCACAGGATTTATATAGAATTTGAATTTTGGGGTAAGAGATAGGACACAGTGCAGGCCCTGGCCTTGGAAGCACCCTGCCACAGTATAATGGGTTCATTTTCAGTTGGTCATGCCTGCGATGTTAATGGGTTACTTCTGGCTCTTCTCATTGATCACCCACTGCAAGACGTGGGGACACTTTTCGTCTGATAGAGATTGAAACTTGACTGAAGTGCATGTCAGGCAGGCACCCCATGCTCTGTGCTATCTCTGAGGCCATCATAAAAAGATTTTGCTCTGGTTAAATTCCACAAAGTTGTGATAGTAGATGTTCTTTTTCCTACTAAGTACATAACTCACATTTCTTGAGTGTGTGTTTTTGCTTTGGGATCACATCCACCAGAAGTCTGGGCTTCCTTCTGACTCTTCACTCAGGAATCACTCCTGGTGGGCTTTGTGGACTGTAGGGATGAGGGAGGCCAATCCCGGGTAGCTGTGTGCACGGCCAGTTACCTCCCTTCTCTGTTTTTTTTTTTTTAATCTGTCTCTGGGACCTGTTTTTTACCTATTCAGCTAGATATGTTTGTTAAAAGTTATGGAATGTTCAGTTAGTGTGGACCTAGGAGCCCTAACAACAGGACAGCAGGTCATCTGCTTGATTTACCTTCCGTGAGAGAGAAGGTAATCATGGATTACAGCGCACTTCTTTGTCCCCTGGAGAGGAAGGGACATCTAGCATGTCTTTCTGGGTGGGTCTTGAGCTGTTTCTGAGGGTGACGCTGGTCAGACCATTAGTTGTGCTCCGTTCTGGTTCTCATGTGTCTGACTTCTCTTCCAGGTGATTCTGTGGAGCCACCTGCCGATCCTTGGGAATTACAGAAGCTTCAGACAATGGTGACACACCATCTGACACACTGTTCCCAGGTGGGAGGAGAATGATGTGGTGACATGATGCAGTGACAGGCAGGTACCGGTTTCTAGCGTCTCTGTCTCTTGAGTTTCAGGAAGGAGTCCTGGGATATAATTCCTGGCCTGAGTGCTCCAACTCTCTGCTATTTGAGGCTACTTTGTCCTTGTCTGTTGGATTCCTTTTATTTGGGTTTAGCCACAACCAGCAGTGCTCAAGGAGTACTTGTAACTCAGTGCTCAATTATCATTCCTACCAGATCTCAGGGACCCTGTCAGTTGGCATGGATTCAAGAGTGTCTTCATTTTAATTTTTTTCTTTTGAGCAACATTTAGTGATCATTATATTTTAGGACAGGAATGATATTGTGTGCTTTATATCTGTTTCATTTATAGTACTTGTCTTTGCAAAGTAACTGTACTTTGATCTATGCAATATTTTTCTTTATAAAAAATCTTTTTAATTAGTGAATCACTATGAGGGTATAGTTAACAGATTTACGTATTTTTGTGCTTGTGTTTCAGTCATACAATGCTTAAGTACCCATCCCTCCAGCAGTGCCCATTCTCCAACAATGATGATCCCAGTATCCCTTCCACCTCCCACTTTATCCCCCCCACCCCACCTCGCCTCTGTGGCAGGGAATTCCCTCTTGTGTGGTGATGGGAGGGTTACACCGAGTGATTCTCCTGGGTTACTTCTGGCTCTGCACTCAATGTTGCAGCTGGCAGTGCTTGCTGGACCAGGTGGGACAGTGGGGATTGACAGTCCTGCCCATTGTCCCTGGACCCGCTGTAGTGTAACTCCATCTGCCTTTTTGTCTTCTATTGTATTTGTTGTCATCCCACAGTGGATGTGCTCAGGGCTCTGGAGTCCTACCAGCACCTGCGGGCCTTCGGTGAGAGCAGTCTGGGAGCAGGGCAGGGTTTTCTGTTCTCCAGGCTCAGTTGTTCTGATGGGCCAGGATTATTGACAGCAATGCTGATAACTTTCCCATGTTCATTTCTCTTTTTCTGTTTTTGTTATTTGGCCACACTTGGCAATTTGCAAGCTTACTGGTAGGATGCAGGGGATCTACCCAGGTCAGTCAAGAGCATGTGAAAGCCCCCCATGTGCTGTACTATCTCTAAGCTTCCTCTAAATATTTCCTTCCATTGCCAAATGAATTTACTTCTTGTACAACCACAAGGGCCCATGGGGGTGCTCTGGACTAAACCGTGTCAGCACCTAATGGCAGAGGCTTTACCCGCTGTTCTACTGTACCTGGCCTGCAACTTCATTTCTTTTTGTTTTTCTATTTTGATTTTGTTAGTGGCCTACACCCAGCAGTGCTCAGGGATCACTCTTGCTGTAAATTCAGGAATTTCACATGGCAGTGCTCTTGGCCCATATGGTTGCTAAGGATGAAACCTGTCTCTGTGTGTCACCAGGTGCCTGCATATGTAAAGACATGCTTATGCAAAGTTGCCAGATCACTTTGTTGGGCAACTCCTCAGCCGCAAATGACGAGAGAGGGTTAAAGTCTATGCTGACTGGTTCAGCCCTTTTGGAAAACAGTATGGTTGCTTCTCAAAAAGTTAGAAATTGAGCTCCCATTTGACCGGTACATCTCCTGGGAATCTACCCTGGAGAGGCAAAAAAGTACAGTCGAAATGACATCTGTAGTCAAATGTTCATTGCAGCATTGTTTACAATAGCCAGAATCTGGGAAAAAAACCTGAATGCCCGAGAACGGATGACTGGTAAAGAAATTTTGGTGCATTTACACAATGTAATACTATGCTGCTGTTTGAAAAGATGAAGTCATGACCTTTACATATAACTGGATCAACATGAAAGTATTATGCTAAGTGAAATGAGTCAAAGAGAGAGACGTAGAAAGATTGCACTCATCTATGGAATATAAAAAAACGGAATAGGAGGCTAACACCCAAGAATAGTAGAGATAAGTACCAGGAGGTTGGCTCCAAGTCTTGGAAGCTGGCCTCAACGCCGGAGGAAAGGGCAGCTCAGATAGAGAAGGGAACACCAGGTAAAGTGTGTCTTGAGGACCTGCACGAGATAGGAGATGCGCCCTCAAAATAAAATATAGACCAAACACGATGGCCACTCAGTGCCTCTAGTGCAAACCACAACACCGAAAAGGAGAGAGAGAACAAAAGGGAATGCCCTGCCACAGAGGTGGGGTGGTGTGGGGGTGATGGAGTGGGAAGGTGGGAGGGAAACTGGGAATACTGGTGGAGGGGACTGGGCCCTGGTGGAGGGATGTAAACAAAATGCAAACATGAAAGTTCATACATTTGTAATTGTACCACACGGTGATTCACTAATATGAATTAAAAAAAATAAAGCCTGTCTTTTTCATTGGCAGCCACCAGGAGGAATCCTGGCACGTGGCTGGGGTTTGTATACGAATATATGATTCTCTTACTGTTTTTGGTTGTTTTTATTTTTTTTGGGGGGAGGCCACATCTGTAATTTCCTAGAGGTTACTCCAGGCTCTAACTAAAGAAACTGTTTCCATCAGTGATCATGGTTTCATATGGGATGTCGAGGATTGATCATTGTCACTAAGGGAAGCACAGTATTCTCTAAGTGTCTCTCTGGCCCCACTTTGGTGTCTTTCATGATAAAGAATTTCTGCTCCCTCATGTCAAGTTGAAAAGCATCTCTGAACTCTTCATCAGCTGACCGGGTGACCCCTGAATGTTGGTGTGAATATAGTGTATAAAGGGGTTATTTTTTATTTTTTTTAATTTCATTTTATTAAATCACCGTGTGGAAGATTACAATGCCTTCAGGCTTAGGTCTCAGTTATACAATGCTGAAACAACCAATCCTTCACCAGTGCCCATATACCACCACCAAAAAAAAAAAAAAACACAGTACACCTCCCATCCCGCCCCCCCAACCCTACCTTGTAACTGATAAGTTTCGTTTTACATTCTGTTTACTTTGGTTACATTCAGTATTTCAACACAAACCTCACTATTGTTGTTAGGAGTGCCCCACTAGATTCAGACCTACTGTGAAGACAAATAAGGTCGCGAGGCCTCAGTAGCGGCCGCGCGGTTTTGAATTTCTGTACTTTAACAAGAAGTCCAGGGAGATTTCTTCCAGATACTAGATAATTGCAGGCTTGAAAACCCAATCTGTGGTCGTCTTAATATGGCGGACACCGCGCCCTTCATCCCCGGAGAGAAAGGCGAGAGAGAGAAATACCTTTCCCCTCCTGGGCGGGCACGGGGCCGAGGCTTAGTTCTCAGGCTGGAGACATTCTGCGAGGAGTTGCCCATGTTGAAAGAGGTTTTGCTGGGTCTGGATTCACGCTTGTACAGCTGCGGAGAGGCCGCACATGTGTGCGGCCCCCGGGATCACATCTCGGCGGTGGGAGGGACTGGTGCCTCCCACCTTCCCAAGAGCACCCTCCTGTCCTTTTGCTGCAGTTTTTGTCGTAAATCCCGTCTGTGGTCGTCTTAATATGGCGGACACCGCGCCATTCATCCCCTGAGAGAAAGAGGCGAGAGAGAGAAATACCTTTCCAAAAGGGGTTATTTTTAATGTAAGGTAATTTTTTAATTCAATTTATAAGATACTTTATTTGATTACGTTCAATATTCAAACACCAATCCCATGTAGTTGTGTTTTGGTGGGAGGAGGAGATATTTGTTTAGATATTTATTTAACACTCCTGCTGTGTTGGAAAGAAATTTATTTTGAAAGGGCCGGAGTGGTAGTATTGAGGGGAGGGCTCTTACCTTGCATGATGCCAACCCAGATTCAGTTCTCAGAATTCCAAACAGTTCCCCAAGCCACAACAGGAGTGATCCCTGAGTGCCAAGTTCAGATTAGCCCTGAGCAGTGCCTGTTGTCAGTTGCCATTGTTGTAGAAGGTGAGGAGTGGGGAAGGAGCGGGTATTGGGCTACTCGGGGACAGGGAACGTCCTCAAGGGCCTTTTCCCTTATCAACTGCTGAGTGGTCACTCTGAGCACCCTCAGCCTTCAGGGTCTCCACCTTGTGACTGCCAGGCTTGCTCCGTCATTTTGGCCAGGGATGGCAGCCCCTCACCTGGAGCTTACTGAGCGCTCATGCAAAAAGGTTTATCTCAGTTTATTATTTTTAGGGCAACTAGGGAGTTTTTCCTGAAGAGAACATATTTCAAAAAGTGCATAAGGAGGGGGCGTTAGTCCCATGGATCGGGCGTTGTCTGCTCCCAGTGGTGCTCACAGCTGATGCATGCCGTGGAGGAAAAAGTCAAGCTTGAGCAGCGAAAGTCATTCGGAAAGTTTCATATACAATGAAAGTAAGAACAAACAGACAAGAAAGTGTATTCATTTTAAATTTTTAATTGTGTTCCAGGGCCACACCCGTTGTTGATCAAGGCTGCCTCCTGGCTCAGGAGAACCCATGGGGGACACGAGGCCAGTGCCCTCCCTGCTGACCTATAGCTCTGGTCCCCATCCTGAGAGACAGTGTCAGAGAAAGTGAGGGAGCCCCAGTCTGCCCGCAGATCTCATAGAACGTGTGAGACCACCACAGTTTTAGCTCAGTTGCAGGGAAACTCGGATCCCGGGGGCATTCACTAGGGGTGGGGCATGGGGTCATCCCGGGAGTATCTCCAGGCTGGCACAGCTACATCACAGACTTTCCTGGCTGCCTTTCCTGTCTTAGGCAGGTTAAAATGGTGTCAGAGACAAAAGGTTTCTGTCATCAAGGAGCCCTGGGGGCTCATTCTCTTTTCTTTAGTCGGGGAGGTTTTGAGCCTTACCTGGCGGTTTTCAGGGATCTCTCTTGTCTCTTCACTCAGGATTCAGTCCTGGCAGTGTTCAGTGTACCCCATACCCTTGTCAGCAGCATGAAGGCATATATTCACCCCACTGCCTGGTGGGGGAAGGGGCACTGGGTGTATTTTTTTATGTACTTGGGCCTCAAAAGCATTGGGCAGAGTGTTTGATTTTCACTTGTTCCTGGTTCAGCCACTAGGTTCCTAGGTCCAGGGAGGTTCAGAGCTTTTTCCTTTTTCCTTCCTTTTTCCCCCTTTGTTTTGCTTTTGCTTTTTGGGTCACAGCCCGTGATGCTCAGGGGTTATTTCTGGCTCTGCACTCTGAGATAACTCCCTGTGGTGCTCAAGGGGATCATATAGAATGCTGGAGAAGAAGTCCAGGTGGCTGCCTGCAAGGCAAACACTTCTTGTGCTATTTCTCCTGCCCCAAAGTGCAGAGTTTTAAGAGATATCAGGGATGGGGGCCAGGCATGGGGCAAGATGGGGGACGCATTAGGGCTGGGCCAGAGAGGGTCCTGCAATGAAAAGTACAATCTGAGAAGGAAGTAGCCCAGGCACTTGCAGGGTGTGTCCCAAGGCCTTTCATAATGCAATCTAGGATCCCCATTGGACACCACACAATATTTTTGAATTATTTAGTTTGCGGGATACAGCTGGCAATGCTCATGGGTTACTCTTCCTGCCTCTGAACTCAGGAATCACTCCTGCCAGTACTCAGGGAACCATATATAGGATGCCAACATTCAAACCTGTGTTTGCCACATGCAAGACAATACCGCGCCCACTGCACTATCTCTTTAGACCCTTGTCACAGAAAGTTTATTTTTTTAAAGTGTAATGTTTGTGCTTCAGTACACAGAACTCAGATCTTACTCTTGGGTCATCATTCCTGGCAGTCCTGGCTTGGGGACCTTATGTTCGTGTTGTGTATTAACCCCAGCTGAGCTTGAAAGAAAAACATCCTATCTACTGTACTTTCTCTGCTAACTGGACGTGACTTTCTTTTACCCCAGATAAATAACTTTTTCTTCACCTGACAATTTTGAGTATCCCCCACTCTCCATCTCTCCCAGAGTAAGGGCGGCCACTGTAGATGGGGTGAGTACTGCAGAAAGGGGGTTTTCAGGGACCACTTGCAACAGGTTTTAAATGTCTCCCTCTAGGGGCCAGTGCAGTAGGACAGACAGGAGGGCGGTTATCTTGTGCACGGGCACCCCATAGGGCCCCCGCAGCATCATTAGGTATGGCTCCACCCCCAACCGCCCAAATGTCTCAGTGCAGAATTTGTCTTGACACGAGCCTTTATTTGAAATTTTCAGGGTTGGGGGGCGAATCTCTCCTTCCTTTCCTTTCCAGTTGTTTGCTACAAATTTGGAGTTGATCAGGGACTCTACCCCTCTGTCCAGGTGTCACTAGATATAGGGGAGCCCTGCCATGTCCCCCACTGGTAAAGCAGGTGCTCAGCCCTCTGAGCTCTTCTCCCTGGGCCTATCTCACGACTCGTGGATCAGATGGAATTGAATTTTGGGGCCACATCTGGCAGTGCCTGAGGGCTGCTCCCTGCTTGGTGCTCAGGGAACCAGTAGACTCTGGATACCAGGGCTTCCATCTGGCCGGCATATTCTCCAGCCTGGTGTGCTCTCTCCTGCCCCTCTGTTCTTACCTTCATTGCAAGTACTTAGATGTGAATATTCTGGAATACTTTCAACAAGAGGCTGTCAGGAGAAGGACTTGTAGGCTCTGAGCAAAATTATAGATTTACACCATGGAAATTTGTTTTTGAATAAGTCTAATTTTTCCTCTCCCTTTCCTTTTATAAAATCACATACCTAGGAGAGAAATTTTATAGATAATCAAGGACAACTTGGCCTGTAATCTCTGAGCACTTCTCCGTGTGCCCCCTCAAAAAAAAAAAAAAAACAGCTGACCCTGGAGAATATACGAGTGAATTTCCCACCTGTGCTTTGGGCAGATAACTTTTTCTTTGTCTTTATTTTTCGGGCCAGGGGCATTGGATGTGGGGGCTTCTGCCAAACTGTAAGTTGAGAGTCCTATAGGCACAAATGTCCACACACAGCTTTGGATCACTCGCTTGACTTCTGTCCCTAGTGTCATGGGTTGTAGGTTCCAGCAAAGGCTGGGGAGTGTTTACTGTTTTGTGCCGCACCCAACATTGCTCTTTTGTGTCCCACTGAGTCTGTGCTCAGGTGTTACTTTCTGCAGTGCTTGCTGGACCGGTGGTGCTGAGATTGGCCATGGGGTGAGTGTGTTGTGCAAGGCCGGCATCTCCAGGGGCATAGCTGGCGGCCTTAGACTGATTTTTGGGGCCTCTCAGCCATGTGTGTGTGTGGAGCTGGTTCCTTTTGAGAGGAGAGGCCCTGAGTCCCTCTAGGGCCCTGGGGGTCCCCAGAAAACAGGTTGGGATCAGAATCTGACTCCTGCCCCCTGTGTGTGTCTACTCAGGACATGGTGTCCTTCTCTGACCTGCCCATCACTTTCATCCAGGAAGAGTGGACGTGTCTAGATGCCTCTCAGAGAAAGCTCTACAGGCACATGATGCTGGAGACCTACCGGCACCTGCAGGCTGTCAGTGGGAGCCAAGTGCTCTGGGGAACACCCTGCCAGCACAGACCTACATGAAACTCCTGCGATGGTGCCAGCATGTGTGTTCAAGAAGGGCCATGACCTGGGGCTGCTGACGACTGAACCAGCTTAAGCGGTTGGTGTCTTACCCCCAGTACAATTGCACCATGCCATCAAGTTCCAGAATTTTGTTTTCTTTTGATTTGGTTTGGGGATTACACGCGACAATGCTCAGGAATTTATTCCTGCCTCTGTATTTAGGAATTACTCCTGGATGTGCTCTGGCACCATCTGGGCTGCTTGGAATCAACTCTTATGTGTTGTCTGTGCATTTGTCTTCCCTGCTGTAATATTTCTCCCACCACAGTTTTTTGATTCTTTTGGCTCACCCCTTCAGACACTGCATTATTTCAGTGCTCAGGGTCACTTGAATGGTTCTTGGGAGGCTTCTTTAGGACTCAGGGTCTGCTTCTGGACTCTGCACTCCAGCATCATTCCTGGCTGGCTTGGGGAACCCTAGGGAATGTTGGGAATTGAACCTGGATTAGCCGTGAGCAAGGCAAGTGCTGCATTTCTGTGCTGTCTGTCTGGATACATTTTTTTCAATTGGGATGTCTTGCCATCTTTGGCCAGTTTTGGATTTATTAAGCTCTTGGATTATCTGCCCTTAGTGTGGTAAGTAAGACCAAGCCTGCCTTCCACTCCTTGGCCTAGGAGGGAAGATAGAATATTTTGCCTTATCTGACATGCATGTTCCCCCTTTGGAATTGTTGACGCTGGTCTTAGTCTCTATAATCTCTGTAATTAATGCAAGAACTTGTTACTCACTCCTCACTCACAATCGGAACTAAGATAGCCTTGATTTCTGGGCTCCTGCGTGAACATGATCTCTTGGTACTGCTCCTAGTGGATTGTTAGTTGACGCTCTAAGATGGGAGGTTAAGATTAAACCTCTTTTTCCTAGATTGGAGATGCTTCACTATTTTGTCTTCTTCAATATGATTACATATAACCAGGGAGAGAAGATATGGTTTCATTTTGAGAAGCTTAAAATTTAGTTCTGGGGTTTCACTCGCTGCAGTGTTTGCAATTCTGAGGATGTCCCTGTCCCTGGAAGCAAAGGATCTCTGGGACTGGCGAGGTATTGGGTTCGTTACTTTTACCGGGCTCAGGAAGGATTTGGGGTGGCCCTGAGACAGGAGTTCTGAGTCCTACAGACACGTGTGTTCTCACACAGCTTTGAGTCACTCGCTGGATATTGTGTGTCCCTTTCTCATCCCTAGAACATAGAACAGGGACTGTGGGATATGGCATTGGTGGGGTGTGGTATGTAGTGATTTGATCCAACCCAGTGTTGCTACTTTTGGTCCTGTTGGGTCTGTGCTCAGTTTTTATCCTCTGCAATGCTCATTGTATTTATTCCTGGGGTGGCTGCAGGCAAAACCAGAACTTGCAGGAACCTTCTAGTTCAGTGTCATTGTAGTAGATCTGCCTTCTTGTGAGGGATTCCTGGACTCATCAGCCCGAAATGTGGATGGAGGCTGGTTCCTCCCAATTGGAGTGGGGAAGGGAGTGAGGCCCTGAGCTCCTCTAGGGCGCTGGGGTGTCTCATTCTCATGCCCCATATTATGGGTTGGGATGACATCACTCCTGTCCCATATGTCTGTGTTCAGGACATGGTGACCTTCCCCAACATGGCTTTGAGTTCTACCCCAGAGGAAAGAACAAGGGTCAGAAATCTAAGTTTTTGAAGGGTATAGGCGAGCTCCAACCTGCTGGAATATCTCCCCAGTCCCAGGCTTTATGTCTTATGAGTCCAACTTATTTTATTTTATTTTGCTTTATTTCATTTTTGGGTCAGCTGGCAATGCACATGAGTGACTCTAAGATACGCACTCAGGAATCACTCCTGATTATATCCCCCCAAATCCAATATGATCCCCAGGCACAGCCTGTATTTCCTCAGCCCAGAGGCACGATTAAGCCATATACATTGCTGTGTGTGACCCAAAACGAACCAAATACATTTACTTCTCTTTCCACACTTCACTTGAGTGCTTTGCTTCTGCTCTTGGTATTGTTTGGGGGACACATTTGGCATTTTCATTTTATTTGTAATTTTTAAATTCCATTCATTTATTTTTTGGCTTTTGGGTCACACTCAGTGGTGTTCAGGGGTTACTCCTGACTCTGACCTCAGGAATTTCTCCTGGCAGTGCTCAGGGACCACATGGAATGTTGAGATTGGGACCCCGGTGATTTGTGTGCAAGGCCAATGCCCGGCCCTGCACTATGCTGTCATTCTAGTCTCTAAGATCATTTATGCCTTAGAGTCTCACCCGCTTAGCCATTGTTTTGCTCAGTGCTTGGGGTCACTTCAACTGATCTTGGGAGACCAGGTGGCGCCTGGCACCAACCCAAGGTTCCCACGTGCGAAGCATATTCCCCAAGCCTATGCATTGTCACCCTACCTCCATTGGACTCTTTCACAGATTTTTAAAATTTGTTTTGAGCCAAACCCTCACTGTGACTCACTAATAAATAAATTAAAAAAATTAAAAAAATTAAATTTGTTATGGGCCAAACAAGTAGGACTCAGGGTTTGCTCCTGGGCTCTGAACTCAGGAGTCATGCCTGGCTGGGGGGGGAGCAGTATGAGGTTGTAGGGATTGAACCTGGATTGACATGGGCAGGACCATTTCCCCACCTGCTGTACTATCTCCCTAACCCTCCACCTTCCCCTTTGTTTCTAGTTTAATATAAATTTGGGGGGCTTGCCATCCTTGCTTGGGTGCTTGTGTTTACTCCTGACTCTGCATCAGAGTGAACTCAGGGCCCTCCAGTGGCTGGCATCCTGGACACGGGGTCCAGCAGTCATTGTTCACGTGGATAAAGGGCAAAGTAGGATCTCTTCTTGAGAAGGTGACTGTGAACGCCGATTTTGTGGCAGGACATGAGACCTCCAGTGCGAGCCCCGTGCCTCCCCATCTCTACACTGTGAATGGCGGGGCTTCACCAGCTTGGAGGGCACTTACACACTTGTTTTTCACTTGTTCCCCAATATCCAGGTAGTTCCTGAAGCTTGGTGGAAGCTTTAGGGGGACGCAGAGCTTTTGGGATGCAGGGAGCATTGTTCCAGGACTCCGGTTGTGGATGTGCGTGCATGATCCTGGGGGGCCCCTTTGGCCACCATTGCCACCAGCTCCGGAATGAGGTGGCGGCGGGTGACTGAAGGGCCTAGTACGGGGCCTGTGCGCCTTGGGTGTGCGGAAACTGCCAGGAACAAGGGGGCGTGGCTGTCCGAACCCTCCGGGGACAGGACTTCTTTGGACCCTGTCCAGGAAACTTTGACCCCGACATGACTACTGTAGATCCTCCAGTTTTACTTAGAGGATGGGAGCAATATCAGAGCACTTAGAGCCTTTGCTTTCCACGTTTCAGACCCAGGTTCCATTCCATGAGCACGACCAGAACTGATTCCTGAGTGCAGAGCCAGGAATAACCACTTAGTAATGGCTGTGTGGCCTTCGAGAAAACGAAATAGAAGACAGATTTATTTTGAGGGGCAGAGCGGCAGCTCCCGAAAATCAAGGGACCATGCTGTTGTTGGTGATGCATTTATTAATTAACCATGTATAATTTGTTTTTGTTTTTGTTTTTCTTTTTGGTTTTTGGGTCACACCCAGCGATGCTCAGGGTTTACTCCTGGCTTTGCACTCAGGAATTACTCCTGGTGGTGCTTGGGGGACCATATGGGATGCCGGGGATCGAACCCGGGTCGGCTGCGTGCAAGGCAAACGCCCTACCCGCTCTGCTGTCGCTCCGGCCCCTTAACCATGTATAACTATTAACCATGATGTCTGGGGCCATCGTGGAGGCATGGTCGTCACAGGTGCTTAGCGTTTGCCAATAAAACTTTGCTGTTGGGGGCTATTTTTGGTGTTTTTATGAGTGCAAGGGGGTCTGTCCATGCCTGTAGATACTCAGGGCTTAATCCTGGATCTGGGCTCAGGTATTATTATTGGCAGTGCTCTGGGCTACCTAAGAGATGCCGAGGATTGATCAGGGTGAGCAAGGCAAGCACCTTAGCCCTTTACTGTCTGTCTGATTTCAATGTTGGTGTTTTTGTACATCAGGAATTTCTGCTCTCTCACATCAAGTTGCAAAGCCTCCGAACTTCTCATCTCGCCCTGGTAAGGCGACCCAGGCTATTGGGGTGAGTACTGCGGTTAAGGGTTTTTTTTTTTTTTTTAAGTATGTCAGACCTTGGGTTTGTGTGTCCTGCCGAGGATGCAGAGCTTGGTACAGTAGTAATTTCTGAGTGCAGAGCCAGGAGGGAACCCTAAGCATCCATCAGGTGTGACCCAAAAAAGGGCAAAAAGAATATGTAGGACTATGGGCTTCTTAAAGTCACAGAGCAAAGCACCCCCCCTTGTTTCAGCTCTCCCTTATCAGGCTACCCACAGTGTTGTTTTGAGTAGTGCTGGTAAATAAGATATTTGAAGAAAGATATTAATTTTTGATGGGGGTCCGGGGTGAATAGAAGCTTTGCCTAGGGCTCATTCCTGGTGTGCCGGAAATAATTTATTTAGAAAGGGCCAGAATATAACAAGTATGGTACTTGCCTTGCAAGCAGCCAACCCAGGTTCTATATATGGCATCTCATCTGGTCCCAGAACCCCACCAGGACTACCTCATCCCAGAGCTAGGAATAATCCCTGAACACTGTTGGCTATTGCCCCAAAATCAAACACACACTCAGAGGATGTGAGAGCAGAGAAGAATATGTATTCAGGATAAATCATGGGCTTCTGCAGCATAAAATAAGTCGAAAGAGACTGGATTTAAGGACCCACTGTTCAATTATTTAAGTGTTTTACTGTATAACTTGTCTTTGCACATGAATTTATTTTTGGGTTTCTTTTCTTCATTAGTTACCTTTTTTGTTGCAGTATTTGGGGGCCACACCCTGCAGTGTTCATAGCTAACTCCTTTCTCTAAGCTCAGGGATCATTTCTCACAAGGGTCAGGTACCCATTTCGGGTGCTGTGTATCAAACTTGGGTCAGACAAGAGCAAGGCGAGCACCTTCTCTACTGTATCGCCACCTTGGCCCCATGTATAATACTCATCTTTAAAAAAGCAGACTCACTCCAGATGCTCCAACTGTGAGACTGTTTTTCACATCCTGTTGTATAGTAAACACGGGGACATGAGGATAATTTTCTTATCCACATACTATTTGTGCAGTTTTCAAATACATTCCTGCACAATAGGAATGAATGCTGCATGCAGGTCCATGCAGAAGTGTCTTGGGGTTTATGTCATTCCAGGGTGAAATCTGCAGTGTTCTGGCTGGAAGGAGGAGTCCTAAGGCCAGGGAACAGAGGCGTGTGTGCTGGTGAGTTGTGTAAGTTCACAAAATAAAAGAGTGAGCTGCGGTGGCAATGGCGTGGTCTCTCATCCGCCACATGCTTTTGGTGGCCATGATCTGCATCCCCCAACATGGGCTGCAGCCACCGAAAACAGACACATGAAGGAATGAACAGGGTAGCCAGGCGGATTGGTGATCAGTTGCAGTTTATTCCATTCTCACCACGTGTCTGTTCCAGTCTCACCAAGCTCCCCATTCCAGTCTCATCCTGGCCTCATTCCCATCTCCTCCTATCCTCCAGTCTCTCTGCACTCCGTCTTATAGCCTAGGTCTCGAACCCACCTACAGGCAACCCTGGTAGCAACTACACCCAGGTGAGGCCGCACAATCAACATAGTTTAAGTTAAGAGAAAGATCTTCTGCAGCCACAAGATCCTCTCAAGGGCAGAATACCACCCAGGGCTGTGTTTCTCCTTTACTTCGTCCCATAACTATTTTAGATTTACTTCTAAATAATCGTTCTCATTAATTTGTGTGGACACAAAATGATATGAAGCTTGTAGGGTGGCTGTCCTCGGAACATCTTGCTAAAGACTCCAGAGTATAGAACTGAGACCACAGTTCTCAGGCCACTGTAGTCTTCCCTAACCCTAGTTGGATCCTAATCCAGTTGTTACTTTTGGATCATGAGTGAATTTGTCCATGCTCTTAACATTTTTTTTTTTGCTTTTTTTTTGGGTCACACCCAGGGATACTCAGGGTTTAGTCCTGGCTTTGCACTCAGGAATTGCTCCTGCCAGTGCTTGGGGGACCATACGGGATGCCAGGGATCGAACCCGGGTCGACCGCATGCAAGGCAAACACCCTACCCGCTGTGCTATCGCTCCGGCCCCCCCATGCTCTTAACTTATAATGCTCTTAACTTATAGTTTCATATTATAGCACTTGGCCTATCCTGACTCCATGCCAGGTAGCTCACAGATTCCCCTGGGTCCATCTAGTCCCTCATCAGGACCCTGCATTTGAGGTGCCAAGAACTTTGGACCACTGAGGCTTTAGTGTCTCGAGAAAACAGATGCCCAGGAATTAATATTCATCAGAGTTAAAGGACTTCCAAGTTCCAAAAACATAGACTTAACTGTCTTCCTGTGTCTCTACAGAAAGGACATTGCTCTTAAGTAAACTATGCAAAAAGGAGAGGAGAATGAGAAAAGCAATATTTCACTTACCAAACACATGGGAGGCACGGGGCACTCGGGAGAGCACTTCAGTCGTGCCACAAAATCTGCCTTCACAGCCACCCTGCCACCAGGCGCCAATTCCTCCTCTACCCATGAGACCAATGGCGGCCTTAGCCAGGCAACCACAGCTAGAATAGAAAGGATTACTGAAGGGCCCTCTGTGACATCACTTCCGCTTCTGCCAGGGGCCTTAAAGGGCCATGACTAAGATTTAGAGAACCCAGGTGAACTGTTGGTGCAAGGGAATGGACTAAATAAAGGAGTGGAGAGACAGCTGATGGGGCGGTGGGCCACAGAGTGGGGAGCTGCGGGGGGGAAGGAGAAGACCCCTGATCCTGTACTGGTCAGTGAAACATTCAACCAATGCTATCGCAGTCCCTCAGGAAAAACGCGGGTGGGTTGTTTGAAGGTAAAACAGGCAGGTAGGTTCAAGGCACCTGACGCTGGGGAATTAAGATGGGGTGAGAGCAGTGACTCCGAAGCCAGCCATGGAGATGCAGAGAGGAACTGGCCTAGCAGCTGCCAGGAGAGCTGGACAGACACTGGAAAGGGGAAAAGGCTGGATGAACACAGTCTTTGGAAAAAGCCCAACCACTGGACTCTTGCCTACAAGGGAAACCACAGGAGGCAGATTCAGAAACACAATTTCAAATCCAGAGGATGGGGCAAGAGGGGTAGTACAGTAGTACAGTGGGCTGGATACTTGCCTTGCATTCGGGCAATCTGGGTTCACACCTCAGAATTCCCAATAGTTCCCTGAGCATCACTGAAGTGAAAGAAAGAAATAGCACTGTAGCGCTGTCATCCCATTGTTCATCGATTTGCTTCAGTGGGCACCAGTAACATCTCCATTGTGAGATTTCTCGCTACTGTTATTGGCATATCGAATATGCAATATGTAGATTGCCAGGCTCTGCCGTTGGGGCGAGATATGCTCGGTAGCTTGCCGGGCTCTCTGAGAAGGTTGGAGGAAGCCAGAAATCAGTATACATTAGGAAAATAATTATTTTACAGGCACGAAAGAACAAAGAATTTGCACTGATGATTAGTGACCAAAGTTGACCGTTTTTATGATTCTATTCATTGAAACTCTCTGTGTGTTTGGGAGCTGAAGAAGCAATCTATTTGGCCAGAGTGATAGAACAGTGGGTAAAGTGTTTGCCTTGCACATGACCAGTCCGGGTTTGATCCCTGCATCCCATTTGATGCCCCAAGTGCCACCAGTAGTAATTGATGAGTGCAGAGATATGAGTGATCGATGAAACTCACTGGGTGTGATCCAAAAAGCCAAAATAAAATAAGAAGCAATCTCTTTTTTATTGCTATGGTTTGTTTGTTTTTAGACTACAGTCAACGGCACTCTGTGCATACTCCTGGCTCTGTGCTCAGGAACCACTCCTGCTGGGACTCCAGGGACCATATGTGTGCATGGTATTGAACTTAGGCCATCCCCTTGCAAGGCAGGCACCCTACCCGCCGTACCACATCTCCACACTCAAACAGCACTCTCTTAAGGAACATATACTCCCAGGAGCAAACATAAAGTTCCTACACCTCCTCCCTGCTGCAAATGCCTTCTCCAGCACTCATGTCTATCCACTAAACCCATCTCCAAGGCCCAGCTCGCCCTGCCATCCCATCCACACGGCGGCCTTCTTTCTCTGAATCGCTGGAGTACTCACTGTATTTTTTACCCATAATCTTCCCTTGTAAGTACTAGCAAAGTTTTTTAACAGACATAGTCAGTTTTTGTGAGTCATTTTCACAAAGACTTTTTTAAATTTTATTTTTTAATAACTACAGAAAACTTCAATGAATTTCTCTTATAAGTTTCCATGTCTGGGACTGAAGAGATAGTACAATGTGTAGGACATTGCCTTGTCCACAGCCAACTAAGGTTTGATCCCCAGCATCCCACATGGTCCCCGGTTCACTGCTAGAACTAGTTCCTGAGTGCAGAGCCAGGAGTAACGCCTGAGCATCTCCAGCTGTGCACCCCTACACAGAAAAAAGGTTCCACATATATATATGTAAATTTATATTTAGAATCTCCAAGAAAAATTATATAAAAAGTGTCTTTCTACTTTAATTTCTTAAATACTGGTAGGCAAACAAGGACTGTCTGGACAGATTCTAGTCCTCAAGTCTGGGAGTATAAGGCCTTAATATTTTAATACTGCCAAGGGATTGGATCAAACCTAACAGACGTCCACAAATGTACACATCTTTGCAACACTTGTTAGATGACTTACAGCCGTCTAACTTCCAAAGTCTTTGAAATGTAAGGCTACTGCCCTAGATATGAACAAGACTGCCTTGGGCCACAGCAATAGTACAGCAGGTAGGGCATTTGCCTTGCACACAATTGACCTGGGTTTTATCCCTGGCATCACATATGGTCCCCCGAGTAAAAACAGGAGTGATTTCTGAGTGTAAAGCCAGGAGTAACCCCTGAACACCGCCATGTGACCCCAAAAAAGAAGACAGGCAATAAAGCACAACAATAGTATTAGCTAGCATTATCTCTGCTTGACTTTACATCATAAAACAGTATTTTTACTTATATTACAGAGATGTTACTGAACATCACTCACATTTATCACCGCTTTTAAGTTTCATGTATCTTAAACTTGCAATTTAGATCACCTCTGCTCACAGCCTTCCTAGCTAAATGAGAATCTGGTAACTCTCCCCAGCATCATTAAGCTACCAAAGGCTAGCATCAGGTCCATACAGCTCTTTCTCAGCATTCCATATTTCTAAGTCATCATCAGAGGCCACTCCATACTGATCATCTCCTGTGCACAGTGCAAAAAGAGTTTTAATCAGCTAGCATTGAAAAAAAGAGTAAATATTATCAGGTTTAAATTCAATGATCTTGCTGTTTAGTGTATTGATTTTAAAAGCAAACATTACTATGTGACAAGTTTGGATTCTTTTCATTTTGATAACTGTATTTCAGTGTAACTGGCATTATTTGTAGATATGTACTTTAAGCACCAAAAACTCTTATTCTGATAAGGGATTCAAAGCATAAAGAAATCATGAGAACCACTTCTGGGCACAGCACAGCATCTACCCCACTTCTGAGCACAAAATGGAGAGACGCACCCAAGTGCGCGGCGCGGCTGGCGGGGGATCGAGGGCGGGGAAGTACCGGTCTCCGCCCACATCGGACACTTAAAGAGAGTGCAGCCACGTGGGCTTTCCCATTTCTCCGCGCCCGCACCCCCAGAATGACTGACGAAGAGGATGGAGCTGCTTGGGACACCGGCAGCCCACCAGCAACCTGCAGTATGTGACTTGAGAGTTTCCGCCAGGTCCCCCGTGCGGAAATCTCTCTCCCTCTCCTTCAACTTTTACCCTGGACTTTAGACAGAAACCCAGATGACCTAATGTCATCTTAGTATCAGCAGTATGTAATGGTTCCTTCTTAATGGGTCGGACTTTTGTGGGTGATCCTAACAAGAATAGTAAGTATTTTGTTGAAATATTGAAGGCAATCAAAATGGTAGCCATCTCTCTAGACTGAACTAAGCTATATCCCCACGCCGGCTGAGAAGAAATATCCTTCTTTCTCGGGAAGAAACGTGGCGTGGTGTCAAACATAGTGTGATGTCCATTAAGCAAACAGACCGGGTGGCGTGGGAATGGGAAATAAGGGGAAAAATTAGGTACATGGACCAGTGGGACGCTGGTGGTATCTCGAGCCGGAGCCGATATCAGTGCAAGAGCTTTGGTTCCGGAAACTGCTTGCAGACACTCTACTAGACTATCAACTAAGCCAGAGCCCCACGCCGGCTGATGACAGGAAATAACCATCCTCTTCGGTTTTTTTTCCCTTTGTCAGACAGCGTGGCGATTACTAAACAGGCGTGAACTCGGTGGCGCGGGGCAAGGGGGAAAAAGAAAAGTTATGTAACAAACAGCAGGACTTAATATCTCTATATGCTTAGTAATGGAGAATTATCAAATGCCTCATTGGCAATAGGACTGTCTTTTTCTTTTTGGGGGGAAACCCCAGCAACGGTAGTGAGTTGTGTGTTGAAACTTGGAATGTAATCGAGATAACGGCAAATGAAGTGAAACTTATCACGTACAAGGGTGGGGACTAGGGAGGTGGGAGGGGGCGGCAGATATACTGGGGGGGTTGGGGATGGAAGATGGGCACTGGTGAAGGGAGGGGTGTTTGAATATTGTATAACTGTGTATAACTGACATAATCCTGAGAACTTTGTAACCCTCCACTTGGTGATTCAATAAAAAAAAAAAAAAAATCATGAGAACCGAAGATCCAAGTAGCTATAGAGCAAAAGACCCTGCTTAGTTTATTGATCCAATGAGAGAATTAGCAATACTTTATTGAGTACCTATTGTATTAGTCTGAACAAGCTGAAATGACTGTTTTTAGCCAACCAAAATGATGATTTCACACAGTCCTATCTAATAACAGGCCAAACATAAAAGCCCACTAATAATGAATGAAAAAAATGGCTGCACTGTGAAGGTCACTTCCTGGAGAAGTTAGGACTGAAGAAGGCCAGCACACAGCAAGATACCATCAGAAGACAGTGACCAGAGGGGATTACCCACTTAATTATCCCGAATACAAATGGCCTAGATATACTGCAAGTCTTATTGTTCTCTATGAACTAACAGTGATCAGAACCCTTTCCACAAAACTTTATTAATACTTCATTTCTCTCCCAAATTAATAACATAATCTACTTTATACTAATAAGCCAACTTTAAAATCAAGATTGAAGCCAGAAATACTGCCTTATATTTAGACACCAGATCCGTGTGCCTAATGTTCAAATGGCACTTTATAACTTCACTGTATCACTATCATCCTGTTGTTCATCAATTTGCACGAGCGGGCACCAGTAATGTGTCCATTGGTCCCTGTCACATGCCATTGTAGGCTGATGGAGTAATGGGGGCTCTTTCAGGGTCAGGGGAATGAGGACCGCCATTGTTACCATTTTTGGCATATCAAGTACACCACGGGTTGCTTTCAAGGCTCTCACTTTATAAGGTACAAAAATACTTTCACACCCATGACTCTACTTGATACGATTCACATCCCTGCAAAATTTGTGGGGAATATCCCCATTCTCCAGGTTGCACAACATACATCCAGCCTAAAGGACTCACAGAGGGGCTGGAGTGATAGCACAGCGGGTAGGGCGTTTGTCTTGCCTAGGTTCCAATCCCAGCATCCCCTATGGTCCCCTGAGCACCGCCAGGGGTGATTCCTGAGTGCATAAACCAGGAGTGACCCCTGTGCATCGCCAGGTGTGACCCAAAAAGCAAATAAAAAAAAACCTCTCCATTAATTTTCCTATGACTACAAAGGCATGAGAAATGATATGCTTTTCACATTTCTCACATTCAGTTTCTCTCTTATATGAAATCGCTTGTGCTGATGAAGACTGTCTCACAGTCCTTACATTAACATGGTGTCCCGTCCCGCGGGACTAAGTTATTCCAGGGTCTGAAGAGGCGCTACCTGAAATAGCAGGGGCAAGAAAGAAGAGGGAGACCAAGCAAGGAACTGTTGTCAAGGTCTCGTTTATTGAAGGGAAGTATACAGAATATATAGGCTGAGGGGCAAGGCTTTTGCAAGGGGGGTGGTTCACTGGGGCATTCGAGGGGCATTTGCGTAAGGGGGATCAGCAGACTGGAACATGATATGCCTGTCATCTTTGTGGGTCTCGCCCTTGGTACAGGATGTCTGTTTCATAATACAATATCTTGGTGGGCACTCCCTGTCTGGGGAGATGGCTAAGTTCTCCTTTTCCCAGGGTCCCGGTCCCCCACATCTCCCCCTGTGTTTTTATATATGAAAAAATTGAGGGCTACTGAGAGCCGCCTGGGTTGGTGAGGTGCTGTGTCTTAGGCTATGTAACGTGCTTCCAGACCCGAGGGGGCAGGGGCTCTTTCTTAGGCTATATGAGGGGATTCTTACTCTTGCCATCACTGTGCTCTTATATGTGGCGCTTGGTTATTTTTTCTGCCAGCCGCCCCTGAGGTGAAGCTAAGGGGAGGTTGCACAGGGTAAGCGGTTAGTGACAATGTGATGGGGACTCAAGAGGTAAGGCCTCACCCTACTCCCGTCATGGAGACCCCTTGCTGCTCCTACTCGGGTCTGGCGTTACACTATTTCCCGTCATAGGCTAACCTCACAACTGACCCGGAGTGGGAGAGGGGGTGTCAGGGTGCCGTGTCCCTGGGAAATGAGCCCAGAGCCTATGGTACCAAGGGGACCCTAATCTCTCGGCTAGAGGGGAGAAGTTGAGCCGGTCTGTCTCTGGGACTTGGTCAGGAACTCCCTCTTCCGGAGGTGGAATCGGTCCAAGGCGATGATAGTGAACAGCAACCGTGCTTCTGGTAGCCGAGTTGATCTGCGACTTAATAAAAGAGGTTAAGCGACTAAAGGCCCAAGGGCCAAAGGATAGTAGTATCAGGAGACCCACGAGGGGTCCCAAAAGACTAGGCAGTAACGTGGACAGCCAGGGTGAAGTGGAAAACCAATTTTGATACCATGACTCCTGTTTTTCTCTAGCCCTTTTTCTTTCTTCCAGGCTCCTTTTGACTTTATTAATGCTATCCTGTACTAGACCTGTCTTGTCTGCATAAAAACAGCATTCCTCTTTAAGGGCCACACAGAGTCCGCCCTCTTGTAAAAAACCCAAATCCAAACCTCTGCGGTTTTGTAAGACTACTTCAGAGAGGGAAGTTAAAGAGTTCTTTAGATCTTGCAGCCCTTTCTGCAGTTCCTGAATGTCTCTGTCTACGACCTGGCTGAGTTGATTGTACTGCTGTTTGGAAGTAATTAGGGAGGCATTGCCAGTGCCAGCGCCTGTAGTGCCTAGTCCTAAGACAATAGCTAGTGTTATTGCTGTGAGTGGTTCTCTTTTGTGGCGGGGTAAGACTGCCCCTTTTTCCCCCAAAACTGAGAAAATCCTCAGGGTCATGAATGGAGAGCCTGGGAAACAAGTGGACCAGGACACAGTAGTCTCTGGTGCGCAAGAAGGCACTGGTCTCGACATGAGTGGTAAGGCCAGCAGAGCAGGCAAAGTAAGACTCAGGCAGGGCCGAGACATAGGTGAAAGAGGCGTCCACGTGCTGGGAGACATTACAAATGCCCTGCAATTCAAAAGGAGGGAGCATTCTGGGTCCTAGAAGACAAAGACCTGCACCATGGACCTGACCTAAGGTAAGGCCGTGGTCCTCATCTGGGGCCCATCTCAAGGTTGTGGGGTCGCTGGTGAATAAGACCTGAGCAAAGATTGCAACACCCTCATAAAAGGGGGGTCTTGGGGAAAAGCAAATCCAGCATTGCTCGTATCGGGCTGAATGGGTAGCATGAAGGGCTTCAACAGATGCATTCACCATTTCCAAAATTTGTTCAGAGGAGGAAGGGCTCCCTTCAGGAAGTGTGGGGCGAAAGTATGTGGGCATAGGCTAGGCTACTGCTGGTAGGGCGTTCACTGGAGGGGGAGAGGGGTGTGAGTCCTCTCGGGAAGGGGAGTGAAGGGCTGAATTAGGCCCGATAGCTGCTTTATGTAAATTGGGAAGTTCTTTAAGAAGACGGATACTAAAAAGCAGACCATAGTCCCTATAGGACATGTAGAGGCGTAGTCCCCATTGCAGGTCTTGAGAACTAAGCCAGTCATGTTGTCTGCCACTGGCTGTGAAAGAAATGACAATGGGGTTATACCAGCCACTGGCGGGGCTCAAGTGATCACATGGGGTTCCGGGAAATCTGCTGAAACTCCAATTTGGCACGCGATTGGAGGGGCTGTAGCCTGGGAGGTGCTTTACAGTGATGAAGTCCCAGGAGGAGGAGGGGTTCCAGTACGTAGTGCCGGTGGTTTTGTGCCCCAAGAGGCACAGAAATAGTCAGAGGCCTGGCCGCATTGATATGAGAGTGAACGGTTTTGATGGGGGCCGGGACACACATAAAAGTCAGTGTGAGTAAGTTCTGCTCGTGTATTAAAGCAGCCACAGCCGGGTGCGCCTCCAGAGAAGCAACGATCAAGAAGGTTAGGGGTCCTATCCAGGGGCCAGAGATATTTATGGGTGCCCCAGTCAGAACTGGCTCCTAGGGCCAGCTGACACAGGTCCACTCTAAGCTCGGGCCAGTGGGGTTGAATGCCAATGGAAGAGGAGGCGCAGACAGTATCGCCTGCTTAGACTGAGGGGGAAGCTGGCGATGCCCAGGCAAAAAATAGCCAAGTCCATAAAAACAGCATCTGAGGCAGGTCCATGATGTCTCCTGTAAGAGAACAGAAAGTCTGTCTCAGGGGTGGTTTCCCCTGGTTCAATAATATAATTTAACTAATCTTTTGGGGAGTCACTTGACTCCTGAGGTTTGTTATATAATTTTACCAATCTCTCAGGGAGCCATCTAGCACCCTGATTTTTGTTGTCATATACACAGACATGTCCTTTTCCCCAAATGAGGGCGGGGTCAGGGCCGTGCCATGAACCGGTGGCAGGGTCTTTCCAGAGTATTTGAGCATAATTATCCTTAGAGGAGGGGTGCCACAGGCGATCGGCCGCCGAGCGACCGGTGTCATCCAGTGTAAGGAAATTCAGGACAAACAGGGCATGAGAAAGCAAGAGGCGAGAATTGCCCTTGAAGGTGTACAATGTCTCCTGAGCTTGTAGCTTTAGGAGAGTGTTTTTTTTTTTTTCATTTTGGGTCACACCTGGCGATGCACAGGGGTTACTCCTGGCTCTGCACTCAGGAATCACCCCTGGCCGTGCTCAGGGGACCATATGGGATGCTGGGATTCGAACCCGGGTTGGCCGCGTGCAAGGCAAACGCCCTACCCGCTGTGCTATCGCTCCAGCCCCTTTAGGAGAGTGTTTTTGAGTATCTGGTGGGCACGTTCAACAATGCCTTGACCCTGGGGATTGTATGGAATGCCGGTGACATGTTTAATTCTCAACCGAGCACAAAAGTCTTTGAATTTTTGGCTTGTATAACCAGGACCATTATCAGTCTTAACAATCTTGGGCTGTCCCATTATTGCAAAAGTAGACAGCATGTGGGTAATCACATGTTTAGTAGCTTCTCCTGCTAGTGCTGAAGCAGAAAGGGATCTGCTAAAGGTATCAACAGTAACATGAACATATTTAAGCTTGCCAAGTTGGGGATATGAGTAACATGCATCTGCCAGAGTTCACCAGGGATAAGCCCTCTGGGATTGACGCCATAGTGAGGTTCAGGTATGAAAGGTAGGCAGGTCTTGCAGCCTTTAACTATAAGCCGGGCTTGCTCTCTAGTAATGCCAAACATCTGGCATAATGTGGAGGAATTTAAATGATGAAGGGCATGGAATGATGACACGCCTCTTGCGCATCCTTGAGTGGATCAGGAGTTAGTGCTAGAGCAACAAGGCGCGTGGCTTTATCTGCCAAATCATTGCCCTGTGACAAAGCTCCGGGTAAATCAGAGTGTGCACGAATGTGCCCAACAGAGAAAGGGTGGGACCAACAATGGATGCATTTTTGAATGTCAGAAAGCAACTGGAAAGTAGCAGAGGATGGTTGAATGGAAGGAACCGTTTCCAAAACAGTTAATGATCTAACAACATACTGGCTGTCTGAGAATAGATTAAATGCTTGTAAAGGAAACATTTGAAAAACTTTAAGAGCTGCAAACAATTCCACTAACTGAGCAGAGGAAAAAGGAGTTTTGATGGGATATGCCCTACCATGGACAACGTAAGCAGCTATCCCATTTTGTGAGCCATCAATAAACAAGGTTAGGGCCCCAGGGATGGGTCTCGAGACGGTGTTTTTGGATATAATAAAAGGGGTAGTCTTAAGAAATTGTAAAAGCTTGTCCCTGGGCAGGTGTGTGTCAAACTGACCCTGATAGCTAGACAACAAGACTGCCCAGTCTTCACGACGGCTCTGTAGCCATCCAATTTGTTCTTTAGAATAAGGGGTGATAACAATGTCAGGGTCACGCCCGAAATATCTGATGGCAGTTTTTAATCCAGAAAAGATCAATTGTCCCACTAGCAGAGGATAAGGAGGCAGAACCTTGGAAAAGGACACAGGCATATGAATCCACATAAGGGGTTGTTTTTCCTGCCACAGCAGGCCAGAAGGCGAGTAAGGGGATGTGAAAATAATGAGGTATAGGACTTCGGAAGGGTGAAAATAGCCGCAACTCTGTTGAGCAATGGTGGTTTCGACCAGTTTCAGGGCTTCCTCAGCCTCTACAGAGAGGGACCGAGGTGAAGTAGGATCTGGGTCACCACAGAGTATATCAAATAAAGGTTTAAGTTCCCCAGTAGTTAATTTTAAGTAAGGTCAAAGCCAATTTATATCCCATAATAATTTTTGAAAATCATTGAGGGAGGTGAGAGAAGACCGTCTGATCTGAATTTTCTTTGGGTGTATGAGGGAGGGTCAAGCTGAAAACCCAAAAAGAGGAACGGATACTGAGTCTGGATTTTGTCCGCGGCGATAGTAAAGCCTCAGTTTTTAAGGGCTAAAACTATTTATTGCGCAACCTGCTACACTTCTGCAGGGGAAGCTGCGGCAATCAGAAAATCATCCATGTAATAAATAATATATGCAGAGGGAAAAAGCACCCTAAAGGATCAATAGTTTGGGCTACATAGCACTGGCAAAGAGTAGGGCTATTAGCCATGCCTTGCGGAAGGACCTTCCACTGAAAGCGAGGGTTGGGTCCTATATGGTTAGTAATCGGAACTGAAAAAGCAAAGTGTTTGCAATCCTCGGGGTGTAGGGGAATGGAGAAAAAGCAATTTTTATGTCTATGATTATTTTTTGAAAACCTGAGGGTATAGCAACTGGAGTTGGGAGTCCAGGTTGTAACGCGCCCATAGGTTGCATGGTCTTATTTACACTCCTAAGGTCTTGCAACAACCTCCAAGTCCCATTTTTCTTTTTGATCACAAATATGGGGGTATTCCAAGGGGAAGTAGAGGGTTCAAGGTGGCCTAAGCATAACTGCTCCTGCACCAGCTCACAGGCTGCCTTGACCTTTTCTAGGGGCATGGGCCACTGATCAATCCAGATGGGTTCATCAGATTTCCAAGAGATTTTGTCAGCCTGGAGTGCAGGGGAATGGGTGGATCCAGGGAAAATCTTTAAAAACTCCCAAGCTGACATCTGAGATTAACCCCTTACAACCCTAAGCTAAGTAGTTTTAAAAATTTTAGTTACCAGAAGTCTTGGAGATCAAATAAAACAATAAGTTTTTCAACCAATTTTGCAACTCTAGAAAATAATATTTTAAACTGAAGCATTACTCTTTGAACCTGTTTTCATAGATCACAATTATTTCAACTCACAAGATTCTCTAGGTCAAATAATTCTAATTCAGTGCAGATACAAATATATACATTGGTATAATAGCATAAGACCTTTGGACCATCAATTTTTGTGAAACACAGTAAAACCTTCTTTGACTTAATTTTGGTAGTTTTTGTACTTTAGTTCAAATCATGAGCTTTCTAACTTTAACAATTCTTCAATACAAACATGCTTTCAAACACAGAAAGAGCACTTTGGGTATATATATATACACACAAACACACACACACATATATATACATACATACACATGCATATACATATACATGCACACATACATACACATATACATACATATACATATTTTAACCAAACTTAGATAATAACATAGAAAAAAATTTTGGACTGTCAGTTTATGGAAACATAAGAAAACTTTGTTTACTTTGAGGGTTTCTGTACCTCTGTTGCTTGAAAAACAGCTAAATTCCTCATTAAAATTGGCTGAGGCTTGCAAGATAAAGCCTTGCACTTTCTGAATTCTTATTTCACTTTTTAGTTTTCTGGCTCTAGTTCTGTAGCTTTTTCTAGATAGTACAGATACTGGAATTCAAAAGAATTTCAACTGTTAATAACTATTAATGTTCTTCCAATAAGAAATTTATATTAAAACTTTCAATTTCGTTGTAGGCACCACATTCTAATTAGAAATCTTTGTTTCAACCTGATCTAAGAAGTTCCAAAGATACCTAGATCTTTTAAATTTCTGGGCTTCAGATCACTCTGATCTCCCTAGATTTTGATTGCCCAGGTCTAAGAATTACTGACTTCAAACTAGGTCTAACACTCGAGTGTTCCACAGACAGACAGACAGACAGACAATAAGTTCACTAAAAATTAGTTCACTAAAAACATCACACGTACATGTGCACACTATAGTTGATCTTTAGATCTGACCCTTCAGAAACAGCAGGGAGAAAACTGACAGACTGAGAAAGGAAGGAGCAGTCCCCAGGGCAAAGTTAAGCCCTGTCGGCCGATTGGGAATATTGCTCCCCATTTCCCTGCCTGACCAGCCAGTCTCCTGCTTATTAAAAATGGGTCAAGAAAGTGCTTTTGTTGCTATAAGCCGGCAATACCTCTTCAAAATTGTTGAAACCTATGGTGGTCAGATGCTAGCATTTTTCTTTCTTGGTCAAGACTAGTTCTGAGGCGGGGAACTAGTATCTTCTTATCAGACTTGAGGACACAGAAATGAAAACACAGGACAAAGGGATTCAATCTTCCACCAGTGACTATCTTCACTGGGAGGCTGCTTCTGCCAACTCGACAGAAATGAGAACACAGAAAGGAAAGGGTCACTGGTAGGCTGTTTCTCTAACTCGACGGAAATGAACAAGAAGGGGGGAGTGACGGGGACACTCATAACAAACCACTCAGTTGCATGTCTGGTCGGTGAGGAACTTAGCCATAGTGGATCAGCCTGAGAGGTGACTTGTGGCCAGTGTCTAAACCAGCACCACCCTAGACCATATGTTCCTCGTGGAATCGCAGACAGCCCAATCGGACTCCGTAACCTTAAAGGGATCTTAAGGATGCCAAGTCGTGGAGCCACAGACTCAGTGCAAGGACGAGGACGTCCAAGACTGCACAATCACTCACACACACATACACACACACACACAAAACAAGGGAATTCAAGCCTTTCCGCCAGTGACCGTTTCGTCCTTATATTAATGAGCATCAATATAACTAAAAAATTTTACCAAATCTTTTTTTCTTAACCCGTACTCCTCTTTCCCTGAATGAATTTTTGAGCTCCTTAATAAAGCTCTGTTCCTTAAATAATGAATGGCCCATGCTGAATGGGACGGCATATGAATAGGTATACCTTTTATGTCCCCCGCCTCCGAAGGTCGCTCGGGCAGCACTGATCCTTCGGGGGCCTTCTCCGTTGCTGGCGCCGTCCGGTAGTTGGCCGTGCTTCAGGTCCCTGTTGAGGGCGCCACTTGTCTCGCCCCGTGGGACTAAGTTATTTCAGGGTCTGAAGAGGCGCTACCTGAAATAGCAAGGGCGAGAAAGATGAGGGAGACCAAGCAAGGAACTGTTGTCAAGGTCTTGTTTATTGAAGGGAAGTATACAGAATATATAGGCTGAGGGGCAAGGCTTTTGCAAGGGGGCCAGGGTGGTTCACTGGGGCATTCGAGGGGCATTTGCGTAAGGGGGATCAGCAGACTGGAACATGATATGCCTGTCATCTTTGTGGGTCTCGCACTTGGTATGGGATGTCTGTTTCATAATACAATATCTTGGTGGGCACTCCCTGTCTGGGGAAATGGCTAAGTTGTCCTTTTCCCAGGGTCCTGGTCCCCCACAACATGGTTTCTCTTAAGTGTGAATTCTCCTATGAGTACCAAGGCTATACTACTTTTATATTATGCCTTATGTATATCAGGCCTTCCCAGACTCCTGACATACATAAGGCTTCTCTGCACTGTGAGTACCCATATGTTTTAAGGGCAGATGATCAAATGAAGGCCTTTCTACATGCCTTACATTTATAAGGTTTCTCGACAGTGTGCATTCTGTTATGTCTAGTCAGCTGAGTATTCGAGAAAGGTCTACGCACACTCCTGACATACAAAAGGCTTCTCTCCCAAATGAGTTCTCCTATGTACAGTGAGCACTGAGGATGAGCTAAAGGCCTTCCCACATTCCTGACACTAATAAGGCATCTCTCCAGTATGACTTCTCATATGCTGAATAAAGACTGACTGCTGAGTGAAGACCCTTCCACAAACTTTACAATTATGAGGATTCTCTCCATTGTGAATTCTCCTATGTACTGTAAGATAGGAGGACATGCTGAAGGCCTTCCAAAACTCCTGACATACATAAGGCTGTGATTTCTACTATGTACAGTACGATACGTGGATCTGCTAAAGGTCTTCCCACACTCCTGACATACAAAGGGCTTCTCTTCATTATGAATATTCATATGCCAATTAAGGGCTGATAAATCACTGAAGACCTTTCCACATGCCTTATATTAATATGGTTTCTTGCCAGTGTGAATTCTCCTATGTACAGTAAGCACTGAGGATCTGCTAAAGTTCTGTCCCCACTCCTGACATATATAAGCCTTCTCTCCAGTATGAGTATCCATGTGCCCTTTAAGGGCCGCCAATCAAGTGAAGGCCTTTCCACAGTCACTGTTTATCTCCAGTGTGATTATTCTTGTGCACAGAAAGGCTTGAGTGATAAGAAATGACGTTTCCACAGTCCTGACATGAATATGTTTTCTCTCCAGAATGACACTTTCTGTGATGAAAAAGATCAGAGGAGCAAGTTTACACTTTCCCATCCTGTATGAATTTCCCTGAAGACACCAAGTTGTGAGCACAAGGTAATGGCCTCTCCACATTGCTCACATGCATGAGGGTTGTCTGCAGTGTGATCACTTTGATGTATAATAAGATTTGAGGGGGAAGTGAAAGCTTCCCCACAGTCCATATGCATAAACGGTTTTTCTGCAGTTTGCAATCTTTGCACTGAAACACTGCGATGACACCTGAATCAAAGTTTGTTCACCCTGGTAATAATTCTGGAGAATCTGTCTATTGGGGGCTTCAAAGGGAACATTATTCTTAGACGGGGTCAGTCCATGGTGACTTTCCTTATGCGAATGTTAGCATGCAGGACTCACTATAAACAGTGCTCCTCTCCCACAGTCCTGGGACTGCTGCCTTGAGGGGTTTGTGTCCAGAAACTGAGGAGCACAGACTGTGAGGAGTTTTTCCCATGGGAAAGCTTCTTCATTGTGAGGTCGCTCTCTCCACTCTGATCACCCTCAGAAGACATTAGGCCTGTCTCGGCATCCCCATGGGGCAGAGGGCGGGATTGCTGACTCTGAGACATTGTCACAGTGCAGGATCAGAGACATTCCACTAGGGCTGGCTGCTTCCCTGTACAAAGCAGAAGAGGATTCCAATGACTGCTCCATTCCTTCATAGTCTCCCTGTCAAAAGAAACTGAGACTAACATTACCACCACTAGGAATGCAATTTCTGACAGGTGGATGGATGTTCTATGTGATGACCCAATGTTTCCACATAGTGACTGCACTTAATTGAAGGCTGCACCATCATTAATTTGTTTAATTTTTTTCAATTCGATAAACACAGACATAAAATGGAAATAATACTCTCTGCAGAATTTCAAAGCCGTAGTTTCCAACAAAATAAAATACACCCTAGTGGCTGGAGCAATAGCACAGCGGGTAGGGCGTTTGCCTTGCATGCGGCTGACCCGGGTTCGATTCCCAGCATCCCATATGGTCCCCTGAGCACCTCCAGGAGTAATTCCTGAGTGCAGAGTCAGGAGTAACCCCTGTGCATCGCCAGGTGTGACACAAAAAGCAAAAATAAATAAATAAATAAAATAAAATACACCCGAGTCCTGGTTTGTTTGTAGCACAGTGTGGCACCCCTGATCCGTGTGTTAAGGCAAGGCTGAAACGCTACACAGTAAGATGGACCATGGGGGCTACTATAAACATTTCACCACAAATAAATCCTCTCCAGGATCAATGAAGTTTTTTGTTCTTTTTTTGGTTTGTAGTTTGCATTTATTTTGAGGTAGACCACACCAAGCGGTGCCACGGATCACTGATGGTGGGTCCCAGGGAACAGTGCTGGGAATAGAGCTACCAATTTGGGGCATATCAAAAGTGGAGTTTCTGTTCAAGCTCTTTTAGGAATTAGTTTAATATTGTTTGGGACACATGGGGTTGGCTTGTCACCAATATCATTTCTCCATCGGGACAGGGGTTCCTGGGGTGAAGCCTGTGGTGATCTCCTGAATTTAAGGAGGAGCCTTGAGGACAGGGAGAAGAGGCATGTGTGCAGGTAAGTGTCTGAGGACCCTACGTGGCTCGGGCCCTGGGAAGTGTGTGTATGCCTGAGTTCATGAGTCACGATGCTGACCTTAGAGGCCTCGGGCTCCTGGATACAGGTGTCTGTGCCACGCTCACTGTGCCCTTAATTTCACGAACTGCTTGTCATGGAAAGATCCTGTTCTTTCCTTTCTTGTCTTTGTTCTCATTTTCCCTTACCTGTCAGGTATGTAGAATATTCATGGGATTCACAGCCATTGGCCAACTGTCTGTGCTTCACTGTTCTGTTGTTCAGCCTGCACTGATAGTGTGCCCTTTCAGAGGAATCTAGTTACCACTCTACTCTTGCTTTCATACTTATTTTTGCCCTCAGATCATTAGCATGTTTTGTCAGTATATTAAATTTATTTTTGGCTTTGAGCCTTGGAATTTTCAGTGTTTATTCCTGGAAATTTTCAGAGGTTACTTTTGGTGGTACTCAGGGCAGACCCTGTCAGCTACATGTGAGGGAATTGCCCTCCCTGCTATTCTACCTAATCCACTAAGAAATATCTTTTGTGCGGCTGGAGCCATAATACAGCAGGTAGGGCGCTTGCCTTGCACGTATCCAACCCGGGTTCAATTGCCAGCATCCCATATGGTCCCCTGAGCACCACCAGGAGCACTTCCTAAGTGCAGAGCCTGGAGTAACACCTGTGAGTCGCCAGTTGTAAACCAAAAAGCAAAAAATAAGAAGTAAAAAGAAGTGTCTTTTACTTTTCTATTTACACAGTGAATGCATGAGCCTATGAAAAATTGCTGATTTGTGACAGAGAGCTGATACAGCCGGGAGTATAGTTGTCTTGTACATGGCAGACATAGGTTAAAACCCTGACATCTTATATGTTCCTAGGTATCACCAGGCCTGTTTAAAAAACAAAACCCAAAACACTCCTTCGTGGATTCGCAAGCTGCTCCCAGCATTCCCCACAATGGATGTCCTTCAAATACTTTCCATTACTGATTCTTTTTTTAATTCTTGTTGGGTAACACCAAGCAACGTTCATTTGAGGGAATGGATCATTCCCTCAGGAATTCCCGCTGGCAGTGCTTTGGGAACTATATGGGATTCTGAGAATCGAACCTGGGTTGGTCTTGTGCAAGGTGCAACAACAACAGTGCAATCACTCCAGCCCCAACACTACTAACTCTTTCATTGTGTTTTATGTTTGATCTCAGAAAGGAAATCGTAGCTTCAGGTGTTTTCACTGCAACATTTTGATTTGGGAATTGACTCACCATAAACAAGTGAATTGGTAAGATTCACATGTTGAATATAAATATTATTTTGGCAGGATAGTTCCTTGGAACTAGAATGTGACTTGAAAGTGGAGGTCTGGGGGCTGGAGCAATAGCACAGCGGGTAGGGCGTTTGCCTTGCACGCGGCTGACCCGGGTTCGATTCCCAGCATCCCATATGGTCCCCTGAGCACTGCCAGGTGGTAATTCCTGAGTGCAGAGCCAGGAGTAACCCCTGTGCATTGCCGGGTGTGACCCAAAAAAGCAAAAAAAAAAAAAAAAAAAAAGAAAGTGGAGGTCTGGCCACTGCAGGGTGGAACTTTGTAGCCTACTGCTCTGAGTAGAGGGACCCTAGTCTTACTGGGTCCTAAAATCAGTCCTTTTAAAATCTAAGGATATTATTATTGTTGCTGTTATTATTATTATTATTTTATTTCTTGGTTTTTCATTCACTCACGGTGATGCTGATTAGTTCCTTCAGGCTCAGGACTGAGGAATAACGCTGGAAAGTGCTTACAGCACCATCTGGGATGCCAGAATTCAAACTGAGTCCACCATATGCAGTGGAAATACCCTCCCCACTGTTCTAGCATTCTTATCCCAATTCCAACTACGTTTAATTTCGAAGAAGTATTCTGATTTTTCACTGGACTGAAAGAAGACACGAGAGTTAATTGTTTAAAAGAATTATTTTGTTGCCACGAGTGATAGAGTATTGGGGTGGACTTGCCTTCCACAGGATGGAAATTTTTTTTCAGGAGAAGCCATACGCTTCTGCAGCATAACTACCAAATTAGTAGTTATCAGTCACAGAATTCCCAAGTTTCAATTTCAGTCTGAAATTGTTATGCCGAACCCCCCAAAAAAGCACAGAAAGTGACTCCAGGCACTGAAATACAAAACAACTGATGACGTGAGTCCCTAAAAACAAAATGAACTCATGCTCAGCGTGATAGTCCAGCAAGGTGGGCACCTGATGACACAGAGAGAGGTTTGATCCCTAGCAACCATACAGGCCAGGAGCACTGATGCGAGAAATTCCTGAATATACAGCCAGAGTGACCGCTGAGCACTGCTGGGTATAGGTCTCTCACACAATCAAAACTGAAAACAAATAATAACAAATGATGTTGCAGGCCAGGTACAATAGAAAACCTGCCATATAGTTGCTGACCCGGTTTAGTCCACAGCACCCCCCATGGGCCCCTGTGGTCTTATAAGAAGTAGATTCATTTAGCAATGGAAGGAACTATTCACAGGAAGCTTATCGATAGTACAGCACGTGAGGGGCTTTCCCATGCTCTTAACTGACCTGGGTAGACACCCTGTATCCCAGCAGCAAGCCTGACAATTGCCAAGTGTGGCCAAATAACAGAAACAGAAAAATAGAAATGAACATGTGATAGTTATCAGCATTGCTGTCAATAATCCTGGCCTCTCAGAACCACTGTCTCTGGGGAACACAAAGCCCAGCCTTGCTCCCAGGCTGCTATCACCGAAGGCCCGCAGGTGCTGGTAGGTCTCCAGTGGCACATCCGCTGTGGGATAAAAACAAATACAATAGAAGAGAAAGTGGCAGATGAAGTTACACTACAGCGGGTCCAGGGACAGTGGACAGGACTGTCAATCCCCACTGCCCCATCTGGTCCGGCAAGCACTGCCAGCTACAGCATTGCATGCAGAGTCAGAAGAAACCCACGAGAATCACTCACTGTGACCCTCCATTTACCTCACAAAACATAAAAGAATGCCACGCCAGAGATGGGCTGGGGTGGTGGGGTATGGAGTGAGGGGTTGGGAGGGATACTGGGATCATCGGTGGTGGAGAATGGGTACTGGTGGAGGGATAGGTACTCGAGCATTGTATGACTTCAACACAAGCACGAAAATATGCAAATATGTTAACTGTATCCTCAGGGTGATTCACTAATTGAAAAAAAAATTTTTAAAAAGAAAAATGTTGCATAGATCAAAGTACAATTACTTTGCAAAGACAAGTACTGTAAGTGAAGCAGATATAAAGCACACAGTCATTCCTGTCCTAAAATTTAATGATCACTAAATGTTTCTGAAAAGAAAAAAAAATGAAACTGAAGAGCCTTTTTTTTTGGCTTTTTGGGTCATACCCAGCAATGCTCAGGGGTCACTCCTGGCTTTGCAGAAATTACTCCTGGCGTGCACAGGGGACCATATGGGATGCTGGAATCGAACCCGTGTTGCTGTGTGCAAGGCAAACGCCCTAACAGCTTTTCTATCTCTCCAGCCCTGAAGACAGTCTTAAATCCATACCCCCCAATAGGGTCCCTGAGATCTGGTAGGAATAATTGAGCACTGCGTTAGAAGTCCTCACTGAGCACTGCTGGTTGTGGCTAAATCCAAATACAAGGAAACCAACAGACAAGAACAAAGTAGCCTCAAATAGCAGAGGCTCCCTCTTGTCTTTCTCTTTGGTTGGGGCTTCAGCAACAGGGCAGAGGGGAGGCCGGGGCCTTGATCGACAACCCATGGGGTCCCCAGACTCCCATAGCATCCCAAGCACAGAGCCCGGAGTCGCCCCGATCCCCACTGGGTGCGGCCAGGCCTCCTTGGGACTCGCGCCTGCTGGTAGCACTGAGGCAAGTTCCCTCAGAAACCCCCTCGTTTCCCTGAATGGCCGAAAGGGACAAACCTCGGTAAGGCGCTGGGGCCGCCTAGGTGTGGCCGCCGCCCGCTCCATGGCATGGAGTGACCCCGCGGGGTACCCCCTGTCAGCCCAGGGCACCACCTTTCCCTCCAACTCCACTCCCAAAGCTCTGACAATGGCGGCCAACAGGAAATGCTGCCACCTTCACTTCCGGCCGGAGTTTTAAAGGGCCAGACTCCAACTATTCCTGACCGGGTACTTTCTCTCAGGAAAGTTGATTTTTTCCCATTTGTCATCTTGGATCAGGTCAGCAGGAAATCTGTGGGGTCGACAACTACCAGATAGACAAAGTATGAAGCCAAAGTGTATATGTTTTCACTAAGCAAATAAAATCCACAAGGATTTCCTTGCAAATAACCACTAGTAAGTGGCCTGACCCTGACCCCCAACCAACACCACAAAAGACAAAGCGCAGAAATCACTGGCGTTAATATCCAGATATCATAATGCTTTCTGTTCGTTGACCGTTTTTTGGGGGAAGGATCTGTAGTGCCGAGCACTTTTCCTTGACTGTTCAGGAATCACTCCACACTAGGCTCAGGGAACCCTCTGGGGTTTTAACCATGGATCTTGGGTCAGCTCCTCCCACCTGACTGTCCTGATTTTTGTTTATATTGCACTGCACTTCCAATTGTTGCAGGAGCTCCAACTGTTCATGTATTCAGTTACAGGAGTGAGCTAGAAACTAAGTGAATCACATGCCCAGAATTAGTGAAACTAATTTTGTGGGTGACCCAGAATCAGGCTTAGGAATTGGTGACTGGAAAAGTATTACATGTGTAATCAATATTCCTTTATATGGGTCTGTGTGTGCTCATAGCCATTGGTGTTCTCACGCTGCTCCTAGCTCTGCTCAGCAACTCTTCAAACAGTACTCAAGTTCGACTATGCACTGAATTTAACTGGATCTAAAATGGATCAGCCACATGAATGGAAGGTCCATTCCCTGCTCTGTAATAAGTAGTCATTTAGTAGTTTGGTAGTGGATGAATTGCACTGTAGCACTGTTGATAAGCACTGTGAGTTGCTCATCAATTTGCTCAAGCAGGCACCACTAATGTCTCCATTGTGAGAATTCTTGTACTGTTTTTCGCATCTCAAATATGCCACGTGGAGCTTGCCGAACTGGCAGGACACTCTCAGTAGCCTGCCGGGCTCTCCGAGAGAGACGGAGGAATCGAACCCAGGTCGGCCGCATGCAAGGCAAACGCTCTACCGGCTGTGCTATTATGAAACAAAAATTAAATTCTTCAAAATTTGAAATAGTAGTGAAGAAGAATTGTACAGTGGTTGTGCAGGATAAAGTCTCTTTTTTTCAGATATGCTGTCGTATTGTTCAGCTATAATTTGATGTTTCTTATAGTAGCACTGTCATCACGTTGTTCATCGATTTTTTTCGAGTAGACACTAGTAATGTCTCCATTGTGAGACTTGTTGTTACTTTTATAGGTAAAAATCTCTTAGTGGGTCAGAGAGAGAACAGTAGGTTGTTGTAAAGGGTCTCAGGGGCTGTTCCCTGAGTACCACACAAAGGAAGGCTTGAGGACCACGAGGAAAAACCTACAGAACACAAGGCCCAATAACAAAATAAAAGGTTCCTGGACAGGGTCCAGCACAGTCCTGTGGTGTCAGGGTCAGGAAGACCAAGCCCCGCTTCCCCTCATAGTAGACCCAGTGCTCAGCCCCGCACCCACCCGCCGCTGCCTGATCTCAGAGAAGGTGGCAATGGTGTCCAAAGGGTTCCCCAGGATCACACACTAACACACACAACCCCTGTGTCTCAGTACAACCTCACCACATCCTGCAAAAAAATGCATCCCCCTTAAACCTCCCCTGAGACTCCAGAACTGCCGGGCTATCGGGAAACAAGTGAACAACAACCATGAAAGTGCCCCTAACACTACCGCGTCCCCATCACTCACAGTGATGAAACTGAGCCCTGAGACCTTCCCTGAATCCTACAAGAAAGTACCTACAGGCCCGCACCAGGGCTGCCCCTTGCCCCGCCCCCAGTGAACACAGCCCTGAAAGTGGCTCTGCCATGGGGCAGCTAAAGGAATTCAGCATGGACGAACATTCAGTCACCCTCTGGCAGGGTGGACAGGGAAATGTGCATGGGACATTTCTACTGGAGCCCAGGGTCACTTCTACATCCAGGTCAGCTCCAAGTACAGCCCGAGGACTGTCCAGCTACTGCCTGTCGCTTCTGGGTCCTGATTTACTCTAATCCCAATCAGCACAACTGCATGGGCCTCACCCAGCACTTGCTCCTGTCTTGCAGCAATATATTTGATAACTGTACAAACAGCGTGTTGTAGAGTATAAGTATTTATCCTATATCTGGGTGTTGACTAAGAACTATGATATGAACTATTTCTATTATTTAACTACAAATCTTTTATTCTGGGGGATAGAGTGATAGTACAGCATATACTATCAGCTTACCCAAGACAAATACCCGCACAATGCTTATGGGCGACTGGCAGCAGTGATTCCTGAGTTCAGAGTCAGGAGTAAGACCTGAGCACTTTAGGGTGTGGCCCAGAAGTACGGCAACAACAAAATGGGAACTAACAAAGGAGGGTGAAAAAAAGGAAAATTCACATTCAAATACAAATTCTCACATGAACATTTAAAGAGTCAGAGAGCGTGTCCTTAAAACCCTGTTTAACGGCATTTTTATGCTGCAGAAGCCTATGGTTTCTCCTGAATCCTCATTCTTCTCTGTCTCTACGCTCACATATTTCGTGTGTGTGTGTGTGTGTGTGTGTGTGTGTGTGTTGGGCCAGAAGAGGCAGTGCTCAGGAGTGATCCCTAGGTCTTCACTCAGGGATGAGTCTCGGCAGGTCTCAGGAATCTTGAGGTGCAGGGATCAGCCTTTGCTTGGCAGGTGTGAGGCAAGCCCCCAAATCTCTGTAATACGACTCCTGGCATTGGTGAGTAAAATCTTCCCCAGCACACTAGAAGTGATCTCCGAGTAAAGCTCCCCTCTCCACAAAACACTATCTGCTCGAAACACACAACCCAGAAAAACAAAAGTACTCACTGTACTCACCCAGTGGTCAGTCTCCGGGAGTCACCAGATCAGGGAGATTTGAAGTGAGGGGGGCTTCACTTCTTGACGTGTGAGAATACAAATTCAAATTCCTGACCTAAACAAAAAAACAATTTTGGGGTAAGACAGATAATCAGGTAAGATGTTTGCCTAGCTGGCCCCAACCAATCTTCCACATCGGATAGGACCCCCTGAGCACCAAGGGAATAATTCCTGAGCCCAGAGACAGGAGTAAAACCTGAGCATCTCTGGGTGGAACACCTTTGAAAAAAATATAAACAGCAAACCAAAAATAGGGTAAAACATAAGTTTTCTTTGGCAAAACCCCAGTCCCTTTTGAGAGCCACATCCGGAAGGTGCTCGGGGGACCATATGGGATGCTAAGAATCGAACCAGGGTTGGCTACATGGAAGGCAAATGCCATACTCGCTGTGCTATCGCTCCAGCCCCCGACCCATTTACCCTATTAAAGAACATTTCCAGGGCCATTTTATTAAGATGGTATCTTTTCTAAATATATAGCTTAATCCATATCAAAGTCTAAAATAGTATCTTGAATGCTATGTATGCAAAGAGATGATAAATCAGGTAAGATGCTTATAAATATGGGCGACCAGTATTCCAACCCCAGCATCCATGACGTGCGTGAACGCACCCAGGGACAGAGACCTGAGCGGAGAGCCAGGTGTAGGCCTGACCACAGTTCCTCAGGCATAAAGCAGGATGGCCTGAACAATGAAGTTTTGGCTCATTTTTGATTTATGATCTTAGCAACATTGTGGTTGATGTCCACCATAAATCCCTTCAAAACAGGGCCTCTGAGCCAAGACAGAATCAGGGCAAAGACTAAGAGAATGGTGAACCTTGGCAGTCCTGACTGAGGGGCATTTATGAATGTATGTATTTAATTTACTAAAGACAAAAAGCGTAAACTGTTGTTAAAATGTCTAGGATTGTGGCTGGAGCAATAGCACAGCGGGTAGGGTGTTTGCCTTGCACGCGACTGACCCGGGTTCGAATCCCAGCATCCCATATGGTCCCCTGAGCACTGCCAGGAGTAATTCCTGAGTGCAGAAACAGGAGTAACCCCTATGCATCGCTGGGTGTGACCCAAAAAGTAAAACAAAATAAAATAAAATAAAATGTCTAGGATTAAAATTGATGAGAAAACAAAGTTGCAATATCAAATAGGTATAGAAAATAAATTTATGTGAATATTGTTATATCTAAAAGGTAGTGCTGAGAGTATCCTGCCCGCACGGCAGAGCCTGGCAAACTCTTCGTAGGGTATTCAGTATGCCAAAATAGTAACATTGAGGGGTCTCTTTCCCCTGACTCTGAAAGAGCCTCAAATGCAGCACCGTTGGGAACGACGGGTAAAGAGAGGCTGATAAGATCTCAGGGCTAGAACTAATGGGGACGTTACTGGCGTCCACCCAAGCAAACCCATGAAAAATGGAATGACAGTGATATGCTAGCTGCCCCGACAACATAATCACCCCAGTGACGGAAGTGGCCCGCTAAGGACCGGTCTGGGAACATTCCCGGGTGAACCCCAGACTCAGCACGTGACCCCAGGGGGCTCCAAGTGTTTCTGCAGGAACCAATAGGGAGGCGGCCGCGCATGCCCCGCTGACCTGCGGAAAACTGGGGAAACTGAGGGTCCCTCTTATCTCTCTTTCTTTGGTTGGGGCGTGAGTGAAGGACAGCGGGGAGGGTGGGGCCTTTTCCGACACCCCACGGGGTCTTCCAACCCCCAGAGGATCCCGAGTTCAGAGTCTGGAGTCGCCGGAGCCCCAGTGGGCGCGGCAAGGCCTCACAGGGACTCGCGCCCGCCAGCAGCCCTGGGGTAAGTTCCCTCAGAAACCCCCTCGTCTCCCTGAAGGGCAGGTACGAACAGGACGAACCTCAGCAGAAAGCTGGGCCACCCGGGTGGGGCCGCCACCCCAGGCCATGGCAGTGATCAACCACACAAGGATCCCCTGTCCGCTCTGGGCACCACCTTCCCCTCAAACTGATCCTCACACTCCAAAAATGGCGTCCTACCAGAAATTCCGCCCACTTCAGAAAGGACTCTGTGACGTCACCATACTTAAGGCCAGAGTTTTAAAGGGCCAGAATCCAACTATTCCTGACCAGGTACTTTCTGGTCAGGAAAGTTGATTTTTTTCCTGTTTTTTGTCTTGGATCAAGTCAGCAGGAAATCTGTAGGGTCGCCAACTACCGGATAGACAGAGTATGAAGCGAAATGTTTTATATTTTCATAAAGGGAATAAAATGCACAAAGATTACCTTGCAAATACCCAGCAATAAGAGCCCCAATCCTGACCCCCAACCAACACAACAAAAAAATAATGCTCAGAAATCACTGGGCGTTAATATCCAGATATCACAATCACAATGTCTTCCGTTCATTGAACCGTTTTGAGGGGGCACGTTCTGTAGTGCTGAGCACTTTTCCCTGACTGCTCAGGGTTTACTCCACACTGGGCTCCGGGAACTCTCTGGGGTTTCAACCATGGATCCTGGGTCAGCACCTCCCAACTGGACTCTCCTAGCCTTGATTTTTGTTGACATTGCACTGCACTTCCAATTGCTGCAGGAGCTCCAACTGTTCATGTATTCAGTTACAAGAGTGAGCTAGAAACTAAGTGAATCCCATGCCCAGAATTAGTTAAACTCATTTTGTGGGTGACCCAAAATCAGGCTTAGGAATTAGTGAATGTTTAAGTATTATATCTATAATCAATATTCCTTTATATGTGTCTGTGTGTGCCCATAGACATCGGTGTTCTCATGCTGCTCCTAGCTCTGTGCTCAGCAACTCTTCAAACAGTGCTCAAGTTCGACTATGCACTGAATTGAACTGGGATCTAAAATGGATCAGCCACATGAACGGAAGGTCCCTTCCCTGCTCTGTAATGAGTACTCATTCAGTAGTTTAGCAGTGGGTGAATTGCACTGTAGCACTGTGGTCCAGTGGGACATCAATTTGCTCGATAGTACAGAGGAAAGAGTGCTGTCTTTGCATACAGCCAACCCAGGTTTGATCCCCGGCATCCCAAATGGACCCAGAAGCACCGCCAGGAATAATTCCTGAGTGCAAAGCCAGGAGTAACCCCTGAGTAGGTGAACTGTAGCACTATCATTCCATTTTTCATTTATTTTCTCAAGCGGGCACCAGTAATGTCTCCATTGTGAGACTTGTTACTGGTTTTTGGCATAACAAATATACCACAGTCAGCCTGACAGGCTCTGCCATGCAGGCGGATACTCTCGGTACCTTGCCGGGCTCTCCGAGAGCGACAGAGGAACCAAACCAAGGTCGGCTGTTGAGTATTAGTATCCTATATCTGGCTGTTTACTATGGACCATAATATGAACTGCTTATTATTTAACTATGAATCTTCTATTCTGGGGAACAGAGTGATAGTATAGCATGTATTATCAGCTTACCCAAGACCAATACCCACGCAAACCTTATGGGCAACTGGCAGCAGTGATCCCTGAGTTCAGAGTCAGGAGTAAGGCCTGAGCACTGTAAGGTGTGGCCCAGAAGTACCCAAATAACAAAATAGAAACTAACAAAGGAGGGGGAAAAAAGAAAAATTCACATGCAAAGACAAAATCTCACATGAAATATTTAAACAGTCAAAGAGCGTGTCCTTAAAACCCTGTTAACGGCTTTTTTTATGCTGCAAAAGTGTATGGTTTCTCCTGAATCCTCATTCTTCTGTCTCTGCTCTCACATATTTTGTGTGTGTGTCTGTACGTGTCTGTGTGTGTTGGGCCAGAAGCAGCAGTGCTCAGGAGTGATTCCTAGCTCTGCACTCAGGGATGAGTCTCCGCAGGTCTCAGGAATCTTGAGGTGAAGGGCTCACCCTTTGCTTGGCAGGTGTGAGGCAAGCCCCCTAATCTCTGTAATACGACTCCTGGCATTGCTGAGTAAAATCTTCCCCAGCACACTAGATATGATCCCCAAGTAAAGCTCCCCTCTCCACAAAACACTATCTGCCTCGAAACGCACAACCCAGAAAAACAAAATTACTCAATGTACTCACCCAGTGGGCAGTCTCTGGGAGATTTTAAGTGAGGGGCGCTTCGCTTCTTGACGTTTGAGAATAGAAATTCCTGACCTAAACAAAACACCAATTTTGGGGTAAGACAGATAATCAGGTAGGATGCTTGCCTTCCTGGCCCCAACCTATCTTCCTCATCCAATATGACCCACTCAGAACCAAGGGAATAATTCCTGAGCCCAGAGACAGGAGTCAAACCTGAGCATCTCCAGGTGGAATGCCTTTGAAAAAAATATAAATAGCAAACCAGAAATAGGGTAAAATGTAAATTTTCTTTGGCAAGCCCTAGCCCCTTGTGAAAGCCACACTGGCAGTGCTCAGGGGACCATATAGGATGCTGGGAATCAAACCCAGGTTGGCTGCATGAAAGGCTAATGCCATGCCCTATTGTGCTATCGCTCCAGCCCCCAACACATCTACCCTATTAAAGAACATTTCCAGGGCCATTCTCCTAAGATGATAGCTTTCTGAAATATATAGCATTAATCCAAATCAAAGTCTAAAATAATATCTTGAACGCTATGTATGCAGAGATTTGATAAAGTGGGTAAGGTGCTTGTAAATTTGGGTAACCTCTATTTCAACCCCAGCATCTGTGATGCCGGTGATCTCTCCCAGGGACGGAGCCCTGAGCGGAGAGCCAGGTGTAGGCCTGACCACAGTCCCTCAGGCATAAAACAGGAAAGCCTGAACAATAAATGTTTGGCTCATTTTTGATTTATGATCTCGGCAACATTGTGATTGATGTCCACCATATATCCCTTCAAAAGGGGGCCTCTGAGCCAAGACAGAATCAGGGCAAAGATTAAGAGAATGGTGAATCTTGGCAGTCCTGCGTGAGGGGCATTTATGCATGTATGTATTTAATTTACAAAAGACAAAAAGCACAAACTGTTGCTAAATGTCTCGGATTAAAATTGATGAGAAAACAAGCTTGCAATATCAAATAGGTGTAGAAAACAAATTTATGTGAATATTGTTATATCTGAAAGATAGTGCTGAGAGTATCCTGCCCGCACGGCAGAGCCTGGCAAACTCCTCATGGCGTATTTAATATGCCAGAACAGTAACATTGATGGGTCTCTATCCCCTGACCCTGAAAGAGTCTCCAATGCAGCACCGTTGGGAATGACATGTAAAGAGAGGCTGCTAAGATCACAGGCCTAGGACTTATGGAGACGTTACTGGCGCTTGCCCAAGCAAATCCATGAACAATGGAATGACAGTGATACAGCGATTGTTGTATTTGATTACAGGATTTTTAATACTCTCTACGAATTTTTGAATCTTTCTGTTGCTTTAAGAGGTATTACCTATTTGTTTATTTCTTGGAACAATAGCACAGCGGGTAGGACGTTTCCCTTGCACGCAACTTACCAAAGTTTGATTCCTCTGTCCCTCTCGGAGAGAACGGCAAGCTACCGAGAGTATGCCACCCGCATGGCAGAGTCTGGTAAGCTACCTGTGGCGTATATGATATGTGAAAAACAGTAACCACAATTTCACAATGGAGACGTTCCTTGTGCAGCTCGAGCAAATCAATGAACAATAGGACGACAATGTAGTACAGTGCAGTTTTATTTAGTCACCTTAATCCTGACTTCCATCGCAAAGACCCATTATTTACAAGTTAACATACACACAAAATCAAAATGCTGGTCACTGCTATGGCCGATGCCCAGGTCATAATCAGCAAGTACCTTTCCCATATAGTAATGATGTTACTGGAAGCTTGTCACATGCTACCTGGATTACTTGCTTCTAGGCTGCACTCTTCCAGCCCCCTAACACTCCTGGTCCAAAGAAAACTTCTCTTCCATGGGGGCAGGAGGGGGGCTGTTCTAAAGGGATCGACTCATGCAGTGTGCATTTTATGATGTCTAAAAGGCCTGAGAGGTATACATGGGTCTTCCAACATTTACAAACACAAGATTTCTCTCCGGTATATGTTTTCGTATGGCTAGTAGGGGTTACAGATTGAGTGAAGGCTTTGCACATTCCTTACATATATAAGATTTCTCTCCACTATGACGTTTCAAATGCATAGTAAGGCTAGAGGGGAGAGTAAAGGATTTCCCAGAAGTCAATTATGTGGTTTCTTTTCGGTATGATTTTTTTCTGTGCTTAATAAGATGCCAAGTTTGAGTGAAGGCCTTCCCACAGTCCTTACATATGTACAGTCTGTCTCCAAAATCAATTTTCCTGTGACTTTAAGGCTTGAGGGCATAATGTAGGCCTTCCCGCATTGCTCACATATGTAAGTTTTCTTTCCAGTATAAATATGCTATGGGTAATAAGGAGGAATGAGTGAATGTGTTCCCACAGTTCTTATAAATATAAGAGCCATCTGTAATTAATCTCAAAGTAGACAAAAATGACTCAACCCTGAGGCTCTTTGCACCAACTCCCTGGGACAGGCGTATGCCCATATCTGCACACACATCAGCGTGTGAACGTGAGACTATGTGACTGAGCAGGTGAGTCTCTCAGAGCTGGAAGGACAATACAGGGCAAACGCCAGTCCCAGGACCTGAGACATTTCTAGCCATCAGGGTACATACATACTCCACACACCTAGGGTCCCCAGATGCCTGTAAGGTGTGAAACTGGAGTAGAGAGCCAAGAGCAACTCCACTGTTGCACAAAAATAAACATAAAAGAAACCAGAGCAGCAGGATGGAGTAACATACCAGTGGGTCTAAGGACAGTGGGTAGGGCTGGTGATACCGCCATCCCATATGGCCCCTATAACACTGCCAGATGGAAACCTGCGTACCGAGCCAGAAATAACCTCTGAGAACCATGGGGTATGGCCCCTCCCCTTCAGCCACTTCCAAAATAAAAACACCAAAATTAGTGAAATCAGCGTTGGGCCCCTTACACCCCACATAGTCTCCTGTCCAACAGGAGTGATCCTTGAGCACCACTACTGTGGCCCATTCAAATCAACAAAATAAACAACAAAAAAGTGGCCTCAAACAGAGAGCGGGTCACTCAGGCCAGGAGCCACATCCCATCTCTCCTTCCTGAAACTATCCGAGACACTTGGCCCACTGTGACCTGTCACTGCACAGCGTCCTCTTCTCACTCTCCTTCCTGCGGAAGGTGTGACAGAGGGCACGTCACCATCTGCTGCCTTTGTTTTTCCTGTGGATCAGAAGAGGCTCCGAGGAAAGAAGTGAGCTGTGAGCACCAGAGAGGAGCACAGCCAGCCCCGCCCCCACCTGACCAGAAGTCCCTGCACTGGAGCCAGAAATGTAGTGACCAGACGGAGACTCAACGCCGGCTCACAGACCCATCCGAGGGGAGACACGGACAGATACTCCTGCCTGTCCAGGAGACAGAGAGGTGGGTTGTGACTTGGCAGCGTACTGGGACAGGAACGCTCGGCTCAGCCTACAAGGGAGGAAACCACAGCCCTGTCAAGCCCTGGGACTCCACCCAGGCCCACAGGAAGGTCCATAAGACCAGGGACTAACTCTGAGGACAAGAGCTTCCGCACAGATACGGCCGCTACAGGCCCCAGTGCTCACAGACCCATTAGGGGCTCTGCCGTGGGGGCACCCACAGGGACTCTCCAGGGGACAGAAAAGGGGGTTTGGATAAAACCTTCAGCTGCCTTCTTGTAGAGTGGATGGGACATGGGCCTGGGCGCATGAGAGGAAAACAGACTGGCACGATGGGGGTGGGGGTGCACAGAGATGAGGTCCAGCTGTTAGAGGCCATGGCAGGGCTGCTGGTGCCTGGGGTTCCCAGTATGATGCCAGTATGCAGCACAGACTGCAGTTTCAAAGGTTTGCAGGTGTCAGAAAGAAAAAACAGTGGGCAGGGCACTTGTCATGCATGTGGCCAACTTAACTTCATATGCTGAATCCCCAAGGAGTGATCCCAGAAAAATACTGAGTGACCCTCCCATCACGTCACAAAACAAAACGGAATTCCCTGCCACAGAGACGGGGTGGGGTGGTGGGTTATTGAGTCCCCTCATCTTGCAGGGGTTGATCAATGAGCAGAGCCAGAAGTAACCCATTAGCATCGCAGGAATGACCAACTGAAAATCAAACTATTATGCTGTGGCAGTCTGCTTCCAAGGCCAGGGCCTGCACTCCTGGCCTATCTCGTATTCCATTTCAAATTCTGTATGAATCCTGTGAACACTCTGATAAGAACCAACTGGCAGGCCGGTGGTGTCTAGGACAAGGCCCAACTGGTACAGTTCATGGCAGGTCCTGGTGTGACCTGGCAGTTCCTGGTGTGATCCTGAGCTAAAAAGAGGCTGTGATTTCCAAGGTTTCCATCCGTCCAACTCAACTTTACACCCTGAATCCCTGAGTACTGCTGGATTTGAGATCGCCACTCCCCTCCCCTCTGACAAAGGCACAGAGAAAATCGTCTGCCAACAGCAATATGTAAAATGCAACAATAAATCTCAAGGCTCAATTCTTTGGTTTGTTTTATTTTGGGCTACACCCTGGGATGATCAGAACTAACAGGTCAAGTTTTCACAGATTATGTCATTTTACTCATTTAATTATGTGATGCTCTGTAAGAAAAGTAGACGGAACATACATTTGCCCAAAAGAAATCTAAATGATTAAAGTCTATAATTTTATTCAGAGACTCCAACCCGTTTGTTTCCAGCTGACAGCCTCTTGTTGGAAGTTTTCCAGCATGTTCACATCTAAAAACTGAAAATGAAGGTATGAACAGAGGAGCAGGAGAGAACACACCAGGCTGGAGCACATGCTGGCCACATGGAAGCTCGGGGACCTTCACTGGTACCCACTGTCACTGGTCCTGTGAGCAGAGCAGGGCAGAGGCCTCAAGCACTGCCAGGTGTGCTGACAAATCCCACCCCATCTACTCCCCAAGCAATGCAGGGAAAGGAGCTCATGGGCTGAACACCTGCTTTACTTGGTGGTAACATGGGACGGCTCCCCTATATCCAGAGACACGTGGACAGAGGGGAAGAGTCCCTGATCAACTCCAAGTTTGTTGCAAAAGGAGGGCAACTAAAAGATGAGGTAGGAGAGAAGCCCACAACAGCCAAAAAGAAGTTTGGAAGGCACCAGGCAGTGCTCAGGGCACCCTATGGAGTACTGGGGAACAAACCCCTCAGCCGCATGAAAGGAAAGTGCCCTGTCTGCTTTCTAATTGCTCGGCTTTTCTTTCTTTTTGTTGTTTATTGGGTCACACCTGGCAATGCACAGGGGTTATTCCTGGCTCTTCACTCAGGAATTACTCCTGGTGGTGCTCAGGGGACCATATGGGATGCCGGGAATTGAGTGCAGGTCGGCCACGTAGAAGGCAAATGCCCTAACAGTTGTGCTATTGCACCAGCCCCCTCGGCTTTTCTTTCTTTGTGGTCATTTAAGCCACATCTCTCGATGCTCAGACACTCCTATGAGTATGTGAGGATTGAACACAGGTCCGTCCTGAGCAAGAGCAACACCGTCCTGGCTGTACTAAGGCTCCCGGGCCTACAGTGAGACATTTAAAACCTAGTGAAACAGGTCCCTGCAAAGCTCATTTCTGCGAGTACTCACCAGAACAGAAGGGGGAGCCTCTGGTCAGGGAGAAATACCTCCGTCAATGAGGGATTGCTCTGAAACCTGACAGGTGAAACAGAATTGATTTTTCTGGGGAAAAATAAAATCAGAGAGTTAGCAGAGAGAGTAAATGGATAGGATGCTTTTCTTTCAAGCAGCTGAGCCCGGGTTATTATGAAAGAGCACATAGGTTTTCCCACCCGAGCACTGCCAGGAGACAATCCAGAGCTAAGATAAAAGAGCCAGCTGTGGACCAAAAACTACAATTAATAATAATAGAAATATAGTGGGTGGGGTTCTTGTCTTGCACATGTCTACCCAGGTTTGATTGTTGGCATACCATGTTTCCCTCAGCACCACCAGGAGTGATCCCTGAGTGCAGAGGTGGGAATAACCCCTGAAAATTGCCATGTGTTCCCTCACCAAAAAAAACCTAAAAATTATGTAAAACAAACAAATGAAGGTGTAGTGACCAATGGTGATCCTAAATTCCATTGTGGTACATCTTGGGGCACATCCTGGAAGTGACCAGCCTATTACCTGCTACATTTGGTTGCACAAACCCCTCTGGTCCAACACAGCTGGATGCTACACACCTATCCACCAGGGTCTCTTACAGCTCCGCATCTCCCAGGATCCCAAAAACCTACCGCAGGTGCAGGGAACCCGGGAAAATCAAACGGTCAGCCACACACTCCTGAGTCCCCGGCCGTGCAGAGAGCAGTGCACTGGGAGAGCACCTGCCGTGTACGAGGCCCATAGGACTGAGCCTGGCATCACAGGACCCTGAGTCCCGCCAGGAGAGTCCCCTGGTGCAGAGCCAAGAGGGACCCTGAACGCTGCGGGATGTCGGTCAAAAAATATGAAACAAAACCTTGTTTCTAACTAAAAGAGAGACTCGCCTGCCCCTTTGCAGGGGAACCACCCTTTGGCCCTCACACTAAATCACCCGAATGACGGAAGTGGCCCGCAAAGGACCAGCCCGGGAACATTCCCGGGTGACCCCCCGCCCCAGCCCTTGATCCCGGCAGCTCCGAGTGTCTCTACAGGAACCAATGGGGAGGCGGCCGCGCACGCCCCGCTGAGCTGCGGGAAAACTGGGGAAACTGAGGCTCCTCTTGTCTCTCTTTCTTTGTGGTTGGGGCCTGAGCGACAGGGCATCGGGGAGGGCGGGGCCTTTTCTGACCATCCATGGGGTCCCCCTACCCTGGAGTATCCCTAGCGCTGAGCCTGGAGTCACCCCAAGCCCCGCCTGGCGCACCCTGGCCACCCCGGGACTCGCACACACCCACAGCCCTGAGGTAACTTCCCTCAGAAACCCCCTCGTCTCCCTGAAGGGCAGGAACGAAGGGGACATACCTCACCAGGACGCGGGCGCCACCTGGGTAGGGCCACCGGCTATGGCACTAAGCGGCCGCGCCCGCACCCCCTCTCCGCCCCAGGTACCCCATTCCCCTCAGACCCGCTCCCCAAGCTCTGAAAATGGAGGTGGTGGAAATTCCACCACCCTGAGGCAGGGACTCTGTGACGTCACCCACACTTCCGGCCGGAGTTTTAAAGGGCCAGACTCTAACTATTCCCGACCGGGTACTTTCTGGTCAGGAAAGTTGATTTTTTTCCCGTTTCTCGTCTTGGATCAGATCAGCAGGAAATCTGTGGGGTCTCCAACTACCGGATAGACAGAGTAGGGATTACCCGTATGGGGTGCTTTGAAACTAAACCTTAGAAAGCAGAAATTCTTAACCTAGTGGAAAATAACACAAAAGTAGGGAGGAGAGACAGTACAGTGGGTAGGGAATCTGCCTTGCGTGCAGCCAACCCAGATCAATCCCAGCATCCCTTGTAGACCCCGAGTACCATCAGCAGAATTCCCGAGTGCAGAGCCAAATGTAAACCCTGAGCATCTCCTGATATGGTACACAAGCCCAACCAAAACAATAATGAAAAACTTTCACTTGCAAACCCAACCCCGTGCAGGGACTAAGACACGGGTGGCCCCGCCCCACCACGGCAGTCAATAAAGGAGAGAGGACAACGGGGTCTTCTGCTGCAGATGGCCCTGCCCGTGGAAGTGAGTCTGAAGGTTCTACTCGTGATGCCAGGGCCAAGGGCTCCTGACAGGGCCGAGCACAATCCAGTGCTGGCAGGTTCGGAAGGGCTAAGCTGTGCCCACTGCAGGCCCTGTAGCCCCGCACCCACCCGCCTCGGACCATTCCAGAGCTGGAGGTGATCCTGGCCAAGGGGAGCCCCCGTGATCACTCGCTCATACCCGCGACCCCTGAACCCCGGCACAGCCCCCACTGCACCGCCCAAAGCCTCTGGATCCCTGAAAGCCTTTGCCACATCTCAGAAACCACCTGGATATTGGAACCAGTGAAAAACAAGCGCGACCTCGCCCCCCCAAGCTGGTGGGGCCTTGCCTTTTACAGTGCAAAGATGGCGAGGCACGGGGCACTCCCAGGAGGTCGCTCCGGTCCTGCCACAAAATCGGCCTTCACGCCGGGCTTCAATTCCTACACTACCCAGGACACTAACGGCAGACAGAGCCAGGCAACCACAGCTAGAATTGACAGGATTCCGGAAGGGCCCTCTGTGATGTCACTTCCGTATCTGCCAGGGGCCTTAAAGGGCCATGGCTCAGATTTAGAGAACCCAGGTGAACTGGTGGTGCAAGGGGAACAGACTAAATAAAGGAGTGGAGAGACAGCTGATGGGGCGGTGGGCCACAGAGTGGGGAGCTGAGGAGGAAGGAGAAGACCCCTGATCCTGTACTGGTCAGTTAAACATTGAACCAATGCTATCACAGTCCCTCAGGAAAAATGCGGGTAGGTTGATTGAAGGTAAAACAGGCAGGTAGGTACAAGGCACCTGATGCTGGGGAATTAATCAAGATGGAGTGAGAGCAGTGACTCCGAAGCCAGCCCTGGAGATGCAGAGAGGAACTGGCCTAGCAGCAGCCCAGAGAGCTGGACAGACACTGGAAAGGGGAAAAGGCTGGAAGAACACAGTCTTTCGAAAAAAGCCCAACCACTGGATTCTAGTCTACAAGGGAAGATATAGGATGCTGGGAATCGAACCTGGGTTGGATGCGTGGAAGGTAAATGCCATACCCGCTGTGCTATCGCTCCAGCCCCCAATCCATCTACCCTATTAAAGAACATTGCCAGGGCCATTCTCGTAAGCTAGCTTTTGGAAATATACATCCATAATCCGCATGAACGTCTGAAATAATATCTTGAATGCTATGTATGCAGAGAGAAGATAAAGCAGGTAAGGTGCCTGTAAATATGGGCAACCTGTACTCCAACCCCACTATCCATGATGTGCGCAAACTCTCGCAGGGATGGAGCCCTGAGCTGATAGCCAGGTGTAGGCCCAACCACAGTCCCTCAGGCATAAAGCAGGAAGGTCTAAACAATGTTTGGCTCATTTTTGATTTATGATTCTCGGCAACACTGTGGTTGATATCTTCCATAAACCCCTTCAAAACAGGGCCTCTGAGCCAAGACAGAACCAGAGCAAAGACTAAGACAATGGCGAATCTTAGCAGTCCCGAGTGAGGGGCGATTATGCATGTATGCATTTAAGTTACTAAAGACAAAAAGCTAAAACTGTTGTTAAAAAGTCTTGGATTAAAATTGATGAGAAAACAAATGCGTAATATCAAATAGATGCAGAAAATAAATTTATGTGAATATTGTTATATCTGAAAGATAGTACTGAGAGTATTGTGCCTGCATGGCAGAGCCTGGCAAGCTCCAAGTGGCTTATTCAATTTCCCAAAACGGAAACATTGATGGATCTCTTTCATTGGGAATGAGGAGTAAAGGGAGGCTGCTGAAATCTCAAGGCTAGAACAAATGGAGACGTTTCTGGCGCCCGCTCAAGCAAACCGAGGGACAATAGGATGACAGTAATACCTACTTATATTTAAGAGGTATTACCTATTTATATTTACTTCTTGGAGCGATATCACAGTGGGTAGGGCATTTGCCTTGCACACAACTTACCAGGATTCGATTCCTCCATTCCTCTCGGAGAGCCTGGCAAACTACCAAGAATCCCATCCCCATGGCAGACCCTGGCAAGCTACCCATGTCATATTTGATATGCCAAAAATAGTAACCACAAGTCTCACAATGAAGGCGTTACTTGTGCAGCTCGAGCAAACCAATGAACAACAGGACGGCACTGCAGTACAATGCAGTTTTATTTAATCACCTTAATCCGGACTTCCATCACCTAGTCCCATTATTTACAAGTTAACATACATGAAATCCAAATGCCGGGACACTGCTATGGCTGATTCCCAAGTGAGAAACAGCAAGTACCTTTCCCTTATAGTAATGATGTCACTGGAAGTTTGTCACACGCTACCTAGATTATTTGCTTCTTGGCTGCAATTTGCAGTCCCCTAACACTCCTGGTCCAAACAAAACGCTGGGGGTGCTGTTCTGAAGGGATCGACTCATGGAGTGTGCAGGTATGCAAAGGTCTTCCGACACTTAAAAACACAAGATTTCTCTCTGGTATATGTGGCTAGTAAGGGTTACAGGGTGAGTGAAGGCTTAGCACATTCCTTACATGTATAAGATTTCTCTCCACTATGACTTTTTAAATGCATAGTAAGGCTAGAGGGCAGTGAAGGCCTTACCACAAGTCAATAATATGGTTTCTTTCTGGTATGATTTTTTTATTTGCTTAATAAGACGCCAAGTCTGAGTGAAGGCCTTCCCACAGTCCTTACAAATATACAGTCTGTCTCCAAGATAAATTTCACTGTGATTCTAAGGCATGAGGGCATAATGTAGGCCTTCCCGCATTGCTCACATATGTAAGTTTTCTTTCCAGTATGAAGATTACTCTGTGTAATAAGGAAGAGTGAATGTGTTCCCACAGTCCTTACAAATATATGGGTTGCCCCTAATTCATCTCAAAATAGGTAAAAGTGACTCGAACCTGAGGCCCTTTGCACCAACTCCCTGGGACAGATGCATACCCAGAACTGCACACACAGCAGTGTGTGTACGTGAGACTGTGTGACTGAGCAGACGAGTCTCTCAGAGCTGGAAGGACAAAACAGGGCAAACGCCATTCCTGGGGCCTGAGACATTTGTAGCCATCAGTGTACATACATACCCCCGACACCTGGGTTCCCCGGATGCCTCTCAGGCATGAATCTGGAGTAGAGAGCCAAGAGGGAAGCCCTGAGTACCTCCACTGTGGCAAAAAAAATAAATAAACATGAAAGAAACCAAAGCATCAGGATGGAGTAACATGACAGTGGGTCTAAGGACAGTGCGTAGGGCTGGTGATACCGCCATCCCATATGGTCCCTCTAACACTGCCAGATGGAATCCTGAATACCGAGCCAGAAATAACCTCTGAGAACTACGGGGTATGGCCCCTCCCCTTCAGAAACTACCAAAACAAAACAAACCAAATTAGTGTAATCAGTGTTGGACCCCTGGTACCCCATACAGTCCCTGTCCTGACAAGGAGTGATCCTTGAGCACCACTAATGTGGCTCATTCAAATCAACATAATAAACAACAAAAAAGTGGCCTCAACCAGAGAGCCGGTCATCAGACCAGGAGCCACATCCCATCTCTCCTTCCTGAAACTACCTGAGACTGTCGGCCCAGTGTGACCTGTCACTGCAGTGCATCATCTTCTCACTCTCCTGCCTGAGGACGGTGTAGCAGAAGGCGTGTCACCATCTCCTGCCTTTGTTTTTCCTGTGGATCAGAAGAGGCTCAGAGGAAAGAACTGAGCTGTGAGCACCAGAGAGGAGCACAGCCAGCTCCGCCCCCACTTGACCAGAAGTCCCTGCACTGGAGCCAGAACTTTAGTGACCAGATGGACACTCAACACCAGCTCACAGAACCATTCGCAGGGAGACAAAGCCAGATGCTCCTGCCTCTCTAGGGGACAGAGAAGTGGGTTGTGACTCGACAGTGTACTTGGACAGGAGCGCTCAGCTTAGCCTACAGGGGAGGAAACAATAGCCCTGCCCAAGCCCCAGGACTCCACCCAGGCCCCACAGGAAGGTCCCTCAGGCCAGGGACTAACTCTAAGGACAGGAGCTTCCACGCAGATGTTGTCCCTGCAGGCCCCAGTGACCACAGCCCAACTGGGGTTCTGCTGTGGGGGCACCCACAGGGCCTCTCCAGGGGACAGAGAAGTGGGTTTGGGTAAACCTTCAGCTGCCCTCTTGCAGAGTGGACAGGGACATGGGCCTGGGCACTTTCTTCCAGGGACCAAGGTGACTTCGGGGTTCAGGTTAGCCCCAGGCAGTCCCAGCTCTGACCTGCTGGCCCTGGCCTGTCCTGCTCATGATTCACTGGAATCCCGAGTCAGCACATCTGCATGGGCCTCATCCAGCACTCGCTCCTGCTGTGCAGGAATATTCCTGAAAACCACACCATGGTGTGCTGTATCACAAAATTATATAAACATCCAGGGCATTTACTATAAACCACGTTATGTATGTCTGACAACTGGAGCTTCTAGAATGAGTCTACTTTTAAATCATAAATACCGTATCTTAGGGACCAGGGTGCTTAGCACAACAGTAAGGCATTCACCTTGCAATTGGCTGGCCCAGGTTCAGTACCCGAGCACATATATGGGCCCCTGACCCCTGCCAGAAGTGATCCCTGAGCTCAGAGGCAGGAATAAGCCACAAACACTGCAGGGTCATCCCGTTGCTCATCTATTTGCTTGAGTGGGCACCAGTAACGTCTCCATTGTGAGACTTGTTACTACTTTTTTGGCCTATTGAGTTCACCACGGATAGCTTGCCAGGCTCTGCTGTGCGGCTGAGAGTATCTGGGTAGCATGCCAGACTCTGTGAGGGGGCAGAGGAATCGAACCAGGGTCGGCATTTGCAAGGCAAAAGCCCTACCCACTGTGCTAATGAAACAAAACAAGGACAAAAAGTACTCAAGTGTGAATTCGGAGGTGCCTTCCCCGGGTTTCCAGATGTGAAGAAAACTGAGCACCAAGAAGGAGCACAGCCATCCCCGCCCCCATTTGACGGTAGGTCCCATGGTAGGACGCATTCAATGTTCCATCTCACCAGAGGCACAAAGAGACGGCGACCACAACAATTGATAAACAATGGACCACGGCACAGTGGCCCTTTAATTCAGAACCGAACAACATACTTATAGAACATGTGAGAGTGTCTGAGGTACAGGACTGCATCTGTTGTGAGTCACCATTTACAGGTCAACCGTTTCAACATAGGCATTACTTTCTCGGGAATTAAGTCTACGAGACGTTCTTTCTGAGACTATACTGAGAAATTCGTTCAGGGACTACAAGCATCTTTCTTGCTTTGCTCTTAACCTGCTAGTATATATGAAATAATTAAGTTTACTTCTTATTAATATTTGCAGTTAATCTGGATACACACAGAAAGAAACATATCCTCCAAATCTTGCTTCTCTGGGGTCCAGGAGCTCAGGTAAAAGCTGTTTGGGCTTTTACCATAAATTCCACCTGGAGTCCTCGGGAAAGTTTAGCTTTTCCTACCCCATGGGGTCGGGTCTTTTAGGTCATGATGGCTTGTAACAATATAGTGCTTCATGATTTATAGACTATTGCATATTGAAGACAGGGGAGCTTTGCTGCTTGCCACAGGTCCATCCAGAGATTCTCTGTGTATTCAGCTTTCTGGGCTGTTAAAAACTACGGCAAATGAAGACTCAGCAAATTAATTATGACCAAGTAATTATGCCCAGGAGTATATATATTTCAACTCCCAAATATCAAGAGTACAGCTTTAATGGCTTTTCTGTTTTGAAGCAAAGAACATAGCTCGATAGTAATAGATTATAGATTATAGAGGAAAGAGAAATGCAAATCAATTACTACAGACACGAAGTCCAGAGTCACCAAAAGGTTTGACTTTATGAGTTACAGATAACCTTGGGGAGAGAGCTCATAAGAGCTCTATAACCTCCTGTAGCGGGAGGAAAACTGGCAATACACAGATCAAGCCTGAAACACTTGGTGTTAAAGAAAATTCTAGAGTGAAATATTTAAATCAGGTCCTTAAGCCCCTTTTCTATTTTTTTTCTAATTCTGCAGAAATCCATGTTTTCTCCTGAATACTATTACTCTTTCATGGCTCTTTCATGGCTCTCACATGCTGTACGTGTGTTTGTGTGTGTGTGTTTGTGTGTGCGCACTCACATGTGTGCATGCACATGTGTTTCATTTTTGGACCACAACTGGCAGTGCTCAGGGGTTATTGCAGCTCTGGGATCAGGGCTCAATCCTAGTGGGGCTCAGAGACTATATAAAATGCCAGATGTAGATCGAAGTTGAGTTGGCTGCTTGTAAGGAAAGCACCCTACTTGCTGTACTATTGCTCTGGCCATTTCTAATTGAATTATTTTCACCACATCAGGAGTGAGCCTGAGCAAAGCTTCCAAAACAACACCACCCACCCCAGAAAACAACTATTTCTCTTAAAAAAAAAAAACCAAAACTTTAACCCCACTACTCATCATAACAGTTAGGGGTCATCTGGTCAGGAGAGGTATTATGCAACTGGACCTTAAGAAGCAGAAATTCTTGACCTAGAAAAAAAAACACAAAACATGGAACCAGAGACAGTGAAGCGGGTAGGGAACTTGCCTGCAGCACATGCAGCCAAACCAGATCGATCACCAGCATCCCATATGGTCCCCAAGCACCAGCAGCAGGAATTCCCGAGTGCAGAGCCGAGAGTAATCCCTGAGCATCTCCGGATGTGGTACACAAGCCAAACCCAAACAACACTGAAAACATGTCATTTGCAAACCCCACCCACCAGCAGGAACCCAGTGACCGGGTCACCCAGCCCCATCACGACAGTTAAAGGACTGGGTCTCCTGCTGCAGGGGGGCTGGGGCCCTGACCTTCAAAGTGAATCTAGAGGTTCTACACTAGTGGCACCTGGACCAAAGGCTCTGGAACAGGGCCAACTCAGTCCCATGCTAGGAGGTTCGGGATGGCCAAGGCCCACCCTCTGCAGGTCCTGCAGCCCCCAGGCCTGAAGCCCCGAGCTCAGTCCTGTACCCACACGCTGCTGAACCTTTGTAGAGCTGGAGGCGATCGTGTCCCAGGGTACCCCCATGATCACCCACTCATGCATGCGACCCCTGCACCCGGGCATAACCCCCATTACAGCCACAAAGCCTCTGTGTCCCTCAAAGCCCCCACCGCACCTCAGGAACCACCTAGTTATCAGAAACAGGTGAAAAACAAGTACAAAAGGACCCCCTGAGCTGGTGCAGCCCCACTGCTCACAGTGCGGAGACAGGGAGACGCATTATACTCAAGGGACTCCACTCACGTCCAGTCCCAACATTGCTCTAACAGAGCTGAAATGTGAGGATGCTCTACTGGAAGGTTCCTGAAGGTGGCGGCCTTTTGCACAGTCACCCCAGGGACATCACAGTCACTGCTCCTATGAGCACTGCAAAGAGTAACAACTGAGCACAGAACCAGTGGGACCCAAAGGAGTGACCCTGCTTAAAGCCCAAAACACCTTACATACACCCCCAGCACCGAACAACCCATGTTCTAGGGAGAAGAGGACACTGAATGTCCAGCCATCAACTGAAAGCTGTATGTGCCCATATGAGCCTGTAGGACTCTGAGCACAGTTTAAGGTTATTGCACATACCTCTCAAAGCAGGTAAAAGTGTCTTGAGCCCAAAAGTCCGAGATCCTTTGCTCCGTCTCCATGAGACCGAGGCATGCCCAGAACTGCAAACAGCAGCGAGTCAATGTGAGACTGTGTGACAGAGCAGGTGAGGCTATCCACAGGAGCAAGGGCAAAATGGGGGAAACACCTAACCTGGGACCCGAGTCACTCTAGCTGCCAGGGTGCAAATTGGGCCAGCACACCGGGGGACCTGTTATGCGTATCAGGTCAGAATCCTGAGCACAGAGTCAAGAAGGCCTTAGCACCTCCACTGTATTACAAAAATAAATACGAAAGAAAACAAAGCAGCAGGATGGAGTAACAGGACAGCAGGTCGGGCTGGTGAACCCAATCGTAACACATGGTCCCGCAAGCACTGCCAGGTGCAATTCCGGGGTGCAGAGCCAAGAGTAATCCCCAGAGTCAATGGGTGTATCCTTCCAAAGAAAACAAAAAATCCAGATGCCAGCCTTCGAACCCCAGGATCCCCCATGGTCCCTGAGACATGTGAGAACTGATCCTTAAGCACTGAGGTATGAGTACCCTTTAAGCTGGGTGTGGTTCAAAAGCCAAATACAACTGACTCAAATGTGGGTTCATACAGAAAAGAGCCCGGCCCTCCAACAAGGAGGCACATGGCAGGGTCCTTCCTGAACAGCTCAGAGACATTCAGCCCAGGAAGCCTCCTCTCACTGCCTCGTTTCATCTTGTCACTCTCCTCCTACCTGGGGACGGTGTGTCTGATGGCATGTCAACATCTTCTCCTACCTGTGTTTTTCCTGAGTATCAGAGACCTGGAGGAAAAGTCAGAGTTGTGAGCACTGGAAAGAAGCACAACCACCAGCTCTGACCAGCAACACCCTCAGGCACCAGCTCACAGACCTGCCTTGTGGAAACTGCCTGATGCTTCTGTCTCCCCAGGAGAAGCAAAATGGGTTGGCATCTGTGCTGCCTTTCGCAACACAAGCTCTGGGCTTGGCTACAAGACAGAAAACTCAGCCCTGCCATGGCCTGGGGACTCCTCCCTGGGACCCACAGAAGGTTCTCACAGGCCCAGCCAGGGGCAGATTCTTAGAAGAGGAGCTCACGCGCATCAGCTCCCCCTGCAGGCCAACATTCGGACTGCACCCCCTGCAACCAAAGCCTGAAATGCTGCTCTATAAGGTAGGGGATGAGGGGAGTCCCTCAGTCCCTCTCCTATGAAAAACAACTTTCTACAGATGTTCGCGCGCGCACACACACACAACCTTTACGCGCTATACTTTCTACACATACACACATACCCTTTACCTGCAGAACTCACCTCATAGCCAGGGGTCTCAGCAGAGCTTGCAACTTGATGTGAAGAAGCAGAAATTCCTGTTTCAACAGAGTGTAAAGCTGTTACGATGCTTGCCTTGCTGACACCAGACAATCCTCTGCATCCCCACAGCCCCCAGAGCACTCCAGGAATAATATCTGAGTCGAAGTTCAGAGTAAGTCCTCAGGATATCACAGGGCATAACAGCCCTGATTCCCCAAACCAAAAATAGCCCAAAAGAAAACTATCATTGGCAAAACCCAGTCACCTACAGATCCACTGATCAGGATGCCCCATCCCACCAGGGCAGCCAATAAAAATGTAGAACAGGAACAGGATCTCTGGCCATTGGGTGTGATGCGACTCTGCCCCACAAAGGGAATCTTGAGATTCTACAGCAGCAAGAATGGAGCCAAGTTTCCAACATGGTCAGCTGGAAGGGTTTGATGGCCAAGAGCCCACCCTCAGCAGGTCCCTCACCCCGAAGGCCCGCAGCCCCCGCCTCAGCTCTGCGACACCCGCCACTGCTCCATCTCAGAGCTGGAGGTGATTGTGGCCGCAGGAGCCCCTCAGGATCACACACTCACACCCTCGACTCCTGCACCCCCGAAAGCTCCGCCGTGCCTCAGGGACCTCCTAGATATCAGGGAAAAAGTGAAATACAAGTGCAAAAGTGCCCCCCAAGCTGTTGGGGACCCGCAGCTCAGTATGGAGATGGGGAGGTGCCTGTCACTCATGGGAGTCTGCCCCCGTCCTGCGAAAAAATCGGCCTTCAGAGGGCCACGTGCTCACCGGGGGCCCACTTTGTCCTTTACCCAAGTGAACAATGACAGTCTCACCCATTTCCAGGAATAGAATCACCAGGAAGGCCCCACTATGATGGCACTTCCGTTTCAGCAAGCAGCCTTAAAGGGCCAGACTCCAAATGTGCAGAGAACCATTTTCCCCACCCAGCTGAATCTGTGGCTCAAGGGGGTGGGCTCGCATAAAGGGGTGGAGAGGCAGCTGCTGGAGTGGCCTGTCACACAATTTGGGCTAGTGGGGAGTAAGGAGAATCCTCTGATCTTGTGCTGGGCAAAAAATGCTCTCACACAGTTCATCAGGAGAACCACAATGGGCTCACTGAAAGGAAAACAGGCAGATAGGGAGCGGGGTGGGACATGGGACAATGAGTTTCTGGGGAAGTCATCTATCAAGGTGCGGTGAAAGCAGAGAGCCCCAAGCCAGCGCTGAAAATGCAGAGAGAAACTGGCCACACAGCAGCACGGAGAGCTGGAGAGATTCAAAAGGTCTGAGAAACTATCAAAGGCTTCATCCCAGAATGTCATGACCCCACAGAAATGAATGCTCAGATTAGTTACGAGGAAGAGGGTACAGGTCAACACCTTGTATCCATGATAAAAATCCTAGAAACTGCAGAAAAGGAATGAACAGGGCTGGAGTGATAGCACAGTGGGTAGGGCATTTGCCTTGCATGTAGCCGACCCGGGTTCGATTCCCAGCATTCCGTATGGTCACTTGAGCACCAACAGGGGTAATTCCTGATTTCAGAGCCAGGAGTGACCCCTGTGCATCGCCAGGTGTGACCCAAAAGCCAAAAAAAAAAGAAAAAGAATACCAAAATCTCCATTTTCTATATGCCCATATTGGAGCCTATCTAAGATTCCCAGCATTCCGTATGGTTGCCTGAGCACTGCCAGGGGTAATTCCTGAGTTCAGAGACAAGAGTGACCCCTGTGCATCACCAGGTGTGACCCAAAAGCCAAAAAAAAAAAAAAAAAGGAATACCAAAATCTCCATTTTCTATATGCCCAGATTGGAGCCTATCTGAGATACAATACTCGGGTTTAAGAGATTTACTGCTTTATGCTGAAGACTCCCAAGAATCATTAGAAGTGAACCCATGCTATGAAATAGCGCAGTAGCTAATGGGGTGAGACCAAAAGCAAAGAACTTCTTAAACCGAGAGCAATAGTAAAGCTGGGAGTGTGTTTGCCTTGCATGTGGCTGACCCTGGTTCAATTCCAGGTATTCCGTATGGTCCACTGAGCACTGCCATATGTAATTCCGAAGTACAGAGCCAGGGACAATCACTGAGCATAGCCAGGTATGACCCAAATTGCCAAAAAAGAAAAATACAAAAGAAAATGAACCTGTCACCAGAATGACAGTACAACGGGGCAGGCACATACCTGATATACAAATATGGATTTCATCCTTGGCATCCGTATGGTTCTAGAGCACTGCAGGGAGAAATTCCCAAACATATACTCAGGGGAAATCTGCGTATTGACAGGTGTAACCCCCAAACCAAATAAAACCACAACGACAAAAAAAAAGTAGTTGCAAGCCTGGTGCAGTCGTATAGTGGGTAAGGTATCAGCCTCCTAAGCAGCAGACTGGGTTAATGCACAGCACCCCTATGGACCTCTAAGCACTGCCAGAAGTGATCCTTCAGCACAGAGCCAGGGGAAATGTGGACACGAGCCCTGAATCAAAACCCAAAGCAAAAACCAAAATGAACACACTCAAGTGAAGGGTAGCTCAAGAGCTATAGTAATTCAGCAATAGAAGGGAACTACTTAGAGGAAGGTGAGCGAGAGTATGGGGCATAGGGCGCTTGCCTTGCATGAGTCCAATTCGAGTCAATCCCCTGAATCCCATTTGGTTTAATTATTTTTGTTTTCTGGGTCACACTCAGTGATGCTCAGGGTTGTTCCTTGCTCCACACTCAGGAATTACTCCTGTCGGTGCTTGGGGGACCATGTGGGATGCTGGGAATCAAACCCAGGTTGGCCGCATGCAAGGCAAAAGACCTACCCACTGTGCTATCACTCCAGCCCCACCTGAATACCATGTGGACCACAGAGTCCAGAAATGTGTTCCCTGAGACGGATCCAGGAGTAACCCCTGAGTACCTACAGGTGTCGCAAAATAAAAAAAAATAGAAAAAAAAGAGAGGACCACAAGAAACAGTGGTCCCTACACCTGTCTAACATCCTGTCCATCAGAATCCCAGTCCTTTCTGAACTCACAGGAGCCCCCGTGGATCTGTCCTGGCAAGTCGGTCCCACATGGCTCCTAGAGATAGCCTGCAGGTGCTGGCAGGTCTACAGCATCTTGTCCTTGCAGAGCTTCCTCTGAGAGGTGGCACACAGGCACCTCCTTCTTTGGGGGTGAAGCTTATGGCCACATCAGGGAACATTCTGAGTCCAGTACACAGTGGCGCAGTAGTAAGGGCCTCTGCCACCCTGCTGTATGTAGTGGGAACGGGAACCCCACGGCCATAGAGGGACTCAGGGCTAACAGTCTCAGGAAAAACCATATTACATGTGCAACTCCGGTGGATGGGCCCAGAGATCACTTAAGGCAACTAAATTGGGTAAAATATGAGGGAGCTATTATACTAGAGGTTTCAAGCGAGTCTTTCACATAAAAACCCAGGATCAGTTCCAGCACCACTGTTCCATTGAGCACTGTAGAGAGGAATATATGAGCACAAACCAAGCAGGACCCCGAATGTGATGCTGGGTTGAAGCCAAAACCACTAAACACACACACCCTGCATGTCACAGCCCATGATCACTAGGGACGAGAACAGGACACTCAATGTCCAGTGAGTGTCTCAAAGCTGTGCAAGGAAATGTGTGCCACAGGACTCTAAACTAAGGGTTCAGGGCTGCCCTCAATCCCTCTCAAAGCAGGGAAGCGTCTTGGTCCAGAAGCCCTCTGCAGGCCCAAGAGACCCTTTGCTTCAACTCCCTGGAAACACCACATGCCCAGAACTGCGCACACAGCAGCAAGGGAATGTGAGACTGAGCAGGCGTCAGTTCCAAAACATTATAGGTGCGGGGCCGGAGCGATAGCACAGCAGGTAGGGCGTTTGCCTTGCACGCGGCCGACCCGGGTTTGATCCCCGGCATCCCATATGGTCCCCCAAGCACCGCCAGGAGTAACTCCTGAGTGCAAAGCCAGGAGTAACCCCTGAGCATCGCTGGGTGTGACCCAAAAAGCAAAAAAAAAAACCAACATTATAGGTGCAATGTTGAGTACTAAGCCAGAAGTGACCCCTGAGAATCATAAGGTGTGACCCTCCCATCCCATCACCTCACCTCACCTCACCTCACCTTACCTCAGAAAACAAACCTGAACAAATCAGCCTATTATGCCGGCACATCAGAAGGTTCCCAAGACCTGGCATGGGGGATGCTGGAGCACTGAGCTGCAAGTACTCCTTGAGCATCCTAGGTATGGCCCCCAAACAAAAATTCAACAAAACAAACAGGGACAAATACGTCGTCAAACAGCAGAATATTGGGCACTCCGACCACATCAGGAGTCACTCTAAGCAAAGCTTCCCCAGCACCACCAACAACCCTGGAAATCAACTATTTCTCTGTAAAGAAATCCCGAAACTTTAGCCCCATTACTCACCACAACAGCTGGGGTAGTCTGGTCATGGAGGGATTACATATGTGGGGTGCTTTGCAACTAAACCTTAGAAAGCAGAAATTCTTGACCTAGAGGGGAAAAAAAACAAAAGGTGGGAGGAGAGACAGTAAATCGGGTAGGGAATTTGCCTTGCATGCAGCCAACCCAGACAAATCCCCAGCATCCCATGTAGGCTGGAAGTACCATCAGCAGAATTCCCGAGTTCAGGGCCGAATGTAAACCCTGAGCATCTCCTGATATGGCACACAAGCCCAGGTGAAATATAATGAAAATGTTTCACTTGCAAACCCCACCCCCCACAGGAACCAGGACACAGGTGGCCCCGCCCCACCACGGCAGTCAAAGGACAGAGGACAACTGGGTCTCCTGCTGCAGATAGCGTTGCCGGTGGAAGTGAATCTGAAGGTTCTACACTCGAGATGCCAGGGCCAATGGCTCCGGACAGGGCCGAGCACAGTCCAGTGCTGGCAGGTTCGGGAGGGCTAAGCCCCGCCCTCTGAGGCCCCGTAGCCCTGCACCCACCCGCCTCAGACCCATTCCAGAGCGGGAGTCGATCCTGGCCAAGGGGAGCCCCCCTGGTCACTCGTTCACACCCGCAACCCCTGCACCCCGGCACAGCCCCCACTGCACCGCCCAAAGCCTCTAGATCCCTGAAAGCCTTCGATGTACCTCAGAAACCACCTGGATATCCGGAACGAGTGAAAAGCAAGCGCGACGCCCCCCCCCCCCAAGCTGGCAGGGCCCTGCCCCTCAAAGTGCAAAGACCAGGAGGCGCGGGGCACTCCCGGGAGGCCGCTCCAATCCTGCCTCAAAGTCTGCCTTCACAGCCTTCCTGCCAAGCCTGGCACCAATTCCTCCTCAATCCACAAGACCAATGGCGACCGGATCCAGGCAACCACAGCTAGAATAGAAAGGATTCCTGAAGGGCCCTTTGTGACATCACATACACTACTACCAGGGGACTTAAAGGGCCATGGTCCAGATTTAGAGAACCCAGGTGAACTGCTGGTGCAAGGGGAACAAACTAAATAAAGGAGTGAAGAGGCAGCTGATGGGGCGGTGGCCACAGAGTGGGGAGCTGAAGGGGAAGGAGAAGACCCCTGATCCTATACTAGTTAGTCAAACATTGAACCAATGCTCTCCCAGTCCCTCAGGAAAAATGCGGGTGGGTTGACTGAAGGTAAAACAGGCAGGCAGCTACAACGCACCTGACGCTGGGGAATTAATCAAGATGGTGTGAGAGCAGTGACTCCGAAGCCAGCCTTGGAGATGCAGAGAGGAACTGGCCTAACAGCAGACCAGAGAGCTGGACAAACACTGGAAAGGGGAAAAGGCTGGAAGAACACAGTCTTTGGAAAAAGCCCAACCAATGGTCACTTTCCTACAAGGGAAACCATAGGAGGCAGTTTCAGAAACACAATTTCAAATCCAGAAGATGGTGCAAGAGAGGTAGTACAGTGGGCTGGGCACTTGCCTTGGATGCAGGCTATCTGGGTTCACACCTCAGAATTCCGAATGGTCCCCTGAGCATCACCGAAGTGCAAGAAAGAAATAGCACTGTAGCACTGTCATCCTGTTGTTCATCAATTTGCTGAGTGGGCAACAGTAACATCTACATTGTGACATTTGTTGTTACTGTTTTTGGCATATCAAATATGCCAAATGTAGCTTGCCAGGCTCTGCTGTTTGTGGGAGATACACTCGGTAGCTTGCCGGGCTCTCTGAGAGAGGTGGAGGAAGCCAGAAATCAGTATATATACATTAGAAAAATAATTATTTTACAGGCAGAAAGGAAAACAGAATTTGCACTGATGATTAGTTACCAAAGTTGACCATTTTTATGGTTCAATTTATTGAAACTCTATGCATGTTTGGGAGCTTAAGAAGCAATCTCTTCGGCCAGAGTGATAGAACAGTGGGTAAGGTGTTTGCTGTGGACATGACAAGTCTGCGTCCTGTGCATGACAGCGAAGGCTGCAGCGTAATGGGGGCTCTTTCAGGGTCATGGGAATGAGGAACGTCATTGTTAGTATTTCTGGCATATCGAGTGCACCATGGGTAGCTAGGCAGGCTCTCACTTTATAACTTTCAAAATAATTTCACAGCTATGACTCTGATTAATCCGAATCACATCCCTGCAAAATTTGTGGGGGATATCCCCACTCTCCAGGTTACACAACATACACCCACCCAAAAGGACTCACAGAACTCCAGAACTAAATTTTTTAAAAAGGGGGAAAAATGGAAATATACAGCTTCTCTCCAGTAATGTTCCCATGACTAAAAAGGCATGAGAAATAATACACTTTCCACATTTCCCACATTCAATTTCTCTCTAGTATCACTTGTGCTGATGAAGGCTGTCTCACAGTCCTTACATTAATATGGTTTCTCTCAAGTGTGAATTCTCCTGTGAGTATACGTAAGTACTAAAAGTATACTACTACTGTATTATGCCTTATGTATGTCAGACCTTCCCAGACTCTTGACACACATAAGGCTTCTCTGCACTGTGAGTACCCATATGTGTTTTAAGGGCAGATGATTAAATGAAGGCCTTTCTACATGCCTTACATTTATAAGGTTTCTCGACAGTGTGCATTCTGTTATGTCTAGTCAGCTCTGAGTATTTGAGAAAGGTCTACCCACAGTCCTAACATACAAAAGGCTTCTCTCACAAATGAGTTCTCCTATGTACAGTGAGCACTGAGGATGAGCCAAACGCCTTCCCACATTCCTGACATTAATAAGGCATCTCTCCAGTATGACTTCTCATATGCTGAGTAATGACAGACTGCTGAGTGAAGGCCCTTCCACAAACTTTATAATTATGAGGCTTCTCTCCAGCGTGAATTATCCAATATAATGTAAGATACGAGAACATGCTGAAAGCCTTTCCACACGCCTGACATACATAAGCCTGGGATTTTTACTATGTACAGTAAGATACGTGGACGTGGTAAAGGTCTTCCAACACTCCTGAAATACAAAAGGGCTTCTCTCCAGTATGAGTATTCATATGCCTATTAAGGGCTGATAAATCAGTGAAGGCCTTTCCACATGCCTGACATTTATAAGGTTTTCGCCAGTGTGAATTCTCCTATGTACAGTAAGCACTGAGGATCTGCTAAATTTCTTCCCCCACTCCTGTCATATATAAGGCTTCTCTCCAGTATTAGTATTCATGTGCCATCTAAGGGCTGCAAATCAAATGATGAATCACAGTCTCTCTCCAGTGTGATTATCCTTGTGCACAGAAAGGCTTGAGTGATGAGTATAGACATTTCCACAGTACTGACATAAATATGGTTTCTCTCCAGAATGACACTTCGTGATGAAAAAAGTCAGAGGAGCAAGTTTAGGCATTGTCACAGTCCTGACACGAGTAAGTTTTCATTCCTGTATGAATTTCCCTGAGGACACTAAGTTGTTAGGACAAGGTAAAGGCCTCTCCACATTACTCACATGCATGAGGTTTCTCTGCAGTGTGAACTCTCTGATGTATAATAGGTTTTGAGGGGGAAGTAAAAGCTTTCCCACAGACCATATATAAAATGTTTTCTCTCCAGATTAGAATCTTTGCACTGACACACTGCGATGATGCCTGACTCAAAGTTTGTTCTCCCTGGTAACAATCCTGGGATTCTGCTACTGTGGGTTTCTAAGGGAACATTGTTGTTGGATGGGGCAGTCCATGGTGACATTTCTTATGCGAATGTCGGCATGTGGGACTCACTATAAACGGGGCTCCTCTCCCAAAGTCCTGGGGCTGCTGCCTTTTAGGGGTTTTGTGTCCAGATACTGAGAACAGACTGTGAGGAGCTTTTCCCAGGGCAAAGCTTCTTCACAGTAGGGTCGCTCTCTCCACTCTAATCTCCCTCAGAAGACATTAGGCCTGTCTCAACGTCCCCATTGGGCAGAGTGCAGGATTGGTGACTCTAAGACACTGTCACAGAGTGCAGAATCAGAGACATTCCACTGGGGATGACTGCTTCCCTGTACAATGCAGAGGAGGACTCCAATGACTGCTCCATTCCTTCATAGTCTCCCTGTCAAAAGAAACTGGGGTCAACATTTCCACCACGAGGAATGCAAATTCGGACAGGTGGATGGATGCTCTATGGGATGACCCAATGTTTCCACATCGTGGCTGCACTTAAATGAAGGCTACACAATCATTAATTTGTTTAAATTTTTCAACTCAATAAACAAATACATAAAATGGACATAAAACTGTCTGCGGAATGCCAAAGAAATATTTTCCAACAGAAATAAAATACACCCGAGTCTGGGTATGATTGTAGCACAGTGTGGAACCCCTGATCCATGTGATAAGGCACGGCTGCAACCCTACACAGCAAGATGGACCATGGGGGCCACTGAAAACATATTACCAGGAATCACTGACGGTGTGTCCCAGGAAACAGTGCTGAAAATGGAGCCCAGGTTTCCATCCAGTGGAAGGCAAGTCGGCCCCAATAATTTATGACTTATGGCAACAAAACTGTTCTATTAAACAATTAACTCTCCTGCCTACCTTCAATCCAGTGAAAAATCACAGTATTTCTTTGAAATTAAAGTTAGTAGGAATTGAGGTAAGAATGCTAGAACAGTGGGGAGTTCATTTCCACAGCATCTGGTGGACCCAGTTTGAACTCTGGCATCCCAGATGATGCCCTAAGCACTTCCCTGTGTTACTCCTCAGTGCTGAGCCTGAAGTAACTAATCAGCATCAACATGAGTGAATAAAAAAGCAAGAAATAATAATAATAATAACAACAATAACAACAACAACAATAAAATCCTTAGATTTTAAAAGGGCTGATTTTAGCACCCAGTATGACTAGGCACCCTCTACTCACAGGAGTAGGCTACAAACTTCCAACTTGCAGTGGCCAGACCTCCACTTTCAAGTTACATTCTTGTTCCAAAGAACTATCCTGCCAACATAATACTTATATTCAACATGCTGATCTTACCAACTCCCTCGTTTTTGGTGACTCAATTCCCAAATAAAATGGGTGCAGTGAAAACCCCTGAAACTGTGATTTCCTTTCTGAAATCAAACATAAAACAGAATGGAAGAGTTAGTAATTTTGGGGCTGGAGTGATAGCACTGTGGTTAGGACATTTGCCTTGCACAAGACCAACACATGTTCGATTCTCAGAATCACATAGCACTGCCAGCGGTAATTCCTGAGTGAAAAATCCAGGAGTAACCCCTGAGAATTGCTTGGTGTTACCCAACAGGAATAAAAAGAAAGAATCATTATTGGAAAGTATTTGAAGGACATCCATTGTGAGGAATGCTGGGAGCAGCTTGCGAATCCATGAAGGAGCGTTTTGGGTTTTGTTTTTTAACCAGACCTGGTGATACCTGGGAACATATGAGATGTCAGTGTTTTAACCTGTGTCTGCCATGTGCAAGGAAATTACCCTTCCTGCTTCATTAGGAAATAATAAAGTCTCAAATCAGCATTTTTTTCATAGGCTCATGCATTCACTATGTAAACAGTAAAGCAAAAGACACTTCTTTTTTATTCTTATTTTTTTGCTTTTTGGGTCATACCTGGCGATTCAAAGGAGTTACTCCAGGCTCTGCACTTAGGAATTGCTTCTGTTGGTAGTCAGGGTACTATATGGGATGCTGAGAATTGAACCTGGGTTGACCGAGTGAAAGACAAGTGCCCTACCTGCTGTTATATCACTCCAGCCCCACAAAAGATATTTCTTAGTGGATTAGATAGAATAGCAGGGACGGCACTTCCCTCACATGAAGCTGAAAGTGTCTGATCCCTGAGTACCACCAAAAGTAAGCTCTTAAAACTGCTAGGAAGAAACACTGAAAATTCCGAGGCCCAAAGCCAAAAATAAATTTAATGTACTGACAAAACATGCTAATGATCTGAGGGCAAAAAAAGCATGAAATAGAGAGAAGAGTGGTCACTAGATTCCCATGAAAGGGCACACCATCAATGCAGGCTATATGACAGACCGGTGAAGCACAAACAGACGGCCAATGGCTGTGAATCCCTTGAATATTCTACATATCAGACAGATAAGGAAAAATGACAACAAAGCCAAGAAAGAAAGAACAGGATCATTTTATGACAAACAGTTTGTGAAATTAAGGGCATCGGAAGCATGGCACAGACAACTGTATCCAGGAAATGAGGCCACCAGGGTCAGGAGCGTGACTCACATGAACTCGGGCATATGCACACTTCCCAGTGTCCGAGCCTCAAAGGGTCCTCAGACACTCACCTGCACACATGCCTCTTCTCCCCAGCCTCAGGGCTCCTCTTCAAGCCAGGAGATCACCTCAGGCTTCACCCCAGAACCGCTGTCCCTATAGAGAAATGATATTGGTGACAAGCCAACTCTATGTATCCCAAGCAAAATCAAGCTAATTCCTAAAAGAACTTGAACAGAAACTCCACTTCTGATATGCCCCAAATTGGTAGTTATCAGTCACAAAAATCCCAAGTTTTAATTTCAGTCTGAAATTGAGTTATGCGGAAGCCCCCCAAAAAGCAGAGGAAGTGACTTCAAGCACTGAAATACAACAGCAACTGGTGGCGTGAGTCCCTAAAAACAAAATGAACTCATACTCAGAGCGACAGTCCAGCAGGGCGGGCACCTGATGACACACAGAGAGAGGTTTGATCCCTAGCAACCATATGGGCCAGGAGCACTGGCATGAGAAATTTCTGAATATACGGCCAGAGTGATCCCTGAGCACTGCTGGGTGTAGGCCCCTCACACAATCAAAAGTGAAAACAAATAATAACAAATGAAGTTGCAAGCCAGGTACAGTAAAACACCTGCCATATAGGTGCTGACCCAGTTTAGTCCACAGCACCCCCATGGGCCCCTGTGGTCATACAAGAAGTAGATTCATTTAGCAATAGAAGGAACTATTCACAGGAAGCTTATCGATAGTACAGCACATGGGGGGCTTTCCCGTGCTCTTGACTGACCTAGGTTGATCCCAGGTAACATGGGCCAAATAACAGAAACAGAAAAGCAGAAACGAATATTTGAAAGCTATCAGCATTGCTGTCAATAACCTGACCCATCAGAACCATTGTCCCTGGGGAACACAAAGCCCAGCCCTGCTCCCAGGCTGCTCTTTCTAAAGGCCCGAAGGTGCTGGTAGCTCTCCAGCGGCCCTGAGCACATCAGCTGTGGGATAACAACAAATACGAGAGAAAAGAAGCGGTAGGTGGAGTTACACTACAGCGGGTCCAGGGACAGTGGGCAGGACTGTCAATCCCCACTGTCCCATCTGGTCCAGCAAGCACTGCCAGCTGCAACATTGAGTACAGAGCCAGAAGTAACCCAGGAGAATCACTCTTGTGACCCTCCCATCACCTCACAAAACAAAATGAATGCCATGGCACAGAGGTGTGGTGGGATGGTGGAGTATCGAGTGGGGGGATGGCAGGGATACTGGAATCATCTATGGTGGAGAATGGGTAGTGTTGGAGGGATGGGTACTCGAGCATTGTATGACTGAAACACACGCACGAATATATGGAAATCTGTTAACTGTACCCTCATGGTGATTCACTAAATAAAAAAATATTTTTTTGTAAAAAGAAAAATTTTTTTTGCATATATCAAAGTACAGTCACTTTGCAAATACAAGTACTATAAATGAAACGGATTTAAAGCACACAATAATTCCTGTCCTAAAATATAATGATCACTAAATGTTAAAATGAAAAAAAAAATAAAACTGAAGACAGTCTTGAGTCCACGCCACCCGATGGGGTCCCTGAGATCTGGTAGGAATAATTCAGCACTAAGATAGAAGTACTCACTGAGAACTGCTGGTTATGGCTAAATCCAAATACAAGGAAACTAACAGACAAGGACAAAGTAGTCTCAAATAGCAGAGAGTCAGAGCACTCAGGCCAGGAATTACATCCCAAGATTCCTTCCTGAAACCCAAGAGACAGGGAGCCTAGAAACCGGTACGTGCCTGTTACTGCATCATGTCACCATATTGTTCTCCTCCCACCTGGGGACAGTGTGTCAGATGGCACATCACCATGTCCTGCAGCTTCGGTAATTCCCAAGGATCAGCAGGTGGCTCTGTGGAATCACCTGGAAGAGAAGGCAGACCCATGAGCTCCAGATCGGAGCACAACTCATGGCCCTGACCGGAAATCCCCGCACTGGATCCAGAAAGGCCCTGACCAGCATCACCCTCAGCACAGCTCACAGACCCATGCAGAAAGACATTGCCAGATGTCCCTTCCTATTCTGGTGACACAGAAGTGCGTTGGAATCCATAATGCCCTTCGCTCTCAGGGAAGGTAAAGAAAGTAGCTGACATGCTGTCCTGTTCTTAGGGCTCTTGGGTTTACCCTAACTGAAAATTCTATAGTTTCTAAACAAACATATCTAGCTGAAAAGGTAAAAATCAGGTTCCGTAGTCATATCAATAAATCACAGGGAAAGGTGGGCACTGGCCTTGCACACAGCTACCCGGGTTTGACGTCCCTCATCCCTACAGTCCACAAAGCCCACCAGGAGTGATTCCTGAGTGCAGAGTCAGAAGGAAGCCCAGACTCTGATGGATGTGATCCCAAAGCAAAAACACACACTCAAGAAATGTGAGTTGTGTACTTAGTAGGAAAAAGCACATCTACTATCACAACTTTCTGGAATTTAACCAGAGTAAAAACATTTTTATGATTGCCTCAGTGATATCAGAGCACAGGGTGCCTGCCTGGCATGCACTTAAATCAAGTTTCAATCTCCATCAGACGGAAAGGGTCCCCACGTCTTGCATGGGGAGATCAATGAGCAGAAGCAGGAGTAACCCATTAGCATCACAGGCATGACCAACTGAAAATGAACCCATTATACTGTGGCAGTCTGCTTCCAAGGCAAGGGCCTGCACTCCTGGCCTATCTCTTACCCCAGAATTCAAATTCTATATAAATCCTGTGAACCCTCTGATAAGAACAGACTAGCATGCCAGTGGAGGCTAAGACAAGGTCCAACTGGTAGAGTTCATGGCAGGTCCTGGTGTGACCTGGCAGTTCCTGGTGAGACCCTGTGCTAAAAACAGGCTGTGATTTCCAAGGTTTGCATCTGTCCGACTCAACTTTATACCCTGATTCCCTGAGTACTGCTGGATCTGAGATCGCCATGCCCCTCACCTCTGAAAAAGGCATAGAGAAAGTCATCTGCCAGGGGCTGGAGCGATAGCACAGCGGTTAGGGCATTTGCCTTGCATGCGGCCAACACAAGTTCGATTCCCAGCATCCCATATGGTCCCCAGAGCACTGCTAGGGGTAATTCCTGATTGCAGAGCCAGGAGTGACCCCTGTGCATCAGCCAGGTGTGACCTAAAAAGAATAAAAAAAGTCGTCTGCCGACAGCAATGTGTGAGATCCAGCAATAAATCTCAAGGCTCAATTCTTTAGTGTGTTTTTGGGCCACACCCTGGGATGCTCAGAACTTACAGGTCAAGTTCTCACAGATTATGTAATTTTACTCATTCGGTTATGTGATCCTGTGTAAGAAAAATAGGCAGAACATACATCTGGCCCAAAAGAAATCTAAATGATTAAATTCTGTAATTTGGCTCAGAGACTCCAACCCCTTCATTACCGTCTTGCAGCCTCTTGTTGGAAGTTTTCCAGCAAGTTCACATCTAAGAACTTCCAATGATAGTCTGAACGGAGGGGCAGGAGAGAGCACACCGGGCTGGAGCACATGATGGCCACATGGAAGCTCAGGGACCTTCAGCGGTACACACTGTTCCTGCTAATTTGAACAGCGCAAGTCGCAGCCCTCAAGCACTGCCAAGGGTGCTGACAAATGCCAGCCCATCTGCTCAGCAAGCAGTTAGATACAGTCAGGGAAAGGAGCTCACGGTCTGAGCACATGCTTTGCTGTTGTGGAACATAGCACGGGTCCCCTCCATCCAGAGACACATAGATGGAGGGGAAAAGTCCTTGATCAACTACAAGTTTGTAGCAAAAAGGGGGAAACTAAAAGATGAGGTAGGAGAGAAGCCCACAACAGCCAAAAAGAAGTTTGGAAGCCATTAGGCAGTGCTCAGGGCACCCTATGGAGTACTGGGGAACAAACCCTTCAGCCGCATGAAAGGCAAGTGCCCAGTCTGCTCTCCTGTTGCTCAGATTTTCTTTCTTTTTGTTGTTTATTGGGTCACACCTGGCGATGCACAGGGGTTATTCCTGGCTCTTCACTCAGGAATTACTCCTGGTGGTGCTCAATGGACCATAAGGGATGCCAGGAATTGAGTGCAGGTCGGCTGCGTAGAAGGCAAACTTCAGTGCTATTGCTCCAGTCCCTCTCGGCTTTTCTTTCTTTGTGGTCTTTGGGGCCACATCTCTCAATGCCGAGACACTCCTATGGGGTATGGGAGGATTGAACCCAAGTCCGTCCTAAGCAAGACCAACACCATCTTTGCTGTACTAAGGCTCCAGCTCCTAGAGGGAGACCATTATACCCTAGTGCAACAGGTCCCAGCAAAGCCTGTTTCTGCAAATACTCACCAAAACAGAAGGGGGAGCCTCTGGTCCGGAAGAAGTACCACCATCAATGAGGAATTGCTGTGAAATCTGATAGGTGAAGAAGAAATTATATTTTGGGGGAAAATAATATCAGAGAGTTAGCAGAGATAGTACAGGAATAGGACGCTTTTCGTTCAAGCAGCTGAGCCTGGGTTAATATGCAAGAGCACATAGGTTTCCCCACCCCAGAACTGCCAGGAGACATACCTGAGCTAAGATCCAAGAGTGAGCCCTGAGTAATTGCCAGCTGTGGACCAAAAACTACAATTAATAATAATAGAAATTTAGTGGGTGGGGTTTTTGTCTTGCACGTGTCTACCCAGGTTTGATCGCTGGAATCCCACGTTTCCCTGAGCACCACCAGAAGTGATCCCTGAGTGCAGAGGTAGGAATAACCCCTGAAAACTGCCATGTGTTCCCTCACTTTAAAATAACTCTAAAAGTCATGTAAAACAAAGAAATAAAGGTGTGGTGACCAATGGTCATCCTAGATTGCATTATGGTACATCTTGGGGTACATTCTGGAAGTGACCAGCCTATTTCCTGCTACATTTGGTTGCACAATCCCCTCTGCTACAACACAGCCCAGATGCTACACCCATTTCCACATCTTCCAGCTCCGCATCTCCCAGCATCCCAAAAACGTACCGCAGGCGCATGGAACCCGGGAAAATCAAACTGTCAGCCACACACTCCTAGGTCCCCAGCTGTGCAGAGGGCAGTGCACTGGGAGAGCACCTGCCGTGCATGGGGCTGACAGGACTGAGCCTGACACTCCACAGGACCCTGAATGCTGCGGGATGTCGGTCAAAAATTATGAAACCAGGGGCTGGAGAGATAGCACAGCGGGTAGGGCGTTTGCCTTGCACGCGGCCAATCCGGGTTCAAATCCCAGCATCCCATATGGTCCCCTGAGCACGGCCAGGGGTAATTCCTGAGTGCAGAGTCAGGAGTAACCCCTGTGCATCGCCAGGTGTGACCCAAAAAGCCAAAAAAAAAAACAAACAAAAAAACAAACAAACAAAATAAAACAAAAAAAAATTATGAAACCACATTTTTATTAAAAGAGAGACTCGCCTCCCCCCTTTCCAGGGGAACCGACCCTTTGGCCCTAACCCCATAAACACCCCAATGACGGAAGTGACCCGCCACGGACCGGCCTGGAAACATTCCCGGGTGACTCCCGCCCCAGCCCTTGACCCCCGGGGGCTCCGAGTGTGCCTGCAGGAGCCAATGGGGAGGCGGCCGCGCATGCCCCGCCGACCCGCGGGGAAACTGGGAAAGCAGAGGCCCCTCTTGTCTCTCTTTCTCTCTGGTTGGGGCCTGAGCGACAGAGAAGCGGGGAGGGTGGGGCCTTGACCGACGCCATGGGGTACCCCAACCCCCGGAGGATCCCGTGCACAGACCAGAATTCGCCCAGAGCCCCACGGGGTGCGCTCATGCCTCTCCGGGACTCGTGCACGCCAGCAGCCCTGAGGTAAGTTCCCTCAGCAACCCCCTCGTCTCTCTGAAGGGCAGGAACGAACGGGACGAACCTCGGCTGGACGCTGGGGCCACCCAAGGCACGGCAGGGAGCGACCCGGCTGGGATCCCCTGTCTGTCCTGGGCACCCCCTTCCCCTCCAAGCTGCTCCTAGAGCTCTGACAATGGCTGCAGACTGGAAATTCCACCACCCGAAGGCAGGGACTCTGTGAGGTCACCCATACGTCTGGCCGGAGTTTTAAAGGGCCATACTCCAACTATTCCTGACCAGTTACTTTCTGGTCAGGAAAGCTGATTTTTTTTCCCGTTTCTCGTCTTGGTTCTGGTCAGCAGGAAATCTGTGGGGTCGCCAAGTACCGGATATACAGAGTATGAAGCCAAAGATATTATGTTTTCTCAAAGGGGATAAAATCCACAAGGATTTCCTTGCAAATACCCACCAGAAAGTGCCCCAACCCTAACCCCCAACCAACACCACAAACAACAATGCTCAGAAAACACTGGGTGTTAATATCCAGATATCATAATGTTTTCTGTTCATTGATCTGTTTCTGGGGGGCATGTTCTGTAGTGCCGAGCACTTTTCCCTGACTGCTCAGGGATCACTCCACACTGGGCTCAGGGAACCGTCTGGGGTTTTAACCATGGATCCTGGGTCAGCACCTCCCAGCTGGACTGTCCTGGTTTTTGTTGACATTGCACTGAACTTCCAATTGTTGCAGGAGCTCCAAATGTTCATGTATTCAGTTTACAGGAGTGAGCTAAAAACTAAGTGAATCCCATGCCCAGAATATGTTAAACTAATTTTGTGGGTGACCCAGAATCAGGTTTAGGAATTGGTGATTGTTAAATTATTATATGTATAATCAACATTCCTTTATATGTGTCTGTGTGCTCATAGCCTTTGGTGTTCTCACGCTGCTCCTAGCTCTGTTCTCAGCAACTCTTCAGACAGTACTCAAGTTCGACTATTCAATGAATTTAACTGGGATCTAAAATGGATCAACCACATGAAAGCAAAGTCCCTTCCCTGCTCTGTAATGAGTAGTCATTTAGTAGTTTGGTAGTGGATGAATTACACTGTAGCACTGTCGTTCAGTTGCTCCCCAATTTGCTCAAGTGGTCACCAGTAATGTCTCCATTCTGAGACTTCTTCTTACTGTTTGTGGCATATCAAATATGCCACGTGGAGCTTGCCAGGCTCTTTCAAACTGGCAGGACACTCTCGGTAACCTGCCGGGCTTTCCAAGAGAGACAGAGGAATCGAACCCAGGTCAGCCCCATACAAGGCAAACACTCTACCCACTGTTCTATTATGAAACAAAAATTAAATTCTTCAAACTTTGAACTTTTAGTCAAGAAGAACTGTAGAGTGCTTCTGCCAAGAAAGTCTCTTTTTTTTCAGATATGCTGATGTATTGTTCAGCTATAATTTGATGTTTCTTATAGTAGCACTGTCATCACGTTGTTCATCGATTTGTTCGAGTGGGCACTAATAGTGTTTCCATTCCGAGACTTGTTACTATTTTGGGTATATCAAATACGCCACGGGTAGCTTGCCAGGCTCTGCCGTGCGGGACGGAGGAATCGAACCCAGGCCAGCTCCGTGCAAGGCAAACGCATTCCCTGCTGTGCTATCGCTCCAGCACTGTATTAATTTTGTGAGGGGGGACATCAAGCAGTGCTCAGGGATGAGTCCTAGTGGGGCGCTGGGGGTCTATGGGGTGTTGGGGATGGATCCAGCTTTCTACTTCATACACAAGTGTCCTACCCACTGTGCTATCAGTAGGGCCCACAAAAAGCGCAAACTGTTGTTAAAATGTCTAGAATAAAAATTGGTGTGAAAACAAACACACACCTACACACATACCCTTTACGCACTATATTTTCTACACATACACACACACCCTTTACCTGCAGTACTTACTTCATAGACACACACACACACACACACACACACACACACACACACACACCCTTTCCGCAGTATACTTTCTATACATACACACACACCCCCTCCTCACCTATAGCCAGGGGTCTCAGCAGGGCTTGCAACTTGATGTGAAGAAGCAGAAACTCCTGCTCCAACAGACAGTAAAGCTGTTACGATACTTTCCTTGCTGACAACAGACAAACCTCTGCATCCCCACAGCCCTCAGAGCACTCCAGGAATAATATCTGAGTCGGGGACCAGAGTAAGCCCTCGGGGTATCACAGGGCATAACAGCCCCCCACTCTTCACACCAAAAATAGCCCCAAAAGGAAACTGTCATTGGCAAACCCCAGTCACCTAGAGATGCACTGCTCGGGATGCCTCATCCCACCAGGGCAGCCAATTAAAAAGGAGGACAGGAACAGGATCTCTTGCCATTGGGTTTGATGTGACTCTGGCCCTCAAAGTGAATCTGGAGATTCACAGCAGCGAAACTGGGCCAAAGCTCCAACACAGTAAGCTGGGAAGGTTGGATGGCCAAGCCCCTGCCCTCGGCAGGTCCCTCACCCCCAAGGCCCGCAGCCCCCGCCCTCAGCCCTTCGTGCACCTGGCACTGCCCCACCTCAGAGGTGGAGGCGGTCATGGCTGCAGGAGCCCCCCAGGACCACGCACTCACACCCTTGACCCCTGCACCCTGGAACAGCCCCCACTACACAACACAAAGCTCCACCGTGCCTCAGGAACTGCCTGAATATCAGGGAACAAGTGAAAAACTAGCGCGAAAATGCCCCCAAGCTGGTGGGGACCCGCAGCTCAGTGTGGAGATGGGGAGTCTGCCCCAGCCCTGCCACAAAATCGGACTTCAGAGCCCTGCTTGCTGGCAGGGGACCCACTTTGTCCTTTACCCAGGTGAACAATGACTCTCTCACCCCATTTCCAGGAATAGAATCACCAGGAAAGCCCCACTGTGATGTCACTTCCGTTTCACCAAGCAGCCTTAAAGGGCCAGACCCCAGATTTGCAGAGAACCACTATCCCCACCCAGCTGAATCTGTGGCTCAGGGGGTTGGGCTCGAATAAAGGGGTGGAGAGGGAGCTGCTGGAGTGGCCTGTCACACAGTGGGGGCTAGGGGGAGTAAGGAGAAGTTTCCTGGTCTTGTACTGGGCAAACAATGAAATAATGCTCTCACACAGTCCATCAGGAAAAATGCAAAGGTGGCTCATTCAAAGGAAAACAGGCAGATAGGGAGCATGTGGGGCACAGGACAATGAGTTTCTGGGGAAATCATCAATCAAGATGGGGTGAAAGCAGTGACCCCCCAGCCATACCTGAAGATGTAGAGAGGATACTGGCCACGTAGCAGCCCAGAGAGCTGGAGAGACACTGGAACAGGGGCAAAGGCTGGTAAGAACATCAGAGAGCACTGTCTAGTCAACACGCTACCCCTTGATAACACATGAGTAGTGGACTCTTGTCTACAAGAAAAAACCAAGAGACAGTTTCAGAACAAAATTTGAAACACAGAGAGAGAGTACAGTGTGCTGCCACCTGCTATGAACTTGGTTGAAGTGAGTTCCATCACTGGCATCCCAAATGGGGTCCGGGCACCACTTTGAGTGACCCTTAAGAACTGCCAGGTCTGCCACCAAACGAAAACATAGAATTAAACAAATAAAATGTAGCATGTGGACCAAGCCCAGAATGAAGGCATACATGAAGCTAACAGGCAGTAAAGCGGACTGATCATTTTGTGTCCTTGCTTGGCATTTTGGACAGATCTCAATGGTGTTTACCATTCTGGTGAATATTAGATTGTTGGAACTTTACATTTTCCAAACAAATGTTTGACCTTTCTTTTTCTCCCCCCGCTACTGCTGAATTGAGTTCAGTGGAACCTAGGTTTACCCTTTATTACTAGTAATCACACTTAAGTGTAATTTCCTACTGATATGGGGTGGATGTTGGCGAATCACTCACGTTCTCACAGTTTGTAAAACATCTGATTCAGGGGCCTCTGGATCATCTCAAAACCGGCAAATATCTTTCGATGCACAGTAAAGTCCATGTAAAGTGTCTCTATCCACCCTATTAAAGAAACTTGCCAAGGCCATTTTTCTAACTTGATACTTTCTGAAATTTTTTCCTTAATGATTTTCTAAATCTAATGAAAACCTGAATGTAGAGAGTGCAGAGATGCTGTAGCAAGTAAGGTGCTTCCCTGCATACAGCTGACGTCACAACAATCCCAGGACCATATAAGTTTCCCTGAGCCCCCCCCAATCATGGACTGCTGACCTCAGAGGCAGGATGATGTCCTGAGCACAGCTCAGTGACTTTCCCGAGAACATCGTACAGGAGGGCCTGAAGAATGGGGGTTTGTCTGTTATTCTAATTTCAAAGGTTTTGCTGCAGCATCATGGTTAATCTGTGTCATTAATCCCCCCAAACCAAACCACAGAGTGTGAACCAGGCCAGAGTCTGAACAAAGAATGAGACAGTGGTGAGTCTTGACAGCCTGAAGTGAGGGGAGGCTTTGGTACCTGTTTATTTAATTCTAATTTAATCACCTTTTTCCTGGCTTCTATCACCAAGACCCATTATTTACAAGTTAACAGACTCATCAAGTCCATATGCTGGGACAGTGACATCGCTGCACCCGAGTGATTACAAGAAAGCACCTTTCACTTATGTGCTGATGTCATGGGAAGGGTCTCCCACATTACCAGGATTATCTCCTTTTTAACTCCACATTGGGGTACCCCTACCTCCTTATACAAACCAACCATGTATTACTGAAGGGGATAGGGCATCAGTCATCAAGTCATCAAGTATGAATTTAACATTGTCTCCTAAGGCCCGAGTGGAACACAAAGGCCTTCCCACATTCCTGACATTCATAACATTTCACAGTGCTATGGATTTTCATGTCTAGTAAGGGATGAAGATTGAATAACGGCCTTTCAGCGTTCCCTACATAGATAAGGCTTCCCTCCAGTGTGAATCCTCAGATGCACAGTAAATCCTGAGTACAGAGTGAAGGCCTTCCCACATGTTTGAAATTGATGAGGTTTCTCTCCACACTGAACTTGCATATACCGAGTAAGTTGTAAGGACAGACTGATGGTTTTCCCAAATGTCTGACAGCTTGAGGATTCTTTCCACAATGAATTTTCCAGTGCTTAGTAACCATTAGAGACTGAGAAAAGGCCTTCTGACTAATTCCTAAAAAAAAGGTTTCTCTCCATGATGCATTTTCTTGTGCTTAGTAAAGGCAGAGGAATGAATGAAGGCCTTCCCACACTCCTGACATAGACAAGGCTTCTCTCCACTATAAATCCTCATGAGCATAGAGAGGGCTAAGGGTAGAGTGAAGGCCTTCCCACATAGCAGACACTGATGAAGTTTCTCTCCACTGTTTACTAAGATCCCCGGATTGAGAGAAGACATTTCCAAATTCTGTACAAAGATAAGGTTTCTCTCCAGTATGTATTTTCCTATGACTACAAAGGCTTGAGGAAAGACCAAACACCTTCTCACGTTCCTAATATAGAAAAGATTTCTCTCCAGTATGAAATGTTCTATCCTGATGAAGACTGGAGGTGCGAAAGAAGGCCTTCCCACATTCCTAACACATATAAGGTTTCTCACCAGAATGCGTTTTCATATGTGCAGTAAGGCTAAGGATAGAGTATTCTCACATATATAAGGTTTTTTACAGGATGAGTTTCCCTGTGATTCAAAAGGTCTGAGAGTCTAACAAAGGCTTCATGCCAGAATAACCTGACCCCAAGGAAATGAATTCTCAGATTAGTTACAAGAAAATACAGAAAAGGATTGAACAAGGCTGGAGTGATAGCACAGTTGGTAGGTCCTTTGCCTTGCAAACAGCGGTCTTGGGTTCGATTCTCAGCATCCCATATGGTATTCTGATCACCGCCAGGGGTAATTTCTGAGTTCAGAGCCAGGAGTTACCCCTTGGCATCGCGAGGTGTGATCCAAAGAAAAAGAATAAAGGAATATAAAAATCTCCATTTTCTATATGCCCAGATTGGCGTCTATTAGAGATACAATACCCAGAACCAAGTCAGTCATGCTTAAAACTCCCAAGAATCATTAGTAGTGAACCCACACAGTGAAGAAATAGCTCAGTGCCTAATGGGGTGAGACCAAAAGCAAAGAACTTATTGGACCCAGAGCAATAGAAAAGCAGGTAAGGTGTTTCCCTTGCGTGTGGCTGACCCTGGTTCAATGCCAGGTATTCCATATGGTCCTCTGAGCACCTCCAGATGTAATGTTTGGGGGATAAACCCCAACAAAAATAGTGAGTTCTGTGTTGAAACTCCAACAACAATATTGAGTTTTGTGTTGAAATATGGAATGCAATCAAGGTAATGAGAAAATGAAGCGAAATTTATCACTTATTCAGGTGGGGTGGGAGGGTTGGGAGTTGGGGGTCGGAGGAATACTGGGGTTTTTCGTGGTGTAATATGAACACTGGTGAAAGGACGGTTATTTGAGCATTGTATAACTGAGACATAAGCATGAGAACTTTGCAACATTCCACATGGTGATTCAATAAAACAAATTTTAAAAAATAAATAAAAAGAAGATAATAAAAATAATAATAAAATATAAAATATTTCCTTAAAAAATAAAATAAATAAAAGCTTCATGGTGATAGCACAGAAATTTGCTTAGAGACTACACCTCTTTCTTTTCCTCCCGACAGATTCTGGTTGATTATAATCCAGACTTTTTACATTACCAACTTCCAAGGAAGGCAGGAATGAAAGAGTTCACCAGGCTAGGTCAGATGCTGGCTAGCTGGAAGCCCTGGGACCTTCCATGGTATCCATTGTTCACCGGTAGCTCAAACATGGAGCAGCAAGCGGCTCCTAAGCACTGTCAGGTGTGGCCCCAAGCCCCAGCCCATCTGCTCCCTGAGTAGTGAGATAGACTCAGAGAGAGGAGCCCAGAGGGCAGAGACACTGTTTTAACATTGGGGATACGACATGGCTGCCCTGCATCCAGAGACACATGGACAGAGGGGCAGAGTCCCTGACCATCTCAAGTCTGTAGCAAAAAGGGCAAAACCACCACCACCAACAACAAAAATAGTTGTGATAACTCCACCCCCCCCAAAGAATCCTCAAGTGTCAAGACACATTCTATAATAATGGAGTGAGACCTTTTCATTGAGTGGTGGGTTCTTTGTGGTTTGGGCCACACGTGCTCAGAGCAACCAATAAAATGCGGGTCAACAAAATACAATACCATACAAATACAAAATAAAAAAAATACAAAATACCATACCTCCATTCCAAAAACTCTAGCTCCTTATTAATTTTTGAGAAACATTTTTTATTTCTGTTTGACTTCTGGAAATGTTCAGAGGACCCTATGGTGCAGGGATAAAACCCAGTTCTGCCAAATGGAAATGAAATGTCCGAACTGTTGTACTATGACTCCTGCCCTTTATTTATTTTCAGTTTTTATACTTGTGGGACAAAGATGGAGAGGACGACACAGGGGACCCTATGTGCTGGCGGGATTGAACCCTGGTCAACCAAGAGCAAGATAAATGGCCTCGTGGCTGTACCACTGCACAGACCCGTGGAGTGAGACATTTAAAACCTGTGGCAGTTGGTGCCTGGAAACCCCCTTTCTGCAAGTACTCACCCGAACAGCAGGGGGCGCCCTGGTCTGGGAGAGATGGACAGTGGGGACGGGATGGTGCTCAAAGGGTTGGCAGGTGAAGCAGCAATTTTTTTCTGGGACCAAATAAATTGATAGAGGATACCAGGGATAGGACAGTTGATGCGGCGCTTTTCATTTAAGCAGCTGAGTTGGATTCAATTTCTAAAGCGCAAAGGCTTCCCCCAGCACTTCCAGGAATGATGCCTGAGCTCAGATCCAAGAGTGAGCCCTGAGAATTGTGTGCAGTGGCCCCAAAATTACAATTGAAATAATAATTCACAATTTCCTGCACAAAGGGGCTGTAAATACAGTAAGTGGTGAGGTGCTTCTTTTGCAAGGTCCAACTCGGCATCCCAAAAGGTTCCTGAGCACTGCGAGGAGTGATGCCTGAGTGCAGAGCAGGAGAAATGAACCCACCCTGATGCGTCCCCCACCTCCACTCTGTGCTCCGCATCTCCCCGGGCCCCCCACAATGTACTGAATGTGTTAAACCATGTGAAAATCAAAATGCGTCCCCAGATTCTTTTGAGCCCCAAGGACATGAAGTTGGGCCCCCTCCGCACCGAGGGCGGAGGTCAGTAAACCTCAGGAATGGAAGGGGCCACAAAGGGTCCGCCTGGGATAGTCCTGGAAGACCCCACCCCGCCACTGTGGCTGCCACAGGCGCAGTAAGTGTCCCGGCACTGGCGCCCACACGGCGGTGGCTGCACGCGGCCCCCAGACCCGGGGACACTTTCCCTTGGGCGGGGTTGGGGGGAACGTTGGTGGGGAGGGCGTGGGCCCCACAGCCCGACACCCCCGAGGGGCCCGAACTCTGGCTGTTCCCGTTGTTCCTAAGTTCAGAGACACGCTTCTCCATTCAAACTCCGTCTCCCGGGGACCAGGCGCCCCCTCAGCCCACCCAGGTCCCCTTCAGGGTGGGGCGGGGCAGGGCTCGGGATGCCCCCTGGCGGCCAGCCAGGTTGGAGCCCGCCCCGACAGACCCTGCCCATGCGCCCTTCCAAGGGTCTCTCTGGGAAACCCCCGTTTCCTAAACATCAATTCCTAGCCAAGACGTACCTCTCGGCAAGACGCCTGGGTGACCCGGGTGGGGGCTGCCCCCAGGCACATAACGGACCGACTCTGCTGGCACACTCTTCCCGCTCCGACCTGGCTCCTTGTGCTCCAAAAATGGCGGCCTACCGGAAATGCCGCCCTGCCGAGACCCCAGAAAAAGACTGGGACTCCGAGACAGTCACCTGCACTTCCGGCCAAAGTTTTAAAGGGCCAGGCTCCAAATGTTCCTAAGCAGGCACTTTCTGGTCTGCATTTAAAATTTGAATTAATTTTGTCAGGGGAAAGGGGCTGGACCACACCAAGATTTGTTGAGGGGTCACTCCTGGCAGGGCTCTGGAGTTCATAGAGACTGGAATAGAACCAGGCTTGGTCACATGTAAGGCAAGTCCCTTACCCTATGTGTTCTCACCCCCCTTCTTCTCTCTCTCCCCCATCAAATACTAATTCTTAACTATTTAATAGCCCTTTAACCAGATCACTGCCACACTATCATCCCGTTGCTTATTCATTTGCTCAAGTGGGCACCAGTAACATCTCCTTGTGAGATTCATTGTTACTGTTTTTGGCATATCAAATACACAACGGATAAGACCTAGGCTGCAAGATGGAGTGTGGAAAGACTAGAATTGAGGGCAGGAGGAAATGGGTGTGAGGGTCAGTGTGAGACTCAAATGGGGAGCTTCTTGAGACTGGAACAGGCAAGTGGTGAGAATGAAATAAAGGGCAAATGATCACCAACCCGCCTTGTGACCCTGTTCCTTCCTTCATGCGTCTTCAGGTGGCGGCTGCAGGCCAGGGTGGGGGAGGCAGCTCATGGCTGCAGAAAGCATGTGGTGGGTGAGAGACCACGCCATTGCCACCGCAGCTCACCCTTTTATTTTGTGTACTTACACAACTCACCAGCACACACACCTCTGTTCCCTGGTCTTAGGGCTCCTCCTTCCAGCCAGAACACTGCAGCATTCACCCTGGAATGCCCTAAACCCAACAGACATATCTGCATGGGCCTGCATCCAGCATTCACTCCTGTTGTACAGGAATATATTTGAAAACCGCACAAACAGTATGTGGATAAGAAAATTATCCTAATACCCAGGTGTTTACTATACACCAGGATGTGAACTGTGTCTCAGAGCTGGAGCATCTGGAGTGAGTCTGCTTTTTAAAGATGAGTATTACACTTGGGGCCAGGGTGGTGGTGATACAGTAGAGAAGGTGCTCTCCTTGCTCTTGGCTGACACCGGCTCGATACCCGAGCCCCCGAGATGGGCTCCTGACCCTTGGGAGAAATGATCCCTGCGCTTAGAGCCAGGAGTTAGCTATGAACACTGCATGATGTGGCCCCCAAATACTGCAACAGAAAAGGTAACTAACAAAGAAAAGAAACCCAAAAATAAATTCATGCGCAAAGACAATTTCTACAGTAAAACACTTAAAGAATTGAACAGTGGATCCTTAAATCCAGTGTGTTTGGACTTATATTATGCAGAAGCCCATGTTTTATCCTGAGTGCTTACTCTTTGTTCTCTACTCTAACATCCTCTCTGTGTGTGTTTGGTTTTGGGGCAATAACCAACAGTGTTCAGGGATTATTCCTACTCTGAGATGAGGTAGTCCTGGTGGGGTTCGCGGACCAGATGAGATGCCATAGATAGAACTTGGGTTGGTCACTTGCAAGGCAAGTACCTACTTGCTGTATTCTGGCCCTTTCTAAATAAATTATTTCCAGCACACCAGGAGTGAGCCCTAGGCAAAGCTTCTATTCACCCCCAACCCGTATCAAAAATTAATATCTTCTTTCCAATATCTTACTTTACCAGCACTACTCAAAACAACACTGTGTGTAGCCAGCTAATGGAGAGATGAAATGAGGGCGGTGCTTTGCTCCGTGACTTTAAGAAGCAAATATTCCTACATATTCCTTTTTCACTTTTTGGGTCACACCTGGCTATGCTCAGGGTTTCCTCCTGGCTCTGCACTCAGAAATTACTCCTGCAGTTGCTCAGCTGATCATATGGGATACCAGGGATCGAACCTGGATTTTCCACATGCATGAAAATCGCCCGACCCACTGTACTATCAGTACGGCCCCTGAAGGAGATATTCTTGACTGGGGAAAAAAAAAAGAGGTTGGAGGAAGAGACAGTAAAGCGGGTAAGAAGCTGCTTGCACTGTCAACCCAGGTAATCCTTGGTGCCCCTTAGGGTCCAGTAAGTCCGCACACAGAAAATCCTGAGCACAGAGCAAGGAGGAAGACCTGAGCATTTTCAATGTGGTACAGAAATCAAAACAAAAATATGATAATAAAAAATGAGTTTTATACAGTGGGAGCCGGGCATCCCCCAATTCTTTTAACCTCTCTCTCTCTCCACACCTCCCCCCTGAGCACAGCGCAGGATCAGCGGTTTTCCTGAGCGCAAAATGGAGACGGCGATCCAGCTGAAACAGGAGGCGCGCGCGCTTGCGGGGGGGCCCCAGGGGGCGGGGGCGGCGACCCCTGCCCACATCGGATAGATACTTAAACCCACCTCCCCAACATGTGCTTCCCTTTGGACCCTGCTGCGGAGCGAGCATGATGGAAGAGCCCAAGGAAGCGCCCTTGGACTCCAAACAGCCCACTGAACTAATTCCGGCATGGGACCAGAGACCCCACGGTGCGCTGAAACAGTGGGAGCCGGGCATCCCCCAATTCTTTTAACCTCTCTCTCTCTCCACACCTCCCCCCTGAGCACAGCGCAGGATCCGCGGTTTTCCTGAGCACAAAATGGAGACGCCGAGCCTCTCTCTAGGCTTCTCCATCTTATGAGCACCATAAAAGGGTAAAAGTTTGTAGTGATGTTATTTCTGGTTGTACTTTCCCTGGACTTTATACAGAAACCCAAAACCGCGCGGCCGCGCGACCTAATGTCATCTTAGCATCAGCAATATGTAATATGTCCCTTTTTAATGGGTCGGACTTTTGTGGGAGATCCTAACAAGAATAGTAAGTCTGTTGCTGAAATATTGAAGGCAATCAAAGTGGTAGCCATCTCTCTAGACTGAACTAAGCTATATCCCCACACCAGCTGAGAAGAAATATCCTTCTTTCTCGGGAAGAAACGCGGCGTGGTGTCAAACATAGTGTGATGTCCATTAAGCAAACAGACCTGGTGGCGTAGGAATGGGATATAAGGGGAAAAATTATGTACATGGAACAGTGGGACGCTGGTGGAATCTCGAGCCGGAGCCGATACCAGCGCAAGCCCTTCGGTTCCAGAAACTGCTTGCAGACACTCGACTAGTCTATCAACTAAGCCAGAGCCCCACGCCTGCCGATGACGGGAAATAACTATCCTTTTCGGTTTTTTTTTCCCTTGTCAGGCAGCATGGCGATTACCAAACAGGCGTGAACTCGGTGGCGCGGGGCAAGGGGGGAAAAGAAAAGTTATGTAACAAACAGCGGGACTTAATATCTCTATGTTCTTAGCAGTGGAGAACTATCAAATGCCTCCTTGGCAATAGGACTGCTTTCCTTTTTTGGGGGAAACCCCAACAACGGTAGTGAGTTGTGTGTTGAAACATGGAATGTAATCGAGATAAGGCATAAACGAAGTGGAACTTATCATGTACAAGGGTGGGGACTGGGGAGGTGGGAGGGGGCGGCAGGTATACTGGGGGGGGTTGGTGATGGGAGATGGGCACTGGTGAAGGGAAGGGTGTTTGAGAATTGTATAACCGACATAATCCTGAGAACTATGTAACCCTCCACATGGTGATTCAATAAAATTATTATTAAAAAAATAAAAATAAATAAATAAACAAAAAAAATGAGTTTTATATTGAACCCCACCCATCTGTCGGGTGGCCACACCCACCATGTCAACCAATCAAAGGACAAGTGATAACTAAATCTAATGCTTTAGGGGTGTGGCCCTGCTGATCAGAGTTTACATGTTTTACCCTTGTGATATCCAGCCAAAGAATCTGGTCAGGGAGCAGTGCAACCTGTCTGGGAGGGTTGGGACCACCAAGTCCCCCATCCTGAGCAGGACCCAAAAACCCAAGGCCTGACATACTTCAAAAAAAAAAAAACAACCTTTACCCACAGTACTCACCCCAATAGCCTGGATCGACTGATCAGGGCAAGATGAGAAGTATGGCAGGCTTTGCAACTTGGTGTGAGAACAGAAATCCCTGATGTACAAAAACACCAACATTGGTACCAGACAGACAGTAAAGAGGTAGGCTGTTGCCTTGCTCACCCTGATCAATCCTTGGCATCCCTTATGGAGCCCAGAGCACCGTCAGGAATAGTACCTGAGCACAGGGACAGGAGTAAGCCCTGAGCATCTACAGGCATGGACAGACCCCCTTGCACTTCAAAAACACCAAAAATAGCCCCAAAAGTGAATTTTCATTGCAAACCCTAAGCACCTTGACGACCACGCCTTCAGGATGCCCCAGACATCATCGTAGCTAATACATCACCGACAGCAGGACGGTCCCCTTGATTTTGGGGAGCTGCCGGCCTGCCCCTCAAGGTAAATCTGCCTTCTATTTTTTGGGAGGCCACACAGCCAATGCTAAGTGGTTATTCCTGGCTCTGCACTCAGGAATCATTTCTGGTCGTTCTCATGGGATGGAACCTTGGTCTGAAACGTGAAAATCAAAGGCTCTAAGTGCTTTGATATCACTCCAATCCTCTAAGTAAACTGGCGGATCTACAGTAGCGATGTCGTGGCCAAAGGTTCTAGACAGGGACCAACGCAGTCTTGTCCTGGAAGGGTTGGGAAAGCCACACCCCCTCGTTCCTGGCAGTTCCAGCAAACCCAAGGCCCGCAGGCCCTGTACTTGGCCCTGCACTCCCCCGCCGCCACCTCCTCCCAGAGCTGGAGGTGATGGTGGACAAAGGGGACCCTAGGATCATGCACTCACATCCGCAACCCCTGAGTCCTGGAACAATGCCCATGGCATCCCGCAAAGCTCTGTGTCCCCCTAAAGCCTCCACTGAGCCTCGGGAACTACCGCATATCGGGAGACAATTGAAAAATAAGTGTGAAAGCACCCTTCAAACTGGTACAGCGCCGCCACTCACAGTGTAGAGATGGAGAGGCAAGGGCTCTCACTGGAGGTCTTATGTCCTGCACAAAATCGGCCTTCACAGTCAGCTTTTCAAGAAGAGTCCAGACTTTGTCCTTTATCCACATGAACAATGACTGCTGGACCCTGAGTCCAGGATAGCAGCAACTGGAGGGCCCTGAGTTCACTCTGATGCAGAGTCAGGAGTAAACACAAGCACCCAATCAAGGACAAAGACGGCAACCACCCAATTTATATTAAACTAGAAACAAAGGGGAAGATAGGAGGTTAGGGATATTGTACATCAGGTGGAACAATGATCTTGTCCATGTCAATCCAGGTTCGATCCCTGACAACCTCACACTGTCCCCCACCAGCCAGGCATGATTCCTCAGAGGAGAGCCCAGGAGCAATCCCCGAGTCTTGCTGGTTTGGCCCAAAACAAATTTTAAAACTCTGTAAAAGAGTCCAATGGAGACAGGGTGACAATGCACAGGAATTAGTAACGTGCTCCTAATCTGGGAGCATGTGGGAACCTTGGGTTGATGCCGGGTGTCACATGGTCTCCCAAGTTCAGTGGAAGTGACCCCAAGCACTGAGAAAAGCAGTGCCTAAGGGGGTGAGACTCTAAGACATAAATGATCTTAGAGGTTGGAATGACAGCATAGCGGGCAGGGCATTTGCCTTGCACACAAATCACCAGGGTCCCAATCCCAGCATTTCATATGGTCCTGAGCACTGCCAGAAGAAATTCTTGAGGGAAGAGTCAGGAGTAACCCCTGAACACTACAGAGTGTGACCCAAAAGCCAAAAATTAAATAAATGCAATTTTAAAATTACAAAAATGAAAATGCTGAGTGTGTCCCCAAAACAATACCAAGAACAGAAGCAAAGCACTCAAGTGAAGTGTGGAAAGAGAAGTAAATATATTTGGTTTGTGTTGGGGTCACACACAGCAATATATAGGGCTTATTTGTGGCTTTGGACTGAGGAAATACTCCTGGTTGTGCCTGGGGACCATATTGGATGAGGGGTATTGAACCAGCAGTGATTCCTGAGAGTATATCTAGGAGTCACCCATGTGCATTGCCAGCTGTGCCACAAATGAAACAAAGCACAAAAATTAAGTTGGACTCATAAGACATAAAGCCAGGGACTGGGGAGACACTCCAGCAGATTGGGGCTCACCTGTAACCTGCACACACTTAATGTTCTGACCCCTGTTCATTCCTCCGGGGTGAAACTCACGGCCATGTCAGGGAAGGTCACCGTGTCCTAAACCGACAGACACAGGCGAGAGGAGTGATGTCATCCCACCCCATACAATGGGGCTTGAGGATGAGACACCCCGGCACCCCAGAGGAGCTCAGGGCCTCACTCCCTTGCCCACTGCAATCGGGAGGTACCAGCCTCCACCCACATTTCGGGCTGATGAGCCCAGGTATCCCTCACATGAAGTCAGATCTACTACAACGACAATATACCAGAAGGTTCCTGCAGGTTATGGACTTGCCTGCAGCCACCCCAAGGATAAATGCAATGAGCACTGCAGAGGAGGTTAACACCTGAGCACAGACTCAGCAGGAACAAAAATAGCAACACTGGGTTTGACCAAAACACTATATAGCACACCCCACTAATGCCACATCCCACAGTCCCTGTTCTACGTTCTAGGGATAAGAAAGGGACACACAATGTACAGCAAGTGACTCAAAGCTGTGTGAGAACACATGGGCCTGTAGGACTCAGAACTCCTGTTTCAGGGCCACCCCAAATCCTTCCTGAGGCCAGTAAAAGTGACTTGACCCCAATACCTCTCTGGCCCCAGAGATAGTTTGCTTCTTGGGACAGGCACATCCTCAGAATTCAGCACACTGCAGCGAGTGAACGCAAGAATATGTGACTGAGCAGGCGACACTCTCCAGAGTGGAAAGTACAAAATAGGGGAAACATATGTCCTAGGTCAAGAGTCATTGCAGTAGCCCAGTTGCATACAAGGCCTACACACCCTGGATCCTGATGACACTCAGGGGTGAATCTGGAGCACAGAGCTAAGATTAAAATATGAGCATCTCGACTGAGGCACAACACACATATGAAAGAAAACAAAGCATCAGGATGGAGAAACAGGACAGTGGGTCCAGGGTTAATATCCAACCCTCATGTATAAAGACAAATTCTAGAGTGACACATTTAAAGCGGGTCCTTAAGCCCTCTTTTCTGTTTTTTTTTCTAGAGTACAGAAATCCATATTTTCTCTTGAATTCTAGTACTCTTCTTCCATTGCTCTCACATCCTCTGTGTATGTCTGTGTGTGCATGTTTCCATTTTGGATGGCAACTGGCAGTCTCAGGGGTTATTGCAGCTCTGGGATCAGGGCTCAGCTCTAGTGTGGCTCAAGGACTATATGGAATACCAGACCTAAATTGAACCTGGGTTGGCCGATTGCAAGGCAAGAACCCTACTTGCTGTACTTGCTCTGGAACTTTCTAAGTGAATTATTTCCACCACATCAGGAGTGACCCTGACCCAAGCTTCCCCAACACCACCACCAACCCTTGAAATCAAGTATTTCTCTTTAAAGAAACCCCAAAACTTTAGCCCCATTACTCACCACAACAGCTGTGGTATTCTGGTCAGGGAGGCATTACATGTGTGAGGTGCTTTGCAACTAAACCTTAGAAAGCAGAAATTCTTGACCTAGAGGAAAAATACAAAGCTTGGAAGGAGAGACAGTAAAGCGGGTAGGGAATGTGCGTTTCATGCAGCCAACACAGATCAATCCCCAGCATCCCATATAGACCCCGAGTACCATCAGCATAATTCCCGAGTGCAGAGCTGGATGTAAACCCTGAGCATCTCCTGATATGGTACACAAGCCCAACCAAAACAATAATGGAAAAAGTGTCACTTGCAAACCCCACCCCCAGCAGGGACCAGGACAAGGGTGGCCCCACCCCATTAATGGTGTGGCAGTCAATCAAAGGAAAGAGGACAACTGGGTCTCCTGCTGCAGACAGCCCTGCCCATGGAAGTGAGTCTGAAGGTTCCACACTCGTGATGCCAGGGCCAATATCTCCGGACAGGGCCGAGCACAGTCCGGTGCTGGCAGCTTCTAGAGAGTTAAGCCCCGCCCTCTGCAGGACCCTCAGCCCCGCACCCACCCGCCTCAGACCAGTTCCAGATCTGGAGGCGATCCTGGCCAAGGGGAGCCCCATAATCAGCCACTCAAACCCGCGAACCCTGTACCCTGGCATAGCCCCCACTATACCGCCCAAAGCCTCACCTCAGAAACCACCTGGATGTCTGGAACCAGTGAAAAACAAGCGCAACTGCACCACCCCAAGCTGGCGGGGCCCCACCCCTCACAGTGCAGAGACCAGGAGGCAAAGAGCACTCACGGGAGGGCGCTCTGGTCCTGCCACAAACTCTACCTTCACAGCCTTCCTGCCGCCAGGCAGGAATTGTTCTCTACCCATGAGACCAATGGCGGCCCAAGCCAAGGAACCACAGCTACAATAGAAAGAACTCCTGAAGGGCCCTATGTCACATCACTTCCGCTTCTGACAGGGGCCTTAAAGGGCCGTGGCTCAGATTTAGAGAACCCAGCTGAATTGGTGGTGCAAGGGGAACGGATTAAATGAAGGAGTGGAGAAGCAGCTGATAGGTCCGTGGGCCACAGAGTGGGGAGCTGAGGGGGAAGGAGAAGACCCCTGATCCTGTGCTGGTCAATCAAACATTGAACCAGTGCTATCCACAGTCCCTCGGAAAAAATGCGGGTGGGTTGATTGAAGGTAAAACACACAGGTAGGTACAAGGCATGTGACGCTGGGGAATTAATCAAGATGAGGTGAGAGCAGTGAATCTGAAGACAGCCCTGGAGATGCAGAGAGGAACTGACCTAGCAGCAGCCCAGAGAGCTGGACAGATACTGGAAAGGGGAAAAGGCTGGAAGAACACAGTCTTTGGAAAAAGCCCAACCACTGGCTCCTGCCTATAAGGGAAAACACAGGAGACAGCTTCAGAAAAACAATTTCAAATCCAGAGGATGGGGCAAGAGGGGTAGTACATTGGGCTGGGCACTTGCCTGCATACGGGCAATCTGGGTTCACACCTCAGAATTCCAAATGGTCCCCTGAGCATCACCGAAGTGCAAGAAAGAAATAGCACTTTAGCACTGTCATCCCGTTGTTCATCGATTTGCTCGAATGAGCACCAGTAACATCTCCACTGTGAGATTTGTTGTTACTGTTTTTGGCATATCAAATATGCCACATGTAGCTTGCCAGGTTCTGCCATTCGGGCGAGATACCCCAGTAGATTGCCGGGCTCTCTGAGAGGGGTGGAGGAACGCAGAAGTCAGTATACATTAGGAAAATAATTATATTACAGGCACGAAAGAACAAAGAATTTGCACTGATGATTAGTTACCAAAGTTGACCACTTTTTATGGTTCTATTTATTGAAACTCTATGCATGTTTGGGAGCTTAAGAAGCAGTCTCTTTGATAGATTCTATCACAGTGATAGAACAGTGGGTAAGGTGTTTGCTTTGCAGGTGACCAGTCCGGGTTTGATTCCTGCAACCCATGTGATCCCTGAAGTACCAACAGTAGTAATTCATGAGTGCAGAGATATGAGTGACCGCTGAGCATCACTGAATGTGACCGAAAAAGCCAAAACAAAATAAGAAGCAATCTCTTTTCTATTGTTTTGGTTTGTTTGTATTTAGATTATAATCAACAGCACTCTCTGCATAATCCTGGATCTGTGCTCAGGAACGACTCCTGGTGGGGCTCCAGGGTACATATGCGTGCATGGTATTGAACTCAGACAAGCCCCTTGCAAGGCAAGTACCCTACCTGCCGTACCACATCTCCAAACTCAAGCAGCACTCTCTTAAGGAACATATACTCCCAGGAGCATACCCGAAGTTCCTACACCTCCTACCTGCTGCAAATGCCTTCTCCCGCACTCGTGAGTCCGTCCTCAAGGCCCAGCTCGCCCTGCCATCCCATCCACACGGTGGCCTTCTTTCTCTGAACCGCTGGAGTAATCAGTGTATTGTTTGCCCATGATCTTCCCATGTAAACACTAGCAAATTTTTTAACAAACATAGCCAGTTTTCGTGAGTCATTTTCACAAAGTCCTTTTTAAATTTCAATTTTTAGTAACTACAGAAAACTTCAATGAAATTCTCTTATAAAGGTATTGATGTCTGGGGCTGAAGAGATAGTACAACGGGTAGGACCTTGCCTTGTCCACAGCCAACTAAGGTTTGATCCCCAGCATCCCACACGGTCTGGAGTTCACTGCTAGAAGTAGTTCCTGAGTGCAGAGCCAGGAGTAACTCCTGAGCATCTCCAGCTGTGCACCCCTACTACACACACAGAAAAAAGGTTCCACATCTATATGTAAATTTATATTTGGAATCTCCAAGCAAAATTATATAAAAAGGTTGTGTTAAATTTCTTAAACACTGGTAGGAAAACAAGGTCTGACTGGACAGATTCTAGCCCTCAGGTCTGGGAGTATACGCCCTTAACACTTTAATACTGCCAAGGGATTGGATCAAGCCTAACAGAAGTCCACAAATGTATACATCTTTGCAACACTTGTAAGATGATTTACGGCCCTCTAACGTTCAAAATCTTTGAAATGTAAGACTACTGCCCTAGATATGAACAAGACTGCCTTGGGCCCCAGCAATAGTACAGCGGGTAGGGCATTTGCCATGCACGCAAATGACTTGGGTTTGATTCCGGTCATCCCATATGATCCCTGAGTACCACCAGGAGTGATTTCTGAGTGTAAAGCCAGGAGTAACCCCTGAGCAACACCAGGTGAACCCCCAAAAAGAAGATAGGCAACAAAGCACAACAACAGTATTAGCATTATCTCTACCTTGACTTTACATCATATCACAATAATTTTACTCATATTACAGTGATATTACGGACATTACTCACATTTATCACCGCTTTTAAGTTTCAAGTATCTTAAATTTGCCACTTAGATCACCTCTGCTCACAGCCTTCCTATCTAAATCAGGATCTGGTAACTCTCCCCAGTCATCATTCAGCTACCAAAGGCCAGCATCAGGTCGAGACAGCTCTTTCTCAGCATTCCATATTTCTAAGTGATCATCAGAGGCCACTCCATACTGATCATCTCCTGTGCACAGTGCAAAAAGAGATTCAAGCAGCTATCATTAAAAAAACAAAGTAACTATTCCCAAGTTTTAATTCAATGATCTTGCTGTTTAATGTATTAATTTTAAAAGCACATATTACTATAAGACAATTTTGGATTCTTTTCATTTTGATAACTGTATTTCAGTATAATTGGCATTATTTGTAGACATGTATTTCAAGCACCAAAAACTCTTATTCTGATAAGGGATTCAAAGCATAAAAAATGATAAAAACCCATGATCCAATGAGCTAGAAAGCAAAGCACCCTGCTTGATTTATTGACCCAATGAGAGAATTAGCAACACTTTATTGAATATCTATTGTATTGGTCTTAGTAAGCTAAAATGACTGTTTTTAACCAACCAATATGATGATTTTACACAGTCCAATCTAATGAAAGACCCAACATATAAGCCCACTAATAATGAATGAAAAAATGGCTGCACTGTGAAGGTCACTGCCTGGAGGCGAAGATAGGACTGATGAAGTGGTAAGAGGAGGCCAGCACACAGCAAGAAGACATCAGGAGACAATGTGACCAGAGGCGATTACCCACTTAATTATCCTGAATACAAAAGACCCAGATACACTGCAAATCTTATTGTTTTCTATGAACTAACAGTTATCAGAACCCTTTCCCCAGAACTTTATTAATACTTCATTTCTCCCCCAAATTACATTACCATAATCTACTACTTTATACTAAAAAGCCTAGTTTAAAATCAAGATTAAAGCCAGAAATACTGCCTTACATTTATATGCCACATCCGATGCCTAATATTCAAATGGCATTTTATTACTTCACAGTATCACTGTCATCCTGTTGTTCATCAATTTGCTCAAGCGGGCACCAGTAACATCTCCATTCGTCCCTGTCACATGCCAGTGTAGGATGATGGCGTATTGGGAGCTTTTTCAGATTCAGTGGAATAAGGACCATCATTGTTACTATTTTTGGTATATCAGGTACTCCACGGGTAGCTTTTCAGGCTCTCACTTTATAACTTACAAAATAATTTCACAGCCATGACTCTACTTGATCTGAATCATATCTCTTCAAAATTTGTGGGGGATATCCCCATTCTCCAGGTTGCACAACATACACCCACACAAAAGGACTCACAGAAACTCAGAACTAAAATTTTTAAAATAGGAGAAAAAAAGGGAAACATACAGCTTCTCTCCAGTTAGTTCCTATGACTACAACGGCATGAGAAATAATACGCTTTCCACATTTCTAACACTCAATTTCTCTGTAGTATGAAATCGCTTGTGCTGATGAAGGCTGTCTCACAGTCCTTACACTAATATGGTTTCTCTCATGTGTGAATTCTCCTACGAGTATACGTAAGTACCAAGGCTATACTACTTCTGTATTATGCCTTATGTATATCAGGCCTTTCAAGACTCGTGACATACATAAGGTTTCTCTGCACTGTGAGTACCCATATATGTTTTAAGGGCAGATGATCAAATGAAGGCCTTTCTATATGCCTTACATTTCTAAGGTTTCTCAACAGTGTGCATTCTGTTATGTCTAGTCAGCTCTGAGTATTTGAGAAAGGTCTACTCACACTCCTGACATGCAAAAGGCTTCTCCCCCAAATGAGTTCTCCTATGTACAGTGAGCACTGAGAGTGAGCTAAAGGTCTTCCCACATTATTGACACTAATAAGGCATCTCTCCAGTATGACTTCTCATATGCTGAGTAAAGACTGACTGCTGAGTGAAGGCCCTTCCACAAACTTTACAATTATGAGGCTTCTCTCCAGTGTGAAGTCTCCTATGTACTGTAATATAGGAGGACAGCGGAAGGCCTTCCCACACTCCTGACATACATAAGGCTGGGATTTCTACTATGGACAGTACGATATGTGGATCTGCTAAAGGACTTCCCACACTCCTGACATACAAAGGGCTTCTCTCCAGTATGAGTAGTCTTATGTCTATTAAGGGCTCATATATAACTGAAGGCCTTTCCACATGCCTTACATTTATAAGGTTTCTCACCAGTATGAATTCTCCTACGTAGAGTAAGCACTGAGGATCTGCTAAAGTTCTTCCCCCATTCCTGACATATATAAGCCTTCTCTCCAGTATGAGTATCTATGTGCCCTTTAAGGGCTGCCAATCAAGTAAAGGCCTATCCACATGTTTACAGAATCACTGTTTCTCTCCAGTGTGATTATCCTAGTGCACAGAAAGGCTTGAGTGATAAGCAAAGACCTTTCCACAGTCCTGACATATGACATAAATATAGTTTCTCTCCAGGATGACTCTTTCTGTGATGAAAAAGATCAGAGGAGCATGTTTAGACCTTCCCAGTCCTGACATGAGTAAGTTTTCATTCCTGTATGAATTTCCCTGAAGACACCAAGTTGTGAGGACAAGGTAATGGCTTCTCTACATTGCTCACAAGCATGAGGTTTATCTGCAGTGTGAACTCTATGATGTATAATACGTTTTGAGAGGGAAGTGAAAGCTTTCCCACAAACCATATACATAAACAGTTTCTCTTCAGTTTGGAATCTTTGCACTGACACACTTCGATGACACCTGCATCACAGTTTGTTCTCCCTGGTAACAATCCTGGGGATTCTCTCTACTGGGGGTTTCAAAGGGAACATTATTCTTGGACGGGGTAAATACATGGTGACTTTCCATATGCAAATGTCAGCATGCGGGACTCACTATAAATGGTGCTCCTCTCCCACCATCCTGGGGCTGCGGCCTTTGAGGAGTTTGTCCAGAAACTGAGGAGAACATACTGTGAGGAGATTTTTCCAAGTGAAAAGATTCTTAACAGTGAGGACGCTCTCTCCACTCTGATCACCCTCAGAAGACATTAGGCCTGTCTCGGCATCCCCATGAGGCAGAGGCCGTGATTGCTGACTCTGAGACATTGTCATAGAGTGTAGGATCAGATACATTCCACTGTGGCTGGCTGTTTCCCTGTAAAAAGCAGAAGAGGATTCCAATGACTGCTCCATTCCTTCATATTCTCCCTGTCAAAAGAAACTGAGGCTAACATTTCCACCACTAGGAATGCAATTTCTGACAGGTGCATGGATGTTCTATGGGATGACCCAATGTTTCCACACAGTGGCTGCACTTAATTGAAGGCTGCAGCCCTCCCCTCCGGACTGCCGGCCGAGTGGCCGGCACACCAACCCCAAGCGCCGCCGTCATTCTGTCTTCCAGCAAAGGTCTGTGATGCTCCCTCGACCCGCCCTTCTGGACACAGCCTGCTCCGCAGCCCTGAGCACCCCGCGCTTTGACCGCTGCCGGGTTGTGGGAAAGGGGCGTGGCATACTCGGCAGGGGCGTGGCCTCAGAAAAGTGGGCGTGGCCTCATCTCCGGCGGCCACGGCGGCAGATAGTGTCCACAACATCCTATCCAAGACTAACATCCTAGCTATTTGCAAGCACTAGGACAATAAAACACAAGACTTCACATAAGAATTGAAGGAAACATCTCAGTAGAAGACCAGGTTCTACAAACGGCAAGTAAAAAGGCAACCACTATTAACTGAGCCTATCCACAATTCTTTTTCGCAACAAAAGGAAACAGGGATACTCATCTTCAAGGGCCCTCTTTCATACCACAACAACAACATGAAGAAACAGCAAAAATCCCCAGTGCAAGCAGAGGACGATGAAAGGAGTCCGGAAACGTCAAGGGGCGTTTCCTACAAACTTGACCTCTCTGAGAAAGAATTCAGAGTTGAAATCCTCAACATGTTCAATGAACTCAATGCAAAGATAGACAACTTCAAGGAAGACCTGGCAGAAACAATACAACAGACAGCCGACAAAATACGGGAAGAAATGAGAGCAGAAATAAAAAACCTTCAAAAAGAAACGAAGGATTCGGTACATGAAATCAAAAACTCTCTGGCTGCCCTCAACAATAGGATGACTGCAGCCGAAGACAGAATCAGTATGCTTGAAGATGAGCTGCAAGAGGCCTACAGGCAACAACAAACCATGGCAAGAGACCTCAAAATAGCTCTAGCCAGAATCAGAGTCCTAGGGGATGATTTCAAGAGGAACAACATTAGAATCATTGGACTACCAGAACCACAGGGAACCAACCCCAACGAAAAAGAAACAGTCAAACAAATCATTGCGGAAAACTTCCCACAGCTGGACAATGCGGGCATCCAGATTCAAGGTGCCCGAAGAGTGCCAGCTAAAAGAGATCCTAATAGAAAAACCCCAAGACATATCATAGTTACAATGATGGACATCGTTCAGAGAGACACTATACTGCAAGCAGCAAGGTCCAAGAAGGAATTTGCATACAAAGGAGCGGCCCTTAGACTCACAGGAGATCTATCAGAGGAAAACCTCCAAGCTCGAAGGCAATGGTGGGATATAGTGAAAAAGACTCAATGAAATCAACGCTTCACCAAGAATACTTTATCCGGCTAAACTCTCATTCAAAGTAGAAGGAATCATACACTACTTTGGGGATAAACAACAGCTCAGGAACTTCATAGACTTAAAACCAAACCTAAAAGAAGCACTAAAGGGGCTGTTGTAACACAAGAACAACCCCTACAAGCACAACAAACCCTTGCACAAAGATGGCACAAAATCCCATAACAATAATATCCCTTAATGTCAATGGTCTGAATTCACCAATTAAGAGACACAGACTGGCAAAATGGATTCAAAGACTGAACCCAACATTCTGCTGCCTGCAAGAAACACATCTGAATAGCCAGAACAAACAAAGACTCAAAGTCAAAGGATGGAAAACAATCCTGCAAGCAAACAACTCCCTCAAGAAAGCTGGGGTGGCGTTACTAGTATCGGACAACATAGACTTCAGGTTGAAGAAGATTAGAAGGGATAGTGAAGGCCACTTTTTATTAATCACGGGATGTGTACATCAGGAAGAAATCACACTCCTAAATGTCTACGCACCCAATGAGGGACCACCTAAATACCTACAACAGCTGCTAAGAGACCTTAAGAAGGACATCTCGAGCAACACAATAGTAGTTGGAGACTTCAACACCGCACTGTCTCCTCTGGACAGATCAAGAAGATTAAAACTCACCAAGGAAATACTGGCTTTGAAGGAAGAAATAGAAGAGAGAGGGCTAATAGATCTATACAGGGCTTTATATCCCCCAAAAAAGGAATACACATTCTTTTCCAGTGCACATGGAACATTTTCCAGAATAGACCATGCACTAGGCCACACAACATACCTCAACAGAATCAAAAAGATAGACATTGTACCAGCTATCTTTTCAGACCATGATGCACTGAAGATAAAACTTAATCGTGGACAGATGCAGAAAACCAAATCAAACACCTGGAAATTAAATAGCTCGATATTGAACAATGAGTGGGTCAGGAAAGAAATCAAGGAAGAAATCAAAAGGTACCTAGAAACAAATGAGAATGAAGACACGAGCTACCAGAACCTGTGGGACGCAGCTAAAGCCGTTTTAAGGGGAAAATTTATAGCTCTGCAAGCATATCTCAGGAAGGAAGAAAGGGCCCACATAAATAACTTGACTTCACAGCTCAAGACATTAGAAAAGGACCAACAAAAGGAGCCCAAACCAGGCAGAAGGAAAGAGATAATAAAACTTAGAGCAGAAATTAACGACATGGAAACCCAAAAGACAATCCGAAAGATCAATGAAACCAAGAGCTGGTTCTTCGAGAAAATAAACAAGATTGATAAACCACTAGCAAGACTCACAAAGAAAGAGAGAGATAGAACCCTTATAAGCCGAATCAGAAATGAAAAGGGGGACATCACAACAGAAACCAATGAAATTCAAAAGATCATCAGAGACTACTTTGAAAATCTCTATGCCACAAAACAAGAGAACCTAGAAGAAATGGATAAATTCCTCGACTCCTATAATCTCCCAAGGCTGAACCAAGAAGACCTGGAGTACCTGAATAGTCCGATTAACATCAAGGAAATTGAAATGGTAATCAAAAGTCTTCCCAAAAACAAAAGCCCTGGTCCAGACTGATTCACTAGCGAGTTCTTCCAAACATTTAAAGAGGACCTTTTGCCAGTCCTTCTCAAGCTTTTCCAGAAAATTGAAGAAACAGAAACCCTCCCAAACAGTTTCTATGAGGCTCATATCTCCCTAATACCAAAAACAAACAAAGACACCACAAAAAAAGAAAACTACAGGCCAATATCCCTGATGAACACAGATGCGAAGATCCTCAACAAAATATTAGCAAATAGAATTCAACAACTCATCAAAAAGATCATACACCACGACCAAGTGGGATTCATCCCGGGGATGCAAGGATGGTTTAACATCCGGAAATCAATCAACATAATCCATCATATCAACAAAAGAAAAGATAAAAATCATATAATCATATCAATAGATGCAGAGAAAGCATTTGACAAGATCCATCATCCGTTTATAATGAAAACATTCGCCAAAATGGGTATAGAAGGGACCTTCCTCAATATAGTCAAAGCCATTTGTCACAAGCCTATGGCAAGCATTGTCCTCAATGGGGAAAAACTAAGAGCCTTCCCTCTGAGAACAGGGACGAGACAAGGATGCCCACTCTCTCTACTTCTGTTCAATATAGTACTGGAAGTACTTGCAATAGCGATTAGGCAAGAAAAAGATATTAAGGGCATTCAGGTAGGAAAGGAAGAAATCAAGCTCTCACTATTCGCGGATGATATGATACTATACCTAGAGAACCCTAAAACCTCTACCAAGAAACTCCTAGAAACAATAGAGTCGTATAGTAAAGTTGCAGGCTATAAAATCAATACCCAAAAGTCCATGGCTTTCCTATATGCAAATAATGAGAGAGAAGAAAGTGACCTGAGAAAAGCAATCCCATTCACAATTGCGCCTCAAAAAATCAAGTACCTCGGACTCAGCTTAACAAAGGAGGTAAAGGACTTGTATAATGAAAACTATAAAACACTACTTCAAGAAATAAAAGAGGACACAAGGAAATGGAAAGACATCCCCTGCTCATGGATTGGAAGAATTAATATTGTCAAAATGGCAATTCTCCCCAAAGCATTGTACAAATTCAATGCGATCCCTATAGGGATACCCTTGACATTCTTCAAAGAAATGGAGCAAGCGCTCCTGAAATTCATATGGAACAATAAGCCCCCACGAATAGCTAAAGCAATCCTTGGAAAAAAGAAAATGGGAGGAATCAACCTCCCCAACTTCCAACTCTACTACAAAGTGGTAGTCATTAAAACAGCATGGTATTGGAACAAAGGCAGAGCTGCAGAACAATGGAATAGGGTTGAATACTCTGACATACACCCCCAAATATATGATCATCTAATCTTTGATAAGGGAGCAATAAATGTGAAGTGGAGCAAGGAAAGCATGTTTAACAAATTGTGCTGGCAAAACTGGACAGCTACATGCAAAAAATGGGCTTAGACCTCCATCTATCACCATGTACAAACATCAGATCAAAATGGATGAAAGACCTCAACATCAGACTAGAATCCCTAAGGTACATTGAAGATAAGGTCAGCAAAACCCTCCACGACATAGAAGCCAAAGGTATCTTCAAAGCTGACACGCCACTGGCCAAGCAAGTGAAAACAAAGATAAATAAATGGGACTATCTTAAACTAAGAAGCTTCTGCAACTCAAAAGAAACAGTGACCAAAATACAAAACAATCTACAGAATGGGAAAGGATATTTATGCAGTACCCATCTGATAAAGGGTTGATAACAAGGGTATACAATGCACTGGTTGAACTCCACAAGAAGAAAACTGCCAACCCAATCAAAAAATGGGGTGATGAAATGAACAGAAACTTTTCCAAAGAAGAAATCCGAATGGCTGAAAGGCACATGAGAAAATGTTCAACATCACTAATTATCAGGGAGATGCAGATCAAAACAACAATGAGATATCATCTCACATCACAGAGACTGGCCCACATCCCAAAAAACAAAAGCAACCGGTGTTGGCATGGATGTGGGGAGAAAGGGACTCTCCTTCACTGCTGGTGGGAATGCCCACTGCTTCAGTCCTTTTGGAAAACAATATGGACGATTCTCAAAAAAGTTAGAAATTGAGCTCCCATTTGACCCAGAAGTACCACTCCTGGGAATATATCCCGGAGAGGCAAAAATGTATAGTAGAGATGACATCTGCATTTCCATGTTCATTGCCGCTCTGTTTACAATAGCCACAATATGGAAAAAAAACAGAGTGCCCGAAAACAGATGATTGGCTAAAGAAACTCTGGTATATTTACACAATGGAATACTACGTAGCTGTCAGAAAACATGAAGTCATGAAATTTGCATATAAGTGGATCAACATGGAAAGTATCATGCTGAGTGAAATGAGTCAGAAAGAAAGAGACAGACATAGAAAGATCGCACTCATATGTGGAATATAAAGTAGCTGAGAGGTACAAGCTTACAATGTTGCGATTCCTGGCAGACATTTCTCTGGACTTAGTTACTAAAATACTAAAATACATAAATCCAAAACTATGCTGCTGCTAGTGCGGCCTCCTGACTTCATATCTCTTCATTCTCAGCAATGGAAAACAAATTACCAAATGCTTTCTTTTCAGCAGATCGACTTTAGGGGGGAGAAACTCCAAATCAATAATAGTGAATTTTTTTTGTTTAAATATTGAATGTAATCAAAGTAAAGTGAAAGTAAAGTGAAATTTACCAGTTACACATGTGGGGTGGGGGGCTGGGGAGGTGGGGGGAAGGAGGAGGTATATCGTGATTCTTGGTGGTGGAATATGTGCACTGGTGAAGGGATGGGTGTTTGAGCATTGTATAACTGAGACTTTAACCTGAACACTTTGTAACTTTCCACATGGTGAATTAATAAAATAATTAAAAAATAATTGAAGGCTGCAGCATCATTAATTTGTTTAAATTATTTCAACTCGATACAGACATAAAATGGAAATAAGACTGTCTGCAGAAATTCAAAGCAGTAGTTTCCAACAAAATTAAATACACCGGAGTCTGGGTTTGATTGTCGCACAGTGTGGAGCCCCTGATGCGTGTGTTAAGGCAAGGCTGAAACCCTACACTTCCAGATGGACCATGGGGGCTTCTGTAAACATTTCACCACAAATAAATCCTCTCCGGGATCAATGAGGTTTTTTGTTCTTTTTTTGGTTTGTAGTTTGTATTTATTTTGAGGTAGACCACACCAAGAGGTGCCACGGATCACTGATGGTGGGTCCCAGGGAACAGTGATGGGAATACAGCCCAGGTTTCCATCTTGTGGAAGGCAAGTCCGCCCCAATACTCGATCACTCGTGGCAACAAACCAATTCTTTTAAACAATTAACTCACGTGCCTACTTTCAATCCAGTGAAAAATCACAATATTTCTTCGAAATTAAAGGTAGTAGGAATTGGGGTAAGAATTCTAGAACAGTGGGGAGGGCATTTCTACTTCATATGGTGGACCCACTTTGAATTCTGGCATCCCAGATGGTGCCATAAGCACTTTCCAGTGTTATTCCTCCAGTGCTGAGCCTGAAGTAACTAATCAGCATCACTGTGAGTGAATTAAAAAGCAAGAAATAATAATAAATAATAATAATAATAATAATGATAATAACAGCAACAATAATAATATCCTTAGAATTTAAAAGGACTGATTTTAGCACCCAGTAAAACTAAGGACCATCTATTCACAGCAGTAGGCTACAAAGTTCCACCCTGCAGTGGCCAGACCTACACTTTCAAGTCACATTCTAGTTCCAAGGAACTATCCTGCCAAAATAATATTTATATTCAATATGTGAATCTTACCAACTCACTTGTTTATGGTGACTCAATTCCCAAATCAAAATGTTGCAGTGAAAACACCTGAAGCTGCGATTTCCTTTCTGAAATCAAACATAAAACACAATGAAAGAGTTAGTAGTGTTGGGGCTGGAGTGATAGCACTGTGGTTAGGGCATTTGCCAGGCACAAGACAAACCCAGGTTCAATTCTTAGAATCCCATATACTTCCCCAAGCACTGCCAGCGGTAATTCCTGAGTGAATGATCCAGGAGTAACCCTTGAACATTGCTTGGTGTTATCCAACAAGAATTTAAAAAAAAGAATCAGTAATGGAAAGTATTTGAATGACATCCATTGTGGGGAATGCTGGGAGCAGCTTGAGAATCCACAAAGGAGCGTTTTGGGTTTTGTTTTTTAACCAGACTTGGTAATGTCTGGGTACATATGAGATGTCAGGGTTTCAACCGAAGTCTGCCATGTACAAGACAAATACCCTTCCTGCTGTATCAGCTTTCCGTCTCAAATCAGCAATTTTTCATAGGCTCATGCATTCACTATGTAAACAGAAAAGCAAAAGACACTTATTTTTTAATTCTTATTTTTTTGCTATTTGGATCACACCTGGCGACTCACAGGGATTACTCCAGGATCTGCACTTAGGAAGTGCTCCTGTTGGTGCTCAGGGGACCATATGGGATGCTGGGAATTGAACCCGGGTTGGTCATGTGCAAGACAGCGCCCTACCTGCTGTAGCATCGCCCCAGCCCCACAAAAGATATATCTTAGTGTATTAGATAGAATAGCAGGGAGGGCACTTCCCTCACATTAAGCTGATAGGGTAAGATCCCTGAATACCTCCAAAACTAACGTCTGAAAACTGCCAGGAATAAACACTGAAAATTCCGAGGCCCAAAGCCAAAAATAAATTTAATATACTGACAGAACATGCTAACGATAAGAGGGCAAAAATAAGAATGAAAGAAAGAATAGAGTGGTAACTAGATTCCCCTGAAAGGGCACACTATTAATGCAGGCTGTACAACAGACCTGTGAAACACAGACAGGGGGCAATGGCTATGAATCCATGAATATTCTACATACCTTACAGGTAAGGGAAAATGATAACAAACCCAAGAAAGGAAAGAACAGGATCTGTCTATGACAAGGAGTTTGTGAAATTAAGGGCATCGTGAGCAGGAACAGACACCTGAATCCAGGAACCTGAGGCCTCCAGGGTCAGCAGGGTGACTCACATGAATTCAGTCATACACACACTTCCCAGGGCCTGAGCCATGGAGGGTCCTCAGACACTTACCTGCACACATGCCTCTTCTCCCCAGACTCAGGGCTCCTCCATAAAGCCAGGAGATCATCACATTTCACCCCAGAAACCCCTGTCCCCATAGAGAAATGATAATGGTGACAAGCCAACCCCATGTGTCCCAAACAAAATCAAGATAATTCCAAAAATAGCTTGCAAAGAAACTCCACTTCTGATATGCCCCAAATTGGTAATTGTTAGTCACAGAATTCCCAAGTTTTAACTTCAGTCAGAAATTGTTATTCTGAACCCCCCCAAAAGCACAGGAAGTGACTCCAAGCACTGAAATGCAACAGCAACTGATGAAGTGAGTCCCTAAAAACAAAATGAACTCATGCTCAGAGCGATAGTCCAGCAGGGCAGGTACCTGATGACACACAGAGAGAGGTTTGATCCCTAGCAACCATATGGGCCAAGAGCACTGCCACGAGAAATTCCTGAATATACAGCCAGTGTGATCCCTGAGCACTGCTGAGTGTAGGCCCCTAACACAATCAAAACTGAAAACAAATAATAACAAATGTAGTTGCAGGCCAGGTACAATAGAACACCTGCCATATAGGTGCTGACCCGGTTTAGTCCACAGCACCCCCATGGGCCCCTGTGGTCGTACAAGAACTAGATTAATTTATCAGTGTAATGAACTATTCAAGGAAGCTTATCGATAGTATAGCTTTCCCATGTGGGGGGGGCTTTCCCATGCTCTTGACTGACCTGGATAGATCCCTTGCATCCCACCAGTAAGCTTGACAATTGCCAAGTGTGGCTAAATAACAAAAACAGAAAAACAGAAATGAACATGGGAAAGTTATCAGCATTGCTGTCAATAACCTGACCCATCAGAACCATTGTCCCTGGGGAACACAAAGCCCAGCCCAGATCCCAGGCTGGTCTCACCAAAGGCCTGAAGGTGCTGGTAGGTCTCCAGCGGCCCTGAGCACATCCGCTGTGGGATAACAACAAATGCAACAGAAAACAAAGTGGCACATGGAGTTACACTATAGCGGGTCCAGGGACAGTGGGCAGGACTGTCAATCCCCACTGTCCCATCTGGTCCGGCAAGCACTACCAGCTACAACATTAGCGCAGAGCCAGAAGTAATCCAGGAGAATCACTCGTTGTGACCCTCCCATTACCTCATAAAACAAAAGGGAATACCATGCCACAGAGGTGGGGTGGGGTGTTGGGGTATGGAGTGGGGGATGGGAGGGATACTGGGATCATTGGTGGTGGAGAATGGGTACTGGGGGAGGAATGGGTACTCGAGCATTGTATGACTGAAACACAAGCACGAAAATATGCAAATCTGTTAACTGTATCCTCACAGTGATTCATTAATTGAAAAAAATTAAAAAGAAAAATGTTGCATAGATCAAAGTACAGTTACTTTGAAAAGACAAGTACTAAAAGTGAAACAGATATAAAGCAGACAATCATTCTTGTCCTAAAATATAATGATCACTAAATATTGCTGAAAAGGAAAAAGAACAAATGAAACTGAAGAGCCTTTTTTTTTTTGCTTTTTGGGTAACACCCAGCAATGCTCAGGGGTCACTCCTGGCTTTGCAGGAATTACTCCTGGCGGTGCTTGGGGGACCATATGGGATGTTGGGAATCGAACCCGAGTTGGCCAAGTGCAAGGCAAGCGCCCTAACCGCTTTGCTATCTCTCCAGCCCCGAAGACAGTCTTGAATCCACGCCACCTGATAGGGTCCCTGAGATCTGGTAGGAATCATTGAGCACTGAGTTAGAAGTACTCACTGAGCAATGCTGGTTGTGGCTATATCCAAATAAATGGAAAACAACAGACAAGGACAAAGTAGCCTCAAATAGCAGAGAGTTGGAGTACTCAGGCCAGGAATTACATCCCAGGACTCCTTCCTGAAATTCAAGAGACAGAGACCCTAGAAACCGGTACATGCCTGTTACTGCATCATGTCACCATATTGTTCTCCTCCCACCTGGGAACAGTGTATCATATGGCTCTCCACCATTGTCTACAGCTTCTGTAATTCCCAAGGATCAGCAGGTGGCTCCGGGGAATTACCTGGAAGAGAAGTCAGACCCATGAGCTCCAGAACGGAGCACGACTCATGGCCCTGACTGGAACTCCCCACACTGGATCCAAAAAGAACTTGACCAGCATCACCCTCAGGCACAGCTCAGAGACCCAACCAGAAAGACATTGCCAGATGTCCCTTCCTCTTCAGGGGACACAAAAGTGTGTTGTAATCCACGATGCCCTTCGCTCTCAGGGAAGGTAAAGCAAGCAACTGACCTGGTTTCCTGTTCTTAGGGCTCTTGGGTCTACCCTAACTGAAAATTCTATAATTTCTGAACAAACATATGTAGCTGAATAGGTAAAAATCAGGTCCCAGAGTCAGATCAATAAAACAGGAAAAGGTGGGCACTGGCCTTGCACACAGCTACCCGGGTTTGACGTCCCTCATCCCTACAGTCCACAAATCCCACTGGGAGTGATTCCTGCATGCAGAGTCAGAAGGAAGCCCAGACTACTGGTGGATGTGATCCAAAAGCAAAAACACACACTCAAGAAATGTTGAGTTGTGTACTTAGTAGGAAAAAGTACATCTACTATCACAAATTCCTGGAATTTAACCAGAGTAAAAACATTTTTATGATGGCATAGGTGATAGCACATGCATGGGGTGCCTGCCTGGCATGCACTTCAATCAAGTTTCAATCTCTATCTGATGGAATGTGTTCCCACGTATTGCAGGGGGTGATCAATGAGGAGAGCAAGAAGTGACCCATTAGCATCGCAGGCATGAACAACTGAAAATGAACCCATTATACTGTGGCAGTCTGCTTCCAAGGCCAGGGCCTGCACTCCTGGCCTATTTCTTACCCAGAATTCAAATTCTATATAAATCCTCTGAACCCTCCGATAAGAACAAACTGGCATTCCGGTGGAGGCTAGGACAAGGCCCAACTGGTAGAGTTCATGGCAGGGCTGCGGACACCTGGCAGCTTCTGGTGTGACCCTGAGCTGAAAACAGACTGTGATTTGCAAGGTTTGCATCAGCCCGACTCAACTTTACACCCTAAATCCCTGAGGACTGCTGTATTTGAGATTGCCACTCCCCTCCACTCTGACAAAGACACAGAGAAAGTGGTCTGCCAACAGCAATGTGTGAAATCCAGCAATAAATCTCAAGGCTCAATTCTTTGGTTTGTTTTTGGGCCACACCCTGGGATGCTCAGAACTTACAGGTCGAGTTTTCACAGATTATGTCATTTTACTCATGCATTTATGTGATACTGTGTAAGAAAACTAGGTGGAACATGCATTTGGCCCAACAGAAGTCTAAATGATGAAAGTCTATAAATTTGCTCCAAGAATCCAACCCCTTCGTTTCCTTCTAACAGCCTCTTGTTGGAAGTTTTCCAGTATGTTCACCTCTAAGAACTTCTAATGAAGGTATGAACAGAGAAGCAGGAGAGAGCACACCAGGCTGGAGCACATACAGGCCACATGAATGCTCAGGGACCTTCACCATTACCCACTGGCACTGCTAACGTGAACAGAGCAGGGTGCAGCCCTCAAGCACGGCCAGGTGTGTCCTCAAATCCCAGCCTGTCTGCTCCCAAAGTAGTGAGATAGACCCAGGGAAAGGAGCTCAAGGGCTGAGCACCTGCTTTACTGGTGGGGGACATGGCACGGCTCCCCTACATGCAGAGACACAAGGACAGAGGGGAAGAGTCCCTGATCAACTCCAAGTTTGTAGCAAAAATGGGGAAACTAAAAGATGAGGTTGGATAGAAGCCCACAGCAGCCAAAAAGAAGTTTGGGTGCCACTCGGCACTGCTCAGGGAACCCTATGGAATACTGGGGATCAAACCCTTCAGCCACATGACAGGCAAGTGCCCTGTCTGCTCTACTATTGCTTGGCTTTTCTTTTTTTTTGCTTTTTGGGTCACACCTGGCAATGCACAGGGGTTATTCCTGGCTCTTCACTCAGAAATTACTCCTGGCGGTGCTCAGGGGACCTATAGGATTTAGGGAATTGAGTGCAGGTCGGACGCGTGCAAGGTAAATGCCCTACCAGCTGTGTTATCGCTGCAGCCCCATCGGCTTTTCTTTCTTTTTGGTCTTTTTGGCCACATCTCTTGATGCTCAAACACTCCTATGAGAGGATTGAACCCAGGTCCATCCTGAGCAAGACCAACACCGTCCTGGCTGTACTAAGGCTCCTGCCCCTAGAGTGAGACATTTATAACCTAGTGCAACAGGTTCCTGCAAAGCCCGTTTCTGCAAGTACTCGCCAGAACAGAAGGGGAAGCCTCTGGTCCGGGAGAAATACCTCCGTCAATGAGGGACTGCTCCGAAACCTGACAGGTAAAGCAGAAATTATTTTTTGGGGGAAAAATAAAATCAGAGAGTTAGCAGAGATAGTAAATGGATAGGATACGTTTTGTTTAAGCAGCTGAGCCCAGGTTAATATGCAAGAGCACATAGGTTTCCCCACCTCAGCCCTGTCAGGAGCCACGCATGAGCTAAGATCCAAGAGTGAACCCTCAGCACTTACCAGCTGTTGACCTAAAACTACGATTATTAATAATAGAAATATAGTGGGTGGGGTTATTGTCTTGCACGTTTCTACTCAGGTTTGATTGTCGGCATCCTATGTTGCCCTGAGCACCACGAGGATTGATCCCTGAGTGCAGAGGTAGGAATAACCCCTGAAAATTGCCATGTGTTCCCTCACCATAAAAAACTGTAAAAATTATGTAAAACAAAGAAATAAATGTGTGGTGACCAATGGTCATACTAGATTGCATTATGGTACATCTAGGGGTAAATCCTGGAAGTGACCAGCCTATTAACTGCAACATTTGGGTGCACAGAACCCTCTGGTCCAAAACAGCCCAGATGCTACACCCGCATCCACCAGGGTCTCTTATAGCTCCACATCTCACAGGATCCCAAAACGTACCGCAGGCACAGGGAACCCGGGAAAATCAAATGGTCAGCAACATACTCCTGAGTCCCTGGCCAGTGCAGAAGGCAGTGCACTGGGAGAGCATCTGTCGTGCATGGGGCTGAAAGAACTGAGCCTGACATTGCATAGGACCCTGAGTCCCGCCAGGAGAGTCCCCTGGTGCAGAGCCAGGAAGAACTCTGAATTCTGCAGGATGTCGGTCAAAAATTACTAAACAAGGGGGCTGGAGTGATAGCACAGCGGGTAGGGCATTTGCCTTGCACATGGCAGACCCGGGTTCGATTCCCAGCATCCCATATGGTCCCCCAAGCACGGCCATGGTAATTCCTGACTGCAGAGCCAGGAGTGACCCATGAGCATTTCTGGGTGTAACCCAAAAAGAAAAAAAAATTACGAAACAAAACATTGTTTTTAATTAAAAGAGAGACTCACCTCCCCCCTTTCCAGGGAAACCGACCCTTTGGCCCTGACTACATAATCACCCCAATGACAGAAGTGGCCCACAAAGGACCGGCCCGGGAACATTCCCAGGTGACCCCCAGCCCCAGCCCGTGACCCCCAGGGACTCCGAGTGTCGCTGCAGGAACCAATGGGGAGGAGCCACGCACGCCCCGCCAACCTGCGTGGGAAACTGGGGAAACTGAGGCTCCCTCTTGTCTCTCTTTCTCTTTGGTTGGGGCCTGAGCAACAGGGCAGAGGGGAGGGCGGGGCCTTGTCCAACACCCCATGGGGTCCCCAGACCCCCGTAGAATTCCAAGCACAGAGCCCGGAGTCGTCCCGAGCTCCACTGGGTGCGGCCAGGCCTCCTTAGGACTCGCGCCCACCAGCAGCACAGAGGTAAGTTCCCTCAGAAACCCCCTCGTCTCACTGAAGTGCAGAAAGGGATGAACCTCGGCAGGACGAGGGGGCCAACCGGGTGGGGCCACCGCCCCTCCATGGCATGGAGTGACCCCGTGGGGGATCCCCTGTCCGCCCCGTGCACCCGCTTCCCATCCAACTCCACTCCCCAAACTCTGACAATGGCAGCCAACAGGAAATTCCTCCACCCTCACAAAGGGACTCTGTGACGCCACCCACACTTCCTGCCGGAGTTTTAAAGGGCCAGACTCCAACTATTCCTGACCTGGTACTTTCTGCTCAGGAAAGTTGATTTTTCTCCCATTTCTCCTCTTGGATCAGGTCAGCAGGAAATCTGTGGGGTCGACAACTAACAGATAGACAGAGTACGAAGCCAAAGTGTATGTGTTTTCACAAAGGAAATAAAATCCACAAGTATTTAGTTGCAAATACCCACCAGTAAGCGTCCCAACCCTGACCCCCATCCAACACCACAAACAACAATGGCCAGAAGTCACTGGGCATTAAAATCCAGATATCATAATGTTTTCTGTTCACTGATCCATTTTTGGGGGTGGTGCCTACCATTTTCCCTGACTTCTCAGGTTTCAATCCACACTGGGCTCGGGGAACCCTCTGGGGTTCTAACCATGGATCCTGGCTCAGCACCTCCAAGCTGGACTGTCCTGATTTTTGTTTACATTGCACTGAACTTCCAATTGTTGCAGGAGCTCCAACTGTTCATGTATTAATTTACATGAATTCATTTACAAGAGTGAGCTAGAAACTACGTGAATCACATGCCCGGAAATAGTTAAACTAATTTTGTGGGTGACTCAGAATCAGGCTTAGGAATGGGTGAATGGAAAAGTATTATATGTATAATCAATATTCCTTTATATAGGTCTGTGTGTGCTCCTAGCCATTGGTGTTCTCAAGCTGCTCTTACCTCTGTGCTCAGCAATTCTTCAAACAGTGCTGAAGTTCGACTATGCACTGAATTTAACTGGGATCTAAAATGGATCAGCCACATGAACGGAAGGTCCATTCCCTGCTCTGTAATAAGTAGTCATTTAGTAGTTTGGTAGTGGATGAATTGCACTGTAGCACTGTCGTTCATTTGCTCACCAATTTGCTCGAGCGGGCACCACTACTGTCTCCATTGTGAGACTTCTTGTTACTATTTTTGGCAACTCAAATATGCCACGTGGAGCTTGCCGAACTGGCAGGACACTCTTGCTAGCCTGCCGGGCTCTCCGAGAGAGACGGAGGAATCGAACCCAGGTCGGCTGCATGCAAGGCAAACGCTGTACCGGCTATGCTATTATGAAACAAAAATTAAATTCTTCAAAATTTGAACTAGTTGCCAAGAAGAATTGTACAGTGCTTGTGCAGAGAAAGTCTCTATTTTTCAGATATGCTGATGTATCTTTCAGGTATAATTTGCTGTTTCTTATAGTAGCACTGTCATCACGTTGCTCATCGATTTCTTTGAGTAGTCACTAGTAATGTCTCCATTGTGAGACTTGTTACTGTTTTGGGTATATCGAATATGACACGGGTAGCTAGCCAGGTTCTGCTGTGCGGGATGGAGGAATCGAACCCAGGTTGGCTGCGTGCAAGGGAAACACACTGCCCGCTGTGCTATCACTCCAGCACTGTATTAATTTTGTGAGGGGACACATCAAGCAGTGCTCAGGGATGAGTCCTAGTGGACATTGGGGGCCTATGGGGTGTCGGGGATAGATCCAGCTTTCTACTTCATAAAAAGCAAGTGTCCTCCCCACTGTGCTATCACTACGGCCCTCAAACAGATTCTTTGAAACATTAACACTTGCACGAACTTTCTACAGAGGCAAACACAGTATTCCATTAGTATGAAGAATAATACAATGTCTTTAGGTTTCAATTTGACTAACATCAGTGCCCAGTGAGACTAAGACCCTCCACTCCCAGCATTAGGCTCTGGATTTCCTCCTGGGCTGTTGAGGGACCAGAGTTGTGGTGGCAGGGATGGAGCCTGGACAACCACCTTTCATGTCACATGCTCCTCCACTGAGCTATCCCGCCAGCATAAAAATGTCTATTCCAGAGTTTAATCTTGCCATTCACTCCTATTTGGTGACCACATTCTCAAGTCAAATTGGAGCAACACCAAATCCTCATGCTGTGGTTTGGGTTCTAAAATCAATCACAGCAATCAAGGTAAGAATTAGTCGAATAGGGGCTGGAGTGATAGCACAGCGGGTAGGGCATTTGCCTTGCACACTGCCGACCTGGGTTAGAATCCTAGCATCCCATATGGTCCCCTGAGCACCGCCAGGAGTAATTCCTGAGTGCATGAGCCAACAATGACTCCTGTGTATTGCCAGGTGTGACCCAAAAAGCAAAAAAAAAAAAAAAAAGAATTAGTTGAACAATCCCTGGGTGGATCGGCCGGGCAGGTGGAGGGCATCTCTGTGGTTCTCACAGTCCAAACAGGCACACGACAAACAGAAAGTCCTTTGGGAGGATCACTGTGAGGAGCCTGACTATTCTCAAACTAATTCTTGGGCTTTTGTATTTGACTAGAATGGTGACATTTGGTGGAGCACAAAGGATACTGGGAATCAAACCCCAGTCGGTCATGGGTAAGTCCAACACACTCCCCGCTGTACTGTCGCTCCACCCAACTAGCTTTGTTATGGGCACAATCCTTCACTGTTAAACATAAATGTGGAAAAAGATCTCTTAGTGGGTCAGACAGAGAACAGCATGTTGGTGTACAGGGTGCCAGGGGCTATTCCCTGAGTACCGCACAAAGGAAGGCTTGAGGAACACCAGGAAAAACCTACAGCAACATAAGACCCAACAACAAAATAAAAGGTTCCCGGACAGGGTCCAGCACAGTCCTGTGCTATCAGGGTCAGGAAGACCAAGTCCCGCCCCACCCCCTCTCACAGCAAACCCAGTGCTCAGCCCCACACCCACCCCCCGCTGCCTGATCTCAGAGGAGGTGGCAATGTTGGCCAAAGGCTTCCCAGAGAATCACACACTAACACACACAACCCCTGTGTCTCAGTAAAACCGAACTGCATCCTGCAAAAAAATGCATCCTCCTTAAGCCTCCACCGAGCCTCAGAACTGCCTGAGTATCGGGAAACAAGTGAACAACAAGCATGAAAGTGACCCCCACACTAGCGCGTCCCCACCACTCACAGTGTGAAGACGGGGAGGAGCAAGGCTCTCACTTGGAGTCTCGTGTCCTGCCCCAAAATCGGCCTTCACAGTCAGTTTTCCGAGAGACCCTATATTGTCTTTATCCACGTGTCCTTTATCATGTGTCCAGGATACCAGCCACTGGAGGCCCTGAGTTCACTCTCCCTGGGTGCAGAGTAAGGCGTAATCCCAAGCACCCAAGCAAGGACAAAGATCGCAAGCCCACCAAATGTGTATTAAGATAAAAACAAAGGGGGGAGGCTGGAGTGATGGCACAGTGGGTAAGGTTATGGCCATGCACGCGGCCGACTCGGGTTCAATACGCAGCATCCCATATGGCCCCCAGAGGACATCCAGGAGTAATTCTGAGTGCATGAGCCAGGAGTCACCCCTGTGAAACACCTGGTGTAACCCCCCACAAAAAGGGAAGATGGAGGTAGGGAGATAGTACAGCAGGTGGGCAAAGGTCTCGCCCATCATTACAGGTTCCATCCCTGACAACCCCATACGGTCCCCCACCAGCCCAGGAACTAACCCTGAGTCCTGCAGGTTTGTCCCAAAGCAAATTTCAAAGACCAAAAAGAGTCCAATGGAGGCAGGCGACAACGCACAGGATTGGGGAACATGCTTTGCACGCAGGGACCTCTGATTTGATGCCGGGCACCATCTGGTCTCTGAAGATCACTTGAAGTGACCCCAAGCACTGAGTCAAAAAGCAACAGAGGGGATGAGACTCTTTGAAATAAATGATCTCAGAGGCTGGAATGACAACATAGTGGCAGGGTACTTGCCTTGCACAAAGTCCACGGGCTTTGAATCCCAGCATTCCATAGCTCAGGGTTCCCCACTCCAGTCAGGAGGAACCAGCCTCCACCCACATTTCAGGCAGATGATCCCAGGCATCCCTCACAGGAAGCCAGATGTGCTACAATGACATTATACCAGAAGGTTCCTACAAGTTCTGGACTTGCCTGCAGCCACCCCAGGAATAAATCTGATGAGCACAACAGAGGGTAACACCTGAGAACAGACCCAGCAGGACCAAAAAAAGCAACACTGAGTTGGACCAACACACGAGCGGGTCCATGGACAGTGGGTAGGGCTGGTGATACCGCCCTCCCATAAGGCCTCTCTAACACTGCCAGATGGAAACCTGCGTACTGAGCCAGAAATAACCTCTGACAACCACGGGGTATGGCCTCTCCTCTTCAGCCACTTCCAAAATAAAAACACCCAAATGAGTGTAATCAGCGTTGGCCCCCTTGCACCCCATATAGTCCCCTGTCCTGACAGGAGTGATCCTTGAGTGCCACTACTGTGGCCCATTCAAATCAACAAAATAAACAAAAAATGTGGCCTCAAACAGAGATCCGGTCATGCAGGCCAGGAGCCACTTCCCATCTCTCCATCCTGAAACTACCCGACACTCTTGGCCCACTGTGACCTGTCACTGCACAGCGTCCTCTTATCACTCTCCTGCCTGCGGATGGTGTGGCAGAGGGCTCCGTGGAAAGAACTGAGCTGTGAGCTCCAGAGAAGATCACAGCCATCCCCGCACCCACCTGACCAGAAGTCCCTGCACTGGAGCCAGAAACGTAGTGACCAGACGGAGACTCAACACCGGCTCACAGACCCATCCTCGGGGAGACACGGACAGATGCTCCTGCCTGTCCGGGGAACAGAGAGGTGGGTTGTGACTTGGCAGCATACTGGGACAGGAGCGCTTGGCTCAGCCTAAAGGGGAGGAAACCACAGCCATGTCTAGCCCCGGGACTCCACCCAGTCCCCCAGGAAGGTCCCTAAGACCAGAGACTAACACTGAGGACAGGAGCTTCCGTGCAGATGCGGCCCCTGCAGGACCAAGTGATCACAGACCTATTAGGGGCTCTGCTGTGGGGGCACCCAGAGGGACTCTCCAAGGGACAGAGAAGAGTTTTGATAAACCTTCAGCTGCCCTCTTTCAGAGTGGATGGGACATGGGCCTGGGCGCATGAGAGGAACAGTCTGGCACGATGGGGGTGGGGGTGCACAGAGATGAGGTCCAGCTGTTAGAGGCCATGGCAGGGCTGCTGGTGCCTGGGGCTCCCAGTATGATTCCAGTATGCAGCACAGACTACAGTTTCAAAGCAGTTTCAAAGGTTTTCAGGTGTCAGAAAGAAAAACCAGTGGGCAGGGCACTTGTCATGCATGTGGCCGACTTAACTTCATACGCTGAATCCCCAAGGAGTGATCACGGAGCACTCCTGGGTCTGGCAGCAATCCCAAATCCCATCCCCTCCCTACACACATAAATAAAGCAAAGAGGAAGTTGTCTGCCAACAGCAAAGGTTTGGAATCCAGCCAGATATTCTCAAGAGTCAGTTCTTTACTTTGTCTTTGTTTGTCTTTACTTTGTCCTGTCCCACACCTGACAGGACTCAGAGCTTACAGGCCAGGCTTTAACAGACTATAAGATTTTACTCCTTTGATAAATAATTTTGTCTAAGAAAAAGGAGGAGAAAAAATACACTTACCCCAAAAGAAATCTTAATGGTGAAAGTCTGTATTTTTTCTCAGAGCCTCCAACTCCTTTTCCTCCTGACAGCATTTGTTCTGGAAGGGCAAAACTGACGCTTGTTAATGTGGCAGAAATCAGCAAAATCAGTCTTGGTTTCCCAGCAATGAAATTATCCACCCTGAATCCCCTAGGAAGGCTCCTAGGCCCAGCAAGTGGGTCAAACAATCACTATCCCCCTAATCAAAATGCCCCAGAAATTGTCTTTTGTTAACCCTAAAAGAATGAGTACCTTATGTAACCAGAACTATTATTGCAAACTTATGTTTAACTATTGCCTGACCACTGATACGCTATACACTTGCCAGAACACCTTTGTTTGATAGCTATCTAAGATTTTTTTCAGAAACAATTAGACATATACTGCTTATGTAATCAAACACTATATAAACTGCTTGCTTCCTGAAGTCGGGTTCACTGTCAAGAAACCACTATGTGGGTAAGATAGTTGACCTCAGTATACTGTAATAGAACGCTACTGCTTTCGCACTATCAAGTTAGTGCCTCTGTCCTTCTCGCTGCTTGGGAACCTAATGTTCCAGGCTTAACAGTTCAGATTCCAGAATGTTCACATCCAAGAACTTACAACGAATGTATCAATAGATCAACAGAGGTCAGAGGAGAGCACACAAGGCTGGAGCTCTTGCTGGCCAGGTGGAAGCCGGCGGTACGTGGGTAGGGGGATTTCCTGGTACCCACTGTCCACAGGTACTGTGAACAGAGAGCAGGAAATAGCCCTCAAGCACTGGCAGGTGTGGAGCCAAACCCCAGCTCATCAGATCCCCTAGTAGTGAGACAGAACCTAGAAAGTGGAGCTAAAAGAGCAGAGCACGTGCTTGAAGCTGCGGGTCATGTAATCTAAGAGACACCTGGACAGAGGGGCAGAGTCCCTGACCCTCTCCAAGTATAAAAGGAAAAATAGAAAAAAATAGGCAGGTTGCTGGAGCGATAGGACAGCAGGCAGGGTATTTGCCTTGCACATGGCAGACCCAGGTTCAATTCCGAGCATCTGTATGGACCCCAAGCACCAGCTGGAGTAAATCCTGAATGCAGAGCCAGGAGTAACCCCGTGCATTGCCAGATCTGATCCAAAATAAAATAAAAGCAAAGAAAAGAACAAATAGGAGAGACATTCACAAATCCCAAAAAAAGATGTTCAAAGAATGCTCATTGTTATGATAAATTCTGGAGTGAGACTTTTTTCTGGGGGAGTTTTGTTCCACACTTGGTAGTGTTCATTGGACCCTATGAAATTATGAGGATTAAATCCAGGCAAGCTGCGTGCTAGGCAAGCTGCGTGCTAGGCAAGTGCCATACTAGCTGTAACATCGCCTAGCGCGCCTGGTCTAGGAGAGATGGACAGTGGGGAGGTCTGTGCGGAGACACTTGACAGATGAAGCAAAAAATATTTTTTCTGTAGAAAAAATTACATAGCGTTAGCAGAGACAGTACAAGTTGATAGGTTGTTTTTCTTTCTAGCTGCGAAACAACATTCAATTCTCCAAAGCTGATAGGGTCCCCAAGCAGTGCCAGGAACAGTGTTGAGCTCAGATCCTAGAGTAAATAATGAGCACTGAATGTTTTGAGCCAAAATGTACAATTCAAAAAATAACAATAAATCATTTTTTTCTGTGCAAAGGGGCTGGAGACATAGTACAGCAGGAAAAAAACTTGTCTTGCAAGCAGAAAAACCAGATTTGACTACTGGCATATAATATGTTTCCCTGAGCACCATCAGGAGTAACCACGTATCGCCAGGTGTGCCCCGAACCAAAAAATAACTACTAAAAATGAATTAACTGAAAAAAATCGATAAAGGCGAGAGAGCCAATGGTGACCACATATTGTGCTATAGGAGAGCTCAGGGCACCCACTTAAGTGTGCATGTCACTCCTGCTAAGATTTCACACTAGGTTGCATGATCCCCTGAGGTCCAACACAGCCCTGATGCACCACCCCCTCTGCCACCAGGCTCTGCATCCTCTCACGGTTTCCTGTGGGACCCCCAGAACGTACCAAGGACCCTGGACCATGTGAAAGTCAAAAAGCTCCACCAAACACTATTGAGCAACAAACAAGTGAGGAATTGCACCCCTGCCCCCACAGGGCAGGAGGCTAGTACACTGAGCACTGAGAGGACATCTGCCTTGTATGCTGCTGTGACTGCAGCTAGCAGCCCCTAGGATCCCCTGAGCACCCCCAGGAGAGATCCCTGAGTGCAGAGCCAGGAAATAGCCCTGAACAAATTTTTTAAAGGAAAAGAAAAAAACACGTTCACAGATACCTTTGCAAAGGGTGTCTGTGACCCTTAGGATGACTCTGAATTCAGTCTCAGGAATGAAAGGCAAGAGGCTTGCCTGGGGACGCTCCCCACATGACCCCTGCCCCCACCCTGTGACCATCCTGGCGAAGGAGCTAACACACGCCTAAGGCAGCCGCACATGCCCTGGACAAACTGAGGCTCCTTCGGGCTTTGTTACTTTCTCTTTGGATGGGGCCTGAGCGATAGGTCAGCAAGGAGGGCGCGGGCCTGGTGTCCCGACACCCCATGGGTTCCCCTGACCCCAGCAGGGATCCCTAAGCACAGAGCCAGGAGTCGCCCCCAGCACGTGGGTGTGCCCCTGAAACACACTGAACAATAATTTAAAAAGAAACAACTCTCTTGTTTGTTCCATTATTTTCGCTGTTCTGGAACATTCCGAGCCATCTCACTCCCAGAGTTCGTGTTCATCACTTGCCTTACACCACTTCTCACACCCGGGTTTCTTTGGAGATTTCTGGGTGATCACTCCCAGCCGTCCTGGGGGACCCTGTGTGGTGGCAGCGACTGGGCCAGCGCCCTTCCTGAGTCTGACGCTCCCTCCACTTCTCTCTAGTCTCCTCAGGAAAACACCCGCTGTTCCCGGAAATCAGTGAATAAATGAGATAAACTCCCCCAGGGGTGTGGTGCCCAGTGAGGGGCAACAGTCCCCACCCCTGTCAAGGAGCGACCCAGCTGTACACTTGGCCACACTGGGCTGGCAAGACAAAAGACACTTGGGACGTACCCTGCCCACCCCCCAATGCCTGTGCTGGCAACAATGAGGAGGCTGGATGTTCCAGGAAGTGAAGCCTCCAGGTTCTGTGACTTCACTGCATCTCCACTCACGGCCTTAAAGGGCCAGGCTCCAAAGATTCCTGACCACCAACTTTCTAGTGAGGAATGTAAGTTTTTGTTTCATGCCTTCAGTCAGGTGACCAGGATATCTAGGGGTCACCAGGTCCAGAATAAATGGAGAGTGAGGGACTGAACAGATGGCATACGCCACAACGTCTTTATGTTTTCATGAAAAGAATAAGGGCTGTAGTGATAGACAGCAGTAGGGTGTTTGCCTTGCACTCGACCAACCTGAGTAGATTCCTCCAACCCTCTCGGAGAGATCGGCAAGCTACCAAGAGTATCGTGCCCGCACAGCAGAGCATGACAATCTACCCCTGGCATAATCGATATGCCAAAAACAGTAACAAGTCTCACAATGGAGACGTTACTGGTGCCCGCTCTAGCAAATCGATGGGCAATGGGATTACAGTGGCAGTGAAAAGAATAAAATTCACTAATATTCCAGGCAAACCACCTCCTGGACCATGCCTTAGCACAATCTTATCTTGCCTGTTATTCTCAAGGATCAGCATTAGGCTCCAAAACAGAGACCTGGAGGAGAAATCAGAGTGGTAAGCAGAGAGAGGACAAACCTCTAGCCCTGACCTGGAAAGTTCCTGCTTGGACCCAGAGATGTCCTGATGGCAGGCACTCTGGGGTACCAGGTCAAGCCCCACCTCGGGGAGACACTGCCAGAAGCTCCTTCCTCTCCTGGGGATGCAAAGTAGGCTGGAATTTGGGCTGTGTGTCAAGAGAGGAGTGACGGGCTCGGTGGACAGGGGAGGATATTGCAACCCTGAGATCCGGGACTCCGCCCTGAATCCAAGGAAGGTACTTATGAGCCCAGCCAGGGGCTGACTTCTAGGCCAGGACCCCTTTGATTAAGCACCCATGAGCTTCAGGGCTGCCCACAGCAACCACAGCCCCCAAAGTGGCTCTGCGTGGGGGCAGACACAGGCACTCAGTATGAAAGCAAAACTTTATCCTCATTCTGCTCACAAAATTGTCATGAGAGTGTATGTGTGTTTGTGAGTGTTTTTCGATGTTTGGGTCAAAACAGGCAGTACTCAGGGTATGTTTGAACTTGGCACTCAGGGATGACTCCTGTTGTGGCTTGGGGGACCATTTGGAATTCCAGGCTTGGACTCATGCAAGATAAGGGCCTTACCTGCTGTACTACCACTCCGTCCCTTTCAAAATAAATTTCTTTCCAACACAGCAGGAGTGATCCCTAAACAACTATCTCCTCCTCAAAGAAAAACCCAACTACCTGGGATTGGTGTTTGAATATTAAATGTAATCAAATATAGGAAACTACATTGTAAAATAAAAAATAACCCCTTGCTTTAAAAATAACCTCTTTACAAGCAAAATTCACCCCAAAGCCAGGGTCGCCTGGTCAGGGTCAGGGAGTTGATGAAGTATTGAGAGATGCTTCTCAGCTTTAATTTCAATAAAGAAATTCTGTATCAGGAAAAAACACCAAAGTAGACTGGAGACACATTAAAGAGACTACGGTGTTTCGTTTAGTGAAAACGATCAATCCTCGGTATTCAATATGAAACCATGATCACTAATGGAAAAAAATTTCCGAAGGTAGAGCCTGGAGTAACCTCTGGGGAACTACAGGTGTGCCCACCCCCCAAAAAAAAACAACTAAAATAGAATGCAAATATTCACTTACAGTCCCCAGAAACATGCTAAGTCAGGCCCCCAGGATTCCTAATGGCCCCTGCCAATGAAAAAGTCGAACTTCAACAGGGTCCTTCACCACTGGGGGCTGAGGAACTGCCCCTCAAAGAGATATGGCAGTTTACATACGCATGTCTACAACAAAAGCATCAGGAGAAGGTCAGTCTCAACCCTTGGTTGAGAGGGTTGGGATGGTCAAGATCTCTGCCATCAGCAGGTCCGGCACACCAAGACCCGAAGCCCCCCATGCACTGCTCTGCACCCAGGCCACACTGCCCCATCGCAGAGCTGGAGTAGGAGATGCCCCCAAAGATCACATGCTCACACCTGAGACCCCTTTGCTGTGCAAATTTCCCCCAACTGCAACTACCAAAGCTCCACATCCTCCTAAAGTTTCGGGAGCATAGCAGACCCTGAGAACCAACAGGATATGGTTGTGGGAAGGATAAAACAATCACAAAGCTCCCAAAGCTGGTGCGGTCCCATGGGTCACAGTACAGGGACTGGAAGTGAGAGGCGCTCACGTCCTGCCACTAATTGGCCTTCAGTGTCCCCCTTCAACGGTGAAGTACCACTTTGTCCATTAAACACATGCCCGTAGGCAGCCTGATCCACCTGACATCATTAGGAAATAAATATGCACATGGAAGAGTCCTGTCTGTGACATCATCTATTTCACCAAGGAGCCTTAAAGTTACAGGATCCAAGTGTAGACAGACCATTATGCCAGCCCAGGTGAATCAGTGCCAGGGGGATGGGCTCGGATAAAGGACAGGAGAGGCAAGTGCTGGAGGGGCCTGTCACAGAGTTCAGGGAAGTGAGTTAAGGCAGAGTCCCCTTATTCTGTACTGGTCAAACATAGAAGTAGTGCTCTCACACACACACCTCCATCATAAAAACAGCAGCAGTGATTCAAGGCAAAAAATACAAACGACTCATGGGTCAATGAGTTTCTCCGGGAAGTCATCCATGAAGATGGGGTAAAAGCAGTGACTCTGAAGCCAGCCCTGAAGATGCAGAGGAACTGGCCTAGCAGCAATCCAGAGAGCTGGAGAGACAATGTCCAGGACCGAAGTCTGGCAAGAACATCAGAGAGCACTGTACAGTGAGCACTCTACCCCTTGAAAACACGCAAACAGAGAACTCTCACCTACAAGGAAACCCCAGGACGCAGCTTTAGAAACATGTTTTCAACCAAGAGTCTGGTGCCGGAGAATAGTACTTTGGTTTATTTGAACAAGGTTTCTCTGAATTCCATTCTGGCATCCAGCACAACGCCAGGACAAACTACTTAGAACTGCCAAGTAAGGCAAAAATAACATAAAACGTACTTCAATAAATAAATCCCACGTATGGACCAACCCTATGAACGGAGGTGCATAGGAGCTAATGAGCACCAAACAGTGCAGGATCATTTTGTAGACTTGGTCTTTTGGACAGACCAAAAACAGTTTTAATCAATCTGGTGGGTAGTAGGGTTGAGATTATGCCATTTCCAAATGCAACGTTTTGTCATCTTTTCGCCTAATATAAATGAAATGAGGAGAGTGGAATCCAGGACTGTGACCGCCCTTTACTATCAGTCATCACAGCTGATGCTACTGCCTGCAGAGATGGGAGTTTGGGCGCTCGTACAGGTTCCCACCATATGTAACACATTTTGCTCAAGACCCCACTCCACCCTTCCATAGACAATCAGAAATCTTTCTATGCATATTCAAGTCCATTTCAACTATCTCCAATCCACCCTACTAAAGAACATTGGCAGGGCCATTATCGTAAACTTTTCAGAAATATTTATCCTCAATGCTTAGGTAAATCTTATAAAAATCTGAATACAGGGGGCTGGAGTGATAGCACAGCGGGTAGGGCGTTTACCTTGCACACGGCTGAGCTGGGGTTCTATTCCCAGCATCCCATATTGTCCCCTGAGCACGGCCAGGGGTAATTCCTGACTGCAGAGCCAGGAGTGACCCCTGAGCATCGCTGGGTGTGACCCAAAAAGAAAAAAAAATCTGACTACAAGGAGTGCAGAGCTGACAGATTGGAAAGGTGCTTGATTGCACAAGACAAATGCAAAAGAAGATTCCAATTATTGCTCCATTCCTTAAGAGTCTCTCTGTCAAAAGAAACTGAGGCCTACAGGTTTGTTTCTAACATTTCCATCACGAGGAATGCAATTCCTGAACGTGGATGGATGTTCCACGGAACAACCCAATGTTTCTACATGGTGGATGCACAAAATTGAAGGGTGCGCAATCATTAATTTGTTTTAATTTTTTTCAACTCAATAAACATATACATAAAATGGACAGACGGCCATCTGCAGAATGTTAAAGAAATAGTTTCCAGCAAAATAAAATACACCCAAACTGGGACAGCTCCGAACCGAGGGGGGGCACTGCAGTGGGGTGGCACCAGCCCAGCCTCCAAGTGGCCCTGGCTGCCGGAAGTCACGCCCTCAACCCACCCTCGGCTCCATTTTGCCACATTCAACAGAGAAGAAGCCAGGCATTCTGGTGAGCAACACAGCCGGAGAATGCTCCGGACCCGAGACAGGGCCAGCAACACCAGGGATCCAGACAGATACAGCCAGCAGACCTTCTCCAGATAAAGCCCCGGCGACACTGAGCAGCAACTAACACAGCTCCGGGATGCAGGACTGGGACAGCTCCGAACCACGCGGCTGCTAACGCAGCCGCGAGACCTTTTCTAAAACCTGAAAATATAGAATCTTTTAATGGAAAACTAGGTATCAAATGATTCCTTGGTAGTAGGGCTGTCTTTCCTGGGGGGAAACTCCAACAACAATAGTGAGTTTTGTGTTGAAATATGGAACGTAATCAAGATAAAGAGAAAATGAAGTAGCTGGGTCGGCTACTTGCAAGACAAATGCCCTAACCGCTGTTCTATCACTCCAGCCAATCTTGTGCTTAATTTGACCCAATACAAAAAGCACAGTATTTCTTCAAACATAAAGAGAGTAGGAATTGGGGTTGGAATGCTAGCACAGTGTGGAGAGCATTTCCACTGCATGCGGTGGATGCAGTTTGACCCTTGGCATCACACATGATACCCTGTGCACTTCCAGGAGTAATGCCTGAGTGCTGAGCTTGACCTATCAGTATCACTCTGTGTGAATGAAAAAGCAAGAAATAATAAAAACAATAACAATTGGAATATATTTAAATTTTACAATGAGTGATTTTAGCACCCAGTGGAACAATAGGCCCTCGACTACAGCATTAGGCTGCAAAATTCCTACCTGAAGTGGCCAGACCTCCTCCTTTCAAGTCATATTCTTGTTCCAATGAACTATCCTGATGACATAGTATTTATGTTCAATGTGCGATTCTTACCAGCTCACTCGTATTCAGTGACCCCGTTCCCAAATCAAATTGCTGCAATGAAAAACCCTGAAGCTGCGATTGAAGTTCTGAAATCAAACACAACACAAAATGGAAGAATTAGCAATGGAATATAGTCGACTGTGGTCCATTGTGGAGAATACTGGGAGTAGCTTGGGAAATCACAAAAATAGCTTTTTGGAGATACAGTGACCCAGAATCCAAAGACTATCCACAGAATGGGAAAGGATATTTACACAATACCCATCAAATAAGGGGTTGATATCAATGGTATATAAAGCACTGGTTGAACTCTACAAGAAGAAAACATCCAACCCCATCAAAAAATGGGGTGAAGAAATGAACAGAAACTTTACCAAGGAAGAAATACGAATGGCCAAAAGGCACATGAAAAAGTGCTCTACATCACTAATCATCAGAGAGATGCAGATCAAAACAACCACAAGATACCACCTCACACCACAGAGACTAGCGCACATCCAAAAGAACATAAGCAACCGCTGTTGGAGAGGATGTGGCGAGAAAGGGACCCTTCTACACTGCTGGTGGGAATGCCGACTGGTTCAGCCCTTCTGGAAAACAATATGGACGATTCTCAAAAAATTAGAAATTGAACTCCCATTTGACCCAGCAATACCACTGGTGGGAATATATCCCAGAGAGGCAAAAAAGTATAATCGAAATGGCATCTGCACATGTATGTTCATCGCAGCACTGTTTACAATAGCCAGAATCTGGAAAAAACCCGAATGCCCTAGAACGGATGACTGGTTGAGGAAACTTTGGTACATCTATACAATGGAATACTATGCAGCTGTTAGAAAAAAGGAGGTCACAAATTTTTTATTTAATTGGACCGGCATGAAAAGTTTCATGCTAAGTGAAATGAGTCAGAAAGAGAGAGACAGACATAGAAAGATTGCACTCATCTATGGCATATAGAATAACAGAGTGGGAGACTAACACCCAAGAATTGTAGAAACAACTACCAGGAGGTTGACTCCATGGCTTGGAGGCTGGTCTCACATTCTGGGGAAAGGGCAACTCAGAGAAGGGATCACCAACTATAATGTAGTCGAAGGCCATGTGGGAGAAGGGAGTTGCGGGCTGAATGAGGGCTAGCGACTGAGCACAGTGGCCACTCAACACCTTTATTGCAAACCACAGCAGCTAATTAGAGGGAGAGAACAGAAGGGAATGCCCTGCCACAGTGACAGGGTGGGGTGGGGGGAGATGGGATTGGGGAGGATGGGAGGGATGCTGGGTTTACTGGTGGTGGAGTATGGGCACCGGTGAAGGGATGGGTTCCTGAACTTTGTATGAGGGAAGCATAAGCACAAATGTGTATAAATCCGTAACTGTACCCTCATGTTGATTCATTTTGGTAGAGAATGGGCACTGGTGAAGGGATGGGTTATCAAACTTTGTAAGGGAGAAAAATGAGCACAAAAATGTATAAATCTGTAACTGTACCCTCACCTTGACTCACTAATTAAAAATAAACTATTAAATTAAAAAAAATAAATAAAAAATAAATAAATTTATTATAAATAAAAAAATAGGTTTTTGGGTTTCTTTTCTGACCAGACCTGGTGATACCTGGGGAAACCTACGAAATGCAAGGGATTCAAACTGGGTGAGATTTGTGAAAGGCAAGTACCCTCCCAGCTGTACTATCTCTCCAGCTCAAATTTCCTTGGTTATGGGCTCACTTATTCACTATTTAAATAGAAAAGCAAAATATATTCTTAGTGGGGTAGAGAGAAGAGCAGGTAGGGTATTTCCTTGCATGAAGCTGATGGGCTGATCTCTGAGTACCACCAAAAATAACCTCTGAGAACTGCCAGGAATTAATACTGAAAATTCCCAGGCCCAAAAACCAAAACAAAAGAACTGTAATATATTGATAAAACATGCTAATTACCTGAGGGCAAAAATAAGCATGAAAAGAGGGCAGAGGGGACTCTAGCTGCTCCTGAAATGGAACACCACTACTACAGGCTGGATAGACAGGCTGGTGAAGCACAGATGGGTGGCCAAGGGCTGTGAATCCCTCGACTGTTCTACATGGCTGACAGGTAAGGAATAATGAAGACAAAGCCAAGATACAATACCTCAGGATCATTCCATGACAGGTAATTCATGCAGTGAAGGGCAGCATGAGCACAGCACACACGCAGATTTCAGGAGTCCGAGGCCCCGGGGATCAGCAGCACATTTCACACATGGTCAGGCCAACCACACACTGCCCAGGACACAAGCCATAGAGGGTCCTCAGACACTCACCTCCAAACACACCTCTTCTTCCCAGGCTCAGGGCTCCTCCTTCCATCCAGGACATCACCGCAGGTTTCACCCTGGAAAGCCATGTCACCACAGAAACAAGGTATTAGTGACAAGGAAAACTTGACAAGCCCACCCCATGTGTCCCTAACAAAATCAGGCAAATTCCTCAAAAGGCTTGAATAGAATCTCCACTTCTGATATGCCCTAAACTGGCAATTAACAGTAACATAAGTCCTAGGTTTTAATTTCAGTCTGAAATTGAGTCATGATATAGCCCCCCAAAAAGCACTGGAAGTGACTCTAAGCTCTAAAATAGCATGTGATGGGGTCAGGCCATAAAAAAGAAATGAATTCATGTTCAGAGTGATACTCCAGCAGGGTGGGCACCTGGTGACACACACATTGAGGTTTGATCCCTGGCAACCATATGGCACTGCCAGGAGAAATTCCTGAGCATTACTGGGTGTAGTCCCTTAATCAAATCAACTGAACAAAAAATAGTAATAAGTGAAGTTGCAGGCCTAGTAAAGGAGTACAGCTGGTAAGGCACCTGAACTGTAGATGCTGACCTGGTTTAGTCCACAGCACCCCCATGAGCTCCTGAGTACTGCCAGGAGTGATCCTTTAGCACAGAGCCAAGAGGAAGGCGGACTATGCCCCAAATCAAAACCCAAAGGGCTGGAGTGATAGTACGCTGGTAGGGCATTTTCTTTGCACACAGAAAACCTGGGTTCAATCCCCGGCATTCTATATTGTTCCCCCATGCACTGCCAGGAGTAATTCCTGAGTGCTGAGCCAGAAGCAACCCCTGAACATTGCTGGGTGTGACCCCCAAAGATAAATAAATAAGATGTTAAAAAACCAAAGGAAAATCAAAACAAAATACTGAACTGAAGGGAAGTACAAGAAGTAAATGATTTAACAATGGAAGGAAATATTTAGAGGAATCTGAAACCAGTAGAGTATGTGGGCACTTTACCATGCAACCCCAAGTGAGCAACCCCAAGCAGTGTGTACACATATGTGCCTGGAGGACTCAGAACTCACAGTTCAGGGCTGCCTCAAATCCATGCCGAACAATGTAAAAGTGTTCTTTTTCATTGGCTCTTTTGATTATCACCCGGTGATGATCAAGTCCTCCTGGTTCTGCTCTCCAGACTTATGACTGGTGGTCATCTCGGACCACATGGGATGAAGGTGATTGACCCTGAAGCAGTCAGGTCTGAAGCAAATGCCCAAGCGCTGTACTAGCTCTCTGGCCCCATGTGAAAATGTCCTGACCTCCAACATCTCTGGCAGTCCCAGAGATCCTTTGTTCTGTCTCCTTGAATCCAGTGCATGCCGGAAACTGTACACACAGAAGCATGACACTTTGTGACTGAGCAAATGACGCTCTCTAGAGCAAGAAGGACAAAATAGGGGAAACATACATTCTGGTGCCAGAGTCATTGTAGCTACCAGGGCAGCAAGTCCTGGGGATGCTGATGCCTGTCAGGTGTGAATTCAGAGCAGAGACCAAGAGGAAGCCCCGAGCACCTCCCCTGTTGGATACAACAAATCCAATAGAAACAAAATAGCAGGATGGAGTAATAGGACAGTAGGTCCAGGAATAGTGGGTAGGACTGTCAATCCCTGCTGTCCCATCTGGTATCCCAAGCACTGACAGGTGCAATGTCGAGTGCAGAGCCAGGAGTAACCCCTGAGGATCACTGAGTGTAACCCTGCCATATCCTCCGAAGACAAAAGAAACTGAAAAAGTCAGCTGTGCATCCACGAAACCTCAGAGTTTCCCTGAGACCTGGCAAGAGTGATCCATGAGCACTGACTTGGGAGAACACATTGAGCAGCGGTGTGTGGGTAAATCCAGGTATAACAAAACAAACAAGGAGAAAGTGTCTTCAAACAGCAGAGAGTCACTCAGGCCAGGATCCACATCCCAAGGCTTCTTACTGAAACTCAAGAGACAGAAGTCACTGGAAGCCTGTGTGTCCTGTCACCCCACCCTGTCAGCACATCTCTCTCCTCGAACCTGGGCACAGTGTGTCATTTGGCACGTCACCATCATAACCAGCCTCTGTAATTCCAAAGGGTCAGCAGGAGTAAACATCTGGAAGAGAAGTCAGAGCCGTGAGCACCGGAAAGGAGCACAAGCCCTGGCCCTGACCAGAAGTCCCAGCATTAGAGCCAGGAAGCAGACAGCCTCACCCTTAGGCACAGTTCACAGACCCACCCGGGGAAACACTGACAGATACGCCTTCCTCTCCAGGGAAAAGAGAAGGAGGCTGGGGTACAGGTTGCCCATCCATTTTAGGGAAGGCAAGGCAAGCAGCTGACTTGCCGTCTGATCTCTCAGGGCCCTGGGGTCACTCTAACTGAAAATTTTATACTATCGAAACAGATGTATCTGGCTGAATAGATGGACATTAGGTCCCAGAGACAGAGTAATACAACTGGTCATTGCAAACTCCGTTTCTGCAATTACTCACCTGAACAGAAGGGGGAGCCTCTGGGCCAGGAGAAATTGTCAAAGGTGAAATGCTCTGAAACTCGACAGGTGGAGCAGAAATTTTTTTTCGGGGGAAAAAATAAAATCACAGAGTTAACAGAGTTAGTACATCTGATGAGGTGCTTTATGTTTAAACAGCTAAACGGGGTTCAATATGCAGGAGCGCATAGGGACCCACATCAGGAGTGCCAGGAACCATGCCTGAGCTACGATCCAAGAGTGAGCCCTGAGCACTTGCCAGCTGTGGCCCATAAATAAAAGTGCAAGAGGTGGGGTTCTTGTCTTGCACGTGGCTAACCAAGGTCTGACTGCCGGCATCCTATGTTTCCCTGAGAAACCACTAGGAGTGATCATTGAGTGCAGAGGTAGGAATAACCCCTGAACATTGGCAAGTCTTCTCTCCCTGCAGAAAAAAAAAAACCTACAAATTATTTAAAATAAATCAATAATGGTGTTGTGGCCAATAGTGATTCTAGATTTCATTATGGTAGGGTATGGAGCACATCCTACTTCCAGCCTACTTCCTGCTAAGTTTGCACACTTGGTTGCACAAACCCCTCTGTTCCAACACACCCAGATGCTACACCCACTTCCACCAGGGACTCTTACAGCTCCGCATCTCCCAGGATCCCAAAAACTCACTGCAGGCTCACGGATCCTGGGGATATCAAACGATCAACCAAATGCTTCTGAGTCTCAAGCAACTGAAGAGGGTAGTGCACTGGGAGAGCATCTGCCTTGCAGGAGGCTGACCAGGACTGAGCCTGACATTCCATAGGGTCCTGATACCACCAAGAGTCCCCTAATGCAGAGCCAGGAGAGACCCTGAACGCTGCTAGATTATCATTCAAAATATAAACAAAAAGAATCCCACCCCCACCCACCCCCAGACCTTTCGAGGGAAACCATCCCTTTAGCCCTGACTCCATAACTACCCTAATGATGGAAGTGGGCCCGCAAAGGACCGGCCTGGGAACATTCCTGGGTGATCCCCAGTCCCAGCCTATGACCGCCCCATGGCCTCCGAGTGTCCCTGCAGAACCAATGGTGAGGTGGCCTGTGCACAACCTACCAACCTGCGCGGAAACTGGGGAAACTGAGACTTCCTCTTGTCTCACATACTCTCTGGTTGGGGGCCAGAGCAATAGGGCAGCATAGGGAGGGCGGACGCAACAAAGGTGTCAGCCTGGACTTCAACTGGAACGAGATTCCATGAGGTCACATACATTTCCTGTCAGTCTTAAAGGGCCAGGATCCAAATATTCATGACCAGGTACTTTCTGTTCAAGAAAGTTAATTTTTTCCCAATTCTGGTCTTGGATCAGATCACCAGGCCCTCTGGAGAGTCCCAGGTCTGAAACAGATGGAGAGTGACACTGAACAGAGGGCATATGGAGCCAAAGTCTTTGTTTTCCTTAAGGGAATAAAATACACAAAGATTCCTTTGCAAACACCCACCAGGACTATACCCCAGACCTGACCTACCAAACACCACCCCCCTAAAATATTGCGCAGAAATCGCTGGGCGTTAATATTCATATCATGCTGCTTTGTGTTTACTGATTCATTTTGGGGAGCACGTTCTGTAGTGCTGAGGACTTATTCCTGACTGCTCAGGAATCACTCCACACTGGGCTCAGGGACCATCTGGGGTGCTAAGGATGGAGACTGGGTCAGCAACTTCCCTGCTGGACTGTCTGAGCCCTGATTTTTGTTTACTGAACTGAACTTCCAGTTGCTGGAGTAACTTCAACTGTTCATGATCTCCATTACAGTAGCGAGCTAAAAACTAAGTGAATCATCTGGCCCTAAAGGGGTTCTGAGATGACCCAGAAGAGGACTCAGGAATTGGAGATGGCTGGGAAAGTATTACATGTGTAAGCAATAACCCTGTGTGCATTTGAGTGTGTTCATAGCCATTGGTGTTCTCAAGCTATTCCTCTCTGTGCTCAGCAACTCTTCAAACAGTGCTCAAGTTCGATAATGCACTGAATTCAACCAAAATCTAAAGTGGATCAGCTGCACAAACAAAAAGGGCCTGCAGGGGCTGGAGTGATAGCACAGCGGGTAGGGCATTTGCCTTGCATGTTGGATTCCATTCCCAACATCCTCCATGGTCCTCCAAGCACCGACAGGACTAATTCCCGAGTGCAGAGCAGGAGTAAACCCTGCGCATCACCAAGTGTGACCCAAAAAGCAAAAAAGTTCCTTCACTGTTGTGTAGCTGAGTCGTCACTTAGTAGTTTAGTAGTAGATGAATTATGCAGCAAAATTTTAATTCTTCAAAATTTGAACAAATGGTGAAGAACAATTGGACACTGGATATTCAGGAGAAAGTTTCTTTTTCAGAAATGTTACCTTATTGCTTGTCTATGATGATTTGACATTTGTTACATTGTATCACTGTATCACTGTCATCGCACTGCTTAATGATTGAGATTGTTACTGTTTTGGGCATATGAAATATGGCATAGGCAGCTTGCCAGGCTCTGTCTGCAGGCAGGATACTTTTGCTACCTAGCTGGACTCTTTGAGAGGGATGGAGGAATTGAACTAGGTCGGCCTTTAGCAAGGCAAACACCCTACCAGCTCTGCTATCACTCCAGTCCCTTTGGTACTTTAAAATATAAAATTTACTTAGTTTAGAAGTTGATTTTGATTTATTGCATTTGTTCAAGAAGCATCCTAGTATACTGAAGTTCATGTAACCCCTCCACAAGGGCACCTGCCAGTCACAGGGTAAAATAGGAACAATGGCTTAACGTCCACAAAAGTGAGGTGGTTAGAGATCAAGAGATGACTGCTTTGGAAAGAGAGAGACAGACATAGAAAGACTGCACTCATCTATGGTATATAGAATATCAGAGTGGGAGACTAATACCCAAGAACTGTAGAAATAAGTACCAGGAGGTTGACCCCATGGCTTCGAGGCTGGCCTCACGTTCCGGGGAAAGGGCAACTCAGAGAAGCGATCACCAACTACATTGTAGTCGAAGGCCATGTGGGGAAAGGGAGTTGCGGGCTGAATGAGGGCTAGAGACTGAGCACAGCGGCCACTCAACACCTTTATTGCAAACCACAACAGCTAATTAGAGAGAGAGAACAGAAGGGAATGCCCTGCCACAGTGGCAGGGTGGGTTGGGGGGGAGATGGGATTGGGGAGGGTGGGAGGGACGCTGGGTTTACGGGTGGTGGAGAATGGGCACTGGTGGAGGAATGGGTTCCTGAACTTTGTATGAGGGAAGTATAAGCACAAAAGTGTATAAATCTGTAACTGTACCCTCACGGTGATTCTCTAATTAAAAATAAATAAATTATTTAAAAAAAAAGAATGGGAAAATGTTAGGGAAGTAAAAGAGTCAATGGACTATGATAGGGGAATTTGGGTATTTTGATGGTGAGAATGATATAATGATGTGAATTTGAAGAGTTGTCAGTTTACTCTTGCAAAGCATATATAGGACACAAGCCCATATTTTCTTTTTTTTTTGACATGAAAAAATGCTCTTTATTGCTAATTATCAGGGAGATGCAAATCAAAACAACAATGAGATATTATCTCACACTACAGAGAACAGCACACATCTAATAAAACAAGAACAACCAGTGCTGGCATGGATAAGGGGAGAAAGGGACTAATCGTTCATTGCTGGTGGGAATGCCGACTGGTCCAGTCCATTTTGGAAAACAATATTTTCCTCAAAAAAACAGAACTTGAATTCTACACCAAAATCACTGCAGGGCTAGGTTTAAAACATTGAGAGATTTGCACAGAGTATTTTAATGACCTATTCAAGATCATAATTAAAAGCTGTCTCTGGGAATAAAAAAGACCTGGATTCTGTTTCTCATGTCACCAGATGGTCTCTATCATAGATTTGTAAAGACAAGATAAAATCAGTGGCAGTAACTGCTGCCCTCCCTTACCTGAGCTGCATATTAGCATCCCAATAGTAGACTAAAGTGGCCACTGGTTCTTTTTTTATTGTCCTTGAGATAGAGCCTCATTTTCTCCCCTAGTAATTTGGTTCAACCAAGATAGTGGTAAAAATGATATTCTGGCACTTCTAAGAAGCCTTCCAACATCTGTGTGGGTCTTCGGGACATTCTGTATACTGGCCTTAGATAACTTTTTCTGGAAGCTGGTCACCTGCTTTCAGAAGCCCAAGCCACATGGAGCTCTATGGCCAACAGTCATAACTAAACTCTCATATCTCAGTCAGAATCCACTGCCAGGATTTGGCCCAGGCTTCTAAGAAATAAAGGTACCATATTGGATGAGATTCCTCCTTCTCAGATGCTCCATCTTCCTCATTCTCCCTCTTGGATACTACATTCAGAGTTCAATGGCCCAGTCCAGTTTCTCTTAGATTTATAATCTGCAAAAGTGTGACTCTAATGAAATAATACAATACTTGTTTCAACACACTGTGTTCAGTAGGTTGTTGTTTAAAAATAGATTAAAACACCATCTAGTAATTTTCACAGGAACCTCCTAAACACCCCCCACCCCTCTCCATCTTCTTTACCTATAAATTCTATAGAAGTTTCATTTGTTGCAGGGACCTCATGGAAGCCTTATGGTGCAGAAAAGTCAATTTTTTTGTAAAAGATGACTTAGGCGACTCCATTTTCTTTTTTTTTAAAATTTATTTATTTTTAATTAGAGAATCACCGTGAGGGTACAGTTACAGATTTATACACTTTTGTGCTTATACTTCCCTCATACAAAGTTTGGGAACCCATCCCTTCACCAGTGCCCATTCTCCACCACCCGTAAACCCAGTGTCCCTCCCACCCTCCCCAAACCCATCTCCCCCCCACCCCACCCTGCCACTGTGGCAAGGCATTCCCTTCTGTTTTCTCTCTCTAATTAGCTGTTGTGGTTTGCAATAAAGGTGTTGAGTGGCCGCTGTGCTCAGTCTCTAGCCCTCATTCAGCCCGCAACTCCCTTCCCCCACATGGCCTTCGACTACAATGTAGTTGGTGATCGCTTCTCTGAGTTGCCCTTTCCCCGGAACGTGAGGCCAGCCTTGAAGCCATGGAGTCAACCTCCTGGTACTTATTTCTACAGTTCTTGGGTGTTAGTCTCCCACTCTGTTATTCTATATACCATAGATGAGTGCAATCTTTCTATGTCTGTCTCTCTCTTTCTGACTCATTTCACTCAGCATGAAACTTTTCATGCCCATCCACTTGACTACAAAATTCTTGACCTCCTTTTTTCTAACAGCTGCATAGTATTCCATTGTATAGATGTACCAAAGTTTCCTCAACCAGTCATCCATTCTGGGGCATTCGGGTTTTTTCCAGATTCTGGCTATTGTAAACAGTGCTGCGATGAACATACATGTGCAGATGTTGTTTCGATTGTACTTTTTTGCCTCTCTGAAGCCCATATTTTCTTAATAAAACTTAATTAGAAACAATAAATACTTTAATTTAAAAAAAAAAGATGACTGCTTTGTATAATCACTCTTCTCACTTCTCTATCAATGCTTGCTTTGCTGTGCTTACAGTAAATTTACTGTGTCCCAGGATATGGGCCTAGTAAGTTAAACTAATTTGACGGGTGCTTATTAAAATAAAAGGTGGGCCATTATGTGGTTTTTCCTAATCAAACCCTGTGCTTCTGCTGAGGCTGCTACTCTTGCCTAGCAGGACAGCTTGCCGGCTGTTGTGAATACATCCACCAAATTTTATTTGTGTTTCTTTTTGCTTCTGGGTCACACACATCGATGCTCAGGGTCTACTCCTGGCTCTGCACTTAGAAATCACTCCTGGAGGTGCTTAGGGGACCATATGGGATGCCGTGAATCAAACCCAGGCTGGCCGCGTGCAAGGCAAATGCTCTACCTGCAAATTTTATTTTTTTGTTTATTTATTTATTTATTTTAATTTAAATTTATTTATTTTTAATTAGTGAATCACCGTGAGGGTACAGTTACAGATGTATACACTTTTGTGCTTATGCTTCCTTCATACAAAGTTCGGGAACCCATCCCTTCACCAGTGTCCATTCTATACCACCAGTAAACCCAGCATCCCTCCCACCCTCCCCAATCCCATCTCCCCCCACCCCACACTGCCACTGTGGCAGGGCATTCCCTTCTGTTCTCTCTCTCTAATTAGCTGTTGTGGTTTGCAATAAAGGTGTTGAGTGGCCACTGTGCTCAGTCTCTAACCCTCATTCAGCCCGCAATCCCCTTCCCCCACATGGCCTTCGACTGCATTAAAGTTGGTGATCCCTTCTCTGAGTTGCCCTTTCCCCAGAATGTGAGGCCAGCCTCGAAGCCATGGAGTCAACCTCCTAGTAGTTGTTTCTACAATTCTTGGGTGTTAGTCTCCCACTCTGTTATTCTATATACCATAGATGTGTGCAATCTTTCTATGTCTGTCTCTCTCTTTCTGACTCATTTCACTCAACATGAAACTTTTCATGCCGGTCCACTTAAATACAAAATTCATGACCTCCTTTTTTCTAACAGCTGCATAGTATTCCATTGTATAGATGTACCAAAGTTTCCTCAACCAGTCATCCGTTCTAGGGCATTCGGGTTTTTTCCAGATTCTGGCTATTGTAAACAGTGCTGCGATGAACATACATGTGCAGATGTCGTTTTGATTATACTTTTTTTGCCTCTCTGGGATATATTCCCAGCAGTGGTATTGCTGGGACAAATGGGAGCTCAATATCTAATTTTTTGAGAATCGTCCATATTGTTTTTCAGAAGGGCTGAACCAGTGGGCATTCCCACCAGCAGTGAAGAAGGGTCCCTTTCTCCCCACATCCTTTCCAACAGCGGTTGCTTTTGTTCTTTTGGATGTGCGCTAGTCTCTGTGGTGTGAGGTGGTATCTCATGGTTGTTTTGATCTGCATCTCTCTGATGATGAGTGATGTAGAGCACTTTTTCATGTGCCTTTTGGCCATTCGTATTTCTTCCTTGGTAAAGTTTCTGTTCATTTCTTCGCCCCATTTTTTGATGGGTTTGGATGTTTTCTTCTTGTAGAGTTCAACCAGTGCTTTATATACCATTGATATTAACCCATTATCTGATGGGTATTGTATAAATATCCTTTCCCATTCTGTGAATAGTCTTTGTATTCTGGTTACTATATATTTTGCGGTGCAGAAGCTTTTTAGTTTAATGTAGTCCCATTTGTTGATCTCTGTTTTTACTAGATTGCTTAGTTCCGTGTCACCTTTAAAGATACCTTTATCTTCAATATCGTGGAGGGTTTTGCCAACCTTGTCTTCAATGTACCTCATGGTTTGTGGTCTAATGTTGAGGTCTTTAATCCATTTTGATCTGACTTTTGTGCATGGTGTCAGGTCAAGGTCTAAGCCCATTTTTTTGCATGTGGTTGTCCAGTTGTGCCAGCACCATTTGTTAAAGAGGCTTTCCTTGCTCCACTTCACATCTCTTGCTCCCTTATTGAAGATTAGATGATCATATATTTGGGGTTGTGTGTAGGGATATTCTACCCTGTTCCATTGGTCTACGGCTCTGCCTTTGTTCCAGTACCATGCTGTTTTAATTGTTACTGCTTTGTAGTAAAGTTTGAGGTTGGGGAGGGTGATGCCTCCCATCATCTTTTTCCCAAGAATTGTTTTAGCTATCCTTGGACGTTTGTTGTTCCATATGAATTTTAAGATTGCTTGAACCATTTCTTTGAAGAATGTCATGGGTATCCTTATAGGGATCGCGTTGAATCTATATAATGCTTTGGGGAGTATTGCCATTTTGACAACATTGGTTTTCCCTATCCACGAGCAGGGTATATGTTTCCATTTCCTCATGTCTTCTTTGATTTCATGGAGTAGCGTTTTGTAGTTTTCTTTGTAGAGGTCTTTTACTTCCTTGGTTAAGCTGATTCCGAGGTACTTGATTTTCTGGGGCACGATTGTGAATAGGATTGCTTTTTTCATGACCCTTTCTTCTGCCTCATTGTTTGCATATATGAGGGCCATGGATTTTTGGGTATTGATTTTGTAGCCTGCAACTTTACTGTATAAATCTATTGTTTCTAAGAGTTTCTTAGTAGAGGCTTTAGGCTTCTCTAGATATAGTATCATATCGTCTGCAAATAGTGAGAGTTTGATTTCTTCCTTTCCTATCTGGATGCCCTTAATCTATTTTTCTTGTCTAATAGCTATCGCAAGTACTTCCAGTACTATATTGAAGAGGAGTGGTGAGAGTGGGCATCCTTGTCTCATGCCTGATCTGAGAGGAAAGGCCTTTAGTTTTTCCCCGTTGAGGATAATGCTTGCCGTAGGCTTGTGATAGATGGCTTCGACTATCTTGAGGAAAGTTCCTCCAAACCCCATTTTGGCAAGGGTTTTCATCATGAAAGGGTGTTGGATCTTGTCAAATGCTTTCTCTGCATCTATTGATATGATCATATGGTTTTTATCTTTACTTTTGTTGATATGGTGGATTATGTTGATTGATTTCCGAATGTTAAACCATACTTGCATCCCCGGGATGAATCCCACTTGGTCGTGATGTATGATCTTTTTGATGAGTTGTTGGATCCTATTTGCTAGTATTTTGTTGAGGATCTTCGCATCGGTGTTCATCAGGGATATTGGTCTGTAATTTTCTTTCTTAGTGGTGTCTTTGTTTGCTTTTGGTATTAGGGAGATGTGTGCTTCATAGAAACTGTTTGGGAGAGTTCCTGTTTTTTCAATTTCCTGGAAAAGTTTGAGGAAAACAGGCAACAGGTCTTCTTTAAATGTTTGGAAGAATTCGCCAGTGAAACCATCTGGGCCTGGGCTTTTGTTTTTGGGGAGGTTTTTGATTACAGTGTCAATTTCCTTAACATTGATGGGTCTATTCAGGTATTCCAAGTCTTCTTTGTTCAGTCTTGGGAGATTGTAGGAATCGAGGAATCCATCCATTTCTTTTAGGTTCTCCTGTTTTGTGGCATATAGACTTTCAAAGTCGTCTCTAATGATCTTTTGAATCACACTGGTTTCTGTTATGATGTCCCCCTTTTCATTTCTGATTCGATTTATTAGGGTTCTCTCTCTTTCTTTTTTTGTGAGTCTTGCTAGCGGTTTATCAATCTTATTTATTTTCTCGAAGAACCAGCTCTTTGTTTCATTGATCTTTCGGATTGTCTTTTTTGTTTCCATGTCATTAATTTCTGCTCTAATTTTTATTATTTCTTTCGATCTGGTTTGGGTTCCTTTTTCTGGTCCTTTTCTAAGGTCTTGAGTTCTGAAGTCAAGCTGTCTATGTGGGCCCTTTCTTCCTTCCTGAGGAATGCTTGTAGAGCTATAAATTCTCTCCTTATCACGGCTTTGGCTGCGTCCCATAGGTTTTGGCAGCTCGTGTCTTCATTCTCATTTGTTTCTAAATATTTTTTGATTTCTTCCTTGATTTCCTTCCTGATCCACTCATTGTTCAACATTGAATTGTTTAATTTCCAAGTGTTTGATTTGATTCTCTGTGTCAGTGAGTGGTTAGCTTCTATCTTCAGCGCATCGTGGTCTGAGAAGATGGTTGGTACAATTTCTATTTTTCCGATTCTATTGAGGTATGTTCTGGGGCCCAGTACATGGTCTATTTTAGAAAATGTTCCGTGTGCACTGGAAAAGAATGTGTATTCTTTCTTTTTGGAGTGTAAGGCCCTGTATAGGTCTATTAGGCCTCTCTCTTCAATTTCTTCTTTCAGAGTCAGTGTTTCCTTGTTGAGTTTTGTTCTTGTCGATCTACCTAGAGGTGATAAGGCCGTATTGAAGTCTCCGACTACTATTGTGCTGTTAGTGATGTCCTCTTTGAAGTCTGTTAGGAGTTGTTTTAAATATTTAGCTGGTCGCTCATTAGGTGCATATATGTTTAAGAGTGTGATTTCTTCCTGTTGTACATATCCCTTGATAAACAGAAAATGACCTTCGCTATCCCTTTTAATCTTTTTCAACCTGAAATCTATGTTGTCGGATATTAGGATGGCCACTCCAGCTTTTTAAAGGGGATTGTTTGCTTGCAGGATTGTTTTCCATCCTTTGACTTTGAGTCTATGTTTACTCTGTTTGTTCAGGTGAGTTTCTTGCAGGCAACAGAATGTTGGGTTTAATTTTCGGATCCATTTTGCCACTCTGTGTCTCTTGATAGGTGCATTTAGGCCGTTGACATTGAGAGAGATTATTGTGATGGGGTTTTATGTCATCTTTCTGTGGGATTTGTTGTTCTTATGGGGCTCCTACTTGTCTCACACTAGCCCCTTTAGACCTTTCAAGTTTGGTTTTGAGTCTATGAAGTTCCTGAGCTGTTGTTTGTCCGAGAAGTAGTGTATGTTTTCCTTCGAGTTTGAGTGAGAGTTTAGCTGGATAAAGTATTCTAGGTGAGGCATTCATTTCATTGAGTTTTTTCACTATGTCCCACCATTGTCTTCGGGCTCGGAGGGTTTCCTCTGACAGGTCTGCTGTAAATCTGAGGGGTGCTCCTTTGTATGTGATTTCCTTCTTTGACCTTGCTGCTTGCAGAATTGTGTCTCTATCCATAGCATCCGTCATTCTGACTATGATATGCCTTGGAGTCTTTTTATTTGGGTCTCTTTTTGCTGGTACTCTTCGGACTCCTTGTATCTGGATGCCTGCCTTCTCCAGCTCCGGGAATTTCTTAGCAATGATGTCTTTGACTGTGTTTTTTTCATTGGGGGTACTTCCCTGTGGTTCTGGTACTCCAATGATTCTAATGTTGTTCCTCTTCAAGTCATCCCCCAGGGCTCTGATTCATTCTATAGCCATTTTGAGGTCTTTGGCCATGATTTGTTGTTGTCTATAAGCTTTCTGTAGCTCATCTTCTAGGTCGCTGATTCTGTCTTTGGCTGTAGTCATTCTACTGTTGAGGCCATCTAATGAGATTTTTAGTTCATCTACTGATTCCTTTATTTGTGTGACTTCCGTTTGTAGGTTTGAAATTTCTGCTCTCATTTCTTCCTGCATTTTCTTGGTAGACCGCTGCAGTGCTTCATTCATCTCCTCCCGTAGCTTATTGGATGTCTGTTCCAAGGTTGCTTGTAATAGGTCGACTCTCTTCCAGATTTCCTCTCTGAATTGTTTATCTGAGAGGTCGTAGATGTGAGTAGCCCCTGATGATGTTTCTGGAATCTTTTCATTTCCTTCTCTTGGTGGAGGGGATTTTCGCTGCTTCTTCATCTTGATATGGAAATGCAGAGTCTGAGCTTTGTGGTTCTTTATTCCTGTTCCCTCTTGTTGTGGGAAGGAGGGTTTCTGTTTGTGCTAAGCTTCCCTTATTCAGTGATAGGTTGTATAAAGTTAGACTAAGCTAGTGGGTATTTTGCATAGGTGATTGAGATGATTAAAGTGATTTTCAAAGAAATAGACAATACCTATTGTGCTAAGGTCAGAGATAATATCTGTGGAGATAATATCTGTGGCCGCGTTAGCGTTGGCCGCTCTGAAAGAAGGCCACGCCCACTTTGAGACCACGCCCACTGAAATGCAGGCCACGCCCCAGAATCTTCCTGGTGGGGTCGCAGTTTCTCGCAGGTCCGCACAACGCAGGGAAGCGTTTCCCAGTCTGTCCTCACCTATTCAAGACGCGGGAGATGGGGCGGCGCTGGCCTGGATTGGCCGCCGTGGCAAGGTGGAAGAGGATGCAGAGAAGCCCAAGCCGGCAGGAAGCCGCCTTGGGGGACAGTTTCTCAGGTCCGCGCCCAAATTTTATTTCTTTTTTTTTTTTTTTTTTTTTTTTTTTTTTTTTGCTTTTTGGGTCACACCTGGTGATGCACAGGGGTCACTCCTGGCTCTGCACTCAGGAATTACCCCTGGCGGTGCTCAGGGGACCATATGGGATGCTGGGAATCGAACCCGGGTCGGACACGTGCAAGGCAAACGCCCTACCCGCTGTGCTATCGCTCCAGCCCCCCAAATTTTATTTCTTGAGGTTGCCATGTCTCTTTTGATCATGACTCCACAAAATCTGGGACCCATTTTGGATTTGATGGTGGACCCCAGCAAAACAAGTGCCTAGGGACAGCTCCAGAGATTCTTCAAAAGACCACTTTGCCTTTGCTTTTGTCAAAACTTTGCCCAGTTGCCCAGGGTGTCGGTAGAACCGATGACCCCAAACCTTTTAGATTTGGCTCTCTGGAGTCCCCTGTTCCTCACTGGGGAGTCTGCTGATGATCTTCTCTCTGGGCCTGTAAGTCACTGTCTGGGACTCTGTGGAAGGCTGGATGCAGCGCTACTGCCACGAGCAGGCCTGGGCACGACTTGTCGGGATGGACCACAGGAGCCATTTAAAACATCTCAGCACAAGTGCATTACACTCAGGACCAATGAGTTTTTTTGTTCTTTTCATTTTCTTGTTCGTATTGTATTTATTTGGGTAGAGAGCACACCAAGCAGTGCTCAGAGCTGGCTCCTGGTGGGGCTCTGAAGACCATGTGGGGTGTTGGGGATGGAGTCCAGCTGTCCACTTCATACAAAGTAAGTGCCCTTCCCAGTGCCCTATCACTGGGGCCCACAACCCAGCAGCTGGAGGACATCTCTGTGGTTCTCACAGTCCAAACAGGCCCATCGCTGTGAAGAGCCTGACAGTCCTCAGACTAACTTCTGGGGTTTTGTGTTTGACCAGAACCAGCCCTCTGCCACTATGTCACCTTTGTTCTCAGGTCATTAGGATGGTTTTTGACCGTATAAATAACATTAACATGTTTTCGCCAGTTGTTTAAATTACATTCACTATTATGATCTTTTGACCCTCAGAGCTCAATGGAAAGCAGAAGTTATAATTCTTTCCTATCCAATAGAATGTCTGTTACATAGAATAAGTAGCTATCTTATGCCAAAACTGACAGCTTCTTAAAATTCTCCCAATGACTCATCTTACAACAGAAAAGATTTAATGTGACATCAACATAAATGTATGACTTATGAAAGCTGTAGAATTAGCTCCATGTGGTAGAAACAGTTGCAAAATGATAGAGCATTAAATAAATGTCACAAAGGCATGGAACATAGAAGTATAATGACATGGAAAAAAAAAAGTTTTGTTTAACACAATTTTAAGTGACCACAACCAAAATTATATGTAAACAGCAGCTGTTAACAGTATGTTGGGAGGGTAAATGTGATACGGAGTAATGAATGCTAATGCGTGTCATATGGACACTTTAGTATTTGGCAATATTCTGCAGCAAAGGACATATCCATAAACACAAATCACGAGTGATTTAATGCTTGAAAAATTTTTAGAGATAAACAAATAAGCAAGTGTCCTACCTGCACTCCTAACAGTCTAGCTTTTTATTAATTTTTGATAATTTTTAAATTTCCGTGCCCCTCTGGCAAAGCTCAGAGGACCCTGTGGGGTGCCGGGATCTCACCCAGTTCTGCAAAAAGGAAAGCAAATGCCCTACCTGCTGTACTATGACTCAGGCCCTTTATTTATTTTCAATTATTTTGATTTGAGGAACAAAGATGGAGATGGTGGCTCAGGGGACCCAATGGGTTGGTGAGTATCAAACCCAGGGCAGCCAAGTGCAAGACAAATGACCTCCTGGCTGTACCACTGCACAGACCCCTAGAATAAGACAGTGGGAAAAAACCCCTAGAAACCCCCTCTCTGCAAGTACTCACCCGAACAGCAGGGGGCGCCCCTGGCCTGGGAGAGATGGACAGTGGGGATGGGATGGTGCTCAGAAACTTGGCAGGTGAAGCAGAAATTTTTTTCTTGGGTAAAATAAAATCAAAATAACCCAAACTAAACCAAAATAAATAACCCTAGAGGATTAACAGAGCTAGTACAGATGATAGGGTGCTTTCCATTCAAGCAGCTAAGTCAGGTTCAATTCTCCAAAGCCCAAAGGTCCTCCCCCCCCCCGCACTTCCAAGAACAATGCCTGAGCTCAGAGTCAAGAGTAAGCCCTGGGCACTGTGTGCTGTGGCCCAAAAATTCCAATTAAAAATAATAATAAATGTAAAATTTCCTGTACAAAGGCACTGGAGACAGTAAAGTGGGTGAGGTGCTCGTCTTGCAAGCGTTTGACTCAGGTTTTATTATTGGCATCCCAAAAGGTTCCTGAGCACTGCAAGCAGTGATGCCTGAGTGCAGAGGCAGGAGGAGTGAACCCACGCTGATGTCTCCCCCACCTCCACTCTGTATTCTCAAAAAGCTCTGCGTCTCCCTGGCCCCCCCACAATCTACTGAATGTATTAAACCATTTGAAAATCAAAATACGCCCCCAAATGCTTTCGAGCCCCAAAACAGTGAAAAATGGGCCTCCACGACCCACCATCCTAGGGCAGGAGGCTTGTACCCTGGGATGGTGTTTGCCTTGCACACACGACCCGGATTGCACCCCGGTATCGATAGGGTCCCCTGACTACCAACAGGAGAGAACCCCAAGTGCAGTGAGGAGTGACCCCAGAACATACTGGCCCTGGCTCAAAGAAAGGGCCCCTAAGCCCCTTTGATGGGAAAACTTGACACTTTAGCCCCGAGTGTAATCAGCCTAAGGAATGAAAGGGCCCAGCAAAGGAACAACCTTTGACAGTCCTGGAAGACCCCACCCTGCCCCTGAGGCCGCCACGGGCGCGGCATGTGTCCTGGCACTGGCACCCACAAGGCGGTGTCTGCACGTGACCCCCAGATCGGGGGACTCTTTCTCTCTGGCTGGGGGCTGGAGGGAAGGTCGGCGGGGAGGGCGCTGGCCTCACCGCCCGACACCCTGGGGGGCCCGAAAACCAGGAGGGACCCTGGGCTGAAGGGCCTGGATTCATCCCGAGCAAGACCAACGCGTTCTAAAACACAGTGACATATACATTTAAAAAGGAAAAGTCTGAACACGGCTCTAGGATTCGGGACTGGGACACATCCGAGCAGCGGGGGGGTGCACTGGAGTGGGGCAGCGCCAGCCCAAAACTCCAAGTGGTCCAGGCCGCCGGAAGTCACGCCCTCGACCCACCCTCGGTGCCATCTTGCTGCCACAATCCACAGAGAAGCGGCAGGCATTCTGGTGAGCAACGCGGCCCGGACAATGCTCCGGACCCGAATCGGGGCCAGCAACACCGGGGGGCCGGAAAGAGGAGGTGCCGCCAGCACACCTTCTCCAGATGGAACCCTGGCGACACTGAGCAGCAACTAACACGGCTCCAGGATTCAGGACTGGGACACATCTGAGCAGCTCGGCCACTCACGCGGCCACGCGACCTTTTCTAAAACCTGAAAACATACAATCTTTTAATGGAAAACTAATTATCAAATGCCTCCTTATTAGGGTTATCTTGTTTGGGGATATAACTCCCACAACAATAGTGAGTTTTGTGTTGAAATATGGAACGTAATCAAGGTGAAGAGAAAATAAAGTGAAATTCATCAGTTATACAGTTGGGGTGGGAGGCAGGGGGTATACCGGGGATTTTGGTGGTGGAATATGGGCACTGGTGATGGGATGGTGTTTGAATACGGTATAACTGAGACGTAAACCTGAGAACTCTGTAACTTTCCACATGGTGATAAATTTTTTAAAATATAAAAATTTAAAAAAAAAAGAAAAAAGGAAAAAAAAAAAAAGGAAAACTCTGGTTGTTCCCGTTGCTCCTAACTTCAGAGACACGCTTCTCCGTTTAGACTCCGTCTTTCAGGGACCAGGCGCCCCTCGGCCCACCCGGGTCTCCTACGGGGCAGGGCGGGGCTCGAGTCGCCCCCTAACAGCCACCTGGGAAGGCGCCCGCCCCCCAGAGCCCCGCTCACCTGCCTTTCCATGTAAGTTCCTTCGGCAGAAACTCCCCGTCTCCCGGGAGCCCACAGATGACTGAGTCTCTCCGCAGGAGCTACCGGAGCGTCCCCCGGGTGAGGGGCCGCAGCCCCCGGCCACCGCCACGGTTCGACCCGCTGCCCACAAAGCGGAGAGCACGCAGGGTCTGGGAATTAGGAGCGACCACTAGGTGGCCAGAAAGAAAAACGCCAGTCCCCCTGGTAGCCCGTCCCTCCTGCCCGCCAGAAACGCTTTCCTGCCTGGAACCTGGAAGACACTACGGAAAAGGGCCAGTATTCTGTGACGTCACTCTACTTCCGGTGACTGCTTTAAAGGGCCAGGCTCCTGGTATTCCCGGTCAGGAATCATAATGATTTCCCTCTTTCTGTGGTTGGATCAGGTGACCTGGACATCTTGGGGTCGCAGATCCGGGACAGATGGCAGTAAGCGCCTCAAGGTATGGCACATGAAGGAGAAAGTTTTGACTTTTTACGTTGTAGCACTGTCATCTAGTTATTCTTCGATTTGCTCCAGCGGGCACCAGTAACGTCTCCATTGTGAGTCTTCTTGTTGCTATTTTTGGTATATCGAATATGCCACGGGTAGCTTGCCAGACTTTGCAGTCTGGACGGGATACTCTTAGTAGCTTGCTGGGCTCTCCAAGAGGGATGGAGGAATCCAACCTAGGTCGGCCACGTGCAAGGCAAATGCCGTACCTGCTGCACTGTCACTCTCGGCCAATTTTTTTATACTAAGGGAATAAACTTCACAATTTCTTTGTGAACAAATGCCAGGAACACCGAGGATGGTCGGAGTCAGTTCTGTTTGAGGTCCTTCAGGCTCAAGGACCTGATGCAGAGCAGCAGAGAAGCAGATGATGTTGCTGTGGCTGAAGAGGAGATTCAGGGGGATGGCTCCCACGAGCTGAGCCAGAGACAGGGGCCTGGAGGAGATCAGGGGCCACTACTTCCTCAGATACTTATCCAGAGTTATGGCTTCCATCTGCAGGTGTGTGGCCACGACCACGCACACATGGAACAGCTGGTGCCTGTGCCCTGCAGCACACACACCCAACAGCCACCCACGTGAGCTCCAGATGCCTGCATTGGTGGGACTGCTACACACAAGAGCAGCCGCACACAGGAACCGCACTGAGTCCACTTGGGAAAGGGCCAGAAAAAGCAAATCCAGAGAGGGGGAGGGAGGGAGGGAGAGAGGAGAGAGGGGAGAGGAAGAAAGAATGGGAGGAAGTGAGAGAGGGGGTGAGAGAGCAGATTTGGAGGAATCTTTGTGGCCAGGAGTAGAAATGGGGAACAGAAGTTTCTGGGCAGGGCAGCTCTCACTAGGCTGATGACTGTTCTGGTTTGTCATGATGTGTGCACAACTAAGCACCTTTCTTACAAGAGGCTTATTTTTCTGCTGGGGGCTGAGGGCTATCACACCTGGTGGCACTCAGGGATTACTCCTGGCTCTGTGCTCAGGGGTCACAACTGGCAGGACTCACCGGATCGTATGAGGTGCCGAGAATCAAACCCAGGTTGGGCCCAGGCAAGGTAAGTGACCTCCCGGCTGCACTATGGCTGTGGCCCCAAGCGGCCTTCTTTCCTTACTTAACTTTCTTAATGCCTTTACTCCTCCATCATTAGTTAGTTGTCCATAAATCTGAGTGTGTCCCTGCTCTATTCTATTATTCCATCCCATTCCATTCTGTTCTATAAGCTTGCTTTTATTTGGATACCATACTGGTGTTTACTATGGCTTTATATATATTTTGATTTTAGGGCCACACCTAAAACGAAAATATATATAATATATATACATATATATATATATATTAGTGTCGGTATCCAGGGCTCTGCATTGAGAAGTGAGCCCTGGACGTGCTCAGAAAACCGTATGTGGCGGGGGGCCAGAGTGATGGTACAGCAGATAGTGTACCTGCCTTGTGCATGGCCGATCTGGGTTCTTTCCTCAGCACCACATATGGTTAGATCCTTAAGCACTGCAGACTGCAGCTCCCCTCACTTCTTCCTTCCTTCCTTCCAGGAGGAAGGAAGGAAGGAGGCAGGGAAGGAAGGAAGGAAGGAAGGAAGGAAGGAAGGAAGGAAGGAAGGAAGGAAGGGAGGGAGGGAGGGAGGGAGGGAGGGAGGGAGGAAGGAAGGAAGGAAGGAAGGAAGGAAGGAAGGAAGGAAGGAGGAAGGAAGGAAGGAAGGAAGGAAGGAAGGAAGGAAGGAAGGAAGGAAGGAAGGAAGGAAGGAAGGAAGGAAGGAAGGAAGGAAGGAAGGAAGGAAGGAAGGGAGCAAGGGAGGGAGGGAGGACAGAAGGAAGGGAGGAAGGAAGGAAGGAAGGAGGAAGTAAGTCATAGTGTGGCTAGGGTTCAAATCAGCTTTGAGCCACTGTGCACTCACCTCCTCTACTATCTCTCAGGCCCCTGTCAGGTCAAGGAATACAGACTCATTTTCTTGGGAAAAAAGGGAGTTTTATGGTTTAAACCTGATTTAGCAGTGTTTGTTCTTTAAAGAACAGAGAACTCTCTAATCCCCCACTTTTTTTAATTTGGGGGTCATATCTGGGTATTCAAAGGGGTTATTCCTGGCTGTGCACTCAGGAATTACTCCTAGCAGTGCTCAGGGTACCATACTGAATGCTGGGATTCGAACTTGGGTCGGTCCCATGCAAGGCAAACACCCTACCCGCAGTGTTATTGCTCCAGCCTCTCTCATCCCCTTTTTCATAATCTGTAATTGACAGGTATTGGGCAAAACCTACTTCGCCACAAAGGTGTTCTCTATTCTGGGTCTTAGGTGCAGGAGGATGGAATAGAGTTGAGTAAATAAAAATGCTCCCAAGAATCCAGAGAGCTGACAGAACCACCCCCAAATGCCCTGTCTTTCTCATCTGCCTCCTTTTTGGGAATCTGCCCCTCAGCATTTTGCTCTTTGTAATCCCCTCATTGAAGGGGGAGAGAATAGAAGATAACTTTCTAACATAAAAAACTCGTATAAATCCCAAACCTAAAACAGGCTCCAGGAAGAGAAGATTCCTTTCCCTTTATCTCCCCAACCCCTCTCGCGACCCTGCCACGGGGCCCCACCCCCACTCCTGTCTGAAAGCTCCCAGCTCCTGCACTGTGTGGTACAAGGTGGCTTCGCTCAGGGCACTGTCCCCTGGGAGCAGGAAGAGCTACAGGCATGGACGGACATGTCAGGTCTGGAGAGGGTCCTCATCCCAAGGACAGTGAGCAGAACCCAGCCTGCCCCGACCAACTGAGGCCCAAGGGAAAGGTACGTACATTCCCCAGGTGCTCGGGACTGCTGGGGGCTATTCATTAATTTCTCCATTCAGGGTCACACCCGATCATGCTAGGGGATACTCAGTGGTCATTCGTGGTGGTGCGGGCGGACCCACACTGAGGCCAGGCCTCCTCCTGGCACAGCCTGTACTCCACCCTAACACCATCTCTAAGGCTTTTCGCTCTACAGTAACTTTTGTTTAACTCATACATTTTATTTTTATTTAATTGAATGATGGTGAGATACACAGTTACAAAGTTTATTTTGTGATTGGGTTTCAGTCCTACTTTCCAACACCTGTCCCTTCACCAGTGTACATTTTCCACCACCAATGACCCCAGTTTCCCTCCCCCCCCACCTCCCCCACCCCTCAGCACCCCAGCCAGCCTCCATGTCCATGGCAGGCAATTCTCTCTCACTCTCACTCTTCTCACTTTTTCCCTCCCTCTCACTCTCTCTCACTCTCTCTCTCCCTCTCTCCCCCCCTCTCTCACTCACTCTTCTCAATCTCTCTCACTCTCCCCTCTCTCATCTCTCCCCCTCTCTCACTTTCTCTTCTTGATCTCTTGCTCTCACTCTTAATCTTGCTCTCACTCCTCTTTCTGGGCATAATGGTTTGTATTAACTTTTCAGAACAGTCATATAGTAACATAAGCAAACAAAAGGAGAGGCAAGAAAATAGAAAAATCCTGTTAGTTACCATTCTTTTTTATCTGAGGATAAAATGCAAGCCTGAAGACAGCTCAGGATGATTCTATGCCCTGCATAGATGCCCGGTCCCCTAAAAACCGTCAAGAGTGATCCTTGAGCACAGAAGAAAGAGTCTACCTTGAGGATCACTGGGTGTGACCTCCTCTGCTCCAAACACAAACAAATCCCCAGACTCAAAAAAAGATCAGGGGAAAATAAATCTGATATCAAGGAGTCTGTTCACCACCTAAGCATGCAGCCAATGCTCCTAATTAAATCCGGGGAAGGCCTCTGAGTCATCAGAGAGAATCAATACTTAGGAGCCAAGTGGAGTTTTTTGGGACATGGGGCGGCCATCGCACCAGTGGGCATCATCCCAGCCTCCACCATCACACTCCCCCTCCAGATGGCTTCACCGAGCACTGAGGTGTGGGAGGTGCTGAGTCCTCTCCCTCCCTGCCTGTTCATCCTCAGGGCTCCGGGGGCTCCATCTCCCTCCCCACTGCCCAGCCTTAACCCCAGGCACCCCCAGTAGTGAGCCAGGAACACATAACCTGGGACAAAACACATGGGCCTGGTTTTGATCTGGTTTCCCGAGTTCGATTCCTCCATTGCTCTCGGAGAGCCCAGAGAGGTACCAAGAGTATCTCGCCCGCATGGCTGAACCGGGCAAGCTGCCCGTGGCGTATTCAATATGCCAAAAACAGTAACAAGTTTCACAGTGGAGACATTACTGGTACCCACTCGAGCAAATTGATGAACGACAAGACGACAGTGCTACAATGCCTAAAATTGAATTGCCGTGACTAGTATCTGGGAGTCTGAACTGAGGATATGTAGCCCTGCAGCACTGTCGTGCCATTGTTCATCAATTTGCTCAAGCGGGCACCAGTATCGTCTCCATTTTGAGACTTGTTGGTACTGTTTTTGGCATATCGAGTAGGTCCCAGGTAGCTTGCCAAGCTCAGCAATGCAGGCAAGATACTCTTGGTAGCTCTCTGGACTCTCTGAGAGGAATGGAGGAATCGAACCTGGGTCGGCCACAGGCAAAGCAAATGCCCTACCTGCTGTGCTATTGCACCACCCTTCTTGGAGAGCCCAGCAAGCTACCGAGAGTATCCTGCCCTCACGGCAGAGCCTGGCAAGCTACCCCTGCCATGTTTGATATGCTGAAAACAGTAAAAAACAAGACTCATAATGGAGATGTTACTGGTGCCCACTCGAGCAATCGATGAACAATGGAACAATTGAATCGCCATGAGATATAGTTACAAGCTTTCATCTCAGGGTTATAATCACACAATGGTCAAACTGCCATCCTTCCACCAGTGAACATTCCCCAGTATACCCCCCCTTGCCCACCCTCCCACTGCCTCCAGGGCAGACAATATTCCTCATACACTCTCTCTCTCTACTTCTGGGCATTATGGTGTGCAACAGATACTGAGAGGTTATCACGTTTGGTCCTTTATCTACTTTCAGCACACATCTCACAGCCCGACCAATTCCTCCAACCCTCATTTTCTTAGTGATCCCTTCTCTATTCCATCTGCCTTCTCCCCTCTGATCATGAGGCAGGCTTCCAGCAATGTAGCAATATTCCTAACCTTTGCATCTACTTTGCTTGGGTGTCATCCTCATGTGATGTTATTTTATAGTACACAAATGAGTGCAGTCCTTCTATATCTGTCCCTCTCTTTCTGACTCATTTCACTTAGCATGATACTTTCCATGTCTATCCATATATAAGCAAATTTCATGACTTCATCTCTCCTAACAGCTCCATAGTATGCCATTGTGTAGATGTACCAACGTTTCTTCAACCAGTCATCTGTTTTAGAGCACTTGAGTTGTTTCCATATTTTGGCTATTGTAAACAGTGCTGCAATGAATATATAGGTACAGATGTCATTTCTGCTGTGCTTTTTTGCATCCTCAAGATATATTCCCAATATCATCTCACACCACAGAGACTGGCCCACATCCCAAAAAACAAAAGCAACCGGTGTTGGCGTGGATGCGGGGAGAAAGGGACTCTTCCTCACTGCTGGTGGGAATGCCGACTGGTTCAGCCCTTTTGGAAAACAATATGGACGATTCTCAAAAAATTAGAAATTGAGCTTCCATTTGATCCAGCAATACCACTCCTGGGAATATATCCCGGAGAGGCAAAACGGTATAGTAGAGATGGCATATGCATTTCTATGTTCATTGCAGCACTGTTTACAATAGCCAGAATCTGGAAAAAACCAGAGTGCCCCCAAACAGATGACTGGTTAAAGAAACTCTGGTACATCTACACAATGGAATACTATGTAGCTGTCAGAAAACATGAAGTCATGAAATTTGCATATAAATGGATCAACATGGAAAGTATCATGTTGAGTGAAATGAGTCAGAAAGAAAGAGACAGACATAGAAAGATTGCACTCATATGTGGAATATAATGTAACTGAGAAGTACAAGTTGGCAACGATGCAACTTTTGGCAGATATCTCTCTGGACTTAGTTACTAAAATACTAAATTACAGAAACCCAAAACTGAGAGGCCGCTAAGTGTGGTCACTCGACCTCATACCTCTTCATCCTCAGCAATGGAAAACAAATTATCTAATGCTTCCTTTTCAGCAGGTCTGACTTTAGGGAAGAGACTCTCCAAACAATAATAGTGAGTTTTGTTGAAATATTGTATGCAATCAAAGTGAAAGTAAAGTGAAATTTATTAGTTACACAGGCGGGAGGGGCTAAGAGTGGGGGGGCTAGGGGCGTGGGGGGGTTAGGGGTATGTGGGGGCGGGGTGGAGCTATACTGGGATTCTTGGTGGTGGAATATGAGCACTGGTGAAGGGATGGGTATTCGAGCATTGTATAACTGAGATTTAAACCTGAAAACTTTGTAACTTTTCACATGGTGACTCAATAAAAAATTAAAAAAAAATAAAATAAAATTCTTAACTCTCAGGAAAAAAAAAGATATATTCCCAGAAGTGGTTTTGCAGGGTCATATGGAAGCTCAATTTCTAGTTTTTAAAGGACTGTCCATATTGTTTTCCAGAAATGTTGGACCAGTCGGTATTCCCAACGACAGTGAAGGAGCGTCCCTTCTTGTCCCCACATCCACGCCAGCACTGGTTAGTTTTGTTCTTTTGAATGTGTGCCAGTCTCTGTTGTGTGAGATGATATATCATTGTTGTTTTGATTTGCATCTCTCTGATGACTAGCGATGTGGAACATTTTTTCATGTGTCCTTTGGCCATATATATTTCTTTTTCAAAGAAGCTTCTATTTATATCTTCTCCCCAATTTTTGATGGGGTTGGAGGTTTTCCTTGTACAATTATATTTGTGTCTTGTATATCCTGGATATGAATCCCTTATCCAATAGGTATTGGGTATATATTCTTTCCCATTCTTTGGGCTCTTTGTATTTTGTCACTGTGTCTTTTGAAGTGCAGAATCTTCTTAGTTTGATGTAGTTTCATTTGTTTATATTTGTTTCCACTTGCTTCATCAGTGGTGTTTCATCTTTAAAGATGCTTTTAGTGATCTGCCCTGTGCCGGCCGACATTTAAGCACAGAGCCATGTGGGGACGCTCCTTTGCGGCCCCGCGCGAGATCGACCCCGGAGGCAACTGAACCACTTTGGACACGAGCGGCGCCCCCAAAATGCCTCCAAACTGTGTGCTGGGAGCTTCTGGCCCAGGCGCTGCCGGCGGGGTATGCTCTTTTCTCTCTCAACTCTTTCTTTTTGAACGCAGCGAGGCTATAGCCAGTTTTTAGACGAGTGATGCAATTACCAAAAGAATTTTCCTTGGACTTCATATAGAAATCCAAAACCGCGCGGCTGCTATCACAGCCGCGCGACCTAATATCTCTTGATTGTCAGCAACGTGTAGTGTAAATGTTCCTTTTTGGCAGGGCTTAACGTGGGGGGAAACTCCAAACAATAGTACTAAGTTTTTTGTTAAAGGGTAAAAGATTGTAGCGATAGAATTTTAGGCAGAATTTTCCCTGGACTTTAACGGGTCGGACTTTGGTGGGATATCCTAACAAGAATAGTAAGTCTTTTGCTGAAATATTGAAGGCCACCAAAGTGGTAGACATCTCTATAGACTGAACTAAGCCATATCCCCACGCCGGCTGAGAAGAAATATACTTCTTTCTCGGGATAAAACGCGGCGTGGCGTTAACCATAGTATGATGTCCATTAAGCTGACACGGACCTGGTGGCGTGGGAATCGGATGCAAGGGAATAAATTATTATGTACTTGGAACAGCGGGACGCTGGTGGAATCTTGAGCCGGGGCCGATACCAGCTTATTACTTTTGGTTCCAGAAACTGCTTGCAGACATTCTACCAGACTATCAACTAAGCTAGAGCCCCACGCCGGCTGATGACGAGAAATAACCATCTCTTTTGGTTTGTTTTCCCTTTGTCAGGCAGCGTGGTGTTTACTAAACAGGCGTGATCTCGGTGGCGCGGGACGAGGGGGGAAAAATAGAAAAGTTATGTAACAAACAGCGGGACTTAATATCTCTACATTCTCAGCAATGGAGAGCCATCAAATGCTTCCTTGACAGTGGGACTGTCTTCTCTTTTTTGGGGGGAAACCCTAGCAACAATAGTGAATTATGTGTTGAAACATGGACTGTAACCAAGATAAAGCGTAAACGAAGTGAAACTTATCACTTACAAGGGTGGGGACTGGGGGGGTGGGAGGGGGCGGGAGGTATAATGGGGTGGTTGGTGATGGAATATGGGCACGGGTGAAGGGAAGGGTGTTTGAGTACTGTATAACTGACATAATCCTGAGAACTTTGTAACCCTCCACATGGTGATTCAATAAAATTTAAATTAAAAAAAAAGATGCTTTTAGTACATCAGAAATTACATCTGTACCTATATATTTATTGCAGCACTGTTCACAGTAGCTAAAATATGGAAACAACACGAGTGCCCTAAAACAGATGACTGGTTAAAGAAACGTTGGGACATATACACAATGGAATACTGTGCAGCTGTTAGGAGAGATGAAGTAATGACATTTTCTATCAATGGATAGACATGGAGAGTATCATGCTAAGTGTAATGAATCAGAAAGAGAGGGACAGACATAGAAGGACTGCACTCATTTGTGGAGTATAAAATAACATGACATGAGGGTGACACCCAAGGACAGTCGATAGAAGGCCAGGTGGATTGCCTCATAGCTGGAAGACTGCTTCATGAGTGGAAGGGAGAAGGCAGATGGAATGGAGAAGGGATCACTAAGAAAATTATGGCTGGTGGAACCAGTTGGGATGGAAGATGCATGCCGAAAGTACATAATGGACCAAACATGATGACCTCTCAGTGTCTGTTTTGCAAGACATAATGCCCAAAAGTAGAGAGAGAGAGTATGGGGAATATTTTCTGCCATAGAGGCAGGGGGAAAGTGGTAACGGCGGGGTATAACCGGGATATTGTTGGTGGGAAATATGCACTCCTGGAGGGATGGGTGTTTGATCATTCTGAGATTGAAACCAAATCATGAAAGCTTGTAACTATCTAACAGTGATTCAATAAAATTAAAAAATAATAAATAATAAATACATAAATATGCTTTTAGCTTCAGTGTCATGGAGGATTTGCCTACATTTTACTCTATGTATCTGATGGATTCATGTCTGATATGAGGCCTTTAATCCACCTTGATATAACTTTTGTGCCTGGCATTAGACAGAGGTCAGATTTCATTTTTTTGCAGATAGCTATCCATTTTCCCCAGCAACCCTTGTTGTTTATTTGGGTTTTGGTTATGGGGCCAAACTTGGCAGTGCTTAGGTCTTACTCCTGGCTCTGTGCTCAGGGATCAATCCTGCCAGGGCTCAGGGGACCCTGTGTGGTGTAGTGGATCGAATTGGAGTTGGCCAGGTGCAAGGCAAGTACTTAAACCCTGTATTCTCCCTCTCTCTGGCCCCCAGGAACCTCTTAAAGTCCAGAATCTAGGGCTCAAGAAGACATGCCTTACACACCCCAGAATTTGGTTCCCAAGTCACAGGGCACTGCATCACTGAGGGAAGCTTTTTCAGGGGTGACCACCTTCTGAGGCTCAGGGGTCATCACGGGCTGAGGCCCAGTGTTCTGACTGTTCAGAGACCACCAGGCAGCCTCCCAGGGGGTTGGGCCTACACTCGGCCATGCTCAGGGCTGAGTCCTGGCTCTGTGCTCCAGCATCACTCCTGGGAGGCTCACGAAACTCTCTTGGGTGTCAGACCACAAGGAATAGAGCTGAAGGCTTGGGAGACCCAAACCCAGGTGCTCTTTGGCACTGCTGGCATCCAGATGGCCACACAGGCCAAGTACTGAACCTGAGTCTCCTCACAGACCCCAGCACTTCAAGTCATATCCCCAATTCCACAGCAATTTTCTGTTTTCTTTTTCTTTTTTTTTTTCAGGCCACACACAGCTGGTGATCATCAGGGGTTACTCCTGGCTCTGCACTCAGGAATAACTCCTGGCAGTGCTTGGGGGAGCATATAGAATGACAGAGATCGAACCCGGTCAGCCACATGCACTGCAAGTGCCCACCCTGCTGTAGTATTCCTCCAGCCTCATCCCACAACAATTTTCTTCCACCTTCTTTGTGTGGAGCATACCTGGCGGTGCTCAGGGACTAGTCCTGGCTCAGAGTGACCCATGGCGGTACTCAGGGAAACTTACAGGGAGAGATGAGATTAAAACTAGGGTTGGAAGTGTGTGTGGGGCTGAGGGTAATTAAGATAGAGACCAGTATGACAGTGATAGCTGGGAATGATCACGCTGGACAAGAACTGAGTGTAACCAGGTCCCATTGGCTCCCCCAAATCTGCCCCATGATCCTCTCCTGCAGAGACAGGTTTCTATGTTCTGCCACACACACTGCCTCGGTTCATCTGCTCCTCTGCCCCTGTCATGACCCCTTCATCTCTGGCCCAAGCTGCCCATGACCTGTGAGCCGACTACAGACCCCATCTGCTCCCTGCCCTGGGGTTCTTGGGGATCATGGCCAGGGCAGCCGTGGGGACTGCTCGGGTCTGGACCCCAGGTCCCCTAAGCTTAAGCCTGTCTGAGCACACGCTGTGTGTCTCCCTGGGCAGCTGGGCTTGGGTTGCCTGATCCAGGTAGGAGGGAGCCCCCAGGGATCCTGAGAAGCCCCAATGCCCCCACAGACAAGCTCCCACCTGCTCCAGCCCACCTTTCTTCCTCAGCCCTGCCACAACCACAGAAAGCACCATGGGCTCCATGGAGAGAAGGAACAGGCATGGCAGGAGGAGGACAAGCAGCGACCCTCATTCTTCTTCCCCAGGCCCCAAAAGAAGCTCTAGCTGGGTGGGATTAATTGGCACTGTGATTCCATGCCAGATCCCGGCCACCCCAGGTGCAGATTCCACCTCTGCACTTCATGACGGTGTCACTCCAGCTTTTGGCATGCCAGAACCCTGCGCAGCAAGTCCAACCTCTTCCTGATTTGACCCTGAGGCTTGCACGAGTGCATGGCAAAGTACATGCTGGCATTTGTTCTCTCCCTGGAGGGGCAAGGAGAGGAAGAAGAGAGGCTCTGAGCAATGTGCCCTTTCTGGTTGGGGGAAGGGAGATGATTTTTGGCTCATACCTGGCGATGCTCAGGGTTACCCCTGGCTCGGCACTCAGGAACTACTCCTGGCGGTGCTCAGGGGTCCACCTGGGACGTCGAGGATCTAACCCTGGTAGGCGTAGTGTAAGGCAAATGCCCTCCCTGCTGTCCTATCGTTCTGGCCCCTTTTAGTGCCTTGAAGTGAGATAGGCGAACAAGAGGCAGGGACTGTGGTTTTCTATTTGGCTCCCAAACTTCACACTTTGAACCTCAGCCCGTGTCCTCACCTTCAGCCCGTCTGCCCCAGGGCAGCATCAGCCATCTACACAGACCCCTGGAAATCTGTCCTGTGCCTTACGCTGCTGCTGAGGGTCATCGGATCATTCCTGGCTCAGGCACTCTCTTCCTGTGGCCCCTGAAATGAGAAAGTGGAATCTGGACGCCGATGAACACCCCGAAAGCATGGTTTACTGCCGCTTGAGACAACATTTCACTCCGCCGGATAAAATGCTTCCCCGGGGGTTGCCAATGAACCGGTCTGTCCAGCTGCAAAGATGAAACTACATGGTTGAAAAGGAGAAAAAGCAGAACAGAACAGAGGGTGGGGAAATGCAAAGGGCGCCAGTCCACAGAGCTGCAGTTGCACTTCACACCACAGGGTGTCGCTAAAGATTCAGGGCGGGAGGGACGAGAGGCACCAGAATCCTTCCAAAGGACCCCAGCCCTCGGGGTGCTGGAGGTGTGTGGGGAGGGACTAATCTCAAGGCTCAAGGGAGTCCGACTCCCCCTGTCCAGAATCAGTTTAGCAGGAAACACTGGCTCCCGAGAGAAACGTGTATCAAGGGAGGGTGGTTGATCTGAACCTGGTAACTCCTGTTGCTGCAGAGCTAGAGTGCGGCAAGCTGGCCGGGGAGAGCTGTGGGGCTTTGGGGGAAGGTTCTGTGCAACGGGTGTGCACACGCCTGGGTGTTCACCCACCGATCTACCGTCCTGTGGCTCACCGCAAAGCAGCAGGGACAGTCTCGTGTGCCGGCCTTGGTTCTAGCTGCCCTTTGTCGTCTTCCTGAGCCCTCTGGCCTCCAACTCTGTCAGGAACCTCTGCCTGCATCTCTGGTCTCCTGTTCTCACTGGGCACAACTCAGCCGGGGCAGCTCCACTCTGAGCTTCCGGGCATCCAGTGTGAGGCCTTGGGGAGGCTCCTCCTTGTGGGGTCTCGCCTCCCTCTCTTCCCGAGGGGTCTTTTCCCGAGAACTCTCCTTCAGCAGCTTCCTGCGTGCGTGCCCATCTGTTTCTGGAGGAGACAGCCCTCCTAGGGGAACCCTGGGGGCCACACGGCCCAGGCAGTGCAGGCAGACAGCAGCTCTTCCGTCTGCCATGGCCCCCGACGTTTCCCCAAATAGGCATTCTGGAGATTTTAAGAAGCAACTCTGTCCAGGGGTGCCAAGTATAAGCCACCCCTTCCCCCCGGGCACAGAGACCTTCGTTCCTTGTATCTAGTCACTCTTGCTAGAGGAAACAGTCCCCCTGCTAGCTCGGAGGACATTCAGGAAGCTTCTCCCCACTTCAAAAAGCTGCCCTGGGTCATGGACACAGGGGACGGTCCCCCTCACCCAGGAAGCCATCCTTGCCCTCTGCATACAGGGCTCCCCTCATGCTGATCCATTTTCCCAACACTGCCCTGAGTCCTAACCAGACCAGAAAATGCGTCCCCCAAGGGCCAGAATCAGAGTTGGGGACGGGGCGGGTGTGTCCTTTCAGGAACCCTGCCCCCATCCATCATTTCTCGGGGGCAGTTTTCTCCTGGGGTGGGGATCTCACCTGACCTGGCACCTGTACAGCTCAGGCCTGGCACAGAGACTGCTCCAGACATCAGTGTCCACTGCCAGGGTCTTTGAGGGGCTGGGGAGGAGGAGGTCCTAAGCAGGGTCCGGTACTGTTCCCTACCCGCCGTCAGAGCCCTGCGGGAGTCTGTGCCCACCAGCATGAGCAAGTATACCTGTGAATCTGCTCCGTGGCCTTTTTGAGGAGGGTGGCCCACAAACCCTCCATTATAGGGGGGAGTAGTGTCCCCCCACAGGACCCCCTGATTCAGGAGAGCTGGCTGGAAGGCACTGACCTCCCAGGAAAACAAACCACCCAGTCTTCCAGGCTGGGAGACATGCCCAACTCGCCCTGGGGCCCAGAGATCCTCCTTGCCGCCCACAAGAAAGAGGAGTCCTGGTTTGCCTTCCAGAGCACCTGCCCCCACCTACAGTTGGGGGTGGGGGCCAAGGAGGTGCCTGCAAGAACAGCAGCGACCAACAGGGGGCGCAAATGTAGCTGTAATTGGTAGATGAAGGATCCTTTCTCCCTCTTTCTCCCTCCCTCCCTCCCTCCCTCCCTCCCTCCCTCCTTTCCTTCCTTCCTTCCTTCCTTCCTTCCTTCCTTCCTTCCTTCCTTCCTTCCTTCCTTCCTTCCTTCCTTCCTTCCTTCCTTCCTTCCTTCCTTCCTTCCTTCCTCCGTCCTTCTATCTTCTACTTAAATAATATTGTTCTTTATTGCTTTCTTTCTTTTCTTTCTTTCTTTCTTTCTTTCTTTCTTTCTTTCTTTCTTTCTTTCTTTCTTTCTTTCTTTCTTTCTTTCTTTCTTCCTTCCTTCCTTCCTTTCTCTTTTTCTTCCTTCCTTCCTTCCTTCCTCTTTCTTTCTTTCTTTCTTTCTTTCTTTCTTTCTTTCTTTCTTTCTTTCTTTCTTTCTTTCTTTCTTTCTTTCTTTCTTTCTTTCTTTCTTTCTTTCTTTCTTTCTTTCTTTCTTTCTTTCTTTCTTTCTTTCTCTCTCTTCCTTTTGCTAACTAGAAACTGCCAAATATTATCTATTTAAAAAACTGCTGGGGCTGGAGCGATAGCACAGCGGGTAGGGCGTTTGCCTTGCACGCGGCCGACCCGGGTTCGAATCCCAGCATCCCATATGGTCCCCTGAGCACGGCCAGGGGTGATTCCTGAGTGCAGAGCCAGGAGTAACCCCTGTGCATCGCCAGGTGTGACCCAAAAAGCAAAAAAAAAAAAACCTGCACATAGCATTGGTTGATCCTTCACCAGAACACTTCCTGATTTTGTGTTTGAACTGGCTCCTACTGGCTCTTGTTTTCTTCACTTCTAAAAAAATATTTCTGCTCCAGTGACTGAGCAATAATATAGGGGTAAATATGTTAATATTCCATATGAATGAACCTGATTCTATCTCCAGCACCACATGTGGTCCCATGAGAATCACCAGGACTCACTCCTGATCACAGAGGCAGGAGTATTTGAATACCACTGAGAATGCCCAAACACACACACAGACACAAACACAGAGACATTTCTGGGGTTGGAGAGAGAGAACAGCGAGTAGGGTGTTTGCCATGTATGAGGACAATCCTCAAGTACTCAAGGGACTCTATGGGTTGGGTTGCCAGAGATTAAACCCAGATTCACCATGTGCAGGGCAAATGTCTTATGAACTGGAATATCACATTGATCCATGATGACACTATTTGAAATTACAACTGCCTTCAGAGTTCCATTGGTTCATTCTGACTCCCTTTTTGAATCCCAAACTATCCCACACCTCTTGGGATTTTGTTTTATTTTCTTTTTATTTATTCATTTATTTTTTATTTATTAATTAGTGAATCAGTATGAGGGTACAGTAACAGATTTACACATTTTCATACTTGTTTTCCCCTCATACAACGTTCGAGAACCCCTTCCTTTACCAGTGTCCATTCTCCACCACCAGTGAACCCAGTATCCCTCCCACCTCCCAATCCCATCGCCCACTACCCCCCCGCCTTTCCTCCCTGCCTTTGTGGCAGCACATTCCATTTTGTTCTCTCTCTCTCTCCTTTTGGGTGTTGTGGTCCGCAATATGGGTAATGAGTGGCCATCCTGTTCAATCTATAGTCTACTTTCAGCACACATCTCCCCTCCTGAGCGGGTCCTCCAAGCAGAGCTTACTTGATGTTCCCTTCTCTATCTGAACTGCCTTTTCACCGAGCATGTGAGGCCAGCTCTCAAGCCATGCAGCCAACCTCCTGGTACTTATTTCTACTATTCTTGGGTGTTAGTCTCCTACTCCTCTTATTTTATATTTGACAGATGAGTGCAATCTTTCTATGTCTGTCTCTTTCTGACTCATTTCACTTAGCATGATACTTTCCATGTTGATGCACTTATATGCAAAGTTCTTGACTTCATCTTTTCTAACAGCTGCATAGTATTCCATTGTATATATGTACCAAAGTTTCTTTAACTGGTCATCTGTTCTTGGGCACTCGGGTTTTTTCCAGATTCTGGCTATTGTAAACAGTGCCACGATGAACATATGAGTGCAGATGTCATTTCAACTATACCTTTTTGATTCTCCAGGATATATTCCCAGCAGTGGTATTGCTGGATCAAATGGAAGCTCAATTTCTAATTTTTTGGGAATCATCCATGTTGTTTTCCAAAAGGGCTGAACCAGTTGCCATTCCCAGAGCAGTGTAGAAGGGTCCCTTTCTCCCCACATCCTCTCCAACAGCGGTTGCCTTTGTTCTTTTGGATGTGTGCCATTCTCTGTGTTGTGAGGTAGTATCTCATAGTTGCTTTGATCTGCATCTTAGTGATAATTAGTGATACAGAGCATCTTTTCATGTTCCTCTTGGCCATTCGTATCTCTTCCTTAGAAAAGTTTCTGTTCATTTCTTCGTCCCATTTTCTGATGGGTTTGGATGCTTTATTGTTGTAGAGTTCAGCCAGTGCTTTATATACCCTTGATTTCAACCCCTTATCGGATGGGTATTGGAAAGGGTGAATATCCTTTCCCATTCTGTAGATCGCCTTTGTATTTTGGTCACTGTATCTTTTTTGGTGCAGAAGTTTCTTAGTTTAATATAGTACCATTTTTTATCTGTTTCCACTTGGTTGGTCAGTTGCATGTCATCTTTGAAGATACCTGTAGTTTCAATATCATGGAGAGTTTGGCTGACCTTGTCTTCGATGTGCCTTATGGATTATGGTCTGATGTTGAGATCTTTAATCCATTTTGATCTGATTTTTGTGCATGGTGTCAGGTCGAGGTCTAAGCCCATTCTTTTGCATGTGGTTGTCCAGTTATGCCAGCACCATTTGTTAAAGAAACTTTCCTTGTTCCACTTCACATTTCTTGCTCCCTTATCAAAGATTAGGTGTTCATATAATTAGGGTGGTGTGTAGGGATAGTCCACCCTGTTCCACTGGTCTGTGCATCTGCCTTTGTTCCACTACCATGCTGTTTTGTTACCGCTTTGTTGTAAAGTTTAAGGTTGGGTAGGGTGATGCCTCCCATCATCTTTTCCCCAAGCATTGTTTTAGCTACCCGTGGGTGTTTGTTGTTCCATATGAATTTCAGGATTGTTTGATCCATTCCTTTGAAGAATTTCATGGGTATATTTATAGGGATCACGTTGCATCTATATAATGCTTTCGGGAGTATTGTCATTCTGACAATTTTGATTCTCCCTATCCATGAGCAGGGGATATGTTTCCATTTCCTCATGTCCTCTTTTATTTCATGGAGTAGCGTTTTATAGTTTTCTTTGCAGAGATCCTTTACTCCTTTAGTTAAGCTGATTCCAAGTTTTTTTGATTTTCTGGGGCACGATTGTGAATGGGACTGCTTTTTTTCATGTCCCTTTCCTCTGTCTCATTGTTTGCAAATAGGAAGGCCATGGATTTTTGGTGTTGATTTAATAGCCTGCAACTTTACTGTACAAGTCTATTATTTCTAAGAGTTTCTAGTAGAGGTTTTAGGCTTCTCAAGATATAGTATCATATCGTCTGCAAATAGTGAGAGCTTGATTTCTTCTTTTCCTACCTGGATGCCCTTAATATATTTTTCTTGCCTAGCAGCTATTGCATGTACTTCCAGTACTATACTGAACAGCAGTGGTGAGACTGGGCATCCTTGTCTTGTCCCTGATCTTAGAGGAAAGGCCCTTAGCTTTTCCCCATTGAGGATAATACTTGCCATAGTTTTGTGGTAGATGGCTTTGACTATCTTGAGGAAAGTTCCTCCAAAACCCATTTTGGTGAGAGTTTTCACCATGTATGGATGTTGGATCTTGTCAAATGCTTTCACTGCATCTATTGATATGATCATATGGTTTTTAACTTTACTTTTGTTGATATGATGTATTATGTTGATTGATTTCTGAATGTTAAACCATCCTTGCGTCCCCGGGATGAATCCCACTGGTCATGGTTTATGATCTTTTTAATGAGTTGTTGGATTCTATTTGATAATATTTTGTTGAGGATCTCCGCATCGGTATTCATCAGGGATATTGTTCTATAATTTTCTTTTTTTTCTGGTGTCTTTGTTTGCTTTTGTTATTAGGGAGATATGCCTCATAGAAACTGTTTGGGAGGGTTCCTGATTTTACAATTTCCTGGAAAAGCTTGAGGAGAACTAGCAACATGTCCTCTTTAAATGTTTGGAAGTATTCGCCACTGAATCCTTCTGGACCTGGACTCTTGTTTTTGGGGAGACTTTTGATTATTATTTCGATTTCCTTGATATTAATGGGTCTATTCAGGTCCTCTTGGGATTTTCTAACCCTGTAACTTGTTTATCATGACAATTGCTTGTAATCTGTCTAAATTGTTTCTCATCTGCCAAATCCAAATGTCACTTTCAGCCTCCATCCAACAGGGGTCAGTCACAGAGAACGAGACAAACACATAAGTAGACAAAAACACCTGGATTGTCCAGGCTTAAGAGTCACCTGGGCAGCCATCTGTGGTCTCACAGGCAGGTCAATACAATGCAATATTGTTCTCCCAACCCCCACAGTGCCCAACATGTGAGCCATTGTTGAAGTTGGCAGAGACATCAAGGAGAGTTAGAAAGTGCATCAACAAGCCCTAGGCACATGGAGATCAGAGGCTAGTGTAGTTCACAGAAAACCAGTAGGCATCCTTAAAATATAAAGCTGTTTGGGCAAGATAGATAGTTTAGTGGGCAGGGCGCCTGTCCTGCACCCAGTCGACCGAGCTCCTGCAGGAGTGATTCTTGAGTGCGGAGCCTGGAGAAAACCCTGAGCATGGCCAGGTAAGGCCTATAAACTGAAATAAACAAATAAATAAATCAGGTTGAAATAGTTTCCTATTCTATTTTTGGCCCTATTGTACCCTAAACTAAAGGACCCTGAAGAGTATTAGTCTATGTTTGCCTAACAGAGTTTGTAGCTGGCAGATACTTTGTCATCTATTCTATACTTGCCTACTGTTCTTTCCTAGGTGCATGTTTGCCTAGGAGAATAATCCTAACCTGGGGGTTTCTGTTAGGGGATAATTTATCATAATAACCAATCACTTCCTAACCTTAAGTAAGTAATAAATTTATATTATGAAGTATGGACATACAATTTAGTTTTTAAATAATATTTAAAATATATTAGTAATAAATTAGTGCTGTTGGTTAACAGTGCAATCTATACAACTATTTAGTAACTTTCTTGATTTATTATTGAAATATGTAAGCTTTTGAGTATAAGAGGAGTATTTCTGTAACATAAGAGTCTGAGGAAGGTAAAACTCTTATAACTGTCTTGTAGGATTCCATCGTTCTAACCAGCTTAATTCTACTCTCTGTCCAATCTGGTCTTCTTCTTGGGAATATGACCTCCTTATTAGCTAGGCTCTACCTTTCATCTGTCTGCTTTATGACATCATTCTCACACCAAACCTACCACCACATGGTAGAATCTTGGGATTCCCGTGCTGTTGTTTGTATCATCATTTGGATCATCACAAGTGACCATGACCAGTGACTAAAGACCATAAACCAGTCATCTGTACTGGAAGCTTGTGGTCTTCTGATTCAGTGTTCAGATGTACTCTAGTATCATCTCCTCTACCTTTCATCGATTTTTCCTTTTCTCGGACCATGTCAAGTAAGGAGTAATACTTTCCAGAAATTTTCATTAGATTTCTCATCTCTAAACTGATAGTCAAGTAAAAATAGCATGTAGTAATGGAAGAAAGTATTCAGCTAGGATTTTGTAAGCTAATTTTAGCTTGACTTTGACATGTGCTGTGTGATTTTTTAGACACTGACTTTCTTTCTCTCACATACAAAGTGATTTTCCTCATTTACATTACATTTTTGACAGATTTACAAGCTCAAATACCTGTATATATATATGAGTGTTCATCCTCTGAGTTTCCTCTTTTTTTAACAGTGATTTTTACATGACATCCATGAAAAAAAGTAAATCAGAGACAGTATTTTGACAGAAACAGAAAGTAAATCAGAGACAGTATTTTGACAAAATGGTAAATATCGGTGCTGTAGAAAACTATTAATATATACCAGGACGTTTTCTCTGAAATGGCCTCTCCACTTGTATTTATAGTTTAGTATTTTAAACGTGGTGCTATTTCAAAGGCATGATCATGTGTCTTAGAGTTTTCTATCTAAACTAGGTGGTAAGAAAAAATGGGGTGTGGGGAAGTTGTGGAGTGATGGGCGGTAAGGAGGCAAGTCTCAAAGTTAAGGAAGTTTAGGGTCATTTTCATCAAGCATTGACCAAGAAACCAAGAAGCAGAAGACAATATGAGGGAAAATAAAATAGGAAATAAAGAAAGAGAATATGGAGGGGAATTATCAAGGAAGGGGAAACCATTTTCGATAGAATGTTAAGATAACCAAAGATTTAAAATCAAAACAGAAAGAATATATGTTAAATATGCTGAGAGCAAGTCAAAGCAATTTACTTCAATAAATGCGAGGACTAGAAAGTATACTATGCCTCGAGTAGGATACTGGTAGGAAAAGTAGTTTACCAGAAAGCCATTGTTGGTGGCTTTTTCCCTTATTGTCTCTTAGAATACAGTATCTGGCACTTGGCATGATTCTTCCTATACATAACGAAAAGTGGTTATCAAGAGGGATGGAAAAAAACAGAATCTTTAATGTTTTTATTACATTCGAGTTTTGAAGTACATGCACGCTCTACCTGTTAAATAAATGATATCTTCTAACTTGAATCAGGAGACTTGATTCTTTTGTGCAGTAAGTAGGTTCAGGGTTAAGGCTGCTGGTGATCTTCACAAATAGTTTCTAACATGAGAGCATTTTGTTAAAAGTCGACATCTGGGGGCTGGAGAGATAGCACAGCGGGTAGGGCGTTTGCCTTGCACACGGCCGACCCGGGTTCAAATCCCAGCATCCCATATGGTCCCCGGAGCACGGCCAGGGGTAATTCCTGAGTGCAGAGCCAGGAGTAACCCCTGTGCATCGCCAGGTGTGACCCAAAAAGCAAAGAAAAAAAAAGTCGACATCTGTTCTTAGATCCTAAGAAGAAATAGATAAGTTAAGTCTCACATGTCTAATTACACATTTATTTATTTATGGAATCTGAGTTTTCCTACATTAAAAATATTGAAATTGGATTTTAGCACTCATTTTTTTTTTGCTTTTCAGGTTACACCTGGCGATGCACAGGGGTCACTTCTGGTTCTGCACTCAGGATTTACTCCTGGCAGTGCTCAGGGGACCATATGGGATGCTGGGAATCGAACCCAGGTCGGCCGCGTGCAAGGCAGACGCCCCACCTGCTGTGCTATCTATCCAGCCCCTTGGCGCTCATTTCTTAAGCTTTGGGAAGAACATTTTCCTGGTTGATAAAGATAACTGTAATCTAGGTTTTGAAGATAAAGTTGAAATTTTTTGAGCATTTTTTAAATGGTATTTTCTGTTTCCTGTGTAATTTACTTAAATTGTATGCTGTGTTTAATACCTGTTGTTTGCTGGTTAATATTCATAGATATGAATGAGAATCATAATGTATTTTCTTGTATTTATTAAATTTCATTCTGCTTTTTACTCATTTAAAACATATTTTTGGCTACCAAATGCAATGACATTTATTATAGTTTCTGCTTGTTATGTAAGTTACTACTAAATCCTCTGTTTTATAGACTGGTAAGGTGTGCACTTACCTGATGGTGTGAGCACAGAAGATCAAGTACGACATTATTGATCTGACCGAAACGAAAAGGCATCAATCACATCATGCCATCTTCGACACTGGAGAAGAATTGTTCCTCGGAACACAGGACAACAGAGGCATTGGTCATGCCAGTGTCCTTGTCAACAAAAACAGCCATGAGCATTGATTCATTCGAATACTTAACAACCCAAATCAGACAATTATGCTAGAATACATGTGGCTCAATGCCGGCTATTTTTATCTTTGTCGTTATAATTCGACGTACCAACATCCAACTACGATGAAGAAGAAATTGAGAAGTTCTACATGGAGCTAGAGAAGTTCTATAAAAAAGACGACCCCTTCTACAATATGAATGTTGGTGATTTTAATGCCAAGATAGAACCGAGAAGGTCGCCCAAAGAATTCCACACTAGGTCCCATGGACTAGAATGGAACGAACAAGGTGAGAGATTGTCTGAGTTCATCATGTCAACCAAGACCATCCATTATAGAAAGCCAAATCTAAAGGTTGGCCATGGGAGTCTCCAGGTGGACGGTTCCACAAGGAAATTGACCACATCATATTCAATCACAGGTTTTGCCTGACTAATGTTGTTGTTGTCCAAAAATTCCAAACGGGATTGAACCACCATCTCCTTCTTGCAAAATTCTACTTCACAGAGCAGGGAGAAAGGACTTCAAAATTTAAGTTCAAGAAGAGAACTCCCAGGGGCTGGAGCAATAGCACAGCGGGTAGGACGTTTGCCTTGCACTCGGCCGACCCGGGTTCGATTCCCAGCATCCCATATGGTCCCCTGAGCACCGCCAGGAGTAATTCCTGAGTGTAGAGCCAGGAGTGACCCCTGTGCCTCGCTGGGTGTGACCCAAAAATAGCAAAAAAAAAAAAGAGAACTCCCAGAATGACCACTAACTGGGAGCTCTTTGACACTGTCGCAGCAATGTGGGAAGATGCCGTTGTTGACAACATCGAAGAGGAATATGATTGACTGGTTCAGAACCTCCACGATTGCACAAAAAATGCCGAGAGTGGGAAAGCCACAAACAGAAGCCTGTCTTCAGAAACTCTCGAGCTCATTTGCCAACATGCTCATTTGCCAACATGGTTTGGCAGGAGCCTCAGGCAACCACAAGCTAACATCTGAGCTTGAAAAGCTGTGTAGAGAAGTGATAAAGGAAGAACTCAAAGAGAGAAGAGCAGCAGTGTTGGCCGATGTGGCAGAAGCAGGGAAAAGTATTCGCAACGTTCGCCTGTCCTTTGCCAACTACAAGACCAAGATGACTGCTCTCCAGTGTCATAATGGATCTATCCCATCTTCCAGAAAGGCAATGGAGAGGATTATTCATGACTTCTACTCAGATCTCTTCGAGAACCACATCCACATGCCCATATATAAAATTGTGCAGGATGGATATGTCCTTCCCAACGTCCACCCTTCTGAAATCCAATATGCCACTTTGTTGGTTAAAGACGCGTACAGACCGGTCCAGACAAAATCAAATAGGAACACCTGAAGAATCTGCCACTAGTACTTGTCAACACACTGGCTCGGTTCTTCACAGGCTACCTGTCTGAATGCAAGGTTCCGTCCCAATGGAAAACCAGCAGGACCATTCTGTTGTACAAGAAGGGAGACATCCACGACATTGGCAACTCTCACCCAATCTGCCTGTTATCCATCATCTACAAGTTGTTCACTCTAGTCATCCTGAATAGAACAGACAGAACACTAGATGAAGGACAATCATGCAAGCAAGCCGAGTTCTGAAAAGGATTCAGCACGACCCACCATATCTATACAATGACCAAACTCATTGAAGTTTCGCAAGAGTTCAAGATGCCGCTATGTCTAAAGTTCATCGATTTAAAGAGGGCCTTCCAACTCAGTACATCAAGTCCTCCTCGAGCTTTATTATGCATTCACCACCAGGATCTCACCATTCTACAAGGAAGTGATCATTGATATAAAGAGATGGGTTCCGCAGGGTGATACCATTTTACCGAAACTCTTCAGTGCTACCCTTGAGAACATCATGTGACGACTGGAATGGGAAGGAACTGGAGTGAAGATAAATGGTCGGCAACTACACCATCTCCACTTCACTGATGACATCATTCTCATAACACTAAAAAGTAGCCAAGTGGCACAACTCCTGGCCAACTTCGACTGCGAGTGTGGAAAGGTCGGACTGCAGCTGAATCTCACAAAGACAGTGTTCATTAAAAACAAACTGTTCTCTGACATTCCATTTGCTCTCAATGGAATGAATATCTCAGAATGCAGCAGCTATGTGTACCTGGGTCAAGAACTCAACATGAGGAACGACGTGGCACCAGAACTGCGCAGGAGGAAGAGAGCAGCATGGAATGCCTTCAAGAGTGTCAAAGAAGTCGTTAAGAAGAAGAAGAAACTCCAGCTCTGGACACATCTTTTCGACTCCACCGTTCTTCCTGCACTAACAAACACCTCAGTGACCTGGGCTCTACACTACCAGGAAGAGAACTCTATTTGGGTATCCCAAAGAGCAATCGAAAGAGCTATGCTAGGAATATCACGTTTCACTCAAGTGAGAGAAGGAATCTGGAGTTCCGAACTCTGTCCACGGTCAAGAATCAGGGATGATGCCTTGTTTGCTAAGGTGTCAAATTTCAGATGGGCCAGACACACAATGTGATTCAGAGACGACCACTGTACTAGAGCTGTTACTGACTGGATTCTACAGGACATCAGAAGACGGCGTGGCTGCCCACCAACGAGATGGTCAGATTTCTTGTCAAAACCCTGAATGAACGATTTGAGCCTCTTCCTGTTCTGGAGCGAGCAGATATAACTGGGCAAGCGACAGGGACAAATGGAGACATTGCTGGCGACTGCTCGAGCAAATCGAGGATCAACGGGGGTGACAAGTGACAAGTGATAAAGTATGCACTCAATAATCACCTTCTATTTCACTTTTCATTAGATTTCTTATCCCTAAACTTAGTAGTCAAGAAAAAACAGCATGTAATAATGGAAAAAAGTATTCAACTAGAATTTTATAAGACTAATTTTAGCTTGACTTTGACATTTGCTGTGTGATTTTAGATATTCACTTTCTTTCTCTCAGGTACAAAGTGTTTTACTCATTTATTACACTATATTATATTTTACTCAGACTTTATATGCTCAAATAGAAGTTAATATATGAGTGTTTCTTCTCTGTGTTTCCTTTTCTTTTTAAAAGTGATTTTTACATGATACCCATGAAGAAAGTAAACAAGAGACACTACTTTGACAGAAACAGAAAACATAGGTGCTGTAGAAAACTGTTAATGTATACCAGGATGCTTTATCTGTAACGGTCTTTCCACTTCTATTTGTACTTTATTACTTTACAATTAGTGCTATTTAAAAGTGCCTTTGAGTTTTGTATATAAAGTAGGTGATAAGGAAAAGTGGGCTGTGGGGAAGGTGTGGGGTGCTGAAGGGAGGCAAGTCCTCAAACGTAAGAAGTTTAGGGTCATTTTCATCAAGCATTAACCAAGAGAAGCCAAGAAGAGGAGGATGATATGAGGGAGAATAAAATAGGAATTAAAGAAAACTATGGAGGGGATTTCCCAAAGAAGGGAACACCATTTGGGATAGAATGTTGAAGCGAATCAAAGATTTCAAATCAAAATGGAAATATGCTAAGAGCAAATCAAAGCAGTTTCTTTTAATAACTGATAGGACTAGAGGGTGTACTATGCCTCGAGAAGAGTACCTGGAAGAAAATCTGTTTAACAGAATGCCATGTTGGTGGTTTCTATTCTTATCGTTTCTTAGAACACACTTGCCCCCTTGGCAGTTTTGAATATAAACACGGTTCAGTAATGTTGATTCCTATAAATAACTAATACTGGTTATCTAGGGGGATGGAAGAAGCAGAATCTTCAATGTTTTTATTACATTCTAGTTTGTAAGCTACATGTGTGCTCTGCCTGTAAAAATAAATGATATCTTCCAACTTGAATCAGGATACTTGATTCTTTTGTCTGATAAGTAGGTTCCAAGTTAAGGCTGCTTGTCATCTTCACAAATAGTTTCTTCCTAACATGAGAGCATTTTGACAAAAGTCTACATCTGTTTTTAGATCCTAAGAAGAAACAGAAAATTCAAGTCTCACATGTCTAATTACACATTTATCTCGGTTGTGTGGAGTCTGAGTTTTCCTACACTAAAAATATTTAACTTGGATTTTGGTGATCATTTCTTAAACTTTGGAGTGACATTTTACTGGTGGATAAAGACACTTGTCATCAGAGGATTTGAAAATAAATTTGTCATTTTTTGAAATTTTTGTGACCATTTTTTAAATGGCCTTTTCTGCTTCTTGGGTGATTTTCTGAAATTTTATGCTATGTTTAATACCTACTGTTCGCTGCTTAATATTTAGAGGTATGAATGAGAATCATAACATAATTTCTAGTACTTATATTTCATTCTGTTAAAAACATACTTTTGGCCATCAAATGCAATCACATTTATATTTTATGCTTGTTATGTAAGTTACTGTTTTAATCTTTTCTGCTTTATGGACTGGTAAGGTGTGCACTAAAAAATCACCTCTTATTGTAACTTCTGGCCATCACATTTTGCAAAAAATAGAATACTGTCTTCATCTTGTATGCATGGCACAGGTTATTAATAAATTTTTGTCCTATTTTCTTTGGTTTTGTTTGGGAACCACATTCAGTGTGGCTCAGGGATTACACTGGGTCTGCTCTCAGTCTCTTACAGTACTGTGCTGCATGCTATACAGCCCAGATTTCATAAATATCTTATATACTTCTTTTTCAGTTCTGTGATACATATTTTCATGATTTTTTCTTTATATGTATACTTCCTCCCATGTAAATCACATGAAAAAGACAAACTTTAAATAAGCACATTATTCTCTTGCTCCCCGAGCCTGCCTGTCTTCCCCAGAGCCCCTCGGAGGGGATGGGTTTCAGTTTCCCTCTCACCCAGAGCAGAGCTCCCAAGGCTCAAGACCTCCACAGCCTAGCCAAAGGCATGTTCAAGGCCCCTCTCCACATATTCGGATGAGCCTCACCCATGAAGGAACTGGCACAGGAACCCAGGTATGTGGGACATGGGGCTGATACCTCAAAGCCTGCTCTGATCCGGACTCGGCCTCTTCCACCCAGATTCCCCATTTTTCAGTAGCTAGGTGGTCAAACCCAGAGACTGCTCCCACCGCCTTGTAATTCTACCAACGGTCAAAATCCAGACTATAAAACCAAGCTTCCAGATGCACTTGGCTGCTAAAGTTCTACCTCTAGGAGAACGTGGCATGTTAACGAGAGTTTCATGCCCACGTGGGAGAGCCTGGCAAGCTTCCTGTGGTGTATTCATATACCCAAAGCAGTAACAATGATGGGATTCATTCCCCTGACCCTGAAAGAATCTCTAATGTGGCACTGTTGGGAAGGACCAGTAAAGAGAGGCTTCTGAAATCGCAGGGCTAGGATGAATGGAGACGTTACTGAGATTGCTCGAGAAATTTGACAATCAATGGGATGATGATGATGATGATGACGGTGATGATGATATTTTGGGGTGTATATCCTTTTAGTTCTTTTTATTATTGTTATGTTTTATTAGTGAATCACTGTGAGGTTGATGATTATACTTAGAGTTATTAGTAACTAATTTACAAGCAGCAGTTTGACACTGAGAATTTAAATAACAATCTTCCTTCCAAAAGCACTTCTTGAGTAAACTCAAGTACTCATTTTTTTTTGGTAGGATCAGAAACCAGGGTAAGGTTACTAACATTCAATTCATCCAATAGATTGAGTCATGAGTGAACCGTAGCTAACAGATACGAACTGAGAAAGCCAAATGAAAATCTGGAGATTACAATGGTAATGTTGTAGTGATGGCAAATGCCTACATTAATGTGAGGAATCTTCCTCCTAGTTTCTGGCATTGTAGTGATCAAGGCAAAATCATGGCAAAAAAGTCCACATGCATAGGTTTCATAACCTGGTAATACATAAGGGACAGAGAGATAGCACATGAGGTGATAAGGCACTTGCCTTGTACGCAGCCAATCCAGTTGGACCTCTGTCACTGCATCCAGTCTCCTGAGTCACTTGACGATCGTCAATGTCAAATTGACATTTTCAAATTGTCAACTGACAATGTCAAATTGCTGCTTGTAAAGTAGTTACTAACAACACTAATTAAGTATAATCATCAACCTCACAGTGATTCACTAATGAAACATAACAACAATAATAAAAAGAACTAAAAGGATAGAAACCCCCAAATATCATCATCATCATCATCCCGTTGATCGTCACGGAGTCACTCCAGAGTACAGAGCAAGGAATAGCACAAGATCACTGCCGGGTATGGGTCCAAACTCCACCCCACCCCACTCCCAGTAAAAATAATGGGAAAACATGACCAAGTCTCTATGCCATCTCTGGGCCACGTGTTTCTTCTGCAATAAAATGTTAGTCATTCTCTTAGGACTTCCTAGTCTTAAAATGCTTCCATTCTAGGAAATAACGTATGAGTTCAATAGAAGAGCAAGCTACAGGTAGAGCTAGGGCAAGGAGAATGTAGCCGTAAGCAAGAAAACCATGTACAAATATCACTGGAGTCTTCTATAGCTGTTTTCTCTTTGGGAGCACGGTGCCAAATATGCAAAGTGCCAAAGTCCTCCAGTCCTTCAACCACACTAAATTGTTGGACTTTTGGTAACTCAGTTGAATGTTGGCATTACAAGCTTCTCTATAGCTAAAACTTTAAGTTAATATTGTTTCTCAAATGGAGCAGGAGGTTATGAGTCTCACAGATTTTTTTCGTCACCCTCTTGTTCCTTACAGAAAATTTTAAAAATCCATATGTATTCGGAACTACACATTCTCTGCAGCTTCCCCTTCCCGTGGTGAACAATGCAGCTTCCCTAACAGGAAGGGTCTGCAACTACTCCAGAGTATCTGCTCCAGCTGGTAGTTCTGCTTGGCTCCTGCCCTCAGCCTCTGGCAAATCTTTCCAACCACTGATGGGTATTACCTATCTTGACCAACATTCTAGCAGAATAATGCTATCTGGAGTGTCTGACCAGAGCCAGATGTCCACTTCAGCTGCTCCCTACCCAAGTGTTTTGGAGTTGGATATTGCAGGAAATGCTGAAAAGAAGTCTTCCATGGGAGACTTTACTGTGACCTTTATTGACCAAAACACTGTTGTCTCTTACATGCCAATGGCAGCTTGCTATGAGAAAACCTTAGATACCAAAAACACGGTGTCTCTGTAACCATTAGTTTCTGCCACTCTTGTTGAGAGGACACCATCTCAGGTTCCAAATCAGAGTCAGCCTTTTGCTTTCCAACCAGGAATGGAGCCAAGTGTTTTACTATGATCCGGGCACCCAGGGACCTCTCTTTTCTGGAGAACTAGATCCCTGCCTGCAATCCTATGGCTCCATGACATTCACAGGAGGTAGGGGCTTTGCCCTCCAAACCTACAGCAACGCATCCCCAGAAATGGTTATGGTTTTAAAGAGGTCCAGCCCCCAAAGAACCAACCAACAGGCCCCACCACTGGAATCTGCTACTCTGTATGCTCACCCCAACACAGAATCGAGTTATCAAGGTGAGTAAAATGGACAGATGGGAAATCCGGCATTCAAAAATTCGGGTCAAATCTGTAAATGGGAAACTGTCCATAGACGGGTGTCATGTAAGTTTAATAAACTGAGATTTTTAAATTTATGAGACCTGAAGTTAAATAAACTGAGTTAAAGTTTAAACTCCTCTCACTCATTTTACAGCACCTATTTTTACACTTAAGATAAACTCCAATGCAAATTGGAAGGCATGATAGGATAATGGCCATGTAGGATTAATAGAAGAAAACTTCAGGAGCATAACAAGGAATTCCACATTTTCATTGTTGATCAGTCCCCCAGCATTACCACAGTAACAATAAACTCCATTTCTTAAACTCTTGGTTTTGTGATTTCTGAAGACATTTTAGAACTCTTATTCTGATGGCACCACATTAAATTTCCCTTTAATGTACAAGACGGTTCTGAATACACCTTGTACTGGGAGATCCAGTTCAAATTTATCAAACCTAGAATCTCAACTTGAGCACAGACTTAATGAGGAAGTGTTACTTTATTTCTTCTCCTATTCCATGATACTAACTATCCATTTTATTGGTCAGGAAAGTGAAGAAATTGAGTATATTGTGCTAAGCTCTGTATAGCATGTAATAGTTTACAAATATCTAGCTTAAAAATATCTTTAGTTTGGAGGAGGCAGAATGGGGGACACAGCCCAACGTGCTCGGTTCTTACTCCTGGCTCTGTGCTCAGAGATCACTGCTGAGGTTCTTAGGGGACCAAATGTGACCCTGAGGATCAAACAGAGGTCATTTATGCGCAGGGAGGATGCCTTACAGACTGCTATCTCTTTTTTTCAAGTCTCTTATATTCAAGTACAGTTTACACAGAAACTCTTTCAAATACAAAGAAAACCAAGAAACAATGGCACCACATGAATGACAGTAATAACTACAACAGTTTGCTCCAATCTTCTAGCACAGGGTCATGTCCATGATCCTTAGAAGAGCCCTTAGCAATGCCTTCCACATTGCTGTCAGGTGAACAATTGTAGCACCACTAGTTGTGTGGAGGGAGTATCCCTTTTACTGGGTCCTGATTTCTTCTTTGGTTCCTTTGTAGTGATGAATTCCATGGGGATGGAGACTTCCCTGGGCATTGCTACCTTCAAGTCAGACATTTTGTCTGACACAAACTTCCGAATTGCCTGAGTCTTGCAGTAGCGGGAATCAAATACTTGAGACGAACCCACCACCTGAGTTCGGGGATGGTCCTATAAGAGCTCCAGCGCAAAGGAACCTGGCACTGCCTCCATCTCCAATTCAGGAACAAACAGGGAAGAGTTTGGATGAGATGGAAATTGGGCTTGCAAAGTCTCTGGATACATTGCAGATCCCAATAGAAAACCAAGATCCTGCACTGTGCTCTTTAGCAATCCCCGATATCCACCATCTCCTGGCCTGAATTCATACTCTCAGCCAAGAGCAACAGCCTGGCACTGAAAGTACTGGTCAGGAAACGAATGGTCTATGTTTTAAGGACCAGGAACACTTGAAAGTGGGATTGAATCTGGCAGTAGTTTTGCAGACACCACTACACTGGTGGAAGATATACATCTTCCCCAGATCTGAGATCGCTTAAAAGACGTAGATCAAGGCAAAGATCTGCAGGCAATAAACACCACAGATACCATCACTCTGAATCAGGTGCAAGAAAATGCAAGTGGCACTAAGGGACCCTCCCATCCAACCTGCAAGAAGAAAAAATGAGGCCTCTCAGGCTCTTGAGGAAGAACCCAAGGTCAAAATCCCGCCAAAAGACCCAGAACACTTGCCAGGGGGAGAAGTGATTGTAATGCTGCAGTCAGTGATAGGTGTCCTGTGACCAGGGCCAAACACAGCAGCAAACCTCAGAAAGCTGCCTCCAGCAGGACCAGCAGACAAAGAGCCATGGGTAGCAGAAGACAAAAAAGGCCAGAGAAAACTCTAAGAATGCTGAGGAGAGTACGCAGCCAGGGAACAAGGTCCAGGCAGAAAAGAAGCCCACCACTGACAGAATGAAACGCAAGAAAGTGAATCTGAGCTCTGCCAGGAGGCCTTTAAAAAGCCCCGCAGGGGCCCAGGCATGTGCATGCTGGAGTCACACTGGGGAAGAAGAGTGATCAAAAGCCTGGATTCTCTTCCCCCCGGGTCCTGGGTAGCTCAAAGAAGCCCAAAGATTTCCAGCCCTCCTCAGCTGTCAAATACTGGCTAGGTGCTACAAAGGATGGAAAAGGTCTCGGGGAAACTCAGGTCAGAGCGCAGAAACTAAGCAGCAGTGCTGAAGACTGCTGTCTCCATTCAGTATGAGCTGCCATCTCCTGGGAAGATCAAATTCGAACTTAGCCTTTTCTATCCATGGAGGAGCCGCGAGCTCGACCTGTTCCTCTGAGACCACAGTCTCTGGCTTCACATCATCCAGCTGCAGCTGAACCTGCCAGGCGTGGCTCTACCAACTCAGCTCAGCCAACTGCCTCCAATATATCCCGGCCAACCACTGCATCTTTGCCAGGTCCTGCCAAGCCAGCTCAGCCCATTTCGACCAACCCATCTCGACCAGATTTGCTGAACCCTACTAGCCGGCCTATTCCTAAGCCTGCAAAAGCTAGCACTTCTCTCCCGCAGGAGCCTCTTCCTGTCTGTGACCAAGCGCCAGGCTCCACCCAAACGTCAGAGTCAGTTTCTACTCCAAGACTTCCGTTTCCAACCAATTCCATGGAGAAAGCCCAATGTTCCGGAGCCAGTGATGTCATAGCCCATCACAAAAGAGCAAAGAGGGGCTGGAGCAATAGCACAGCGGGTAGGGTGTTTGCCTTGCCAGCATCCCATATGGTCCCCTGAGCACCGCCAGGGGAAACTCCTGAGTGCAGAGCCAGGAATAACCCCTGTGCATTGCCAGGTGTGACCAAAAAAAAAAGAGCAAAGATCAGAGCTTGAGGCTATGAAAAGGAAGGCTCAGCAGATAGCGGGAAAACGCTGCCACGTGCACCTCTTTGGGGAAAGTGAAGTTTTATTTTCGAGAGAAAAAGAGACAGACATCTCTCGATACTATGGCTATGTAATGTGAGTAGCTACAATGGTCGGTGCCACTTTAGGCACCAGATGGTTGCCACAGACAAACACCTGAGGTGCCATAACATTTCGTTCATTCTGATATATTTTAATAGGTCAAAGAGATGCATTAAATTTAATAGATTAGTAATAAAAGTTCTGAATTTTGAGATGCTGTCAACAGTGTTTGTTATTTGGAGGGGTTTGAGGTTGGAGGATGGCACGAGAGAGCATGGGAATTTAGAGAGAGAACAAATGGGAAACAGACAAGACTATAGTGAAAGAGACTTGGTCCGTGATTTTAAAATCCCAAAGAGCAGAAATACCATGGGCCTGATGATGAGTAGGGAAGGGTCAGAGGAATATTATAGCTGATAGGACTTTTGCTCTGCATTCGAGGCTGACCAAGTTCGATCCTTGCAATCCTATATGGTCCACTGAGTCCCACCAGATGTGATCCTTGAGCACAGAGCCAAGAGTAAGCCCTGAGCACAACCATATATGCCCCCATTCGCCGTCTCCTCCAAAAATGAATGGGAGAAATGGCATGGTAAGGGGGCTTGATTGAAATAATGAAATTGGAATAGACTGAAGAAGGCGGATGTGTCTAAAATGACCAGAAGAATAGTAAAAATTCTTTCATGCAGGCTGTCTTTATGGCTCATGACCACCTTTGGAACATAAAGAGATTTGAGACACATCTTCAAAAGGTTTGGGTGGTCATCCATAAATGATCATGACTGGGGGATACAAGCAAATAAACTGGGGAAGAATCCTACCAGATAGTGGTCAACAGCCCTCAGAATTTTTCAGGGGTGACCGTTAACAGTGACCAACCCAAGAGAACAGTTGTACCAGGAAGCCCGAAGATCAGCTCCTGGGAGATGTGAAGATAAATCAACATTTACTCAGGTCCAATGGTCAGCACCGCTAGATGCACCGTTTCACTTCATCTTCCCAACAATACTCAGAGCCGGTATTATGGTGCCACTCTGCAAGCGAGGTTCCACAATGTGGTCCATATGTCTATGTAAGTTCTTTGGATTTGCAAACTCCCCAGGTGGCCAAGCCGGCTTTCAGGCTACAGTACCCTGACATTGCTGGAGGGAGAGCTCAAAATACACTAGCTTGAGGGGCCGGCTAGGTGGTCTTCCTCGGTTCCTGGTGCCTGCAGCCTGCTGTAAACATTGCTGCTTACTGACGCTCACTCAAGAATGAATTCTATAAATGGCGCTGAGGGATGGGCAGTGGGGAGATACCGGAGTGGAACATGCGCACTGGGTCACCACTCCCGAAGGGGTCTGTACCAGTTCTCCTTTCTGCTGGGAAGCCGTTGGTGGGAAGAGATGGTCCTAGGAGAGTAATGGGGTGATGGATGGAAGGGAAGGAAATGAGGAAGGGCTGGCACAGGGACAGCAGGGTGTCAGCATGGAAAAGATGTCGGTTTACATGAAAATGGTTTTTTTAGTGAAAAATTGTATTTAATAAATGAGAGAAACAACAAAAACAGGTTAAAACAAATGAAATAGGTTTAAAGTAGCAGATCACATACAAAGCCAGAGATAGTGCAAAGGGCTGGAATTCATTCTGGAGTTCCTTGCTGGATCTTGGGCAGGCAGCCTGGTTCCCGCCACCACCAGCACCACGTGATGTGACTCCAAAATAACCCCGAGTATTATAGATGCAAGGACTAAAGAAACACAAAGCAAGCTGCACAACACTGAGAGTGCAGGAGTCCTTTTTCTTTTGGGGGGTGGTGGAAGGAGCTTTAAAGTGATCTGTTTTCAGTGTTTCTTTAAGGGGAAAATAGTAACAACACCTTCTCCAGCACACGGATTATGGGCCAAAGGGGGACTGTCCTGACACCTTATATTGTTACAATAAAAAAGGTGAGGTATACTATGTTTAGATAATTTAGAGTTTGCAAAGAAAAAAAATTGTTGCAGCCTAATAGTTATTCCCAATTTTCCTAGATGCTTCTAGGGAATGAGTGGAAAACTTGGACCCTTTTAATATACACATCTGCATAAATATATATTTTTGTTGGATCCATCATTTGACACTAACTTCCGTGGCATTTGGTATACTTACTAGCTTTGCAATTATTACCAGTATTTTATCTATCCCATCGTCATCACTGCCAAAAACAGCCTCTTCACTACCCACTGACCTCTCTATTGTCTCTCTTCTTCCTTCCTTCTTTGCTTCCCTCCTTCCTTCTATGTTCCTTTTATTAATTAGGGATCAGCAAGTATTTTCTATTTAAACAATCACACACAGTAAATAGGTTAGTCTTTGAGGATCTGTCTCTGTCTCTGCTCATCTCTGCAGTTTTACTATGAAATCAGCCCCTGGAGCCCTTACTGATCCTTCACCAGAAAATCTTCTAATTGTGTCTTTGCACGGGTTCCTACTGAGTCTTCTTTTCTTCACATCTAAAAATATTCCTACTCCAGATATTGAGCAATATTTTAGGGTTAATATATTAATATTCCATTTGACTGACCCTGGTTCTACCTCTAGTACCACCAGGAGTTACTCCTGAGCACATAGACAGGAGTACTTGAGTACTCCCGGGGCTGACCCAAAATCTCTCTACTCTCTCTCTCTCACACACACTGTTCTAGGGCTGGATAGATAGAACAATGAGTAGAGGGCTTGCAATGTATGAGGACAATTCTCAAGGGTTCATGGGACCATATGGGGTGAGATGCTAGGGGTTGAACCCAGGTCCACCATGTGCAAGGCAAATGCCTTACTCACTGGACTACCCCTTTGATCCAGATACCACACATTTTAAACTACAACTGCTTTCAAGGACTAAAAATATAAAGGATTCCCTTTATATATCCCCAATTATCCCATACTACTTGGGATTTTCTAATAGATGCTGTGATTTCTTTATCACAATAATTGGCTATAACCTGTCTAAATTGTTTCTTATCTGCCAAATCCAATTATCACTTTCAGCCTCCATCCAGCAGGGGCCAGTCACAGAGAATGAGACAAACACATATGTAGACAAACACATGGATTTTCCAAGATTTAGGGTCACCTGGGCATCCATCAGTGGTCTCAAGACAGGTCAATACAATGGAATATTGCTCCCCCAACCCCACCAGATCCCAACAGGTTGGCCACTATTGAAGATGGCAGAGACATCAAGGACAGTTAGTAAGTCCGTCAACATGCCATAGGTACAAGGAGAGCAGAGACTGGGGTAGTTCACATGGCAAATCAGTAGAATATAAAGTGTTATATAAAGAATATAAAAATCCATAAAACATAAAGTGTTGGGGCAGGAGAGAGTTCAGCAGGCAGGGTGTCTTTCACCCAGTCTACTGAGCTCCTCCTGAATCCAGAGCCAGGAGTAAGCCCTGAGCATGGCCAGGTGTGGCCCCCAAACCAAAATAAATAAATAAGGTCGTGGCAGTTTCCTGTTCTCTTTTTGGCCACATTGTTCTGCAAATCTAAAAGACCCTAAAGAGTATTACTCTATGTTTTCCTGGCACAAGTTTGCAGCTGGAAGATACTTTGTCATAGATTTTATGCTTGCCTACTGTTCTTTCCTGGGTGTGTATTTGCCTACGAAATATCCAAACCTTGGGGTTTTCTGTTAGGGGATGATTTCTCAAAATAATCCGTCACATCCTCACCCTAGTAAGCTCCTTGTTAAATCATAGATCTTTGAAAGCATGGATTTTTTTCTACTTGCTCAAATGTATATACTGCTCCTTTATTAAACAGTGTTTGATATTGTTAAGTGAGGTTTATTGAGTGGTCTACTCAATAAATATCATTTGAATGCCTATATAAATATTTCCAAGGAGTTTATCATGGTAGCATTCAGGTATCTCTATTAGGAAGAGGCTTTTATGATGAGGAGGATTAGTGATTTATCGGGTAAATACTGCTCTGCAATGTATCTTCACACTAACAAAAGAACATTTTAGGTAGTGGAATAAGCCATGCAAAGATTACTCTTCCTAAATGCCACGTGTTTTTCATTTCTTGGTAAACAGTGCAGTTCCTATTACCCTCTGCTAAATTGCCCTGGTTGTTTGGCAGATTCCCTGTACAGCCATTTCTGACCATTTAGCGAAGAAAGATTTTTGAGTCTTACTGTACAGACATTTTCATTATATTAGATTCATAGTCAGTGTATGTATCTAATGTGTATTATGTAAATATGTATTATTATGTATGTATTATTATATTATGGTAGAGCCTGGCAAGCTCCCCATGGTGCATTAAATATGACAAAAACAATAACAGGTCTCATTCCCCTAACCAGCACACACACGTTGAGAATGGGGCCCCGGGACACCACAAACACACAAACACACACACACACACACACACACACACACACATGAAATCCACTCATTGGGTGCCCCCGTGAATGGCGGTCGGAGTGTGGGGTTGGTGGTGGTGGTATTGAGAACAAAGGCACCCTTATATCTCCCTCCTGGGAGACTCAGTGGGAGGGATCAAGCCTGGAGCATTTTAGGCCTCTGTCTCGCTCCACAGTGGCAGCATGGCAACTGTATGTGCCCGATAGCACCGGGCTGCATGCAGTAGGTGCCTAACACATGCACAAGCCCCTGGAACCAGGAAAGAAAGAGATGAGATTCTGAGAAGCTGCAGGGAGAGGGGAGCGGGGAGCGCAGGGGTGGGTTGGGGTTTGGAAGTGGGGCTTGGCTTCTAAGAATGGCCTTGGGAGACCCCTCTCCATGGGGTGCTCTGGTCCTGGCTAGCATCTAAGAGCTCAGACTGGCATCAGTGCAGGAGGGGAGGAGCTACAGACATATTCCGCTCCACCCATAGAGGGTGTGGCCAATCAAGGTCATTCCTTGGAGGGCGGGGCGAGGGTGGGGTCAATCAGGTCCTTTCCTGGAGGGTGTGGCTGCTGCAAACATAAAAACCACATAAAACAAAAATGCAAACATAAAAACCACACAAAACAAAAATGCCCAATGCCCCAAAAGGTTACCTCCTCCAAGAAGCCCTCCCTGATTAGCTATCTCAAATAAACTCCCCACCTCCCCACACTGAACTCCAAGAGCTCTAGGTTTTCTTTTCCCTGGCTGACATATACCCTCTCCCCGGCTCCCCTGCCACTGAGCAGGGCTTCCGTGGATTTCCACCATCCCTAGAAGAGTTTGAGACATGGCAGGCAAGCAGCAAGTCCAGCTGCAGGAATGGATGGATGGGAGCACGGGGTTTGTTATGTCTCAAACCGTGGGCCACCCTGCCAAGGGAGAACTGAGGGGAAGAGTCTCCCCACCCGACCTGTAAAATCCCCACCTCACGTCAGCGACAGCTCCTGGCCCTGACACATCAGGAGAAAAACACCTTCTTCCATACCTGAAATAATAATAAACATTATATTATTTTTTTGTTCTGGGGTAGACCCAGAGGTGCCCCGGTTGACTCCTGTCTCTGTGCTCAGGGATCACTGCTGGTGGTGCTTGGGGGACCCTGTGAGGTGCCAGATATGGAACCCGTGTCCACCGTGTGCCAGGCAAGTGCCTTTCCCGCTTTACTCTGGCTCTGGGCCCCATGACTAACATTCTATCCTTCCAGGACACTGCTGCTGGGGTAAAACTCTGTCCAAACAGGCCCCTTCGGAATGTCTCAAAGTGCGAGAAGCAGAAGGAAACCGTGAGGATTTTCAGAGCACAGGAATTGGCTATTTTTGTAAAAGCCCAGTGGTGATGGTGCTTGGGGGGGAGCTGAGCCCAAATGGAGCTGCGGCGACACCTAGTGGTGAAAAGAGGTTAGTGCAGACCGAGCGAGCGAACTAGCAAGCCACAGTATTAGGTTTGTTTCTTGAGTCACACCTGGCGGTGCTCAGCACTGAATTCCTGATTGTGCTCAGGGATCACCCCTGGTGGGGCTCAGGGAGGGGAGCCTATGCGGTGCCAAGAATTGAACCCGGGCCAGCTGTGTGAAAGGCAAGTGCTAGTACCTGCTGTCCTATCTCGGGCTCAGTGATTTTCTGCACCCATGAAGGGGCTCAGGGCTAACACCTGGCCCTGTGTCAGGGATCACTGGCATTGCTTGGGGGGATGCTAGGGAGTGCTGGAGGCTGAACTCTGATTGCCCTCATAAACAACACAAGTTACCAGCTGTGCTATCTCTTCAGCCATTACTTTCATTTTTATTAAATTTTTATTCCATAACAACCACTATGGACAACTCCTGCCTCTGTGTTCTGGGGCCACTTCTCGTGGGGCTTGGGAAACATGGGGACCTGGGGATTGAACCGGTTTCTGCCATATGCCTGGCGATGGTGCCTTGAACCCCTGCGCTGTCTCCCCAGGCCCACCCTCTGCTTTCCTGTCTCCAAAAGCCAAATGAGATTATCCTTTATCTTACTCCTCTAATGTTTTTGCTTGGTTTGCAGCCACACCTGGTAGTGCCAGGATCACTCTTGATGGACCTAAGGGGAGTGCTGGGGATTGAACCCAGGTCCTTACCAGCTGTTGTCGCCTGGGCCTTCTTCTGACTTATTTTTGTTTTACTTTTGGGGCCACACCTGGTGGATGTGCAGGAACCACTCCTGGCTCTGCATTTAGGAATTACTGCTGACGGTGCTCAGGGGACCCAATGGGATGCCAGGGATTGAACCTAGATTGGTTGCGTGTAAGGCAAATGCCCTCCCCACTGTGCTATCACTCCAGTCAGCCCCTTCTGACTTATTTCACTCAACACACACCGTGGCTCCATGCGTACCGCTGCAAAAGGCCTATTTCCTGAGTTCCTCTTTTCCCACAGCTGAATCTCATTATGTCCTGGACACACCCCTCAGATTCTTTACTCCCTCAGCTACCAGTCGGACCTTGGAAGGATTCCAATCTCCTTTTTTTCTGGAGGGTGATACCTGGCAATATTCAGGGGCTACTCCTTGCTCTGAGCTCTGAGATCACCCCTGGCACTGCTCAGGGGATCCAAACCTGGTTTGGCCATGTGCAGGGCAAAAGCTCTTCCCACTCACTCCAGACCCCCTCCGGGTTCCAAACCTTGGCTGTGGTAGGTGGTGCGGCTGGAAGGCAGGCACACACCTGGCCTTTAAGATGCGGTTTGAGGCCCTTCAGATCATTGCCCGGGATTGGAGTGGGCAAGATCATCTGATGGTTCTACATTTAATTCTCCGAGACAGAGTCACACTGGTTCCCCGGAGACTAAACTGATTTACCTTCCCACTTGCTAATCCACAGAGGGAAATTTGTGGAGAATCAGTGGAACCAGTAAGCAAAGCAGGCAGCTGGTTGCCAAATCGTAGACAAAAATATGTTATGAACCTGGGGGCACAGCCCAGAGTGGGTGGCTATTTGCCTTGCACGTGACCGCTGTCACGCACGTGTGCAGGGATCGGACGACCAGGAGCTATCCTGGAGCACAGAGCCAGGAGTTAGGCATGAGCACCATTGGGTAAGAGTCCAGAGAAAGAAACAAACCAATGGTTGCATTTCTTTTTTTAAAAAAATTTTTATTGAATCACCAAGTGGAGGGTTACAAAGTTCTCAGGATTATGTCAGTTATACAATATTCAAACACCCTTCCCTTCACCAGTGCCCATCTTCCATCACCAACCCCCCCAGTATATCTGCCGCCCCCTCCCACCTCCCTAGCCCCCACCCTTGTACATGATAAGTTTCACTTCATTTACACTTATCTCGATTACATTCCATGTTTCAACACACAACTCACTACCGTTGCTGGGGTTTCCCCCCAAAAAGAAAAAGACAGTCCTATTGCCAATGAGGCATTTGATAGTTCTCCATTGCTAAGAATATAGAGATATTAAGTCCTGCTGTTTGTTACATAACTTTTCTTTTTCCCCCTTGCCCCACGCCACCGAGTTCACGCCTGTTTAGTAATCGCCACGCTGTCTGACAAAGGGAAAAAAACCAAAGAGGATGGTTATTTCCCGTCATCAGCCGGCGTGGGGCTCTGGCTTAGTTGATAGTCTAGTAGAGTGTCTGCAAGCAGTTTCTGGAACCAAAGGTCTTGCGCTGATATCGGCTCCGGCTCGAGATACCACCAACGTCCCGCTGGTCCATGTACCTAATTTTTCCCCTTATTTCCCATTCCCACGCCACCAGGTCTGTTTGCTTAATGGACATCACACTATGTTTGACACCACGCCACGTTTCTTCCCGAGAAAGAAGGATATTTCTTCTCATCCGGCGTGGGGATATAGCTTAGTTCAGTCTAGAGAGATGGCTACCATTATGATTGCCTTCAATATTTCAACAAAATACTTACTATTCTTGTTAGGATCACCCACAAAAGTCCGACCCATTAAGAAGGAACCATTACATATTGCTGATACTAAGATGACATTAGGTTGCGCGGCCGCAGTAGCGGCCGCGCGGTTTTGGGTTTCTGTCTAAAGTCCAGGGAAAAAGTTGAAGGTTAGAGAGAGAGAGAGGTACTTCCCCGCCCTCGATCCCCTGCCAGCCGCGCCGCGCATTTGGGTGCGTCTCTCCATTTTGTGCTCAGAGAAGTGGGGTAGATGCTGTGCTGTGCCCAGGAGAAGTTGGGGGAGAGAGAGAGAGATTGAAAAAAAAAAAAGAGAAACGCCGGGCCCCCGCAAGGGGGACCTGGCGGAAACTCTCAAGTCACATACTGCAGGTTGCTGGTGGGCTGCTGGTGTCCAAAGCAGCTCCCTCCTCCTCGTCAGTCATTCTGGGGGTGCGGGCGCGGAGAAATGGGCCAATGGTTGCATTTCTAACCATCAACAATAAACGAGAAAAGAAAGGAAGATAACGGCCATATTTGACGTCACAGCGGTGAGTGGGGCAATGGGCCAGGGATGGTATGAATGGCGTGAATGCTGCAGCGTGGGCCTGGCACCTGTGAGGTTCTGGGTTTGATCCCTGGCGCTTAGCGAGGTCTGCGGCTCTGGCCTTAGAGCACTGCCAGTGGTTCAAGACCCCCAAGCACTGCCCAGCGTGGCCCCCTATGGAAACAATCAGAGGACCAAAGACAGTGCAGAGGTGAAGGTACAGGCGTGCCATGTCCAATCTTGGTTCAGTCCCAGGTACCACACGGTCCTTTAAGATTTGAATGCCACAGGGGCTTGAGTGACAGTACAGGGGGAGGACGTTTGCCTTGCATGCGGCCAACCTGTGTTCAAACCCCCGCATCTATATGGTCCCCCAAACATTGCCAGGAGTGATTCCTTAGCACAGAGCCAGGAGTAACCCCTGAGCATCGCTTGGTGTGAACTCCCCCCCCAAAAAAAACAAAAAAGATATGGATGCTGCCCTGGAAAACCCCAATTACTGCCAGGGTGACCCCCACTGGCACGGCCCCCACAGTCTCGCTGTACACACTGAATTCACAGTGTACTCAACTGATGGCTGAGAATCCCCACAAGGCCACCCCAGCATCCTTTATAAACAGTTGGGGGACCCGCCATCCCCATTGAATTAACTAAGTTATTTTTAAATTTTTAGTTGGGCCACACCGGAGGTGTTCAGGGCTGACTCCTAGCTCTATGCTGAGATCACATTTGGCCACACTCTGGGGAACCAAGGGGATGCCAGGGATAACATTTGGGCCAGCTACATGCCAGGCAAGCACCCTCCCCACTCTACTGTGTTTCTGCTCGCCTCCTCCCGATTATAAACAAGAAGTAACCAGAAATATGTTCATCAGGGGAGACAGAGAGTTGTATGTGGAAACGGCCATCACTGGAGGCAGAAAGAAACGGCACAGAGGGCAGGGCGTGTGCCTTGTACGAGGGTAGATCAGGTTCGACCACCAGCACCCCACAGAGTTCCCTGGCACAGAGCCAGGAGTCAGACCTGAGCAGTGCTGAGTGTGACCCCAAAAGCAAACCAACAAATCTCCCCGAATTATAGCATTCTTCAAGGAGATCAAAATCTGTATAAACACACAAAGAGTGCAAGAGCTCCCTAAGACTGGAGCTAGGAGTCCGGAGGGGCCCTCAGAACTTTGGGTAGTGTCTGCAGGAGGAGGGCCTAAGGGCAAAAAAGGGAGGGGCCGGAGCCATAGTATAGCGGGTAGGGTACTGGCCTTCAATGTGGCCGACCTGGGTTCAATTCCGGGTATCCCATAGGATCCCCCAAGTACCGACAGGAGTAACACCTGGGCACTGCCGGGTGTGACCCCCACAAAAAAAAGTCCTAGTGGGAACAAATGAAACACAATAGAATGTTACACGATGATGATGATATATTTAAGAAAAAAAATGGGGACCCAAGCAAGAGTACAGCAGGGAGGGTGCTTGACATGTACATGGCAGACCCAGATCCGATTCCTGGGCCCGCCCTAGGGTTCCCAGCACCGACAGGGATAGAAGAACTAACACAGAAGGGGAAGTGCCCTGTGGAGTCAATCCCACTGCTAGGCGGCACTCATGAACTCAGAGCCAGGAATAGCACCCCGGCTTGGCCCCCAGACCCACAGCCACTGAATAAAGGAAATAAGGGGCAGCAAGGGAGGGGGCGTCTGCCAGAGCCACATGGTGGTCAGGGAAGCCGGTTCTGCAGACTCAGCGCTCGGCTATCAATCTCAGAGATCCTTCCAGCAAATAAACATGGTCCAGGTACCCAGAACCGAGACCCTAGGCAGGGGCTCGCTCAGATGCACCATGAGGCACTTGAGAAGCCAAGTTGATGGAAAAAGCTAGGGGAGCCCCAGGTCAGCCCTGATATAGAGTGGAAAGGTTCTGGGTGAGAAGGGGAGGAGGGCGGGTGGGGGGAGGAGTCAAGGAATAAATATTCCTGATGTTGAGCTTATTGCAAGAGAGAGGCAGCAGGTATAAAGGTCCTGGGGTGAACTGGATGCAAGTGTGGATGACAAACGTGTACCGTGTGCAGGATTCAGGGAGTTTGGGACCCTCAGAGAAGGCAGGGAGGGGTGGCGAGTGACTGTGTGCCCAGGCAGGAGGAGGCGAGCAGGGCAGGACTGGAAAATGACAGGGTCTTTCTGAGAGCAGGAGGTCAGTGATGCCCCAGGGGGAAACCATCAGGGGGAGAAGTCAGGGCTAGCTGGAGGGAAGGTCCAAGGGTGAGGGTGAGAGGATGAGTCCTGGCATGAGTGAGGAGAGGCTGCGGAATGTGACACTAAGGGGTTTGGCGGGGGTGGGGGACTAGAGATTCCTCTTAGAGACGTCCACACTTTGGGGGTGACGCTTATGGCCACGTCGGGAAACACTCTGAGTCAGTTTTACGGAGGACAGTATTAAGGCCCGTTGCCAGCCCCCAGGGCCACAGAGGGACTCAGGGCCAACAGCCTTGGGAGAAACCACGTTACATGTGCACCTCCAAGGTTGGGCCCAGAGATCACTCTAAGCGGTTGGATTGGGTAAAACATGAGGACGCTATACTAGAAGGCCCCTGGGAGTGCGAGTCTTGCATACAAACAGCCCGGGTCAGTCCCAGCACCACTGTTCCAGTGAGCCCTGCAGAGAGGAACACCTGAGCACAGACCCATCAGGACTCAAAAAGTGATGCTGGGTGAGGCCAAAAATACTAAACACACATGCCCTGCACGCCACAGCCCATGATCACTAGGGACGAGAACAGGACACTCATCGTCAGTGAGCGACTCAAAGTTGGGCGAGGACATGAGTGCCACAGGACTCTGAACTAAGTGTTCAGGGCCGCCCTCAATCCCTCTCAAAGCAGGGAAATGTCTGATCTGGAAGGCCTCTGCTGGCACCAAAGACCCTTTGCTGCCTGGGACCAGCGCATGCCCAGAACTGCGCACACAGCAGCAAGTGAAGTTGAGACTGTGTGAGCAGGAGAGCCTCTCCAGAGTGGGAAGGCCAAAATAGGGGAAACACATGTACTGAGACCCATGTCCCTGTAGTTTCCAGGGAAGATATGGGGTCAACACATCCCGGAGGCCCCTCAGGCTGGTCACGGTGAATCGGGAGCACAGAGCCAAAAGGAAGTTGTGATCACTTCCCATGTGGGAAGAAAACAAATAAGAAAATCAGTAGAGCAGCAGGATGGAGTAACAGGACAGCGGGTCTGGGGACAGTGGGTAAGTCGGGCAATCCCCACCATCCCCTCTGGTCCCCAAGCACTGCCAGGTGCAATGTCAAGTACAGAGCAGAAATGACCCCTGAGAATCACTGGGTGTGACCCTCTCATCACCTCACCTCACCTCACCAAACAAAACAAACCTGAATAATTCAGCCTCTTATTCCGGCACATCAAAGGGTTCCCAAGACCTGGCATGAGGAATCCTTGAGCACTGAGCTGTGAGTACTCCTTGGTCATCCCTGGGTATGGCTCCTAAACCCAAATTCAACAAAACAAACAGAGAAAAATGTCGTCAAACAGTAGAGCATTGGGCACTCTGACTAGCAGCCACATCCCGGGGCTCCTTTCAGAATCAATGCAGAGAGAGAGAGGGCCCTGGAAGCCTGTGTGCTCTCGTCACTGCATTCTGTCATCTTCTCATCTTATCCCTCTCCCCTTACCTGGGAATGGTCTGCAGGGTGGCGCATTGCCATTGTCTCCCGCTTCTAAAAGCTCTGCCCAAGGACCTGGAGGACAAATCTGAGTTGTGAGCATCAGAGAGAAGAACCACCACAGGCCCTAACAGGAAGTGCCTGCTCTGGCGCCAGAAATGTCCTGACAAGCCTCACCCTTTGGCACTTGCTCACAGACCCACCCAGCGGAGACACTTTCGTATGCTCCTTTCTCTCCAAGGGATGCAGAATTGAGTTGGCATCCGTGCTACCCATGGGGAAGATCGGCAAGCAGCTAAGCTGCTGTCTTATGTCTCAGGCGATTTGGGTCCATTCTAACTGAAAATACTATGAAATCAAAACAGGAATCCAGGGCTACAGATGAAAATTAGGTCTGGGAGCAGAGTGACAGCACATCTAGGAGGGCATCTGTCGTGCATGTGGCTGACTCTGGTTGGATACCCTGCATCTCATAAGGTCTACTAGTGACAGGAGTGATTCCTGATCTCACATTCAGGAGTGAGCCCACAGCACTGCTGAATGACCACAAACCAAAAACACACAAATCAAAGGTTTTTCTTTTTCCGTTTTTCGGTCACACCCAGAGATGCAAAGGGGTTACTCCTGGCTCATGCACTCAGGAATCACTCCTGGCGGTGCTCGGGAAACCATATGAGATGCTGGAACTGAACCCGGGCCAGCCGCATGCAAGGCAAACACCCTACCCGCTGTACTAATGTTCCAGCCCCCAAAAAAGTTTTGTTTTAATGAGAAAAAAGAACATCTAATTTCACAACTTTCTTGACTACCCAGAGTACAAGCATTTTTATGATGGTCACAGAGATAGCACAGAGCACGGGGTGCTTGCTTGGGACACAGCTGACCCAGTTTCATTCCCCATCACCCACAGGTTCCCAAACTGTGCATGAGGGGCTCAATGAGCACAAAGCCAGGAGTAATTGCTGAGCAATGCCCGGCGTAGCCTCCAACCAAAAATAAATAAATTTATGGCCCGGAGATACAGTCTGTGAGGGTGTTGTCCTTGCACACAGCTGACCTGGGTTCAGTCCCTGGCACCCCGCTGTGTACCGTAAGCATCAAACATAAAAAGGAAATAAAAAATAATTATATTGGTTAATGCCCCCCCCTTCGTCTGGTTTTGAAGGACACAGATTTGGGGTTTAGGGCCACAAGTGGCAGAACTTTGGGATTATTCATGAGGTGCTTAGGGGACCCTGCATTGTGCCAGAGATTTCCCCATTCAGGCTGCTGGCAAGGCCAAGGCCTGCACTCCTGGCCTATCTCTGGTCCAGGAATTAAATTCTATATGAATCCTATGAGCCTTGTGAGAGGAACACAGACTGGCTCTGTGGAATTACCTGAAAGAGAAGTCATAGCTGTGAGCACCAGAGAGGAGCACAACTCATGGTCCTGTCGGAAAGGAGGGCTGGGAAGGAGCTGGAAAGGAGCTGGGAAGGCCATGACCAGCCTCACCCTCAGGTTCCAGCTCACAGACCTGCACAGAAAGACAGTGTCAGATGGTCTTCCTCTCCAGGGGACACATAAGTGTGTTGGGATAAGGACGCAGACTGGCATGCCGGAGGAGGGTGGGACAAGGCCCAGCTGGTAGAGGCTGTGGCAAGGCTGCTGACACCTGAAAGCTCCTGATGAGACCCTGAGCCAAAAACACAGGCTGCAATTTCGAATTTGCTGGGGCCAGAGAGAGAGACCAGTGGGCAGGGCACTTGCATGCTTGCAGCAGACTCAACGTCACACCCTGAATCCTTAAGCAGTGATCTCTGGGCACTGCTGGATTTGATATCTTCACTCCCCTCCCCACCAATAAAGGGACAGAGGAAGTCGTCTGACAACAGTGATGTGTGATGTCCAGCAATATATAGCAAGGGTCAATTCTTTGGTTTGTTTGTGTTTCGAGGCCACACCCTGCAATGCTGAGAACTTACAGGTCAGGTTTTCACAGTCTATGTCATTTTTTCCCCAGCTTTTTGGGTCACACCCAGCGTTGCACAGGGGTTACTCCTGGCTCATGCACTCAGAGAATTACTCTGGGCGGTGCTTGATGGACCATATGGGAAGCTGAGAATCGAACCTGGGTTAACTAAGTGTAAGGCAAACGCCCTACCCACTTTGCTATTGCTCCAACCCCAACTAGGCCATTTTATTCATTCGGTTATGTGTACTTGTGTAAGGAAAATAGTGGGGAAAGTACATCTGGACCAAAAGAAATCTAAATGATGAATGTCTATAATTTTGCTCAGAGGCTCCAACTCCTTTGTTTCCTCATGATAGCCTCTTCTTGAAAGTATTCCAGAATGTTTGTATCTAAGGACTTCCAAGAATTCCTTAGAAACGAACAGAGGAGCAAGAGAGAGCACACTAGGCTGGAGCAGATGCTGGCCACATGGAAGCACGGGCACCTTCACCGGTACCCACTGACACCAGTACTGTGAGCAGAGCAGGGCACAGCCCTATAGCACGACCAGGTGTGCTGACAGACCCCACCCATCTGTTCCCCACTTAGTGAGACAGACCCAGGGACAGGAGCTCCAGGGCTGAGCACCTGCTTTACTGGTGGGGGACACGGCATGGCTCCCCTGCATCCAGAGACACATGGACAGAGGGGCAGAGTGCCTTACCAGCTGCAAGTTTGTAGCAAAAATGGGAAAACAAAAAATGAGGCAGAAGAGAATCCCACTACAGCTGAAAACAATTCAGGAAACACCAGGCAGTGCTCAGCAAACTCTATGGGGTTCGGGAGAATGAACCGCTTGGCCGCATTCAAGTCAAGTGCCCTGTCTGCTCCCCTATTACTCCAGCCTTTTCTTTCTGGATTATCTTTGTGGTATATGGGCTCAGACAACCCTATGGGGTATGAGAGGACTGAACCCAGCTTCATCCTGAGACAGCACCCTCCTGGCTGTGCTAAGGCTCCCACCCCTAGAGCAAGACATTTCAAACCTAGTACAAGAGGTCTGCAAACCCAGTTTCTGCAAGTACTCACCCGAAAAGACAGGGGGCCTCTGGCCCGGGAAAAACCGACAATGAGTGAATGCTCTGAAAGTTGACAGGTGAGGCACAAATTCTTTTTCTGGGGAAAAAATAAAATCATACAGAGTTAGCAGGTAGTATGTGGATAGGATACAGCTGAGCCGGGGTTGATATGCAAGAGCACACAGGTTTCCACACACCAACACTGTGGGGAGCCTGAGCTAAGATCCAAGTGTGGGCCCTGAGCACTTGCCAGCTGTAGCCTCCAAACTTCAATTATTATTAATAATAATAATGAATAAAAATACAGCGGGTGGGGTTTTTGTTTTGCCCGTGACTACCCCAGGATTGATTACCGGCATGCCATGTTTCCCTGAGCACCACCAGGAGTGATCCCTGAGTGCAAACGTAGGAATAACCCCTGAACATTGCCAAGTGTTCTCCCCCCCTGAAAAAAAAACAATGAAAATTATTTTAAATATTAAAAGTGAGGTGACCAACGGTGATACTAGACTCCATTATGGTACATCTTGGGAAGCCGGAAAAATCAAACGGTCAGCCACACACTCCTAAGCCCCGGCCAGTGCACGGGGCTGCCAGGACTGACCCTGACATACTACAGGACCCTGAGTCCCGCCAGGAGAGTCCCCTAGTGCAGAGCCAGGAGGGACCGCAAACGCTGCGGGATGTCGGTCAAAAATTATGAAACAAAACACTGCTTTTAATTAAAAGACAGACTCGCCTCCCCCTTTCCAGGGAAACCGACCCTTTGGCCCTGACTACATAATGACCCCAATGACGGAAGTGGCCCGCAAAGGACCGGCCCAGGAACATTCCCGGGTGACCCCCAACCCAGCCCTTGACCCCCGGGGGCTCCGAGTGTCCCTGCAGGAACTAATGGGGAGGCGGCCGCGCATGTCCCGCCGACATGCGGGAAACTGGGGAAACTGAGGCTCCCTCTTGTGTCTCTTTCTCTGTGATTGGGGCCTGAGTGACAGGGCAGCGGGGAGGGCGGGGCCTTGTCTGACACCCCGTGGGGTCCCCGACCCCCAGAGGATCCTGAGGGCCGAGCCTGGACTTGCCCTGAGCCCCGTCGGGTGCCGCCAGGCCTCCCCAGGACTCGCGCCCGCAGGCAGCTCTGAGGTACTTTCCCCCAGGACCCCCCTCGTCTCCCTGAAGGGCAGGAACGAACTGGACAAACCTCGGCAGGACGCTGGCGCCACCCGGGGTGGAGCCGCAGCCCCAGGCCCAGGCATGGAGTGACACCACTAGAAACCCTTGTCAAATCTGGACACTCCCTTCCCCTCCAGCCCAGCTCCTGTGACAATGGCAGCTGACCTACCTCGAATCTCAGACAGGGACTCTGTGACGTCACCCACACTTCTGGCCGGAGTTTTAAAGGGCCAGACGCCAACTATTCCTGACACGTTAATTTCTGGTCGGGAAAGATGATTTTTTTTCCCATTTCTCGTCTTGGATCAGGTCAGCAGGAAATTTGTGGGTTGCTAACTACTGGATAGACAGAGTATGAAGCCACAGACTTTATGTTTTCACAAAGGGAATAAAATCCACAAGGATTTCCTTGCAAATACCCACCAGTAAGCGCGCCAACCCTGACCCCCAACCAACACCACAAAAAACAGTGCTCAGAAATCACTAGGCATTAAAATCCAGATATCATAATGTTTTCTGTTCATTGATCCATTTTTGGGGTGCACGTTCCGTAGTGCCGAGCACTTTTCCCTGACTGCTCAGGGATCACTCCACACTGGGCTCAGGGAACCCTCTGGGGTTCTAACCATGGATCCTGGATCAGCACCTCCCAGCTGGACTGTCCTAGCCTTGATTCTTGTTTACATTGCATTGAACTTCCAATTGCTGGAGTAGCTCCAACTGTTCATGTAATTCAGTTACAGGAGTGAGCTAGAAACTAAGTGAATCCCATGCCCAGAATTAGTTAAACTAATTTTGGTGGTGACCCAGAATCAGGCTTAGGAATTGGTGAATGGAAAAGTATTATATATTAATATTCCTTTATATGGGTCTGTGTGTGCACATACTCATTGGTGTTCTGAAGCTGCTCTTAGCTCTGTGCTCAGAAACTCTTCAAACAGTGCTCGTGTTCGACTATGCACTGAATTTAACTGGGATCTAAAATGGATCAGCCACATGAATGGAAGGTCCCTTCCCTGCTCTGTAATGAGTAGTCATTTAGTAGTTTGGTAGTGGATGAATTGCACTGTAGCACTGTCGTTCAGTTGCTCACCAATTTGCTCAAGCAGTCACCAGTAGTGTCTCCATTGTGACACTTCTTGTTACTGTTTTTGGCATATCAAATATGCCACGTGGAGCTTGCCAGGCTCTGCAGTACTGGCAGGACACTCTCGGTAGCCTGCCGGGCTCTCCAAGAGAGACGGAAGAATTGAACCCAGGTCGGCCCCATACAAGGCAAACACTCTACCCGCTGTGTTATTAAGAAACAAAAATTAAATTCTTCAAAATTTGAACTAGTAGTCAAGAAGAACTGTACAGTTCTTGTGCCGAGAAAATCTCTTTTTTTCAGATATTCTGTCGTATTGTTCAGCTATAATTTGATGTTTCTTACAGTAACACTCTGATCACGTTGTTCATTGATTTGTTCGAGAGGGCACTAGTAACGTCTCCATTCTGAGACTTGTTACTGTTTTGGGTTTATCGAAAACGCCACAAGTACCTTGCCAGGCTCTGCTGTTTTGGACGGAGGAATCGAACCCAGGTCGGCTGCGTGCAAGGCAAACGCACTCCACGCTGTGCTATCGCTCCAGCACTGTAATAATTTTGTGAAGGGGCACATCAAGCAGTGCTCAGGGATGAGTCCTAGTGGGGTGCTGGGGGCCTATGGGTTATTGTGGATGGATTCAACTTTCTACTTCATACAAAGCAAGTGTCCTCCCCACTGTGCTATCACTAGGGCCCACAAAAAGCGCAAACTAGCTCCTTGCAGAATGTTTCCAGCCTGAGAACTATGCCGCGACCCCATGCCCGCCCAGGAGGGGAAAGGTATCTCTCTCTCTTGCCTCTCCCTTTCCAGGGATGAAGGGCTTGTGGACTGCCATATGATGACGACCACAGATGGGATTTTACGACAAAAGCTGCAGCAAAAGGATGCAAGGGTGCTCTTGGGAAGGTGGGAGGCACCAGCCCCTCCTGCCGCCACCGAGATGTGATCCCGGGGGCTGCACGCATGTGAGGCCTCTCTGCAGCTGCACAAGCGTGAATCCAGACCCAACTAAACCACTTGCGACATAGGCAGCTCCTTGCAGAATGTCTCCAGCCTGAGAACTAAGCCGAGACCCCATGCCCGCCCAGGAGGGGAAAGGTATCTCTCTCTCTCTCACCTCTCCCTTTCCAGGGATGAAGGGCATGGGGACCGCCATATTATGACGACCACAGATGAGGTTTACAAGCTTGCAATGATCCAATATCCGGAAAAAATCTCCCTGGACTGAGTTGTTAAAGTACAGAAATCCAAAACCGTGCGGCCACTTCATTTCTCTTCACAACAGGTCTGACTCTAGTGGGGTACTCCTAACAATAATGGTGAGGTTTGTTTGAAATATTGAATGTAACCAAAACACATAGAAAGTAAAGTGAAAAAAAAGCGCAAACTGTTGTTAAAATGTCTAGAATAAAAATTGGTGAGAAAACAAACTGGCAATATCAAATAGATGTAGAAAATAAATTTATGTCGATATTGTTATATCTGAAAGAAAGTACTGAGAGTATCCTCCCCTCGTGGAAGAGCCTGGCACACTCCCTGTGACATAATAAATATGCCAAAACAGTAACAGTGATGGGTCTCTTTCCCCGGACCCTGGAAGAGCTTCCAATGTGGTATCATAGGAACAATGAGGAAAGAGAGTCTGCTAAAATCTCAAGGCGAGGAAAAATGGAGATGTCACTGGCGACTACTCGAGCAAATTGATGAACAATGGAATGCCAGTGAGACAGTGATTGTTACATGTGATTTCAAGGTTTTTAAGACTAAGAATTTTTTAATCTTTTTGTATCTTCCAGAGGTATCACCTATTTATATTTACTTCTTCTATATTTATATTTGAATATATTTATATTTATATTTAAATCCGCAGAGTAACTAGGTATAGTCCTCCAAAGAAAACAAAATACCCAGAGGCCAGCCATCGACCCCCAGCGCCCCGTATGGTCCCTGAGATCTGTCAGAAGTGATCCTTAAGCACTTGAGGCATGAGTACCCTTTAAGCTGGGTGTGGTTCAAAAGACAAACACAACTGACTCAAATGTGGGTCATATAGCGGAGAGCCAGGCCCTCCGACAAGGAGGCACATGGCATGGCAGGGTCCTTCCTGAACAGCTCAGAGACATTTAGCCCCTGAAGCCTCCTGTCACTGCCTCGCCTCATCTTCTCACTCTCCTCCTACCTGGGGATGGTGTGTCACATGGTGTGTCATCATTTTCTCCTGCCTCTGTTTTTCCCGAGGATCAGAGACCTGGAGGAGAAGTCAGAGTTGTGAGCACAACCACCAGCTCTGAACAGCGTCACCCACGGGCACCAAATGACAGTCCCGCCTGGGGGACACTGCCTGATGCTTCTATCTCCTGGGCAGAAGCAAAATGGTTTGGCATCTATGCTGCCTTTCGCAACACAAGCTCTGGGCTTGGCTACAAGGCAGAACACTCAGCCCTGCCTCAGCCTGGGGACTCCTCCCTGGGTCCCACAGAAGGTTCTCAAAGGCCCATCCAGGGCCAGATTCCAAGGATAGGCACTCATGCACATCAGCGCCCAATGCAGGCTGGGATCTGGGCTGCAACCCCTTCAACCAAAGACAAAATGTGGCTCTATCAAGGTTGGGGGTGAGGGGAGCCCCACAATCCCTCTTCTCTAATAAAACAACTTTCTACATGCGTGCACACACACACACATACACACACACTTTATGCAATATACTTTCTACACATACACACACACCCTTTACCTGCAGTACTTACTTCATAGACACACACACACACACACACCAGCTTTACGCGCTATACTTTCTACACATACACACACACACAACCTCCTCACCTATAGCCAGGGGTCTCAGCAGGGCTTGCAACTTGATGTGAAGAAGCAGAAACTCCTGTTCCAACAAACAGTAAAACTGTTACAATGCTTATCTTGCAGACACCAAACAAACCTCTGCATCCCCACAGCCCCCAGAGCACTCAATGAATAATATCTGAGTCGGGGGACAGAGTAAGCCCTCGGGGTATCACAGGGTAAAACAGCCCCCCATTTTCCACACCAAAAATAGCACCAAAAGGAAACTGTCATTGGCAAACCCCAGTCACCTACAGATGCACTGCTCGGGATGCCTCATCCCACCAGGGCAGCCAATAAAAAAGGAGGACAGGAACAGGATCCCTTGCCATTGGATGTGATGCAACTCTGCCCCTCAAAGTGAATCTGGAGATTCTACAGCAGAGAGACTGGGGCCAAGGCTCCAACACAGTCAGCTGGGAGGGTTGGATGGCCAAACACCCCCCCTCGGCAGGTCCCTCACCCCCAAGGCCCGAAGCCCCCACCCTCAGCCCCACGCGCACCCGGCACTGCCCCATCTCAGAGCTGGAGGCATTCATGGCTGCAGGAGCCCCCCAGGATCATACAATCACATAAATCACATCCTTGACCCCTGCACCCTGGAACAGCCCCCATTACACAACACAAAGCTCCACTGCGCCTCAGGATCCGCCTGGATATCAGGTAAGGAGTGAAAAACAAGGGAGAAAGTGCCTCCAAGCTGGTGGCGACCCGCAGCTCAGTGTGGAGATGGGGAGTCTGCCCGAGCCCTGCCACAAAATCGGACTTCAGAGCCCTGTGTGCTGGCAGGGGACCCACTTTGTACTTTACCCAAGTGAACAATGATTCTCTCACATGGTTTCCAGGAATAGAATCACCAGGAAGGCCCCACTGTGATGTCACTTACGTTTCAGCAAGCAGCCTTAAAGTGCCAGACTCCAGATGTGCAGAGAACCACTATCCCCACCCAGCTGAATCTGTGGCTCAGGGGGGTTGGGCTCGAATAAAGGGGTGGAGAGGGAGCTGCTGGACTGGTCTGTCACACAGTGCGGGCTAGCGGGGAGTAAGGAGAAGTTTCCTGGTCTTGTACTGGGCAAACAGTGAACCAATGCTCTCACACAATCCATCAGGAAAAATGCAAAGGGAGCTCATTCAAAGGAAAACAAGCAGATAGGTAATGGGTGGGGCACAGGACAATGAGTTTCTGGGGAAGTCATCAATCAAGATGGGATGAAAGCAGTGACCCCCAAGCCATACCTGAAGATGTAGAGAGGAAACTGGCCACGTAGCAGCCCAGAGAGCTGAAGAGACACTGGAACAGGGGCAAAGTCTGGTAAGAACATCAGAGAGCACTGTCCAGTCAACAATCTACCCCTTAGTAACACATGAGTAGTGGACTCTTGTCTATAAGAAAAAACCAACAGACAGTTTCAGGACAAAATTTTAAACACACAGAGAGAGTACAGTGTGCTGCCAACTTCTATGAACTTGGTTGAAGTGAGTTCCATCACTGGCATCCCAAATGGGGTCCGGGCACCACCTTGAGTGACCCTTAAGAACTGCCAGCTGTGCCACCAAAAAATATAGAATTAAACAAATAAAACGAGCATGTGGACCAACCCCAGAATGAAGGCATACATGAAGCTAACAGGCAGTAAAGCGGACTAATCATTTTTTTAAATAAATTTATTTATTTTTAATTAATGAATCAGCATGAGGGTACAGTTACGGATTTATACACATCTGTGCTTATGCTTCCCCCATACAAAGTTCGGGAACCCATCCCTTCACCAGTGCCCATATTCCACCACCAGTAAACTCAGCATCCCTCCCATCCTCCCCAATCCCATCTCCCCCCCCCACCCCACCCTGTCACTGTGGCAGGGCATTCCCTTCTGTTCTCTCCCTCTAATTAGCTATTGTGGTTTGCAATAAAGGTGTTGAGTGGCCACTGTGCTCAGTCTCTAGCCCTCATTCAGCCCGCAACTCCCTTCTCCCACATGGCCTTCGACTACATTATAGTTGGTGATCCCTTCTCTGAGTTGCCCTTTCCCCAGAATGTGAGGCCAGCCTCCTAGCCATGGAGTCAACCTCCTGGTAGTTGTTTCTACAATTCTTGGGTGTTAGTCTCCCACTCTGTTATTCTATATGTCATAGATGAGTGCAATCTTTCTATGTCTGTCTCTCTCTTTCTGACTCATTTCACTTAGCATGAAACTTTTCATGCCGATCCACTTAAATAAAAAATTTGTGACCTCCTTTTTTCTAACAGCTGCATAGTATTCCATTGTATAGATGTACCAAAGTTTCCTCAACCAGTCATCTGTTCTAGGGCATTCGGGTTTTTTCCAGATTCTGGCTATTGTAAACAGTGCTGCGATGAACATACATGTGCAGATGCCATTTCGATTATACTTTTTTGCCTCTCTGGGATATATTCCCAGCAGTGGTATTGCTGGGTCAAATGGGAGCTCAATTTCTAATTTTTTGAGAATCGTCCATATTGTTTTCCAGAAGGGCTGAACCAGTCGGCATTCCCACCAGCAGTGTAGAAGGGTCCCTTTCTCGCCACATCCTCTCCAACAGCGGTTGCTTTTGTTCTTTTGGATGTGCGCTAGTCTCTGTGGTGTGAGGTGGTATCTTGTGGTTGTTTTGATCTGCATCTTTCTGATGATTAGTGATGTAGAGCACTTTTTCATGTGCCTTTTGGCCATTCGTATTTCTTCTTTGGTAAAGTTTCTGTTCATTTCTTCGCCCCATTTTTTGATGGGGTTGGATGTTTTCTTCTTGTAGAGTTCAACCAGTGCTTTATATACCATTGATATCAACCCCTTATCTGATGGGTATTGTGTAAATATCCTTTCCCATTCTGTAGATAGTCTTTGGGTTCTCGTGGATAGGGAGAATCAATGTTGTCAAAATGGCAATACTCCCCAAAGCATTATACAGATTCAACGCGATCCCTATAAGTATACCCATGACATTCTTCAAAGAAATGGATCAAGCAATCCTAAAATTCATATGGAACAACAGACGTCCAAGGATAGCTAAAACAATTCTTGGGAAAAAGACGATGGGAGGTATCACCCTCCCCAACCTCAATCTTTACTACAAAGCAGTAACAATTAAAACAGCATGGTACTGGAACAAAGGCAGAGCCGTAGACCAATGGAACAGGGTGGAATACCCTTACACACAACCCCAAATGTATGATCATCTAATCTTTGATAAGGGAGCAAGAGATGTGAAGTGGAGCAAGGAAAGCCTCTTTAACAAATGGTGCTGGCACAACTGGACAACCACATGCAAAAAAATGGGCTTAGACCTTGACCTGACACCATGCACAAAAGTCAGATCAAAATGGATTAAAGACCTCAACATTCGACCACAAACCATAAGGTATATTGAAGACAAGGTCGGCAAAACCCTCCACGATATTGAAGATAAAGGTATCTTCAAAGGTGACACATAACTAAGCAATCTAGTAAAAACAGAGATCAACAAATGGGACTACATTAAACTAAAAAGCTTTTGCACCGCAAAAGATACAGTGACCAGGACTGATCATTTTTTGTCCTTGCTTGGCATTTTGGACAAATCTCAATGGTGTTTACCATTCTGGTGAATATTAGATTGTTGGAACTTTATATTTTCCTAACAAAAGTTTGACCTTTCTTCTTCTCCCCCAGCTACTGCTGAATTGAGGTTAGTGGAACCCAGGATTACCCTTTATTACTAGTAATCACACTTAAGTGGAATTTCCTACTGATAGGGGTGAATATTGGCAAATCTCTCACGTTCTCACTGTTTGTAAAACATCTTATTCAGGGGCCTCTGGATCATCTCAAAAAACGGCAAATGTCTTTCTATGCACAGTAAAGTCCATGTAAAGTGTCTCTATCCACCCTATTAAAGAAACTTGCCAAGGCCATTCTTCTTACTTGTGTCCATGATAAAACCCTGGTAAATACAGAAAAGGATTGGACAAGGCTGGAGTGATAGCACAGTGGGTAGGGTGTTTGCCTTGCAAACAGCTGACCTGGGTTCGATTCTCAGCATCCCTTAGCACCGCCAGGGGTAATTCCTGAGTTCAGAGCCAGGAGTTGCCCCTTGGCATTGCCAGTAGTGATCCAAAGCAAAAGAAAAAAGGAATATCTAAATCTCCATTTTCTATATGCCCAGATTGGCGTCTGTCAGAGATACAATACCCAGGATCAAGTAAGTCATGCTGAAAACTCCCAAGAATCATTAGAAATGAACCCACGCAGTGAAATAGCGCAGTGCCTAATGGGGTGAGACCAAAAGCAAAGAACTTATTGGACCCAGAGCAATAGAAAAACAGGTAAGGTGATTGCTTTGCATGTGGCTGACCCGGGTTCAATCCCAGATATTCCATATGGTCTTCTGAGCACCACCAGATGTAATTCCTAAGTACAGAGCCAGGAACAATCACTGAGCATACCCAGGTATGACCCAAAATGCTAAAAAAAGAATAGAAAAGAAAATAAACCTGTCACGGGAATGACAGTACAATGGGACAGGCACATACCAGATAAACAAATGTGAATTTCATCCTTGGCATCCGTATGGTTTTGGAGCACTGCAGGGAGAAATTCCCAAACATATACTCAGGAGTAATCTGCATATTGCAAAGTGTACCCCCGAAACCAAATAGAAACAAAACGACAAAATAATAAATGAAGTTGCAAGCCTGGAGCAGTAATATATTGGGTAAAGCACCAGCCTCATAAGCAAATTGATCCTTCAGCACAGAGCCAGGAGAAATGTGGACGAGAGGCCTGAATCAAAACCCAAAGCAAAAACCAAAATGAACACACTCAAGTGAAAGGTAGCACAAGAACTATAGTAATTCAGAAACAGGAGGGAACTACGTAGAGGAAGCTAAGCAACAGTATGGGGCATAGGGCGCTTGCCTTGCATGTGTCCAACTCGAGTCAATCCCATGAATCCTATTTGTTTTATCTATTTATTTATTTATTTTTGCTTTTTGGGTGACACTCAGCGATACTCAGGGATTGTTCCTGAATCTGCACTCACAAATTACTCCTGGCAGTGCTTGGGGGACCCTATGGGATGCTGGGAATCACCTGGGTTGGCTGCATTCAAGGCAAAAGCCCTACCCACTGTGCTATCATTCCATCCCCACCTGAGTCAAATTTGGAATTCAGAGTCCAGCAAAAGTGTTCCCTGAATACAGACCCAGGAGTAACCCAAGTACCTATAGGTGTGGCCATATAAAAAAGTAGAAAAAAATTAGAGAACCACAAGAAACAGCGGTCCCTACAGCTGTCAAACATACTGGAGATCAGAATCCCGGTCCTTTCTGAACTCACAGGAGCCCGCGTGGATCTGTCCTGGCAAGTCGGCCCCACATGGCTCCCAGTGACAGCCTGCAGGTGCTGGCAGGTCTACAGCATCATGTCCTTCTAGAACTTCCTCTGAGAGGCAGCTTTGCGGGCAGGTCCTTCTTTGGGGGGTGAGGCTTACGGCCACGTCAGGGAACGTTCTGAGTCCGCTACACAGTGGGGTGGGCAGTAGTAAGGACCTGTGCCACCCCACTCTAGGTAGTGAGAATAAGATCCCCTAGGGCCATAGAGGGACTTAGGGCCAACAGTCTCAGGAGAAACCATATTACATGTGTAACTGCTGTGGATGGGCCCAGAGATCACGCTAAGGCAGCTGAATTGGGTAAAATGTGAACCCACTATACTAGAAGGTTTCAAGCGAGTCTTGCACATAAAAACCCCAGGCTCAGTCCCAGCACCACTGTTCCAGTGAGCACTGTAGAGAGGAACATCTGAGCACAGACCAAGCAGGACCACAAATGCAATGCTGGATTGAAGCCAAAAACACTAAACACACACCCCCTACATGTCACAGCCCATGATCACTAGGGACGAGAACAGGACATTCAATGTCCAGTGAGTGACTCAAAGCTGTGCAAGGAAATATATGCCACGGGACTCTGAACTAAGGGTTCAGGGCTGCCCTCAGTCCCTCTCAAAGTAGGTACGCATCTTGTTCCCGAAGACCTCTGCAGGCCCGAGAGATCCTTTGCTCCAGCCCCTGGAACCAGCATATACCCAGAACTGCGCATACAGCAGCAAATTAAGGTGAGACTGTGTGACTGAGCAGGTGAGGCACTCCAGAGTGGAAGGACAAAATAGGGTAAACACAGGAAATGGGACCCGAGTCACTGTAGTTTCCAGGGTGCATATGGAGTCAGCACATCTCGGAGGCCCCTAAGGCTGGTCATGGTGAAACAGGAGCACAGAGCCATGAAGAACTTGTGAGCAACTCCCCAGTGGGACAAAAAAATAAGAAAAGTAGAGCAGCAGACTGGAATAACAGGACAGCAGGCTTGGAGACAGTGGGTAGGGTGGGTGATCCCCACTTTCTCATCTTGTCCCCCACGCATTGTAGGTGCAATGTTGAGTACCAGAAGTGACCCCTGAGAATCACAGGGTATGATCCTCCTATCAGTTCAACTCACCTTGCCTCACAAAACAAACCTAAACAAATCAGCCTATTATTCCTGCACATCAAAAGGTTCCCAAGACCTGGCATGAGGAATACTTGAGCAGTGAACTGCAAGTACTCCTTGAGCATCCCTGGGTATAGCCCCAAACACAAATTCAACAAAACAAACAGGGAAAAAGATGTCGTCAAACAATGAAGCATGGGGCACTTCGACCAGTAGACACATCTCAGGGCTCCTTCCAGAATCAACTCAGAGACTGATGGCCCTGGAAGCCTGTCACTGTATTCTGTCATCTGTCACTCTCCTACCTGGGGATGGTCAGCAGGTAGGAAACCCTTGTCTCCAATGTCTAATTCCTGAGGATCAGCACAAACCTCTGCCCAAAGACCGGAGGTACAAATCAGAGCTATAAGCATCAGAGAGTGAAACACCACAGGGCACTAACCAGAAGTTCCTGCCCTCGCACCAGAAATGTCCTGACTGGCCTCACCCTTCGGCACATGCTCAGAGACCCACCCAGGGGAGATGCTGTCAGATGCTCCTTCGTATCCAGGTGATGCAGAAGTGGGTTGGCATCTGGGATACCTATGGTAAAGACAGGAGCAGCTAAGCTGCTGTGCCATCCCTCAGGTGCCTTGTGTCCAGTCTAACTGAAAATACTATAATATCTAAATAGAAATCTTGTACTACAGATGAAAATTAGGTCTGGGAGCAGAGTGACAACATATCAGGGTGGGCATTTGTCATGCATGTGTCTGACTGTGGCTTGATCCCCCACCAAATGCAGCAGGAGTAATTCCTGAGCTCACATTCAGGAGGGAGCCCACAGAACTGCTGACTGGCCCCCAAACAAAAACACGCAAATGAAAGTGTAAGTTGCGTTCTAATGAGGAAAAAGACCCAATTTTACAACTTTTTAAAATTTACCCAGAGTAAAAGCATTATATTTTGGTTTCTGCGTCACACCTGATAATGCACAGTGGATACTCCTGGATCTGCAGTCCAAAATTACTCCTAGCAGTGGTCAGGGGACCATATGGGATGCTGGGAATCGAACCCGGGTCAGCTGTGTGCAATCAAATGCCATACCCCCTGTGCTATTACTCCAGGCCTGAGTAAAAGCATTTCTATGATGGTCACAGAGATAGACAGAGCACAGGGTTCTGGCTGGCACGCAGTCAACCCAGGTTCATTCCCCATCACCGGGGTGCCCAAGCCATGCATGAGGGGATCAATGAGCACAGAGCCAGGAGTAATTTCTGAGCAATTCCCTGTGTAGCCTCCAACCAAAAATTAATGCATTTATGGGCTGGAGCTACAGTCTGCTAGGGTGTTAGCCTTGCATACAGCTGACCTGGGTTCAGTCCTCGGAATCACACTGAGTACCATAAGCGTCAAACAATAAAGAGCAAAGGGTAAAAAAGACTAGTATTGTGTCAATATCCCCCCTCTGGCCAATTATATAGGACAAAGTTTTGGGTTTTAGGGCCACAGTGGCTAACTTTGAGATTATTCATGAAGGTGCCCGGGGGACCCTGTATTGTGCCAGAGATTGCCCCATGGCAGGCTGCTTGCAAGGCCAGGGACTGCACTCTTGGCCTATCTCTGACCACAGGAATTCAAATACCATTTAAAACGTATGAGCCTTGTGAGAGAAACATAGACTGGCACAATCGGGGTGGGGGTGCACAGGGATGAGGTCCAAGTGTTAGAGGCATGGCAGGGCTGCTGGTGCCTGGTGGCTCCCAGCATGATGCCAGTATGCAGCACAGACTGCTAAGGTTTGCAGGTGCCAGAAAGAAAAACTAGTGGGTAGGGCACTTGCCATGCAGGTGGCCGACTTAACTTCATACCCTGAATCCCCAAGGCGTGATCCCGTTGCACTTCTGGGTCTGGAAGCAATCCCAAATCCCCTCCCCTTCCTACACATATAAATAAAGCAAAGAGTAAGTTGTCTGCCAACAGCAAATGTTTGGAATCCAGCTGTATATTCTCAAGAGTCAGTCCTGAACTTTGTCTTTGTTTGGGGGCCACACCTGACAGGGATCAGAGCTTACAGGCCAGGCTTTAACAGACTATATGATTTTACTCCCTTGAGAAATAATTTTGTGTAAGAAATGGAGGAGAAAGATTACACTTACCCCAAAAGAAATCTTAATGGTGAAAGTCTGTAATTTTTCTCAGAGCCTCAAACTCCTTCTTTGCCTCGAACTCCTTCTTTACCTCCTGACAGCATTATGTTGTGGAAGGGCAATCTGACCCCTGTTAATGAGGCAGAAATAAGCAAAATCAGTCTCGCTTTCCCAGCAATAAAATTAGCAAACTGGAACCTACCTGGTAAATCTCCTAGACCAGCAACTGGGCTCACACAATCACTATGTCCCTACTGAAAATGCCCCAGAAATTGTCTTTTGTTAACCCTAAAAGAATGAGTAGCTTATGTAACCAGAAGTATTACTGGAAAATTAGGTTTAACTATTGTCTGACCACTCTTATGCTATACACTTGCCAAAATACCTTTGTTTGATAACTAGCTTTTTTTCTGAAACAATAAGACACGGACTGCTTATGTAATCAAACCCTACATAAACTGCTTGCTGCTTGAAATCAGGTTCACTGTCAAGAAAACACTCTGCCACTTGTGGAGGGATGGGTGAAAAAATCACTGAGTGAAATGCAAACACAAAAGTTCATAAGTCTGATACTGTGTATCACAGTGAATCTCTAATAAAAAATTTAAAAAAACACTCTTTGGGCGAGGTAGTATACTGAATTACAATTCCTACTGCTTTCCAATATCAAGTTAGTGTCTCTGTCCTTCTCACAGCTTGAGAACCCATAGTTTAGGGCTTAACATTTGAAAGATTCCAAAAAGTTCACATCCAAGAACTTAAAACAAATATATCAACAGAGTGCAGGAGAGAACATGCTGCTGCTGATGCTCGCCAGCTGGAAGCCCGGAGGTCCTTTCCTGGTACCCACTGTCCACTGGTACTGTGAGTAGAGAGCAGGGATCAGCCCTCAAGCACTGGCAGGTGTGTAGCCAAGCCCCACCTCATGTGCTCCCCTAGTAGTGAGACAGAACCAGGGAGAAGAGCTCAAAGGGCAGAGCATATGCTTGAAGATTCGGGACATGGAATCTCAGAGACACCTGGGCAGAGGGGCTGAGCCCCTGACTATCTCCAAGTCTGTAGGCAAAAGGAAAACCAGAAAAGAACAGGGAGGGGCTGTAGCAATAGTACAGCAGGTAGGGTGTTTGCCTTGCACATAGCCGACCCGGGTTCAATTCCCAGCATCCAATATGCTCCCCAGGCGCAAGCAGGAGTAAGTCCTGAGTGCAGAGCCAGGAGTAACCTGTCTGCATAGCTAGGTCTGATCCAACAAAAATCAAAGAAAAGAAAAGGCAGGAGAGATATTCACAAAGCCCAAAATAGATGTTCAAAGAATGCTCATTATCATGACAAATTCTGGAGTGAGACTTTTTTTCTGAGAAAGTTTTGAGCCACACCCGGAAGTGTTCATTGGACCCTATAAAATGATGAGTATTGAATCCAGGAAAGATGCGTGCAAGACAAGTGCCCAATTAGCTGTACCATCGCCTAGCGTGCCTAGTCTGGGAGAGATGGACAGTGGGGAAGGCTGTGCTGAGACACTTGACAGATCAAGCACAAAATCTTTTTTTCTGTAGAAAAAATTACATAGGGTTAGCAGAGACAGTAGAGCTGATAGGTTGTTTTTCTTTCTAGCTGAGAAACCACATTCAATTCTCCAAAGCAGGTAGGGTCACTGAGCAGTGCCAGAAAATATTGATTTCAGATCCTAGATGAAGCACTGTGCACTGAGTGCTGTGAACCAAAATCTACAATTCAAAAAATTAATAAATCAAATTTTTTTCTGTGCAAAGGGGCTGGAGACAGTACAGCGTGAGAAGTGCTTATCTTGCAAGCATAAAGACCAGATTTGACTACTGGCACCTAATATGTTTCCCTGAGCACCATCAGGAATAACCACGTATCGCCAGGTTTGCCCCGAACCAAAAATAACTACTAAAAATGAATTAACTGAAATAAATTGGTAAAGGCAAAGGAGCCAACGGTGACCACATATTGCGCTATAGGAGAGCTCACAGCACCCACTTAACTGTGCAAGTTACTCCCGCTAAGACTGCACACTAGGTTGCAGGACCCCCTGATGTCCAACACTGCCCTGATAAATCGCCCCTCTGCCACCACGCTCTGCATCCTCTTACAGCTTCCTGTGGGAACCCCAGAACCTACCAATGAGTGGGGAGCGTGTGGAAATCAAAAAGCTCCACCAACTACTATTGAGACTCAAAAAGTGAGGAATAGTACCCCCTACCCCCACAGGGCAGGAGGCTAGTACACTGAAAGGAAATTTGCCTTGTATGCTGCTGTGATTGCAGCCAGCAGCCACTAGGATCCCCTGAGCATCTCCAGGAGAGATCCCCGAGTTAGCCCTGAACAAATATTTTTAAAGGAAAAGAAAGGAAAAGAAAAACACGCCTCCACAGATACCATTGAAAAGTGTGTCTGTGACGCTTAGGATGACTCTGGATTCAGTCTCAGGAATGAAAAGCGGCCAGCAACAGGCTAGCCTGGGGACACTCCCCACATGACCCTTGCCCCCACCCCTGTGACTATCCAGGGGAAGGAGCTAACACTCGCCTAAGGCAGCTGCACACGGCCCAGGGAAACTGAGGCTCCTTCTGGCGGTGACACTTTCTCTTTGGATGGAGGCCCGAGCGACAGGTCAGCGGGGAGGGCGCGGGCCTCGAATCCCGACACCCCATGGGGTCCCTGAGTCCCCAACGAGGGATCCCAGAGTGCAGAGCAGGGAGTTGCCCCAAGTTCCCTGGGTGTGACCCGAAACATACTAAACAATAATTTAAAAAGAAATGAGTCTCTTGTTTGTTCTGTTATTTTCCTTGTCTGGAGCTTTCCAACCGACCTCACTCCCCAAGCTCGTGTTCCTCACCAGACCCGCGCCACTTCTCACACCCGGGGTTTCTGGAGATTTCGGGGTGATCACTCCTGGCCGTGCTGGGGGACCCTGTGTGGTCGCCTGGACCAGCCTAGCGCCCTCCCTAGACTGCCGCCCTCTCCATATCGCTCCAGAGTCTCCTCAGGAAAACCCTCGTTGCTCCCTGAAATCAGTGAATAAACGGATAAACTCCCAAAAGGGGCGTGGGGTGCCGGGTGAGGGGCCATAGCCCCCGCCGCCATCACGGGGCGACTTGCCGCCCACTCGGGCGAGACTCAGCTGGCAAGACAAAAGGCCTTGTGGACACCCACAGCCCCCCATGCCTGTGCCTTCCCTGCTCCTCAGCCTACAACAATGGCGGGACTGGAACTTCCAGGAAGCAAAGTGGCCTGGTTCTGTGACGTCACTACATCTTCGCTCAGGGCCTTAAAGGGCCAGGCTCCAAGGACTCCTGACCATGCAGTTTCTGGTAAGGAATGTAATTTTTTTTTCTGATTCTTGCCTCCAGTCAAGTGACCAGGATGTCTGGGGGTCACCAGGTATAAGATTCATAGAGAGTGAGGGACTGAACAGATGGCATATGCAGCAAAGTCTTTATGTTTTCATGAAAAAACAAAGTTCACTAAGATTCCATGCAAACCACCTCAGGACCATGCCTCAGCATGGTCTTATCCTCCTTGTTATTCCCAGGGATCAGCATTAAGCTCCAAATCAGAGACCTGGAGGAGAAGTCAGAGCGGTGAGCAGAGAGAGGACAGACCTCTAGCCCTGACCTGAAAAGTTCCTGCTTGGCCCGAAGATGTCCTGATGGCAGGCACTCTGGGGTACCAGGTCAAGCCCCACCTCGGGGAGACACTGCCAGAAGCTCCTTCCTCTCCTGGGGATGCAAAGTAGGCTGGAATTTGGGCTGTCTGTCAGGAGAGGAGTGACGGGCTCCGTGGACAAGGGAGGATATTGCAACCCTGAGATCCAGGACTCCTCCCTGAGTCCCAAAGAAGGTCCTTATGGGCTCAGCCAGGGGCTGCCTCCTAGGCCAGGACCCCTTTGATAAGCATCCCTGAGCTTCAGGGTTGCCCACAACAACCACAGCCCCCAAAGTGGCTCTGCATAGGGGCAGCCAAAGGGACTCAGCACGAACAAAACTTTATCCTTGTTCTACTCACACAATTATTATGATTGTGTATGTCTGTGTGTGAGTGTGTTTCGATGTTTGGGTCACAACAGGCTGTGATCAGGGCTTATTTGAACTTGGCAATCAGGGAACACTCCTGTTATGGCTTGGGGGACCGTTTGGAATTCCAGGGATTTTCCTTGAAAAGATTGCTAATGTCTCTCAAATCTTTCACTCACTTATTCAGCAGCCGGATTCAACACATTCTTGGACCTTTACCCTTTTGCTTAAACTTTTGGAATTCTCCTATCAGTTGCTTAGTACTACTCAGAGTGGGTTTGCTCAAGGGTACTAGTTGTGTGTGCGCCCCTCTTATGAAGTCCCCCTAGATGCCTCCATTTTGCTGATTAATGATACCTTTGATTGCTCTGAGCTAATTAAGCCTTGTCATGATAATAAACCTTTCTATTATTTTCCTCATTATGTGCTGCCTACAGTTCCAGAGAAACTTACTTGCTTTAATAATTCTAATTCAGCCACTATTCCTACACGGAAAATTTCCCTTGATTGTCAAAGATTCCTGGAACCCCCAGTAATGGATGCTTCCCTCACATATTGCCCCCCATTTAATGCCTCCTTTCTTTGCGATACACGTATCTGACCCTTTTTGTATGGAAATTGAACTGGAACTTGTGCTATTGTTTTTGTTTTCCCACACCTTAGTATACTCCCAGCATCTGAATCCATCCCCATACTTCTGAAAGAACATACTCGTATCCCCTTGTCCTTTGCCTTTATCCCATTCATCGTTGGTCTGGAGGTAGCAGCTGGAGTAGCCACTGTTGCACCAGGAATCACCACTGCTGTCTCTTTACATAATTCCTTGCAGAATCAATTGATAGGGGACATCCGAGAGGTATCCCAAATTATTTTGACTGTTTAGGAGCAATTACATTCTCTTGCCCAAGTTGTATTGCAGAATCGGCGAGGACTGGACCTCCTTACTGTTAAACAGGGTGGCCTCTGTGTTTTTCTGCAAGAAGAATGCTGTTTTTTCGTCAACCAGAGTGGAGTGGTTCGAGATCGAATAAGACAGCTCCAAGAAGACCTCGAGAGGCGGAGACAACTCACCAACACCTCCCAGGGGTGGTGGGGGATGGGAGGAGTACTATCCTATGTGCTTCCCTTGCTTGGTCCCTTTTTTGGTTTTCTGATTGTATTATCCCTGGGTCCATTTTTATTTAATAGAACTATGGCCTTCATAAAAAGGCAGATTGACTCCCTGGCATCAAAACCCATCCAAATTCATTATAATCGATTGGATCTAGCTGATCAAGGGTTGGAGATACATGAATGGACTCCTACACCCGCCTTTCTACGCCACCCTCAGAATTAACACCTGCTCCTTGTGCAACTACTGACTCCTCGCACCCGAGCAAGGGCGACTGCATCTCGGGGCAGTTGTAATAATGCCATGGGCACCTTCGGGGGGCGGAACCTGGCAGTATCCGCCTACGAGAAGCCTTCACATGCCATCCCGAGCAAATACAAGCATGCCTATTTGCACAGAGATTGGATCTGAACAATACTCCTCTCCCCACTAAAAGGATCCTTAATAGTGACTGGGGGATAGGCCCCTACTTCCCCCGATGGTTAAAGCCCCTTTTTTCTATGGAGGTGAGCTGGCCTTCAGTGAAATGGGTTGAACTATCTCTGGAGCTGCGAGGGCAGGCTTGCTCTATTACCAGTATCTAATTGCCTATTTTAGAAAATAAAAAGGGAGGAGATGCCGAGAACCAATGCCTGGGAATGGCCAGAAACCCATGCCTGGGAACGGCCAGAAACTTATGCCTGGGAACCAATATGTCAGTACAAACTGACCTGTAACTAGGAACAACCGCTTTTTGGGAAAGGTTGCAGAGCAATGCCCAGAGAAACTGCCACCAAGGCCTACATCCAGTTTCGTTTAACGTTTGCATTCTTTGATATTCTCCCATTCTGCCCACTTCCACATATAATCAATTATAAAAGACTAGCTTTCGAGAAATAAAGTTGGAGCTTGCTCCCATTCTTGTGTCTGTCTCTGTCTGTCTCTTTCTCCTTGTTTCTGTCTCCTTTTCACTATCGCACCTTCTCCCGGCTACCCACATTGACCAAGTCCCACGGGATGGGACACCCGAGAAATCCACTCTGGGCCCCCCCGGGAAGGTCCCTCAGGCCAGGGACTAACTCTGAGGCCAGGAGCTTCCATGCAGAGGCGGCCCCTGTGGGCCCCAGTGACCACGGCCCCATTAGTGGCTCTGTCATGGGGGCAGCAACAGGAACTCAGGGTGGACAAACCTTCAGCTGCCCTCCTGCAGAGTGGACGGGGACATAGGGCCGGGTGATCCCTTCCAGGGACCAAGGTTACATCCAGGCATGGGTGAGCCCCAGGCAGTCCCATCTCTGACCTGCTGGACCTGGACCCATCCTGGCCGTGATTTCCTGTAATCCCGAATCTGCACATGAGCCTCATCCAGCTCTCGCTCCTGTTGTGCAGGAAGAGCTCTGAACATCATGTAAATAGTGTGTTGGAACACAAAATTATCCAAATATCCAGGGTGTTTAACATGAACCATGATGTTATATGTGTCTGACAACTGGAATTTCAGGAGTGAGGCTACGTTTAAATCATGAATATTGTATCTTGGGGATTAGATGGTAATACATCGGGTTAAGACATTCACTTTGCACTTGGCTGGCCCAGGTTCAATACCCGAGCACATACATGGGCACCTGACTCCTGTCAGAAGTGATCTCTGAGCTTAGAGGCAGGAATAAGCCACAGACGATGCAGGGCGTTAAATGTCTTAAATACTGGTAGGCAAACAAGGACTGTCTGGACTGATTCTAACCCTCAGGTCTGGGAATATAAGGCCTAAATACTTTAATACTTCAAAGAGATTGGAACAAGCCTAACAGATGTCCACAAATGTAAACATCTTTGCAACACTTGTAAGAGGATTTACGACCCTCTAACTTCCAAAGTCTTTAAAATGTAAGACTACTGCCCTAGATATGAACAAGGTTGCCTTGGGCCACAGCAATAGTACAGTGGTTAGGGCATTTGCCTTGCACGCAAATGACATGGGTTTGATCTCTGGCATCCCATATGGTCCCCCAAGTAGCACCAGGAGTGATTTCTGAGTGTAAAGCCAGGAGTAACCCCTGAGTATCGCCATGTGACCCCCAAAAAAGTGGATAAGCAACAAAGACAATAGTATTAGCATTATCTCTGCCTTGACTTTACATCTGTCACTTTCATCCCGTTGCTCATCGATTTGTTCGAGCGGGCACCAGTAACGTCTCTCAATGAGAGACTTATTGTTACTGTTTTTGGCATATCCAATACGCACAGGTAGCTTGTCAGGCTCTTCCGTGTGAGCTCCGTACTCTTGGTAGCTTTCCGGGCTCTCTGATGGGGGGGGGGGAGGAATCAAACACGGTTCAGCCATGTGAAAAGCAAAAGCCCAACTGCTGTTCTTTTTTTTTTTTTTTTGAAGTAAATAGATTTTATTCAGAGGTTTCTGAGGGAGGGAGGAAGGGATAAATGGGAGAGAGAAACAGTAAGAATAACGAGCTCAAGAGAACCCAGGCTTCTACAAGGGTGGAGGAAGCTCTACACACATCCTCGCACTGGACACGAAAGCATGAAAGTACACATCTCAAGGGGGGAGATGCGGGCGACACATGTGCTCGGGCACCACATGTGCTCCGCCACGTGGGCACAAGCAGCACGTGGGCTCAGGCAGCATATGCGCCCCAACTGCTGTTCTATGGGTCCTCCCCATATCAAAATATTTTAACTCATATTACAGAGTTGTTACTGACACCACTCACACTTATCACCGCTTTTAAGTTTCAAGTATCTTAAACTTGCCACTTAGATCACCCCTGCTCAAAGCCTTCCTATCTAGATGAGGATCTGATAACTCTCTCAAGTCATCATTCAGCTAACAAAGGCTAGCAACAGGTCCAGACAGCTCTTTCTCAGCATTCCATATTTCTAAGTGATCATCAGAGGCCACTCTATACTGATAATCTCATGTGCACAGTGCAAAAAGAGTTTCAAGCAGCTATCATTAAAAAAAACAAAGTAACTATTCCCAAGTTTTAATTCAATGATCTTGCTGTTTAATGTATTAATTTTATTTATTTATTTATTTATTTATTTATTTATTTATTTATTTTTGCTTTTTGGGTCACACCCAGCGATGCTCAGGGGTTACTCCTGGCTTTGCACTCAGGAATTACTCCTGGCAGTGCTTGGGGGACCATATGGGATGCCGGGGATCGAACCCGGGTCGGCCGCGTGCAAGGTAAACGCCCTACCCACTGTGCTATCGCTCCGGCCCAATGTATTAATTTTAAAAGCACACATTACCTTGTGACAAGTTTGGATTTTTTTCATTTTGATAACTGAATTTCAGTGTAACTGGCATTATTTGTAGATATGTATTTTAAGCACCAAAAACTCTTATTCTGATAAGGGATTCAAAGCATAAAAATCATAAGAACCCATGATCAGGGAGCTATAACGCAAAACACCCTGCTTGGTTTATTTATCAAATGAGAGAATAAGCAACACTTTATTGAATACCTATTTTATTAGTCTGAGCAAGCTGAAATGACTGTTTTTAACTGACCAAAATTATGATTTCACACATTCCAATATAATGACAGGCCCAACATATAAGCCCACTAATAATGAATGAAAAAAATGGCTGCACTGTGAAGGTCACTGCCTGGAGGAGAAGTTCGGACTGATGAAGTGGTAAGAGGAGTCCATCACACAGCAAGAAGATGTCAGAAGACAAAGTGACCAGAGGGAATTACCCACTTAATTATCCTGAATAAAAATGACCCAGATACACTGCAAGACTTATTCTTTTCTATGACCTAACAGTGATCAGAACCCTTTCCCCAAAATCCTTATTAATACTTCATATCTCCCCCATCTTACTTTAACATAATCTGCTACTTAATACTTATGAGCCAACTTTACAATCAAGATTCAAGCCAGAAATACTGCCTTATATTTATATGCCACACCCGTGTGCCTAATGTTCACATGGAATTTTATAACTTCACTGTATCACTGTCATCCTGTTGTTCACCAATTTGCTTGAGCGGGCGCCAGTATCATGTCCATTCACCCTGTTGCATGCCAGTGTAGGTTGATGGCATATTGGGGGCTCTCTCAGGCTCAGGGGAATGAGGACTATCATTGTTACTATTTTTGGCATATCAAGTATGCCACAGGTAGCTTGCCAGGCTCTCACTTTATAACTTACAAAATAATTTCACAGCCATGACTCTACTTGATCCGAATCACATCCCTGCAAAATTTGTGGGGGATATCACCGTTCTAGAGGTAACACAAAATACACCCATCCAAAAGGACTCAAAGAACCCCAGAAATATTTTTTTAAAAAAGGGGAAAAAAGGGAAACATACAGCTTCTCTCCAGTAATGTACCTATGACTACAAAGGCATAAGAAAAATACACTTTCCACATTTCTCACAATTTCTCTCTAGTATTAAATCGCTCGTGCTGATGAAGGATGTCTCACAGTCCTTATATTAATATGGTTTCTCTCATGTGTGAATTCTCCTATGACTAGCAAGTACTAAGGCTATACTACTACTGTATTATGCCTTATGTATGTCAGGCCTCCCCAGACTCCTGAAAACACATAAGGCTTCTCTGCACTGTGAGTACCCATATGTGTTTTCAGGGCAGATGATCAAATTAAGGCCTTTCTACATGGCTTACATTTCTAAGGTTTCACGACAGTGTGCATTCTGTTATGTCTAGTAAGCTCTGAGTATTTGAGAAAGGTCTACCCACACTCCTGACATACAAAGGGCTTCTCCCCCAAATGAGTTCTCATATGTACAGGGAGCACTGAGGATGAGCTAAAGGCCTTCCCACATTCCAGACACTAATAAGGCATCTCTCCAGTATAGCTTCTCATATGCTGAGTAAACACCTTCTCCAAATGGAGCCCTGGTGACACTGAATAGCAACTAACACGGCTCCGGGATGCGGGACTGGGACACATCGGAGCCGCGGGGGGACACTGGAGTGGGGCAGCGCCAGCCCAGCCTCCAAGTGGTCCCGACCACCGGAAGTCACGCCCTCGACCCACCCTCCACCCTCGGCGTCATCTTGCCATATTCAACAGAGAAGAGGCCAGGCATTCTGGTGAGCAACGCGGCCGGAGAAATGCTCTGGACCCGAATCAGGGTCAGCCACGCCGGAGATTCAGACGGAGGAGGAGCAGCCACAACACCTTCTCTAGATGGAGCCCTGGCGACACTGAGCAGCAACTAACACGGCTCCAGGATGCGGCCACGCGACCTTTTTTAAAAATTGAAAACATACAATCTTTTATTCATTTTATTTTTGCTTTTTGGGTCACACCCAGTGATGCTCAGGGGTTACTCCTGGCTTTGCACTCAGGAATTACTCCTGGCGGTGCTTGGGGGACCATATGGAATGCCAGGGATCGAACCCGGGTCGGCCGCGTGCAAGGCAAACGCCCTAACCGCTGTGCAATCGCTCCGGCCCCGAAAACATACAATCTTTTAATGGAAAACTAATTATCAAATGCTTCCTTAGTAGGGCTATCATTTGGGGGGAAAAACTTCCACAACTATAGTGAGTTTTGTATTTAAATATGGAACGTAATCAAGGTAAAGAGAAAATGAAGTGAAATTCATCAGTTATACAGTTGGGGGTGGGGGGCGGGGGATGGGGGTATACTGGGGATTTTGGTGGTGGAATATGGACACTGGTGAAGAGATGGTGTTTGAATATTGTATAACTGAGACATAAACCTAAGAACTTTGTAACTTTCCACATGGTGATAAAATAAAAATTAAGATTAAAAAAATAATGAATGAAAAAAAGGCTGCACTGTGAAGGTCACTGCCTGGAGGAGAAGTTAGGACTGATGAAGTGATAAGAGGAGGCCAGCAACAGCAAGAAGACATCAGAAGACAGAGTGCCAGAGAGGATTACCCACTTAATTATCCCGAATACAAATGACCCAGATACACTGCAAGTCTTATTGTTTTCTATGACCTAACAGTGATCAGAACCCATTCCCCAAAACTTTATTAATAATACATATCTCCCACAAATTACTTTAACATAATCTGCTACTATATACTACTAAGCCTACTTTAAAATCAAGATTAAAGCCAGAAATACTGCCTTATATTTATATGCCACACACGTGTGCCTAATGTTCACATGGAATTTTATAACTTCACTGTATCACTGTCATCCTGTTTTTCATCCATTTGCTCGAGGGGCACCAGTAACGTCTCCATTCTTCCCTGTCACATGCCAGTATAGGCTGATGGTATCTTGGGGGCTCTTTCAGAGTCAGGAGAATGAGGACCGTCATTGTTACTATTTTTGGCACGTCAAGTACACCACGGGTAGCTTGCCAGGCTCTCACTTTATAAATTACAAAATAATTTCACAGCTATGACTCTGCTTGATCCGAATCACATCCCTGCAAAATTTGTTGGGGATAACCCTATTCTCCAGGTCGCACAACACCCATGCACACAAAAGGACTCATAGAACCCCAGAACTAAAATTTTAAGAAAAGGGGGAAAGAAGGGAAACATACAGCTTCTCTCCAGTAATGTTCCTATGACTACACAGGCATGAGAAATAATACGCTTTTCACATTTCTCACATTCAATTTCTGTCTACTATAAAATGACTTTTGCTGATGAAGGCTGTCTCACAGTCCTTACATTAATATGATTTACCTCAAGTGTGAATTCTCCCATGAGTATACATAAGTACTAAGGCTATACTAGTACTGTATTATGCCTTATGTATGTCAGGCCTTCCCAGACTCCTGACATACATAAGGCTTCTCTGCACTGTGAGTATCCATATGTGATTCAAGGGCAGATGATCAAATGAAGGCCTAAGGTTTCACGACAGTGTGCATTCTGTTATGTCTAGTCAGCTCTGAGTATTTGAGAAAGGTCTACCCACACTGCTGACATACAAAAGGCTTCTCTCCCAAATGAGTTCTCCTATGTACAGTGTGCACTGAGGATCAGCTAAATGCCTTCCCAAATTCCTGACACTAATAACGCATCTCTCCAGTATGACTTCTCATATGCTGAGCAAAGACTGACTGCTGAGTGAAGGCCCTTCCTCAAACTTTACAATTATGAGGCTTCTCTGCAGTGTGAATTCTCCTATGTACTGTAAGATAGGAGGACATGCTAAAGGCCTTCCCATACTCCTGACATACAAAAGGCTGGGATTTCTACTATGTACAGTAAGATACGTGGATCTGCTAAAGGTCTTCCCACATTCCTGACATACAAAAGGCTTCTCTCCAGTATAAGCATTCATATGGCTATTAAGGGCTGATTAATCAGTGAAGGCCTTTCCACACACCTTACATTTATAAGGTTTCTCGCCCATGTGAATTCTTCTATGTACAGTAAACACTGAGGATCTGCTAAAGTTCTTCCCCCACTCCTGACATATATAATGCTTCTCTCCAGTATGAGTATTCATGTGCCCTTTAAGGGCTCCCAGTCAACTAAAGGACTTTTCACATGTCTTACAGAATAACTGACTCTCTCCAGTGTGATTATCCTTGTGCACCGAAAGGCTTGATTGATAAGCAAAGACCTTTCCACAGTCCTGACCTGAATATGGTTTCTCTCCAGAATGACTCTTTCTGTGATGAAAAAGATCAAAGGAGCAAGTTTAGGCCTTCCCACAGTCCTGACACGAGTAATTTTTCATTCCTGGATGAATTTCCCTGAGGACACTAAGTTGAAAGACAAGGTAATGGCCTCTCCACATTACTCATATGCATGAGGTTTCTCTGCAGTGTGAACTCTCTGATGTATAATACATTTTGAGGGGGAAGCAAAGCTTTCTCACAGTCCATATACATATAGTTTCTCTCCGGTTTGGAATCTTTGCACTAATATACTTCGATGATACCTGTATCAAAGTTTGTTCTCCCTGGTAACAATCCTGGGGATTCTGTCTACTGTGAGTTTCTAAGAGAACATTATTCTTGGATGGGGTCAGTTCATGGTGACTTTCTTTATGCGAATGTCGGCATATGGGACTCACTATAAACGGTGCTCCTCTTCCACAATCCTGGCGCTGCTCCCAATGAGGGGTTTGTGTATAAAAATAAAAAGAAAGGGTGCGGGCAAGGGAAGGGACGCCTCGCCGCACCGCCTCGCCGCACCGAGCCAGGCACAGGGCCTAGGGCAGCAGCTGTCTCTCCTGCCACCCGAGTTCGGTAGCCTCCGGCCACTTCCCCACCCCGGGGGAGGTTGATGGCGATAATGTAGCAGGTGAAGGAAGGAAAGGAGCCATGATGGTTGGTCTCACTTGCAGTTTATTCCCATCTTCCCTCTATACACTCTCCGTCCTCTATACACTTTCCACCCCCCCATACAATTTCCGCCCCCTTCACCTTCTCTCTGGACCCCTTTTATTGATCATGGCCCTTCCAAAGGGCACAATACATTGCCGTCACCAAAGGCACCAAAAGATCTTACAGGAAGAACATTCAGGCTACATAATTCTCTTGTATCTGCAGGCCGTTAATCTAGGCCCCCAGAAAGAAGATAAAAAACCAAAACAGAAGCCTTCATTGGGCTGAAAGCACTTGGATTTACATCCCAAAACCCGGGCTGGGCTGCAGCAAGAAATCTACATGTCAATTACAAACTAGCCAGCACCTGAAATTTACATCCCAAAGACTAGGCTGGGCCAGAGCCTGGAATCTACAATGTCAAGTCAAGCCTGGCTAGCACCTAAGTACTTCGGGTCAAAGATCAGCTAGGTTTCTGTGACAAAAGGTTTCTGTGACAAAACTCCAGAAGGCAGCTGGAAACGGAGAAATATTCCAACAGTTTGTGTCCAGAAACTGAGGAAAACAGACTGTGAGGAGCTTTTCCCAGGGGAAAGCTTCTTCACAGTAAAGTCGCTCTCTCCACTCTGATCACCCTCAGAAGACATTACGCCTATCTTGGCATCCCCATGGGGCAAAGGGTGGGATTCCTGACTCTGAGACACTGGAACAGAGTGCAAGATCAGAGACATTCCACTGGGGCTGGCTGCTTCCCTGTACAATGCAGAGGAGGATTCCAATGACTGCTCCATTCCTTCATAGTCTCCCTGTCAAAAGAAACTGAGGCCAACATTTCCCCCACAAGACATGAAATTTCTTTTTTTTTTTAGTGGTTGCTTTTTATTTTATTTTTTTTTAAATTTAAATTTTATTGAATCACCATGTGGAGGGTTACAAAGTTCTCAGGATTATGTCAGTTATACAGTACTCAAACACCCTTCCCTTCACCCGTGCCCATATTCCATCACCAACCACCCCATTATACCTCCCGCCCCCTCCCACCCCCCCAGTCCCCGCCCTTGTAAGTGATAAGTTTCACTTCGTTTACGCTTTATCTTGGTTACAGTCCATGTTTCAACACATAATTCACTATTGTTGCTAGGGTTTCCCCCCAAAAAAGAGAAGACAGTCCCACTGTCAAGGAGGCATTTGATGGCTCTCCATTGCTGAGAATGTAGAGATATTAAGTCCCGCTGTTTGTTACATAACTTTTCTATTTTTTTCCCCCCTCGTCCCGCGCCACCGAGATCACGCCTGTTTAGTAATCACCACGCTGCCTGTCAAAGGGAAAACAAACCAAAAGAGATGGTTATTTCTCGTCATCAGCCGGCGTGGGGCTCTAGCTTAGTTGATAGTCTGGTATAATGTCTGCAAGCAGTTTCTGGAACCAAAAGTAATACGCTGGTATCGGCCCCGGCTCAAGATTCCACCAGCGTCCCGCTGTTCCAAGTACATAATAATTTATTCCCTTGCATCCGGTTCCCACGCCACCAGGTCCGTGTCAGCTTAATGGACATCATACTATGGTTAACGCCACGCCGCGTTTTTTCCCGAGAAAGAAGGATATTTCTTCTCAGCCGGCGTGGGGATATGGCTTTGTTCAGTCTATAGAGATGGCTACCACTTTGGTGGCCTTCAATATTTCAGCAAAAGACTTACTATTCTTGTTAGGATTTCCCACCAAAGTCCGACCCGTTAAAGTCCAGGGAAAATTCTGCCTAAAATTCTATCGCTACAATCTTTTACCCTTTAACAAAAAACTTAGTACTATTGTTTGGAGTTTCCCCCCACGTTAAGCTCTGCCAAAAAGGAACATTTACACGTTGCTGACAATCAAGAGATATTAGGTCGCGCGGCTGTGATAGCAGCCGCGCGGTTTTGGATTTCTATATGAAGTCCAAGGAAAATTCTTTTGGTAATTGCATTGCTCGCTGGCAGCGCCTGGGCCAGAAGCTCCCAGCACACAGTTTGGAGGCATTTTGGGGGCACCGCTCGTGTCCAAAGTGGTTCAGTTGCATCCGGGGTCGATCTCGCGAGGGGCCGCAAAGGAGCGTCCCCACATGGCTCTCTGCTTAAATGTCGGCCGGCACAGGGCGGATCCGGGAGTCCCGCCCATCGGCTATCCCGGGCTTCCTGTAGAGTCTAAAAACCGGCTATAGCCTCGCTGCATTCAAACAGAAAGAGTTGAGAGAGAAAAGACCATACCCTGCCGGCAGCGCCTGGGCCAGAAGCTCCCAGCACACAGTTTGGAGGCATTTTGGGGGCGCCGCTCGTGTCCAAAGTGGTTCAGTTGCCTCCGGGGTCGATCTCGCGCGGGGCCGCAAAGGCGACATGAAATTTCTAACAGGTGGATAGATATTCTATAGGATGACCCAATGTTTCCACATAGTGGCTGAACTTAATTGAAGGCTGCATAATCATTAATTTGTTTAAATTTTTTCAACTCAATAAAAATATATATAACATGGACATAAGACTGTCTGCAGAATAACAAAGAAGTAGTTTCCAACAAAACAAAATACACCGGAGTCTGGGTTTGTTTGTAGCACAGTGTGGAGCACATTATCCATGTGTTAAGGGAAGACTGCAACCCTACACAGCAAGATGGACCATGGGGACCACTGAAAACATTTCATTAAAAAAGAATCCTCTCCAGGATCAATGAGGTTTTTTGTAATTTTTTGGTTTGTAGTTTGTATATATTTTGAGATGGACCACATCAAGATGTGCCAGGGATCACTGATGGTGGGTCCCAGGGAACAGTGCTGGGAATGGAGGCCAGGTTTCCATCCTGTGTAAGGTAAGTCCGCCCCATTACTCTATCACTTGTGTCAACAAACCAGTTCTTTTAAACAATTAACTCTCGTGCCTACTTTCAATGCAGTGAAAAATCACAGTATTTCTTCAAAATTAAAGGTAGTAGGAATTGGGGTAAGAATGCTAGAACAGTGAGAAGGCATTTCCACTGCATGTGGTGGAACCAGCTTGAACTCTGGTATCCCAGATGGTGCCCTAAGCATTTCCCAGAGTTATTCCTGAGTGCTGAGCCTGAAATAACTAATCAGGATCACCGTGAATGAATGAAAAAGCAAGAAATATGAATAATAATAATAATGATGATAACATCAGCAACAATAATAATATCCTTAGATTTTAAAAGGACTGATTTTAGAACACAGTAAGACTACGGACCCTCTACTCACATCATTAGGCTACAAAGTTCCACCCTGCAGTGGTCAGACCTCCACGTACAAGTCACATTCTTGTTCCAAGGAACTATCCTGCCAACATAATATTTATATTCAACATGCGAATCTTACCAATTCACTCGTTTTTGAATTTCCAAATCAAATTGTTGATTTGATTTGAATTTCCAAATCAAATTGTTGATTTGATTGAATTTCCAAATCAAATTGTTGCATTAAAAACCCCTGAAGTTGCGATTTCCTTTCTAAAATCAAATATAAAAAATTATGGAAGAGTTAGTAATGTTGGGGCTGGAGTGATAGCACTGTGGTTAGGGCATTTGCCTTGCACAAGACCGACCCAGGTTCGATTCTCAGAATCCCATATAGTTACCCAAGCACTTCCAGCGGGAATTCATGAGGGAATGATCCAAAAGTAACCCCTGAGCATTGCTTGGTGTTACCCAACAAGAATTTAAAAAAAAGAATCAGTAATGGAAAGTATTCAAATGTCATCCATTGTGGGGAATGCTGGGAGCAGCTTGCGAATCCATGAAAGAGCATTCTGGGTTTTATTTATTAACCAGACCTGGTGATACCTGGGAACATGTGTTGTCATTGGTTTCAACCCATGTCTACCATGTGCAAGGCAACTACCCTTCCTGCTGTATCTGCTCTCTGTCTCAAATCAGAATTTTTTTCATAGGCTCATGCTTTAACTATGTAAACAGAAAAGCAAAAGACACTTCTTTTTTACCTCTTATTGTTTTTTACTTTTTGGGTCACACTTGGCGATTCGCAGGAGCTACTCCAGGCTCTGCACTTAGAATCTGCTCCTGGCGGTGCTCCGGGGATCATATGGGATGCTGGGAATTGAAACCAGGTTGACCGCATGCAAGGCAAGCACCCTACCTGCTGTATTATCATTCCAGCCCCACAAAAGATATTTCTTAGTGGAATAGATAGAATAGGAGTGAGGGTACTTCCCTCACATGAAGCTGACAGGGTTTGATCCCTGAGAACCATCAAAAGTAACCTCTGAAAACACTAAAAATTCCGAGGCCCAAAGCCAAAAATAAATTTAATATACTGACAAAACATGCTAATGATTTGAGGGCAAAAATATGCATGAAAGAAAGTGTAGACTGGTAACCAGATTTCCCTGAAAGGGCACACCATCAGTGCAGGCTGTACAACAGACCTGTGAAGCACAAACAGGGGGCCAATGGCTGTGAATCCCATTAATATTCTACATACCTGACAGATAAGGAAAAATGAGAACAAAGCCAAGAAACGAAAGAACAGGATAATTATATGAAAAGCAGTTTGTGATATTAAGGGCATCATGAGTGTGGCACAGACACCTGTATCCAGGAGCCCGAGGCCTCCAGGGTCAGCAGCATATCTCACACGAACTCAGATATTCACATACTTCCCAGGGCCCGAGCCACAGTGGGTTCTCACACACTCACCTGCACACATGCCTCTTCTTCCATGGCCTCATGGATCCTCCTTCAAGCCAGGAGATCACCACAGGCTTCACCCCAAGAACTCCTGTCCCCATAGAGAAATGATATTGGTGACAAGCCAACCCCATGTGTCACAAACAAAATCAAGCTAATTCCTAAAAGAGCTTGAACAGAAGCTCCACTTCTGATATGCCCCAAATTGGTAGTTATCAGTCACAGAAGTCCCAAGTTTTAATTTCAGTCTGAAATTGAGTTATGTTGAAGCCCCCCAAAAAGCACAGGAAGTGACTCCAAGCACTGAAATACAACAGCAACTGATGGTGTGTGTCCCTAAAAACAAAATGAACTCATGCTCAGAGCGACAGTCCAGCAGGGTGGGCACCTGATGACACACCGAGAGAGGTTTGATCCGTAGCAACCATATGGGCCAAGAGCACTGCCACGAGAAATTCCAGAATACACAGCCAGTGTGAACCCTGAGCACTGCTGGGTGTAGGCCCCTAACACAATCAAAACTGAAAAATAATAATACCAAATGAAGTTGCAGGCCAGGTACAATAGAGCACCTGCCATATAGTTGACGACCGGTTTAATCCACAAACCCCCATGGGCCACTGTGGTCATACAAGAAGTAGATTGATTTAGCAATGGAAGGTACTATTCACAGGAAGCTTATCAATAGTACAGTACGTGGGGGGCCCTCCCATGCTCTTGACTGACCTGGGTAGATCTCCTGAATCCCAGTAGTTAGCCTGACGATTGCCAAGTGTGGCCAAATAACAAAAACAGAAAAAGAGAAATGAACATGTGAAAGTTATTAGCATTGCTGTCAAAAATCCCGGCCCATCAGAACCACTGTCCCTGGGGAACGCAAGTTCAGCCCTGCTCCCAGGCTGCTCTCACTGAAGGCCCGAAAGTGCTGGTAGGTCTCCAGTGGACCTGAGCACAAACACTGTGGGATAACAACAAATACAATAGAAAACAAAGTGGCAGATGGAGTTACACTACAGCGGGTCCAGGGACAGTGGGCAGGACTGTCAATCCCCAGTGTCCCATCTGGTCTGGCAACACTGCCACCTGCAACACTGAGTGCAGAGCAAGAAGTAACCCAGGAGAATCACTCTTTGTGACCCTCTCATCACCTCACAAAACAAAAGGGAATGCCCTGACACAGAGGTGGGGTGGGCTGGTGGGTTATGAAGTAGGGGGATGGGAGGGATACTGGGATCATCAATGTTGGAGAACGGGTACTGGTGGAGGGATGGGTACTCGAGCATTGTATGACTGGAACACAAGCACGAAAATATGTAAATCTGTTAACTGTACCCTCATTGTGATTCACTAATTAAAATAATAATTTTTTGTAAAAAATATGTTGCATACATCAAAGTACAGTTACTCTGCAAAGACAAGTACTATAAGTGAAACAGATATAAAGCACACAATCATTCCTGTCCTTAAATATAATGATCACTAAATGTTGCTGAAAACAAAAAAAAACAAATGAAACTGAAGACTGTTTTGAATCCACGCCACCCGGTAGGGTCCGTGAAATCCGGTAGGAATAATTGAGCACTGAGTTAGAAGTACTCACTGAGCACAGCTGGTTGTAGCTAAATCCAAATACAAGGAAACCAACAGACAAGGACAAAGTACCTTGAAATAGCAGAGAGTCGGAGAACTCAGGCCAGGAATTAGATCCCAGGACTCCTTCCTAAAACTCAAGAGACAGAGACCCTAGAAACCAGTATGTACCTGTTACTGCATCATGTCACCACATCGTTCTCCTCCCACCTGGGGACAGTGTGTCAGATGGCGCATCACCATGGACTGTAGCTTCTGTAATTCCCAAGGATCAGCAGGTGGCTCTGCAGGTGGCTCTGCAGAATCACCTGGAAGAGAAGTCAAACCCATGAGCTCCAGAATGGAGCACAACTCATGGCCCTGACCGGAAGTCCCCACACTGGATCCAGAAAGGCCCTGACCAGCATCACCCTCAGGCACAGCTCACAAACCCACCCAGAAAGACATTTCCAGATGTCCCTTCATCTGCAGGGGACACAGAAGTGCATTGCAATCCACGATGCCCTTTGCTCTCAGGGAAGGTAAAGCAAGCAGCTGACCTGCTGTCCTGTTCTTAGGGCTCTGGTGTCTACCCTAACTGAAAATTCTATAATTTCTGAACAAACATATCTAGCTGAATAGGTAAGAATCAGGTCCCAGAGTCAGATCAATAAAACACAGGGGAAGGTGGGCACTGGCCTTGCACAAAACTACTCGGGTTTGACCTCCCTCATCCCTACAGTTCAGAAAGCCTACCAGGAGTGATTCCTGAGTGCAGAGTCAGAAGGAAGCCCAGACTCTGTTGTGATCCCAAAGCAAAAACACACACTCAAGAAATGTGATTTGTCTACTAAGTAGGAAAAAGTACATTTACTAACACAACTTCCTGAAATTTAACCAGAGTAAAAATATTTTTATGATGGCCTCAGTCGTAGCACAGAACACAGGGTGCCTGCCTGGCATGCACTTCAATCAAATTTCAATCTCCATCAGATGGAAAGTGTCCCCACGTCTTGCAGGGGTGATCAATGACCAGAGCCAGAAGTAACCCATTAGCATCACAGGCATGACCAACTGAAAATAAACTAATTATACAGTGGCAGTCTGCTTTCAAGGCCAGGGCCTGCACTCCTGGCTTATCTCTTACCCCAGAATTCAAATTCCATATAAATCCTGTGATCCTTCTGATAAGAACAGACTGGCATGCCGTGGGAGGCTAGGACAAGGCCCAACTGGTACAGTTCATGGCAGGGCTGCAGGCACCTGGCAGCTTCTGGTGTGACCCTGAGCTGAAAACAGGCTGTGATTTCCAAGGTTTCCATCCGTTCTACTCAACTTTACATCCTGCATCCCTGAGTACTGTTGGATTTGAGATTGCCACTCCCCTCCCCTCTGACAAAGGCACAGAGAAAGTCATCTGCCAACAGCAATGTGTGAAATCCAGCAATAAATCTCAAGGCTCAATTCTTTGGTTTGTTTATTTTGGGGCCACACCCTGGGATGCTCAGAACTCACAGGTCAAATTTTTACAGATTATGTCTTTCAGTTATGTGAACCTGTGTAAGAAAAGTAGGCGAAACATACATTTGGCCCAAAAGAAATCTAAATGATGAAAGTCTATAAGTTTGCTCAGAGACTCCAACCCCTTCATTTCCTTTTGACAGCCTCTTGGTGGATGTTTTCCAGCATGTTCACATCTAAGAACTTCCAATGAAGGTATGAACAGAGGGACAGGAGAGAGCACACCAGGCTGGAGCACATGCTGGTCACATCGAAGCTCGGGGACCTTCACCGGTACCCAATGGCACTGCAATGTGAGCGGAGCAGGGCACAGCCCTCAAGCACTGCCAGATGTGCTGACAAATGCCAGCCCATCTGCTCCCCAAGCAATGAGATGGACTCAGGGAAAGGAGTTCAAGGGCTGAGCACCTGCTTTAATGGTGGGGGACATGGCATGGCTCCCCTACTTCCAGAGACACATGGACAGAGGGCAGAGTCCCTGATCAACTCCAAGTTTGTAGCAAAAATGGGGAAACAAAAAGATGAGGTAGGAGAGAAGCCCACAACAGCCAAAAGAAGTTTGGGAGACACCCAGCAGTGCTCAGGGAACCCTATGGAGTACTGGGGAACAAACCTCTCAGCCACATGAAAGGCAAGTGCCCTATCTGCTCTCCGATTGCTAGGCTTTTCTTTCTTTTTTTTTGCTTCTTGGGTCACACCTGGTGATGCATAGGGGTTATACCTGGCTTCGCAGTCAGAAATTACTCCTGACGATGCTCAGGGGGCCATGTGGGATGCTGGGAATCAAACCTGGATCAGCCACGTGCAAGGCAAACGTCCTACCCGCTGTGCTTTCGCTCCAGCCCCATTGGCTTTTCTTTCTTTGTGGTCATTTGGGCCACATCTCTCGATGCTCAGACACTCCTATGGGGTATGGGAGGATTGAACCCATGTCCGTCCTGAGCAAGACCAACTCTGTCCTGGCTATACTAAGGCTCCCGCCCCCTAGAGAGAGACATTTAAAACCTAGTGCAACAGGTCCCTGCAAAGACCATTTCTGCAAGTACTCACCAGAACAGAAGGGGGAGCCTCTGGTTCGGGAGAAATTGACAATGAGGGAATACACTGAAAATTGACAGGTGAAGTAGAAAATATTTTTCTGGGGGAAAAAAAATCAGAGAATTAGCAGAGATAGAAAATGGATACAATTCTTTTCATTCAAGAAGTTGAGCCTGGGTTAATATGCAAGAGCACATAGGTTTCCCAACCCCAGCACTGCCAGGAGTCACGTCTGAGCAAAGAGCCAAGAATGAGCCCTGAGCAATTGCCAGCTGTGGACCAAAAACTACAATTAATAATTAGAGAAATATAGTGGGTGGGGTTCTTATCTTGCACATGTCTACCCAGGTTTGATTGCCGGAATCCCATGTTTCCCTGAGCACCACCAGGAGTGATCCCTGAGTGCAGAGGTAGGAATAACCCCTGAAAATTGCCATGTGTTCGCTCACCCTAAAAAAAAAACACTAAAATTATATAAAATAAAGAAATAAAGTTTTGGTGACCAATGGTCATCCTGGATTGAATTATGGTACATCTTGGGGCACATCCTGGAAGTGACCAGCCTATTACCTACTACATTTGGTTGCATGAAGCCCTCTGCTCCAACACAATCCGGATGCTACACCCGCTTCCGCCAGGGTCTCTTTACAGCTCTGCATATCCCAGGATCCCAAAAACCTACCGCAGGCGCAGGGAACCTGGGAAAATCAAACGGTCAGCCACACACTCCCGAGTGCCCGGCCAGTGCAGAGGGCAGTGGAGTGGGAGAGCATCTGCCGTGCACGAGGTTGACAGGGCTGATCCTGACATTCACAGGACCCTGAGTCCCGCCAGGAGAGTCCCCAAGTGCAGAGCCAGGAGGGACCCTGAACGCTGCAGGATGTCAATCAAAAATAATGAAACAAAACATTGCTTTTTAATTAAAATATATGAGAATCGCCTTTCTCCCCTTTCCAGGGAAACTGACCCTTTGGCCCTGACTCCCTAATAATCCCAATGACGGAAGTGGCCCGCAAAGGACCGTCCCGGGAATATTCCCGATTGACCCCCAGCCCCAGCCCGTGACCCCCGGGGGCTCCGAGTGTCCCTGCAAGAACCAATGGGGAGGCAGCCGCGCATGCCCCGCCAACCTGCAGGGAAACTGAGGAAATTGAGTCTCCCTCTTGTCTCTCTCTGTGACTGGGGCCTGATCGACAGGGCAGCGGGGAGGCCGGAGGCTCGTCCCCACACGCCATGGGGTCCCCAGACCCCCGTAGGATCCCGAGCACTGAGCCCGGAGTCGCCCTGAGCCCCGCCGGGCGTGGCCAGGCCTCCCCCGGATTCGCGGCCCTCAGGCAGCTCTGAGGTAAGTTCCTTCAGAAACCCCCTCGTCTCCCTGAAGACAGGAACGAACGAGACGAACCTTGGCTGGACGCTGGGGCCGCCCGGGAGGGGCTGCCACCACCGGCCACGGAGCGAACACGCCAGGACTCACTGACCACCCTGGGCACCCACTTCCACTCAGGTCCCACTCCTCGCGCTCTGACAATGGCGGCCGACCGGAAATGCCGCCCACCTCAGACAGGGACTCTGTGAAGTCACCCACCCTTCCGGCCAGAGTCTTCTAACGATTCCTGACCCGGTACTTTCAGGTTAGGTAAGTTAATTTTTCTTCCCGTTTCTCGTCTTGTATCAGGTCAGCAGAGAATCTGGGGGATTGCCAGGCACCGGATAGATGGAGTGAACACATGCCCTATGGTGCCAAAGATTTTATGTTTTCATGAAAGGAATAAAATTCACAAATATTTCCTCGCAAATACCCACCAGAATAGTGCCCCAACCATGACCCCCAATCAACACAACCAAAAAATAATGCTTAGAAATCACTGGGCGTTAATATCCAGATATCATATTTTGTGTTAATTTATCCAGGGTCATGTTTTGTGTTAACTAATTGGAAGGTGGCACGTTCTATAGTGCTGAGGACTTACACGTGACTGCTCAGGGTCACTCCACACTGGGCTGGGGGAACCCTCTTTTGTCCTAACCATAGAATGTAGGGAAGCTACTTCCCAGCTCGACTGCCCTAACCCTGATTTTTCATTTCAATTAGCTGAACTTCCAATTGCTGGAGTAGCTCCAACTGTTCATGTATTGTTACAGGAGTGAGCTAGAAACTAAGTGAATCACAAAAATAGTTAAACTAATTTTGTGGGTGACTCAGAATGAGGCTCAGGAATTAGTGAATGGGAAAGTATTATACATATAATCAATATTCCTGTATATGTGTTTGTGTATGGTATTAGCCGTTGGTGTTCTCAAGTTACTCCTAGCTCTGTGCTCAGCAACTCTTCAAATAGTGCTCAATTTCGACAATGCACTAAATTCAACTGGGATCTAAAATGGATCAGCTGCATGAACAGAAAGTCCCTTCACTGCTCTGTAACTGAGCAGTCATTTTGTAGTTTAGTAGTGGATGAATTATGCAGCAAAATCTAAAATTCTTCAAAATTTGAACCAGAAGTCGAGAAGAAATGTACAGTGGGTGTGCAGGAGAAAGCCTTTTTTATGACTTATTGACCTATTGTTCAGCTATGATTTGATGTTTCTTATAGTAAAAGATGAAATTTAATTAGTTTAGAACTTTACATTTTATTTAGTGGAGTTATATGATAACTATATTAGTATACTGAAATTCTTGTAGGGCGCCTACCAGTCACGGAGTAAAATAGGAAGAATGGCTTAAGGCCCACAACAGTGAGGTGGTAAATGATCAATAGTTGATTGTTTTTTGTGTGTAATCACCTTTTCTCTCTTCTATATCAATGCTTGCTTCACTATGCTTACATAGATTACTGGGTTCCAGGACATGGGCTCAGTGAGTTAAACTAATTTTGTGGGTGCTTATGAAAATGACAGGTGTGCCAGGATGAGGTTTTTCTTAACCAATAGCCTGTGCTTCTGCTGTGAAGCTGCGGCTCTTCCCTAGCAGGACAGCCCACCAGCTGGTGTGAATACACTCCTCCAAATTTTATTTCTTGATATCTCCATGTCTCCTTCAATCTGACCCCAAAAATGCTGGGGCTCATTAGGGATTTGATGGTGGATGCCAGCACAACAGGTCTCTGGCTGTGGACAGCTGCAGAGTTTGTTCAAAGGACCACTTTGCCTTTGCTTTGTTCAAACCTATTCCCAGTTGCCCAGAGCATTGGCAAAATCGATGCCCAGAAACTTCTAGATTGGCTATCAGGAGTCCTCTCTGGTTTCTCACCAGAGAGTTGGCTAATGATCTTCTCTGTAGGTGTATAAGTCACTCTCTGAGTCTGGGACTGTGTGGAAAGGTGAACGCAGAGCCACAGCCCTGAGCAGGCCTGGTCGGGACATTTTGAGACGGACCACAGGGGCAATTTCAATCATTTCAGGACAAGCACATTACTCTCAGGTTTTTGTTCTTGTCAGTGAGGTTTTTGTTCTTTTCATTTTCTTTTTGTATTAATTTTGTGCTTCTTGGGTCACACCCGGTGAGGCACAGGGGTTACTCTTGGCTCTGCACTCAAGAAATACTGCTGGCAGTGCTCGGAAGACCATATGGAGGCTGCACATCGAACTTGGGTCAGATGCGTGCAAGATAAACGCCCTACCCACTGCACTATTGTTCCAGCCTTGTATTAATTTTGTGAGGGGGCATACCAAGCAGTGCTCAGGGATTAGTCCTAATGGGGCGCTGGTGGCCATGTGGGGTGTTGGGGATGGAGCCCAGGTGCCCACATCATGCAAAGCAAGTGCCCTTCCCACTGCACTATCGCTAGGGCCCACAGCCAATCCTTTGAAACAATTAACATTTGCACTAACTTTCCATACATGGCAAATTCACATTATTCCATTAGTATGAAAAATAATACAATTTTTTTAGGTTTTAATTTCACTAATTTCAGTATCCAGTGGGACTAAGGCCCTGCACTCCCAGTATTAGGCTCTGGATTTCCTCCTGAGCTGTCAGACTATTTGTTGGAGATGGAGCCTGGACCCCTACCTCTCAAGTCACATGCTTGCTCCACTGATCTATCCCGCCATCATAAAAATGTCTATTCAACGTGGAAACCTTGCCAGCTCACTCGGATTTGGTGACCTCATTTACGAATCAAATTGCAACAACACCAAATCCTCATGCTGTGTTTTGAGTTTTGAAATAAATTGCAGCAATCAAGGTAAAAATTAGCTGAGTGTCCCCTGGCTGGATAGGCCAAGCAGGTTGGAGGGCATCTCTGTGGTTCTCACAGTCCTAACGGGTCCACAGTGTTGGATATCATTGGTTTTTCCTTTCCCCCTTGCCACTAGGAGCTTAGGTTTATCAGTCACACCCATCAAAGTGCTCCCGAGTCACTCCCATTCTTTTGTTTATCTGTAACCAATTCTACCAGTTTATCTGCTCTTCCCTTAATCAAACTCTGTTAATTGGTAAGGTCAGAACTTCCTAGGACACTGAATATTATAACATTGCCTTTCTCTCCTCTTTATGCCTTTTGAATAATTTACTTTAAAGCTATGTCTTTTTTGTATAGACACAAGAAGACAATATTATGTTTTTATAACTTAAGACTTAATTGGCCTCGATATTCCCTCCTGGGCATCTGCTTTCTCCACTTAAGCCTCAGTTGCCCTCAGTTCCTAGCACCCCAAAGGAGGGTCCCCGACGTGGGACGGGAAGGATCCAGGGCAAGCGGTGAGTTATGTGCTACCCTGGCATCGAGATGGGCCTGGCCAAAGTGCCTAATTCTTAACTATAAGTTAAGAGCTTGATCATAGACAAATGCTGTCATGATCCAATAGTAATTATGAGACTGGGACCCTGCCAGGGATGGGAAAGACTGATCTGGCCTGAGCACTGTAGTCTGAGATTGAGATGGCCCCAGGAGAGCAATTCTATAAGCTTTAATGCATCTCTTATTGTGTCCATACAAAATGATTAATATTATGAATTCTTATATGTTTGCTGGCTGAGGAGAAGAGAAACACATTCATGGGACTCTGCCCTTGGGTGGGTCTTCCTGCTGAAAGAGAGATTCTGTCCTAGTGAAGGCATTCCCCTAAGAGATAGAACTATACCCCCTATGGATTGTAACCACACCTTTAGATAAGCCCCAGGCTGCTGGGGGACGGGGAGATTTAAGGTAGCTGTATGAGGGGGCAAGGGGAGAGTTCCAGAGGAGAGTGTATAGAGGGAAGATTGGAATAAACTGCAAGTGAGACCAACCATCTTGGCTCCGTTCCTTCCTTCGCCTGCCACATCTTCGCCATCAACCTCCCCGGGGTGGGGGAAGTGGCTGGAGGCTACCGAACTCGGGTGGCAGGAGAGACAGCTGCTGCCCTAGGCCCTGTGCCTGGCTCGGTGCGGTGAGGCATCCCTTTCCTCGCCCGCGCCTTTTATTTTTATTTTTACACACACAGCAAAGGGAAGATCCTTCGGGAGGATCACTGTGAGGAGCCTGACAATCCTCAAAGTAATTCTTGGACTTTTGTATTTGACTAGAACCGGTGACATTTGGGGGAGCATATAGGATACTGCAGATGAAACCCTGGTTGGTCATGGGTAAGACCAACACCCTCCCTGCTATACTGTTGCTCCTCCCAACTAGCTTTGTTATGGGCTCACTCCTTCACTTTTAAACACAAACACTGAAGAAAATCTCTTAGGAAGTCAGAGAGAGAACAACAGGTAGGCGTACAGGGTGATGGGGGCTGTTCCCTGAGCATCACCCAAAGAAGGCCTGAGCTCCACCAGGAAAAACCTACAGTAACACAAGTCCCCACAACAAAATAAAAGTAATTTTTTCAGGATGCTCAAAAACCATCCTGATGATCTGAGGGAAAACACAAGCATAGTGATAGAGTGGGCAGGGTGGGAGGTGGATCTGCTGCTCCTGAAAAGGGCACCCCAACATTGCAGGCTGTGCAGCCAGGCTAGTAACGGACAGAGGGGATGGGGTACCTAGGGTCCCGAACCTCAAAGATGCTTGACAGATGAAAAAGAATGGAACAAAGTGAGGAAAGCAAAGGGCAGGATCATTATGATTGACAGTTTGGGTGAAGGAAGTGTAGTGTGAGCATGGCACAGATGCCTGGATCCAGGAGCCAGAGGCCTCCAGGGTCAGCAGCACATTTCACACACGCACAGGGAATCCACACACAGCCCAGGGCTCAAGTCCAAGGAGCATCTTCAGAAAATTACTGTCAGATAATATTGGCTGCAGGGAGCTTAGGTTTACTGGGTTATACTCATCACAGTGCTCCTGAGACACGGCCATTCCTCCTTGTTTATCTTTAGCCTCTTCTCTCTGCTCTCTTCTCACCTAGTTAATCACCATTTTCCCCTAAGCAGTACCTGTGACTTGTAAAATCAAATTCCTCAGAAATATCTTATTTTGTATTTGTTAAGTGAAATATTGCTTTACTCCTTTTTTCTCTTCTTTACATAGTTTACTTCAGAGCAATGTCCTTTCTATAGAGACACAGGAAGATAGTCAATGCTACGTTTCTGGAACTTGCGAGTTAATTAACTCTGAAGAATATTCACTCCTGGGCAACTGTTTTCTTGTCTTAAGCTTCAGTAGCCTTAGTCCCTAGCACCTCAAAAGAAGGGTCCCGACGAGAAACTGGATGAACCTTGGGCAAGCTGTGAGCTACCCTGGCATCGAAACAGGCCAGGACAAAATCCATAATGCTTAACTATAAGAGCACAATCCTGTACAAATTCTGTCATGATCCAAAGAGTAACAACTTGATGAGGATCCTGCTGGGGTTAGGAAAGACTAAACTGGGATATATTGCAAGATGTCCCCAGAAGAACACCCGACAAGCTTAATGTATCTTTGTGTCCATACAAACTGATGAGAAAGATTATATAGAAGTAAGTAACTCTAAAATGGTTGTTGGACTAAGAAAAGGAGAAACACACCCCAAGGTGGTATTCTGCCCTTGAGAGTATCTCCTGGCTGCAGAAGATCGTTGTCTTAACTTAGAAGAATTCCCTGAGAAGGAAGGGTCTTCCTATGTTGATTGTGTGGCCTCACCTGGGTGTAGTTGCTACCAGGAATGCCTGCAGGGTGGACACAGACCTAGGCTGCAAGACAGTGTGGAGAGACTCTCATGGGAGGTAGGTGAAGACAGGAATGAGGGGCAGATGGGACTGGAATGGGGTGCTTAGTGAGACTGGAACATGCACGTGCGGAGAATGGGATAAACAGCAACTGATCACCAACCAGCCTGGCGGCCCTGTTCCCTCCATCATGCTTCTGTTGTTGGCGGCTACAGGCCAGAATGGGGAAAGCAGCCGATGACGACTGAAAGCATGTGGCAGGTGAGAGAGACCAAGCCACCGCCACTGCAGCTCACTTACGGTATACTTACCAACTTACAGCTGTGAACTTACACAACTCACCAGCACAGACTTCTTTCTTCCCTGGTCTCAGGGCTCCTCCTTCCAGTGAGATCACCGCAGGTTTCACCCAGGAATGCCCCAAGCCTCACAAATACATCTGCATGAGACTACATCCACATTCACTCCTGTTGTGAAGGAATATATTTGAAAAGTGAGCAGTGTGCTGTATAGGAAAATTATCCTAATATCCTGGGTGTATACTATACATCAGGATGTGAACTGTTTCTTGCAGTTGAAGCATCTGGAGTTAGTCTACATTTTAAAGATGAGTATTACTGCACGGAGACTGCCGGCACCATGCTACATCATATGCTCTTCATTATCAGCAACAGAAAACAAATGATCTCATGATTCCTTTTTGGAAAGTCTGATTGTTGGGGGAAAATTACAGATAATATTAGTAGGTTTTCTGTTGAAAACTGAATGTAATCAAAGTAAAGAGAAAGTAAAGTGAAAATCATCGGCCACACAAGAAGGGGGGGTGAGAGGGGGGCATACTGGGGTTCTTGGTAGTGGAACATGTGAATTGGTGAAGGCATAGCTGTCTGATCATTGTATGACTGAGACCTAATCCTGAAAGCTTTGTAACTGTTCTCATGGTGATTCAATAAAAAAATAAATAAATAAAAGTGAGTATTATACCTTGGGGGCCAAGGTGGTGACATAGGAGAGAAGGTGCTCACCTTCCACTTCACTGCCCAGGTTTGGTACCTGAGCACCCCAGCTGGGCTCCTGAACCTTGGGAGAAATGATCCCTGAGCTCAGAGCCAGGAGTCAGCCATGAACGCTGCAGGGTATAGTCCCCAAATACTGCAACGACGAAAGGTAATTTACAAAGAAAAGAAAACCAAAAATAAATTCATGTGCAAAGACAAATTCTAGCGTGAAATACTTAAAGAAGTGAACAGTGGGTCCTTAAATCCAGTTTTTGGGACTATTTTATGCTGCAGAAGCCCATGTTTTATCCTGAATACTTAGTCTTTGTTCTCTGCTCTCACATTTTCTCTCTGTGTGTTTGGTTTTTGTGTGTGTGTGCGTGTCTGTTTGGTTTTTGGGCAATAATCAACAGTGCTCAGGGATTATTCTAGCTCTGGGATGAGGTGTCAGTCCTGGTGGGGTTCTGGGACCATATAAGATGCCAGACATACATAGAAGATGGGTTGGCCCCTTGCAAGGCAAATGCCCTACGTGCTGTACTCTGGCCATTGTGAAATAAATTATTTCCAGCATACCAGGAGTGAGCCCTAGGCAAAGCTCCGATTCACACCTAATCCCTCCAAAAATCAATATCTTCCTTCAAATATCTTACTTTACCAGCACTACTCAAAACACTGTGGGTAGCTTGATAGGGGGGAGATGAAACAATGGGGTGCTTTGCTCCGTGATTTTAAGAAGCACCTATTCCTACATATTATTTTTTTTCTTTTTGGGTCACACCTGGCTATTCTCAGGGTTTCCTCCTGGCTCTTCACTCAGAAATTATTCCTGCAGTTGCTCAGGGGACCATATGGGAAGCCAGGGATTTAACCTGGGCTGTCCACATGCAAGAAAAACGCCCTACCCACTTGACTATCACTACAGCCCCTGAAGGAGATATTCTACTTTTTTTGCTTTTTTGGGTCATATCTGGCGATGCACAGGGGTAACTCCTGGTTCTGCACTCAGGAACCACTCTTGGCAGTGCTTAAGGGTCTATATGGGATGCTGGGAATGGAACCCAGGTCGGCAGCATGCAAGGCACACGCCCTATCCTCTGTGCTATCACTCCAGCCCCTGAAGGAGATATTCTTGACTGAGAAAAAGGAATAAGAAAAGAAAGTTGGAGGAAGAGACAGTAAAGCAGGTAGGAAGCTGCTTGCACACTGTCAACCCAGAACAATTCCTGGCATCCCTTGGGGTCCACAAAGTCGGCCCACAGAAATTCCTCAGCAGAGATCCAAGAGGAAGCCCTAAGCATTTTTAATGTGGTACAGAAATAAAAAAATATATAATAAAAATGAGTTTCACTTTGAAACCCCACCCACCTGCTGGGTGGGTGCACCTATCATAGCAACCAATGAAAGGACAGGGGATGACTAAGTCTCATGCTTTAGGGGTAGGGCCCTGCCCATCAGAGTTTGCAGGTTCTACCCTTGTGATGTCCAGGCCAAATACTCCAGGCCATGGACTATCATATCCTGTGTTGGAGGGTCAAGACCTCAATCCTGACAGGACCCACAAAAACGAGGATTACGTACTTCACAGGAAAAAAAACAACCTTTACCCGCAGTACTCACTCCAATATCCTTGGACACCTGATCAGGGAAAGATGAGAAGTGCAGGAGGCTTTGTAACTTGATGTGATAGAGCAGAAATTCCTGATGTAAAAAACACCAACATTGGAATCAGACAGACAGTAAAGTGGTAGGATGCTTGCCTTGCTCACCATGATCAATCCTTGGCATCCCTTATGGAGCCAGAATACCTCCAGGAATAATACCTGAGCCCAGAGCCAGAAATAAACCCTGAGCATCTAGAGGCATGGATGACCTCCTTACCACCCCCTAAAATACCACCAAAAATAGTCCAAAAATTATATTTTCACTTGCAAACCCAAACCATCTGTGATGACTGCACCCTCAGGATGGCCCTGGATATCATGGTAACTAAAAAATACAAAACTTACAGAAACACGGTCTCTTGTCATTGGAGAGTTGCTTCCCTGCCTCTCAAAATAAATCTGCCTTCTGTTTTTATTTTTTGGAGGCCACAGAGCTCATACAAAGTGGTTATTCCTGGCTCCGCACTCAGAATTCAGTCCTAGTGGTGCTTACGGGATGGAATCTGGGTTGCAACGTGGAAAGCAAAAGCTCTAAATGCTTTGATATAGGCCCCTAACCCCAAGGCCGCAGTCCCCTCGCTCAGTTCGGCTCCTACCTGCTGGGGCCATTTCGAACCTGGAGGCAATTGTTACTGCAAGGGGCCCCCAGGATCACACACTCACACCCATGAACCCTGTACCCAGGTACAGCCCCCACCATACTCCACAAAGCTCCACGCACTCCTAACACCTGTGCTTCTCAGAAACCACCTGGATATTGGTGAACAAGTACATAACAAGCACAAAAGCGACCCTCAAGCTGGCGCTGCCCTGCCGCTCGCAGTGCGGAGACAGGAAGGCAAGGGGCCTTCACTGGAGGCCTCGTGCCCTGCCACAAAATTGGCCTTCACGGACAGCTTTCCAAAAAGAGACAAAACTTTGTCCTTCATCCACGTGAACAATGACTGCTGGACTCCAAGTCCTGGATACCAGACACTCGAGGCACTGAGTTCACTCTCACTGCGTGCAGAGTCAGGAGTAAACCCAAGCACCCAAGCAAGAACAAGGACAGCAACCCCCCAAATTTATATGAGGCTAAAAACAAAGGGGAAGATGGCGAATAGCAGGCGATACAGCAGGTGGGGGAATGGTCCTGACCATGTCAATCCTCGTTCAACCCCCGACAACCCCATACTGCCTCCGACCAGCCAGGCATGATCCCTGAGTGCAGAGCCCAGGAACAAACCCTGAGTCCTGCTGGTTTGGCCCAAAACAAATTTTAAAGAACTATGAAACTGTCCAATAGAGGCAGGGCGACAATGCATAAGATTGGGGAACATGCTTCGCACACAGGAACCTCTGAATTGATACTGGGCACCACTTGGTCTCCCAAGATCAGTTGAAGTGACCCCAAGCACTGAGCAAAACAACAGCTGAGGGGTGAGCCTCTAAGAAATAAATTATCTTAGAGGCTGGAATGACAGCATAGCGTGAAGCGCAACACACAAGTCACTGGGGTCCCAATCCCAGCATTCCTTATTGTCCCTGAGCATTTCCAGGAGTAATTCCTGAGGGCAGAGTCAGGAGTAACTGCTGAACACCACTGAATGTGACCCAAAAGCCAAAAAATAAATGAATGAATTTAAAAGTTACAAATAAAATGAAAATGCTGAGTGTGTCCCCCAAACAATACCAAGAGCAGAAGCAAAGCACTCAAGTATGAAAAGAGAAATAAATGTATTTGGTTTGTTTGAGATCACACACAGCAATATATAGTGCTTATTTGTGGCTCTGGGCTGAAGAAATACTCCTGGCTGTGCCCAGAGGCCATATTGGATGCTGGGGATCGAACCAGGAGTGATTCCTGAGTGCAGATCCTGGAGTCATCCATGCGAATTGCCAGATGGGCCACAAAATGAAGCAAACAAAGCAAGAAAATAAGCTGAACTCAGAAGACATAAAGGTAGGGACTGGGGAGATACTCCAACAGGTTGGAGCTCGCCTGTACCCTGCACAAACTTAGCCTCCTGACCCCTTTCATTACTCCAATTGAAGCTCACAGCCACATCGGCATCGGGGAAGGTCACCTTGTCCTGAAATGACACACACAGGAGACAGGAGTGAGGACATCTCACCCCATACTATGGGGCCTTTGGATGAGACACCCCAGCGCCCTAGAGGACCTTAAGGCCTCTCCCCCACCAACTCCCGTAGGGAGGAACCAGCCTCCACCCACATTTTGGGCTGATGATCCAAGAATCCCTCACAGAAAGCCAGATTTACTATAATGACACTATACTAGAAGGTTCCAGCAAAATCTGGACTTGCACACAGCCACCCCAGGAATAAATCCAATGAGCACTGCAGAGGGTAACACCTGAGCAGACCCAGCAGGACCAAAAAACGCACACTCGGTAGTACCAACACACTAGACACCCTCTTCCCCGCCAATGCCATATCCCACAGTCTCTGTTCTATGTTCCAGGTATGAGAAGGGACTCACAGTGTCCAGCGAGTTACTCAAAGCTGTGTGAGGACATATGTGCCTGTAAGACTTGGAAGTCCTGTTTCAGGGGCAGCCTAAATCCTTCCTAAAGTAGGTAAAAGTGACTTGACACTCAATACCTCTGCCGGCCCCAGAGACCCTTTGCTCCCAGAGACAGGTGCATGCTCAGAACTGCGCACACTGCAGTGAGTGAACATGAGACTGTGATTGAGCAGGTGACACTCTCCAGAGCGGGAAGGACAAAATAGGGGAAACATGTATCCTGGGGCCAGAGTCACTGCAGCTGCCAGGGCTCATACAGGGCCTGCACACCCTCGGTCCTGATGACAGTCAGGGGTGAATGCAGAGCACAGAGCCAAGATGAAACCATGAGAATCCCCACTGTGGCACAAAAACAAAAATGAAAGAAAACAAAGCAGCAGGATGGAGTAACAGAACAGTGGGCCTAGGAAAACCGGGTAGGGCTGGCAATCCCTGCTGTCCATATGGTTCAGCAAGAACTCTGAGGTGAATGTAGGACTGTAAAGCCAGGAATAATCCCAAGAATCACTATATATGTCACCTATCACCTCCCAAAACAAAACAAAATACCAGAAAAAGTTAATCTTGGAACACTATCACCCCATACGATCTCCGAGTTCAAACAGGAGTGATTTTTTTTTAATTTTTTTTTTTTTTTGCTTTTTGGGTCACACCTGGCGATGCACAGGGGTTACTCCTGGCTCTGCACTCAGGAATCACCCCTGGCTGTGCTCAGGGGACCATATGGGATGCTGGGATTCGAACCCGGGTCAGCTGCGTGCAAGGCAAACGCCCTACCCGCTGTGCTATCGCTCCAGTCCCAAAACACAGGAGTGATTTTTAAGCACTGAGTTGGGAGTACTTCTTGAGCACCATAAACTCTAAATATAACAAAACAAACAGGGACAAAAGTGGCCTTAGACTGAAGTTAGTCACCCTGCCAGGAACCCTATCCCAGTGCTCCCTCCTAAAATAGCTCGAGACAGACAAACTGGAAGCCTGTGCACTCCTGTCACTATATCATGTCATCCTGTCACTCTCCTCCTACCTGGGGACAGTGAGTCAGACAGCGTGTCACCATCTCCCCTGTCTCTAATTCCTGAGGATCTGAAATAATCTGGAGAAGTCAGAGCTGTGAGCACCAGAGAGGAGCGCAATCTCCCAACCCTGACCATAAATCCCAGCACTGGAGCTGGAAACACTCTGAGTGGCGGAAATAATCCGGCACCAGATCCCCAACCATACTGGGGAAGACACTGCCAGAAGCTCCATCCTCTCCTACAGACGCAAAGTGGGTTGAGATCGGGGATGTCTGACCAGACCTGAGTGTTGGGCTCGGGCTAAGGAGAGGAAACTGAGACCTGGGACTCTTCCCTGAGCCCTAGAGGAAGGTCCCTACAGGCGGGCAGCAGGAGGCGAATCTGAGCCCAGGTGGTTGGCGCCCCCTGCAGGCCCGCACCAAATTCTTGCGTGAAACATTTAAAAAGTCAAACAGTCCTAAAAACCCCGTTTAATGGCTTTTTCTATGCTGCAGAAGCCTACGTTTTCTCCTGAATCCTTATTCTTCTCTGTCTCTGCTCTCACGTATTTCGTGCATGTGTGTGTGTGTGTGTGTGTGTATGTGTATATGTTGGGCCAGAAGCGGCAGTGCTCAGGAGTGATTCCTAGCTCTGCACTCAGGGATCAGTCTCGGCAGGTCTGAGGAATCCTGAGGTGCAGGGTTCAGCCTTTGCTTGGCAGGTGCGAGGCAAGTGCCCTAATCTCTGTACTACGGCTCTGGGCATTGCTGAGGAAAATCTTCCCCAGCACACTAGAAGTGATCCCTGAGTAAAGATCCCCTCTCCACAAAACACTATCTGCCTCCAAACACACAACCCAGAGAAAAAAAGAACGACTCACTGTACTCACCCAGTGGCCAGTCTCCGGGGCCCCCTGGTCAGGGAGAGATGAAGTGAGGGGTGGTTTGCCTCTTCACGTGTGGGAGTAGAAATTCCTGACCTGAAAACTGACACACAGTGGGGATAAGACAGATGAGCAGGTAGGGTGCTCACCATGCTGGCCCCGACCAGTATTCTGCATCCGATACAACCCCTGAGGAACGGGGAAATAATTCCTGAGCATAGAGCCAGGAGTGAAACCTGAGCATCTCCGGGTGGACCGCCTCCGAAAAACAAAACAAACCCAACCATAAATAGAGTGACAGTAAATTTCCTAGGCAAACCCCAGCCATGGTGGGAGCCACGCCCTGGGCGCACCGCATTCTCCGACAACCAATGAACAGACGGAGGAAACCTGACCTCTGGGGGGGGGTGGCGGGGGCTGAGCGGGGCCCCTCAGAGAGAATCTGGAGGTTCTCGGGTCACCCATATCGGGCCAAAGGGGCCGGGACAGGCCCAGCGCAGCCCCGTGTCAAGGGCCCGAACGGCCAAGGCCGCGCCCTCGGCTGCCCCCCAGCAGCCCTGCACCTACCCGCCGTGGCCCCATAGCTGAGCTGGAGGTGATCGTGGCTCAGGGCCCCCAGGGTCATCACTCGCACCCGCGACCCCTGCGCCCTGGAACAGCCCCCGCCGCATCCCAAAATCTCCGCCGCGCCTGAGGAGACCCCAGGCTATCTGGCAGGAAGGGGAAACAAGCGCAAAAGCACCCCCAGACTGACGCGGCCCCACAGGTCACAGAGGGGAGACCTAGAGGTACTGGGCACCAGGAGAGGCCTCCCCTGTCCTGCCACAAGAACGGCCTTTAGAGACCCGCTTCTCCGGGGGGCCTACTCGGTCTTTGACCACGCGGACAATGACTCTGGCCCCGTTTCCAGGAATAGATGCAACGGAAGGCCCCACTGTTATGTCACTTCCGTCCACAAGTGGCCTTAAAGGGCCAGGCTCCAGAGGTGCAGAGAACCATTATGCCCACCCCGGTCAATCTGTGGTGCAAGGGGGATGGGCTCGCGTAAAGGGGTGGAGAGGCTGCTGCTGGAGTGGCCTGTCACTCAGTGGGGGCTAGCGGGGAGTAAGGAGAAGTCCCCTCGTCTTATGCTGGGCAAACAATGAACCAGTGCTCTCACACAGCCCATCAGGAGAAATGCAAAGGGGGCTCATTCAAAGGAAAACAGGCAGGTAGGGAGCGGGTGAGGCACAAGAAAATGAGTTTCCCAGGGAAGTCAATCAAGATGGGGTGAGAGCAGTGACTCCCAAGCCAGGCCTGGATATGCAGAGAGGAACTGGCCTACCAGCAGCCCAGAGGGTTGGAGAGACGCTGAAAAGGGAGCAAAGTCTGGTAAGACATCAGAGAGCACTTTTTGGACAACGTGCTACCCCTTGACAACACGCAAGGAGCTAAGTCTCGCCTACAAGGAAAACCCTGGAGGCAGTTTCAGAACAAAATTTTAAACACAGAGAGATAGTACAGTGGGTTGGCACCTGCCGTGAACTCCGTCAACCTGAGTTCCATCCATGGCATCCCAAGTGGGGCCCGGGCAGTACCAGGAGTGAATCTTTAGAAATGCCAGGTATGTCCCCAAACAAAAATATATAATCAAATAAATAAAACGCAGCATTTGGATCAACAGCAGAATGGAGGCATATAAGAAGCTAAAAGGCAGTAAACCATACTGGTTATTTTGTGACCTTGCTTGGCATTTTGGATAGATCTCAATGGTGTTTACCATTCTTGTGAATATTAGATTGTTGGAATTTTTTTCCTCTTTGAGTGAGGGGGTCAGGTGTTACTCCTGGCTCTGCACTCAGGAATCAGTGCTGGTGGTACTTGGGGGACCATATGGGATGCTTAGAATCGAACATGGCTTGGCCACATGCAAGGCAAATGCCCTACCCGCTATGCTGTCACTCCAGCCCCAGATTGTAGGAATTTTGCTGCTTCCAAGCAAAACTGTGACCTTTCTTTTACTCCCCCTTACTACTGCTGAATTGAGGTCAGTGGTACCCAGGTATGTAAACATCCGTTATTACTAGTAATCACAGCTTAGTGGAATTGCCTATTGAGATGGGGGCAGGTGTTGGCGAATCTCTCATGTCCCCACCATTTGTGAAATATTTGATTTATGGGGTCCCTAGATCATCTCAAAGAACAGGCAAAAGTCTTTCTATGCACAGTAAATTCCATGTAAAGTATCTCTATCTACCCTATTAAAGAAACTTTCCAAGGCCATTTTCCTACCTTGATTCTTTCTGGAATGTTTTTCCTTAATGCTTCTATAAATCTTTTTTTTTAATTTTTATTAAATCACCATGTGGAAAGTTACAAAGTTCTCAGGTTTATATGTCAGTTATACAATATTCAAACACCCATCTCTTCACCAGTGCCCATATTCCACCACCAGAAACCCCAGTATACCCCTCGCCCCCGCCCCCTATCCCCTACTGTTTAACTAATGAATTTCACTTCATTTTTTCTTTACCTTGGTTACATTTCATAATTCAACACAAAACTCACTATAGTTGTTGGAGTTTCCAACCAAGAGAGACAGACCTACGACTTTTGATAATTAGTTTTTCATTGCTGGAAATGAAGAGATATGTAGCCCCACTGCTACAAGTACATAACTCTCTCTCTCTTTTTTTTTTCCTTTTTCCTTTTCCCTTTTTTTTTTCTTTTTCCCCCTCATCCCCCTTCCTGCGCCTCATAGTATGGTGTACGCCACGCCGCATCGGCCAGCGTGGGGCTTTTGCTTAGTTCACAGTCCAGAGGTGGCTGCTACATTAAAAACCTTCAATATTTCAACAAAAACTTACTGTTATTATTTGGAGTTTCCCCCCCAAGTCAGACCTGTTCAAATGGAACCGTTTCACATTGCTGACAATTATAAATGTTAAGTCCATTTATAATTGGCAGCGTCCGCGCGGTTTTGGATTTCTGTATAAAGTCCAGGGAAAATTCTGCCCGAAATTACATAGCCCAGCTCACAGTTCCAGTGCATTGCTGTAAGAGGTCTCTGAATTCAAAGTCTTTAGGCGCAGAGGGTCCGATTCACGCTCAGCGGCTCCGGGTTTATCTGGGCCGAGGGCGTGCCGGTTACGCCCCCTTCCCATGAGTTCCTGGGAGCCCCCAAAGTAAAATCTGAATACCTGTGGGTTTGGAGTCACAGAAGATGGCGCCTGTCACATGGGTGCCGCCAGCCCGCCGCTTTCCGTTCAGGAAGACAGGGTGGGGAGGAAAAAAAATCCACCCCCGGCAGCACAGAGTTGTAGCCCAGTTTGGTGTCCCAGTGCATCGCTATCGGATGCTGCGCTGGATGCCCGAATGTGTTACATCTTTGGAATCAAAGTCTTTAGGCGCAGAGGGTCCGATTCGCGCTCAGCGGCTCCGGATTTATCTGGCAATGCTTCTATAAATCTAATGGAAACCTGAATATAGAAAATGCAGAGATGTTGCAGCAGGTAAGGTGCTTCCCTGCACACAGCTAACGTGACACCAATCCCAGGAAACTAAGTTTCCCTGAGTCCCTCCAATCTTGATCTTCTCACCTCAGAAGCAGGATTACGGCCTGAGCACAGCTCGGTGTGTCTCCCAAGAACATAGTACAGGAGGGCATGAAGAATGGAGTTTTGTCTGTTTTTCTAAATTCAAAGGATTGCTGCAGCATCATGGTTAATCTCTGTCATTAATCCCCACAAACCAAACCAGGGCCTGTGAACCAAGCCACTCTGAGCAAAGAATGAGACAGTGGTGAGTCTTGGCAGCCTGAAGTGAGGGGGAGGATTTGGTTTGTGTTTACTTAGTTCTCATTTAATAACCTTCCTGGCTTCTATCACCAAGACCCTTTATTTTCAAGCTAACAGACACATCAAGTCCAAATGCTGGTACAGTGACATGGCTGCACCTGAGTGATAACAAGGAAGTACCTTTCACTTATGTGCTGACATCATGGGAAGCATGTCCCACACTACCAGGAATATTTCCTTCTCACCTCCACATTGGGGCACTCACTGGAGGTCGCTGACATCTGAAAGAGTCTTCAGCATCCCCTTTCTGCCCATGCCCACCACTTCATCCATTATCCACATGACCAACGGAGACCTGACCCAAGTGATTGTGACCTGGATGGAAAAAAACATCCTAAAGCTCAGGGGTGTGAAGTTCATTGCATTTCCTCAAGCGCCTTAAAGTGCTAGGCTACAGGTGCAGATAATCTTTTTTCCCAACTAAGTGAGTCTGTGCTGCTGGGGGAAAGGGCTTGCTCCCCAAAGGAGTGGAGAGGCAGCTGCTGGAGTGGCTGATCTCATAGTGGGGTCTAGGTAAAGAATTCCCCTGATCTTGTAATGGTCAGTCAGATACTGACCCAATGCTCTCACACACAAGACCATCAGGGAAAATGCAAGGGGCTTCATTCAAAGTAACACAGGAAGATAGGGAGCAGGTGGGTTATGGGACAACGAGTTTCCCAGAAGTAATCAATAAAGATGGGGTGAAAGCAGTGACTGTGCAGCCAGCCCTGGAAATGCAGAGAAGATCTGGCCAAGAGAGCTGGAGAGACATTGGAAGAGGAACAAAGTCTGGTAAGAACATCAGAGAGCACTGTCCGGTCAACGCACTACCCCTTGACAACACGCAACTAGAGGACTCTTGCCTACAACAAAAACCCAGGAGGCAGGTCAGAAACACAATTTGAAATCCAGAGTATGAAGCAGGAGGGATGTCTAGAAGCTTGAGACTAGCATTGGGCTTGGTCACCCGGAGTCCATCCTTGTTATGCCAAATGGTGGCTGGAGAAGCACCAGGAGAGACACCGAAGAACTGCCAGGTATGCCCCTGCTTCCAAAATATAGCTCAATAAATCAATCTCAGGGTATGGACCAACCCTAAGAATGGGAGCATACATCTAGCAAAAGGGCAGCAAACCATACTGGTCACTTGGTAGCCATATGTGGCCTTTTGGGCGATCTAAATCATTATCATCCTGGTGACTATTAGATGTTTGGGATTTAACTGCTTCCAAATGCTTAAGTTTTGTTTTCTCATAATACTACTGGTGAGGGGGGGTAGGATCCAGGAATGTGATCAACCTTTATTGTGAGTCATCACAGCTGAATGTAATTGTGTGCTGAGATGGGGGAGCAGGGGGCTCAACTTAGTTCCCACCACCTGGAAAATATTGGACTCAAGGGGCCCCTTCCATCGTTTCAAAGCAGCAGCAAACGTCTTCCTATGCACAGGAAAGTCCATTTCATCAGTCTCCAATCCACCCTATAAAGAGACTTGCCAAGACATTTTCACAAGATGAAAACTTTTGTGAATATTAATCTTTAGTGCACATATAAATTAACTAAAATATGAATACAAGGGGTACAGAAATGATAAAGAAAACAAAGTGCTTGCTCGCACATGGCTGACCTGGATTCCATGCCCCCCATACGGATATATGTAACTTCTGGTTATAGATCCCTGAGCTAAGAGGCAACAGTAAGGCCTGCGTGTGGGTTTGGCTCCCCAAAACCTAACACAGAAAGGTCTGAAAAAAAAGGATTGGCTGTTTTTACATTTTCAAGGATTCACTGCAATGTTTTGGTCGATCTCTGCCACAATGATTCCCTCAAACCAGGGCCTCTGGGCCAAGCCAGAGTGAATGAACAATGACACAGTGATAAGCCGAGACAATCTCACAGAGGCCCTGTTTTTGTACCTGTTTTTATTTAGTCACCTTCCTCCTGGCCTCCATCACCAACATCCATTATTTACAAGTTAACATACATGTGGTGGACAAATGCCAGGACTCGGTCATGGCTGCAGTCCCAGGGATAATCAGCAAGCAACTTTCCTTATAGAAGTGATATCATAGGAAGTTCATCATATGCTGTAAGGATTATTTCCTTCTTAGCTGCAGTTTTGTACTACCTCTGACCCCCTTGTCCAAAGCAAACTTGCTTTACTGAGGGGGCCTGTTCTGAACTTACAGATGGTTATTTGGGGATCAACTCATCCAGAATGAGCTTTAACAATGTTTACTAAGGCTTGAAGGGAACATGAAGCCCTGTTCACATTCATTACATACATAAAATTTCCCTCCGCTATGCATTCTCATACACCTAATAAGTCCTGAGGATTCAATAAAGACCTTCCCACATTCCTTACCTATGTAAGCCTTCTCTCCAGTATGAAATTTCAGATGCCTAGTGAGGTGTGAGAGCAGAGTGAAGGCCTTCCCACATGTCTGCTATGGATGAGGTTTCTCTCCACTATGACTTTTCCTGTGCGTAGTAACGTACCATGATTGAGAGGCCTTCCCACATTCCTTACTGATATACAGTCTCTCTCCAGTGTGAATTCTCCAATGAATATAAAGACTTGAGGGATCATAATATGCCTTCCCACATTCCTCACATACAAAAGGTTTCACTCCAGTATGTAATCTACTATGGTAACAAGGCTGCAGGTGCTAACAAACACCTTCCCACATTCCTTACATAATCTGTTTTCTCTCCAGTGTGAATTCTCCTATAAACTTAAGACTTGAGGATACACGAAAGGCCTTTCCACATTCCTGACATACATGCAGCTTCTCTCCAGTGTTAGTTTTCAAATATTCAGTGATGTCTGACCAACAAGTGAAGGCTTTTCCACAAACCTTACATTTATGAGGCTTCTCTCAAGTGTGAGTTCTATGTGTAGTAAGTCTTGAGATTGTGCTAAAGGCCTTCCCACACTCCTGACATACGTAAGGTTTGTCTCCAGTCTGAGTACTCCTATGATTCAAAAGGCTTCAGGGATAATCAAAGGCCTCCCCACATCCGTTACAGATACATGGTTTCTCTCCTGTGATTTTTCTTGTGCTTAGGAAAGCTGGGGGGATAAGCAAAGACCATCCCACAGTCCTGCCATGAATAGTTTCTTTCCAGAATGACTTTTACCATAACAAGAAAGGTTTGAGTATCAAGTGAAGTCCTTCCCACAGTACTGACACCAGTAAGTTTTCATTCCCATATGAAGTTACCTGAGGACACTAAGTTGCGCAGAGTAAAGGCCAGTTCACATTCCTCACACGCATGAGGTTTCTCTGCAGTATGAACTCTCTTGTGTACAGTAAGGGCTGAGGGGAAGTGAAAGCCTTCTCACAGTACATAACATATAAGCTTCTCTCCGGTGTGGTTGTTTGGATTGTCACACTGGGATGACTCCTGACTCAAAGTTTCTCCTAGCTTCAGAGAATCCTGGGGATTCTGTCCATGGTGGATTTCGAAGGGAACATCACGGTGCTTAGAACACTCGAGGCTTCCTCCTCGATGGATACACTTGGATGAGTTCCGTCCATCATGAGTTTACTTTTGGAACCACAGGCATGAGGGATTCATTATAATCAGTGCTCCTCTCCCACAGTTCAGGAAATGCCCCACTGTTGGAGGAGGGGTGTCTGTCCAAAAACTGAGGACAGCAGACTGAGGAGCTTTGCTCAGGGGAGGGCATCTCCAGGGTGAGGTCGCTCTCTCCAAAGAATTGGAGGACAAATCAGAGCTGTGAGGATCAGAGAGGAGAACCGCCATAGGGCCCTAAGTCGAAATCACTGCTCTGGTGCCAGAAATGTCTTGACTAGCCTCACTATTCGGCACATGCTCACAGACCCACCTAGGGGAGACTGTCATATGCAACTTCCTCTCCAGGGCATGCAGAAGTGGGTTCACATCCAGGCTACCCACGGTGAAGACCAGGCATGCAGCAGGCTGATGTCCTATATCTCTCTCAGCGACTAGCTGAAAATACTATAAAATCTAAACAGGAATCCCGTGCTACAGATGAAAATTAGGTCTGGGAGCAGGACAGGGGGCTAGTACACTGAGAGGACATCTGCCTTGTATGCTGCTGTGACTGCAGCCAGCAGCCCCTAGGATCCCCTGAGCACCCCCAGGACAGATCCCTGAGTGCAGAGCCAGGAGTTTGCCCTGAACAAATAATTTTTAAAGGGAAAGCAAAAAAGTCTCCACAGATTGAGAAAAGAAAAAAACGCCTCCACTTACACTTCTGAAAAGGGTGTCTGTAACCCTTAGGCCAGACTCTGGATTCAGTCTCAGGAATGAAAGGCGGCCATCAACAGGCTGGCCTGGGGACACTCCCCACATGACCCCTGCCGCCACCTTGTGACCATCCTGGCGAAGGAGCTAACACACGCCTAAGGCAGCCGCACCTGCCCCTGGAAACTGAGGCTCCTTCTGGCGCTGACACTTTCTCTTCAGTTGTGAGCCTGAGCGACACGTGAGCGGGGAAGGCACGGACTTTTCTGACACCCCACGGGGTCCCCCGATCCCCGGAGGATCCCGAGCATTGAGCCCGGATTTGCCCCGAGCCCCGCCGGGCATGGCCAGGCTTCCCCGGGACCCGCGCCCCACCGGCAGCCCTGAGGTAAGTTCCCTCAGAAACCCCCTCGTCTCCCTGAAGGGCAGGAACGAAGGAGACAAACCTTGGCAGGATGCTTGGGCCACCCAGGTGGGGCCGCCACTGCCGGCCACGGCACTGAGCGACCCCGCTGGGACCCCCAGTCCGCCCTGAGCACCCCCTTCCCGCTCGACTTGCTCCTCGCACAATGGCGGCTGTCAGGAAATGCAGCCAACCTCAAAGACCCGGACTCTGTGACGTCACCCACACTTCCGGCAAGAGTCTTAAAGGGACAGACGCCAAATATTACTGACCAAGTACTTTCTGGTCAGGAAAGTTAATTTTTTCCCTTTTCTGATATTGGATCAGGTCAGCAGGACATCTGGCGGGTCGCCAGGTACTGGATAGATGGAGAGTGAACACATGACATATGGGGCCAAAGTGTTTTTTTTTTCGTCACTAGCACTGTAGCACTGTTGTCCCGTTGTTCATCGATTTGCTGGAGTGGGCACCAGTAACGTCGCCATTGCGAGACATGTTATTACTGTTTTGAGCATATTGAATATGCCACAGGTAATGGTGTGCGGGCAGGGTACTCTAGGTAGCTTGCTGGGCACTCTGAGAGGGATTTTTTTCACAAAGGAAATAAAATTCACAAAGACTTCCTTGCAAACAACCACCAGTACAGTGCCCCAACCCTCACCCCCCAACCAACACCACCAAAAAGCAATGCCCAGAAATCACTGGGCATTAATATCCAGGTATCATAATGTTTTATATTGATTGATTCATTTTTGGGGAGGCACGTTCTGTAGTGCTGAGCACTTATGCTTGACTGCTCAGGGGTCACTCCACACTGGGCTTGGGGAACCCTCTGCTGTTCTAACCATGGATCCTGGGTCATCCTCCGAGCTTGACTGTCCTAGCCCTGATTTTATATTGCACTGAACTTCCAACTGTTGGAGTAGCTCCAACTGTTCATGTATTCTGTTACAGGAATGAGCTAGGAACTAAGTGAATCACATGCCCAGAATAGGGTTCTTGGGTGAACCAGATGGAAAAGTATATGTGTAATCAATATTCCTGTGTTTTTGTGTGTTCAGAGCCATTGGTGTTCTCAAGCTACTCCTTAGCTCTGTGCTTGGCAACTCTTCAAACAGTGCTCAAGTTCGACAATGTCATGAATTCAACTCGGATCTAAAATGGATCAGCGACATGAATGGAAAGTCCCTTCCCTGCTCTGTAGCTGAGTAGTCATTTAGTAGTTTAGTAGTCGATGAATTATGCAGCCAAAATTAAATTCTTCAAAGTTTGAACCAGTGGGTGTGCAAGAGAAAGTCTCTTTTTCAGACATGTTCAGCTACTGTTCAGCTATGATTTTTTTGTTTGTTATAGTAAAATATGAAATTTAGTTAGGCTAGAAGTTTACTTTTCAGTTAGCGGAGTTATTTGAAAACTGTACTAGTACACTTAATTTCTTGAAACCCCTCCACAAGGGCGCCTGCCAGCCATGAAGTAGAATGGAAACAATGGCTTAGTGTCCACAAGAGTGACGTGGTTAATGATCAATAGTTGATTGCTCTGTGTAATCACTTTTTCTCTCTTCAATATCAATGATTGTTTCACTATGCCTATATAAATTAACTGGGAGCCAGGACATGGCCCAGTGAGAAAAACTAATTTTGTGGGTGTTTATGAAAATGATAAGTGTGTCTTGATGAGGTTTTTCCTAATCAGAAGGCTGTAGGGGCTAGAGCAATAGCACAGCAGGTAGGGTGACCCGGGTTCAATTCCCAGCATCTCACATGGTCCCCTGAACACTGCCAGGAGTAATTGCAGAGTGTAGAGCCAGGAATAATCCTTGAGCATCGCCAGGTGTGACCCCCCCAAAGAAAGCCTGTGCTTCTGCTGGGAGGCTGCTGCTCGTGCCTAGCAGGACAGCCACCAGCCGGTGTGAATACATCCTCCAAATTTTATTTGTCGATGTCTGCATGTCTTCCTTGATCATGGCACTCATGTGTGATTTGATAATGGACCCCAGCAAAAAAGGTCCCTGAGGACAGCCGCATAGATTCTTCAAAGGACAACTTTGCCTTTGTTTGTATAAACCTTTGCCCAGATGCCCAGGGTGTCAGTCACACTGATGCATCGAGTTTCTTATATTTGGCTCTCAAGACTCCTCTGTTCCTCACTGGGGAGTCACTGACGATCTTCTCTCTGGGCACATCAGGAGAAAAACATCTTCCATGCCTGAAATAATAATGATAAATATTATATATTTTTTTGTTTTGGGGTAGACCCAGCTGTGCTCTGGATGACTCCTGACTCTGTGTTCAGGGATCACTGCTGGTGGTACTCGGGGGACCCTGTGAGGTGCCAGACTGACAACTCCAGAAACCTTCTAGTATAGCGTCCTCACATTTTATAGATCTGAATGCCTTAGAGTGATGTCTAGAGTGATTTCTCCATGTCAGTCAGGAGGGCGTATGGAGAGAAATTGAGGATGGTTCCTCCCAAGGGAAAGTCCCTGAGCCCCGTTAGCACTCTTAGGGGTCCTGTCCTCACAGCCTGGGAATGGGGTGGAGATAGGCCCTGAATCCCACTCCCCTGTGTGTTGGCTCAGGGTGCAATTTCCTTCCCCGACGTGGCCGTGAGTTTCTCCCCAGAGGAGTGGACATGCCTGGACGCTGATCAGAGAAAACTCTGCAGGGACGTGATGCTGGAGACCTACCAGCACCTGCTGGTGTCAGTGAGAGCAGTGTGGGGCTGACTGTGCCTGGCCAGACCCGCAGGGACACCCAGCGACCGTGCAGGGCTGTGTGTTCTACAGACTTGGTGATTCTGACAGGCCAGGATCGTTGACAGCGATGCGAATCAGTTTCTCAAGATTTTTTTTTTCTGTTTTGGTTAATTGGCCACACTTGGCAATTGTCAGGCCTTACTCCTGAGATGCAGGGGATCTTCAGGTCAGCCATGTGCCTGGTAAAGTGCCCACACACTGTACTGGTTTCAGGTTCCTCTAAATAATTCCTTCCATTGTTAAATCCATTTACTTCTTGTACTACCCTTCAATTCAGTGTGTTTGTTTTGGTTTTCTTTTGGTTTTTTTAACATCATATTTATTTAGCTTTTGGGGTCACACCCAGCAATATTCAGGGATTGCTTCTGGTTTTACACTCAGGAATTACTCCTGGTAGTGCATGGGGGAACAATACAGGATGCCAGGGATCAAACCCGTTTTGACCATGTGCAAAACAAATGCCCTACCCCCTTACTATCACTTTGGTCCTTCTTCGGGTTTTGATTCTGGGCTACAGTCCAAATTCCTCTTGCCTCTGTGCTGAAGATCACCTGGCAGTGCTCAGGAGCCATGGGGGTGCTGTGGACTAAACCAGGTCATCATCTACAGTTCAGTTGCCTTACCTGCTGTAGTCCTTTTTCAGGCCTACAACTTCATTTATTATTAATTTTTGTTCAGTTGATTTGATTAAGGGACTACACCCAGTAATCCTCAGGAATTTCTCCTGGCAGTGCCATATGGTTGCCAGGGATCAAACTGGGATATTGTAGGGAGCCATTTTACCTTACTGATCTTATCCTGTCACTGTTTGTTTAATCACTAGCTAACCCCATGCCACACCTAGCAAAGGTTGCCACTCCTAATCTTACTGATTTTATCCTATCAGCATTTGTTTATTACTAGCTAAATCCCGTGCCACATCCTGCATTTCTGTTGGGGGTCCTGGCACCACCTCCTCCCAACAGGGAGGTATAAATACTGTAACTGCCATAGAATAAATGCCTTTTCTCCTCCTCCGGGCTCTGCGTCTGTTCTTTCGGCTGCGCCCTACGAAGGGTTCTCCCTGCTGAACAGAACGAGACCTCCACATCGACTTCCACAGGATATGTGTGTCACCAGGCGCCCACCCTGCTGGAGTATCACTCTGAACATGAATTCATTTCATTTTTAGGGCCTCACCCCATCACATGCTATTTTAGAGCTTGGAGTCACTTCCAGTGCTTTTGGGGGGGGCTATAGCGTGATTCAATTTCAGACTAAAACTAAAAACTACGACTTATGTCACTGACAATTACCAATTTAGGGCATATCAGAAGTGGAGATTCGGGGCTGGAGAGATAGCACAGCGGGTAGGGCGTTTGCGTTGCACGCGGCTGACCCGGGTTCTAATCCCAGCATCCCATATGGTCCCCTGAGCACCGCCAGGAGTAATTCCTGAGTGAAGAGCCAGGAGTAACCCCTGTGCATTGCCAGGTGTGACCCAAAAAGGAAATTCAATTCAATCATTTTCAGGAATTTGCCTGATTTTGTTAGGGACACATGGGGTGGGCTTGTCATATTTTCCTTGTCACTAATTAGTACCCTGCATCTCTTGCGACAGGGCTTTCCACAGTGAAGCCTGCGGTGATCTCCTGGCTGGAAGGAGGAGCCCTGAGCCCAGGAAGAAGAGGCGTGTGTGGAGGTGAGTGTCTGAGGACACTCCCTGGCTTGTGCCCTGGGCACTGTGTGGTTGCCCTGAGCGCATGTGAAATGTGCTGCTGACCCCGGCACGAGGGATCAGGCTCCTGAATGCAGCATCTGTGCTGCACTCATGCTGCCCTTCACTGCATGAATTGCCTGTCATGGAATGATCCTGAGGTTTTCTCTCTTGGCTTTCTCTTCATGATTCCTTACCTGTCAGCCATGTAGAATAGTCGTGAAATTCACAGTCCTTGGCCACCCATCTGTGCTTCACCAGCCTGTCTATCCAGCCTCCAAAGGTGGTGTTTCCTTTCAGGAGCACCTACAGTCTCCTCTGCCCTCTCTTTCATGCTTATTTTTGCCCTCAGATAATTATCATGTTTTCTCAGTATATTGAAATTTTTCTCTTTTGGTTTTGGGGCCTGGGAATTTTCAGTATTTATTCCTGGCAGTTCTCAGAGGTAACTTTTGGTGGTACTCAGGGATCAGCCCATCAGCTTCATGCAAGGGAAATGTCCTACCTGCTCTTCTCTCTAACCCACTAAGAATATATTTTGCTTTTCTATTTAAAAAGTGAATGAGTGAGCCCATAACCAAGGCAATTTGAGCTGGAGAGATAGTACAGCAGGGAGGGTACTTGCCTTTCATACGGCTCACCCAGGTTGAATCCCTTGCATTGCACATTGTTCCCCAGGTATCAGCAGGTCTGGTTAAAAAAATCAAAACCAAAAACCTATTTTGTGGAATCCCAAGCTGCTCCCAGCATTCTCCACAATGGACCTCAGTGGACTACATTCCATTGCTAATTCTTCCCTTGTGTGTTGTGTTTGATTTCAGAAGTTCAATCGCAGCTTCAGGGTTTTTCATTGCAGCAATTTTATTTGGGAACAGGGTCAATGAACGAGTGAGCTGGTAAGAAGTGCACATTGAATATAAATACTATGCCATGAGGACAGTTCATTGGAACAGGAATGTGACTTTAAAGAAGGAGGTTTGGCCACTTCAGGGAGGAATTCTGCAGTTTAATGCTGGAGTAGAGGACCTGTAGTTTCACTGGGTGATAAAATCAGTCATTTTAAATTCTAAATATATTCCAATGGCCATTATGTTTATTATTTCTTTCCTTTTCATTCACACACAGAGTGATGCTGATAGGTTACTTCAAGCTCAGCACTCAGGCATTACTCCTGGAAGTACCCAGGATGTCATGTGCGATGCCAACAGTCAAACTGCATCCACCACATGCAGTGGAAATGCTCTCCACACTCTGCTAGCATTTCAACCCCAATTCCTACTATCTTTAAGTTCAAAGAAATACTGTGATTTTTTAATTGGGTCAAAAGTAAGCACAAGATGGGCTGGAGTGATAGCACAGCGGGTAAGGCGTTTGCCTTGCATGTAGCCGGCTCGGGTTTGATTCCCAGAATCCCATATGTTCCCCTGAACACCGCCAGGAGTAATTCCTGAGTGCAGAGCAAGCAGTAACATCACTTGTGCGTCACTGGGTGTGTCCCTAAAGGCACACAAAAAAAGTAAGCACAAGAGTTCATTCTTTAAAGAACTGGTTTGTTGTAAACAGTGATAGTGCTTTGGGAGCAGACTTGCTTTCCACAAGGATCAAAACGTGGGCTCCATCCCCAGCACTCCAGCTGCTCCCCTGAGAACCACCATCCGTGACCCTGGTACCGCTTGCTGTGGCCCACCTTAAAATAAATACAAACTACAAACCAAAAAAGAACAAAACATCTCATTGATCATGGAGAGGATTCCTTTGTGGTGAGGTATTTTCAGTGGATTTCATGGTCCATCCTGCTTGGTAGGGTTGCAGCCTTGGCTTACCACATGCATTATGGGCTCCACCCTGTGCTATACCAAACCCAGACTTGGGTGTATTTTATTTTGCTGGAAACTATTTCTTTAACTTTCTGCAGATGGCCATCTGTCCATTTTATGTATATGTTTATTGAGATGAAAAATTAAAACACATTAATGATTGCGCAGCCTTCAATTTTGTGCTCCCACCATGTAGAAACATTGGGTTTTTCCGTGGAACATCCATCCACGTGTCAGGAATTGCATTCCTCATGGTGGAAATGGTAGAAACCAACCTGTGGGCCTCAGTTTCTTTTGACAGAGAGACTCTTAAGGAATGGAGCAATAATTGGAATCTTCCTTTACATTTGTCTTGTGCAATCAAGCACCTCCTCCCTTCTCTATGTATCAGCTTGGCATTCTTTGTATTCAGATTTTTATCAGATTTACCTAAGCATTGAGGATAAATATTTCTGAAAAGTTTAGGACACTGGCCCTGTCAATGTTCTTTGATAAGGGTGGGTTGGAAATAGTTGAAATGGACTTGGCTATGCATAGAAAGATTTCTGATGGTCTATGAAAGGGTGGAGTTTGTGTCTTGAGCAAAATGTGTTACAAACGTTGGGAACCTGGGAGAGAGCCCAAACTCCCATCACTGCAGGCAGTAGCATCAGCTGTGATGACTGATAGTAAAGGGCGGTCACGGTCCTGGATTCCACTCTCCTCATTTCGTTATATTAGGAGAAAAGATGACAAAACGTTGCATTTAGAAGTGGTATAATATCAACCCTATGAGCCACCAGATTGATGGTTAAAACCATTTTTGGTCTGTCCAAAAGACCAAGTCTACAAAATGATTCTGCACATATTGGTGCTTATTAGCTCCTATGCACCTCCGTTCTTAAGGTTGGTTCATACCTGGGATATATTTTATTTATTTATTTACTTATTTACTTATTTCTTTTTTTGGGTCATACCCAGCGATGCACAGGGGTTACTCCTGGCTCTAAACTCAGGAATTACTCATGGCGGTGCTGAGGGACCATATGGGATGCTGGGAAACGAACCTGGGTCGGCCACGTGCAAGGCAAATACCCTACTTGCTGTGCTATCACTCCAGCCCCCCATACATGGGATTTCTTTATTGAAGTACATTTTATGTAATTTATGCCATACTTGGCAGTTCTTAGAAGTTTGTCCTGGCGTTGTTCTGGATGCCGGAATGGAACTCAGTGAAACCATGTTCAACACAACATTAAGCCAAAGTACTATTCTCCGGCCCCAGACGTGGTTGAAAACATTTTTATAAAGTTGCGTCCTGGGGTTTTCTTGTACGTGAGAGTTCTCTGCTTGCGTGTTTTCAAGGGGTAGATTGTTTGCTGTACAGTGCACTATGATGCTCTTGCCAGCCTTCCGTCCTGTGCAGTGTCTCTCCAGCTCTCTGGGTTGCTGCTAAGCCAGTTCCTCTGCATCTTCAGGGCTGGCTTCAGAGTCACTGCTTTTACCCCATTTTGATGGATGACTTCCTGGAGAAACTCCTTGACCCATGAGTCATTTGTCTGTTTTGCCTTGAATCAGCCTAATGTGTTTTTATGATGGAGGCGTGTGTGGGAGCAGTGGTTGTATGTTTGACCAGTACAGGTTAAGGGGACTCCGCCTTAACTCACTGCCCTGAACTCTGTGACCGGCCCCTCCAGTACTTGCCTCTCCTGTCCTTTATCCGAGCCCATCCCCCTGGCACCGATTCACCTGAGCTGGCATAATGGTCTGTCTACACTTCGAACCTGGCTCTTTAAGGCTCCTTGGTGAAATGGATGATTTCACATACGGGAGTCTTCCATGTGCACAATTACTTCCTAATGATGTCAAGTGGATCAGGCTGCCTACGGGCATGTATTTATGGACAAAGTGATACTTCACCATCGAAGGGGGACACTGAAGGCCAATTAGTGGCAGGACGTGAGCGCCTCTCACTTCCAGTCCCTGTACTGTGACCCACGGGGCCGCGCCGGTTTTGGGGGTGCTTTGTGGTTGTTTTTCACTCCCCCTGACCATATCCAGTTGGTTCCTGGGGTCCGCTGCGCTACCAAGACTTTAGGAGGATGTGGAGCTTTGGTGGTTGTAGTGGGGGGAAATTTGCGGGGCACAGAAGTCTCGGGTGTGAGCGTGTGATCTTTGGGGACATCTCCTCCTCCAGCTCTGTGATGGGGCAGTGTGGCCTGGGTGCAGAGCAGAGCATGGGGGGCTGCGGGTTTTGGGGTGTCGGACCTGCTGATTGCAGAGGTCTTGACCCTCCCAAACCTCTCAACCAGGTGTTCAGACGGACCCTGTCCTGACACTTTTGGTGTAGACATGCGTATGTAAACTGAGAGATCTCTTTGAGGGGCAGCTCCTCAGCCGCCAGTGGTGAAGGACCCTGTTGAAGTTCGTCTTTTTCATTGGCAGCCGCCATTAGGAATCCTGGAGGCCTGGTCCTAGCATGTGACTGGGGGCTTTAAGTGAATATTTATTTTCAATTTTAGTTGTTTTTTTTTGGGGGGGAGGGCGCACACCTGTAGTTCTCCAGAGATTACTCCAGGCTCTACCTTCAGTAATTATTTCCATCAGTGATCATGGTTTCATATGGGATGCCAATGATTGATCTTTTTCACTAAGGGAAGCACTGTATTCACTTTAAGGTCTCTCCAGTGTACTTTGGTGTTTTTTCGTGATAAAGAATTTCTTTATTGAAATTAAAGTTGAGAAGCATCTCTCAATTCTTCATAAGCTTCCTGACCCTGACGAGGCAACCCTGGATGTTGGGGTGAATTTTGCTTGTAAAGGGGTTATTTTTAAAGAAAGGGGTAATTTTTTATTTTATAATGTAGTTTACTATATTTGATTACATTTAATATTCAAACACCAATCCCAGGTAGTTGTGTTTTTCTTTGAGGAGGAGATAGTTGTTTAGGGATCACTCCTGCCTTGTTGGAAAGAAATTCATTTTTAAAGGGACGGAGTGTTAGTACAGCAGGGAGGGCTCTTATCTTGCACGCGGCCAACCCAGTTTCAATCCCTGGAATTCCAAATGGTCCCCCAAGCCACAACAGGAGTCATCCCTGAGTACCAAATTCAAATAAGCCCTGAGTACTGCCGGTTGTGACCCAAACATCAAAACACACTCACACACAGACATACACACTCATGGTAATTTTGTGAGCAGAATGAGGATAAAGTTTGTTCATGCTGATTCCCCGTGGCTGCCCACACACAGAGCCACTTTGGGGGCTGTGGTGGCTGTGGGTATCTCTGAAGCTCAGGGGTGCTTAATCAAATGGGTCCTGGCCTAGGAGGCAGCCCCTGGCTGGGCCCATAAGTACCTTCCTTGGGACCCAGGGAGGAGTCCGGGATCTCAGGGCTGCAATATCCTCCCCTGTCCACCGAGCCTGTCACTCTCCTCTCCTGACAGACAGCCCAAATTTCAGCCTACTTTGCATCCCCAGGAGAGGAACAAGCTTCTGACAGTGTCTCCCTGAAGTGGGGCTTGACCTAGTACCCCAGAGTGCCTGCCATCAGGACATCTCCGGGTCCAAGCATGAACTTTCCAGGTCAGGGCTAGAGGTTTGTCTTATCTCTGCTCACCACTCTGATTTCTCCTCCAGGTCTCTATTTTGGAGCCTAATGCTGATCCTTGGGAATAACAGGCAGGATAAGATCATGCTGAGGCATGGTCCAGAGATGGTTTAAATGGAATCTTAGTGAATTTTATTCTTTTCACTGTCACTGTCTTCCTGTTGCCCATCAATTGCTTGAGCGGGCACCAGTACCATCTCTATTGTGATATTTGTTACTGTTTTGGCATATCGATTATGCCATGGATAGCTTTCCAGGCTCTATTGTGCGAGTGAGATACTCATGGTAGCTTGCCGGTCTCTCCTAGAGGGCCAAAGTGTTGTTACTATTTTCCCCTTCAAGAAATACTTAAAACACTTCACTTCAACCCCACTACCACAGCCCCAGAAAAGAAAAATGAGGCCTCCACAGTTAATGTTCCGCAGCTTGCTTTAGGTTTCTTTGGTCTTTGCATGGATAACTTTTGGGGCTTGCTTTGGTGTCGAACCACGTCGTGATTGGAGGGCCCAGGGTCATTGCCCGAGTTCCAGCCAGAAAAGGAACGCCAGCCCTTTGAGCTCTCTCTAGCCTAGTCTGTTACCTGTTAATTATTTTTTTCCTATTTTTGTTTTTTCTCTCATTTATGAAATACAATTTTTCAGCAAAAACCTTTTTTCATTTTTTATCTTTTATTATTGAATCACCGTGGGGGTACAGATACAGGTTTACATATTCTGGTGCTTGTGTTTCAGTCATATACAGCTTGAATATCTGTCCCTCCACCAGTGCCCGTTCTCTGCTGATGACCCAATCATCCCTCCCACCCAATCCCACCCCATCCCCCTCCCCACCCTGCCTCTTTGGCAGGGCATTTCCCTCTGTTCCCTCTCTCCCATTGGGTGTTGTGGTTAGTAATGGAGGTCTTGGGTGGTGAATGCGTTCGGTCTATAATCTGCTCTGAGCAAGCCACTCCAATGCAGAGTGGGTCTTCCCACAACATTTTTGCTTAATATTTCCTTCTTCATCTGAGCTGCCCTTCCCCCAGCATGTGAGGCCAGCTTCCAAGACATGGAGCAAATCTGGTACTTATTTCTACTATTCTTGGGTGTTAGTCTTCCATTCTGTTGTTTTATATTCCGCAGATAAGTGCAATTCTTTTATGTCTGTCTCACTCTTTCTGACTCATTTCACTTAGCATGATACTTTCCATGTTGATCCACTTGTATGCAAAGTTCATGGCTTCGTCATTTTCTGACAGTTGCATAGTATTCCATTTTGTAGATGTACCAAAGTTTCTTTAGTCAGTCATCTGTTCTTGGGCATTCGGGTTTTCTCTAGATTTTGGCTGTCGTAAACAGAATTGCGATGAACATACATGTGCAGATATCATTTCGACTGTATCTTTTTGCCTCTCCAGGATATATTCCCAGGAGTGGTATTGCTGGATCAAGTGGGAGCTCAATTTCTAATTTTTGGAGGAGCGACCATATTGTTTTCCAGAAGGGTTGAACCAGTCGGCATTCCCACCAGCAGTGTAGAAGGGTCCCTTTTCCCCACATCCATGTCAACAGCGGCTGCTTCTGTTCTTTTGGATGTGTGCCAGTCTCTGTGGTGTGAGGTGGTATCTCATAGTTGTTTTTATCTGCATCTCCCTGATGATTAGTGATGACAAGCATTTTTTCATGTGTCTTGTGGCCATTCGTATTTCTTCCTTGAGAAAGTGTCTGTTCATTTCTTCACCCCATTTTCTGTTGGGGCTGGATGTTTTCTTCTTGTAGAGTTCAACCAGTGCCTTATATACCCTTGATATCAACCCCTTATCAATAAGTATTGGGTGAATATCCTTCCCCATTCTGTAGATTGCCTTTGTATTCGGGTCACAGTGTCTTTTGTGGTACAGAAGTTTCTTAGTTTAATATAGTCCCATTTGTTTATTTCAGTTTCTACTTTAGTTCTGTGACATCTTTGAAGTTAACTGTAGCTTCAGTATCGTGAAGGGTTTTTCCGACCTTGTCTTCAATGAAGCTTATGGATTGTGGTCTGATGTTGAGGTCTTTAATCCATTTTGATCTGACTTTTGTGCATGGTGTTAGGTGGAGGTCTAAGCCCATTCTTTTGCATGTGGTTGACCAGTTATGCCAGCACCATTTGTTAAAGAGGCTTTCCTTGCTCCACTTCACATTTCTTGCTCCCTTATCAAAGATTAGGTGTTCATACAATTGGGGTGGTGTGTAGGGATCTTCCACCCTTTTCCATTGGTCTTTGGCTCTACCTTTGTTCCAGTACCATGCTGTTTAAATTGTTACCTCTTTGTCGTAGAGTTTAAGGTTGGGGAGGGTGAAGCCTCCCATTGTCTTTTTTCCCAAAAATTGTTTTATCTATTCGTGGGCATTTGTTTTTCCATATGAATTTCAGGATTGCTTGGTCTATTTCTTTGAAGAATTTCATGGGTATCCTTATGGGGATCACATTGAATCTGTACAGTGCTTTAGGGAGTATTGCCATTTTGACAATATTAAGTCTTCCTATCCATGAGCAGGGAATACGTTTCCATTTCCTAATGTCTTTTTTTACTTCATGGAGTAGAGTTTTGTAGTTTTCTTTTTAGAAATCTTTAATCTCTTTAGTTAGGCTGATTCCGATGTACTTGATTTTCTGGGGCACAATTGTGAATCACATTGTTTTTTATGTCATTTTCCTCTATCTCACTGTTTTATTTTTGGAAGGTCATGGAGTTTTGTGTATTGATTTTATAGCCTGCAACTTTACTGTACAAGTCTATTGTTTCTAGGAGTTTCTTAATGGAGGTTTTAGGATTCTCTAGGTATAGAATCATGTCATCTGCGAATAGTGAGAGCTTGATTTCTTCCTTTTCTATCTGGATGTCTTATTGTCTTTTTCCTGCCTAATTGCTATTGCAAGTACTTACAGTACTATGTTGAACAGAATTGGTGATAGTGGACATCCTTGTCTTGTCCCTGATCTTAGAGGAAAGGCCCTTAGTTTTTCTCCATTGAGTATAATGCTTGCCATTGGTTTCTGATAGTTGTATGGCTTTGACTATCTTGAGGAAAGTTCCTCCAAATGCCATTTTCGTGAGAGTTTTCATCACAAATGGATATTTTATCTTGTCAAATGCTTTCTCTGCGTCTATTGAAATGATCATATGGTTTTTACCTTTACTTTTGTTAATGCGATGGATCATATTGATTTATTTCCAAATGTTAAACCATCATTGCATCCCAGGGATGAATCTGACTTGGTCATGATGTATAATCTTTTTGATGAGTTGTTGGATTCTATTTGCTAGTATTTTGTTGAGGATCTTTGCGTCTGTTCATCAGGGATATTGGCCTGAGGTTTTCCTTGGTAGCAGTGTCTTTATTTGCTTTTGGGATTAGGGAGATATGTGCTTCATAGAAGGACCAGCAGAAGGAACCCAAACCGGATCAAAGGAAAGGAATAATAAAACAGCAAAAATTAATGGCATGGAAACCCAAAATACAATCTGAAAGATCAATGAAACAAAGAGCTGGTTCTTTGAGAAAATAAATAAGATCGATAAACGACTAGCAAGACTCACAAAGAGAGAGAACCCTAATAAACCAAATCAGAAATGAAAAGGGGGACATCACAACAGAAACCAATGAAATTCAAAGAATCATAAGAAACCACTTTGAAAGTCTGTATGCCAAAAAGAAAGAGAACCTAAAAGAAATGGATAAATTCCTGGATTTTACAATCTGCCAAGACTGAACCAAGAAGACTTGGAATATCTGAACAGACCCATTAATATCAAGGAAATTGAAACTGTAATCAAAAGTCTCCCGAAAAACAGAAGCCCAGGCCCAGACGGTTTAACCAGCGAATTCTTCCAAACATTTAAAGAGGACCTATTTCCAGTTTTCCTCAAGCTTTTCCAGGAAATTGAAATAACAGGAACTCTCCCAAACAGTATCTATGAAGGACATACCTCCCTAATACCAAAAAATATTTTTAACGTTTTTTAAAAACATCCACCAACTTTCCGGTGATGAACATCTGCTGCCCTGGTCACTCTGCTTGCCCGTTTCCTTCCCTTTCATCCATCACCCCATTACTCTCCTAGAAAAATTGCTTCCCACCACCACATTTCTAGTCTTAAGGAGAGACAGTAGAAACTGCTTTGGGATTGATGACCTAGTGTGCATGTCCCAATCCAGTAGCTCCTCACTGCCAAGACCCCTCCAGCAGTGTCAGGACGCTGTGGCCTGAAAGCCGGCTTGGCCTCCATGGGGAGTTTGAAAATCCAAAAGAACTTACATAGACTTATGGAACTCACTGTGGAACCTCGCTACCAAAGAGACCCTGTAATACCGGCTCTGAGTGTTGTTGGGAAGATGAAGTGAAACGGTGCGTCTAGGGGTGCTGAAACTAGGGCCTAAGTCACTGTCACTGTCATCCCAATGCTCATCGATTTGTTCAAGCGGGCACCAGTAACATCTCTCATTGAGAGACTTATTGTTACTGTATTTGGCATATCCAATACACACGGGTAGCTTGCCAGGCTCTGCCGCGTGGGCTCAATGCCCTCAGTAGCTTGCCGGGCTCTCAGAGAGGGGCGGAGGAATCGAACTTGGGTCGGCCGCGTGAAAGGCGAACGCCTAACCGCTTTGCTATCGCCCCAGCCCCAGGGCCTGAGTACGTGGTGATATATCTTTACAGATCCCAGGAACTGATCTTCGGGCTACCTGCTACAGCTGTTCTCTTCACTTGTTCCCTGTTAACGGTAGCCCTTGAATAACTCTAAGGGCCATTGACCACTCACCTGTAGTTTCAGTCCCTAGTAATACGTGTACCGATCGCACAACCGTCATCATTTATGGATAGGACCACCCGTATCTTTTGGAGATGTATCTCAAATCTCTTTAATTTTTAAAGGTGGTCATGAGACATACAGACAGCCTCCATGAAAGAATTTATAGTATTCTTCTGGTCATCTTAGACTCATCTGACTTCTTCAGTCTATTCCAATTTCATTATTTAAATCAAACCCCCTCACCATGCCATTTCTCCAATTCTTTCTTGGAGGAGACTGGGAATAGGGACATACTTGTTTGTGCTCAGGGCTTACTCCTGGCTCTGTGCTCAAGGATCACACCTGGTGGGACTCGGGGGACCATATAGGATTCCAGGGATGAATCTTGGATCAGCCTCCTGCAAGGCAAATGCCCTACAGCGATACTATTCCTCTGACCCTCCTCCACTCATTATAAGGCCCATAATATTTCTCTACTTATGGGCTTTAAAACCCTGCACCAAGTCTCTCTATCCTAGAATCTTGTCTGTTTCTATTTTGTCGTCTCTCTAACTGCCCATTCTTTCTCATACCATCCTCCAACCCCAAACCCCTCCAAAGAAACACAGTTGACTGCATCTCAAAATTCAGAACTTTTGTTACCAAACTATGAACTTTAATGCATCTGTTTAACTTATTAAAATATATCAGAATGAATGAAATGTATATAGCATTTCAAGTGTTTGTCTGTGACAACCATCTGGTTCCTAAAGTAGCACCCACCATTCCAGCTACTCATATTATGTAGCCATAGTATTGAGAGATGCTCATCTCTTTTTCTCTCAATAAAAAACTGCACTTTCCCCAAAGAGGTGATCCTGCTTAGCCTTCCTTTTCATAGCCTCATGCTCTGCTCTTTGCTTTTATGTGATGGGCTTTAACATTACTGGCTTGGGAACATTGGGTTTTCTCCATGGAATTGGTTGGAAATGGAAGTCTTGGAGTAAAAATGGACTCTGACACTTGGGTGGAGCCTGGCGCTTGGACACAGAGGCAGGAAAAGGCTCCCGCTGGAGAGAAGTGCTAGCTGTTATCCTGTAGGAAGCAGGTCTAGAAGTTGCAGGCTGAGGAATGGGCCAGCTAGCAGGGTTCAGCAAGCCTGGTAGAGATGGGTTGGTTGGAATTAGAGATTTGTAAATTATTAAATGCTATACAGAACTTAGCATTGTAGGGTACTCTCAATTTCTCCACTTTCCTGCAAAAAAAAGGATAGTTCATATCATGGAATAGGAGAAGGCATGAAGCGCCACTCATCAGGGAATCAGTGCTCAAGTAGAGATTGTAGGTTCGATGACTCTGGACAGGATCTCTGAACACCAGGTGTAGTCAGAACCTTGTTGTACATTAAAGTAAGGGAAAGTTAAAGTGGCACCATCAGAATAAGAGTTCTGAAATGTCTTCAGAACCCACAAAAACAATAGTTAAGAAATGTAGTTTACTATTAGTTTGCTAATACTGGGGGACTCATGAACTAGGACATTGAAAAATGTGGCATTCCTTGGTGTGCTCCTGGTGTTTCATTATATGAAGCCTAGATGGCCATTATGCTATAATACCTTCCAATCTGCAATAGGAGCTCTTATATTGAATCGAAAATAATGTGTGTAAAATGAGTGAGGGGAGTTTAAAATTAAACGGAGTTAATTTAACTGCAAGTTTCATAAACATAAAAATCTCATTGTATTTAAACGTAAATGCCACCTGCCTACAGAAAGTTTTCCAATTTCAGATTTGACCTCAAGTTTTGAATGCTGACTTTCCCTTCTCTCTGTTTTACTCACCTTGATAACTTGATTCTGTGATGGGTTGAGCAAGCACAGATTAGTAGAATCCAGAGGTGGAGGCTGGCCATCGATTACTTGGGGCCTGGACCTCCTTTAGAACCATAAACATTTCTGGGCATGAGTTGCTGTAAGTTTTGAGGGCAGAGCCCCTACCTCCTGGGTATGACATGGAGCCATAGAAATTGCAGCAGGGACCAAGTTCTCCAGAAAGGAGAGGTCCCTGAGTACCCTGATGGTAGTAATATACCTGGCTCCCTTCCTGGTCGGGAAGCAACAGGCTATGACTCTGATTTGGAACCTGAGATGCTGTCCTCTCTACAAGGTTGGCAGAAAATTATGGGCACAGGAGACCCTAATGTTGGTATCCAAGGTTATCTCATAGTGAGCTGCCATCGACATTGAAGAGACAGCAGTGTCTTGGTCAGTGACAGTCACAGTAACGTATTCCATGGAAGTCTTCTTTTCAGCCATTCGTGCAATAACCCACTCCAAAACACTCCAAAAGGTAGGAAGCAGCTGAAGTGGACATCTGGCTGTGGCCAGACACTCCAGACAGCTTCATTCTGCTAGAACGTTGGTCAAGATAGGCACTACACGGACCGGAGTGATAGCACAGCGGGTAGGGCGTTTGCCTTGCACATGGCCAACACGGGTTCGATCCCCGGCATCCCATATGATACTCCAAGCACTGCCAGGAGCAATTCCTGAGTGCAAAGCCAGGAGTAGCCCCTGAGCACTGCTGGGTGTGACCCAAAGAGAAAAAAAAAAGATAGGCACTACCCATCAGTGGTTGGAATGAGGTGCCCGAGGCTTATGGCAGGGGCCAAGTGAACTACCAGCTGGAGCAGATACTCTAGAGTAGTTGCAGACCCTTCCTGTTAGGGAAGCTGCATTGTTCACCACGGGAAGGGAAAGCTGCAGAGAATGTGCAGTTCCCAATACTGATGCATTTTGAATATTTTATATGAGACACAAGAGGGTGATGAAAAAAATTCTGTGAGTCCGATGCTAATCTCCTGTGAAGTTTGAGAGGAACAGTATGAACTTAAAAGTTTAGCCATAGAAAGGCTTCTAGAACCAAAAGCCAAGTGAGTTACCAAAAGTCCAATAATTTTTGGTGATTGAACGGCTGGAACATTTGCCATTTTTTGTATTTGTCACCATGATTCCAAGGTGAAAACAGAGCTATAGAAGACTCCAGTGATGTTTGTACATGGTTTTCTTGCTTACAGCTACTTTCTCCTTGACCTAGCAATGCCTGTAGCTTGCTCTACTATGGATTCATATGTTATTTCCTAGAAATAAGTCTAAGAGAATGGCTCACATTTTATTGTACAAGAGAAAACCTGAGGCCCAGAGATGGCATAGAGACTTGCTCAAGCCTTTCAATACCTTTTTGGGGGGCGTAGTGTGTTGTGAAGTTTGGACCAAAACCTGGCAGTGATCTTGGGCTATTCCTTGCTCTCTACTCTGGAGTGACTCCTTGTAATTCTCAGGAGACTGGAAGCAGTGACAGAGATCCAACTAGATTGATTGTGACTCCCCCCCCCATAGTATCTCTTTGTCCCTTATGTATTTCCAGGTCATTGAACCTAAGCATGTGGACTTTCTTGCCAGGACTCTGCCTTTATCACTACAATGCCAGAAACTAGGCGGAAGATACCTTACATTAATGTAGGCTTCTGAGGTCATTATATCTATCACCATTGTAATCTTCAGTTATTCATCTTGCTTGTGCAGCTCATATCTGTTACCATCGGTTCACATATGACTCAATCTAGTTGATGCATTGAAGGTTAGCCACCTTGCCCTGGTTTTTGATCCTAGCTCAACAATGACTACTTGAGTTTTTCCTAAGAAGTGCTTTTGGAAGGAAATTTTAATTCTGTTTCTCAAGTTGTTTGTCTACAATGTAGATACTAACAACTCTAACTAAGAATAATAATGTATGCATGAATATAATTATTCTATTTCGTGAGATTTACATGGAAGGAAATAAAGATTAAAAATCATAAAAATCTGTATCACAGAACTGAAAAAGCAGTGTATAGATATTAATAAAATCTGGGTTATGTAGCAAGCAGCATAGCACAGTACGTGATTGAGAGCAGATCCAAGATGCTGAGTCACACTGGACGTGGTACCAAAACAATACCAAAGAAAACAGGACAATAAGTTTATTAATAAATTGTGCCATGCATACAAGATGAAGACAGTATTCTATTTAGCAAAAAGTGTTGGCCAAAAAGTGAAATAGAAGGTGATTCTTGAGTGCACACCTTATCACTTGTCATGTGTCACCCCCGTTGATCCTCGATTTGTTCGAGCAGGCGCCAGTAATGTCTCCATTTGTCCCTGTTGCGTGCTAGTGTAGCCCAATGATATCTGCTCGCTCCAGGACAGGAAGAGCCTCAAATAGTTCATACAGGGTTTTGACAAGAAGTCTGACCATCTCGTTGGTGGGCAGTCATGCAGTCTTTTGATGTCCCATAGAATCCAGTCAGTAACAGCTCTAGTCCAGTGGTCGTCTCTGAATCACATTACGTGTCTGGCCCATCTGAATTTTGATGCCTTAGCAAACGAGACATCATCCCTGATTCTTGACCATGGACAGAGGTCGGAACTCCAGATTCTTTCTCTCACTTGAATGAAATATGATACTCCTAGCATAGCTCGTTCGATTCCTCTTTGGGAAATAGCATTATACCCAAATAGCGTTCTCTTCCTGTTTGTGTAGAGCCCAGGTCTCTGAGGTGTATGTTAGTGCAGGAAGAACGGTAGATTCGAAGAGAAGTGCCCAGAGCTGGAGTTTGTTTGTCCTCTTAATGAGGACTTTGACGCTCTCGAAGGCGTTCCACACTGCTCTCTTCCTCCTGTGCAGTTCTGGTGCCAAGTTGTTCCTCATGTTGAGTTCTCGACCCAGGTACACATAGCTGCTGCATTTGGAGATGTTTGTTCCATTGAGAGTAAATGGAATGTCTGAGACCAGTTTGTTTTTCATGAGCATTGTCTTCATGAGATTCAGCTGCAGTCCGACATTTCCATACTCACGGTCAAAGTCATTTGTGCCACAAGGCATATGTTTGGTGTTATGAGAACGATGTCATCAGTGAAGTGGAGATGGTGTAGTTGCCGACCATTTATCTTCACTCCAATTCCTTACCATTCCAGTCATCACGATGTAGGATTACAAAGACATTACTTTGTCTTTCCCCCTCCTTGCCTCAAGGAGCTCATCCTGGTTTTTCCTGGAGTCTAGGCTTACCTGAGTCAAACACATCAAGGTGTCCCCCGAGTCACTCCCATTCCTTTGTTTATCTGTAAACTCTTCTCTGTATCCTCTTTCCCAACCAGTTAATCACCTTTTCCTAATCAGATTCTGTAAGATTAGATTCTTCTAAGGATCCTGAACTTGTAAATTAGTGCCTTTTGCATAGTTTACCTTAAAGCAGTGACCTTTCTGTATGGACACAAGAAGACAATATTATGCTTTTGTAAATTGGGATTTAATTGGCTTCGAATATTATTCATTCCTGGGCATCTGCTTTCTTAACTCGGTTGCCCTCAGTTCCTAGCACCCCAAAAGCAGGGTCCAGATGAGGGACAGGACGGATCCAGGGCAAGCGGTGAGTTATATGCTACCCTGGCATCGAGGTGGGCCTGAACAAAGTGCCTAATTCTAAACTATAAGAGTTTGATCATAGTCAAATGCTGTCATGATCCAAAAGACTAGGACCCTGCTGGGGTTAGGAAGATTAACCTGGCCTGAGGACTGTATAGTGAGATGTCCTCAGGAAGAACCAAACTTTATATCTCTTACTGTGCTCATACAGAATGACATTGCTAGAAATATTAGAAATATCAGAAGTAGATTTACTATAACTATTGAAGCAGATTATTAGCTCACACCCTGACACACCCTTGTTTGGAATCATGCCCTTGAGCGGATCTCTGTAGATGAGATTTCCTTAGATGAGATTTTGTTAATCTCCTCAAGAAATGTTTTTTCCCTGCTTTGTTGATGTTAAACCCACCTTTGTGTATGTAATTTGCTATATAAACTAAGACTGTGGGGCCGAGGGGGTTCCAAGACTCAGAAGAAGCAGAGAAAGAGAACGAAATAAACTGATCGAGCAACCAGTTTGGCCTTCTTCCTTCTGTTGCCTGCCCTTGACCGACAGCACAGACAGTGGTTCCCGAGCACTGAACGTGGGTGGTGAGACAGAGCCGCTCAGAGAACCCTCGAGTGCACACGCCTCTCGGCATGCTTTAGTTTTTTACAATCACATGATGTTTCGAGGGTAGCACAGAATATTTTCAGTAAAATGATATCACCCTGCCGAAACCCCTCTCTTTATATCAATGATCACTTCCTTGTAGAATGGTGAGATCCTGGTGGTGAATTCATAATACAGCTCAGGGAGGACATTGATGTACTGAGTTTGAATGTCCCGTTTAGCTAGGGCTTTCATGACCACTTCAGTCTCAACAGAATTGAAGGCCTTCTTTAAATTGATGAATGTTAGACAGAGCGGCATCTTAAACTCTTGCGAAACATTGATGAATTTGGTCACTGTATGCATATGGTGGATCGTGCTGAATCCTCTTTGGAACTCGGCTTGCTCGCATGGTTGTCCTTCATCTAGTGTTGTGCCTATTCTGTTCAGGATGACTAGAGTGATGGATAACAGGCAGATTGAGTGAGATTTTCTGATGTCATGGATGTCTCCCTTCTTGTACAACAGAACAGTCCTTCTGGTTTTCCATTTGGAAGGAAACTTGCATTCAGACAGGTAATATGTGAAGAACCGAGCCAGTGCATTGACAGTACTAGTGGGAGATTCTTCAGGTGTTCATATTTGATTTTGTCTGGACTGGTATGTATGCATCTTTACGGATGAAATGGCATGTTGGATTTCAGAAGGGAGGACATTGGGAACGACATATCCTCCTGCGCAATTTGACATGTGGGCAGGTGGACGTGGTTCTCGAAGAGATCCGAATAGAAGTCATGAATAATCCTCTCCATTGCCTTTCTGGAAGATGGGATAGATCCATTATGACATCGGAGGGCAGTCATGTTGGTCTTGTAGTTGGTTAATACTTTACCCTGCTTCTGCCGTATCGGCCAACACTGCTGCTCTTCTCTCTTTGAGCTCTTCCTTTATCACTTCTCTACACAGCTTTTCAAGCTCAGGTGTTATCTTGTGGTTGCCTGAGGCTCCTGCCAAACCATGTTGGCAAATGAGCTCGAGAGTTTCTGAAGACAAGCTTCTGTTTGTGACTTTCCCACTCTCGGCATTTTTTATGCAATCATGGAGGTTCTGAACCAGTCGATTGTATTCCTCTTCGATGTTGTCAGTGATGGCATCTTCCCACATTGATGCGATAGTGTCAAAGAGTTCCCAGTTAGTGGTCATTCTGGGAGTTCTCTTCTTAAACTTAAACTTTGCAGTCCTTTCTCCCCGCTCTGTGAAGTAGAATTTTGCACGAAGGAGATGGTGGTTCGATACTGTTTGGAATTTTTGGACAACAGCAACATCAGTCTGGCTAAACCTGCGATTGAATATGATGTGGTCAATTTCCTTGTGGAACTGTCCACCTGGAAACTCCCATGTCCAAAGTTTAGATTTGGCCTTCTGGAATGGATGGTCTTGGTTGACATGATAAACTCAGACAGTCTCTCACCCTGCTGTTCCATTCTAGTCCATGGGACCCAATGTGGAATTCTTTGGGCGACCTTCTCGGTTCTATCTTGGCATTAAAATCACCAACAATGGTATTGTAGAAGGTGTGGTCTTTTTTATAGAACTTCTCCAGCTCCATGTAGAGCTTCTCAATTTCTTCTTCATTGTAGTTGGATGTTGGTGCGTGCATGTACTTTAAAACTAGAATGTAATAAAAACATTAAAGATTCTGTTTTTTTCATCCATCTCAATAACCACTATTTGTTATTTATAGGAAGCATCATTTCTGTATCGTGTTTATATTCAAAACTGCCAAGTCCCAAATACTGTATTCTAAGAGACAATAAGGGAAAATGCCACCAATGATGGCTTTCTGGTAAACTACTTTTCCTACCGGTAACCTACTCGAGGCATATTATACTTTCTAGTCCTCTCATTTATTGAAGTAAACTGCTTTGATTTGCTCTCAGCATATTTAACATATATTCTTTCTGTTTTGATTTTAAATCTTACATTCTCTTAACATTCTATCGCAAACAGTTTCCCCTTCCTTGATAATTCCACTCCATATTCTTTCTTTATTTCCTATTTTATTTTCCCTCACATTGTCTTCTGCTTCTTGGTTTCTTGTTGGTGAATGCTTGATGAAAATGATCCTAAACTTCCTTACCTTTGAGACTTGCCTCCCTACCGCTCATCACTCCACAACTTCCCCACACCCCATTTTTTCTTACCACCTAGTTTAGATAGAAAACTCAAAGACACATGATCATGCCTTTGGAATAGCACCATGTTTAAAATACTAAACTATAAATACAAGTGGAGAAACCATTTCAGAGAAAACATCCTTGTATATATTAACAGTTTTCTACAGCACCTACATTTACTATTCTGTCAAAATACTGTCTCTGATTTACTTTCTGTTTCTGTCAAAATACTGTCTCTAATTTACTTTTTTCATGGATATCGTGTAAAAATCCCTATTGAAAGGAAGAGGAAACTCAGAGGATAAACACTCATATATATACAGGTATTTGAGCTTGTAAAAGTGTCTAAAATGTAATGTAATAAATGAGGAAAATCACTTTGTATGTGGGAGAAAGAGAGTCAGTGTCTAAAATCACACAGCAAATGTCAAAGTCAAGTTAAAATTAGCTTATAAAATCCTAGCTGAATACTTTCTTCCATTACTACATGCTTTTTTTAGTTGATTATTCAGTTTAGAGATGAAAAATCTAATGAAAGTCTCTGAAAAGTATTATTCCTTACTTGACATGGTCAGAACAAAGGTAAAATTGATGAAAGGTAGAGTAGATGATACGAGAGTACATCTGAATAATGAATCAGAAGAGCACAAGCATCCAGTACAGATGACTGGTCAAAGGTCTTTAGTCATTGGTCATGCTCACTTGTGATGATCCAAATGATGATACAAACAACTGCACGGGAATCCCGGAACCCCAAGACTCTACCTTATGATGGTAGGTTTTGTGGGAGAATGATGTCATAAAGCAGGCAGTTGAAAGGTAGAGCCTAGACAATAAGGAGGACAGATTCCCAAGAAGAAGACCAGATTGGACAGAGAGCAGAATTAAGCTGGTTGGGAAGATGGAATCCTACAAGACTGTTATAAGAGTTTTACCTTCCTCAGACTCTTATGTTACAGAAATTCTCCTCTTGTACTAAAAAACTTACATATTTCAATAATAAATCAAGAAAGTTCTAAATAATTATATAGATTGCACTGTTAACCAACAACACTAATTCATTACTAATATATTTTAAATAATATTTAAAAACTAAATTGTATATCCATACTTCATAATGTACATTATTACTTACTTAAGGTTAGGGAGTTATGGGTTACTATAAGAAATTATCACCTAACAGAAACCCCCAGGTTAGAATTATTCTCCTAGGCAAACATGCACCTAGGAAAGAACAGTAGGCAAGTATAGAATAGATGACAAAGTGTCTGCCAGCTACAAACTGTGTCAGGCAAACATAGACTAATACTCTTCAGGGTCCTTTAGTTTAGGGTACAATAGGGCCAAAAATAGAATAGGAAATTGTTTCAACCTGATTTATTTATTTGTTTATTTCAGATTATAGGCCTGACCTGGCCAGGCTCAGGGCTTCCTCCAGGCTCTGCACTCAGGAATCACTCCTGCAGGAGCTCGGTTGACTGGGTGCAGGACAGGCGCCCTGCCCACTAAATTATCTCTCTTGCTCAAACAGCTTTACATTTTAAGGATGCCTACTGGTTTTCTGTGACTACACTAGCCTTTGATCTCCATGTACCTAGGGCTTGTTGATGGACGTACAAACTGTCCTTGATGTCTCTTCCAACTTCAACAATGGCTCACATGTTGGGCCCTGTGGGAGTTGGGGGAGCAATATTGCATTGTATTGACCTGCCTGTGAGACCACAGATGGTTGCCCAGGTGACCCTTAAGCCTGGACAATCCAGGTGTTTTTGTCTACTTATGAGTTTGTCTCATTCTCTGTGACTGACCCCTGTTGGTTGGAGGCTGAAAGGGACATTTGGATTTGGCAGATGAGAAACAATTTAGAAAGATTGCAAGCAATTGTCGTGATAAACAAGTTACAGGGTTAGAAAATCCCAAGAGGACCTGAATAGACCCATTAATATCAAGGAAATTTGAAACTGTAATCAAAGGTCTCCTCAAAAACAAGATCCCAGGTCCAGACGGATTCAGTGGTGAATTCTTCCAAACATTTAAAGAGGACCTGTTGTCAGTTCTCCTCAAGCTTTTCCAGGAAATTGAAAAAACTGGAACTCTCCCAAACAGTTTCTATGAGGCACATATCTCCCTAATACCAAAAGCAAACAAAGACACCATAAAAATTAAAACTATAGACCAATATCCCTGATGAATACCGATGCGAGGATCCTCAATAAAATATTAGCAAATAGAATCCAACGACTCATTAAAAAGATCATACATCAGGATGAACCGAGAGCCGCGGCACGAGAAGCAGAGCCTCCGTGCCTATTGACTGTGATCCTGAGGTCTCCTAACCCATTTTGGCACCAGAGCGGATGCTTGAGCCATGCATTTTGACTGTGAACTGAGCTACAACCTTGTGCAGCCCGGGGAGGGATTTTTTTTCCCTCTCCACCCCATTTTTCTGAGCGAAAATGGCGGCAGCGGCAGCAGCCACGCGGTTAGAGCCACCCTCTAAGACCCCTCCACCAGGAGGTAGGACTTTCTTTAGTGACGTAGCCTGTAGGTGGTCCTGGGAGGGGAGGTGTTCCCGGCGCGCCTTCCGCCCAGAGATGAACCTAGAGCCGCGGCACGAGAAGCAGAGCCTCCGCGACTATTGACTGTGATCCTGAGGTTTCCTAACCCATTTTGGCACCAGAGCAGATGCTTGAGCCATGCATTTTGACTGTGAACTGAGCTACAACCTTGTGCAGCCCGGGGAGGGATTTTTTTCCCTCTCCACCCCATTTTTCTGAGCGAAAATGGCAGCAGCGGCAGCAACCACGCGGTGAGAGCCACCCTCTAAGACCCCTCCACCAGGAGGTAGGACTTTCTTTAGTGACGTAGCCTGTAGGTGGTCCTGGGAGGGGAGGTGTTCCCGGCGCGCCTTCCGCCCAGAGATGAAACCGAGAGCCGCGGCACGAGAAGCAGAGCCTCCGTGCCTATTGACTGTGATCCTGAGGTCTCCTAACCCATTTTGGCACCAGAGCGGATTCTTGCAGCCATCCATTTTGACTGTGAACTGAGCTAAAATATTAGAAACCCAAAACCGCGTGGCCCCGATAGCGGCCGCGCGGACTCAAAGTCTTCACTCTTACCAATGAAGAGAAATTATTAGATGATGCCTATTTGGCAGGCCTGATTGTTGGGGAAAATTTCCAATCAATAATAGTGAGTTCTGTATGGAAATATGAAATGTACTCAATATATATAGAGAATAATGGGAATATCATTAGCTACTTAGATGGGGGTGGGGTGGGAGGGGGGTGTATTGGGGTTCTTGGTGGTGGAACGGGTGCACTGGTGAAGGGATGGTGGTTTAATCAGTATTTGACTGTGACTTAAACCTGAAAGCTTTGTATTTTTTTTCTTGTTTTCACGGTGGTTCAATAAAATATTTCTTTAAAAAAATAAAAATAAAAAGATCATACATCGGATGCAAGGGTGATTTAACATTCGTAAATCAATCAACATAATCCATCATATCAACAAAAGTAAAGATAAAAACCATATGATCATATCAATAGATATAGAAGTATTTGACAAGATTCAACATCCATACATGGTGAAAACTCTCACCAAAATGGGTTTTGGAGGAACTTTCCTCAAGATAGTCAAAGCCATCTACCACAAACCTATGGCAAGTATTATCCTCAATGGGGAAAAGCTAAGGGCCTTTCCTTTAAGATCAGGGACAAGACAATGATACCCACTCTCACCACTGCTGTTCAATATAGTACTGGAAGTACGTGCAATAGCTGTTAGGCAAGAAAAATATATTAAGGGCATCCAGGTAGGAAAAGAAGAAATCAAGCTCTCACTATTTGCAGACTATATGGTACTATATCTACAGAAGCCTAAAACCTCTACTAAGAAACTCTTAGAAACAATAGATTTGTACAGTAAAGTTGCAGGCTATAAAATCAACACCCAAAAATCCATGGCCTTCCTATTTGCAAACAATGAGACAGAGAAAAGGGACATGAAAAAACAGTCCCATTCACAATTGTGCCCCAGAAAAATCAAATACCTTGGAATCAGCTTAACTAAAGAAGTAAATGACCTCTACAAAGAAAACTATAAAATGCTACCCCATCAAATAAAAGAGGACATGAGGAAATGGAAACATATCCTCTGCTTATGGATAGGGAGAGGATGTGGAGAGAAAGGGACCCTTCTACACTGCTGGTGGAAATGCCAACTGGTTCAGCCCTTTTGGAAAACAATATGGATGCTTATAAAAAATTAGAAATTGAGCTTACATTTGATCCAGCAATACCACTTCTGGCAATATATCCCGGAGAAACAAAAGTTATAGTTGAAATGACATCTGCACTTATATGTTCATCGCAGCACTGTTTACAATAGCCAGAATCTGGAAAAAAAAAAAACGAATGCTGAGAACAGATGACTGGTTAAAGAAACTTTGGTACATCTATACAATGGAATACTATGCAGCTGTTAGAAAAGATGAAGTCATGAACTTTGCATATAAGTGGATCAACATGGAAAGTATCATGCGAAGTGAAATGAGTCAGAAAGAGAGAGACAGACATAGAAATATTGCACTCATCTGTGGAATATAAAATAACAGAGTAGGAGACTAACACCGAAGAACAGTAGAAAGAAGTACCAGGAGGTTGGCTCCATTGCTTGGAAGCTGGCCTCACGTGCTGGGTGAAAAGGCAGTTCAGATAGAGAAGGGAACATCAAGTAAGCTCTGGTTGGAGGACCCGCTCGGGTGGGGAGATGTTTGCTGAAAGTAGACTATAGATTTAACACGATGGCCACTCCACACCCCTATTGCGGACAACAACACCCAAAAGGAGAGAGAGAGAGAACAAAAGGGAATGCCCTGCCATAGAGGCAAGGATGGGGGCGGGGGTAGTGGGCAATGGGATTGGGAGGTGTGAGGGATACTGGGTTCACTGGTGGTGGAGAATGGACACTGGTAGAGGAAGGGGTGCTCGAATATTGTATGAGGGAAACACAAGTATGAAAATGTGTAAATCTGTTACTGTACCCTATGGCGATTCACTAATTAACAAATAAATAAATAATAATTTATTAAAAAAAGAAAAAAATCCCAAGAGGTATGGGATAGTTGGGGATTCATAAAAGGAGACAGAATGATCCAACGGAACTCTGAAGGCAGTTGTAATTTCAAATAGTATCATCATGGATCCTTGTAATACTCCAGTTCATAAGATATTTGCCTTGCACATGGCGAATCTGGGTTTAATCCCTGGCATCCCAATCCACAGGATCCCTTGAACACTTGAGGATTGTCATCATACATGGCAAACAACCTACTCACTGTTCTCTCTCTCCAACCCCAGAAATGTCTGTGTGTTTGTGTCTGTTTGTGTATTTGGGCATTCCATTGGTATTCAAATACTCCTGCCTCAGTGCTCAGGATTGATACCTGGTGATTCTCATTGGATCATATGTGGTGCTGGAGATAGAACCAGGTTCATTCACATGGAATATTAACATATTTACTCCTGTATAATTGCTCAGTCACTGGAGCAGAAATATTTTTAGAAGTGAAGAAAACAAGAGCCCTAAAACCAAAATATATATAAAGCCATAGTAAACACCAGTATGATACCCAAATAAAAGCAAACTTATATAACAGAATGGAATGGGATGGAATAATAGAATAGAGCATGGACACACTCAGATGCATGGACAACTAATGATGGAGGGTTAAAGGCATTAAGAAAGTGGGGGCTGGAGCAATAGCACAGCGGGTAGGGCGTTTGCCTTGCACGTGGCCGACCCAGGTTCGATTCCCAGCATCCCACATGGTCCCCTGAGCACCGCCAGGAGTGATTCCTGAGTGCAAAGCCAGGAGTAACACCTGTGCATCGCCAGGTGTGACCCAAAAAAAAAAAGCAAAAAAAAAAAAGGCATTAAGAAAGTGAAGTAAGGAAAGAAAGCCACTTGGGGCCACAGCCATAGTACAGCCGGGAAGTCACTTACCTTGCCTGGGGCCAACCTGGGTTCGATCCCGGGCACCTCATATGATACCCTGAGTCCCTCCAGTTGTGACCCCTGAGCACAGAGACAGGAGTAAGCCCTGAGTGCCACCAGGTGTGACAGCCCCCAGCCCCCAGCAGAAAGAGAAGCCTCTTGTAAGAAAGGTGCTTAGTTGTGCACACATCATTACAAACCAGAACAGTCATCAGCCTAGTCAGAGCTGCCCTGCCCAAAACTTCTGGTCCCCTTTTCTACTCCTGGCCCCAAAGATTCCTCCAAATCTGCTCTCTCACCCCCCTCCTTCACTTCCTCCCCTCCTCCCTTCCTCTCCCCTCTCTCCTCTCTCCCTTCCTCCCTCCCTCGCTCTGGATTTGCTTTTTCTGGCCCTTTCTCCCAGTGGACTCAGTGCAGTTCCTGTGTATGTTTGCTCTAGTGTGTAGCAGTCCCGCCACTGCAGACTTCTGGTGCTCACGTGGGTGGCTGTTGGGTGTATGTGCTGCAGGGCACAGGCACCAGCTGTTCCACGTGTGCGTGGTCCTGGCCACACACCTGTAGATGGAAGCCATCACTCTGGATAAGAATCTGAGGAAGGACTGGCTCTGATCGCCTCCAGGCACTTGTCTCTGGCCAGCTCGTGGGAGCCATCCCCCTGAATCTCCTGTTCAGCCTCAGCAACGTTATGTGCTTCTCTGCTGCTCTGCATCAGGTCCCTGAGCCTGAAGGACCTCAAACAGAACTGACTCCGACCATCCTCGGTGTTCCTGGCATTTGTTCACAAAGAAATTGTGAATTTTATCCCTTAATATAAAAAAAATTGGCTAAGAGTGACAGTACAGTGGGTACGGCATTTGCCTTGCACGTGGCCGACCTAGGTTGGATTTCTCCATCCCTCTCAGAGAGCCCGGCAAGCTACTGAGAGTATCCCGCCCAGGACTGCAAAGCCTGGCAAGCTACCCGTGGCATAGTCGATATGCCAAAAACAGTAACAAGAAGACTCACAATGGAGACGTTACTGGTGCCCGCTGGAGCAAATCGAAGAATAACTAGATGACAGTGTTACAATGTAAAAAATCAAAATTTTCTCCTCCATGTGCCCTATCTTGAGCCTCTCACTGCCATCTGTCCCGGATCTGGCGACCCCCAGATGTCCAGATCCAACCACAGAAAGAGGGAAATTACTATAATTCCTTTTTTTTTTTTTTTTTTGCTTTTTGGGTCACATCCTGCGATGCACAGGGGTTACTCCTGGCTTTGCACTCAGGAATTACTCCCGGCGGTGTTCAGGGGACCTTATGGGATGCTGGGATTCTTACCCGGTTTGGCCGCCTGCAAGGCAAACACCCTACCCGCTATGCTATCGCTCCAGCCCCGGAAATCAATATATAACTCCTGACCGGGAATACCAGGAGCCTGGCCTTTTAAAGCTGTCACCGGAAGTAGAGTGACTTCACAGAATTCCGGACCTTTTCCTTAGGCGTCTTCGAAGTTCCGGGCAGAAAAGCGTTTCTGGCGGACAGGAGGGACGGGCTACCAGGGGGACGGGAGTTTTTCCTTCTGGCCACCGAGTGGTCGCTCCGAATTCCCAGACCCTGCGTGGTCTCCGCCTTGTGGGCAGCGGGTCGAACCGTGGCGGTGGCCGGGGGCTGCTGCCCCTCACCCGGGGGACGCCCAGGTCGCTCCTGCGGAGAGACTCAGTCATCTGTGGGCTCCCGGGAGACGGGGAGTTTCTGCCGAAGGAACTTACATGGAAAGGCAGGTGAGCGGGGCTCTGGGGGGCGGGCGCCGTCCCGGGTGGCCGTCAGGGGGCGACTCGAGCCCCGACCCGCACCGTAGGAGACCCGTGTGGGCTGAGGGTGCGCCTGGTCCCTGGGAGACGTAGTTTGAACAGTGAAGCGCGTCTCTGAAGTTAGGAGCAACGGGAACAATCAGAGTTTTCCTTTTAAAATGTATATGTCACTGTGTTTTAGGCCGCGTTGGTCTTGCTCGGGCTGAATCCAGGCCCTTCCGCTCAGGGTCACTCCTGGAGTTCGGACCCCCCGGGGGTGTCGGGCTGTGAGGCCGGCGCTCTCCCCGCTGACCTTCCCTCAGCCCCCGTCCAGAGAGAAAGAGTCCCCCGATCTGGGGGCCGCATGCAGACACCGCCATGTGGACGCCAGTGCCGGGACACTTGCCGCACCCGTGGCGGGCGCAGGGGCCGGGTGGGGTCTTCCAGGACTGTCAAAGGTTGGTCCTTTGCTGGCCCCTTTCATTCCTTAGGCTGATTACAGTCGGGGCTAAAGTGTCAGGTTTTCACATCAAAGGGACGTGGGGGCCCTTTCTTTGAGTCAGGGCCAGTATGTTCTGGGGTCACTCCTGACTGCACTCAGGGATCTCTCCTGTTGGAAATCAGGGAATCCTGTCGATACTGGGGAGCAATCCGGGTCGTGTGTGGCAAGGCAAACACCAGCCCAGGGTACGAGCCTCCTGCCCTAGGATGGTGGGTCATGGAGGCCCAGTTTTCACTGTCTTGGGGCTCAAAAGCATTTGGGGGTGTATTTTGATTCTCATATGGTTTAACACATTCAGTAGATTGTGGGGGGACCAGGGAGATGCAGAGCTTTTTGAGAACACAGAGTGGAGGTGGGGGACGCATCAAGGTGGGTTCACTCCTCCTGCCTCTGCACTAAGGCATCACTCCTTGCAGTGCTCAGGAACCTTTTGGGATGCCAATAATGAAACCTGTGTCAAACGCTTGCAAGACAAGCACCTCACCCACTTTACTGTGTCTCCAGTGCCTTTGTACAGGAAATTTTGCGTTTATTATTATTTGCAATTTTTGGGCCACAGCACACAGTTCTCAGGGCTTACTCTTGAATCTGAGCTCAGGCATCGTTCTTGGAAGTGCTGCGGGTAACGTTTGGGCTTTGGAGAATTGAACCCGAATTAGCTGCTTGAATGGAAAGCACACTATTAACTGTACTAGCTCTGCTAACCCTCTAAGGTTATTTTATTTTGGTTTAGTTAGAGTTATTTTGATTTTATTTTGTCCCAGAAAAAAAATTCTGCTTCACCTGCCAAATTTCTGAGCACCATCCCATCCCAACTGTCCATCTCTCCCAGGCCAGGGGCGCCCCCTGCTCTTCGGGTGAGTACTTGCAGAGAGGGGTTTCTAGGTTTTGTTTTTCAATGTCTTATTCTAAGGATCTGTGCAGTGGTACAGCCAGGAGGTCGTTTGTCTTACACTTGGCTGACCTGGGTTTGATACCCACCAACGCATCGGGTCCCCTGAGCCACCATCTCCATCTGTGTCCCTCAAATCAAAATAATTGAAAATAAATTAAGGGCCTGAGTCATAGTACAGCAGGTAGGGCATTTGCTTTCTGTTTGGCAGAACTGGGTTTGATCCCTGCACCCCACAGGGTCCTCTGAGCTTTGCCAGAGGGGCACGAAAAAAAATATATCAGAAATTAATAATGAACTAGACTGTTAGGAGTGCAGGTACGATGCTTGCTTATTTGTTTATCTCTAAAAATTTTCCAAGCATTGGGCTGGAGCAATAGCACAGCGGGTAGGGCATTTGCCTTGCACGCGGCCAACCCGGGTTCTAATCCCAGCATCCCATATGGTCCCCTGAGCACCGCCAGGGGTAATTCCTGAGTGAAGAGCCAGGAGTAACCCCTGTGCATCGCCGGGTGTGACCCAAAAACCAAAAGAAAATAAAAAAATTAAAAAATAAAAAAAAATTTTCCAAGCATTAAATCAATCGTGATGTGTGTTTCTATGGATATGTCCTCTGCTGCAGAATATTGTCAAATACTAAAGTGCCCATGTGACAGGCATTAGCATACATTACTCCGTATCACATTTACCCTCCCAACATACTGTTAACAGCTCCTATTTACATATAATTTTGAGTATGGTCACTTAAAATTTTGTTGAACAAATCTTTTTCTTTTTCCATGTCATTATACTTCCTCAGTGATCCTGGGAGTAATACGATTGTGCTGAGATGTTTTAAATGGCTCCTGTGGTCCATTGTGACGAGTTGTGCCCAGGCCTGCTCATGGCAGTAGCGCTGCATCCAGCCTTTCACAGTCCCAGACATTGACTTACAGGCCCAGAGAAAAGATCATCAGCAGACTTCCCAGTGAGGAACAGGGGACTCCTGAGAGCTAAAAGGTTTGGGGTCATCGGTGCTGGCGACACCCTGGGCAACTGGGCAAAGTTTTGACAAAAGCAAAGGCAAAGTGGTCCTTTGAAGAATCTCTGGAGCTGTCCGCAGGCACTTATTGTGCTAGGGTCCACCATCAAATCCAAATTGTGTCCCAGATTTTGTGGAGTCATGATGAAAAGAGACATGGCGACATCAAGAAATAAAATTTGCAGGTAGATCATTTGCCTTGCATGCGGCCAGCCTGGGTTCGATTCCCGACATCCCATATGGTCCCCCAAGCACCTCCAGGAGTGATTCCTGAGTGCAGAGCCAGGAGTAGACCCTGAGCATCGCTGGGTGTGATCCAACAAGCAAAAAGAAACACAGAAATAAAATTTGGAGGATGCTGTGTAACCTCAGAGAGCCAGCACCTGTGTAACCTCAGAGAGCCAGCACCTGAGTAACCTCAGAGAGCCAGCACTGTGTAACCTCCGAGAGCCAGCACCTGTGTAACCTCCGAGAGCCAACCCTGTGCAACCTCCGAGAGCCAGCACCTGTGCAACCTCCGAGAACCAGCACCTGAGTAACCTCAGAGAGCCAGCCCTGCGCAACCTCAGAGAGCCAGCCCTGTGTAACCTCAGAGAGCCAGCACCGGCACAACCTTAAAAAGTTATTTTGATGTGGTTGGAGGTCATGTGGGGGAAGGGTGATGCAGGCCGAATACAGACTAGAGACTGAACACAATGGCCACTCAACACCTTTATTGCAAGCCACAACACCTAATCAGAGAGAGAGAACAAAGGGGAATTCCCTGCCATAGTGGCAGGGTGGGGTGGGAGGAGACGGGACTGGGGAGGGGGGGAGGGATGTTGGGTTTACTGGTGGTGGAGAATGGGCACTGGTGAAGGGATGGGTTATCGAACTTTGTATGGGGGAAACATGAGCACAAAGATGTATGGATCAGTAACTGTACCCTCACAATGACTCTCTAATTAAAAATAAACTAATAAAAATAAAAAAATAAAAAAAATAAAAAATAATTTGGAGGATGTATTCACAACAGCCGGCAGGCTGTCCTGCTATGCAAGAGCAGCAGCCTCAGCAGAAGCACAGGGTTTGATTAGGAAAAACCACATACTGGCCCACCTGTTATTTTATTTTATTTTATTTTATTTTATTTTTTTGCTTTTTGGGTCACACCCAGCGATGCTCAGGGGTTACTCCTGGCTTTGCACTCAGGAATTACTCCTGGCGGTGCTTGGGGGACCATATGGGATGCCGGGGATCGAACCCTGGTCGGCCGCATGCAAGGCAAACGCCCTACCCGCTGTGCTATCGCTCCGGCCCCCCACCTGTTATTTTAATAAGCACCATTAAAATTAGTTTAACTTACCAGGCCCATATCATGGGAAGAAGAACAATTGTTCTTCACCGTTGGTTCAAATTTTGAAGAATTAATTTTGCTACATAATTCATCTACTACTTATCTACTAAGTGACTACTCAGCTACACAACAGTGAAGGAACTTTTTTGCTTTTTGGGTCACACTTGGTGATGCACAGGGTTTATTCCTGCTCTGCACACAGGATTTACTCCTGTCGGTGCTCAGAGGACCGTGTAGGATGTTGGGAATAGAATCCAACATGCAAGGCAAATACCCTAACCACTGTGCTATCACTCCAGCCCCTGAAGGTCCTTTTTGTTTGTGCAGCTGATCCAATTTAGATTTTGGTTGAATTCAGTGCATTATCGAACTTGAGCACTGTTTGAAGAGTTGCAGAGCACAGAGAGGAATAGCTTGAGAACACCAATGGCTATGAACATACACAAATGCACACAGGATTATTGCCTACACATGTAATACTTTCCCACTCATCACCAATTCCTGAGTCCTCTTCTGGGTCATCCCAGAACCCCATTAGGGCCAGATGATTCACTTAGTTTCTAGCTCACTACTGTAATGGAGATCATGAACAGTTGAAGTTACTCCAGCAACTGGAAGTTCAGTTCAGTAAACAAAAATCAGGGCTCAGACAGTCCAGCAGGGAAGTAGCTGACCCAGTTTCCATCCTTAGCACTCCAGAGGGTCCCTGAGCCCTGTGTGGACCTATCCCCGAGCACTCAGGTATAAGGGCTCAACACTACAGAACGTGCCCCCAAAATGAATCAGTAAACACACAGTAGCGTGATAGCTGAATTTTAATGCCCAGTGATTTCTGAGCAATATTTTTGTGGGGTGGTGTTTGGTGGGTCAGGTATGGGGCATAGTCCTGGTGGGTGTTTGCAAAGGAATCTTTGTGTATTTTATTCCCTTAAGGAAAATAAAGACTTTGGCTCCATATGCCCTCTGTTCAGTGTCACTCTCCATCTGTTTCAGACCTGGGAGTGTCCAGAGGTCCTGGTGATCTGATCTAAGACCAGAAATAGGAAAAAAATAACTTTCTTGACCACAAAGTACCTGGTCATGAATATTTGGATCCTGGCCCTTTAAGACTCTGACTGGAAATATATGTGACATCATGGAATCCGGTTCCAGTTGAAGTCCAGGCTTGCGCCTTTGTTATGCCCGCCATCCCTGTGCTGCCCTATTGCTCTGGCCCCAAACCAGAGAGAAAGTGAGACAAGAGGGAGCATCATTTTCCCCAGTTTCCTCGCAGGCTGTTGGGTTGTGCGCGGGCCACCTCACCATTGGCAGGGACACTCGGAGTCCCTGGGGTAGTCACAGCCTTGGGCTTGGGATCACCCAGGAATGTTCCCAGGCCGGTTCTTTGCGGGCCCACTTCCATCATTAGGGTAGTTATGGAGTCAGGGCTAAAGGGACAGTTTCTCTCGAAAGGTTTGGGGGTGGGTGGGGGTAGGGATACTTTTTGTTTATATTTTGAATGATATCCAGCAGCGTTCAGGGTCTCTCTTCGCTCTGCATTAGGGTCTCTCCTGTCGGTACCAGGACCCTATGGAATGTCCGGCTCAGTCCTGGTCAGCCTCCTGCAAGGCAGATGCTCTCCCAGTGCACTACACTCTTCACTTGCTTGGGACTCAGAAGCATTTGGCTGATCGTTTGATTTCCCCAGGATCCGTGAGCCTGCAGTGGGTTTTTGGGATCCTGGGAGATGTGGAGCTGTAAGAGTCCCTGGAAGAAGTGGGTGTAGCATCTGGGCTGTGTTGGAACAGGTGGTTTGTGCAACCAAATGTGCAAACTTAGCAGGAAGTAGGCTGGAAGTAGGATGTGTTACATACCCTGCCATAATGAAATCTAGAATCACTATTGGCCACAACACCATTATTGATTTATTTTAAATAATTTGTAGGTTTTTTTGTACAGGGAGAGAAGACTTGCCAATGTTCAGGGGTTATTCTACCTCTGCACTCACTGATCACTCCTAGTGTTGCTCAGGGAAACATAGGATACCGGCAATCAGACCTGGGTTAGCCACATGCAAGACAAGAACCCCACCTGTTGCACTTTTATTTATAGGCCACAGCTGGTAAGTGCTCAGGGCTCACTCTGGATCGTAGCTCAGGCACGGTTCCTGGCAGTGCTGGTGTGGGTCCCTACACGCTCCTGCATATTGAACCCAGTTTAGCTGTTTAAACATAAAGCACCTCATCAGCTGTACTATCTCTGTTAACTCTGTGATTTTATTTTTCCCCAGAAAAAAAATTTCTGCTCCACCTGTCAAGTTTCATAGCATTTCCCCATTGTCGATTTCTCCTGTCCCAGAGGCTTCCCCTTCTGTTCAGGTGAGTAATTGCAGAAACGGAGTTTGCAAAGACCAGTTGTATTACTCTGAGTCCGAGACCTAATGTCCATCTATTCAGCCAGATATATCTGTTTCGATAGTATAAAATTTTCAGATAGAGTGACCCCAGGCCCCTGAGAGATCAGACGGCAAGTCAGCAGCTTGCTTGCCTTCCCTGAGATCAATGGGCAACCTGCACCCTTTTCTTTCTTGGAGAGGAAGGAGCATCTGTCAGTGTTTCCCTGGCTGGGTCTGTGAGCTGTGCCGAAGGGTGAGGCTGTCTACTCTCTGGTTCTAATGCTGGGACTTCCGGTCAGGACCAGGGCTTGTGCTCCTTTCCGGTGTTCACGGCTCTGACTTCTCTTACAGGTGTTTACTTGTAGCCTCCTGCTGACCCTTGGGAATTACAGAGGCTGGATATGATGGTGACATGCCAAGTGACACACTGTGTCCAGGTGGGAGGAGAGAGATGTGCTGACAGGGTGGGGTGACAGGTCACACAGGCTTCTGGTTTCTTGTCTCTTGAGTTTCAGTAAGAAGCCTTGGGATGTGGATCCTGGCCTGAGTGACTCTCTGCTATTTGAGGCCACTTTCTCCTTGTTTGTTTGTTTTGTTATACCTGGATTTACCCACACACCGCTGCTCAATGAGTTCTCCCAAGTGAGTGCTCAAGCATCACTCTTGCCATGTCTCAGGGAAACTCTGAGGTTCCGTGGATGCACAGCTGACTTATTCAGTTTCTTTTCTTTGGGGAGGATATGGCAGGGTCACACCCAGTGATTCTCAGGGGTTACTCCCGGCTTTGCACTCGACATTGCACCTGTCAGTGCTTGGGATACCAGATGGGACAGTGGGGATTAACAGTCCTACCCACAGTTCCTGGACCTACTGTCCTATTACTCCATCCTGCTATTTTGTTTCTATTGGATTTGTTGTATCCAACAGGGGAGGTGCTCGGGGCTTCCTCTTGGTCTCTGCTCTGAATTCACACCTGACAGGCATCAGCACCCCCAGGACCTGCTGCCCTGGTAGCTACAGTGACTCTGGCACCAGAATGTATGTTTCCCCTATTTTGTCCTTCTTGCTCTAGAGAGCGTCATTTGCTCAGTCACAAAGTGTCATGCTTCTGTGTGTACAGTTTCCGGCATGCACTGGATTCAAGGAGACAGAACAAAGGATCTCTGGGACTGCCAGAGATGTTGGAGGTCAGGACATTTTTACATGGGGCCAGAGAGCTAGTACAGCAGTCGGGCTTTTGCTTCACACCTGACTGGTTCAGGGTCAATCACCTTCATCCTATATGGTCCCCGATGACCGCCAGTCATAAGTCTGGAAAACAGAACCAGGAGGACTTGATATTCACCGGGTGATGATCAAAAGAGCCAACGAAAAAGAACACTTTACATGGTTTATCATGGATTGTGTGCAGCCCTGACTTGTGATTTCTTAGTCCTACAGCCACGTATGTGCACACACTGCTTGGGGTTGCTCACTGGATATTGAGTGTCCCCTTCCCATCCCTAGAAGAGAAGATGTGGGAATCCAGTGTCTCTGTGTGTGTGTGTCTGTGTGTTATTGTGTTTTACGTTTTTACCCAAACCCATTTTTGAATTGAGACCCCACTGGTTCAGTGCTCAGTTGTTCCTCTCTGCAGTTTTCACTGGACCAGTGGTGTGGAATTGACCTTGGGGTGGCTGTGTGCAAGAATGGCACCTCCAGAAACCTTGTAGTATAGCATCCTCACATTTTATAGATCTGACTGCCTTGGAGTGATATCTAGAAAGATTTCTCCACATCATCCAGGAGGGCGCATGGAGAGAAATTGAGGCTTGTTCCTCTCGAGGGAAAGTCCCTGAGTCCTGTTAGCGCTCTGAGGGTTCCCATCCTCACAACCTGGGAATTGGGTGGAGATGGGCCCTGACTCCCGCTCCCCTGTGTGTTGGCTCAGGGCGCAGTTTCCTTCCCCAACGTGGATGTGGGATTCTCCCTGGAGGAGTGGGCATGCCTGGATGCTGATCAGAGAAAGCTCTACAGGGACATGATGCTGGAGACCTACCAGCACCTGCAGGCTGTGCTGAGAGCAGTGTGGGGCTGACTGTGCCTGACCAGACCCGCAAGGGCAAGCAGCGACTATGCTGGGCTGTCTGTTCTACAGACTTGGTGATTCTGACGAGCCAGGATCACTGATAGTGATGCGAATCACAGTTTCTCAGGTTTTTTTCTTTTTTATGTTTTTGTTTATTGGCCACACTTGGCAATTGTCAGGCCTTACTCCTGAGATGCATTAGATCTTCAGGTCAGCCATGTGCATGGTAAAGTGTCCACATACTGTACTGGTTTCAGATTCCTCTAAATAATTCCTTCCATTGTTAAATCAATTTACTTCTTGTACTACCCTTCACTTCAGTATGTTTATTTTGGTTTTACTTTGGTTTTTTAACGTCTTTTTTATTTAGCTTTTGGGGTCACACCCAGCAATGTTCAGGGGTTGCTTCTCGCTCAGCACTCAGGAATTACTCCTGGTAGTGCATGGGGGAACAATATAGGATGCCGGGGATTGAACCCAGATTGGCTGTGTGCAAAGAAAATGCCCTATTTGCTTTCTATCACTCTGTCCCTTGTTTGGGTTTTGATTCTGGGTCACAGTCCTCATTCCTCTTGGCTCTGTGCTGAAGGTTCACTCCTGACAGTGCTCAGGAGCCCATGGGGGTGCTGTGGAGTAAACCAGGTCAGCATCTACAGTTCAGGTGCCTTACCCGCTGTATTCCTTTACTAGGCCTGCAACTTCACTAATTACTATTTTTGTTCAGTTGATTTGATTAACGGACTACACCCAGAAATGCTCAGGAATTTCTCCTGGCAGTGCCATATGGTTGCTAGGGGTCAAACCAGGATGTGTGTGTCACTAGGTGCCCACCCTGTTGGAATATCACTCTGAACATGAATTCATTTCTTTTTTAGGGCCTCACCCCATCACATGCTATTTTAGAGCTTGAAGTCACTTCCAGTGCTTTTTGGGGGGCTACAGCATGACTCAGTTTCACACTGAAATTAAAACCTAGGACTTATGTCACTGTTAATTGCCAATTTATGGCATATCAGAAGTGGAGATTCTGTTCAAGCCTTTTGAGGAATTTGCCTGCTTTTGTTAGGGACACATGGGGTGGGAATGTCAAATTTTCCTTGTCACTAATTAATACCCTGTTTCTGTGGTGACAGGGCTTTTCAGGGTGAAGCCTGCGGTGATGTCCTGGCTGGAAGGAAGAGCCCTGAGTCCAGGAAGAAGAGGCGTTTGTGTAGGTGAGTGTCTGAGGACCCTCCGTGGCTTGTGCCCTGGACAGTGTTTGGTTGCCCTGAGCATGTGTGAAATGCGCTGCTGACCCCCAGGGGGCTCAAACTCCTGAAATCAGCATCTGTACTGTGCTCATGCTGCCCTTCACTGCATGAATTGCCTGTCATGGAATGATCCTGAGGGTTTCTCTCTTACTTTATCTTCATTATTCCTTACCTGTCAGCCATGTAGAATAGTTGTGGGTTTCACAGCCCTTGGCCACCCATCTGTGCTTCACCAGCCTGTCTATCCAGCCTCCAGTGGTGGTGTTCCCTTTCAGGAGCAGCTAGAGTCCCCTCTGCCCTCTCTTTCATGCTTATTTTTGCCTTCAGGTAATTAGCATGTTTATCAGTATATTACATTTTTTTTGTTTTGGTTTTTGGGCCTGGGAATTTTCAGTATTTATTACTGGCATTTCTGAGAGGTTAATTTTGGTGGTACTCAGGGATCAGCCAGTCAGCTTCATGAAAGGGAAATGCCCTACCTGCTCTTCTCTCTAACCCAATAAGAATATATTTTGCTTTTGTATTTAAATAAAGAATGAGTGAGCCCATAACCAAGGTAATTTGAGCTGGAGAGATAGTATGGCAGGGAGGGTACTTACCTTTCATACGTCTCACCCAGGTTGAATCCCTTGCATTGCATACGTTTCCCCAGGTATCACCATGTCTGATCAAAAAAGGGAACCCAAAATGCTATTTTGTGGAATCCCAGGCTACTCCCAACATTCTCCACAATGGACTTCAGTCAACTACATTCCATTACTAGTTCTTCCATTGTGTGTTGTGTTTGATTTCAGAACTTCAATCTCTCCTTCAAGGTTTTTCATTTCAGCAATTTGATTAGGGAACGGGGTCACTGAATACGAGTGAGCTGGTAAGAATTGCACATTGAATAGAAATTCTATGCCCTCAGGATAGTTCATTGGAACAAGAATGAGACTTGAAAGGAGGAGATCTGGCCACTTCAGGGAGGAATTTTGCAGCCTAATGCTGGAGTAGAGGGCCTGTACTTCCACTGGGTGCTAAAATCAGTCATTGTAAAATCTAAAGATATTCCTATGTTTATTGTTTTTATTATTTATTGCTTTTTTATTCACACAAAGTGATGCTGATAAGTTACTTCAAGCTCAGCACTCAGGCATTACTCCTGGAAGTGCCCAGGGTATCATGTGTGATGCCAAGGGCCAAACTGCATCCACCACATGCAGTGGAAATGCTCTCCCCACTGTGCTAGCATTCCCACTCAAATTCCTACTATCATTAAGTTTGAAAAAATACTGTGATCTTTTTATTGGGTCAAAAGTCAGCACAAGATGGGCTGGAACGATAGCACAGTGGGTAGGGCGTTTGTCTTGCAAGTAGCTGACCCGGGTTTGATTCCCAGCATTCCATATGGTCCCCTGAGCATTGCCAGGAATAATTCCTGAGTGCAGAGCAAGGAGTACCATCAGCTGTGCATCGTGCATTGTGTCCCAAAAGGCAAAAAAAAAAGTAAGCACAAGAGTTGATTGTTTAAAGAACTGGATTGTTGTTACGAGTGATAGTGCTATGGGAGCAGACTTGCTTTCCACATGGCTAGAAACCTGGGCTCCATCCCCAGCACTCCAGCTGCTCCCCTGGGAACTACCATTCTTGATCCCTGGTACCGCTTGCTGTGGCCCTCCTCAAAATATATACAAACTACAAACCAAAAAAGAGCAAAACAACTCATTGATCCTGGAGAGGATTCGTTTGTGGTGAGGTGTTTTCAGTGGCCTTCATGGTCCATCCTGCTTGGTATGGTTGCAGCCTTGGCTTAACACATTACAGGCTCCACCCTGTGCTATAGCTTAACACGTGCATTACAGGCTCCACCCTGTGCTATACCAAACCAAGACTTGGGTGTATTTTATTTTGCTGGAAACTATTTCTTTAACATTCTGCAGACAGTCGTCTGTCCATTTTATGTATCTGTTTATTGAGTTGAAAAAAAAATAAAACAGAATAATGATTGCACGTCCTTCAATTTTGTGCATCCAATATGTAGAAACATTGGGTTGTTCCCTGGAACATCCATCCACGTGTCAGGAATTGCATTCCTCGTGATGGAAATGTTAGAAACCAATCTGTAGCCCTCAGTTTCTTTTGACAGAGAGACTCTTAAGGAATGGAAAAATAATTGGAATTTTTCTTTGCATTTGTCTTGTGTAATCATATTTCTGAAAAGTTTAGGATAATGGCCCTGTCAATATTCGTTGATAGGGTGGATTGAACATAGTTGAAATAGACTTGAATATGCATAGAAAGATCTTTCTGACGGTCTATGAAAGGGTGGAGTGGGCGTCTTGAGTAAAATGTGTTACAGATGGTGGGAACTTGGGAGAGCGCCCAAACTCCCATCTCAGCAGGCAGTAGCATCAGCTGTGATGACTGACAGTAAAGGGCGGTCATGGTCCTGGATTCCACTCTCCTCATTTCAGTTATATTAAGAGAAACGATGACAAAATGTTGCATTTGGAAATGGCATAATCTCAACCCTATTAGCCACCAGATTGATTAAAACCCTTTTTGGTCTGTCTAAAAGACCAAGTCTACAAAATGATCCTGCACGGTTTGGTGCTTATTAGCTCCTATACACCTCTGTTCTTTGGGTTGGTCCATACATGGGATTTATTTATTGAAGTATGTTTTATGTAATTTATGCCATACTTGGCAGTTCTTAGGAGTTTGTCCTGGCGTTATCCTGGATGCTGGAATGGAACTCAGAGAAATCATGTTCAACACAAGCATTAAGCCAAAGTACTATTCTCCGGCCCCAGACTCGTGGTTGAAAATATATTTCTAAAGCTGCATCCTGGGGTTTCCTTGTAGGTGAGAGTTGTCTGCTCGCATGTTTTCAAGTGGTAGAGTGCTCACTGTACAGTGCTCTCTGATGTTCTTGCCAGACTTCGGTCCTGTCCATTGTCTCTCCAGCTCTCCATGTTGCTGCTAGGCCAGTTCCTCTGCATCTTCAGGGATGGCTTCAGAGTCACTGCTTTTACCCCATCTTGATGGATCACTTCTAGAGAAACTCGTTGTCCAATTAGTCGTTGATCTGCTTTGCCTTGAATCAGCCTGCTTCTGTATTTATGATGGAGGCGTATGTGGGAGCACTGGTTGTATATTTGACCAGTATAGGATAAGGGGACTCCGCCTTACTTCACTGCCCTGAACTCTGTGACCAGCCCCTCCAGCACTTGCCTCTCCTGCCCTTTATCCGAGCCCATCCCCCTGGCACCGATTCATCTGGGCTGGCATAATGGTCTGTCTACACTTGGAACCTGGCACTGTAAGGCTCCTTGATGAAATGGATCACATCACAGACAGGAGTCTTCCATGTGCACATTCATTTCCTAACGATGTCAAGAGGATCAGGCTTCCTACGGGCATGTGTTTAATGAACAAAGTGATACTTCACTGTTGAAGGGGACACTGAAGCCCAATTAGAAGCAGGACGTGAGTGCCTCTCACTTCCACTCCCTGGACTGTGAGCCATAGGACCTCGCCAGATTTGGGGGCTTTGTGGTTGTTTTTTACTCCGCCTCAACCATATCCAGTTGGTTCCTGGGGTCCGATGTTCTCCCGAGACTTTAGGAGGATGTGGAACTTTGGTGGTTGCAGTGGGGGGAACTTTTTGTGCAGCACAGGGGTCTCGGGTGTGAGCGTGTGATCTTTGGGAGCATCTCCTCCTCCAGCTCTGCGATGTGGCAGTGAGTTCTGGGTGCAGAGCAGAGCATGGGGGGCTGCGGCTCTTGAGGTGCCGGACCTGCCTATGGTAGAGGTCTTGACCATACGGACCCTCTCCTGATGCTTTGGGTGTAGACATGCATATGTAAACTGCCAGATCTCTTTGAGGGGCAGCTCCTCAGCCCCCATTAGCTAAGGACACTGTTGAAGTTCGTCTTTTTCATTGGCAGCCACCATTAGGAATCCTGGGGGCCTGGTCCTAGCACTTGGCTGGGGGCTGTAAGTGAATATTTACTTTTCTATTTTAGTTGTTTTTTTTTGGGGGGGGGGTGAGCACACCTTTAGTAAACCAGAGGTTACTCTAGACTCTACCTTCAGAAAGTTTTTCCATCAGTGATCATGGTTTCATATGGGATGCCGACGATTGATCATTTTCACTAAGGGAAGCACTGTATTCTCTTTAATGTCTCTCCAATCTACTTTGGTGTTTTTTCCTGATAAATAATATCTTTATTGAAATTAAAGTTGAGAAGCATCTCTCAATTCTTCACCAGCTCTCTGACCCTGGCTGTTGGGGCCAATTTTGCCTGTAAATGTGTTATTTTTAAAGCAAGAAGTTATTTTTTATTTTATAATGTAGTTTACTATATTTGATTACATTTAATATTCAAACACCAATCCCAGGTTGTTGGTTTTTTCTTTGAGGAGGAGATACTTGTTTAGGCATGACTCCTGCTGTGTTGGAAAGAAATTCATTTTGAAAGGGACGGAGTGGTAGTACAGCGGGGAGGGCTCTTACCTTGCCATCACAGGTTCAATCCATGGACTTCCAAACGGTCCCCTCAGCCACAACAGGAGTCATCCCTGATGCCCAAGTTCAAATAAGCCCTGAGCACTGCCTGTCTTGACCCAAACATCGAAACACACTCACACATAGACATACACACTCATAATTTGTGTGCAGAGGATAAAGTTTTGTTCATGCTGAGTCCCTGTGGCTGCTTCCACGCAGAGCCACTTTGGGGCCTGTGGTTGCTGTGGGCAGCCCTGAAGCTCAGGGGTTCTTAATCAAAGGGGTCCTTTCCTAGGAGGCAGCCCCTGGCTGGGCCCATAAGGACCTTTCTTGGGACCCAGGGAGGAGTCCCAAGGGCTGCAATATCTTCCCCTGTCCACCGAGCCCATCACTCCTCTCCTGACAGACAGCCCAAATTCCAGCCTACTTTGCATCCCCAGGAGAGGAAGGAGCTTCTGGCAGTGTCTCCCCGAGGTGGGGATAGACCTGGTACCCCAGAGTGCCTGCCATCAGGACATCTCCGGGTCTAAGCAGGGACTTTCCAGGTCAGGGCAAGAGGTTTGTCCTCTCTCTGCCCACCACTCTGATTTCTCCTCCAGGTCTCTTTTTTGGAGCCTAATACTGACCCTTGGGAATAACAGGCAGGATAAGATTGTGCTGAGCATGGTCCACAAGGTGGTTTGCATGGAATCTTAGTGAATTTTATTCTTTTCACTGTCACTGCATCCCGTTGCCCATCGATTTGCTCGAGCGGGCACCAGTAACGTATCCATTGAGAGACTTTTTACTATTTTTGTCATATTGATTATGCCAGGGGTAGCTTGCCAGACTCTGCTGTGCGGGCGAGATACTCTTGGTAGCTTGCTGGTCTCTCCGAGAGGGTTGAAGGAATCGAACTCAGGTTGGTCCCGTGCAAGGCAAACCACCCTACTAGCTGAGCTGTTACTCCAGCCCTTACTCTTTTCATGAAAACATAAAGACTTTGTGGCATTTGCCATTTGTTCAGTCCCTCTCTCTCCGTTTATCCTGGACTCGGTGACCCCTACATATCCTGGTCACCTGACTGAAGGCAAGAAACAAGAAAAAAATTACATTCCTTACCAGAGACTAGGTGGTCAGGAATCCTTGGAGCCTGGCCCTTTAAGGCCATGAGCGGAGATGCAGTGATGTCACAGAATCCCAGTGTCTTTGCATCCCTGAAGTTCCAGTCCCACCATTGTTGCCCTGAGGAGCGGGGAAGACTCAGGCATTGGGGTCCCAGGAGACAGGGGGCGTCCCCAAGGGCCTTTTGTCTCCCCAGCCGAGTGTGGCCGAGTGGGTGGCGGGTCCCTCCTTCCCCCCACCCCCCCACGACAGGGGCGGGGTCTGCGACCCCTCACCAGGCACCTCGCGCCCCTGGGAGAGTTTATTCCGTTTATTCATTGATTTCAGGGAGCAACGGGGGTTTTCCTGAAGAGACTCTAGAGGGATGTGGAGGGGGCGTCAGTCTCGTGGAAGTGCAGGCCTGATCCCCGCGACCACACAGGGTCCCCTGAGCCCAGCCAGGAGTGATCACCCCGAAATCTCCAGAAACCCAGGTGGTGAGAAGCAGCGCTGGTTGGGGGAAGAATATGCTCTTGGGGAGTGAGGTTGCTTGGAATGTTCCAGAACAACGAAAATAACGGACCAAACAAGAGAGAGTCATTTCTTTTTTTTTTTTTGGTTTTTGGGTCACACCCGGCAATGTACAGGGGTTACTCCTGGCTCTGCACTCAGGCGTCACCCCTGGCGGTGCTCAGAGGACCATATGGGATGCTGGGAATTGAACACGAGTCGGCCGTGTGCAAAGCAAACACCCTACCCCGCTGTGCTATTGCTCCAGCCCCGAGAGAGTCATTTCTTTTTAAGTTATTGCTCAGTGTGTTTCAGGGGCAAACCCACGGTGCTGGGGGCGACTCCTGGCTCTGCTCAGAAATCTCTGCTGGGGGTCAGATGACCCCATGGGATGTCGGGACGCCAGGCCCGCGCCCTCCCTGCTGACCTATCACTCAGGCCCCATCGAAAGAGAAAGTGACAGAGCCCGAAGGAGCCTCAGTTTCCCCAGAGCGTGTGCGGATGCCTTAGGAGTGTGTTAGCTCCTTCGCCAGAATGGTCACAGGGGTGGGGACAGGGGTCGTGTGGGGAGTGTCCCCAGGCTAGCCTGTTGCTGGCCGCCTTCCATTCCTGAGACTGAATCCAGTCATCCTAAGGTCACAAACAGCCTTTTCAAAGGTACCTGTGGAGGCGTTTTTTTCTTTTCCTTTAAAAAAACTTGTTCAGGGCTAATTCCTGGCTGGGTACTCAGGGATCTCTCCTGGGGGTGCTCAGGGGATCCTAGGGGCTGCTGGCTTCAGTCACAGCAGCATACAAGGCAGATGTCCTCTCAGTGTACTAGCCTCTGCCCTGTTGGGTCAGGGGGTACAGTTCCTCGCTTGCTTGGGGCTCAATAGTGTTTGGTGTAGCTTTTTGACTTTCACATGCTCCCCATTTATTGGTAAGTTCTGGGGGTCCCAGAGGAAGCTGCAAGAGGATGCAGAGCCTGGTGGCAGAGGGGCCGGTGCATCAGGACTGTGTTTCTGACGGAACTTTCCTCAGAGCTGCCGGTGGGTACGAGTCCCGGGGAGGCCTGGCCGCACCAGCGGGGCTTGGGGCACCTCGGGGCTCTGTGCTCGGATCCTCCGGGGGTCGGGGGACCCCACGAGGTGTCGGAAAAGGCCCTGCCCTCCCCGCTGCCCTGTCGCTCAGGTCCCAACCACAGAGAAAGAGAAACAAAGGGAGCCTCAGTTTCCCCAGTTTCCCCGCAACTCGGTGAGGCGTGCGTGGCCACCTCTCCCTTGGTTCCTGCAGGGACACTCGGAGCCCCCGGGGGTCAAGGGCTGGGGCGGGGGTCAACCACGAATGTTCGCAGGCCGGTCCTTTGCGGGCCACTACCGACATTGGGGTGATTATGGAGTCGGGCCAAAGTGTCGGTTTCCCTGGAAAGGGGGGGAAGCGAGTCTCTCTTTTAGTTTAAAACAATGTTTTGTTTCATAATTTTTGACCGACATCCCGCAGCATTCAGGGTCCCTCCTGGCTCTGCGACAGAGGACTCTCCTGGCAGGACTCAGGGTCCTGTGAATGTCAGGCTTAGTCCTGTCAGCCCCGTGCACAGCAGGTGCTCTCCCAGTGCACTGCCCTCTGCACTGGCAGAGGACTCAGGAGTGTGTGGCTGACCGTTTGATTTTCCTGGGTTCCCTGCGCCTGTGGTAGGTTTTTGGGATCCTGGGAAATGTGGAGCTGTAAGAGACCCTGGTGGATGCGGGTGTAGCATCCGGGCTGTGTTGGACCAGAGGGGTTCGTGCAACCAAATGTAGCAGGTAATAGGCTGGTCACTCCCAGGATGTACCCCAAGATGTACAATAATGCAATCTAGGATGACCATTGGTCACCACACCTTTATTTCTTTGTTTTACACAATTTTTAGAGTTTTTTTTTTAGGGTGAGGGAAGATATGGCAATTTTCAAGGGTTATTCCTACCTCTGCACTCAGGGATCACTCCTGGTGATGCGCAGGGAAACATGGGATTCCGGCAGTCAAACCTGGGTAGACACGTGCAAGACAAGAACCCTACCCACTATATTTCTATTATTATTAATTGTAGTTTTTGGTCCACAGCTAGCAAGTGCTCAGGGCTCACTCTTTTTTCTTAGCTCAGGCATGGCTCCTGGCAGTGCTAGGGTGGGGAAACCTATGTGCTCTTTCATAGTAACCTGGGCTCAGCTGCTTGAATGAAAAGCATCCTATCCATTTACATCTCTGCTAACTCTTTGATTTTATTTTTACCTAGAAAAATAATTTCTGCTTCACCTGTCAGGTTTCAGAGCAGTCGCTCGTTGACGGAGGTATTTCTCCTGGACCAGAGGCTCCCCCTTCTGTTCTGGTGGAACAGTTCCGTGGACTTGCAGGGAACTGTTGCACTAGGTTTTAAATATCTCACTCTGGGGTGGGAGCCTTGGTATAGCCAGGACGGTGTTGGTCTTGCTCAGGACGGACCTGGCTTCAATCCTCCCATATGCCATAGGAGTGTCTGAGCATTGAGAGATGTGGCCCAAAAGACCACAAAGAAAGAAAAGCCGATGGGGCTGCAGCGATAGCACAGCTGGTAGGGCATTTGCTTTGCACGCGGCCGACCTGCATTCAATTCCCGGCATCCCATATAGTCCCCTGAGCACCGAGTAATTTCTTAGTGAAGAGCCAGGAATATCCCCTGTGCATCGCCAGGTATGACCCAAAAAGCTAAAAAAAAAAGAAAAGCCGAGCAATAGGAGAGTAGACAGGGCACTTGGCTTTCATGCGGCTGAGGGGTTTGATCCCCAGTACTCCATAGGGTTCCCTGTGCACTGCTGGGTGTCTCCCAAACTTCTTTTTTGCTGCTGTGGGCTTCTCTCCTACCTCATCTTTTAGTTTCCCCCTTTTTGCTACAAACTTGGAGTTGAATCAGGGACTCTTCCCCTCTGTCCATGTGTCTCTGGATGTAGGGGAGCCGTGCCGTGTTCCCCACCAGTAAAGCAGGTGCTCAGCCCTTGAGCTCCTCTCCCTACGTCTATCTCACTATTCGAATTCAGACGCGCTGGGATTTGAGGACACACCTGGCAGTGCTTGAGGGCTGTGCCCTGCTCTGTTCACATTAGCAGTGCCAGTGGGTGCCAGTGAAGGTCCCCGAGCTTCCATGTGGCCAGCATGTGCTCCAGTCTGGTGTGGTCTCTCCTGCCCCTCAGTTTATACCTTCATTGGAAGTTCTTAGATGTGAACATGCTGAAAACTTTCAATAAGAGGCTGTCAGAAGGAAACGAAGGGGTTGGATTCTCTGAGCAAAATTATAGACTTTCATCATTTAGATTTCTTTTGGTCCATATATATGTTCTGCCTACTTTTCTTACACAGGATCACATAACTTAATGAGTAAAATACATAATCTTTGAAAACTTGACCTGTAAGTTCTGAGCATCCCAGGTTGTGGCCCAAAAATAAACAAATCAAAGAATTGGGCCTTGAGATTTATTGCTGGATTTCACACATCACTGTTGGCAGACGACATTCTCTGTGCCTTTATGAGAGGGGAGGGAAGTGGCGATCTCAAATCCAGCAGTACTCAGGGATTCAGGGTGTAACGTTGAGTCGGACAGATGCAGACCTTGGAAATCACAGCCTGTTTTCACCTCAGGATCACACCAGGAGCTGCCAGTTGTCCGCAGCCATGCCATGAACTCTAACAGTTGGTAGAGTTTCATGAACTGCTTGTCGTAGAATGATCCTGTTCTTTCCTTTCTTGGGTTTGTTTTCATTATTCCTTATCTGTCAGGTATGTAGAATATTCATGGGATTCACAGCTATTGGCCCCCTGTATGTGCTTCATGAAAAAAATCTAAGACTGATAACCTCCTGCTCCATTTGAGAGAAACAATATTAACTTAAAGTTTTAGCTATAGAGAAGCTTGTAATACCAACAGTCAATTGAGTTACCAAAAGTCCAACAATTTAGTGTGGTTGAAGGACTGGAGGACTTTGGCACTTTGCATATTTGGCACCATGCTCCCAACGAGAAAACAGCTATAGAAGACTCCAGTGATATTTGTACATGGTTTTCTTGCTTACGGCTACTTTCTCCTTGCCTCTACCTGTAGCTTGCTCTCCTATTGAACTCATACATTATATCCTAGAATGGAAGCATTTTAAGACTAGGAAGTCATAAGAGAATGACTAACATTTGATTGCAGAAGAAAGAAACTCGTGGCCCAGAGATGGCATAGAGACTTGGTCATGTTTTCCCATTATTTTTATTGGGAGTGGGGTGGGGTGGAGTTTGGACCAATATCCGGCAGTGATCTTGGGATATTCCTTGCTCTGTATTCTGGAGTGACTCCTTGTAGTACTCAGGAGACTGGATGCAGTGACAGAGATCCAACTGAATTGGCTGCGTACAAGGCAAATGCCTTATCCTCTCATGTGCTATCTACCTGTCCCTTATGTATTACCAAGTTATGAAACCTATGCATGTAGACTTTCTTGCCAGGACATATCCTTGATCACTACAATGCCAGAAACTAGGAGGAAGATACCTCACATTAATGTAGGCATTTGCCATCACTACAAATATTACCATTCTGATCTCCAGATTTTCATTTGGCTTTCGCGATTCGTATCTGTTACTTACGGTTCACATATGACTCAATCTAGTTGATGAATTGAAGGTTAGCAACCTTACCCTGGTTTCTGATCCTACGTAAAAATGAGTACTTGAGTTTACTCAAGAAGTACTTTTGGAAGGAAGACTGTTATTTAAATTCTCAGTGTCCAATTGCTGCCTGTAAAGTAGTGACTAACAACGCTAATTAAGAATAATCATCACCCTCATGGTGATTTACTAATAAAACATAATAATAATAATAAAAAGAACTGAAAGGATAGACCCCCCAAAATATTATCATCATCATCACCATCACCATCATCATCATCCCCTTGATCGTCAAATTTCTCGAGCGGTCTCAGTAACGTCTCCATTTGTCATATCCTTGAGGTTTTAGAAGCCTCTCTTTACTGGTCCTTCCCAACAGTTCCACATTAGAGGCTCTTTCAGGGTCAGGGTAATGAAACCAATAATTATTACTGGTTTTGACATATGAATACGCCATGGGAAGCTTGCAAGGCTCTCCCACGTGGGCAGGAAACTCTCGTTAGCTTGCCAGGTTCTCCTAGAGTGAGAACTTCCGCAGCTGCGCAATTCTGGGAGCTTGGTTTTATAGTCTCTGGATTTTGACTATTGGTAGAATTCAAGGCAATGGGGGCAGTCCCTGGGTGTGCCCACCTAGGTACTGGAAATTGGGGAATCTGGTAATAATAAAGTTCAAATACAAGTGGAAAGAACCTTACAGATAAAGCATCTTGGTATATATTAATAGTATTCTACAGCACCTACATTTTCTATTTCTGTTAAAATAGTGTCTCTGGCTTACTTTTTTTATGGGTATCATGTAAAAATCACTTTTAAATAGAAAAGGAAACAGAATGAACACTCATATATAAACATGTATTTGAGCTTATAAAGTCTGTATAAAAATATAATATAGTGTAATAAATGAGTAAAAACACTTTGTATCTGAGAGAAAGATAGTCAGTATCTAAAATCACACAGCAAATGTCAAAGTCAAGCTAAAATTAGGCTTATAAAATTCTAGTTGAATACTTTGTTCCATTATTACATTCTGTTTTTACTTGACTACTAAGTTTAAGGATTAGAAATCTAATGAAAAGCTTTGAAAAGTATTATTTCTTACCTGACATGGTGAGCGAAGGGGAAATATCAACAGAAGGTAGATGTGATGAGGAGATGATACGAGAATATGTATGAACACTGAATCTGAAGACCACAAGTATCCAGTACAGATGACTGGTCACTGGTGATTGGTCATTGGTCACAGGTCACCTGCGAGGATCCAAATGTGTTTACAAGCAACTGCACAAGAACCCCAAGATTCTACCACGTGGTGGTAGGTTTGGTGGGAGAATGATGTCATAAAGCAGACAGTTGAAAGGTAGAGGCTAGCCAATAAGGAGGTCAGATTCCCAAGAAGAAGACTGGATTGGATAGAGAGAGAGGTAGAATGAAGCAGGTTAGGGAGATGGAATCCTACAAGTCAGTTATAACAGTTTCACCTTCCTCAGACTCTCATGTTTGTAAACACTCCTATTATATTAAAGAGCTTAATATTTCATTAATAAATCAACAAAGTTTCTAGGTAATCATTGATATTGCCTAGTAACCAATAGCATTAAGTTATTAATAATATATTTTATGTAATGTTTAATAAGATTAAATTTGTATTCATACTTTATTACATAAATGATTACTTCTTTAGAGTTAGGAAGTGATGGGTTATTATGAGAAATCATCCCCTAACCAAAAACTCTAAGGGTAGGGTATTCCGATAGTAAACACCCAGAAAAGAATAGTAGGCAAGGATAGAATAGATGACAAAGTATCTGCCAGCTGCAAACTTGTGCCAGGAAAACACAGACTAATACTGTTTAGGGTCTTTTAGATTTAGGTGACAATATGGCCAAAAATAGAATAGAAAACTTTCACATTCTGATTTATTTTATTATTTTGGTTTTGGGGCCTCCCCTGGACATGCTCAGGGCTTTCTCCTGCCTCTGCATGACGCAATAACTCCGGAGAATCCCAGTCAACTGGGTGCAAGACAGGTGCCCTGTCCACTGAGCTATGTCTCCTCCCCCCAAAACTTAACATTTTAAGGATGCTTAGTGATTCTCTGTGAACTACACTAGCCTCTGCTCTCCATCTGCCTAGGGCATGTTGATGTACTTACCAACCTTGTCTGTCAACTTCAACAATGGTTCAGCTGTTGGGCTCCGGTGGGATTGGGGGAAGAATATTGCATTGTATTGACCTGCCTGTGAGACCACAGATGGCTGCCCAGGTGACCCTTAAGCTTGGACAATCCAGGTGTTTGCTTATTTATGTTTCTCATTCTCTGTGACTGAACCCTGCTGCATGGAGGTTGAAAGTGACATTTGGATTTGGCAGAGGAGAAACAATTTAGACAGATTACAACCAATTATTGTGATAAACAAGTTACATCATCCATTACAAAATCCCACGTAGTATGGGATAATTGGATATCTATGAAGGGAATCAGAATGAACAAAAGTATTTCTTGAATGTAGTTGTAACTAAAAATAATGTTATCATCTGGATCAAAGTTTTACCAGTGGGTAAATATTTGCCTTGCACACAGTGGACCTGGGTTCAATCCCTGGCATACCATCCTATATGATCCCTTGCAGATTGACTTCATGCATGGCTAGCACCCTACAAACTATACTATCATTCCAGCCCCAGAAATGTGGTGTGCGTATGTGTGTGTGTGTTGGGAGACGTTTTGTTTTGGGCCAGCCCCAGCGGTATTCAAGTACTCCTGCCTCTGTGCTCAGGAGTGACCCCTGGTGGTGCACATGGTGCTGGAGATAGAACCTGGGTCAGTCACAGGAATATTAATATATTAACCCTATATTATTGCTCAGGCCCTGGAGTACAAATATCTTTTAGAAGTGGAAAATATGGCCAGTAAGAACCAGTACAAAAACACAATCTGGAACTCTGTTGGTGAAGGATCAGCCTGGGCTCCAGTGGCTGATTTCATACTACAGCTTCAGAGTTGAGCAGAGACAGACAGAGTTGAGCAGAGACAGACAGGTCTTCAGAGACTAACACATTTACTATGAGTGATTATTTAAATGGAAAATACTTGCTGTCCCTAATTGGCAAAAGGAATAAATACAGAAAGAGAAAGAAAGATGGAAGGAAAGAAGAAAGAAGGAAGGATGGAATCAAGGACAGAATGAAGGAAGGAAAAGGAAAGAAAGGAAAGGGAAAGTAAAAGAAGGAAGGCCTTATAGGCCATTGTAAGAATGTTGGCTTTGGCTCTGAGAAAAATTAAGAGACATGGGAGAGTTTGAATGGAAAAAGGGTAGCATCTCATGTTTTGAAAGGAACATAGTGATGGCTGTTTGACACATGATTTTGAATCCATGTATATAAAGTATTACTGTCGTCCCATTGTTCATCAATTTGCTTGAGCGGGCACCAGTAAGATCTCCATTGTAAGACTTGTTGGTACTGTTTTTGGCATATCAAATACAGCACGGGTACCTTCCCAGGCTCAGCCGTGTGGTCAGGGATACTCTCGGTAGCTTGCCAGGCTCTCCGAGAGGGACGGAGGCACCAAACCCGGGTCAGCTGCATGCAAGGCAAACGTCCTATATCCTGTCTAAGTTCTCTCTCCTTCACTCATTCCCTACAAGTTAATAGGAAATTGGGAATAACTGTTGGTCTGTGACAGAGGTTTTTCTTTGCAAACTCTAAATTACATAAACATAGTACTCCTTACATTTTTCATTGTAGGAATATGAGGCCATGCGTACACTCCCCCTGTGGGCCTCTAATTGCTATGCTGGCCAAAGTGTTGTTACTATTCCCCTTCAAGAAATACTTAAAACACTTCACTTCAACCCCACTACCACAGCCCCCAAAAAGAAAAATGAGACCCCCACTGTTAATGTTCTGCATCTTGCTTTGGGTTTCTTTGGTCTTTGCATGGATAACTTTTGGGGCTTGCTTTGGGGTTGAACCACGTGGTGCTGAGAGGGCCCAGGCTCATTGCCCGAGTTCCAGCCAAGAGCCAAGTTCCAGCCAGAGAAGGAACGCCAGCCCTTTGAGCTCTCTCTGCCCTAGTCTGTAACCTGTTATTAACCTATTTTATTTTCCTATTTTTGTTTTTTCTCTCATTTATGAAATACAATTTTTCAGCAAAAAACTTTTTTTAAATTTTTTATCTTTTATTATTGAATCACCGTGGGGGTACAGATACAGGTTTATATATTCTGGTGCTTGTGTTTCAGTCATATACAACTTGAATATCTGTCTCTCCACCAGTGCCCGTCCTCTGCTGATGACCTCATCATCCCTCCCACCCACTCCCACCTCATCCCCCTCCCCACCCTGCCTCTTTGGCAGGACATTTCCTCTGTTCCCTCTCTCCCTTTGGGTGTTGTGGTTAGTAATGGAGGTCTTGGGTGGCCAATGTGTTCGGTCCATAGTCTGCTCTGAGCATGCCTCTCCCATTCTGAGCGGGTCTTTCCCACCACATTTTTGCTTGTTATTCCCTTCTCCATCTGAGCTGCCCTTTCCCCCAGCAAGTGAGGCTGGCTTCCAAGCCACGGAGCAAATCTGGTACTTATTTCTACTATTCTTGGGTGTTAGTCTTCCATTCTGTTGTTTTATATTCCGCAGATGAGTGCAATTCTTTTATGTCTGTCTCACTCTTTCTGACTCATTTCACTTAGCATGATACTTTCCATGTTGATCCACTTGTATGCAAAGTTCATGGCTTCATCTTTTTCTGACAGTTGCATAGTATTCCATTTTGTAGATGTACCAAAGTTTCTTTAGTCAGTCATCTGTTCTTGGGCATTCGGGTTTTTTCTAGATTTTGGCTATCGTAAACAGTACTCCGATGAACATACATGTGCAGATATCATTACGATTATATCTTTTTGCCTCTCCAGGATATATTCCCAGGAGTGGTATTGCTGGATCAAGTGGGAGCTCAATTTCTAATTTTTTGAGGAGCGACCATATTGTTTTCCAGAAGGGTTGAACCAGTCGGCATTCCCACCGGCACTTTAGAAGTGTCCCTTTTCCCCACATCCACGTTAACAGCGGTTGCTTCTTTTCTTTTGGATGTGTGCCAGTCTCTGGGGTATGAGGTGGTATCTCATAGTTGTGTTGATCTGCATCTCCCTGATGATTAGTGATGACAAGCATTTTTTCATGTTCCTTTTGGCCATTCGTATTTCTTCCTTGAGAAAGTTTCTGTTCATTTCTTTGCCCCATTTTCTGTTGGGGCTGGATGTTTTCTTCTTGTAGAGTTCAAACAGTGCCTTATATACCCTTGATATCAACCCCTTATCAATAAGTATTGGGTGAATATCCTGTTGGGGTCTCAGCAGCCAGTCTGAGACCCTGGCCAAATCCCCTGCCCTTAGAGACAGAAACAGGCTCTCCTCAAACAGGGCCCCAAGGCCCTGTGCCAGCACTCCACCCAGAAGGGCTCCCTGGTCAAGCAGATAGTGGGATAAAACTTGAAAGTCACCGCTTGTCTGAGCTAAGCATACCCGGCCTTGGAAGGAGGGAACATAAATCATCAATTAACATCTGCTTAGGGCCTAGCAAAATGTTTTCTTCAGAGCTGATAACCAGGTGTCCATCCCACTCACTCCTCCCTAAAATTTCTTCTTTAAATATTGGTATGTGAGCTCAATAAAATGAGAGTTGTGTTGACCTCCAACTCTCCCCTCTTTGCGTGGTTCTTTCTTGATGGCGGCGATAGGGTGGCCGCGGTGCGCAGGGGGGCAGGGCAAAGGCTTCTTCCCTTCCCACTCCCTCTCCTATAGGGAGTAAGTCCGGTGGCTGGGGGATCATACTCCAGTTTGCCGAGGTCTAATGGCCAGGAACCTGACATCTGGCGCCACGAACAGGGACGGTGTGGACGTGGACAGCAAGGACATCGCTGGAGCAAGGTATGATCCCCTGACACCCCGAATCCATGCAGTAAAATAGGCGACTGCATGGAGAAACCAGGCTGGGAATTCTGGAAGGGGAATGCAACGGAGCTAAAGCTCTGCCCCCTGATAGTAAGGCAGGCTATCAGAAGAGTCCTCCTCGGGACAGGACTGTTTCAGTCAATTCTCACTTTGTTTTCGCTTCTCCCCCTGCCTATGGGGTGCCTAGCATCTGTTCTGTATTGTCTCATTCTTGCTGTGTATTTTCAAAAGGCCAGCAGCAACCACCTTTCTCCCCGCGGGCACGGGTCGAGCACTTAAATGCCACAGGGCGCTCGCCGCTAGAAAAGACACCCGTGATAGGATGAGGGGGTCACAGCCTCGGGTTCCAGATAAACTCGAGTCCCCCGCAGAAGAAAAACTGTGCAACGGGCAGGAACTCGTAAATAAGCATTCCATCCGTCACCATTTATTGTGGGCGCTGCTGAGTCTCTCTCCTCCGTATTCTTTCCTTTGCCTCAGTGGTCTCCTAGAGGGGCCATTATCTATCCTGACCTTTTTGACACTACTAGATTCCCTAACATCATGGGCAACTCCATTCAGAAGGTGCATCACCCGGCTCTGAAAGCCCTATGTTATCTGCTAAAGAGTCGGGGGCTAGAATTCTCTGAAGATAGGGCAGCTAAGATCTGGGGCACTATCCTTGAGGTGGCTCTGTGGGTTCCCACTGGGGACCTCTTCTCCTAGGACACCTGGATCAGGTAGAAAAGCTTGTTAGGGGACAGACAGAAAAAACAGGCAAAAGTCCCCCACCAGGTTTGCATGCAACAGTAGCAGAACTAAAAGCATGCTTCCAGGAGTGGCCTGGAGAGTGGGCCTCTCCAGATACTAAACAAGCAGCTGTCTCAGGGCTGCCCCTTACTGATCAGGACATAGAAGATGAGTAGCTGAAGAAATTCTTGGGGGAGATAGACCTGAGCCTGTTCACCCCACTGCCCCTCCAGAAGGAGCTTCTACTCCCTTTTTCGACCCAAGACTGGAGAAGGACTGTTGGAAACCCCTCTGGGCCTTCCCGGTTCAACCCGGGGGGAGCCTGGCCTGCAGTTTGATATGGGGCGCTTTCTTTAAGGAAGAATGCCACACGCAGGCAGACCGCAATGCTGCTGCCCAACCCCCCATCCCCATAACATACAGGCAGCAGATCAGTGGAGCGCAGGCCCCCAGCAGGCAGCCATCCTGGACCCTTATCAAGATCAGGTTCGAGCCTTGGCGTTATCAGCCTGGAGGCGGCTTGAGGAAGCCCCTCTGAGGCTCCCCGGGGTGGAATGCAACAAACTACAGGGCATAGGGCCGCTTGTACGGGCATGAAAACCAGCCCCATAGATAATTGGATATGTGCTACCCAAGATTCAGGGTCCCCTACGCAGACCCAGGTTCTAACTGCAACCTTGCAGAATCAGAATAAACTACAGAAGGGGCAACCCCCAGGCTTGTCAATAAAAGGGGGAAAAGAGACCAGTGTGCATGTTAGCATCCCCATTGTCAGCGGGGCACCACCAAAGATACCCATACTGCTGGGCGGCAAGGAGTTCAAAGGACAGCTAGACTCAGCCGCAGATAGAACTATGATTAGAATTGAGGAGCCCCTTCCAGAATGGAAAGAAGTGTGTCACTAAGGCAGCCTATCCCCATGTCTGATAAGAAGATACTAGTTCCCTGCCTCAAACTAGTCTTGGCCAAGAAAGAAAAATGCTAGCATCTGACCACCTTAGGTTTCAACAACTTTGAAAAGGTTTTGCCGGCTTATATCAACAAAAGCGCTTTTTTGATCCATTTCTAACAAGCAGGAAACTGGCTGATCAGGTTGGGAAACGGGGGAGCAATGTTCCCAATCGGCCGACAGGGCTCACTTTGCCCTGGGGACTGCCCCCTCCTTTCTCAGTCTATCAGTTTTGTCCCTGCCCTTTCTGAAGGATCAGATCGATCAATCAACTGCTGATGTGTGCACATGTACATGTAGTGATTTTAGTCAGTTTATTGTCCATCTGTCTGTCTGTCTGTCTGTCTGTGGAACACTCGAGTGTTAGAGTTAGTTTAAAGTCAGCAATTCTTAGACCTGGGCAAATAAAATCAAGGGAGGTCAGAGTGATATGAAGCCCAACAATTTAAAAGATCTAGGTATCTTTGGAACTTGTTAGATCAGGATTAAACAAAGATTTCTAATCAGAATGTGGCGCCTACAAAGAAATTAAAATTTTCAATCTAAATTTCTTATTGGAAGAACATTAATAGTTGAAATTATTTTGAATTCCAGTATCTGTACTATCTAAGAAAAGCTACAGGATTAGAGCCAGAAACTAAAGTGAAATAAGAGTTCAGAGAATACAAGGCTTTATCCTACAAGCTTCAGCCAATTTAATAATAATAAGAAGAAGAAGAAGAAGCCATTTTATAAACAATAGAGGCACAGAAGACATTAAAATTAAGTTTCTTCATGTTTTCATAAAGAAAACATGAAGTACTGTCTCTGCTAACCCTATGTAATTTTTTCTACAGAAAATAAGATTTTTTTGCTTCACCTGTCAAGTGTCTCAGCACAGCCTTCCCCACTGTCCAAATCTCTCCCAGACCAGGCATGCTAGGCGATGGTGTAGCTAGTAGGGCACCTGGCTTGCATGTAGCTTGCCTCATCATTTCGTACAGTCCGATGAACACTGCCAGGTTTGGCGCAAAACTCACCCAGAGAAAAGTCACACTCCAGAATTTGTCATGACAATGAACATTCTTTGAACTTTTTTTTTTTGTGCTTTGTGAATATCTCTTACTTCTGCTGGTGCTTGGGGACCATATGGGGTGAATCTGTTAATGAAACCTGGATTGGCCACGTGCAAGGCAAACACCCTACCTGCTGTACTATCGCTCTAGCCCTCTGCCGATTCTCCTCTGGTTTTTCTTTTTGCTACAGACTTGGAGATGGTCAGGGGCTCAGCCCCTCTGTCCAGGTCTCTGAGATTCCATGTCCCGAACCTTTAAGCATGTGCTCTGCCCTTTCAGCTCTTCTCCCTCTTTCTGTCTCACTACTAGGGAAGCACATGAGGTGGGGTTTGGGGCCAAAACTGCCAGTGCTTGAGGGCTGCTCCCTGCTCTCTGCTCACTGTACCAGTGGACAGTGGGTACCAGGGATGCCCCTCCCCCGCCCCCTTCCAGGCTTCCAGCTGGCCAGCAACAGCTCCAGCCTGGTGTGCTCTCACCTGCCCTCTGTTGATACGTTTATTGTAAGTTCTTGGATGTGAGCATTCTGGAATCTTTCAATGGTTAAGCCAGGAACTATGGGTTCCCAAGCAGGAGAAGGAGAGACACTAACTTGAGAATGCGAAAGCAGTAGGAGTTGTATTCCAGTACACTGGAGTCAACTGTCTCACCCACAGAGTGGTTTCTTGACAGCAATCCCGACTTCAGGAAGTGTTGCCTGAACGTTCGTGCAATCAGAGACGCTGAGATAGGAATGCGGAAGAAATGCCTTGATTGGAGGACTAAGACTTGCTCTGGCTCTTAGCAAAGGCAGAGGGCCTCGTGGACCTCCTTTTATTGATCATGGTACCCCTAAAGGGCGCAATACAGTGACTTCACCAAAGGCATCAAAAGATGTTACAGGAAGAACATTGAGGCAACATTATTTCCTTGTATCCCTTGTATCCAAAGGCCAGTAATCTAGGCCTCCGGATAGAAGATGCAAAACCAAAACTGAAACCTTCCTTGGGCTAAAAGCACTTGGATTTACATCCCAAAGACAAAGCTGGGCCCTGCACCCGAAATCTACAATTTACAATATCAAAGGTCAGGCCTGGCTAATACCATCTGCCAGGCCTAATACCATCTGCATGTCAAAGACCAGCAAGGATTCTGTGAGAGAAGGAAAAACTGCTCTTTTCAGTATGCTGAAATTATTTTTCTGAAGACAGCTTGAAAAGGGGGAAAATGTTCAGCTTCATCCAAACCAGTCAGGACACACGAGAAATCGCGCCCATTTTCTTGGGTCCCTATGTTCCTGTCCGTAGTACGGTACAGTATACATGGGCTCGCCCTGATAGCTCAGTCCAGCCCCAACAAGGAAACAAGCAATTTATAAAGGGTTTGATTGCATAAGCAGTACATGTCTTACTATTTCAGAAAAAAACTTAGCTAGTTATCCAACAAAGGTATTTTGACAAGTGTAGAGCATATCTGTGGTCAGCAATAGGTAAACATAAGTTTTCAGTAATAGTTCTGGTTATATAAGCTACTCATTTTTTTAGGGTTAACAAAAGAATTTTCTGGGGCATTTTGACTTGGGGCATAGTGATTGTTTGAGTCCACTTGCAGGGCCTAGGCGCTTTCCCAGGTGGGTCCAGGTTGGCTAGTTTCATTGCTGCGAATCTGAGATTGATTTTGCTGATTTCTGCATTAACAGGGGTCAGTTTTGCCCTTCCACAACAAAAGGTTTTTAGAAAAGGAGTTGGAGGCTCTGAGAAAAATTACAGATTTTCACCATTAAGATTTCTTTTGGAGTAAGTGTAATTTTTATCCATTTTGTTACATAAAATTATCTAACAAGAGTAAAATCATGTATTTCATTAAAGCCTGGCCTCTTAGCTCTGACCCCTGTCAGGTGTAGCCCCCAAACAAAGACAGAGTAAAGAACTGACACTTAAGAATATATGGCTGTCGGTGGGTGTGGAACAAGCGGGAACCAGAGACAGCTTTAGGAATTGGGGTTCCAGCAAGTGCCTGCACCCATGTATGGAGACTGTGAATTAAGCCTTTGCCCCACGCCGGCTAACGGAGGAAAGAACCTTCCTTCTTGGTCTCTCTCCCCTCCGGGAGAAGGCGTGGAGTCCGACATTTTGTGGGTCCGCTGAGAAGGTACGAACTTGGTGGCGCGGAAAAAAAAAAAAAATGTGTGCTTTGAACTTGAAACAGCTGCAGGATACAGAGCCAGCCCCAGTCGGGCCCGTGCTCGGCTCCGGCCGGCCGGGTTTTCGGCCCGGGCGCCCATGCCCCTGCAGAGCCGGTGGGTGTGGAACAAGCGGGAACCAGAGACAGCTTTAGGAATTGGGGTTCCAGCAAGTGCCTGCACCCATGTATGGAGACTGTGAATTAAGCCTTTGCCCCACGCCGGCTAACGGAGGAAAGAACCTTCCTTCTTGGTCTCTCTCCCCTCCGGGAGAAGGCGTGGAGTCCGACATTTTGTGGGTCCGTTGAGAAGGTACGAACTTGGTGGCGCGGAAAAAAAAAAAAAATGTGTGCTTTGAACTTGAAACAGCTGCAGGATACAGAGCCAGCCCCAGTCGGGCCCGTGCTCGGCTCCGGCCGGCCGGGTTTTCGGCCCGGGCGCCCATGCCCCTGCAGAGCCGGTGGGTGTGGAACAAGCGGGAACCAGAGACAGCTTTAGGAATTGGGGTTCCAGCAAGTGCCTGCACCCATGTATGGAGACTGTGAATTAAGCCTTTGCCCCACGCCGGCTAACGGAGGAAAGAACCTTCCTTCTTGGTCTCTCTCCCCTCCGGGAGAAGGCGTGGAGTCCGACATTTTGTGGGTCCGTTGAGAAGGTACGAACTTGGTGGCGCGGAAAAAAAAAAAAAAATGTGTGCTTTGAACTTGAAACAGCTGCAGGATACAGAGCCAGCCCCAGTCGGGCCCGTGCTCGGCTCCGGCCGGCCGGGTTTTCGGCCCGGGCGCCCATGCCCCTGCAGAGCCGGTGGGTGTGGAACAAGCGGGAACCAGAGACAGCTTTAGGAATTGGGGTTCCAGCAAGTGCTAACGGAGGAAATATGTAATTTCTGGCAGAATTTTCCCAGGACTTTATACAGAAATCCAAAACCGCGCGGACGCGGCAGCGTCCGCGCGACTTAACATTTATAATTGTCAGCAATGTGAAAGGGTTCCATTTGAACAGGTCAGACTTGGGGGGGAAACTCCAAATAATAACAGTAAGTTTTTGTTGAAATATTGAAGGTTCTTAATGTAACAGCCACTTCTGGACTATGAGCTAAGCAAAAGCCCCACGCTGGCCAACGTGGCGTGGAGTACACCATACTATGAGGCGCAGGAAGGGGGATGAGGGGGAAAAATTAAAAAAAAAAATGGAAAAGGAAAAAGAGAAAAAAAAGAGAGAGAGAGAGTTATGTCAACTATAGTGAGTTTTGTGTTGAATTATGGAATGTAATCAAGGTAAAGAAAAAATGAAGTGAAATTCATTAGTTATACAGTAGGGGGTAGGGGGTGGGGGCGGGGGGTAAACTGGGGTTCCTGGTGGTGGAATTTGGGCACTGGTGATGGGATGGGTGTTTGAATATTGTATAACTGACATATAAACCTGAGAACTTTGTAACTTTCCACATGGTGATTTAATAAAAATTAAAAAAAAAAAAAAAGAATATATGGCTGGATTCCAAACCTTTGCTGTTGGCAGACAACTTCCTTTTTGCTTTATTTATGTGTGTAGGGAGGGGATGGGATTTGGGATTGCTGCCAGACCCAGCAGTGCTGCTGGATCACTCCTTGGGGATTCAGGTTATGAAGTTAAATCTGCCACATGCATGGCAAGTGCTCTGCCCACTGGTTTTTCTTTCTGGCGCCTGAAATCTTTGAAACTGCTTTGAAACTGCAGTCTCGGCTGCATACTGGCATCATTTTGGGAGGCCCAGGCAATAGTAGCCCTGCCATGGCCTCTAACAGCTGGACCTCGTCTCTGTGCACCCCCACCCATGTTGTGCCTGTCTGTATTCCTCCCACAAGGCTCATAGGATTTACATAGAATTTGAGTTCCTGGGGTCAAATATAGGCCAGGAGTGCAGTCCCTGGCCTTGCAAGCAGCCTGCCATGGGGCAAACTCTGGCACAATGCAGGGTCTCCCAAGCACTGTCATGAATAATCTCAAATTTCTGCCTCTAGTGGCCATAAAACCCAAAACTTTGTCCTATAAAACTGGCTGTGGGTGGGGGTGTTGACACAGTACATTTTTTATTTCCCATTCTCTTTTTCTGTTTCATGTTTATGGTACTCAGTGGGGTTTCCGAGAACTGAACCCAGGTCAGCTGTATATAAGGCCAACACCCTAGCAGACTGTAGCTCCAGCCCATAAATTCATTCATTTTTGGTTGGAGACTCTTCCAGGCATTGCTCATAAATTACTCCTGGCTCTGTGCTCTTGATCCCCTCATACACAGCTTGGGAACCTCTGGGTGATGGGGAATGAACGTGGGTTGGCTGCATGCCAGCAAGCACCCTGTGCTCTGCGCTATCTCTGTGGCCGTCATAAAAATGCTTTTACTCTGGGTAAAGATAAAAAAGTTGTGAAATTAGATCTTCTTTTTTCTCATTAGAACACAACTTACTATTTCATTTGCCTGTTTTTGTTTGGGGGCCAGTCAGCAGTGCTACGGGCTCACTCATGAGTGTGAGCTCAGGAATCACTCCTGCTGGGCTTGGGCAGACCCTATGAGGTGGCGGGGGATCAAAGCAGATTCAGCCATGTGCATGACAAATGCCCTCCCTCATATGTTGTTGCACTGCTCCCGGACCTAATTTTCATCTGTAGTACAAGATTTCTGTTTAGATATTATAGTATTTTCAGTTAGAGTGGTCTGCAGCTTAGGAGGCTGATGCCTTGCCCACTATACAGCTGTACCAGTCTTGCAACTTCATTTATTATTTTGTCATTTTGTTTCTATTTGGTTTGGGGGCTACACCTGGCAATAGCAGATTACTCCTGAGCATATGTTGGGGAATTTCTCCCTGCAGTGCTCCAGAACCACATGGATGCCAAGGAAGGAATCCGTATTTGTATATCAGGTATGTGCCTGCTCCATCGTACTGTCATTCGGGTGACAAGTTCAATTTCTTTTCTATTTTTCTATTTTGGCATTTTGGGTCATACCTGGCTATGCTCAGTGATTGTTCCTGGCTCTTCACTTAGGATTTACATCTGGCGGTGCTCAATGGACCATATGTAATACTTGGGTTTGAACCGGGTCAGCCACATGTAAGGCAAACACCCTCCTTGCTGTACTATTGCTCTGGGCCCAAGAAGTTCTTTGCTTTTGGTCTCACCGCATCAGATACCCCACTACTTCACTGCGTGGGTTCATTTCTAATGAATCTTGGGAGTCTTCAGCATGACTCAGTAGATCTCTGGTAGGCGACAATCTGGGCATATAGAAAATGGAGATTTTTATATTCCTATTTTTTTACTGTATGGGTCACAGCTGGCGATACATAGGGGTCACTCCTGGCTGTGAACTCATGAATTTCCTGTGGAGGCGCTCAGGGGACCCTATTGGATGCTGGGAATCGAACCCGGGTCGGTTGTGTGCAAGCAAACGCCCTACCCACTGTACTATCACTCTATCCCTGTTCTGTATTTTCTAGGGTTTTATCATGGACACAAGGTGTTGACCTGTAGCCTTTTCCTTGTAACTAAACTGAGCTTTCATTTCTGTGGGGTCAGGAAATTCTGGGATGAAACCTTTTCCAGTTTCTCAGACCTTTTGAATCACTGGGAAACTCATCCTGTAAAAAACCTCATATATGTGAGAATACTCTATCCTCAGCCTTACTGTGCATATGAAAACTCATTCTAGAGAGAAGCCTTATATATGTCAGGAGTGTGCGAAGGCCTTCATTCATTCGTTAGCCTTCACTAGGCAGAAGAATATGCATATTGGAGAGAAACCGTTTGTTTTTAAGGAATATTGGAAGGTCTTTTCTCATTTCTAAAGGTTACTCTAAGCACTGGGAAATGCATTGTGGGGAGAATCCTCAGGCTGTCAGACAGGTGAGAAATTCATTGTTGGGAGAATCCTCAGGCTGTTAGACAGGTGGGAAGATCTTCAGTCTGTCCTCATAACGTACTCGGCATATGAAAGTTCAGTGTGGAACGAAACCTCATCAATGTCAATCATGTGGGAAGGCCTTCACTCTGAACTCAGCTTTTTATGTGCATCTGAGAATTTATACTGGAGAGAAGCCTTATATATGTAAGGATCAAGAGGCCCCTGAATCACATGTTTTACAAACGGTGGGAGTATGAGAGATTCGCCAACATCCACCCCTTCTGAATAGATAATTTCACTGAAGTGTGATTACTAGTAATAAAGGGTATACCTGGGTTCCACTGAACTCAATTCAGCAGTAGTGAAGGGAGAAAAAGAAAGGTCAAACTTTTGCTTGGAAGCAGTAAAGTTCCAGTAATCTAATAGTCACCAGAATAGAAAACATCTTGAGATCTGTCCAAAATGCCAAACAAGGACACAAAATTACAAGTATGATTTAGTGACTGTTAGCTTCACGTATGCTTCCATTCTGGGGTTGGTCCACATGCCAAGCTTTATTTGCTTAATTATTTAATTTCCTTTGGTGGCACACATGGCAGTTCTTAAGGGTCACTAATGCTGGTGCTTGGACACCATTTGGGATGCCAGGAATGGAACTCACGTAGAGCAAGTTCACAGCAGTTGGCAGCGCACTGTACTCTCTCTCTGTGTTTATAATTTTGTTCTGGAACTTGTGATAACATACTATTCGGGTATTATCAAGGGGTAGAGTCTTGACTGCACAGTGCTCTCTGTTGTTCTTACCAGGCTTTGCTCCTGTTCCGGTGTCTCTCTAGCTCTCTGGGCTGCTGCGTGTCCAGTTCCTCTCTGCATCTTTATGGATGTCTTGTAGGTCACTGCTTTCACCGGACCTTGATAGATGACTTCCCCAGAAACTCATTGTCCTGTGCCCCACCCACTCCCTATCTGCCTGTTTTCCTTTGAATGAGCCCCCTTTGCGTTTCTGCTGATGGGCTCTGTGACAGCATTGGTTCATTGTTTGCCCAGCACAAGACCAAGGGACTTCTCCTTAGTCCCTGCTAGCCCCCACTGTGTGACAGGCCACTCCAGCAGCTGTCTCTCCACCCCATTATGCAACCTCTTCCCTGATGGAGCCACAAATTCAGTTGGGTGGGGATAATAGTTCTCTGTACATCTGGAGTCTGGCCCTTTAAGGCTGCTTGCTGAAACTTAAGTGACATCACAGTGGGGGCCTTCCTGGTGATTCTATTTCTGGAAACAGGTGAGAGTCATTATTCACTTGGGTAAAGGACAAAGTGGGCCCCCTGGAGCACACAGATCTCTGAAGGCCAATTTTGTGGCAGGAGGGGGGCAGACTCCAGTGAGTGCCTGGCGCCTCCACATCTCCATACTGAGCTGTGGGTCCCCACCAGCTTGGGCAATTTTGCACTTATTCTTTAATTGTTCCCTGATATCTAGGCAGTTCCTGAGGCGCAGCGGAGCTTTGGGGGTGCAGGGGTTGAGGTGTGAGTGTATGATCCTGGGGGGCTCCTGCGGCCAAGATCATCTCCAGCTCTGAGATGGGGCATGGGCGGGTGGGCGCAGGGCTGAGGGTGGAGGCTTCGGGCCTGGGGATTGTGGGATCTACTGAGGGCGGGGGCTTGGCCATCCAACCTGGCAGCTGACCGTGGTGGAGCCTTGGCCCCAATCTCCCTGCTGTAGAATCTCCAAATTCACTTTGAGGGGCAGAGTCGATTCACACCCAATGGCAAGAGATCCTATTCCTGTCCTACTTTTTTACTGGCTGCCCTGGTGGGGTGGGGTATCCTGAGGAGTGGATCTGTAGGTGATTGGAGTTTGCTAATGATAGTTTCCTTTTGGGGCTATTTTTGGTGTAGGGAATGTGGGGGGTATTATGTCCTGTGATACCCCGAGGGCTCACTCTGGCCCACAACTCAGGATCTTATTCCTGGAGTGCTCTGAGGGTTGTGGGGATGCAGAGGTTTGTCTGGTATAAGCAACGCAAGCATAGTAACAGTTTTACTGTCTGTTAGAATAGGAGTTTCTGCTTCTTCACATCAAGTTGCAAGCCCTGCTGAGACCCCTGGCTATAGGTGAGGAGGGGGTGTGTGTGTATGTGTAGATAGTATACCGCGGAAAGGGTGTGTGTGTGTGTGTATGTGTGTGTGTGTGTCTATGAAGTAAGTACTGCAGGTAAAGGGTGTGTATGTATGTGTAGAAAGTAGAGGGCATAAAGGGTATGTGTGTATGTGTGTGTGTGTGTGCACGTGCACATGTAGAAAGTTGTTTTTGAGAGGATTGTGGGGCTCCCCTAACCCCCCAACCTTGATAGATCCACATTTTGGCTTTGGTTACAGGGGGGTTCAGCCTAGATGTCAGTCTGCATTGGGCGCTGATGTGCGTGAGTGCCTGTCCTTGGAATCTGCCCCTGGCTGGGCCTCTGAGAACCTTCTGTGGGACCCAGGGAGGAGTCACTAGGCTGAGGTAGGGCTGAGTGTTCTGGCTTGTAGCCAAGCCCAGAGCTAGTGTTGCGAAATGCTGCATAGATGCCAAATAATTTTGCTTTTGCCCGGGAGACAGAAGCATCGAGCAGTGTCCCCCAGGCGGGTCTGTCAGCTGGTACCTGTGGGTGTGGCTGGTCAGAGCTGGTGGTTGTGCTCCTCTCTAGTGCTCACGACTCTGACTTCTCCTCTAGGTCTCTGATCCTCGGGAAAAACAGAGGCGGGAGAAAATAATGACACGCCATGTGACACACTGTCCCCAGGTAGGAGGAGAGTGACAAGATGAGGCGAGGCAGTGACAGGAGGCTTCAGGGGCTGAATGTCTCTGAGCTGTTCAGGAAGGACCCTGCCATGTGCCTCCTTGTCGGAGGGCCCGGGTCTTCCCTGTATGAGCCCACATTTGAGTCAGAACCACACCCAGCTTAAAGGGTACTCATGCCTCAGTGCTTAACGATCACTTCTGACATATCTCAGGGAACATAGGGGGTGCTGGGGGTCGATGGCTGGCATCTGGGTATTTTGTTTTCTTTGGAGGGTTACACCCAGTTACTCTGCGAATTTAAATATAAATATAAATATATTCAAGTATAAATATAAAAGAAGTAAATATAAATAGGTAATACCTCTGGAAGCTACAAAAAGATTAAAAAATTCTTAGTCTTAAAAACCCTGCAATCACATGTAACAGTCACTGTATCACTGGCATCCCATTGTTCATCAATTTGCTCGAGTCGGCGCCAGTGATGTCTCCATTCGTCCTCGCCTTGAGATTTTAGCAGCCTCTCTTTCCTCATTGTTCCTAAGATGCCACATTGGAAGCTCTTTCAGGGCCCGGGGAAAGAGACCCATCACTGTTTCTGTTTTGGCATATTTAATATGCCACAGGGAGCTTGCCAAGCTCTGCTGTGCGGGCAGGATACTCTCAGTACTATCTTTCAGATATAACAATATTCACATAAATTTATTTTCTACATCTGTTTGATATTGCCAGTTTGTTTTCTCACCAATTTTTATTCTAAACATTTTAACAATAGTTTGCGCTTTTTGTGGGCCCTAGTGATAGCACAGTGGGCAGGACACTTGCTGTGTATGAAGTAGAAAGCTGGATCCATCTCCAACACCCCATAGGCCCCCAGCGCCCCACTAGGACTCATCCCTGAGCACTGCTTGATGTCCCCCCTCACAAAATTAATACAGTGCTGGAGCGATAGCACAGCAGGGAATGCGTTTGCCTTGCACGGAGCCGGCCTGGGTTCGATTCCTCCGTCCCGCACGGCAGAGCCTGACAAGCTACCTGTGGCGTATTTGATATACACAAAACAGTAACAAGTCTCAGAATGGAGGCGTTATTAGTGCCCACTCAAACAAATCGATGAACAACGTGATGACAGTGCTACTATAAGAAACATCAAATTATAGCTGAAGAATACATTGGCATATCTGAAAAAAGACTTTTTTGGCACAAGCGCTGTACAATTCTTCTTGACTAAAAGTTCAAAGTTTGAAGAATTTAATTTTTGTTTCATAATAGCACAGAGGGTAGAGCGTTTGCCTTGTATGGGGTTGACCTGGGTTCGATTCCTCTGTCTCTCTCGGAGAGCCCGGCAGGTTACCAAGAGTTTCCTGCCAGTTTGGAAGAGCCTGGTAAGCTCCACGTGGCATATTTGATATGCCAAAAACAGTAACAAGAAGTCTCACAATGGAGACATTACTGGTGCCTGCTCGAGCAAATTGGTGAGCAACTAAATGACAGTGCTACAGTGCAATTCATCCACTACCAAACTACTAAATGACTACTCATTACAGAGCAGGGAAGGGACTTTGCTTTCATGTGGTTGATCCATTTTAGATCCCAGTTAAATTCAGTGCATAGTCGAACTTGAGCACTGTCTGAAGTGTTGCTGAGAACAGAGCTAGGAGCAATGTGAGAACACCAATGGCTGTGAGCACACAACAGACACATATAAATGAATATTGATTATACATATAATAATTTAACATTCACCAATTTCTAAGCCTGATTCTGGGTCACCCACAAAATTAGTTTAACTAATTCTGGGCATGGGATTCACTTAGTTTCTAGCTCACGCCTGTAACTGAATACATGAACAGTTGGAGCTACTCCCGCAATTGGAAGTTCAGTGCAATGTCAACAAAAACTAGGACAGTCCAGCTGGGAGGTGCTGACCCATAATCCATGGTTAAAATCCCAGAGGGTTCCCCGAGCCCAGTGTGGAGTGATCCCTGAGTAGTCAGGGAAAAGTGCTCGGCACTAAAGAACGTGCCCCCCAGAAACAGATCAATGAACAGAAAATATTATGATATGTGGATATTAACGCCCAGTGATTTCTGAGCATTGTTTTTTGTGGTGTTGGTTGGGGGTCAGGGTTGGGGCGCTTACTGGTGGGTATTTGCAAGGAAATCCTTGTGGATTTTATCCCCTTTGAGAAAACATAAAATCTTTGGCTTCATACTCTGTCTATCCGGTACTTGGCAACCCCACAGATTTCCTGCTGACCAGAACCAAGACGAGAAATGGAAAAAAAATCAGCTTTCCTGACCAGAAAGTACCTGGTCAGGAATAGTTGGAGTCTGGCCCTTTAAAACTCAGGCCGGAAGTGTGGGTGATGTCACAGAGTCCCTGTCTGAGGGTGGCAGAATTTCCAGTGGGCCACCATTGTCAGAGCTCTAGGAGCAGGTAGGAGGGGAAAGTGGTGCCCAGGAGAGACAGGGGATCCCAGCGGGGTCGCTCCCTGCCATGCCCAGGACCACGGGGGCGGCCTCACCCGGGTGGCCCCAGCGTCCTGCCGAGGTTCGTCCCGTTCGTTCCTGCCCTTCAGAGAGACGAGGGGGTTGCTGAGGGAACTTACCTCAGGGCTGCCAGCGGGCGCGAGTCCCGGAGAGGCATGAGCACACTTGGGTGGGGCTTGGGGCGAATCCTGGTGTGTGCACGGGATCATCCAGGGGGTGGGGGACCCCATGGCGTAGGTCAAGGCCCCACCCTCCCCGCTGCCCTATCGCTCAGGCCCCAACCAGAGAGAAAGAGAGACAAGAGGGGGCCTCAGCTTCCCCAGTTTCCCCACAGTCGGTGGAGTGTACGCGGCCGCCTCCCTATTGGCTCCTTCAGGGACACTCGGAGACCCCAGGGAGTCAAGGGCTGGGGGGCGGGAGTCACACGGGAATGTTTCCGGGCCGGTCCTTGGCGGGTCACTTCCGTCATTGGGGTGTTTATGGGGTCAGGGCCAAAGGGTCGGTTCCGCTGGAAAGGGGGGAGGCGAGTCTCTCTTTTAATAAAAAAGTGATTTGTTTCATAAGTTTTGACTGAAATCTCGCAGCATTCAGGGTCCTGTGGAGTGTCAGGCTCAGTCCTGTCAGCTCCATGCATGGCAGGTGCTCTCCCAGTGCACTGCCCTCTGCACAGCTGGGGACCTAGGAGTGTGGGGCTGACCCTTAGATTTTCCCAGGTTCCTTGCGCCTGCGGTAGGTTTTTGGGATCCTGGGAGATGCGGAGCTGTAAGATGTGGAAGTGGGTGTAGCATCTGGGCTGTGTTGTAGCAGAGGGGATTGTGCAACCAAATGTAGCAGGAAATAGGCTGGCCACTTCCAGAATGTACCCCAAGATGTACCATAATGCAATCTAGGATGACCATTGGTCACCACACCTTTATTTCTTTGTTTTACATAACTTTTAGAGTTATTTTAAAGTGAGGGAACACATGGCAGTTTTCAGGGGTTATTCCTACCTCTGCACTCAGGGATCACTTCTGGTGGTGCTCAGGGAAACGTGGGATGCCAGCGATCAAACCTGGGTAGACACGTGCAAGACAAAACCCCCACCCATTATATTTCTATTATTATTAATTGTAGTTTTTGGTCCACAGCTGGCAAGTGCTCAGGGCTCACTCTTGGATCGTAGCTCAGGCGTGTATCCTGGCAGTGCTGGGGTGGGGAAACCTATGTGCTCTTCCATATTAACCCACACTCAGCTGCTTGTACGAAAAGCGTCCTATCCATGTACTATCTCTGCTAAGTCTCTGATATTATTTTCCCCAAAAAAATAATTTCTTCTTCACCTATCAGATTTCAGAGCAATCCCTCATTGATGGTGGTATTTCTTCCGGACCAGAGGCTCCCCCTTCTGTTCTGGTGAGTACTTGCAGAAACAGGCTTTGCTGGGACCTGTTGCACTAGGATTTAATGGTCTCCCTCTAGGAGCGGGAGCCTTAGTACAGCAATGATGGTGTTGTTCTTGCTCAGGACAGACTTGGGTTCAATCCTTGCATACCCCATAGGAGTGTCTCGGCATTGAGAGATGTGGCCCCAAAGACCACAAAGAAAGAAAAGCCGAGAGGGACTGGAGCAATAGCACAGAAGTTTACCTTCTACGCAGCCGACCTGCACTCAATTCCTGGCATCCCTTATGGTCCACTGAGCACCGCCAGGAGTAATTCCTGAGTGAAGATCCAGGAATAACCCCTGTGAATCGCCAGGTGTGACCCAAAAAGCAACAAAAAAAAAGAAAATCTGAGCAATAGGAGAGCAGACTGGGCACTTGCCTTTTATGCGGCTGAGGGATTTGTTCCCCAGTAATCCATAGTGTTCTCTGAGCACCAATGGGTGTCTCTCAAACTACTTTTTGGCTGTTGTCGGCTCCTCTCCTACCCCATCTTTTAGTTTCCCCCTTTTTGCTACAAACTTGGAGTTATCAGGGACTTTTCCCCTCCATCTATGTGTCTCTGGATGGAGGGGACCTGTGCTATGTTCCACAACAGTAAAGCATGTGCTCAGACCGTGAGCTCCTTTCCCTGACTGTATCTAACTGCTTGGAGAGCAGACAGGCTGGCATTTGTCAGCACCCTTGGCAGTGCTTGAGGGCTGCGACTTGCTCTGTTCAAATTAGCAGTGACAGTGTGTACCGCTGAAGGTCCCTGAGCTTCCATGTGGCCATCATATGCTCCAGCCCGGTGTGCTCTCTCTTGCCCCTCTGTTCATACTTTCATTGGAAGTTCTTAGATGTGAACATACTGGAAAACTTCCAACAAGAGGCTGCCAGAAGGTAACGAAGGGGTTGGAGTCTCTGAGCAAAATTACAGAATTTCATCATTTAGATTTCTTTTGGGCCAGATGTATGTTCTGCCTACTTTTCTTACACAGAATCACATAACCAAATGAGTAAAATGAAATAATATGTGAAAACTTGACATGTAAGTTCTGAGCATCCCAGGGTGTGGCCCAAAAACACACCAAAGAATTGAGCCTTGAGATTTATTGCTGGATTTCACACATTGCTGTTGGCAGACGACTTTTTTTTTGCTTTTTAGGTCACACCTGGCTGATGCACAGGGGTCACTCCTGGCTCTGCACAAAGGAATTACCCCTGGCAGTGCTCGGGGGGCCATATGGGATGCTAGGAATCAAAGTGGTGTTGGCCGCATGCAAGGCAAACACCCAAACCGCTGTGATATCGCTCCAGCCCCTGGCAGATGACTTTCTCTGTGCCTTTTTCAGAGGTGAGAGGAGTGGCGATCTCAAATCCAGCAGTACTCAGGGATTCAGGGTGTAAAGTTGAGTCGGACAGATGCAAAAATTGGAAATCACAGCCTGTTTTCAGCACAGGGTCACACCAGGAACTGCCAGGTCACACCAGGACCTGCCATGAACTCTACCAGTTGGACCTTGTCTTAGCCTCCACTGGCATGCCAGTCCATTCTTATCAGAGGGTTCAAAGTATTTATATAGAATTTGAATTCTGGGGTAAGAGATAGGCCAGGAGTGCAGGCCCTGGCCTTGGAAGCAGACTGCCACAGTATAATGGGTTCATTTTGAGTTGGTCATACCTGCGATGCTAATGAATTACTCCTGCTTCTGCTCATTGATCTCCCCATGCAAGACGTGGGGACCCTTTCCGTCTGATGGAGATTGAAACTTGATTGAAATGCATGCCAGGTAGGCACCCTATGCTCTAATATCACTGAGGCAATAATAAAAATGGTTTTTACTCTGGTTAAATTCCAGAAAGTTGTGATAGTAGGTGTACTTTTTCCTACTAAGTACACAACTCACATTTCTTGAGTGTGTTTTTGCTTTGGGATCACATCCATCAGATTCTGGGCTTCCTTCTGACTCTGCACTCAGGAATCACTCCTGGTGGGCTTTGTGGACTGTAGGGATGAGGGAGGTCAAACCCGGGTAGCTGTGTGTAAGGCCAGTGCCCACCTTTCCCTGTGATTTATTGATCTGACTCCGGACATGATTTTTACCTTTTCGGCTAGATATGTTTGTTTAGAAACTATAGAATTTTCAGTTAGGGTAGACCCAAGAGCGCTAAGAATAGGACAGCAGGTCAGCTGCTTGCTTTACCTTCCCTGAGTGCGAGGGTATTATGGATTCCAACGCACTTCTGTGTCCCCTGAAGAGGAAGGGACATCTGGCAATGTCTTTCTGCGTGGGTCTGTGAGCTGTGCTGAGGGTGATGCTGGTCAGGTCCTTTCTGGATCCAGTGCGGGTATTTCCAGTCAGGGTCATTAGTTGTGCTCCCTTCTGGAGCTCATGGGTCTGTCTTCACTTTCAGGTGATTCCACACAGCCACCTGCTAATCCTTGGGAATTTCAGAAGCTGCAGGCCATCGTGATGTGCCATTGACACACTGTCCCCAGGTGGGAGGAGATCGATGTGGTGACATGATGCAGTAACAGGCACGTACCGGTTTCTAGGCTCTCTGTCTCTTGAGTTTCAGGAAGGAGTCCTGGGATGTAATTCCTGGCCTGAGTGCTCTGACTCTCTATTTGAGGCTACTTTGTCCTTTTCTGTTAGTTTCCTTGTATTTGGATTTAGCCACAAATAGCAGTGCTCATAGAGTACTTCTATCTCAGTGCTGAATTATTCCTACCAGATCTCAGGGACCCCATCGGGTGGCGTGGACTCAAGACTGTTTTCAGTTTCATTTTTTTTTTAATTTTAACAACATTTAATGATCATTATATTTTAGGAGAGTAATGATTGTGTGCTTTAGGTCGTTTTAATTATAGTACTTGTCTTTGCAAAGTGACTGTACTTTGATCTATGCAACATTTTTCTTTTTACAAAAAATTATTTTTTTAATTAGTGAATATCCATGAGGGTACAGTTAACAGATTTCCATATATTCGTGCGTGTGTTTCAGTCATACAATGCTCGAGTACCCATCCCTCACCACTTCCCATTCTCCACCATGGATGATCCCAGTATCCCTCCATCCCCCCACTCGATACTCCACCATCCCACCACACCTCTGTCCCATGGCGTTCATTTTGTTTTGTGAGGTAATGGGAGGGTCACAACGAATGATTCTCCTGGGTTACTTCTGGCTCTGCATTCAATGTTGCAGCTGGCAGTGCTTTCTGGACCAGATGGGACAGTGGGGATTGACAGGCATGCCCACTGTCCCTGAACCCGCTGTAGTGTAACTCCACCTACCGATTTGTTTTCTCTTGTATTTGTTGTTATCCCACAGCAGATATGCTCAGGGTCGCTGAAGACCTACGAGCACCTGTGGGCCTTTAGTGAGACCAGCCTGGGAGCAGGGCTGTGCTTTGTGTTCCCCAGGGACAGTGGTTCTGATGGGTCAGGTTATTGACAGCAATGCTGATAACTTTCAAATGTTCGTTTCTGTTTTTCTGTTTCTGTTATTTGGCCACACTTGGCAATTGTCAGGCTTACTGATGGGATCCAGGGGTTCTACCCAGTTCAGTCAAGAGCATGGGAAAGCCCCCCATGTGCTGTACTATCAATAACCTTCCTGTGAATAGTTCCTTCCATTGCTAAATGAATCTACTTCTTGTACGACCACAGGGGCCCATGGGGGTGCTGTGGACTAAACCGGGTCAGCACCTCTATGGCAGGTGTTCTACTGTACCTGGCCTGCAACTTCATTTGTTATTATTTGTTTTCAGTTTAGATTGTGTTAGGGGCCTACACCCAGCAGTGCTCAGGGATCACTCTGGCTGTAGATTCAGAAATTTTCCGTGCCAGTGCTCCTGGCCTAGATGATTTCTAGGGATCAAACCTCTCTCTGTGTGTCATCAGGTGCCCACCCTGCTGGTCTATCGCTCTGAGCATGAGTTCATTTTGTTTTTAGGGTCTCACACCATCAGTTGCTGTTGTATTTCCGTGCTTGGAGTCACTTCCTGTGCTTTTGGGGGGGGTTAGCATAAATCAATTTCATACTGAAATTAAAACTTGGGACTTCTGTGACTCATAACTACCAATATGGGGCATATCAGAAGTGCAGTTTCTGTTCAAGCTCTTTTAGGATTTAGCATGATTTTGTTTGGGACACATGGGGTTGGCTTGTCACCAATATCATTTCTCTATGGGTACAGGGGTTCTGGGGTGAAGCCTGCGGTGATCTCCTGGCTTGAAGGACAAGCCCTGAGGCCGGGGAGAAGAGGCATGTGTGTAGGTGAGTGTCTGAGGACCCTTTGAGGCTCCGACACTGGGAAGTGGGCGGATGCCTGAGTTCATGTGAGTCACGCTGCTGACCCTGGAGGCCTCATTTACTGGATACAGGTGTCTGTGCCACGCTCACTGTGCACTTAATCTCACGAAATGCTTGTCATAGAATGATCCTGTTCTTTCTTTCTTGGCTTTGTTGTCCCTTTTCCTTATCTGTCAGATATGTAGAATATTCATGGGATTCACAGACATTGGCCATCTGTGTGTGCTTCACCGGTCTGTTGTATAGCCTGCATTGATGGTGTGCCCTTTCAGAGGAATCTAGTGACCACTCTTCTCTCTATTTCATGCTTTTTTTGCCCTCAGATCTTTAGCATGTTTTGTCAGTATATTAAATTTATTTTTGGCTTTGGGCCTAGGAATTTTCAGTATTTCTTCCTGGCAGTTTTCAGAGGTTACTTTCGGTGGTACTCAGGGATCAGACCCTTTCAGCTTTATGTGAGGGAAGTGCCGTCCCTGCTATTATATCTAATCCACTAAGAAATATCTTTTGTGCGGCTGGAGTGATATAACATCAGGTAGGACACTTGCTTTGCACGCGGTCAACCCAGGTTCAATTCTCAGCATCCCATATAGTCCCCTGAACACCAACAGAAGCAATTCTTAAGTGTGAAGCCTGGAGTAACTCCTTTGAATCGTCAGGTATGAGCCAAAAAGCAAAAAAATAAGAAGTAAAAAAGAAGTGTCTTTTGCTTTACTGTTTACATAGTGAATGCATGAGCCTATGAAAAAAATGCTGATTTGAGACTTTATTATTTCCTAATGGAGCAGGAAGGGTAATAATTGCTTTGCACATGGCAGAAACAGGTTGAAACACTGACATCTCATATGTTCCCAGGTATCACCAGGTCTGGTTAAAAAACAAAACCCAAAATGCTCCTTCGTGGATTCGCAAGCTGCTTCCAGCATTCCCCACAATGGATGTCATTCAAATACTTTCCATTAATGATTCTTTTTTATAATTCTTGTTGGGTAACACCAAGCAATGCTCAGGGGTTACTCCTGGATCATTCACTCAGGAATTACCGCTGGCAGTGGTTGGGGATGTATATGGGATTCTGAGAATCGAACATGTGTTGGTCTTGTGCAAGGCAAATGCCTTAATCACAGTGCTATCACTCCAGCCCCAACATTACTAACTCTTCCATTGTGTTTTTTTTTTTTTTGCTTTTTGGGTCACACCCAGCGATGCTCAGGGGTTACTCCTGGCTTTGCACTCAGGAATTGCTCCTGGCAGTGCTTAGGGGACCATATGGGATGCCGGGGATCGAACCCAGGTCGGCCGCGTGCAAGGCAAATGCCCTACCCGCTGTGCTATCGCTCCGGCCCCTCTTCCATTGTGTTTTATGTTTGATTTCAGAAAGGAAATCGCAGTTTCAGGGGTTTTCACTGCACCAATTTGATTTGGGAATTGAGTCACCAAAAACGAGGGAGTTGGTAAGATCTGCATGTTGAATATAAGTATTATGTTGGCAGGATAGTTCCTTGGAACAGAAATGTAACTTGAAAGTGGAGGTCTGCCCACTGCAAGTTGGAACTTTGTAGCCTACTGCTGTGAGTAGAGGGTGCCTAGTCTTACTGGGTGCTAAAATCAGCCCTTTTAAAATCTAAGGACATTATTGTTGTTGTTATTATTATTATTATTTCTTGCTTTTTCATACACTCATGGTGATGCTGAGTAGTTATTTCAGGCTCAGTACTGAGGACTAACTCTGGGAAGTGCTTAGGGCATCATCTGGGATGCCGGAGTTCAAACTGGGTCCACCAGATACTGTGGAAATGCACTCCCCACTGTTCTAGCATTCTTACCTCAATTCCTACTAACTTTAATTTCAAAGAAATAATGTGATTTTTCACTGGATTGAAGGTAGGCAGGAGAGTTAATTGTTTGATAGAACAGGTTTGTTGCCACAAGTCATAGATAATTGCGGCAGACTTGCCTTCCACTGGATGGAAACCTGGGCTCCATTTTCAGCACTGTTCCCTGGGACACACCGTCAGTGATTCCTGGCACCACTTGGTGTGACAGGCCTCAAAATAAATACAAACTTCAAACCAAAAAAACAAAAAATCACATTGATCCTGGAGAGGATTTGTTTGTGGTGAAATGTTTTCAGTGGCCCCATGGTCTATCTTGCTGTGTAGGGTTGCAGCCTTGCCTTATCACATGGATCAGGGGTTCCACACTGTGCTACAATCATACCCAGACTCAGGTGTATTTTATTTTTGTTGGAAACTATTTCTTTGGCATTCTGCAGACAGTTTGATGTCCATTTTATGTATTTGTTTATTTAGTTGAAAAATTTAAACAAATTAATGATTGTGCAGCCTTCGTTTAAGTGCGGCCACTATGTGGAAACATTGGGTCATCCCATAGAGCATCCATCCACCTGTCAGAAATTGCATTCCTCGTGATGGAAATGTTGACCCCAGTTTCTTTTGACAGGGAGACTATGAAGGAATGGAGAAGTCATTGGAGTCCTCCTCTGCATTGTACAGGGAAACAGTCATCCCCAGTGGAATGTCTCTGATTCTGCACTCTGTGACAATGTCTTAGAGTCATCAGTCCCGCCCTCTGCCCAATGGGGACGCTGAGACAGGCCTAATGTCTTCTGAGGGAGATTCGAGTGGAGAGAGCGACCCTACTGTGAAGAAGCTTTTCCCTGGGAAAAGCTCCTCACAGTCTGTTCTCAGTTTCTGGACACAAACCCCTAAAAGGCAGCAGCTCCAGGACTTTGGGAGAGGAGCACCGTTTATAGTGAGTCCCACATGCCGACATTCTCATAAGAAAAGTCACCATGGACTGACCCCGTCCAAGAATAATGTTCCCTTAGAAACAGGAGAAAAATCCTACGATTGTTACCAGGGAGAACAAACTTTGAGTCAGGCATCATCGCAGTGTCAGTGCAAAGATTCTAAACTGGAGAGAAACCATTTATGTATATGGTCTGTGGGAAAGCTTTTACTTCCCCCTCAAAACATATTATACATCAGAGAGTTCACACTGCACAGAAACCTCATGCATGTGAGCAATGTGAAGAGGCCTTTACCTTGTCCTAACAACTTAGTGTCCTCAGGTAAATTAATACAGGAATGAAAACTTTCTTGTGTCAGGACTGTGGGAAGGCCTAAACTTGCTACTCTGATATTTTTCATCACGGAAAGAGTCATTCTTGAGAGAAACCATATTCATGTCAGGACTGTGGAAACATCTTTGCTTATCACTCAAGTGTTTCTGTGCACAAGGAAAATCACACTGGAGAGAGACTGTAATTCATCACTTGATTTGCAGCCCTTAGAGGGCACATGAATACTCATACTGGAGAGAAGCCTTATATATGTCAGGAGTAGGGGAAGAACTTTAGCAGATCCTCCGTGCTTACTGTACATAGGAGAATTCACACTGGCGAGAAACCTTATAAATGTCAGGCATGTGGAAAGGCCTTCACTGATTTATTAGCCCTTGATAGGCATATGAATACTCATACTGGAGAGAAGCCCTTTGTATGTCAGGAGTGTGGGAAGACCTTTAGCACATCCATGTATCTTACTGTACATAGTAGAAATCCCAGGCTTTTATGTACATGAGGAGTGTGGGAAGTCCTTCAGCATGTCCTCGTATCTTACAGTACATTGGATAATTCACACTGGAGAGAAGCCTCATAATTGTAAAGTTTGTGGAAGGGCCTTCACTCAGCAATCTGTCATTACTCAGCATATGAGAAGTCATAATGGAGAGATGCCTTATTAGTGTCAGGAATGTGGGAAGGCCTTTAGCTCATCCTCAGTGCTCACTGTACATAGGAAAACTCATTTGGGAGAGAAGCATTTTGTATGTCCGGAGTGTGGGTAGACCTTTCTCAAATACTCAGAGCTGACTAGACATAACAGAATGCACACTGTCGAGAAACCTTAGAAATGTAAGGCATGTAGAAAGGCCTTCATTTAATCATCTGCCCTTAAAACACTTATGGGTACTCACAGTGCAGAGAAACCTTATGTGTGTCAGGCGTCTTGGAAGGTCTGACATACATAAAGCATAATACAGTAGTAGTATACTTTTAGTACTTACATATACTCACAGGAGAATTCACACTTGAGAGAAACCATATTAATGTAAGGACTGTGAGACAGCCTTCATCAGCACAAGTGATTTCATACTAGAGAGAAATTGAATGTGGGAAATGTGGAAAGTGTATTATTTCTCATGGCTTTTTAGTCATGGGAAAATTACTGGAGAGAATCTGTATGTTTCCATTTTTCCCTTTTTTTAAAAATTTTAGTTCTGGGGTTCTGTGAGTCCTTTTGAGTGGGTGTATGTTGTGTAACCTGGAGAGTGGGGATATCCCCCACAAATTTTGCAGGGATGTGTTTCGAATCAAGCAGAGTCATAGCTGTGAAATTATTTTGAAAGTTATAAAGTGAGAGCCTGGCAAGCTATCCATATCCATGGCGTACTTGATATGCCAGAAATACTAACAATGACGTCCCTCATTCCCATGACCCTGAAAGAGACCCCAATATGTCGCAGCCTTCTCTGTCATGCACAGGACACAGACTGGTCATGTGTACAGCAAACACCTTACACACTGTTCTATCACTCTGGCCAAAGAGATTGCTTCTTCAGCTCCCAAATATGCAGAGAGTTTCGATAAATAGAATCATAAAAATGGTCAACTTTGGTCACTAATCATCAGTGCAAATTCTTTGTTCTTTTGTGCCTGTAAAATAATTATTTTCCTAATGTATACTGATTTCTGGCTTCCTCCAACTCACTCAAAGAGCCCAACAAGCTACCGAGTGTATCTCGCATGAACAGCAGAGCCTGGCAAGCTACATGTGGCATACTTGATATGCCAAAAACAGTAACGAAAAATCTCACAATGGAGATGTTACTCTTGCCCTCTCAGCAAATCCATGAACAACTGGATGACAGTGCTACAGTGCTATTTCTTTCTTGCACTTCGGTGATGCTCAGGGGACCATTCGGAATTCTGAGGTGTGAACCCAGATAGCCCGCATCCAAGGCAAGTGCCCAGCCCACTGTACTACCTCTCTTGCTCCATCCTCTGGATTTGAAATTGTGTTTCTGAAACTGCTTCCTATGGTTTCCCTTGTAGACAAGGGACCAGTGGTTGGGCTTTTTCCAAAGACTGTGTTCTTCCAGCCTTTTCCCATTTCTAGTGTCTGTCCAGCTGTCTGGTCTGCTGCTATGCCAGTTCCTTTCTGCATCTCCAGGGCTGGCTTCAGAGTCACTGCTTTCACCCCATCTTGATTAATTCCCCAGCGTCAGGTGCCTTGTACCTACCTGCCTGTTTTACCTTCAATCAACCCACCCCTATTTTTCCTGAGGGACTGTGATAGCATTGGTTCAATGTTTGACTGACCAGTATAGGATCAGGGGTCTTCTCCTTCCCCCTCAGCTCTCCACTCTATGGCCACTGCCCCATCAGCTGCCTCTCCACTCCTTTATTTAGTCCGTTCCCCTTGCACCACCAGTTCAGCTGGGTTCTCTAAATCTGAGCCATGGCCCTTTAAGTCCCCTGGTATTAGCGTATGTGATGTCACAAAGGGCCCTTCAGGAATCCTTTCTATTCTAGCTGTGGTTGCCTGGCACCGGCCGCCATTGGTCTTGTGGATCGAGGAGGAATTGGTGCTAGGCTTGGCATGAAGGCTGTGAAGGCAGACTTTGAGGCAGGACTGGAGCGGCCTCCCGGGAGTGCCCCCCCCCCCGGAGTGCCCCGAGCCTCCTGGTCTTTTCACTGTGAGGGGCACGGCCCTGCCAGTTTGGGGGACGGTCGCACTTGTTTTTCACTGGTTCCGGATATCCAGGTAGTTTCTGAGGTACATTGAAGGCTTTCGGGGATCTAAAGGCTTTGGGCGGTTCAGTGGGGGCTGTGCCGTGGTGCAGGGGTCGCGGGTGTGAGCGAGTGACCCGGGGGGCTCCCCTTGGCCAGGATCACCTCCAGCTCTGGAAGAGGTCCGAGGCGGTTGGATGCGGAGCTGCAGGGCCTGCAGAGGGCAGGGCTTAGTCCTCCCGAACCTGCCAGCACTGGACTGTGCTCGGCCCTGTCCAGAGCCATTGGCCCTGGCATCACGAGTGTTTAACCTTCAGATTCACTTCCACCGGCAGCGCCATCCGCAGCAGGAGACCCAGTTGTCCTCTGTCCTTTGACTGCCGTGGTGGGGCGGGGCCACCTGTGTAGTGGTCCCTGTTGGCGGTGGGGTTTGCAAGTGAAACATTTTCATTATTATTTCACTTGGGCTTGTGTGCCATATCAGGAGATGCTCAGGGTTTACATTTGGCCCTGAACTCTCGAATTCTGCTGATGGTACTTCCAGCCTACATGGGATGCTGGGGATTTATCTGGTTTGGCTGCATGCAAGGCAAATTCCCTACCTGATTTAGTGTTTCTCCTCCCACCTTTTGTGTTTTTTACCTCTAGCTCAAGAATTTCTGCTTTCTAAGGTTTAGTTGCAAAGCACCCCACAGATGTAATCCCTCCATGACCAGACTACACCAGCTGTTGTGGTAAGTAATGGGGCTAAAGTTTCGGGGTTTCTTTACAGAGAAATAGTTGATTTCCAGGGTTATTGGTGGTGCTGGGGAAGCTTTTCTTGTGGTGAAATAATTCACTTAGAAAGTTCCAGAGCAAGTACAGCAAGTAGGGTGCTTGCTTTGCAATGGGCCAACCCAGGTTCAATTTAAGTCTGATATTCCATATAGTCCTTGAGCCGCACTAGGCTGATCCGTGATCCTAGAACTGCAATAACCTCTGAGCACTACCAGTTGCCATCCAACATCGAAACACATGGACACACACAGTCATACATAGAGGAAGTGAGAGCAATGAATGAGAGTACTAGAATTCAAGAGAAAATATGGATTTCTGTTGTGTAGAAAAAAAACAGAAAAGAGGGCTTAAGGACCCACTTTAAATATGTCACTCTAGAATGTCTTTACACATGAATGTTAGATATTAACCCTAAGTGCTTTAGGCTTGATCCATGAAGTGCCAGTTTTCTTCCCCCATAGAAGGTTATAATTCTGTATGAGCTCTCCTATTCCCCCGAGTTTATCTTTAACTCATAAAGTCAAACCTTCTGGTGACTCCAGACTTTGCATCTATAGTCATTTATTTGTATTTCTCTTTCCCCTGTAACCGATATTATCTATAATCTATTACTATAGAGCAGTGTTCTTTGCTTTAAAAGAAAAAAATTAATACTAAGCACTTACTGTTTGAGGGTTAATTGACTTTAGAATATATTTACTCCTGGGCATCCATCATAATTACTTGACTCAGGCTTCATTTGCCATAGTCTCTAACCCCAGAGAACTGGATCCCACCAAGAATCACTAGATGGACCTGGGGCAAGCAGCAAAGCTATTTTGTCTTCAATACAGGACAGTCTAGAATTCATAAAGTATGGTTTTGTTTCCAAGCTGTCATGACTTAAAATACTGTACCCTATGCGGTAGGGGAAGTTATACCAGCCTGAGCACTCCATGTAGAATTTATGGTAAAAGCACTGCCAGCTTTTAACCTTAGCTGCTGAATCCAAGAGAAATAACTTTTGGAATGTTTCTTTATGTATATATCCAGATAAATAAAAATATTAATAAGAAGTGAACTCAGTTGTTAAATATGTACAAGGAGGTAAAGAGCAAAGCAACACAGATGCTTGTATCCCCTGAGCGACTTTCTCAGCGTAGTCTCAGATAGAACGTTTCATTGAGTTAATTCCTCCAAAAGAGTTGCCTCTGTTGAAACGCTTGACCTTTGTAAATGATAAATGCCAATTCATGCAGGCCTGTCCCTCAACACTTCTCAGATGTTCTGTAAGTATGCTATTCGGTTTGGAATTAAAGGCTCACTATGCACTGGCCATTGGCTATCAGTTGCTGTCGTCCCCATGTCTTTGTTTCTCCAGTGAGACAAAACGTCAAACATGTCGTAACATGGGACCTAACCTCCTCACTAATCTTCTCATTTGGCGACCCAGGGAGGGCGCCTCAGCATTCACACTTGAGTATTTTTTGTTGTTGTTGTTGCTTTGTTTCATTAGAGTTACCTTTTGAAGTTGCAGTATTTTTGGTAAATGCCCTGCATTGTCCGTGGCTTATTCCTGCCTCTGAGCTCAGAGATCACTTCTGGCAGGGGTCAGGGGCCTATATATGTGCTCTGGTATTAACCCGGGTCAGCGAATTGCAACTTGAATGTCTTAACCTGCTGTAGTACCACCCTAATCCCCAAGATATAATATTCATAGTTTAAAAGTAGCCCCACTCCTGAAATTCCAGTTGTCAGACATATGTTACATCATGGTTCATAGTAAAAACCCTGGATATTTGGATAATTTTCTGATCCAACACACTGTTTACATGGTTTTCAGAGCTCTTCCTGCACAATAGGAGCGAGTGCTGCAGAGGATCATGTGCTAATTGGGGATTACAGGAAATCACAACCAGGATGGGTCCAGGTCCAGCAGGTCAGAGATGGGACTGTCTGCGGCTCAACCGCGCCTAGATGTGACCTTGGTCCCTGGAAGAGATCGCAAAGGCCTATGTCCCCGTCCACTCTGCAAGAGGGAAGCTGAAGGTTTGTCTAACCTGACTCCCTGAGGCTGCCCCCACGGCAGAGCCACTAGTGGGGTTGTGGTCACTGGGGCCCACAGGGACCACCTCTGCATGGAAGCTCCTGGCCTCAGAGTCAGTCCCTGGCCTTAGGAACCTTCCTGGGTGTCCCAGAGAGGGCTCCTGGGTCTTGAGCATGTCTGTGGTTTCCTCCACTGTAGACTGAGACCAGCCCTCCTGTCCCAACAGGCAGCCGGGTCACAACCCACTTCTCTGTCACCTGGAGAGGCAGGAGCATCTGGCAGTGTCTCTCTGTGGATGGTTCTGTGGGCCAGTGTCCAAGCATCCGGCAAGTCAGTACATTTCTGGCTCCAGTGCAGGGACTTCTGGTCAGATGGGGGCGGGGCTGGCTATGCTCCTCTCTGGTGCTCACGGCTCAAGTCTTTGCCTGGAGCCTCCTGCTGATCCGAAGGAAAAACAGAGGCAGAAGATGGTGACTACCCTCTGCCACACCATCCTCAGGCAGGAGAGTGAGAAGATGACACAGTGTACTGACAGGTCACATAGGCTTCCTGGGCTGACAGTCTCAGGTGTGAAGTTTCAGTAAGGAAATGTGGGATGTGGCCTCTGGCCTAAGTAACCCGTTATCTTTTTGGGCCCCTTTTTTATTTTGTTGATTTGTATGGGCCAGAATACTGGTGCTCAAGGATCACTCTTGTCAGGACTGGGGGAGCATTTGTAGGGCCATGGGCCCAACGCTGATAAGTTTTCTTTGTTTGTTTGTTTGTTTTTTGCCAAGAACTTCATGTGATCCTATAAATAGATCTTACACCTGCTCTGCCTATTCATCTACTTTGCATTCGATTAATTTGTACCTTCTGGATTGTGTTTGATTTCAGAATTCCACCCGAAGCTTCAAGATGTGGCACTGCCACAGTTTGATTTGGGAAAGGCATCTTAGAATATGAGTGAGCTGGTAAGATTCACACATTCAAAATAAGTATTTTCACACTGCCTAGATAGCTCTGTGGAGCAAGCATAGGATTAGAAAGGTGGGGGTTCAAGCTCCATCCTGCCACCATGTTTACAATCTCTGGATATGACAGGGAGGAACTTGGACCCTAATTCTGGGAGTAAAGGGGCTTTAGCCTCACTGGGGATAAAATCAGTATGTTCAAAAAAACTAAAGAAATTCTTATTTTTTCACATCGGTGAAGTATTGTGGTTTGTCATTTGATTGACAAACCACAAGCGTCAGATTGTTTCAAAGAACTGGTTGCTTGACCCCTTCGTCATGTGGTGGGAAGGTCACTTGTTTACCAAGGGATATAAATCTAGGTGTTCAGCACAGGTAGTCCCCGAGTCCCAACAGCATTGGTCCCTAATATCTGCTTGGTGTGCCCCGCCTCAAAATAAATAAATACAAAACTCAAACAGCAGAAAAGTCACTGGTGCAAAAGAGGAATCCTCTTTTGGCCCCTGACCTGCGTCTCGGCTGTGTGGGTGCAGCGTTGCTTTCACACATGCATCCTGGGCTTCACACTGAGCTAGAAAAGAACCCAGCTTCAGGTCCCTTTTATTTTCACTGGAAACCAATGCTTCAGTTTTCTACAGAGCATGTTAATTCCACTTAGTTTATCTGTTCATTGAGATGAAAAAATTTTCACAGCTTGCGACCCCACATTGATTAATTTTGCAAATCGGCCTTGAAGAAATTTCAGATCTTTTAATGGAAACTTTCTGCACATGTTGGGATTTGGATTTGTGTGTTTTAAATTTCAGGAATCACAACTGCCGTTTTTGTGTATAGTTCTAAGCTTCTGAGGTTTCTCATTGGTTTGTCTTTTTGCCCAAGTCCTGAGTTTAGGCTAATTGAATTCCACATACACAATGCTCCCAAGCCACTCCCAATTCCATCATGCTTTTCCCACACTATCACGCTCTCACACTGTCCTCGTTTTGCTCGAGCAGGCACCAGTAAGGTCTCCATTTTGAGACTTGTTACTGTTTTGGCATATCGAATATGCCACCGGTAGCTTTCCAGGCTCTGCTGTGTGGGTGGGATACTCTTCGTAGCTTGCCAGGCTCTCTGAGAGGGATGAAGGAATCATACCCAGGTCGGCTGCATGCAATGCAAATGCCCCGCCTGCTGTGCTGTCAGTCCAGCCTGCTTTTTTCACATGGGAATTAATTGATCCCCAAAAAATATTTCATCCTATGCATCAATCCTATATACGTAGCCTCAGTTGCTCTTAGTTCCTAACAACCCAAAAGTTGGGTTACAGCAGGGGACTTGAATAGACCCAGGGCAAACCATAAGCTACCTTGGTTTTTGAAAGGGACAGCCTAAGCGTCATAAGTAGTCTGCTAAATTAAGAGCACGGTCATGGTACAGACTCTTCACCCAAAAATAAGTGACTGAGTAAGGACTCTGTTGGAATTAGGAAAAAAATAACCTGACGTGAGAAGTGTAAAATGTGAAGTACAGAGAGATGATCCCAGGAAGAGCCACCCTTTCAGCTTGATCTAGGATATAGATAAAAGCCTTTATCACTTTTCGGGTTCATACAGAATAACTAGAAATATTATAAAGAAGTAAGTTTAATACAATTGTTTATGTGAATAACTAGCATAGGAAAGGAGAAAGCATTATACCCTTAGATGGAATCCTGCCTTGGGCAGACCTCCGAGGAAGAATCTAGAGTGGATTCTAGAGTTCTGGGGCCCCCAGATGATATTATGTCTTTAGATGCTTCTCTTAGAGGAACTTCCCCTAAAGTTTCTTTACCTGTGTGCATTGTTTATGCTAATGTTCCACCACACATATTTGTAATTGCTGCCCCGTAAGCCTTCATGATTTCTCTATAATTAACGGCGTGACAGGAATAAATGGCCCTGATTACCAATAAGCTGTGACCCATTTATTCGTCTAATGGGGTGTGATGGACACTCATTGCCCCAGATTGTGAAAGGGGTCGCAGGATACCACGGTAAGGTGAATCAGAGCATGACAATCCCCAGTTGAAGTGTTTTAGACATGGAGACTTGATGGAATAGAGCAGTAATTGGAATCCTCCTCTCCTGTTGTGCAGGGAAGCAGCCAGCCCCAGTGGATTGTCTGTGATCCTGTGCACTGTGACAAATTCTCAAGTGAGCAATCCTGCTTTCATTCCCTTGGGGATACTAAGATATGCGGGATGTCTTCTGAGGGTGACCGGAAGGAAGAGAGCCACCTTGCTCAAAAGAAGCCCTCCCTTAGGAGAAGCTCCTCACAGTCTGTTCTGCACAGACCTGGAGCCCAAAGCCCTCCAGTCGCGCAGCTAGTGGACTGTGGGAGAGGAGCACTGTTTATACTGAGTGGTTCACGCCGACAGGCCCACAAGCAAATTAACGATATCCTGAACCCATCCAAGTGTAAGAATTATGGGGGAGCCTTCCCATGTTCTCGGCACCCTGGTGTTCCTTTAGAAACCCACAGTGGACAGAAATTCCAGCAATGTCAGCAGCGAGGACATAAGGTGAGTCAAAAGTTACCCTGACATGACCATATTCGCTTCAATCCACATTTCCCCTGGCTCTGTGCTGAAGGATCACTTCTGGCAGTACTTAGGGGTCCTTGGGGGTGCTGTGGATTAACCCAGTCTGCTGCTTAGGAGGCTGATGCCATACCCACTATACCACTGTGGTTTTATTTGGTTTGGGGGCTACACCTGTCAATACGCAGATTGCCCCTGAGTATATGTTTAGGAATTTCTCCCTGCAGTGCTCCAGAACCATACAGATGCCAAGGATGAAATCCATATTTGTATATCAGGTATGTGCCTGCCCCATTGTACTGTCATTCTGGTGACAGGTTCATTTTCTTTTCTATTTTTCTTTTTTGGCAATTTGGGTCATACCTGGCTCTGCTCAGTGATTGTCCCTGGCTCTGTACTTCGGAATCACATATGGTAGTGCTCAGTGGACCATATGGATTACCTGGAATTGAACCAGGGTCAGCCACATGCAAGGCAAACACCCTCCCAGCATTACTATTGCTCTGGGTTTAAGAAGTTCTTTGCTTTTGGTCTCACCCCATTAGCTACTGCGCTATTTCATAGCATGGGTTCACTTCTAATGATTCTTGGGAGTCTTCAGCATAAAGCAGTAAATCTCTTAAACCTGAGTATTGTATCTCAGATAGGTGCCAATATGGGCATATAGAAAATGGAGATTTTGATACTCCTTTTCTTTTTTTTTTGGCTTTTGGGTCACACCTGGCAATGCACAGGGGTCACTCCTGGCTTTGAACTCAGGAATTACCCCTGGCAGTGCTCAGGCGACCATACGGAATGCTGGGAATCTCAGATAGGCGCCAATCTGGGCATATAGAAAATGGAGATTTTGGTATTCCTTTTTTTTTGGCTTTTGGGTCACACCTGGCGATCCACAGGGGTCACTCCTGGCTCTGAACTCAGGAATTACCCCTGGTGGTGCTCAGGCGACCATACAGAATGCTGGGAATCGAACCTGGGTCGGCTACATGCAAGGCAAATGCCCTACCCACTGTGCTATCACTCCAGCTCTGTTCATTCCTTTTCTGCAGTTTCTAGGATTTTATCATGGATACAGGGTATTGACCTCTACCCTCTTCCTCGTAACTAATCTGAGCATTCATTTCAGTGGGGTCATGACATTTTGGGATGAAGCCTTTGATAGTTTCTCAGACCTTTTGAATCTCTCCAGCTCTTCATGCTGCTGTGTGGCCAGTTTCTCTCTGCATCTTCAGCGCTGGCTTGGGGGTCACTGCTTTCACCGCACCTTGATAGATGACTTCCCGAGAAACTCATTGTCCTATGTCACACCCGCTCCCTATCTGCCTGTTTTCCTTTCAGTGAGCCCATTGCTGTTCTCCTGATGGACTGTGTGAGAGCATCGATTCATTGTTTGCCCAGCACAAGATCAGAGGATTTTCCTTACTCCCCACTAGCCCAAACTGTGTGACAGGCCACTCCAGCAGCTGCCTCTCCACCCCTTTATGCGAGCCACAGATTCAGCTGGGTGGGTAAAATGGTTCTCTGCACATCTGGAGTCTGGCCCTTTAAGGCTGCTTGCTAAAACGGAAGTGACATCATACTGGGGACTTTCTGGTGATTCTATTCCTGGAAACAGGTGAGACCGTCATTGTTCACTTGGGTAAAGGACAAAGTGGGCCCCCAGTGAGCACGCGGCCCTCTGAAGGCCGATTTTTTTGCAGGACGGGGGCAGACTCCCGTGAGTGCCCGGCACCTCCCCATCTCCATACTGAGCTGCGGGTCCCCACCAGCTTGGGGGGCACTTTTGCACTTGTTTTTCACTTTGTCCCTGATATCTAGGAGGTCCCTGAGGCACGGCAGAGCTTTGGGGGGTGCAGAGGTCGAGGGTGTGAGTGTGTGATCCTGAGGGGCTTCTGCGGCCATGATCACCTCCAGCTCTGAGATGGAGCAGTAGCGGGTGGTGCAGAGCTGAGGGTGGGGGCTTCGGGCCTGCGGGGTGAGGGACCTGCCAAGGGTGGAGGCTTGGCCATCAAACCCTTCCAGCTGACCATGTTGGAAACTTGGCTCCATTCTTGCTGCTGTAGAATCTCAAGATTCCCTTTGCGGGGCAGAGTCGCATCACACCCAATGGAAAGAGATCCTGTTCCTGTCTTACTTTTTTATTGGCTGCCCTGGTGGGATGGGGCATCCCGATCAGTGGATCTGTAGGTGACTGGGTTTTTCCAATGATAGTTTCCTTTTGGGCTATTTTTGGTTTGGGGAATCGGGGCTGTTATGCCCTGTGATATCCTGAGGACTTACTCTGAACTCCGACTCAGATATTATTCCTGGAGTGCTCTGGGGGCTATGGGGATGCAGAGGATTGTCTACTGTCAGCAAGGCAAGCATCGTAACAGCTTTACATTCTGTTGAAACAGGAATTTCTGCTTCTTCACATCAAGTTGCAAGCTCTGCTGAGACCCCTGGCTATGAGGTGAGTTCTGCAGGTACAGTGTGTGTGTGTATGTGTAGAAAGTATAGCGCGTAAAGGCTGTGTGTATGTGTGCGCGCACACATGTGTAGAAAGTTGTTTTTCATAGGAGAGGGACTGAGGGACTCCCCTCATCCCCTACCTTATAGAGCCACATTTCAGGCTTTGGTTGCAGGGGATGCAGTCCCGATGTTGGCCTGCAGGGGGAGCTGATGCGCGTGACTCCTCTCCTCGGAATCTGCCCCTGGATGGGCCTGTGAGAACCTTCTGTAGGTCCCAGGGAGGAGTCCCCAGGCCATGGCAGGGCTGAGTTTTCTGTCTTGTAGCCAAGCCCAGAGCTTGTGTTGCGAAAGGCAGCACAGATGCCAACCCATTTTGCTTCTCCTGGGGAGACAGAAGCATCGGGCAGTTTCCACAAGGCAGGTCTGTGAGCTGGTGCCCGAGGGTGTTGCTGGTGAGAGCTGGTGGTTGTGCTCCTTTCCAGTGCTCACAACTCTGACTTTTCCTCCAGGTCTCTGATCCTCGGGAAAAACACAGGCAGGAGAACATGATGATATGCCATCAGACATACCGTCCCCAGGTAGGAGGAGAGTGACAAGATGAAGCGAGGCAGTGACAGGAGGCTTTCTGGGCTGAATGTCTCTGAGCTGTTCAGGAAGGACCCTGCCACGTGCCTCCTTGTTGGAGGGCCTAGCTCTTTTCTGTATGAACCCACATTTGAGTCAGTTGTATTTGGCTTTTGAACCACACTCACCTTAACAGGTACTCATACCTCAGTGCTGAAAGGATCAGTTCTGAAAGGTCTCAGGGACCATAGGGGGTCCTTGGGGTAGAAGGCTGGCATCTGGATATTTTGATTTCTTTGGAGGGATACACCCATTGACTCTGGGGATTAGTCTTGGCTCTGCACCCTGGAATTGCACCTGGCAGTGCTTGCGGGACCATGTGTGACGATTGGGTTCACCCACCCGACCTGCTGTCCTGTTACTCCATCCTGCTGCTTTGTTTTCTTTTGTATTTATTTTTGTAATACACTGGAGGTGCTAAGGCCTTCTTGACTCTGCTCTGGATTCTGACCTGATACACATAACGGGTCCCCCAGTGTGCTGGCCCAATTTGCACCCTGGCAGCTAGAGTGACTCGGGTCCCAGGTTAGGTGTCTCCCCCATTTTGCCCTTCCCCCTGTAAATAGCCTCACCTGCTCTGTCACACAGTCCCGCACTGACTCACTGCTGTTTGCAGTTCTGGGCATGCCCTGGTCTCATGGAGAAGGAGCAAAGGATCTCGGGCCTTTGGGCTCAAGACACTCTTACCTGCTTTGAGAGGCATGTGCAGTGACCTTAAACAGTGCTCAGAGTCTTACAGGCTCATATGTGCACATACAGCTTTCAGTCGATGGCTGGATATTCAGTGTCCCCTTCTCCCTAGAACATGGGTTGTTCGGTTTAGTGTTTTGGGCTTTAAGCAGGGTCACTCCTTTGGGTCCCACTGGTTCTGTGCTCAGTTGTTACTCCTTGCAGTGCTCATAGGAGCAGTGACTGTGATGTCCCTGAGGTGACTGTGCAAAAGGCCGCCATCTTCAGGAATCTTCCAGTAGAGCATCCTCATATTTCAGTAGATGCAGCTCTGTTAGAGCGATGTTGGGACTGGACATGAGCGGAGTCCCTTGAGCATAATGCGTCTCCCCGTCTCCGCACTGTGAGCAGTGGGGCTGCACCAGCTTAGGGGGTCCTTTTGTACTTGTTTTTCACCTGTTTCTGATAACTAGGTGGTTCCTGAGGCGTGGTGGGGGCTTTGAGGGACCCAGAGGCTTTGGGGCTGTAGTAGGGGCTGTGCCCGAGTACAGGGGTTGCATGCATGAGTAGGTGATCGTGGGACTACCCTGAGACACGATCGCCTCCAGCTCTACAAAGGTTCAGCAGCGTGTCGGTGCAGGGCTGAGCTCAGGGCTTCAGGCCTGGGGGCTGCGGGACCTGCAGAGGGCAGGCCTTGGTCATCACGAACCTCCCAGCATGGGACTGAGTTGGCTCTGTCACAGAGTCTTTGGTAGAGGTGCCACTAGTGTAGAACCTTCAGAGTCACTTTGAAAGGCAGGACCCCAGCCCCCCTGCAGCAGGAGACCCAGTTGTCCTCTGTACTTTTACTGTCGTGATGGGGCTGGGCGACCCGGTCACTGGGTTCCTGGTGGTGGGTGGGGTTTGCAAATGACATGTTTTCAGTGTTGTTTGGGTTTGGCTTGTGTACCACATCCGGAGATGCTCAGGGATTACTCTCGGCTCTGCACTCGGGAATTCCTGCTGCTGGTGCTTGGGGACCATATGGGATGCTGGTGATTGATCTGGTTTGGCTGTTATGTGCTGCATGAAAGTTCCCTACCCGCTTCACTGTCTCTGGTTCCATGTTTTGTGTGTTTTTTTCTAGGTCAAGAATTTATGCTTCTTAAGGTCCAGTTGCATAATACCTCTCCTGACTAGATGACCCCTAACTGTTACGGTGAGTAGTGGGGTTAAAGTTTTGTTTTGTTTTGTTTTGTTTTTAAGAGAAATAGTTGTTTTCTGGGGTGGGTGGTATTGTTTTGGAAGCTTTGCTCAGGCTCACTCCTGATGTGATGAAAATAATTCAATTAGAAATGGCCAGAGCAATAGTACAGCAAGTAGGGTGCTTTCCTTACAAGTAGCCAACTCAGCTTCGATCTACATCTGGCATTTTATATAGTCTCTGAGCCCCACTAGGATTGAGCCCTGATCCCAGAGCTGCAATAACCCCTGAGCACTGCCAGTTGTGGTCCAAAAATGAAACACATGTGCATGCACACATGTGAGCGCGCACACACACACACATAAACACACGTACAGCATGTGAAAGCCATGAAAGAGACATGAAAGAGTAATAGTATTCAGGAGAAAACATGGATTTCTGCAGAATTAGAAAAAAATCAGAAAAGGGGCTTAAGGACCTGATTTACATATTTCACTCTAGAATTTTCTTTAACACCAAGTCTTTCAGGCTTGATCAGTGTATTGCCACTTTTCCTCCCGCTACAGGACGTTATAGAGCTCTTATGAGCTCTCTCATTCCCCTGAGGTTATCTGTAATTCATAAAGTCAAACCTTTTGGTGACTCTGGACTTCGTGTCTGTAGTAATTGATTTGCATTTCTCTTTCCTCTATAATCTATATGATGTATAATCTATTACTATCGAGCTATGTTCTTTGCTTCAAAACAGAAAAGCCATTAAAGCTGTACTCTTGATATTTGGGAGTTAATTGACTCAGAAATATATATACTCCTGGGCATAATTACTTGGTCATAATTAATTTGCTTAGTCTTCAGTTGCCGTAGTTTTTAACAGCCCAGAAAGCTGAATCCACAGAGAATCTCTGGATGGACCTGTGGCAAGCAGCAAAGCTCCCCTGTCTTCAATATGCAATAGTCTAGAAATCATGAAGCACTATATTGTTACAAGCCATCATGACCTAAAAGACCCGACCCCATGGGGTAGGGGAAGCTAAACTGTCCCGAGGACTCTGTGTGGAATTTATGGTAAAAGCCCATCCAGCTTTTAACCTTAGCTCCTGGACCCCAGAGAAGCAAGATTTGGAGCATATGTTTCTTTCTGTGTGTATCCAGATAACTGCAAATATTAATAAGAAGTAAACTTAATTATGTCATATGTACTAGCAGGTTAAGAGGAAAGCAAGAAAGATGCTTGTAGCCCCTGAGCGAATTTCTCAGTATAGTCTCAGGCAGAACGGCTCCTAGACTTAATTCCCCAAAAAGTAATGCCTCTGTTGAAACGCTTGACCTGTAAATGGTGACTCACAACAGATGCAGTCCTGTACCTCAGACACTCTCACGTATTCTATAAGTATGCTGTTCGGTTCTGAATTAAAGGGCCACTGAGCCGTGGTCCATTGTTCATCAATTGTGGTTGCCATCTTTTTGTGCCTCTGGTGAGACTGAACATTGAATGCATCCTACCATGGGACCTACCGTCAGATGGAGGCGGGGATGGCTGTGCTCCTTTCTGGTGATCAGTTTTCTTCACATCCGGCAACCCGGGGTAGGCACCTCAGAATTCACACTTGAGTACTTTTTGTTGTTGTTTTGTTTCATTAGCATAGTAGGTAGGGCTTTTGCCTTGCAAATGGCTGACCCTGGTTCGATTCCTCTGCCCCCTCACAGAGTCTGGCATGCTATCCAGATACTCTCAGCCGCACAGCAGAGCCTGGCAAGCTATCCGTGGTAAATTCGATAGGCCAAAAAAGTAATAACAAGTCTCACAATGGAGACGTTACTGGTGCCCACTCAAGCAAATAGATGAGCAACGGGATGACCCTGCAGTGTCCGTGGCTTATTCCTGCCTCTGAGCTCAGGGATCACTTCTGGCAGGGGCAGGGGCCCATATATGTGCTCGTGTACTGAACCTGGGTCAGCCAAATGCAAGGTGAATGCCTTACTGTTGTGCTAACCACATTGCTCCCTAAGATACATTATTTATGATTTAAAAGTAGACTCACTCTAGAACCTCCAGTTGTCAGACATACATAACGTGGTTTATAGTAAATGCCCTGGATGTTTATATAATTTTGTGATACAGCACACCATTGTGTGGTTTTCAGGAATATTCCTGCACGGCAGGAGCGAGTGCTGGATGAGGCCCATGCAGATGTGCTGACTCGGGATTCCAGTGAATCATGAGCAGGACAGACCCAGGGCCAGCAGGTCAGAGCTGGCACTGCCTGGGGCTAACGTGAACCCCAAAGTGATCTTGGACCCTGGAAGAAAGTGCCCAGGTCCATGTCCCTGTCCACTCTGCAAGAGGGCAGCTGAAGGTTTACCCAAACCCACTTCTCTGTCCCCTGGAGAGGCCCTGTAGGTGCCCCCTCGGCAGAGCCCCAGTTGGGCTGTGGTCACTGGGGCCTGTAGCGGCCATATCTGCGTGGAAGCTCCTGTCCTCTGAGTTAGTCCCTGCCCTGAGGGACCTTCCTGTGGGGCCTGGGTGGAGTCCTGGGGCTCGGGAAGGGCTATGGTTTCCTCCCCTGTAGGCTGAGCTGAGCGCTCCTGTCCCAGTACGCTGCCGAGTCACAACCCACTTCTCTGTCCCCTGGAGAGGCAGGAGCATCTGGCTTTGTCTCCCCGAGGATGGTTCTGTGAGCCGGTGTTGAGTCTCCGTCTGGTCACTACATTTCTGGCTCCAGTGCAGGGACTTCTGGTCAGGTGGGGTCGGGGCTGGCTGTGCTCCTCTCTGGTGCTCACAGCTCAGTTCTTTCCTCGGAGACTCTTCTGATCCACAGGAAAAACAAAGGCAGTAGATGGTGACGCGCCCTCTGCTACACCGTCCTCTGGCAGGAGAGTGACAAGATGATGATGCAGTGCAGTGACGGGTCACATTGGGCCGACAGTCTCGGGTAGTTTCAGGAAGGAGAGATGGGATGTTGCTTCTGGCCTGATGACCGGCGCTCTGTTTGAGGCCACTTTTTTGTTGTTTATTTTGTTGATTTGAATGAGCCACATTAGTGGTGCTCAAGGATCACTCCTGTCAGGACAGGGACTGTATAGGGTACCAGGGGTCCAACACTGATTACACTAATTTGGTTTGGTTTGTTTTGGTAGTTTCTGAAGGGGAGGGGCCATACCCCATAGTTCTCAGAGGTTATTTCTGGCTTGGTATGCAGGATTCCATCTGGCAGTGTTATAGGGACCATATGGGATGGCGGTATCACCAGCCCTACCACAGTGTTGCTGAGAATCATAAATCAAAAATGAGCCAAACCTTCATTATTTAGACCTTCCTGCTTTATGCCTGAGGGACTGTGGTCAGGCCTACATCTGGCTCTCAGCTCAGGGCTCCGTCCCTGGGAGAGTTTGTACACGTCATGGATACTGGGGTTGGAATACAGGTCGCCCATCTGTACAAGCACCTTACCCGCTTTATCTTCTCTCTGCATACATAGCATTCAAGATATTATTTCAGACTTTCATACGGATTATGGATGTATATTCCCAAAAGCTATCATCTTAGGAGAATGGCCCTGGCAATGTTCTTTAATAGGGTAGATGGATTGGGGGCCGGAGCGATAGCACAGCGGGTATGGCATTTGCCTTCCACACAGCCAACCCAGGTTCGATTCCCAGCATCCTATATGCTCCCTTGTAGCCTAGAATCCAGTGGTTGGGCTTTCTCGAAAGACTGTGTTCTTCCAGCCTTTTCCCCTTTCCAGTGTCTGTCCAGCTCTCTGGGCTGCTGCTAGGCCAGTTCCTCTCTTCATCTCCAGGGCTGGCTTCGTAGTCACTGCTCTCACCCCATCTTGATTAATTCCCCAGCATCAGGTGCCTTGTACCTACCTGCTGGTTTTACCTTCAGTCAACCCACCCTTTGTTTTTATGAGGGACTGTGATAGCATTGGTTAAATGTTTAACTGACCAGTACAGGATCAGGGGTCTTCTCCTTCCCCCTCAGCTCCCCACTCTGTGGCCCACCGCCCCATCGGCTGTCTCTCCACTCCTTTATTTAGTCTGTTCCCCTTGCACCACCAGTTCACCTGGGTTCTCTAAATCTGAGCCATGGCCCTTTAAGGCCCCTGGCAGACACGGAAGTGCCATCACAGAGGGACCTTCCGGAATCCTTTCAATTCTAGCTGTGGTTGCCTGGCTCTGTCTGCCATTAGTGTCCTGGGTAGTGTAGGAATTGAAGCCCGGCGTGAAGGCCGATTTTGTGGCAGGACCGGAGCGGCCTCCTGGGAATGCCCCGTGCCTCCCCATCTTTGCACTGTAAAAGGCAAGGCCCCACCAGCTTGGGGGGCGAGGTTGCGCTTGTTTTTCACTGGTTCCGATATCCAGGTGGTTTCTGAGATGTGGCGAAGGCTTTCGGGGATCCAGAGGCTTTGGACGGTGCAGTGGGGGCTCTGCCGGGGTTCAGGGGTCAAGAGTGTGAGCGAGTGATCATGGGGGCGCCCCTTGGCCAGGATCACCTCCAGCTCTGGAATGGTCCAAGGCGGGTGAGTGCGGATCTATGGGGCCTGCAGTGGGCGGGGCTTAGCCCTCCCGAACCTGCCAGCACTGGATTGTGCTCGTCCCTGTCAGGAGCCCTTGGCCTGGCATCACGAGTAGAACCTTCAGACTCACTTCCACAGGCAGGGCCATCTGCAGCAGGAGACCCCGTTGTCCTTTCTCCTTTATTGACTGCCATGGTGGGGCAGGGCCACCCGTGTCTTAGTCCCTGCACGGGGTTGGGTTTGCAAGTGAAAGTTTTTCATTATTGTTTTGGTTGGGCTTGTGTACCATATCAGGAGATGCTCAGGGTTTACATTCGGCTCTGCACTCGGGAATTCTGCTGATGGTACTCGGGGTCTACAAGGGATGCTGGGATTGATCTGGGTTGGCTGCATGCAAGACAGATTCCCTACCCACTGTACTGTCTCTCCTCCCTACTTTTGTGTTATTTTCCACTAGGTCAAGAATTTCTGCTTTCTAAGATTTAGTTTCAAAGCACCCCATAGGGGTAATCCCTACTCTGTATATCCGGTAGTTGGAGACCCCACAGATTTCCTGCTGACCTGATCCAAGACGAGAAACGGGAAAAAAATCAACTTTCCTGACCAGAAAGTACCCGGTCAGGAATAGTTGGAGTCTGGCCCTTTAAAACTCCAGCGGAAGTGTGGGTGACGTCACAGAGTCCCTGTCTGAGGGTGGTGGAATTTCTGATCTGCCTCCATTTTCAGAGCTTGGGGAGCAGGGTCTGAGGGTCAGGGGGTACCTGGGGCGGAGAGGGGGTGCTGGCGCGTTCGCTTAGTGCCATAGCCGACGGCCCTACCCAGGTGGGGCCCGCGTCCTGCTGAGGTATGTCCCGTTCGTTCCTGCCCTTCAGGGAGACGAGGGGGTTTCTGAGGGAACTTACCTCAGGGCTCTGGGTGTGTGCGAGTCCCGGGGAGGCCTGGGCGCACCAGGCTGGGCTCGGGGTGACCACAGGCTCAGCGCTCGGGATCCTCCGGGGCCGGGGGACCCCATGGATGGTCAGAAAAGGCCCCGCCCTCCCCGCTGCCCTTTCGCTCAGGCCCCAACCACAGAGAAAGAGAAACAAGAGGGAGCCTCAGTTTCCCCAGTTTTCCCGCAGCTCAGCGGGGCATACATGGCCGCCTCCCCATTGGTTCCTGTAGAGACACTTGGAGCCCCCGGAGGTCACGGGCTGGGGCTAGGAGTAACCCGGGAATGTTCCCGGGCCGGTCCTTTGCGGGCCACTTTCGTCATTCGGGTGATTTGGTGTGAGGGCCAAAGGGTGGTTCCCCTGCAAAGGGGCAGGCGAGTCTCTCTTTTAGTTAAAAACAAGGTTTTGTTTCATATTTTTTGACCGACATCCCGCGGCGTTCAGGGTCCTTCCTGGCTCTGCACCAGGGGACTCTCCTGGCGGTACTCAGGGTCCTGTGAATGTCAGGCTCAGTCCTATGGGCCTCGTACACAGCAGGTGCTCTCCCAGTGCACTGCTCTCTGCACGGCCTGGGACTCAGGAGTGTGTGGCTGACCGTTTGATTTTCCCAGATTCCCTGCGCCTGCGGTAGGTTTTTGGGATCCTGGGAGATGCGGAGTTGTAAGAGACCCTGGACAGGCAGGAGTATCTATCCGTGTCTCCCCGCGGATGGTTCTGTGAGCCGGTGTTGATTCTCCGTCTGGTCACTACATTTCTGGCTCCAGTGCAGGGACTTCTGGTAAGGTGGGGGCGGGGCTGGCTGTGCTCCTCTCTGGTGCTCACAGCTCACTTCTTTCCTCGGAGCCTCTTCTGATCCACAGGAAAAACAAAGGCAGCAGATGGTGACGTGCCCTCTGCCACATCTTCCGAAGGAAGGAGAGTGAGAAGAGGACGCTGTGCAGTGACAGGTCACAGTGGGCCAAGAGTCTCGGATAGTTTCAGGAAGGAGAGATGGGATGTGACTCCTGGCCTGAGTGACCCGCTCTCTGTTTGAGGCCACTTTTTTGTTGTTTATTTTGTTGATTTGAATGGGCCACAGTAGTGGTGCTCAAGGATCACTCCTGTCAAGACAGGAGACTATATGGGGTGTAAGGGGCCCAACACTGATTTCACTAATTTGGGTGTTTTTATTTTGGAAGTGGCTGAAGGGGAGGGGCCATACCCCATGGTTCTCAGAGGTTATTTCTGGCTCGGTACGCAGGTTTCCATCTGGCAGTGTTAGAGGGGCCATATGGGAGGGCGGTATCACCAACCCTACCCACTGTCCTTAGACCCACTGGTATGTTACTCCATCCTGCTGCTCTGGTTTCTTTCATGTTTATTTTTGTGCAACAGTGGAGTTGCTCAGGACTTCCTCTTGGCTCTCTACTCCAGTTTCACACCTTAGAGGCATCTGGGGACCCTAGGTGTGTGGGGTATGTATGTACCCTGATGGCTACAAATGTCTCAGGCCCTGGGACTGGCGTTTGCCCTGTATTGTCCTTCCAGCTCAGAGAGACTCACCTGCTTAGTCACATAGTCTCACGTTCACGCGCTGATGTGTGTGCAGTTCTGGGCATACGCCTGTCCCAGGGAGTTGGTGCAAAAAGCCTCAGGGTCGAGTCATTTTTACCTACTTTGAGATTATAAATATAAGATGGCTCTTATATTTATAAGGACTGTGGGAACACATTCACTCATTCCTCCTTATTACACATAGCATATTCATACTGGAAAGAAAACTTACATATGTGAGCAATGCGGGAAGGCCTACATTATGCCCTCAAGCCTTAGAGTCACAGGAAAATTGATCTTGGAGACAGACTCTACATATGTAAGGACTGTGGGAAGGCCTTCACTCAAACTTGGCATCTTATTAAGCACAGAAAAAATCATACCGAAAAGAAACCACATAATTGACTTCTGGGAAGTCCTTTACTCTCCCCTCTAGCCTTACTATGCATTTGAAACGTCATAGTGGAGAGAAATCTTATATATGTAAGGGATGTGCAAGGCCTTCACTCAATCTGTAAACCCTACTAGCCATACAAAAACATATACCGGAGAGAAATCTTATGTTTGTAAATGTTGGAAGACCCATGTATACCTCTCAGGCCTTTTAGACATCATAAAATGCACACTGCATGAGTTGATCCCTTTAGAACAGCTCCTCCCCCCCAATGGAAGAGAAGTTTTGTTTGGACCAGGAGTGTTAGGGGGCTGGAAGAGTTCAGCCGAGAAGCAAATAATCCAGGTAGCGTGTGACAAGCTTCCAGTAACATCATTATTATATGGGAAAGGTACTTGCTGATTATCACCTGGGCATCGGCCATAGCAGTAACCAGCATTTGGATTTCACGTGTATGTTAACTTGTAAATAATGGGTCTTGGTGATGGAAGTCAGGATTAAGGTGACTAAATAAAACTGCACTGTACTGCACTGTCGTCCCATTGTTCATTGATTGGCTCGAGCTGCACAAGGAATGTCTCCATTGAGAGACTTGTGGTTACTGTTTTTGACATATCAAATACGCCACAGGTAGCTTGCCAGATTCTGCCATGCAGATTGTATACTCTCGGTGCTTGCCGGGCTTGCCAAGTGGGAGGGAGGAATCAAACCTCATTAGGTTGCATGCAAGGCAAACGCCTACCCGCGGTCCTATTGCTCCAAGAAATAAACATAAATAGGTAATAACTCTTGAAGCAACAAAAAGATTCAAAAATTCTTAAAGAGTCTTAAAAATCCTGTAACCAGATATAACAATCACTGTATCACTGTCATTCCATTTTTCATGGATTTGCTTGGGCGGGCGCCAGTAACGTCTCCATTAGTCCTAGCCCCAAGAGTTTAGCAGACTCTCTTTACCTGTTATTCCCAACGGTCCTGCATTGGAGGCTCTTTCAGGGTCAAGGGAAAGAGACCCACCAGTGTTACTGTTTTGGCATATTGAATACGCCACGAGGAGTTTTCCAGGCTCTGCCGTGCGGGCAGGATACTCTCAGCACTATCTTTCAGATATAACAATATTAACATAAATTTGTTTTCTACACCTATTTGATATTGCAAGCTTGTTTTCTCATCAGTTTCAATCCGAGACATTTTAACAACAGTTTGCGCTTTTTGTCTTTTGTAAATTAAATACATACATGCATAAATGCCCCTCACTCAGGACTGCCAAGGTTCACCATTCTCTTAATCTTTGCCCTGATTCTGTCTTGGCTCAGAGGCCCCCTTGTGAAGGGATATATGGTGGACATCCATCACAATGTTGCCGAGATCATAAATCAAAAATGAGCCAAACATTTATTGTTCAGGCTTTCCTGTTTTATGCCTGAGGGACTGTGGTCAGGCCTACACCTGGCTCTCCGCTCAGGGCTCCGTCCCTGAGAGAGATCACCGACATCATAGATGCTGGGGTTGAAATACAGGTTGCCCAAATTTACAAGCACCTTACCCACTTTATCATCTCTGCATACATAGCGTTCAAGATATTATTTTAGACTTTGATTTGGATTAATGCTATATATTTCAGAAAGCTATCATCTTAGGAGAATGGCCCTGGAAATGTTCTTTAATAGGGTAGATGTGTTGGGGGCTGGAGCGATAGCACAGCGGGCATGGCATTAGCCTTTCATGCAGCCAACCTGGGTTTGATTCCCAGCATCCTATATGGTCCCCTGAGCACTGCCAATGTGGCTTTCACAAGGGGCTAGGGTTTGCCAAAGAAAATTTACATTTTACCCTATTTTTGGTTTTCTATTTATATTTTTTTCAAAGGCATTCCACCTGAAGATGCTCAGGTTTGACTCCTGTCTCTGGGCTCAGGAATTATTCCCTTGGTCCTGAGGGGGTCATATTGGATGAGGAAGATAGGTTGGGGCCAGGAAGGCAAGCATCCTACCTGATTATCTGTCTTACCCCAAAATTGGTGTTTTGTTTAGGTCAGGAATTTCTATTCTCAAATGTCAAGAAGCGAAGCCCCCCTCACTTCAAATCTCCCAGAGACTGCCCACTGGGTGGGTACATTGAGTAGTTTTGTTTTTCTGGGTTGTGCGTTTCGAGGCAGATAGTGTTTTGTGGACAGGGAAGCTTTACTTGGGGATCATTTCTAGTGTGCTGGGGAAGATTTTACTCAGCAATGCCAGGAGTCGTATTACAGAGATTAGGGGGCTTGCCTCACACCTGCCAAGCAAAGGCTGAGCCCTTCACCTCACGATTCCTCAGACCTGCGGAGACTCATCCCTGAGTGCAGAGCTAGGAATCACTCCTGAGCACTGCTGCTTTTGGCCCAACACACACAGACACGTACAGACACACACACACAAAATATGTGAGAACAGAGACAGAGAAGAATGAGGATTCAGGAGAAACCATAGGCTTCTGCAGCATAAAAAAAGCCATTAAACAGGGTTTTAAGGACACGCTCTTTGACTGTTTAAATATTTCATGTGAGAATTTGTCTTTGCATGTGAATTTTTCTTTTTTCCCCCTCCTTTGTTAGTTCCTATTTTGTTATTGGGGTACTTCTGGGCCATACCCTACAGTGCTCAGGCCTTACTCCTGACTCTGAACTCAGGGATCACTGCTGCCAGTCGCCCATAAGCTTTGCGCAGGTATTGGTCTTGGGTAAGCTGATAATACATGCTATAATATCACTCTGTTCCCCAGAATAGAAGATTCATAGTTAAATAATAAACAGTTCATATCATGGTCCATAGTAAACAGCCAGATACAGGATACTAATACTCAACAGCCGACCTTGGATTGGTTCCTCTGTCGCTCTCGGAGAGCCCGGCAAGCTACCGAGAGTATCCGCCTGCATGGCAGAGCCTGTCAGGCTGACTGTGGTGTATTTGTTATGCCAAAAACCAGTAACAAGTCTCACAATGGAGACATTATGGTGCCCGCTTGAGAAAATAAATGAAAAATGGAATGACAGTGCTACAGTTCACCTACTCAGGGGTTACTCCTGGCTTTGCACTCAGGAATTATTCCTGGCGGTGCTTCTGGGACCATTTGGGATGCCAGGGATCGAACCTGGGTTGGCCGTATACAAAGCCAGCACTCTTCCCTCTGTACTATCGAGCAAATTGATGTACAACTGGACCACAGTGCTACAGTGCAATTCACCCACTGCTAAACTACTGAATGAGTACTCATTACAGGGCAGGGAAGGGACCTTCTATTCATGTGGCTGATCCATTTTAGATCCCAGTTCAATTCAGTGCATAGTCGAACTTGAGCACTGTTTGCAGAGTTGCTGAGCACAGAGCTAGGAGTAGCTTGAGAACACCAATGTCTATGGGCACACACAGGCACATATAAAGGAATATTGATTATAGATATAATACTTAAACGTTCACCAATTCCTAAGCCTGATTTTGGGTCACTCACAAAATTAGTTTAACTAATTCTGGGCATGGGATTCACTTAGTTTCTAGCTCACTCCTGTAAACTGAATACATGAACAGTTGGAGCTCCTGCAGCAATTGGAAGTTCAGTGCAATGTCAACAAAAATCAAGGCTAGGAGAGTCCAGCTGGGAGGTGCTGACCCAGGATCCATGGCTGAAACCCCAGAGAGTTCCCGGAGCCCATTGTGGAGTGATCCCTGAGCAGTCAGGGAAAAGTGCTCAGCACTACAGAACGTGCCCCCTCAAAACGGTTCAATGAACGGAAGACATTGTGATTGTGCTATCTGGATATTAACGCCCAGTGATTTCTGAGCATTATTTTTTTGTTGTGTTGGTTGGTGGTCAGGGTTGGGGCGCTTATTGGTGGGTATTTGCAAGGTAATCTTTGTGCATTTTATTCCCTTTATGAAAATATAAAATATTTGGCTTCATACTCTGTCTATCCGGTAGTTGGCGACCCTACAGATTTCCTGCTGACATGATCCAAGACGAAAAACAGGAAAAAGATCAACTTTCCTGACCAGAAAGTACCAGGTCAGGAATAGTTGGAGTCTGGCCCTTTAAAACTCCGGCCCCAGTGTGGTGATGTCACAGAGTCCCTTTCTGAAGTGGGCGGAATTTCCGATAGGCCGCCATTGTTGGAACTTGAGCAGTTTGAGGGTAAGGTGGTGCCCAGAGAGGACAGGGGAACCCTGAGGGGTCGGTCACTGCCATGGCCTGGGGTGGCGGCCCCACCCGTTTGTCCCAGCTTTCTTCCGAGGTTAGTCCCGTTTGTTCCTGCCCTTCAGGGAGACGAGGGGGTTTCTGAGGGAACTTACCTCAGGGCTGCTGGAGGGGCGTGAGTCCCGGGGAGGCCTTGCCGCGCCCGTCGGGGCTCCGGCGACTCCAGGCTCTGTACTCAGGATCATCTGGGGGTTGGAGGACCCCGTGGGGTATCGGAAAAGGCCCCGGCCTCCCCGCTGTCCTTCGCTCATGCCCCAACCAAAGAGAGATAAGAGGGACCCTCAGTTTCCCCAGTTTTCCGCAGGTCGGCGGGGCATGCGTGGCCGCCTCCCTATTGGTTCCTGCAGGAACACTTGGAGCCCCCGGGGGTCACGGGCTGAGTCTGGGGTTCACCCGGAAATGTTCCCGGGCCGGTCCTTAGCGGGCCACTTCTGTCACTGGGGTGATTATGTTATCGGGGCAGCTAGCATATCACTGTCATTCCATTTTTCATGGATTTGCTTGGGCGGGCGCCAGTAACGTCTCCATTGTTCCTAGCCCTGAGATCTTAGCAGCCTCTCTTTACCTGTCGTTCCCAACAGTGCTGCATTGGAGGCTCTTTCAGAGTCAGGGTAAAGAGACCCATCAATGTAACTATTTTGGCATACTGAATACGCTACGAGGAGTTTGCCAGGCTCTGCCATGCGGGCAAGTTACTCTCTGCACTACCTTTTAGATACAACAATATTCACATAAATTTATTTTCTACACCTATTTAATATTGCAACTTTGTTTTCTCATCAATTTTAATCCTAGACATTTTATTTTATTTTTATTTTTTTTACTTTTTGGGTCACACCCAGCGATGCACAGGGGTTACTCCTGTTTCTGCACTCAGGAATTACTCCTGGCAGTGCTCAGGGGACCATATGGGATGCTGGGATTCGAACCCGGGTCAGTCGCGTGCAAGGCAAACACCCTACCCGCTGTGCTATCACTCCAGCCACAATCCTAGACATTTTAACAACAGTTTGCGCTTTTTGTCTTTAATAAATTACATACATTCATAAATGCCCCTCAGTCAGGACTGCCAAGGTTCACCATTCTCTTAGTCTTTGCCCTGATTCTGTCTTGGCTCAGAGGCCCTGTTTTGAAGGGATTTATGGTGGACATCAACCACAATGTTGCCGGGATCATAAATCAAAAATGAGCCAAGGGGGCTTAGGGTGGGGGGGCTAGGGGCGTGAGGGGGTGTTGGGTGTGAGGGGGCGGGGTGGAGCTATACTGGGATTCTTGTTGGTGGAATATGAGCACTGGTGAAGGGATGGGTATTCGAGCATTGTATAACTGAGATTTAAACCTGAAAACTTTGTAACTTTCCACATGGTGACTCAATAAAAAATTTTAAAAAAAAAAGTAGACTAGAGACTGAACAGGATGACCACTCAATACCCCTAGAGCAAACCACAACACCCAAAAGGAAAGAAAAATAGCAAATTGGAATGCCCCGCCACAGAGGTGGGGTGGGGTGGGGGGATGGGATTGAGGGAGTGGGAGGGGATATTGGGTTTATTGGTGGTAGAGAATGGACACTGGTGGAGGGATGGGCTCTCAAACATTGCATGAGGTAAAAACAAGCACGAAAATGTGTGAATCTGTAACTGTACCCTCACTGTGACTAATTAAAAATAAACTTAAAATTAAAAAAAAGAAACATTAATACTATTTGAATAGCAAAAAAAAAAAATGAGCCAAAACTTCATTGTTCAGGCCATCCTGCTTTATGCCTGAGGACCTGTGGTCAGGCCTACACCTGGCTCTCCGCTCAAGGCTCCGTCCCTGGGAGCGTTCACGCACGTCATGGATGCTGGGGTTGGAATACTAGTCGCCCATATTTACAAGTATCTTACCTGATTTATCATCTCTTTGCATACATAGCATTCAAGATATTTAGACTTTGATATGGATTAAGCTATGTATTTCAAAAAGATACCATCTTAATAAAATGGCCCTGGAAATGTTCTTTAATAGGGTAAATGGGTCGGGGGCTGGAGCGATAGCACAGCGAGTATGGCATTTGCCTTCCATGCAGCCAACCCTGGTTGATTCTCAGCATCCCATATGGTCCCCTGAGCACCTTTCGGATGTGGCTCTCAAAAGGGACTGGGGTTTGCCAAAGAAAACTTATGTTTTACCCTATTTTTGGTTTGTTGTTTATATTTTTTTCAAAGATGTTCCACCCAGAGATGCTCAGGTTTTACTCCTGTCTCTGGGCTCAGGAATTATTCCCTCGGTGCTCAGGGCGTCCTATCCGATGTGGAAGATTGGTTGGGGCCAGCTAGGCAAACATCTTACCTGATTATCTGTCTTACCCCAAAATTGTTTTTTTGTTTAGGTCAGGAATTTGAATTTCTATCCTCACACGTCAAGAAGCGAAGCCCCCCTCACTTCAAATCTCCCTGATCTGGTGACTCCCGGAGACTGACCACTGGGTGAGTACAGTGAGTACTTTTGTTTTTCTGGGTTGTGTGTTTCGAGCAGATAGTGTTTTGTGGACAGGGTTGCTTTACTCGGAGATCAGTTCTAGTGTGCTGGGGAAGATTTTACTCAGCAATGCCAGGAGTCGTATTACAGAGATTAGGGGGCTTGCCTCGCACCTGCCAAGCAAAGACTGATCCCTGCACCTCAAGATTCCTCAGACCTGCCGAGACTCATCCCTGAGTGCAGAGCTAGGGATCACTCCTGAGCACTGCCTCTTCTGGTCCAACACACACAGACACACACACACACACACACACACACACACACGAAATATGTGAGCGCAGAGACAGAGAAGAATGAGGATTCAGGAGAAACCATATGCTTCTGCAGCATAAAAATGCCGTTAAACAGGGTTTTAAGGACACGCTCTCTGACTCTTTAAATGTTCATGTGAGAATTTGTCTTTGAATGTGAATTTTTCTTTTTTTCACCCTCCTTTGTTAGTTCCCATTTTGTTGTTGCCGTACTTCTGGGCCACACCCTAAAGTAAGGCCTGAGCCTTACTCCTGACTCTGAACTCAGGAATCACTGCTGCCAGTCACCCATAAGCTTTGCGCGGGTATTTGTCTTGGGTAAGCTGATAGTATATGCTGTACTATCACTCTGTCCCCCAGAATAAAAGATTTGTAGTTAAATAATAGAAATAGTTCATATCATGATTCTTAGTCAACACCCAGATATAGGATAGATACTTATACTCTACAACACGCTGTTTGTACAGTTATCAAATATATTGCTGCAAAACAGGAGCAAGTGCTGGGTGAGGCCCATGCAGTTGTGCTGATTGGGATTAGAGTAAATCAGGACCCAGAAGTGACGGGCAGTAGCTGGGCAGACCTTGGGCTCTACATTGGGCTGACCTGGATGTAGAAGTGACCCTGGGCTCCAGTAGAAGTGTCCCATGCACATTTCCCTGTCCACCCTGCCAGAGGGTGACTGAATGTTCGTCCATGCTGAATTCCTTTAGCTGCCCCATGGCAGAGCCACTTTCAGGGCTGTGTTCACTGGGGGCGGGGCAAGGGGCAGCCCTGGTGCGGGCCTGTAGGCACCTTCTTGTAGGATTCAGGGAAGGTCTCAGGGCTCAGTTTCTTCTCCTGTAGCCTGAGCCCAACACTCTGGTCTGGTCAGACAGCCCGGATCCCAACACACGAGCAGGAGAGGAAGGAGCTTCTAGCAGTGTCTTTCAGGTGGGTCAGAGATCTGGTGCCGGATTATTTTTGCTGGTCAGAGAGTTTCCAGTTGCAGTTCTGGGACTTCTGGGCAAGGTTGGTAGATTGTGCTCCTCTGTGGTGCTCACGGCTCTAACTTCTCCTCCAGGTCTTCAACAGAGCTTATTTCAGATCCTCAGGAATTAGAGATGGGAAGATGGTGACACGCTTTCTGATTCACTGTCCACAGGTAGGATGAGAGTGACAGGATGACACAAGAACTGACAGGTGTGAACAGGCTTCCTGGCCAATCTGTCTTGAGCTATTTTAGGAGGGAGCCCTGGGACAGGGTTCCTGGCAGGGGTGACTGAGTGATCTCTGAGGCCACTTTTGTCCCTGTTAGTTTTGTTACATTTAGACTTAATTGTGGTCAAGAAGTACTCCCAACTCTGTGCTCCTGGGTCACTGCTATAAGACTCAGATCTTATTGGGTACTAGTGGTATAAGGCTAACTACTTGATGGGGGTTGCTTTGTTGGGGAGGTGATGGGGGACCACACCCTGTGATTCTTGGGGATATTCCTGGCTCTGCACTCCAACATTGCACTGCAGGGTTCTTGCTGGACCATATGGACAGCAGGAATCGCCAGCCAAACCCGGGTTTCCTAGACTCACTGTCTGTTACTCTATCCTGCTACTTTGTGTTCTTTCATTTTTGTTTTTGTGCCGCAGTGGAGATGCTCATGGTTTCCTCTTACCTCTTTGCTCCGGATTCACCCCTGTCAGCAGGACCCAGGAGTGCAGGCCCCGTCTGCACCCTGGCTGCTCCAGTGACTGGCCCCAGGACATGCGTTTCCCCTGTTTTGTCCTTCCTGCTGAGAGAGCCTTGCATGCTTAGTCACAGTCTCTTATTCACTCGCTGCTGTGTATGTGCAGTTCTGAGGGAGCAAAAGATCTATGGCCAGCAGAGATATTAGGGGTCAAGTCACTTATACATTCCTCAGGAAGGATTTGGGGTGGCACTGAAAGAGGACTTGCGAGTCCTACAGGGCCACATGTCCTCACACAGCTTTGAGTCACTTGCTGGACATTGTGTGTCCCTTCTCTTCCCTGGAACACAGAACAGGGACTGTGGGATGTGGCATTGGTGGGGGAGGGGTGTCTCATGTGTTGGTCCAACTCAATGTTGCTTTATTTGGTCCTGCTAAGTCTGTGCTCAGGTGTAACCCTCTGCAGTGCTCATCAGATTTATTCCTGGGGTGGCTGCAGGCAAGTCCAGAACCTGCAGGAACCTTCTGGTATAGTGTCATTGTAGCACATCTGGCTTCCTGTGAGGGATTTCTAGGCTCATCAGCCTGAAATGTGGGTGGAGGCTGATTCCTCCTGACTGGAGTGGGGAACCCTGAGCTATGAAATGCTGGGATTCAAACCCTGTGGATTGCGTGCAAGGCAAATTCCCTGCCACTATGTTGTCATTGCAACCCCTAAGATCATTTATTTCGAAGAGTCTCATCCCCTCAGTTGCTTTTTGACTCAGTGCTTGGGGTCACTTCAAGTGATCTTCAGAGACCAGATGGCGCCTGGCATCAAATCAGAGGTCCTGCGTGTAAAGCATGTTCCCCAATCCTGTGCATTGTTGCCTGCCTCCATTGGACTCTTTTTGGTCTCTGAAATTTGCTTTGGGACAAACCTGCAGGACTCAGGATTTTTTCCTGGGCTCTGCACTCATGGATCATGCCTGGCTCGTGGGAGACCGTATCGGGTTCTCAGGGATGGAACCTGGATTGATGGGCAAGGCCTTTGCCCACCTGCTGTACTATCTCCCTACTCCCATGTTCCCTTTTTTGTGGGGGGTTACACCAGGTGTTTCACAGGGGTTACTCCTGGCTCATGAACTCAGAATTACTCCTGGATGTCCTCTGGGGGCCATATGGGAAGCTGGGCATTGAACCCGGGTCAGCCGTGTGCATGGCCATCACCTTACCCACTGTGCTATCACTCCACACTCCCCCCTTTGTTTTTTATCTTAATACACATTTGGTGGGCTTGCACACTTTGTCCTTGCTTGGGTGCTTGGGTTTACTCCTGACTCTGCACCCAGGGAGATTGAACACAGGGCCTCCAGTGGCTGGTATCCTGAACATATGATAAAGGACACGTGGATAAAGGAGAATATAGGGTCTCTCAGAAAACTGACTGTGAAGGCTGATTTTGTGGCAGGACATGAGACCCCAAGTGAAAGCCTTGCTCCTCACCGTCTCCACACTGTGAGTGATGCGGACGCGGTAGTGTTAGGGGCACTTTCATGCTTGTTGTTCACTTGTTTCCCGATACCCCGGCAGTTCTGGAGTCTCGGGGGAGGTTTAAGGGGGATGCATTTTTTTGCAGGATGTGGTGAGGTTGTACTGAGACACAGGGGTTGTGTTTGTTAGTGTGTGACCCTGGGGAACCCTTTGGCCACCATTGCCACCTCCTCTGAGATCAGGCAGCGGCGGGTGGGTGCGGGGCTGAGCACTGGGTCTACTGTGAGGGAGAGCGGGGCTTGGTCTTCCTGACCCTGACACCACAGGACTGTGCTGGATCCTGTCCAGGAACCTTTTATTTTGTTCTTGGGCCTTGTGTTGCTGTAGGTTTTTCCTCGTGTTCCTCAAGCCTTCCTTTGTGTGGTACTCAGGTAACAGCCCCTGACACCCTGTACGCCAACCTACTGTTCTCTCTCTGACCCACTAAGAGATTTTTACCCATAAAAGTAACAACAAGTCTCACAGTGGAGACATTACTAGTGCCTACTCGAACAAATCGATGAACAACGTGATGACAGTGCTACTATAAGAAACATCAAATTATAGCTGAACAATACAGCATATCTGAAAAAAAGAGACTTTATCCTGCACAACCACTGTACAATTCTTCTTCACTACTATTTCAAATTTTGAAGAATTTAATTTTTGTTTCATAATAGCACAGCCAGTAGAGTGTTTGCCTTGCATGCGGCCAACCTGGGTTCGATTCCTCTGTCTCTCTCGGAGAGCCTGGCAGGCTGCTGAGAGTGTCCTGCCAGTTCGGCAAGCTCCACGTGGCATATTTGAGATGCGAAAAACAGTACAAGAATTCTCACAATGGAGACATTAGTGGTGCCTGCTTGAGCAAATTGATGAGCAACTGACAGTGCTTATCAACAGTGCTACAGTGCAATTCATCCACTACCAAACTACTGAATGACTACTCATTACAGAGCAGGGAAGGGACCTTCTGTTCATGTGGCTGATCCATTTTAGATCCCAGTTAAATTCAGTGCATAGTCGAACTTGAGCACTGTTTGAAGAGCTGCTGAGCACAGAGCTAGGAGCAGTGTGAGAACACCAATGGCTATGAGCACACACAGACCCATATAAAGGAATATTGATTATACAAATAATACTTTTCCAGTCACCAATTCCTAAGCCTGATTCTGGGTCACCCACAAAATTAGCTTAACTAATTCTGGGCATGTGATTCACTTAGTTTCTAGCTCACTCCTGTAACTGAATACATGAACAGTTGGAGCTCCTGCAACAATTTTAAGTGCAGTGCAATGTAAACAAAAATCAGGACAGTCAGGTGGGAGGAGCTGACCCAGGATCCATGGTTAAAACCCCAGAGGGTTCCCCGAGCCCAGTGTGGAGTGATCCCTGAACAGTCATGGAAAAGTGCTCAGCACTACAGATCCTTCCCCCAAAAAACGGTCAACGAACAGATGTTGAGACAGGCCTAATGTCTTCTGAGGGAGATCAGAGTGGAGAGAGCAACCTCACTGTGAAGAAGCTTTCCTCCGGGAAAAGCTCCTCACAGTCTATTCTCAGTTTCTGGACACAAACCCCTCAAAGGTAACAGCCCCAGGACTGTGGGTGAGGGACACCATTTATAGTGAGTCCCACATGCTGACATTCGCATAAGTAAAGTCACCATGGACTGACCCCGTCTAAGAATAATGTTCCCTTTGAAGCCCCCAATAGACAGAATTTCCAGAATTGTTACCAGGGTGAACAAACTTTGATTCAGGTGTCATCGCAGTGTTTCAGTGCAAAGATTGCGAACTGCAGAAAAACCGTTTATGTATATGGACTGTGGGGAAGCTTTCATTTCCCCCTCAAATCTTATTATACATCAAAGAGATCACACTGCAGACAAACCTCATGCATGTGAGCAATGTGGAGAGGCCATTACCTTGTGCTCACAACTTGGTGTCTTCAGGGAAATTCATACAGGATGGGAAAGTGTAAACTTGCTCCTCTGATCTTTTTCATCACAGAAAGAGTCATTCTGGAGAGAAACCATATTCATGTCAGGACTGTGGAAACGTCATTGCTTATCACTCAGCCTTTCTGTGCACAAGAATAATCACACTGGAGAGAAACAGTGACTGTGGAAAGGCCTTCACTTGATTGGCAGCCCTTAAAGGGCACATGGATACTCATACTGGAGAGAACGCTTATATATGTCAGAAGTGGGGACAGAACTTTAACAGATCCTCAGTGCTTACTGTACATAGGAGAATTCACACTGGCGAGAAACCATATTAATATAAGGCATGTGGAAAGGTCTTCAGTGATATTTCAGCCCTTAATTGGCATATGAATACTCATACTGGAGAGAAGCCCTTTGTAAGTCAGGAGTGTGGGAAGAACTTTACCAGATTTACATCTTATTGTACATAGTAGAAATCCCAGCCTTATGTATGTCAGGAATGTGGGAAGGCCTTCAGCTTTCCTCCTATCTTATAGTACATAGGAGAATTCACAGTGGAGAGAATCCTCATAATTGTAAAGTTTGTGGAAGGGTCTTCACTCAGCAGTCAGTCTTTATTCAGCATATGATAAGTCATACTGGAGAGATGCCTTATTAGTGTCAGGAATGTGGGAAGGCCTTTAGCTCATCCTCAGTGCTCACTGTACATAGAGAACTTATTTGGGAGAGAAGCCTTTTGTATGTCAGTAGTGTGCGTAGACCTTTCTCGAATACTCAGCTGACTAGACATAACAGAATGCACACTGTCGAGAAACCTTAGAAATGTAAGGCATGTAGAAAGGCCTTCATTTGATCATCTGCCCTTAAAACATATATGGGTACTCACAGTGCAGAGAAGCCTTATGTATGTCAGGAGTCTGGGAAGGCCTGATATACATAAGGCATAATATAGAAGTAGTATAGCCTTGGTACTTACGTATACTCATAGGAGAATTCACACTTAAGAGAAACCATATTAATGTAAGGACTGTGAGACAGTCTTTGTATAAGAATAAAAAGAAAGGGCGCGGGCAAGGGATGGAACGCCTCACCGCACCGAGCCAGGCACAGGGCCTAGGGCAGCAGCTGTCTCTCCCGCCACCTCCAGCCGCTTCCCCCACCCCGGGGAGGTTGATGGCGAAGATGTGGCAGGCGAAGGAAGGAACGGAGCCATGATGGTTGGTCTCAATTGCAGTTTATTCCAATCTTCTCTCTATACACTCTCCCCGACCTATACACTTTCCGCTCCCTCACCTTCTCTCTGAACCCCTTTTATTGATCATGGCCCTTCCAAAGGGCGCAATACATTGACATCACCAAAAGATCTTACAGGAAGAACATTGAGGCAACATAATTCTCTTGTATCTGCAGGCCCTTAATCTAGGCCCCCAGAAAGAAGATACAAAAACAAAAGGAAGCCTTCTTTGGGCTGAAAGCACTCGGATTTACATCCCAAAGACCAGGCTGGGCTGCAGCAAGAAATCTACATGTCAATTACAAACTAGACAGCACCTGAAATTTACATCCCAAAGATTAGGCTGGGCCAGAGCCTGGAATCTACAATGTCAGGTCAAGCCTGGCTAGCACCTTAGATCTGCGGGTCAAAGATCAGCTAGGTTTCTGTGACAAAAGGTTTCTGTGACAAAACTCCAGAAGGCAGCTGGAAAAGGGGAAATATTCCAACAGTCTTCATCAGCACAAGTGATTTCATATAAGAGAGAAATTGAATGTGAGAAATGTGGAAAGCATATCATTTCTCATGCCTTTGTAGTCATAGGAAAATTAATGGAGAGGTTTTTTTTATTTGCTTTTTGGGTCACACCTAGCGATGCACAGGGGTCACTCCTGGTTCATGCACTCAGGAATCACCCCTGGCAGTGCTCAGGGGACCATAGGGGATGCTGGGACTGGAACCCAGGCAAGGCAAACGCCCTACCCGCTGTGCTATCACTCCAGCCCCTCTGTGAGTCCTTTAGGCTGGATGTATGTTTCACAACCTGGAGAATGGGGATATCTCCCACAAATTTTGCAGGGATGTGAATCGTATCAAGTAGAGTCATGGGTGTGAAAGTATTTTGTACCTTATAAAGTGAGAGCTTTGAAAGCAACCCGTGGTGTACTTGATATGCCAAAAATAGTAACAATCGCGGTCCTCATTCCCCTGACCCTGAAAGAGCCCCCATTACTCCATCAGCCTACAATGGCATGCGACAGGGACGAATGGACACATTACTGGTGCCCGCTCGTGCAAATTGATGAACAGGATGATAGTGATACAGTGAAGTTATAAAGTGCCATTTGAACATTAGGCACACGGATCTGGTGTCTAAATATAAGGCAGTATTTCTGGCTTCAATCTTGATTTTAAAGTTGGCTTATTAGTATAAAGTAGATTATGTTATTAATTTGGGAGAGAAATGAAGTATTAATAAAGTTTTGGGGAAAGGGTTCTGATCACTGTTAGTTCATAGAGAACAATAAGACTTGCAGTATATCTAGGCCATTTGTATTCGGGATAATTAAGTGAGTAATCCCCTCTGGTCACTGTCTTCTGATGGTGTCTTGCTGTGTGCTGGCCTTCTTCAGTCCTAACTTCTCCAGAAAGTGACCTTCATAGTGCAGCCATTTTTTTCATTCATTATTAGTGGGCTTTTATGTTTGGCCTGTTATTAGATAGGACTGTGTGAAATCATCATTTTGGTTGGCTAAAAACAGTCATTTCAGCTTGTTCAGACTAATACAATAGGTACTCAATAAAGTATTGCTCATTCTCTCACTGGATCAATAAACCAAGCAGGGTCTTTTGCTCTATAGCTCCTTGGATCTTGGGTTCTTATGATATTTTTATGCTTTGAATCCCTTATCAGAATAAGAGTTTTTGGTGCTTAAAGTACATATCTACAAATAATGCCAGTTACACTGAAATACAGTTATCAAAATGAAAAGAATCCAAACTTGTCACATAGTAATGTTTGCTTTTAAAATCAATACACTAAACAGCAAGATCATTGAATTTAAACCTGATAATATTTACTCTTTTTTTCAGTGATAACTGATTAAAACTCTTTTTGCGCTGTGCACAGGAGATGATCAATATGGAGTGGCCTCTGATGACTTAGAAATATGGAATGCTGAGAAAGAGCTGTATGGACCTGATGCTAGCCTTTGGTAGCTTAATGATGCTGGGGAGAGTTACCAGATTCTCATTTAGATAGGAAGGCTGTGAGCAGAGGTGATCTAAATGGCAAGTTTAAGATACATGAAACTTAAAAGCGGTGATAAATGTGAGTGATGTTCAGTAACATCTCTGTAATATGAGTAAAAACATTGTTATATGATGTAAAGTCAAGGCAGAGATAATATTGTTGTGCTTTGTTGCCTGTCTTCTTTTTTGGGGTCACATGGCGATGTTCAGGGGTTACTCCTGGCTTTACACTCAGAACTCACTCCTGTTTTTACTCGGGGGACCATATGGGATGCCAGGGATAAAACCCAGGTCAATTGCGTGCAAGGCAAATGCCCTACCCGCTGTACTATTGCTGTGGCCCAAGGCAGTCTTGTTCATATCTAGGGCAGTAGCCTTACATTTCAAAGACTTTGGAAGTTAGACGGCCGTAAGTCATCTAACAAGTCTTGCAAAGATGTGTACATTTGTGGATGTCTGTTAGGTTTGATCCAATCCCTTGGCAGTATTAAAATATTAAGGCCTTATACTCCCAGACTTGAGGACTAGAATCTGTCCAGACAGTCCTTGTTTGCCTACCAGTATTTAAGAAATTAAAGTAGAAAGACACTTTTTATATAATTTTTCTTGGAGATTCTAAATATAAATTTACATATATATATGTGGAACCTTTTTTCTGTGTGTGTAGGGGTGCACAGCTGGAGATGCTCAGGCGTTACTCCTGGCTCTGAACTCAGGAACTAGTTCTAGCAGTGAACCGGGGACCATGTGGGATGCTGGGGATCAAACCTTAGTTGGCTGTGGACAAGGAAGGCAATGTCCTACACATTGTACTATCTCTTCAGTCCCAGACATGGAAACTTTTATAAGAGAAATTCATTGAAGTTTTCTGTAGTTATTAAAAAATAAAATTTAAAAAAGTCTTTGTAAAAATGACTCACAAAAACTGACTATGTCTGTTAAAAAACTTTGCTAGTGTTTACAAGGGAAGATTATGGGTAAAAAATACAGTGAGTACTCCAGCAATTCAGAGAAAGAAGGCCGCCGTGTGGATGGGATGGCAGGGCGAGCTGGGCCTTGGAGATGGGTTCAGTGGATAGACATGAGTGCTGGAGAAGGCATTTGCAGCAGGGAGGAGGCGTAGGAACTTTGTGTTTGCTCCTGGGAGTATATGTTCCTTAAGAGAGTGCTGTTTGCGTGTGGAGATGTGGTACGGCGGGTAGGGTGCCTGCCTTGCAAGGGGATGGCCTAAGTTCAATACCATGCACACATATGGTCCCTGGAGCCCCACCAGGAGTGGTTCCTGAGCACAGAGCCAGGAGTATGCACAGAGTGCCGTTGACTGTAGTCTAAAAACAAACAAACCATAGCAATAAAAAAGAGATTGCTTCTTATTTTATTTTGGCTTTTTGGATCACACTCAGTGAGTTTCATCGATCACTCATATCTCTGCACTCATCAATTACTACTGGCGGCACTTGGGGCATCAAATGGGATGCAGGGATCAAACCCGGACTGGTCACATGCAAGGCAAACACCTTACCCACTGTTCTATCACTCTGGCCAAAGAGATTGCTTCTTCAGCTCCCAAACACGCAGAGAGTTTTGATAAATAGAATCATAAAAACGGTCAACTTTGGTCACTAATCATCAGTGCAAATTCTTTGTTCTTTCGTGCCTGTAAAATAATTATTTTCCTAATGTATACTGATTTCTGGCTTCCTCCAACCTTCTCAGAGAGCCCGGCAAGCTACCGAGCATATCTCGCCCCAACGGCAGAGCCTGGCAATCTATATATTGCATATTCGATATGCCAATAACAGTAACAAGAAATCTCACAATGGAGATGTTACTGGTGCCCACTGAAGCAAATCGATGAACAATGGGATGACAGCGCTACAGTGCTATTTCTTTCTTGCACTTCAGTGATGCTCAGGGAACTATTGGGAATTCTGAGGTGTGAACCCAGATTGCCCGAATGCAAGGCAAGTATCCAGCCCACTGTACTACTCCTCTTGCCCCATCCTCTGGATTTGAAATTGTGTTTCTGAAACTGCTTCCTATGGCCTCCTGTGGTTTCCCTTGTAGGCAAGAGTCCAGTGGTTGGGCTTTTTCCAAAGACTGTGTTCATCCAGCCTTTTCCCCTTTCCAGTGTCTATCCAGCTCTCCTGGCAGCTGCTAGGCCAGTTCCTCTCTGCATCTCCATGGCTGGCTTCGGAGTCACTGCTCTCACCCCATCTTAATTCCCCAGCGTCAGGTGCCTTGAACCTACCTGCCGGTTTAACTTCAAACAACCCACCCGCGTTTTTCCTGAGGGACTGTGATAGCATTGGTTGAATGTTTCACTGACCAGTACAGGATCAGGGGTCTTCTCCTTCCCCCTCCCCCCCGCAGCTCCCCACTCTGTGGCCCACCGCCCCATCAGCTGTCTCTCCACTCCTTTATTTATTTAGTTCATTCCCTTGCACCAACAGTTCACCTGGGTTCTCTAAATCTTAGTCATGGCCCTTTAAGGCTCCTGGCAGAAGCAGAAGTGATGTCACAGAGGGCGCTTCAGGAATCCTTTCTATTCTAGCTGTGGTTGCCTGGCTAAGGCCACTATTGGTCTCATGGGTAGAGGAGGAATTGGCGCCCGGTGGCAGGGTGGCTGTGAAGGCAGATTTTGTGGCAGGACTGAAGTGCCCTCCCGAGTGCCCCGTGCCTCCCCATGTGTTTGGTAAGTGAAATATTGCTTTTCTCCTTCTCCTCTCCTTTTTGCTTAAGAGCAATGTCCTTTCTGTAGAGACACAGGAAGACAGTTAAGTCTATGTTTTTGGAACTTGGAAGTCCTTTAACTCTGATGAATATTAACTCCTGGGCATCTGTTTTCTTGAGACACTAAAGCCTCAGTGGTCCAAAGTTCTTGGCACCTCAAATGCAGGGTCCTGATAAGGGACTAGATGGACCCAGGGCAATCTGTGAGCTACCCTGGCATGGAGTCAGGATAGGCCAAGTGCTATAATATGAAACTATAAGTTAAGAGCATTATAAGTTAAGAGCATAGAGGTGGCCGGAGCGATAGCACAGCGGGTAGGGCATTTGCCTTGCACGCGGCCGACCCGGGTTCGATCCCTGGCATCCCATATGGTCCCCCAAGCACTGCCAGGAGCAATTCCTGAGTGCAAAGCCAGGACTAAACCCTGAGTATCCCTGGGTGTGACCCCAAAAAAAGCAAAAAAAAAAAGTTAAGAGCATGGACAAATTCACTTATGATCCAAAAGTAACAACTGGATTAGGATCCGGCTAGGGTTAGGGAAGACTAGAGTGGCCTGAGAACTGTGGTCTCAGTTCTATACTCTGGGGTCTTTAGCAAGATGTTCCAAGGACAGCCACCCTACAAGCTTCATATAGTTTTGTGTCCACACAAATTGATGAGAACGATTATTTAGAAGTCAATCTAAAATAGTTATGGGACGAAGTAAAGGAGAAACACAACCCTAGGTGGTATTCTGCCCTTGAGAGGATCTTGTGGCTGCAGAAGATCTTTCTCTTAACTTAAACTATGTTGATTGTGCGGCCTCACCTGGGTGTAGTTGCTACCAGGGTTGCCTGTAGGTGGGTTCGAGACCTAGGCTATAAGACGGAGTGCAGAGAGACTAGTTTGGAGGACAGGAGGAGATGGGAATGAGGCCAGGATGAGACTGGAATGGGGAGCTTGGTGAGACTGGAACAGACACGTGGTGAGAATGGAAAAACTGCAACTGATCATCAATCCGCCTGGCTACCCTGTTCATTCCTTCATGTGTCTGTTGTCGGTGGCTGCAGCCCATGTTGGGGGATGCAGATCATGGCCACCAAAAGCATGTGGCGGATGAGAGACCACGCCATTGCCACCGCAGCTCACTCTTTTATTTTGTGAACTTACACAACTCACCAGCACACACGCCTCTGTTCCCTGGCCTTAGGACTCCTCCTTCCAGCCAGAACACTGCAGATTTCACCCTGGAATGCCCTAAACCCCAAGACACTTCTGCATAGACCTGCATGCAGCATTCATTCCTATTGTGCAGGAATGTATTTGAAAACTGCACAAACAGTATGTGGATAAGAAAATTATCCTCATGTCCCTGTGTTTAATATACAACAGGATGTGAAAAACAGTCTCACAGTTGGAGCATCTGGAGTGAGTCTGCTTTTTTAAAGATGAGTATTATACTTGGGGCCAAGGTGGCTATACAGTAGAGAAGGTGCTCGCCTTGCTCTTGGCTGACCCAAGTTTGATACACAGCACCCGAAATGGGTACCTGACCCTTGCGAGAAATGATCCCTGAGCTTAGAGAAAGTAGTTAGCTATGAACACTGCAGGGTGTGGCCCCCAAATACTGCAACAAAAAAGGTAACTAATGAAGAAAAGAAACCCAAAAATAAATTCATGTGCAAAGACAATTTATACAGTAAAACACTTAAAGAGTCCTTAAATCCAGTCTCTTTCGACTTATTTTATGCTGCAGAAACCCATGATTTATCCTGAATACATATTCTTCTTTGCTCTCACATCCTCTGAGTGTGTATTTGATTTTGGGGCAATAGCCAACAGTGTTCAGGGATTATTCCTAGCTCTGGGATGAGGTAGTCCTGGTGGGGTTCTGGGACCAGATGAGATGCCATATATAGAACCTGGGTTGGCTGCTTGCAAGGCAAGTACCATACTTGTTATATTCTGGCCCTTTCTAAATAAATTATTTCCGGCACACCAGGAATGAGCCCTAGGCAAAGCTTCTATTCACCCCGGACCCCCATCAAAAATTAATATCTTTCTTCAAATATCTTATTTACCAGCACTACTCAAAACAACACTGTGGGTAGCCTGATAAGGGAGAGCTGAAACAAGGGGGGGTGCTTTGCTCTGTGATTTTAAGAAGCACATAGTCCTACATATTCTTTTTGCCCTTTTTTGGGTCACACCTGATGGATGCTTAGGGTTCCCTCCTGGCTTTGCACTCAGAAATTACTACTGTACCAAGCTCTGCATCCTCGGCAGGACACACAAACCCAAGGTCTGACGTACTTTAAAAAAAAAAAAAAACCTTAACCGCAGCACTCACCCCAATAGCCTGGGTCGCCTTACCAGGGCGAGATGAGAAGTGCGGAGGCTTTGCAACTTGATGTGAGAGAGCAGAAATTCCTGATGTACAAAAACACCAACATTGAAATCAGACAGACAGTAAAGGGCTAAGGTGCTTGCCTTGCTCACCCTGATCAATACTCGGCATCTCTTAGGTAGCCCAGAGCACTGCCAGTAATAATACCTGATACCAGATCCAGGAGTAAGCCCTGAGTATCTACAGGCATGGACAGACCCCCTCGCACTCATAAAAACACCAAAAATAGCCCCCAACAGCAAATTTTTATTGGCAAACGCTAAGCACCTGTGACGACCATGCCTCCACGATGGCCCCAGACATCATGGTTAATAATTATACATGGTTAATTAATAAGTACATCACCAACAACAGCATGGTCCCTTGATTTTCGGGAGCTGCCGCTCTGCCCCTCAAAATAAATCTGTCTTCTATTTCGTTTTCTCGAAGGCCACACAGCCAATACTAAGTGGTTATTCCTGGCTCTGCACTCAGGAATCAGTTCTGGTTGTGCTCATGGAATGGAACCTGGGTCTGAAACGTGGAAAGCAAAGGCTCTAAGTGCTCTGATATTGCTCCCATCCTCTAAGTAAAACTGGAGGATCTACAGTAGTCATGTCGGGGTCAAAGTTTCCTGGACAGGGTCCAAAGAAGTCCTGTCCCCGGAGGGTTTGGACAGCCACGCCCCCTTGTTCCTGGTAGTTTCCGCACACCCAAGGCGCACAGGCCCCGTAGTAGGCCCTGCAATCACCCGCCACCACCTCATTCCGGAGCTGGTGGCGATGGTGGCCAAAGGAGCCCCCCAGGATCATGCACTCACATCCACAACCTGAGTCCTGGAACAATGCTCACTGCATCCCAAAAGCTCTGCGTCCCCCTAAAGCTTCCACCGAGCTTCAGGAACTACCTGGATATTGGGGAACAAGTGAAAAACAAGTGTGTAAGTGCCCTCCAAGCTGGTGAGGCCCCGCCATTCACAGTGTAGAGATGGGGAGGCATGGGGCTCGCACTGGAGGTCTCATGTCCTGCCACAAAATCGGCATTCACAGTCACCTTCTCAAGAAGAGATCCTACTTTGCCCTTTATCCACGTGAACAATGACTGCTGGACCCCGTGTCCAGGATGCCAGCCACTGGAGGGCCCTGAGTTAACTCTGATGCAGAGTCAGAAGTAAACACAAGCACCCAAGCAAGGACAGCAAGCCCCCCAAATTTATATTAAACTAGAAACAAAGGGGAAGGTGGAGGGTTAGGGAGATAGTACAGCAGGTGGGGAAATGGTCCTGCCCACGTCAATCCAGGTTCAATCCTTACAACCTCATACTGCCCCCCTAGCCAGGCATGACTCCTGAGTTCAGAGCCCAGGAGCAAACCCTGAGTCCTACTTGTTTGGCCCAAAACAAATTTTATTTTTTTAATTTTTTTTATTTATTAGTGAGTCACAGTGAGGGTTTGGCCCAAAACAAATTTTAAAAATCTGTGAAAGAGTCCAATGGAGGTAGGATGACAATGCATAGGATTGGGGAACATGCTTCGCACGTGGGAACCTTGGGTTGATGCCAGGCTCCACCTGGTCTCCCAAGATCAGTTGAAGTGACCCCAAGCACTGAGCAAAACAGTGGCTAAGCGGGTGAGACTCTAAGGCATAATTGATCTTAGAGACTAGAATGACAGCATAGTGCAGGGCAGGGCATTGATTGGCCTTGCACACAAATCACCGGGGTCCCAATCTCAACATTCCATGTGGTCCCTGAGCACTGCCAGGAGAAATTCCTGAGGTCAGAGTCAGGAGTAACCCTTGAACACCACTGAGTGTGACCCAAAAGCCAAAAAATAAATGAATGGAATTTAAAAATTACAAATAAAATGAAAATGCCAAATGTGTCCCCCAAACAATACCAAGAGCAGAAGCAAAGCACTCAAGTGAAGTGTGGAAAGAGAAGTAAATGTATTTGGTTCGTTTTGGGTCACACACAGCAATGTATAGGGCTTAATCGTGCCTCTGGGCTGAGGAAATACAGGCTGTGCCTGGGGATCATATTGGATTCGTCAGGATATAATCAGGAGTGATTCCTGAGTGCGTATCTTGGAGTCACTCATGTGCATTGCCAGCTGACCCAAAAATGAAATAAAGCAAAATAAAATAAAATAAGTTGGACTCATAAGACATAAAGCCAGGGACTGGGGAGATATTCCAGCTGGTTGGAGCTCGCCTATACCCTTCAAAAACTTAGATTTCTGACCCTTGTTCTTTCCTCTGGGGTAGAACTCAAAGCCATGTTTGGGAAGGTCACCATGTCCTGAACACAGACATATGGGACAGGAGTGATGTCATCCCAACCCATAATATGGGGCGTGAGAATGAGACACCCCAGCGCCCTAGATAGAGGAGCTCAGGGCCTCACTCCCTTCCCCACTCCAATTGGGAGGAACCAGCCTCCATCCACATTTCGGGCTGATGAGCCCAGGAATCCCTCACAAGAAGGCAGATCTACTACAATGACACTGGACTAGAAGGTTCCTGCAAGTTCTGGATTTGCCTGCATTCACCCCAGGAATAAATACAATGAGCACTGCAGAGGATAAAAACTGAGCACAGACCCAACAGGACCAAAAATAGCAACACTGGGTTGGATCAAATCACTACATACCACACCCCACCAATACCATATCCCACAGTCCCTGTTCTATGTTCTAGGGATGAGAAAGGGACACACAATATCCAGCGAGTGACTCAAAGCTGTGTGAGAACACACATGTCTGTAGGACTCAGAACTCCTGTCTCAGGGCCACCCCAAATCCTTCCTGAGCCCGGTAAAAGTGACGAACCCAATACCTCGCCAGCCCCAGAGATCCTTTGCTTCCAGGGACAGGGACATCCTCAGAATTGCAAACACTGTAGCGAGTGAAACCCCAAAACTAAATTTTAAGCTTCTCAAAATGAAACCATATCTTCTCTCCCTGGTTATATGTAATCATATTGAAGAAGACAAAATAGTGAAGCATCTCCAATCTAGGAAAAAGAGGTTTAATCTTAACCTCCCATCTTAGAGCGTCAACTAACAATCCACTAGGAGCAGTACCAAGAGATCATGTTCACGCAGGAGCCCAGAAATAAAGGCTATCTTAGTTCCGATTGTGAGTGAGGAGTGAGTAACAAGTTCTTGTATTAATTACAGAGATTATAGAGACTAAGACCAGCGTCAACAATTCCAAAGGAGGAACATGCATGTCAGATAAGCAAAATATTCTATCTTCCCTCCTAGGCCAAGGAGTGGAAGGCAGGCTTGGTCTTACTTACCACACTAAGGGCAGATAATTCAAGAGCTTAATAAATCCAAAACTGGCCAAAGATGGCAAGACATCCCAATTGAAAAAAATGTATCCAGACAGACAGCACAGAAATTCAGCACTTGCCTTGCTCACGGCTAATCCAGGTTCAATTCCCAACATGCCCTAGGGTTCCCCAAGCCAGCCAGGAATGATGCTGGAGTGCAGAGTCCAGAAGCAGACCCTGAGTCCTGAAGAAGCCTCCCAAGAACCATTCAAGTGACCCTGAGCACTGAAATAGTGCAGTGTCTGAAGGGATGAGCCAAAAGAATCAAAAAACTGTGGTGGGAGAAATATTACAGCAGGGAAGAGAAATGCACAGGCAACACATAAGAGTTGATTCCAAGCAGCCCAGATGGTGCCAGAGCACAACCAGGAGTAATTCCTAAATACAGAGGCAGGAATAAATCCTGAGCATTGTTGCGTGTAATCCCCAAACCAAATCAAAAGAAAACAAAATTCTGGAACTTGATGGCATGGTGCAATTGTACTGGGGGTAAGGCACCAATCGCTTAAGCTGGTTCAGTCGTCAGCAGCCCCAGGTCATGGCCCTTCTTGAACACACATGCTGGCACCATCGCAGGAGTTTCATGTAGGTCTGTGCTGGCAGGGTGTTCCCCAGAGCACATGGCTCCCACTGACAGCCTGCAGGTGCCGGTAGGTCTCCAGCATCATGTGCCTGTAGAGCTTTCTCTGAGAGGCATCTAGACACGTCCACTCTTCCTGGATGAAAGTGACGGGCAGGTCAGAGAAGGACACCATGTCCTGAGTAGACACACACAGGGGGCAGGAGTCAGAGTCCGATCCCAACCTGTTTTCTGGGGACCCCCCAGGGCCCTAGAGGGACTCAGGGCCTCTCCTCTCAAAAGGAACCAGCTCCACACACACACATGGCTGAGAGGCCCCAAAAATCAGTCTAAGGCCGCCAGCTATGCCCCTGGAGATGCCGGCCTTGCACAACACACTCACCCCATGGCCAATCTCAGCACCACCGGTCCAGCAAGCACTGCAGAAAGTAACACCTGAGCACAGACTCAGTGGGACCCAAAAGAGCAACGTTGGGTGCGGCGCAAAACAGTAAACACTCCCCACCCTTTGCTGGAACCTACAACCCATGACACTAGGGACAGAAGTTGAGCGAGTGATCCAAAGCTGTGTGTGGACATTTGTGCCTATAGGACTCTCAACTTAGTTTGGCAGAAGCCCCCACATCCAATGCCCCTGGCCCGAAAAATAAAGACAAAGAAAAAGTTATCTGCCCAGAGCACAGGTGGGAAATTCACTCGTATATTCTCCAGGGTCAGCTGTTTTTTGTTTTTTTTTTTTTTGAGGGGGCACACCGAGAAGTGCACAGAGATTACAGGCCAAGTTGTCCTTGATTATCTATAAAATTTCTCTCCTAGGTACGTGATTTTATAAAAGAAAAAGGAGAGGAAAAATTAGACTTATTCAAAAACAAATTTCCATGGTGTAAATCTATAATTTTGCTCAGAGCCTACAAGTCCTTCTCCTGACAGCCTCTTGTTGAAAGTATTCCAGAATATTCACATCTAAGTACTTCCAATGAAGGTAAGAACAGAGGGGCAGGAGAGAGCACACCAGGCTGGAGAATATGCCGGCCAGATGGAAGCCCTGGAATCCAGAGTTTACTGGTTCCCTGAGCACCGAGCAGGGAGCAGCCCTCAGGCACTGCCAGATGTGGCCCCAAAATTCAATTCCATCTGATCCACGAGTCGTGAGATAGGCCCAGGGAGAAGAGCTCAGATGGCTGAGCACCTGCTTTACCACTGGGGGCATGGCAGGGCTCCCCTATATCTAGTGACACCTGGACAGAGGGGTAGAGTCCCTGATCAACTCCAAATTTGTAGCAAACAACTGGAAAGGAAAGGAAGGAGAGATTCGCCCCCCAACCCTGAAAATTTCAAATAAAGGCTCGTGTCAAGACAAATTCTGCACTGAGACATTTGGGCGGTTGGGGGTGGAGCCATACCTAATGATGCTGCGGGGGCCCTATGGGGTGCCCGTGCACAAGATAACCGCCCTCCTGTCTGTCCTACTGCACTGGCCCCTAGAGGGAGACATTTAAAACCTGTTGCAAGTGATCCCTGAAAATCCCCTTTCTGCAGTACTCACCCCATCTACAGTGGCCGCCCTTACTCTGGGAGAGATGGAGAGTGGGGATACTCAAAATTGTCAGGTGAAGAAAAAGTTCTTTATCTGGGGTAAAAGAAAGTCACGTCCAGTTAGCAGAGAAAGTACAGTAGATAGGATGTTTTACTTTCAAGCTCAGCTGGGGTTAATACACAACACGAACATAAGGTCCCCAAGCCAGGACTGCCAGGAATGATGACCCAAGAGTAAGATCTGAGTTTTGTGTGCTGAAGCACAAACATTACACTTTAAAAAAATAAACTTTCTGTGACAAGGGTCTAAAGAGATAGTGCAGTGGGCGCGGTGCTTGTCTTGCATGTGGCAAACACAGATTTGAATGTTGGCATCCTATATATGGTTCCCTGAGTACTGGCAGGAGTGATTCCTGAGTTCAGAGGCAGGAGGAGTAACCCATGAGCATTGCCAGCTGTATCCCGCAAACTAAATAATTCAAAAATATTGTGTGGTGTCCAATGGGGATCCTAGATTGCATTATGAAAGGCCTTGGGACACACCCTGCAAGTGCCTGGGCTACTTCCTTCTCAGATTGTACTTTTCATTGCAGGACCCTCTCTGGCCCAGCCCTAATGCGTCCCCAATCTTGCCCCATGCCTGGCCCCCATCCCTGATATCTCTTAAAACTCTGCACCTTGGGGCAGGAGAAATAGCACAAGAAGTGTTTGCCTTGCAGGCAGCCACCTGGACTTCTTCTCCAGCATTCTATATGATCCCCTTGAGCACCACAGGGAGTTATCTCAGAGTGCAGAGCCAGAAATAACCCCTGAGCATCACGGGCTGTGACCCAAAAAGCAAAAGCAAAACAAAGGGGGAAAAAGGAAGGAAAAAGGAAAAAGCTCTGAACCTCCCTGGACCTAGGAACCTAGTGGCTGAACCAGGAACAAGTGAAAATCAAACACTCTGCCCAATGCTTTTGAGGCCCAAGTACATAAAAAAATACACCCAGCGCCCCTTCCCCCACCAGGGAGTGGGATGAATATATGCCTTCATGCTGCTGACAAGGGTATGGGGTACACTGAACACTGCCAGGACTGAATCCTGAGTGAAGAGACAGGAGAGACCCCTGAAAACCGCCAGGTAAGGCTCAAAACCTCCCCGACTAAAGAAAGAAAAGAGAATGAGCCCCCAGGGCTCCTTGATGACGGAAACCTTTTGTCTCTGACACCATTTTAACCTGCCTAAGACAGGAAAGGCAGCCAGGAAAGTCTGTGATGTAGCTGTGCCAGCCTGGAGATACTCCCGGGATGACCCCATGCCCCACCCCTAGTGAATGCCCCCGGGATCTGAGTTTCCCTGCAACTGAGCTAAAACTGTGGTGGTCTCACACGTTCTATGAAATCTGCGGGCAGACTGGGGCTCCCTCAGTTTCTCTGACACTGTCTCTCAGGATGGGGGCCAGAGCTATAGGTCAGCAGGGAGGGCACTGGCCTCGTGTCCCCCATGGGTTCTCCTGAGCCAGGAGGCAGCCTTGATCAACAACGGGTGTGGCCCTGGAACACAATTAAAAATTTAAAATGAATACACTTTCTTGTCTGTTTGTTCTTACTTTCATTGTATATGAAACTTTCCGAATGACTTTCGCTGCTCAAGCTTGACTTTTTCCTCCACGGCATGCATCAGCCGTGAGCACCACTGGGAGCAGACAACGCCCGATCCGTGGGACTAACGCCCCCTCCTCATGCACTTTTTGAAATATGTTCTCTTCAGGAAAAACTCCCTAGTTGCCCTAAAAAATAATAAACTGAGATAAACCTTTTTGCATGAGCGCTCAGTAAGCTCCAGGTGAGGGGCTGCCATCCCTGGCCAAAATGACGGAGCGAGCCTGGCAGTCACAAGGTGGAGACCCTGAAGGCTGAGGGTGCTCAGAGTGACCACTCAGCAGTTGATAAGGGAAAAGGCCCTTGAGGACGCTCCCTGTCCCCGAGTAACCCAATACCCGCTCCTTTCCCACTCCTCACCTTCTACAACAATGGCAACTGACAACAGGCACTGCTCAGGGCTAATCTGAACTTGGCACTCAGGGATCACTCCTGTTGTGGCTTGGGGGACTGTTTGGAATTCTGAGAACTGAATCTGTGTTGGCCGCATGCAAGGTAAGAGCCCTCCCCTCAATACTACCACTCCGGCCCTTTCAAAATAAATTTCTTTCCAACACAGCAGGAGTGTTAAATAAATATCTAAACAAATATCTCCTCCTCCCACCAAAACACAACTACATGGGATTGGTGTTTGAATATTGAACGTAATCAAATATAGTAAAATATCTTATAAATTGAATTAAAAAATTACCTTACATTAAAAATAACCCCTTGGGGCTGGAGCAATAGCACAGCGGGTAGGGCGTTTGCCTTGCACGCGGCCAACCCGGGTTCGATTCCCAGCATCCCATATGGTCCCCTGAGCACCGCCAGGAGTAATTCCTGAGTGCAAAGCCAGGAGTAACCCCTGTGCATCGCCAGGTGTGACCCAAAAAGCAAAAAAAAAAAAAAAAACCCTTTTGGAAAGGTATTTATCTCTCTCGCCTCTCTCTCCGGGGATGAAGGGCGCGGTGTCCGCCATATTAAGACGACCACAGATGGGATTTATGACAAAAACTGCAGCAAAAGGACACGAGGGTGCTCTTGGGAAGGTGGGAGGCACCGGCCCCTCCCACCGCCGAGATGTGATCCTGGGGGCCGCATGCATGTGCGGCCTCTCCACAGCTGCACAAGCGTGAACCCAGACCCGGCAAAACCTCTTTCAGCATGGGCAACTCCTCGCAGAATGTCTCCAGCCTGAGAACTAAGCCTCGGCCCCGTGCCCGTCCAGGAGGGGAAAGGTATTTCTCTCTCTCTCGCCTCTTTCTCTCCGGGGATGAAGGGCGCAGTGTCCGCCATATTAAGACAACCACAGATTGGGTTTTCAAGCCTGCAATGATCCAAATCTGGAAGAAATCTCCCTAGACTTCTTGTTAAATTACAGAAATTCAAAACCGCACGGCCGCTACTGCGCGGCCGCGTGACCTTATTTGTCTTCACAGTAGGTCTGAATCTAGTGGGGTACTCCTAACAACAATAGTGAGGTTGGTGTTGAAATATTGAATGTAACCAAACAGAATGTAAAATGAAACTTATCAGTTACAAGGTAGGGGGTGGGGTGCGGGATGGGAGGTGTACTGAGTGGGTTTTTTTCTTTTTGGTGGTGGTATATGGGCACTGGTGAAGGGATGGTTGTTTCAGTATTGTATAACTGAGACCTAAGCCTGAAAGTATTGTAACCTTCCACATGGTGATTTAATAAAATAAAATTAAAAAAAAAATAACCCATTTATACACTATATTCACACCAACATCCAGGGGTCACCCAGTCAGCTGATGAAGAGTTGAGAGATGCTTTTCAACTTGACATGAGGGAGCAGAAATTCTTTATCATGAAAGACACCAAAGTGGGGCCAGAGAGACACTTAGAGAATACTGTGCTTCCCTTAGTGACAATGATCAATCCTCGACATCCCATATGAAACCATGATCACTGATGGAAACAGTTTCTTTAGTTTGAGCCTGGAGTAACCTCTGGGAAATTACAGATGTGGCCACCACCCAAAAAAAAAAAAATAAAAACAACCAAAAACAGTAAGAGAATCATATATTCGTATACAAACCCCAGCCACGTGCCAGAATTCCTCCTGGTGGCTGCCAATGAAAAAGACAGGCTTTATTTTTTTTTTAATTCATATTAGTGAATCACCGTGTGGTACAATTACAAACTTATGAACTTTCATGTTTGCATTTTGTTTACATCCCTCCACCAGGGCCCAGTCCCCTCCACCAGTGTTCCCAGTTTCCCTCCCACTTTCCCACCCCGTCACCCTCACACCACCCCACCTCTGTGGCAGGGCATTCCCTTTTGTTCTCTCTCCTTTTCAGTGTTGTGGTTTGCACTAGAGGCACTGAGTGGCCATCGTGTTTGGTCTACATTTTATTTTCAGGGCGCATCTCCTATCTCGTGCAGGTCCTCAAGACACACTTTACCTGGTGTTCCCTTCTCTATCTGAGCTGCCCTTTCCTCTGGCGTTGAGGCCAGCTTCCAAGACTTGGAGCCAACCTCCTGGTACTTATCTCTACTATTCTTGGGTGTTAGCCTCCTATTCCGTTTTTTTAATATTCCATAGATGAGTGCAATCTTTCTACGTCTCTCTCTTTGACTCATTTCACTTAGCATAATACTTTCATGTTGATCCAGTTATATGTAAAGGTCATGACTTCATCTTTTCAAACAGCAGCATAGTATTACATTGTGTAAATGCACCAAAATGTCTTTACCAGTCATCCGTTCTCGGGCATTCAGGTTTTTTTCCCAGATTCTGGCTATTGTAAACAATGCTGCAATGAACATTCGACTACAGATGTCATTTCGACTGTACTTTTTTGCCTCTCCAGGGTAGATTCCCAGGAGATGTACCGGTCAAATGGGAGCTCAATTTCTAACTTTTTGAGAAGCAACTATACTGTTTTCCAAAAGGGCTGAACCAGTCGGCATAGACTTTAACGCTCTCTCGTCATTTGCGGCTGAGGAGTTGCCCAACAAAGTGATCTGGCAACTTTGCATAAGCATGTCTTTACATACGCAGGCACCTGGTGACACACAGAGACAGGTTTGATCCTTAGCAACCATATGGGCCAAGAGCACTGCCATGTGAAATTCCTGAATTTACAGCCAGAGTGATCCCTGAGCACTGCTGGGTGTAGGCCACTAACAAAATCAAAATAGAAAGACAAAAAGAAATGAAGTTGCAGCCCAGGTACAGTAGAACAGCGGGTAAAGCCTCTGCCATTAGGTGCTGACACGGTTTAGTCCAGAGCACCCCCATGGGCCCTTGTGGTTGTACAAGAAGTAAATTCATTTGGCAGTGGAAGGAAATATTTAGAGGAAGCTTAGAGATAGTACAGCACATGGGGGCTTTCACATGCTCTTGACTGACCTGGGTAGATCCCCTGCATCCTACCAGTAAGCTTGACAATTGCCAAGTGTGGCCAAATAACAAAAACAGAAAAAGAGAAATGAACATGGGAAAGTTATCAGCATTGCTGTCAATAATCCTGGCCCATCAGAACAACTGAGCCTGGAGAACAGAAAGCCCTGCCCTGCTCCCAGACTGCTCTCACCGAAGGCCCGCAGGTGCTGGTAGGACTCCAGAGCCCTGAGCACATCCACTGTGGGATGACAACAAATACAATAGAAGACAAAAAGGCAGATGGAGTTACACTACAGCGGGTCCAGGGACGATGGGCAGGACTGTCAATCCCCACTGTCCCACCTGGTCCAGCAAGCACTGCCAGCTGCAACATTGAGTGCAGAGCCAGAAGTAACCCAGGAGAATCACTCGGTGTAACCCTTCCATTACCACACAAGAGGGAATTCCCTGCCACAGAGGCGAGGTGGGGTGGGGGGGATAAAGTGGGAGGTGGAAGGGATACTGGGATCATCATTGTTGGAGAATGGGCACTGCTGGAGGGATGGGTACTTAAGCATTGTATTACTGAAACACAAGCACAAAAATACGTAAATCTGTTAACTATACCCTCATAGTGATTCACTAATTAAAAAGATTTTTTATAAAGAAAAATATTGCATAGATCAAAGTACAGTTACTTTGCAAAGACAAGTACTATAAATGAAACAGATATAAAGCACACAATATCATTCCTGTCCTAAAATATAATGATCACTAAATGTTGCTCAAAAGAAAAAAATTAAACTGAAGACACTCTTGAATCCACGCCAACTGACAGGGTCCCTGAGATCTGGTAGGAATGATAATTGAACACTGAGTTAGAAGTACTCCTTGAGCACTGCTGGTTGTGGCTAAACCCAAATAAAAGGAATCCAACAGACAAGGACAAAGTAGCCTCAAATAGCAGAGAGTTGGAGCACTCAGTCCAGGAATTATATCCCAGGACTCCTTCCTGAAACTCAAAGAGACAGAGACGCTAGAAACCAATACCTGCCTGTCACTGCATCATGTCACCACATCATTCTCCTCCCACCTGGGAACAGTGTGTCAGATGGTGTGTCACCATTGTCTGAAGCTTCTGTAATTCCCAAGGATCGGCAGGTGGCTCCACAGAATCACCTGGAAGAGAAGTCAGACACATGAGAACCAGAACGGAGCACAACTAATGGTCCTGACCAGCGTCACCCTCAGAAACAGCTCAAGACCCACCCAGAAAGACATGCTAGATGTCCCTTCCTCTCCAGGGGACAAAGAAGTGCGCTGTAATCCATGATTACCTTCTCTCTCACGGAAGGTAAATCAAGCAGATGACCTGCTGTCCTGTTGTTAGGGCTCCTAGGTCCACACTAACTGAACATTCCATAACTTTTAACAAACATATCTAGCTGAATAGGTAAAAAAACAGGTTCCGGAGACAGATTAAAAAAAAAAAAACACAGATAAGGGAGGTCACTGGCCTTGCACACAGCTACCCGGGATTGGCCTCCCTCATCCCTACAGTCCAGAAAGCCCACCAGGAGTGACTCCTGAGTGAAGAGTCAGAAGGAAGCCCAGACTTCTGGTGGATGTGATCCCAAAGCAAAAACACACACTCAAGAAATGTGAGTTATGTACTTAGTAGGAAAAAGAACATCTACTATCACAACTTTGTGGAATTTAACCAGAGCAAAATCTTTTTATGATGGCCTCAGAGATAGCACAGAGCATGGGGTGCCTGCCTGACATGCACTTCAGTCAAGTTTCAATCTCTATCAGACGGAAAGTGTCCCCACGTCTTGCAGTGGGTGATCAATGAGAAGAGCCAGAAGTAACCCATTCATCGCAGGCATGACCAACTGAAAATGAACCCATTATACTGTGGCAGGGTGCTTCCAAGGCCAGGGCCTGCACTGTGTCCTATCTCTTACCCCAAAATTCAAATTCTATATAAATCCTGTGAACCCTCTGATAATAACAGACTGGCATGCAGGTGGAGGCTAGGACAAGGCCCCACTGGTAGTGGTCATGGCAGGGCTGTAGACACCTGGCAGCTCCTGGTGAGACCCTGAGCCAAAAACAAGCTGTGATTTCAATGGTTTGCAGGTGACAGTAAGAACGTGCCATGCACGCACTTGCAATGCATGCATCTGACTCAACTTTACACCCTGAATCCCTAAGGAGTTATCCCTGAGTGCTGCTGGATTTGAGTTTGCTACTCCCCTCCCCTCTAATAAAGACACAGAAAAAGTCATCTGCCAACAGCGATGTGTGAAATCCAGCAATAAATCTCAAGGCACAAATCTTTGGTTTGTTTATTTTTGGGCCACACTTTGGGATACTCAGAATTTACAGGTCAAGTTTTCACAGATTATGTCATTTTACACATTGAGTTATGTGATCCTGTGTAAAAAAATAGGTGGAACATACATTTGGCCCAAAAGAAATCTAAATGACGAAAGTCTAATTTTGCTGAGAGACTCCAACCCCTTCGTTTCCTTCTGACAGCCTCTTGTTGGAAGTTTTACAGCATGTTCATCTAAGAACTTCCAATGAAGGTATGAAAAAAGGGGCAGGAGAGAGCACACCAGGCTGGAGCACATGCTGAACACATAAAACTCGGGGACCATCAACCGGTATCCACTGGCACTGCCAATGTGAACAGAGCAGGGCGTAGGCCTCAAGCACTACCAGGTGTGTCCTCAAATCCCAGCCTGTCTGCTATCCGAGTAGTGAGATAGACCCAGGGAGAGGAGCTCAAGGGCTGAGCACCTGCTTTACTGGTTGGGAACATGGCACGGCTCCTCTACCTCCAGAGACAGAGGGCAGAGTCCCTGATCAACAACAAGTTTGTAGCAAAAAGGGGGAAACAAAAAGGTGAGGTAGCAGAAGCCCACAACAGCCAAAAGGAAATTTGGGAGACACCCGGCAGTGCTCAGGGAACCCTATGGAGTACTGGGAAACAAACACCTTAGGCGCATGAAAAGCAAGTGCCCTGTCTGCTCTCCTATTGCTCGGTTTTTGTTTCTGTTGTTTGCTTTTTGGGTCACACCTGGCGATGAACAGGGGTTATTCCTGGCTTTACACTTAGAATTCCTCCTTGCGGTGCTCAGGGGACAATGTGGAATGCTGGGAATCGAACCTGGGTCAGCCACGTGCAAGGCAAACGCCCTACCCACTGTGCTTTTGCTCTAGCCCCATCGGCTTTTCTTTCTTTATGATCTTTTGGGGCACACCTCTCAATGACCAGACACTCCTATAGGGCATGGGATGATAGAACCCAGGTCCGTCCTGAGCAAGAGCAACACCGTCCTGGCTGTACTAAGGCTCCCGTCCCTAGAGGGAGACATTTAAAACCTAGTGCAACAGGTCCCTGCAAAGCCCGTTTCTGCAAGTACTCACCAGAACAGAAGGGGGAGTCTCTGGTCCTGGAGAAATTGAAAATGAGGGAATGCTATGAAATTTGACAGGTGAAGCAGAAATTATATTTCTGGGGGAAAATAAAATCAGAGAGTTAGAAGAGATAGCAAATGGATAGGATGCTTTTCATTAAAGCAGCTGAGCCCGGGTTAATATGCAAGAGCACGTAGGTTTCCCCACCCCAGCACTGCCAGGAGCTATGTCTGAGCAAAGAGCCAAGAGTGAGCCCTGAGCACTTGCCAGCTGTGGACCAAAAATTACAATTAATAATGATAAAAACATAGTGTGTGGGGTTCTCATCTTGCAAGTGTCTACCCAGGTTTGATTGCCGGCATCCCATGTTTCCCTGTGCACCACCAGGAGGGATCCTAAAGTGCAGATGTAGGAATAACCCCTAAAAATTGCCATGTCTTCCCTCACCCTAAAAATAAAAAACACTAAAAATTATATAAGACAAAGAAATAAAGGTGTGGTGACCAATGGTCATCCTAGATTGCATTATGGTCCATCTTGGGGCGCATCCTGGAAGTGACCAGCCTATTACCTGCTACATCTGATTGCACAAACCCCTCTGGGCCAACACAGTCCAGATGCTATACCCCCTTCTGCCAGGGTCTCTTACAACTTCGCATCTCCCAGGATCCCAAACGGTCAGCCACACAATCCAGAGTCCCCGGCCAGTGCAGAAAGCAGTGCACTGGGAGAGTATCTGCCATGCATGGGGCTGACAGGACTGAGCCTGACATTCCACAGGACCCTGAGTCCCGCCAGGAGAGTCCCCTGGTGCAGAGCCAGGAGTGACCCTGAACGCTGCGGGATGTCGCACAAAAATAATGAAACAAAACATTGTTTTTAATTGAAAGCGAGAATCACCTCCCCCTCTTTCCAGGGAAACCGACCCTTTGCCCCCGACTCCATAATCAGAATGACAGAAGTGGCCCGCAAAGGACAAGCACGGGAAAATCCCCGGGTGACGCCCTGCCCCAGCCCGTGACCCCCGGGGATTCAGAGTGTCTCTGCAGGAACCAATGGAGAGGCAGCCGCGCACCGACCTGCGGGGAAACAGGGGAAACTGAGGCTCCCTCTTGTCTCTCTTTCTGTGGTTGGGGCCTGAGCAATAGGAGAGCGGGGAGGGCGGGGCCTTGTCCCCGCACCCCATGGGGTCCCCCGACCCCAGAGGATCCTGAGCTGTGAGTCTGGAGTCGCCCCGAGCCTCGCCGGGGGCCGCCAGGCCTCCCCGGGACTCGCGCCCCTCCAGCAGCTCTGAGGTAAGTTCCCTCAGAAGCCCCCTCGTCTCCCTGAAGTGCAGGAACGAACGAGACGAACCTCGGGAGCACGCTGGGGTCACTCACGTGGGGCCACCACCACCGGCTATGGAGCGACCTCGCCAGGACCCCCTCTCCACTCCGGCCTGACTCCTCCCGCTCAGACAATGGCGGCCTACTGGAAATGCCGCCCACCTCAGAAGGGGCTCTGTGACGTCACCTACACTTCCGGCCAGAGTGTTAAAGGGCCAGACTCCAACTATTCCTGACCGGGTACTTTCAGGTTAGGAAAGTTAATTTTTCTTCCCGTTTCTCGTCTTGTATCAGGTCAGCAGGGTATCTGGGAGGTTGTCAGGCACCGAATAGATAGAGTGAACACATGCCCTATGGTGACAAAGATTTTATGTTTTCACGAAGCGACTAAAATTCACAAAGATTTCGTCGCAAATACCCACCAGAATAGTGCCCCAACACTGACCCCCAAATATTAATGCTCAGAAATCACTGGGCGTTAATATCCAAATATCATGTTTTGTGTTAATTTATCCAGGGGCATGTTTTGTGTTATCAAATTGGGGGGGGGGCACATTCTGTAGTGCTGAGGACTTACACCTGACTGCTCAGGGCCACTCCACACTGGGCTGGGGGAACCCTCTGTTGTCCTAACCCTAGAACCTGGGGTAGCTACTTCCCAGCTGGACTGTCCTAACCCTGATTTCTTATTTCAATTCACTGAACTTCCAATTGCTAGAGTAGCTCCACCTGTTCATGTATTGTTACAGGAGTGAGCTAGAAACTAAGTGAATCACATGCCCAGAATTAGTTAAGCTAATTTTGTGGGTGTCGCAGAATGAGGCTCAGGAATTGGTGAATGGGAAAGTATTACACGTATAATCAATATTCCTGTGTATGTGTTTGTGTATGTTAATAGCCATTGGTGTTCTCAAGCTACTCCTAGCTCTGTGCTCAGCAACTCTTCAAACAGTGCTCAAGTTCAACAATGCAATAAATTCAACTGGGATCTAAAATGAATCAGCTGCATGAACAGAAAGCCCCTTCACTGCTTTGCAACTGAGTAGTCATTTAGTAGTTTAGTAGTGGATGAATTATGCAGCAAAATCTAAAATTCTTCAAAATTTGAACCAGAAGTCAAGAATTGTACAGTGGGTGTGCACGAGAAAGCCTTTTTTTCTGACATGTTGACCGACTGTTCAGCTATGATTTGATGTTTCTTATAGTAAAAGATGAAACTTAGTTTAGAACTTTACATATCATTTAGTGGAGTTATTTGATAACTATATTATTATACTGAATTTTTTGTATGGCGCCTGCCAGTCGTGGAATAAAACAGGAACAATGGCTTAGGGCCCACAACAGGGAGGTGGTTAATGATCAATAATTGATTGGATTTCGGTGTGTGTAATCACCTTTTCTCTCTTCCATATCAATGCTTGCTTTACTATGCTTACATAACTTACTGGGCTCCAGGACATGGGCTCAGTGAGTGAAAGTAATTTTGTGGGTACTTATGAAAATGACAAGTGTGCCAGAATGAGGTTTTTCTTAACCAACAGCCTGTGCTTCTGCTGTGAAGCTGCTGCTCTTGCCTAGCAGGACAGCCCGCCAGCTGGTGTGAATACATTCCTCCAAATTTTATTTTTTGATATCTCCATGTCTCCTTCAATCTGACCCCAAAAACACTGGGGCTCATTTGGGATTTGATGGTGGATATCGGCACAACAGGTCCCTGGCTGTGGACAGCTGCAGAGTTTGTTCAAAGGACCAATTTGCTTTTGCTTTGTTCAAACCTATGCCCAATTACCCAAAGCGTTGGCAGAATCGATGCCCAGAAACCTCTAGATTGGCTATCAGGAGTCCTGTGTTTCTCACCAGAGAGTTGGCTAATGATCTTCTCTGTATGTGTACAAGTCACTGTCTGGGTCTGGGACTGTGTGGAAAGCTGAACGCAGAGCCAGTGCCCCGAGCAGGCCTGGTCACATTTTGAGAGGGACCACAGGGGCCATTTCAATCATGTCAGCACAAGCACTTTACTCTCAGGATCAGTGAGGGTTTTGTTCTTTTTGTTTTCTTTTTGTAATAATTTTGTGCTTCTTGGGTCACACCCCGTGATGCACAGGGGTTACTCCTGGCTCTGCACTCAAGAAATACTACTGGCGGTGCTCGGGAGACCACATAGAGGCTGGACATCGAACCTGGGTCGGCTGCGTGCAAGGAAAACGCCCTACCCACTGCACTATTGCTCCAGCCTTGTATTAATTTTGTGATGGGGCATACCAAGCAGTGCTCAGGGATGAGTCCTAGTGGGGCGCTAGTGGCCATGTGGAGTGTTGAGGATAGAGCCTAGGTGCCCACATCATACAAAGCAAGTGCCCATCCTACTGCACTATAGCTAGGGCAACAGCCAGTCCTTTGATACAATTAACACTTTTACTAACTTTGCATACATGGCAAATTCATGTTATTCCATGAGTATGAAAAATAATACATTTATTTTTAGGTTTTAATTTGACTAATTTCAGTACCCAGTGGGACTAAGGCCCTGCACTCCCAGCATTAGGCTCTGGATTTCCTCCTGAGCTGTCAGATTATTTGTTGGGGATGGAGCCTGGACCCCCACCTCTCAAGTCACATGCTTGCTCCACTGACCTATCCTGCCATCATAAAAATGTCTATTCAACGTGGAAACCTTGCAAGCTCACTCGGATTTGGTGAGTGAGCTCATTTACAAATCAAATTGCAACAACACCAAATCCTCATGCTGTGTTTTAAGTTCTGAAATCAACTGCAGCAAGCAAGGTAAGAATTACCTGAATGGCCCCTGGGTGGATAGGCCGAGCAGGTAGAGGACATCTCTGTCGTTCTCACAGTCCTAACGGGTACAGAGCAAAGGGAAAGTCCTTTGGGAGGATCGTTGTGAGGAGCCTGACAATCTTCAAAATAATTCTTAGACTTTTGTATTTGACTAGAACCGGTGACATTTGGGAGATCATATAGGATACTGCAGATGAAACCCTGGTTGGTCATGGGTAAGACCAACACCCTCCCCGCTGTACTGTCGCTCCACCCAGCTAGCTTTGTTATGGGCTCACTCCTTCACTTTTAAAGACAAACACTGAAGGAAATCTCTTAGGAAGTCAGAGAGAGAACAGCAGGTAGGGTGACAGGGGCTGTTCCCTCAGGACCGCCCAAAGGAAGGCCTGAGGACCACCAGGAAAAACCTACAGCAACACAAGGCCCCACAACAAAATAAAAGTAATTTTTTCAAGATGCTGAAAAACCATCCTGATGATCTGAGAGAAAACACAAGCGTATTGATAGAGCGGGCAGGGTGGGAGGTGGATCTGCTGCTCCTGAAAAGGGCACCCCAACATTGCAGGCTGTGCAGCCAGGCTAGTCACAAACAGAGGGGGATGGGGCATGTAGGGTCCTAAACCTCACAGATGCTTGACAGATGAAAAAGAATGGAGCAAAGTGAGGGAAGGAAAGGCAGGATCATTATGATTGACAGTTTGGGTGAAGGAAGTGTAGTTTGAGCGTGGCAAAGACACCTGGATCCAGGAGCCAGAGGCCTCCAGGGTTAGCAGCACGTTTCACACACGCACAGGGAATCCACACACAGCCCAGGGCCCAAGTCCAAGGAGCATCTTCAGAAAATCACTGTCAGAAAATATTGGCTGCAGTGATCTTAGGTTTACTGGGTTATCCCCATCACAGTGCTCCTGAAACACGCCCATTCCTCCTTGTTTACCTTTAACCTCTTCTCTCTGCTCTCTTCCCCACCCAGTTAATCACCATTTCCCCCTAAGAAGTACCTGTGACTTGTAAAGTCAAATTCCACAGAAATCTCTTATTTTGTATTTGTTCAGTGAAATATTGCTTTACTCCTTTTTTCCCCTCCTTACATACTTTACTTCAGAGCAATATTCTTTCTATAGAGACGCAGGAAGACATTGAATGCTACGTATCTGGAACTTGCGAGTTAATTAACTCCGAAAAATATTCACTCCTGGACAACCGTTTTCTTGACTTAATCCTGTTACACTTAGTCCCTAGCACCTCAAACGCAGGGCCCCGACGAGAAACTGGATGGACCTAGGGCAAACTGTGAGCTACCCTGGCATCAAAATGGGCCAGGACAAAAGCCATAATGCTTAACCATAAGAGCACAATCTTGTACAAATTCTGTCATGATCCAAAGAGTAACAACTGGATGAGGATCCTGCTAGGGCTAGGAAAGACTAAACTGGGATATATACCAAGATGCTCCCAGGAGAACACCTGACAAGCTTAATGTATCTCTGTGTCCATACAAACTGATGAGAAAGATTATATAGAAGTAAGTAACTCTAAAATGGTTGTTGGACTAAGAAAATGAAAAACACACCCCAAGACGGTATTCTGCCCTTGAGAAGATCACCTGGCTGCAGAAGATCATTGTCTTAATTTAGAAGAATTCCCTGGGAAGGAAGGGTCTTCCTATGTTGATTGTGTGGCCTCGCCTGGGTGTAGTTGCTACCAGGAATGCTTGCAGGGTGGTTACAGACCTAGGCTGCAAGACAGTGTGGAGAGACTATAATGGGGGGGGGGGTAGGAGAAGACAGGAATGAGGGGCAGGTGAGAGTGGAACGGGGAGCTTAGTGAAACTGGAACATGCACATGGGGAGAATGGAATACACAGCAACTGATCACCAACCAGCCTGGCAGCTCTGTTCCCTCCATCGTGCATCTGTTGTTGGCAGCTGCAGTCCAATGGGGAAAGCAGCCGAAGGTCACCGAAAGCATGTGGCTGGCGAGAGCGACCAAGCCACCGCCACTGCAGCTCACTTACGGTATACTCAACAGCTTACAGCTGTGAACTTACAGAACTCACCAGCACATGCTCCTCTCTTCCCTGGCCTCAGTGGTCCTCCTGCCAGTGAGATCACCACAGGTTTCACCCTGGAGTGCCCCAAGACCCACAGACAAATCTGCATGAGCCTACATCCACATTCACTTCTGCTATGAATGAATGTATCTGAAAACTGTGCAGTGTGCTGTATATAAAAGTTATCCTAATATCCAGGTGTTTAATATCAGGAAATGAACTGTGTCTCACAAGTGGAGCACCTGGAGTGAGTCTACTTTTTATTTTTTTTATTTTTTTAAATAAAAATTTTATTTTATTAAATCACCGTGTGGAAGATTACAATGCCTTCAGGCTTAGGTCTCAGTTATACAATGCTGAAATAACCATCCCTTCACCAGTGCCCATATACCACCACCAAAAAAAACCCCACACAGTACACCTCCCATCCCGCCCCCCACCCCCTACCTTGTAACTGATAAGTTTCATTTTACATTCTGTTTACTTTGGTTACATTCAATATTTCAACACCAACCTCACTATTGTTGTTAGAAGAACCCCACTAGATTCCGACCTACTGTGAAGACAAATAAGGTCGCGCGGCTGCTACTGCGGGAGATTTCTTCCAGATTTGGATCATTGCAGGCTTGAAAACCCAATCTGTGGTCGTCTTAATATGGCAGACACCGCGCCCTTCATCCCCGGAGAGAAAGAGGCGAAAGAGAGAAATACCTTTCCCCTCCTGGACGGGCACGGGGCTGAGGCTTAGTTCTCAGGCTGGAGACATTCTGCGAGGAGTTGTCCATGCTGAAAGAGGTTTTGCTGGGTCTGAGTTCACGCTTGTGCAGCTGTGGAGAGGCCGCACACGCGTGCGGCCCCCGGGATCACATCTCGTGAGTCTACTTTTTAAAGATGAGTATTACCACACGACGACTGCTGGGGCCATGTGACATCATATGCTCTTCATTATCAGAAACAGAAAACAAATGATCTAATGATGCCTTTTTGGCAGGTCTGATTGTTGGGGGGAAATTCCAAATAATAGTGGATTTTATGTTGAAAATTGAATATACTCAAAATAAAGAGAGAGTAAAGTGAAAATCATCGGCCTCACAGGCAGGGTGGGGGGTAAGAGGGGGGACATACTGGGGTTCTTGGTAGTGGAACATGTTCACTGGTGAAGGGATGGGTGTTTGATCATTGTATGACTGAGACCTAATCCTGAAAGCTTTGTAATTCTTCTCATTGTAATTCAATAAAATATAAATAAACAAAGATGTGTATTATACCTTGGGGGCCAAGGTGGTGACATAGGAGAGAAGGTGCTCACCTTTACTTCACTGCCTCAGGTTTGATACCCGAGTACCCCAAGTGGGCTCCTAACACTTGGGAGAAATGTTTTCTGAGCTCCGAGCCAGGAGTCAGCCATGAACACTTCAGGGTATGGTCCCCAAATACTGCAACAACAAAAGGTAATTTACAAAGAAAAGAAACCCAAAAATAAATCCTTGTGCAAAGGCAAATTCTAGACTGAAACACTTAAAGAATTGAACAGTGGGTCCTTATGTTTTTTTTTCTTTTTTTGGGGGGGGTCACACCCAGCGATGCTCAGAGGTTACTCCTGGCTCATGCACTCAGGAATTACCCCTAGCAGTGCTTGGGGGACCATATGGGATGCTGGGGATCGAACGCGGGTCTGCCGCGTGCAAGACAAACGCCCTACCCGCTGTGCTATTGCTCTGGCCCCGAACAGTGGGTCCTTAAATCCAGTTTTTTGGAATATTTTATGCTGCAGAAGCCCATGTTTTATCCTGAATACTTATTCTTTGTTCTCTGCTCTCACATCTTCTCTGTGTGTGTTTGGTGTTTGAGTGTGTGTGTGCGTGTCTGTTGGTTTTGGGGCAATAACCAACAGTGCTCACGGATTATTCCTAGCTCTGGGATAAGGTGTCAGTCCTGGTGGGGTACAGGGACCATATGAGATTCCAGACATACACAGAACCTGGGTTGGCCCCTTGCAAGGCAAATGCCCTACGTGCTGTGCACTGGCCCTTTTGAAATAAATTATTTCCAGCATACCAGGATTGAGCCCTAGGCGAATCTCCCATTCACCCTTATCCCTCCCAAAATCAATATCTTCCTTCAAATATCTTACTTTACCAGCACTACTCAAAAGAAAACTGTGGGTATCCTCCTAAGGGAGAGATGAAACGAGTGGGGTGCTTTTATCTGTGACTTTAAGAAGCACATATTCCTACATATTCTTTTTTTTTCTTTTTGGGTCACACCTGGCTATGCTCAGGGTTCCCTCCTGGCTCTTCACTCAGAAATTACTCCTGCAGTTTCTCAGGGGACCATATGGGATGCCAGGGATCGAACCTGGGTTGCCCTATGTGCAAGAAAAACGCCCTACCCACTTTACTATTACTACGGCCTCTGAAGGAGATTTTTTCTCTTTTCTGGATTACATGGGGCAATGCACAGGGGTTACTCCTGGTTCTGCACTCAGGAACCACTCCTGGAGGTGCTCAGGGGACTATATGGGATGCTGGGAATTGAACCCGGGTCGGCCGCGTGCAATGCAAATGCCCTACCCATTGTACTATCACTCCATCCCCTGAAGGAGATATTCTTGACTAGGAAAAAGGAATAAGAAAAGAAAGTTGGAGGAAGAGACAGTAAATCGGGTAGGAAGCTGCTTGCACACTGTCAACCCGGAATAATCCCTGGCATCCCTTGGGGTCCACAAAGTCGGCCCGCAGAAATTCCTCAGCAGATATCCAAGATTAAGCCCTGAGCATTTTTAATGTGGTAGAGAAGTAAAAAATATATAATAAAATGATTTTCATTTTCAAACCCCATTCACCTGCTGGGTGGGTGCACCCATCATAACAACCAATGAAAGGACAGGCGATGACTAAGTCTCGTGCTTTAGGGGTAGGGCCCTGCCCTTCAGAGTTTGCAGATTCTACCCTTGTGATATGCAGGCCAAAGACTCGAGGTCAGGGACCATCATATCCTGTGTTTGGAGGGTCTAGAACCTCAATTCTGACAGGACCCACAAACACGAGGCTTACGTACTTCAGAGAAAAAAAAACACCTTTACCTACAGTACTCACCCCAATAGCCTGGGTCACCTGATCAGGGAAAAATGAGAAGTGCAGGAGGCTTTGAAACTTGATGTGAGAGAGCAGAAATTCCTGATGTACAAAAACACCAACATTGAAATCAGACAGACAGTAAAGCGGTAGGATGCTTGCCTTGCTGACCCCGATCAATCCTCAGCATCGCTTATGGAGCCAGAGCACTGCCAGGAATAATACCTGAGCCCAGAGCCAGAAATAAACCCTGAGCATCTAGAGGCATGGATGACCTCCTCGCCAACCCCCCAAATACCACCAAAAATAGCCCAAAAAGTATATTTTCACTTGCAAACCCAAACCTTCTGTGATGACCACGCCCTCAGGATGGCCTCGGACATCATATTAACTAATAAATACAAGACTGACAGTAACACAGTCGCTTGTCCTTGGAGAGTTGCTTCTCTGCCGCTCAAAATAAATCTGCTTTCTATTTTATTTTTTGGAGGCCACACACCCGATATAAAGTCGTTATTCCTGGCTATGCACTCAGGAATAAGTCCTGGTGGTGCTCATGGGATGGAATCTGGGTTACAACATGGAAAGCAAAAGCTCTAAGTGCTTTGATATAGGCCCCTAACCACAAGGCCGCAGCCCCCTCACTCAGATTGGCTCCCAGCTGCTGAGGCCATTTTGAACCTGGAGGCAATCGTGGCTGCAGGGGCCCCCCAGGATCACACATTCATACCTGTGACCCCTATGCCCCGGTACAGCCCCTACCATACTCCACAAAGCTCCGCATCCTCCTAACACCTGCAATGCTCCTCAGAAACCACCTGGATATCGGTGGAACAAATGAAATCCAAGCACAAAGGTCCCCCCTCCAAGCAGGACTGCCCTGCCACTCGCAGTGCGGAGACGGGAAGGCAAGGGGCAATCACTGGAGGCCTCGTGTCCTGCCACAAAATCGGCCTTCATAGACAGCTTTCCAAGAAGAGACACAACTTTGTCCTTCATCCACGTGAACAATGACTGCTGCACCCCGTGTCCAGGATACCAGCCACCGGAGGCCTTACGTTCACTCTCACTGAGTGCAGAGTCAGGAGTAAACCCACGCACTGAAGTAAGGTCAAGGAAGGCAACCCCCCAAATTTATATGAAGCTAAAAACAACAGGGAAGATGGAGAGTAGCAGGCGATACAGCAGGTGGGGGAATGGTCCTGCCCATGTCAATCCAGGTTCGATCCCCGACAACCCCATACTGCCCCCCACCAGCCAGGCATGATCCCTGAGTGCTGAGCCCAGGAACAAACCTGGAGTCCTGCTGGTTTGGCCAGAAACAAATTTAAAAAAACTGTGAAATAGTCCAGTGGAGGCAGGGTGACAATGCACAGGATTGGGGAACATGCTTTGCACACAAGAACTTCTGAATTGATACTGAGCACCACTTGGTCTACCAAGATCAGTTGAAGTGACCCCAAGCACTGAGAAAAACAGAATCTGAGGGGGCGAGACTCTAAGAAATAAATGATCTTAGAGGCTGGAATGACAGCATAGCACAAAGGGCATCACACAAATCACCGGGGTCCCAATCCCAGCATTCCATGTGGTCCCTGAGCACTACCAGGAGTAATTGCTGAGGGCAGAGTCAGTCGACATGAGACTGACTAAGCAGCTGAACACCACTGAATGTGACCCAAAAGCCAAAAAAGAAATTAATGAATTGAAAAATCACAAATAAAATGAACATGCCGAGTGTGTCCCCCAAACAATACCAAGAGCAGAAGCAAGGCACTCAAGTGTGGAAAGAGAAGTAAATGTATTTGGTTTGTTTTGGGTCTCACACAGCAATGTATAGGGCTTATTCGTGGCTATGGGCTGAGGAAATACTTCTGGCTTTCCCTGGGAACCATATTGGATGCCGGGGATCGAACCAGGAGTGATTCCTGCATACAGATTCTGGAGTCATCATGTGCATTGCCAGATGGGCCACAAAATCAAACAAACAAATCAAAAAAATGAGTTGGACTCATAAGACATAAAGCCAGGGACTGGGGAGATATTCCAGCAGGTTGGAACTCGCCTGTACCCTGCACACACTTAGCCTTCTGACCACGTTCATTCCTCTGCGGTGAAGCTCACGGCCACATCAGCATCGAGAATGGTCACCTTGTCCTGAACTGACACACACAAGAGACAGGAGTGAGGACATCCCACCCCATACTATGGGGTCTGAGGATGAGACACCCCAGCGTCCTAGAGGACATCAAAGTCTCTCCCCCTGCCCACTCCTGTCGGAAGGAACCAGCCTCCACCCACATTACAGACTGATGAGCCCAGGAATCCCTCACAGGAAGCCATATTTACTACAATGACACTATACTAATACGTTCCTTCAGGTTCTGAACTTGCACACAGTCACCCCAGGAATAAATCCGATGAGCACTGCAGAGGGTAACAACTGAGCAGACACAGCAGGACCAAAAAACAGAACAATGGGTAGGACCAACACACTAGACACCCCTTCAATCACCAATGACTTATCCCACAGTCCCTGTTCTGTGTTCTAGGGATAAGGGGACACACCATGTCCAGCAAGTGACTCAAGCTGTGTGAGGACATATGTGCCTGTAGGATTTGGAACTCCGCTTTCAGGGTCACCCTAAATCCTTCCTGAAGTAGGTAAAAGTGACTTGACCCCCAATACCTCTGCCGGTCTCAGAGATCCTTTGCTCCCAGGGACAGGCGCATGCTCAGAACTGCGCACACTGCAGTGAGTGAACATGAGACTGTGACTGTGCAGGTGACACTCTCCGGAGTGGGAAGGGCAAATTTGGGGAGACACATATCCTGTGGTCAGTGTCACTGTAGTTGCCAGGGAGCATACAGGGCTTGTGCCAGGGCGCATACAGGGCTTGTACTCCCTGGGCCCTGATGACCGTCAGGGGTGAATCCAGAACTCAGAGCCAAGAGGAAACCATGAGCATCCCCACTGTGGCACAAAAACAAAAATGAAAGAAAACAAAGTAGGATGGAGTAACAGGACAGTGTGCCCAGGAAACGTGGGTAGGACTGGCTATCCCTGCTGTCCATATGATCCTCCACGAAACCTGAGGTGCAATGTTGGACTGTAAACCCAGGAATAATGCCAACAATCACTATATATGTCCCCTATCATCTCCCAAAACAAAACAAAATATCCCAAGAAGTTAGTCTTGGAACACTAGCACCCCATACGATCTCCAAGTTCAATCAGGAGTGATTCTTAAGCACTAAGTTGGGAGTACTTCTTGAGCACCATCAAACCTAAATATAACAAAACAAACAGGGGCAAAAGTGGCCTTAGACTGCAGTTAGTCACCCTGCCAGAAACCCTATCCAGGGGCTCCCTCCTAAAACAGCTCGAGACAGACAAACTGGAAGCCTGTGCGCTCCTGTCCCTACATCATGTCATCCGGTCAATCTCCTCCTACCTGCGGACAGTGAGTCAGACAGTGTGTCACCATCTTCCCGTCTCTAATTCCTGAGGATCTGAAATAATCTCCATGAAAGATTTGGAGAAGTCAAAACCGTGAGCACCAGAGAGAAGCACAATCTCCTAACCTTGGCCAAAAATCCCAGAACTGAGCTAGAAACGTTCTGACCGACTGAAATAGTCCGGCACCAGATCTCTGACCCACCTGGGGAAGACACTGCCAGAAGCTTCTTCCTCTCTGGCAGACACAATGTGGGTTGCGATGGGGGCTGTCGAACAATACCAGAGTACTAGGTTCAGGCTACAATAAAGGAAACTGCGCCCTGGGACTCTTCCCTGAGCCCTAAAGGAAGGTCCCTACTGGTGGGCAGCAGGAGCAGACTCTGAGCCCAGGTGGTTAGCGCCCCCTGCAGGCCCGCACAAATTCTTGTGTGAAAAAATTTAAAAAGTCATATAATGAGTCCTAAAACCCTGTTTAGTGGCTTTTTCTATGGTTCAGAAGCCTACGGTTTCTCCTGAATCCATATTCTTCTCTGTCTCTGCTCTCACGTATTTCGTGTGTGTCTGTGTGTGAGTTGGGCCAGAAGCGGCAGTGCTCAGGAGTGATTCCTATCTCTGCACTCAAGCAGGGATCAGCCTCGGCAGGTCTGAGGAATCCTGAGGTGCAGGGCTCAGTCTTTGTTTGGCAGGTGCGAGGCAAGCGCCCTAAGCTCTGTACTACGGCTCTGGGCATTGCTGAGGAAAATCTTCCCCAGCACACTAGAAGTGATCCCCGAGTAAAGCTCCCCTCTCCACAAAACCCTTTCTGCCTCCAAACACACAACCCAGAGAAACTAAACGACCCACTGTACTCACCCAGTGGCCAGTGTCCTGGGCCCCTGGTCAGAGAGAGATCAAGTGAGGGGTGGTTTGCCTCTTGACATGTGGGAGTAGAAATTCCTGACCTGAAAACGGACACACAGTTGGGGTAAGACAGATAAGCAGGTAGGGTGCTCGCCTTACTGACCCCGACCAGTCTTCTGCAAACAATACGTCCCCTGAGCACGGAGAGAATAATTCCTGAGCCCAGAGCTAGGAGTAAAACCGAGCATCTCCGGGTGGAACACCTCTGAAAAACAAAATAAACCCAAGCAAAAAGACGATGACATGTAAGTTTCCTGGGCAAACCCCAGCCCTGTGAGAGGCACGCCCTGGGTGCCCCGTATTCTCCAGCGACCAATGAACACACACAGAAAACCTGGCCTCTGGCCTGGGGAGCTGAGCGGAGCCCCTCAGAGAGAGTCTGGAGGATCTCAGGTCACCCATGTTGGGGCAGAGGGGCCAGGACAGGACCTGATCAACACGTGTCTAGGGTTGGGACAGCCAAGGCCGCGCCCTGGCAGCCCCCCAGCAGCCCCGCGCCCACCCGCTGCGGCCCCATCGCTGAGCTGGAGGCGACCGTGACCCAGGGCCCCCAGGGTCATCACGTGCACCCGCGACCCCTGCGCCTTGGAACAGCCCCCACCACACCCCCAAAGCTCAGCCACTCCTGTGGAACTGCTTGGCTATCAGGCAGGTAGGGGAAACAAGCGCAAAAGCGCCCCCAGACTACCACGGCCCCGTGGGGAAAGGTGAGGAGACCAGGAGGCGCCGGGCGCCAGGAGGGGCAGCCCCTGTCCTGCTGCAACATCGGCTTTCAGAGTCCCGCTTCTCCCAGGGGCCCCACTCGGTCCTTGACCCACGCGGACAGTGAGTCTGGCCCCGTTTCCAGGAATAGACACACTGGAAGGGCCCCCCACTGTGATGTCACTTCCTTCCACAAGCAGCCTTAACGGGGCAGACTCCAGATGTGCAGAGAACCGTTATGCCCACACAGTCAATCTGTGATGCCAGGGGGATGGGCTCACGTAAAGGGGAGGAGAGGCAGCTGCTGAAGTGGCCTGTCACACAGTGGGGGCTAGCGGGGAGTAAGGAGAAGTCCCCTGGTCTTGTACTGGGCAAACATTGAACCAATGCTCTCACACAGCCCATCAGGAGAAATGCAAAGGGGGCTCATTCAAAGGAAAACAGGTAGGTAAGGGCATGAATGAGTTTCTCGGGGAAGTCAATCAAGATGGGGTGAGAGCAGTGACTCCCAAGCCAGGCCTGGAGATGCAGAGAGGAACTTGCCTAGCAGAAGACCAGAGGGTTGGAGATATGCTGGAAAGGGAGCAAAGTTGGTAAGACATCAGAGAGCACTGTCTGGGCAACGTGCTACCCCTTGACAACACACAATGAGCTGACTCTCGCCTACATGGAAAACCCAGGAGGCAGTTTCAGAACAAAATTTTAAACACAGAGAGATAGTACAGTGGGTTGGCACCTGCCAACTCGGTCAACCTGAGTTCCATCCCTGGCATCCCAAATGGGGCCCGGTCAGTACCAGGAGTGAACCTTTAGAAATGCCAGGTATGTCCCCAAACAAAAATATATAATCAAATAAATAAAACTCAGCATTTGGATCAACCCCAGAATGGAGGCATTTAAGAAGCTAAAAGGCAGTAAACCATACTGGTCATTTTGTGGCCTTGCTTGGCATTTTAGATAGATCTCAATGGTGTTTAAGATTCTGGTGAATATTAGATTGTTGGAATTTTTTCCTCTTTGGGTGAGGGGATCAGGGGTTACTCCTGGCTATACACTAAGGAATCACTGCTGGCGGTGCTTAGGGGTCAATATGGGATGCTTATAATCGAACCCGGGTTGGCCACATGCAAGGCAAGCGCCCTACCCACTATGCTGTCACTCCAGCCCCAGATTGTTGGAATTTTGATGCTTCCAAGCAAAACTGTGACCTTTCTTTTTCTCCCCCTTACTACTGCTGAATTGAGGTCAGTGGTGCCCAGGTATGTAAACATCCATTATTACTAGTAATCACAGCTTAGTGGAATTGCTATTGAGATGGGGCCGGGTGTTGGCGAATCTCTCATGTTCCCACCATTTTTGAAACATTTAATTTATGGGGTTCCTAGATCATCTCAAAGAACTGGCAAAAGTCTTTCTATGCACAGTAAATTCCTTGTAAAGTATCTCTATCCACCCTATTAAAGAAACTTGCCGGGGCTGGAGCAATAGCACAGCAGATAGGGTGTTTGCCTTGCACTCGGCTGACCAGGGTTCTATACCCAACATCCCATATGGTCCCCTGAGCACTGCCAGGGGTGATCCCTGAGTGTAGAGCCAGGAGTAACCTCTGTGCATTGCCAGGTGTGACCCAAAAAGAAAAAAAAAGAAACTTGCCAACGCCATTTTCCTAACTTGATACTTTCTGGAAAGTTTTTCCTTAAAGCTTCTATAAATCTAATGGAAACCTGAATATAGAGAGTGCAGAGATGTTGCAGCAGGTAAGATGCTTCCCTGCACACAGCTAATGTGACACAAAACCCAGGACACTGTAAGTTTCCGTGAGTCCCTCCAATCTTGGACTGCTGATTTCAGAAGCAGGTTTACGGTCTGAGCACAGCTTGGTGTGTCTCCCAAGATCATAGTACAGGAGGGCGTGAAGAATTGAGTTTTGTCTGTTTTTCTAATTTCAAAGGATTTGCTTCAGCATCATGGTTAATCTCTGTCATTAATCCCCACAAACCAAACCAGGGCCTGTGAACCAAGTTAGAATCTGAGCAAAGAATGAGACAGTGGTGAGTCTTGACAGCCTGGAGTGAGGGGAGGATTTGGTTTCTGTTTACTTAGTTCTCATTTTATCTACTTCCTGGCTTCTATCACCAAGACCAATTATTTACAAGCTAACAGACACATCAAGTCTAACTGCTGGGACAGTGACATGGCTGCACCTGAGTGATAACAAGGAAGTACCTTTCCCTTATGCGCTGACATCATGGGAAGCATGTCCCACACTAACAGGATTATTTCCTGCTCACCTCCACATTGGGGCACCCCCACCTTTTTATACAAACCAACCATGTATTACTAAAGGGGCCTGTTCTTACTTGGAGTCATCCAGTATGAATTCAACATTGTCTCCCAAGGCCTGAGTAGAACACAAAGGCCTTCCCACATTCCTGACATTCATAAGATTTCACGTTGGTATGCATTATCATGACTAGTAAGGTATGAAGATTCAATAAAGCCCTTCCACGTTCCTTACACATATAAGGATTCTCTTCAGCGTGAAGTCTCAGATGCACAGTAAAGTCTGAGTAAAGAGTGAAGGCCTTGCCACATCTCTGACATTGAGGAGAATTCTCTTCACTATGAATTTTCCTGTGCTTAGGAACCTATAGAGATTGAGAAAAGTCCTTTCCACATTCCTTAAAAACAAAAGTTTTCTCTCCAGTATGCATTTTCAGATGCTGACTGAAGGCTGAGGAATGAATGAAGGCCTTGGTATATTTCCTACATATATAAGTTTCTCTCCAGTACAAATTCTCATTGGCATAGTAAGGCCTGAGGGCAGAGTGAAGGTCTTCCCACATGGCAGACATTGATGAGGTTTCTCCCCACTATTTACTAAGGTCCCCGGGTTGAGAGAAGGCCTTTCCGAATTCTGTACAAACATAAGGTTTCTCTCCGCATTTATTTTCCTATGACTACAAAGACTTGAGGAAAGATCAAACACCATCCCACATTCCTGCTCTACAAAAGGTTTCTCTCCAGTCTGAAATGTCCCATCCTGAAGAAGGCTGGAGGTGTGAATGAAGTCCTTCCCCCAAATTGTCTGCTGCACCTCGGTCTCCAGGAACATCTGTATATCCGGAAACAAGTGAGTAACAAGCACAGACGGTCCCCAGAAGCTGATACCTACCCACAACTCACAGTGCAGAGACCTAGAGACGGGGTTCACTCACTGGAGGTCGCTGGCATCTGAAAGAGCCTTCAGCATCCCCTTTCTGCCCGTGACCACCAGTCGCTGGCATCTGAAAGAGCCTTCAGCGTCCCCTTTCTGCCCGTGACCACCACTTCATCCATTATCCATATGACCAACGGAGACCTGACCCAAGTGACTGTGACCTGGATGGAAAATACATCCTAAAGCCCAGGGGTGTGAAGTTCATTGATTTCCTCAAGCGCCTTAAAGTGCTAGGCTACAGGTGCAGATAATCTTTTTTCCCATCTAAGTGAGTCTTTGCTGCTGGGGGAAAGGGCTTGCTCCCCTAAGGAGTGCAGAGGCAGCTGCTGGAGTGGCTGATCTCATAGTGGGGTCTAGATAAAGAATTCCCCTGATATTGTACTGGTCAGTCAGACATTGACGCAATGCTCTCACACACAAGACCATCATGGAAAATGCAAGGGGCTTCATTCAAAGTAAAACAGGCAGATAGGGAGCAGGTGGGTTACGGGACAATGAGTTTCCCAGAAGTCATCAATTAAGATGGGGTGAAAGCAGTAACTGTGAAGCCAGCCCTGGAAACACAGAGAGTAACTGGCCTAGTAGCAGCCCAGGGAGCTAGAGAGAGACACTGGAACAGGAATAAAGTCTGGTAAGAACATCAGAGAGCACTGACCGTTCAACGCACTACCCCTCGACAACACACAACTAGAGGACTCTCGCTGCAAAGAAAACCTAGGAGGCAGGTCAGAAACAAAATTTTAAATCCAGAGTATGAACCAGGAGGGATGTCTAGAAGCTTGAGACTTGCATTGGAATTGGTCACCTGCAGTCCATCCTTGTTATGCCAAGTGGTGGCTGGAGCAGCACCAGGATAAACACCAAAAAACTGCCAGGTATTCTCCTGCCTCCAAAAATATAGTTCAATAAATCAATCCCAGGGTATGTACCAACCCTAAGAATGGGGGCATACATCTAGTAAAAGGGCAGAAAACCATACTGGTCACTTAGTAGCCTTATGTGGCCTTTTGGATTATCTAAATCATTATCATCCTGGTGACTATTAGATGGTTGGGATTTAACTGCTTCCAAAATCGTAAGTTTTGTTTTCTCCTAATACTACTGGTGAGGGGGGTGGGATCCAGGAATGTGATCGACCTTTATTGTGAGTCATCACAGCTGAATGTAATTGTGTGCTGAGATAGGGGAGCAGGGGGCTCTCCATCGTTCCCACCACCTGGAAAACATTGGTCTCAAGGGGCCCCTTCCAGTTTCAAAGAAGCAGCAAATGTCTTCATATGCACAGGAAAGTCCATTTCAACGGTCTCTAATCTACCCTATAAAGAGCCTTGCCAGGACATTTTTACAAGATGAAACCTTTTGTGAATATTACTCTTTAGTGCACATGTAAATTAACAAAATATGTATACAAGTAGTATAGAAATGATAAAGAAGACAAAGTGCTTGCTCGCACACGGCTGGCCCAGATTCCAAGCCCCCATATGGATATGTTTAACTCCTGGTTATAGATCCCTGAGCTACGAGCCAATAGTAAGGCCTGAGTGTGCGGTGTGGCTCCCAAAACCTAACACAGAAAGGCCTTAAGAATAAAGGAATGACTGCTTTTCCACTTTCAAGGATTCACTGCAGCATTGTGGTTCATCTCTGCCACACTGATTCCCTCAAACCAGGGCCTCTGGGCCAAGCCAGAGTGAGAGTGAACAATGACACAGTGATGAGCCGAGATAGTCTCACAGAGGCCCTGTTTTTGTACCTGTTTTTATTTAGTCACCTTCCTCCTGGCCTCCATCACCAACATCCATTATTTACAAGATAACCTACATGTGGTAGACAAATGTCAGGACACGGCCATGGCTGCGGTCCTGGGGATAATCAGCAAGAAACTTTCCTTATAGAAATGACATCATAGGGAGGCAGTCTAGTGAGAAACACGGTCGGAGAAATGCTCCGGACCCGAATCCGGGCCAACAACACCAGGGATCCAGACGGAGGAGGTACAGCTGGCACACCTTCTCCGGATGGGGCCCTGGCGACACTGAACAGCAACTAACACGGCTCCGGGTTGCGGGACTGGAACACATCCGACCTTTTCTAAAAACTGAAAACATACAATCTTTTAATGACAAACCAATTATCGAATGCTTCCTTCGTAGGGTTGTCTTCCTTGGGGGGAAACTCCAACAATAGTGAGTTTTGTTTTGCAATATGGAATGTAATCAAGGTAGAGAGAAAATGAAGTGAAATTCATCAATTATACAGTTTGGGGGGGGCTGTGGTGGGGGGTATACTGGGGATTTTGGTGGTGGAATATGGGCACTGGTGAAAGGGATGGTGTTTGAATATTGTATAACTGAGACATAAACCTGAAAACTTTGTAACTTTCCACATGGTGATATAATAAAAATTAAAAAGAAGAAGAAGTGACATCATAGGAAGCTCATCATATGCTACCAGGATTATTTCCTTCTTGGATGCAATTTTGTACCACCTCTGACCCCCTTGTCCAAAGCAAACTTGCTTTACTGAGGGGGCCTCTTCTGACCTTACAGATGATTATTAGGGGATCAACTCATCCAGAATGAGTTTGACAATGTTTACTAAGGCTTTAGGGGAACATGAAGCCCTGTTCACATTCATTACATACATATTTCCCTCCACTATGCATTCTCATACACCTAGTAACTCCTGAGGATTCAATAAAGACCTTTCCACATTCCTTACCTATGTAAGCCTTCTCTCCATTATGAAATTTCAGATGCCTAGTGAGACGTGAGCAGAGTGAAGGCCTTCCCACATATCTGCTACGTATGAGGTTTCTCTCCACTACGACTTTTCCTGTGCGTAGTAAGGTACCCAGATAGAGAGAAGGCCTTCCCACATTCCTTACTGATATACAGTCTCTCTCCAGTGTGAATTCTCCAATGAATACAAAGACTTGAGGGATTATAATATGCCTTCCCACATTCCTCACATACAAAAGGTTTCACTCCAGTATGTAATCTACTATGGTGACAAGGCTGCAGGTGCTAACAAATGCATTCCTTACATATCTATGGTTTCTCTCCAGTGTGAATTCTCCTAGATACTTAAGACTTGATGATCCACAAAAGGCCTTTCCACATTCCTGACATACATGCAGCTTCTCTCTACTGTTAGTTTTCAAATGCTCAGTAATGTCTGACCAAAGATGAAGGCCTTTCCACAAACCTTATGTTTATGAGACTTCTTTCAAGTGTGACTTCTATGTATAGTAAGTCTTGAGATTTTGCTAAAGGCCTTCCCACACTCCTGACATACATAAGGCTACTCTCCAGTCTGAGTACTACTATGATTCAAAAGGCTTCAGGGATAATCAAAGGCCTTCCCACATTCATTACAGATACACAGTTTCCCTCCTGTAATTTTTCTTGTGCTTAGAAATGCTGGAGGGTAAGCAAAGACCTTCCCACAGTCTTGACATGAATAGTTTCTTTCCATAATGACTTTTCCCATAACAAGAAAGGTCTGAGTAGCAAGTGAAGGCCTTCCCACAGTAATGACACTAGTAAGTTTTCATTCCTGTATGAAGTTACCTGAGGACACTAAATTACGCGGACAGAGTAAAGGCCAGTTCACATTCCTCACACGCATGAGGTTTCTCTGCAGTATGAACTCTCCTGTGTATAGTAAGGGCTGAGGGGAAGTGAAAGCCTTCTCACAGTCCATAGACATATAAGTTTCTCTCTGGTGTGGTTGTTTGGACTGTCACCCTGGGATGACTCCTGAGTCAAAGTTTCTCCTAGCTGCAGAGAATCCTGGGGATTCTGTCCACGGTGGATTTAGAAGGGAACATCACGGTGCTTAGAACACGCGAGGCTCCCCCACAATGGATACATATGGATGAGTTCAGTCCATCATGAGTATACTTTTGGAACCACAGGCATGAGGAATTCATTATAATCAGTGCTCCTCTCCCACAGTTCAGGAAATGCCCCACTGTTGGGGGAGGGGGGCCTGTCCAAAAACTGAGGACAGCAGACTGTGAGGAGCTTTTCTCAGGGGATGGCTTCTTCAGGGTGAGGTCTCTCTTTCCAAAGAATTGGAGGACATATCAGAGCTCTGAGCATCAGAGAGGAGAACCGCCACAGGGCCCTGAGCGGAAGTCCCTGCTCTGGCACAAGAAATGTCCTGACTGGCCTCACTCTTCGGCACATGCTCACAGACCCACCAAGGGGAGACTGTCGTATGCTTCTTCCTCTCCAGGGCATGCAGGTGTGGGTTGACATCCGGGCTACCCATGGTGAAGACCAGGGAAGCAGCGGGCTGATGTCCTATCTCTCAGGCGACTTGGGTCCATTCTAGCTGAAAATACTATATAATCTAAACAGGAATCCCGTGTTAGGATGAAAATTAGGTCTGTGAGCAGGGCCGGAGGCTAGTACACTGAGAGGACATCTGCCTTGTATGCTGCTGTGACTGCAGCCAGCAGCCCCTGGGATCCTCTGAGCATCCCCAGGACAGATCCGTGAGTGCAGAGCCAGGAGTTAGCCCTGAACAAATACGTTTTAAAGGAAAAGAAAAAAAAAAACTCCTCCACTCACCCTTTTGAAAAGGGTGTCTGTGACCCTTAGGTCGGACTCCGGATTCAGTCTCAGGAATGAAATGCGGCCAGCAACAACTGGCCTCGGACACTCCCCACAAGACCCCTGCCCCCACCCTGTGACCATCCTGACAAAGGAGCTAACACACGCCTAAGGCAGCCGCACACGCCACTGCAAACGGAGGCTCCATCTGGCGCTGACACTTTCTCTTTGGTTGTGAGCCTGAGCGACAGGTGAGCGGGGAGGGCGAGGCTTTGTCCGACACCCCACGGGGTCCCCCGACCCCCGGAGGATCCCGAACTGAGCCCGGAGTCACCCCGAACATGCAGGGCACGGCCAGGCTTCCCAGGGACCCGTGCCCCGCAGGCAGCCCTGAGGTAAGTTCCCTCAGAAAACCCCTCATATCCCTAAAGGGCAGGAACGAAGGAGAGGAACCTCGACAGGACACTGGGGCCACCCGGGTGGGGCCGCCGTCCCCGGCCATACCACAGAGCGACCACCCCGGGACCCACTGTCTGCCCTGGGCACACCCTTCCCGCTAGACTTGCTTCTCTCACGATGGTGGCTGAAGGGAAATGCAGCCAACCTCAAAGACCTGGACTCTGTGACGTCACCCACACTTCCGGCCAGAGTTTTAAAGGCCCAGACTCCAAATATTTCTGACCAGGTACTTTCTGGTCAGGAGAGTTAATTTTTTCCCCTTTTCTGATCTTGGATCAGGGCAACAGGACATCTGGCGGGTCCTCAGGTACCGGATAGATGGAGAGTGAACACATGGCATATGGGGCCAAAGGTTTTTGTTGTGTGTGTGTGTCACTAGCACTGTACCACTGTTGTCCCGTTGTTCATTGATTTTCTGGAGTGGGCACCAGTAATGTCACCATTGTGAGACTTGTTATTACTTTTTTTGGCATATCAAATATGCCACGGGTACTGGTGTACGGGCGGGATACTCTGAGTAGCTTGCCGGTCACTCCGAGAGGGATTTTTTCATTAAGGGAATAAAATTCACAAAGATTGCCTTGCAAACAACTACCAATACAGTGCCATAAGCCTCACCCCCCAACCAACACCTCCAAAAAGCAACGCTCAGAAATCACTGGGCATTAATATCTAGATATCATAATGTTTTGTATTGATTCATCAATTTTTGGGAGGCACGTTCTCTAGTGCTGATCACTTATGCCTGACTGCTCAGGGGTTATTCCACACTGGGCTCAGTGAACCCTCTGGTGTTCTAACCATGGATCCTGGGTCATTCTCCCAGATGGACTGTCCTAGCCTGATTTTTATTTACATTGCACTGAACTTCCAACTGCTGGAGTAGCTCCAACTGTTCATGTATTCTGTTACAGGAATGAGCTAGAAACTAAGTGAATCACATGGCCAGAATAGGGTTCTGGGGTGACACAGATGGAAATACATTATATGTGAAATCAGTATCCCTGTGTTTTTTGTGTGTTCAGAGCCATTGGTGTTCTCAAACTACTCCTTAGCTCAGTGCTTGGCAACTCTTCAAACAGTGCTCAATTTTGACAATGTCATGAATTCAACTGGGATCTAAAATGGATCAGCCACATGAACGGAAAGTCCCTTCCCTGCTCTGTAGCTGAGTAGTCATTTAGTAGTTTAGTAGTGGATGAATTATGCCTCAAAAATTAAATTCTTCAAAATTTGAACCAGTGGTCAAGAAGAATTGTACAGTTGGTGTGCAAGAGAAAGTCTCTTTTTCAGACATGTTGACCTACTGTTCAGCTATGATTTTTTGTTTGTTATAGTAAAATATGAAATTTAGTTAGGTTAGAAGTTTACTTTTCAGTTAGCAGAGTTATTTGGAAACTGTACCAATATACTTAATTTCTTGAAACCCCTCCACAAGGGCGCCTGCCAGTCATGAAGAGTAGAATAGGAACAATGGCTTAGGGTCAACAAGAGTGATGTGGTTAATTAACAATAGTTGATTGCTCTGAGTAATCACTTTTTCTCTCTTCTATATCAATGCTTGCTTCACTATGCCTATATAAATTAACTGGGTGCCAGAACATGGCCCAGTGAGTAAAACTAATTTTGTGGGTGCTTATGAAAATGACAAGTGTGTCATGATGAGGTTTTTCCTAATCAAAAGCCTGTAGGGGCTTGAGCGATAGCACAGTGGGTAGGGCCACCCGGGTTCGATTCCCAGCATCTCACATGGTGCCCTGAACACTGCCAGGAGTAATTGCTGAGTGTAGAGCCAGGAGTAACCCTTGAGCATTGCCAGGTGTGACCCCCCCCAAAAAAGTCTGTGCTTCTTCTGGGAGGCTGCTGCTCTTGCCTAGCAGGACAGCCCACCAGCTGGTGTGAATACATCCTCCATATTTTATTTGTCAATGTCTGAATGTCTCCTTTGATCATGACCCTCATGTGTGATTTGATGGTGGACCCCAGCACAACAGGTCCCTGAGGACAGCCTCATAGATTCTTCAAAGGACCACTTTTCCTTTGCTTTCTTTAAACCTTTGCCCAGTTGCCAAGGGTGTCAGCCAAACTGATGCATCCATTCTCTTAGATTTGGCTCTCAGATGTCCTCTGTTCCTCACTGGGGAGTCATTGATGATCTTCTCTCTGGGCACATCAGGAGAAAAACACCTTGCATGCCTAAAATAATAATAATAAATATGATATTTTTTGTTGTTTTGGGGTAGATCCAGCAGTACTCCGGATGACTCCTGGCTCTGTGCTCAGGGATCACTGTTGGTGGTGCTCTCGGGATCCTGTAAGCTGCCAGACTGACACCTCCAGAAACCTTCTAGTATAGCATCCTCACATTTTATAGATCCGACTGCCTTAGAGTGATGTCTAGAGTGATTTCTCCATGTCAGCCAGGAGGGCACATGGAGAGAAATTGAGGCTGGTCACTCCCTAGAGAAAGTCCCTGAGCCCCATTAGCGCTCTGAGGGGTCCCATCCTCACAGCCTGGGAATGGGGAGGAGATGGGCCCTGACTCCCACTCCCCTGTGTGTTGGCTCAGGGCGCAGTTTCCTTCTCCGACGTGGCCGTGAGATTGTCCCTGGAGGAGTGGGCATGTCTGAACGCTGATCAGAGAAAGCTCTACAGGGACTTGATGCTGGAGACTTACCAGGAACTGCTGGTGTCAATGAGAGCAGTGTGGGGCTGACTGTGCCTGGCCAAACCCGCATGGGCACCCAGCGACTGTGCTGGGCTGTGTGTTATACAGACTTGGTGATTCTGACAGGCCAGGATCATTGACAGTGATGCGAATCACAGTTTCTCAAGTTTTTTTTCTGTTTTTGTTGATTGGCCACACTTGGCAATTGTCAGGTCTTACTCCTGAGATGCAGGGGATCTTCAGGTCAGCCATGTGCCTGGTAAAGTGCCCCACATACTGCTCCACTCAGGTTCCTCTAAATAATTCCTTTCATTGCTAAATTAAATTACTTCTTGTACTACCCTTCACTTCAGTATGTTTGTTTTGGTTTTCTTTTGTTTTTTTTTAACAAATTATTTAGCTTTTGGGGTCACACCCTGCAATGTTCAGGGGTTGCTTCTGGCTTTGCTCTCAGAAATTCCTCCTGGCAGTGCATGGGGGAACAATATAGGATGCCAGGGATTGAACCCGTGTTGACCATGTGCAAAGCAAATGCCCTACCCGCTTACTATCAATCTGGCCCATCTTTGGGTTTTGATTCTGGGCCACAGTCCACACTCCTCTTGGATCTGTGCTAAAGGATCTCTCCTGATGGTGCTTAGGAGCCCATGGGGGTTCTGTGGACTAAATCAGGTCAGCATCTACAGTTCTGGTGCCTTACCTACTGTACTCCTTTATCAAGCCTGCAATTTCATTTATTATTAATTTTTGTTCAGTTGATTTGATTAAGGGACTACAACCAGTAAGGCTCAGGAATTTCTCCTTGAAGTGCTATATAGTTTCCTGGGATCAAACCCGGATGTGTGTGTACCAGGTGCCCACCCTGCTGGAGTATCACTCTGAACATGAATTCATTTCTTTTTTAGGGCCTCACCCCCTCACATGCTATTTTAGAACTTAGAATCACTTCCAGTGCTTTTTGTGGGGCTACAGCATGACTCAATTTCAGACTGAAATTAAAACCTAGGACTTATATCACTGACAATTACCAGTTTAGGGCATATCAGAATTGGAGATAATATTCAATCATTTTCAGGAATTTGCCTGATTTTTTAGGGACACATGGGGTGGGCTTGTCATGGTTTCTTTATCACTAATTAGTACCCTGTATCTGTGGCGACAGGGCTTTCCAGGTTGAAGCCTAGAGTGATGTCCTGGCTGGAAGGAGGATCCCTGAGCCCTGGAAGAAGAGGTGTGAGTGAAGGTGAGTGTCTGAGGGCCCTCCCTGGCTTGTGCCCTGGGCAGTGTGTGGGTCCTTGAACACGTGTGTGGGCCCCGCCCTGTCCAGCAGGTAGGACCCTTTGTGTGGCTGAGGAGGGGACGCAGCCGAATGAACAGACGCAGAGACAGAGGAAGGAGAAGAAAAGGAGAGAAGGCTTTATTCACTGGCAGCTACAGCATTTTATACTTGCCTGCTAGGAGGCAGGTAGTGGTATGCGTGCCCGGACCCCGTACAAACAGTAGTCAATCACAGATTGTGACATGTTCATCTATCATGTCAGGCACGGGTATCGGCTAGTGGAATGGTAAGGTCAGTAAGGTCAGTAACGGCGACCTTGTTAGAGAAGTTTTAATTAGGCCCCTGTTTGAGAAGTGCCAGGCTCTGTCTTACTTGAAGTTAAGAGCCAGGATTGAAATATGGCTTCCTACATCTCCCCCTGTTTTGTTTTAAATTAACTGTGGTCAGGGGAGGCATTGTCCGGTATCTCTTGTGACAAAAAAACTCCATTTTTGCAGGGAGAGGAGGGAAGGGATGATCGGGTCTATGCAGGGGGCTCCTCACAGGCCCCATCAGTCCCTAGTCTTGGAGTAACCTCTATGCTATACCGGAATACCTCACAGGGAGCCGGGCCCGGGTATCAGCCCTCCCTTGCAGTGCTTTGCCTGGCAACCTGATCCACTAGAAGAAATCCTTGGGAGCCCGGCATCCTCAAGGCAAAGAACTGGGGGAAGTTGAGGTATGAATCTGAACAGAGGCGTCAGTGTTCTGCAAATCAAAGCCAATGATAATGAACCTGTATAGTCTTGGCTTCTAGTTGCTGAATTTGTTGTCTAATAAAAGCCAAGATTTGATTAAAAACGCAAGGGCCAACAGTAACTAACAATGATACAGCTGACAGTGGACCCAACAAAGGGTAAGTAATCTTAAATCCTACTCTGAGCTTAGTCGTGGACCACTCCTGTGTGAACAGCATTAGAAACAGCATTAAAACAGCATTTCTCCCCTAGGGCAGCACGTAATCCTCCCCTGTTGCAACAATAATAAGTCCAGTCCTCTCCTGTTCTGCAACACCACTTTAGACAGGTTTCGATCCTCTCCAGGTCCTCATCAGTAGCTGCTTGAAGGGATGAGAATCTGCTCCGTTGGGTTGTGAGTGAATTGATACCAGTCCCAGCTCCTGCCAGTCCAGGTCCAAACAGCGTGGCTATGGTTAGAGTGGATATCACCTCCCTCTTCTGAGTGGGATGATGGGTTACCTGTGGGGATAAAGAATCTCCTTCATAGTATAAGATTCAGGGAAGTACAGTGACCATCACATAAAATTTATATAGTTCCATGTTGAAAACATTGATTTTTCCATGATCTAAGAGCACTGTAACAGGAGTCTGGATACTAGAACAATTCTGCAGATATATTTAGAGTTTTTACAACAATATAGATTGATTAGTTTCTTTTGCTCAAAACACAACCTCAAACTTCCTTTACATCCATTACATCCTGTAACTTTTCCATTTCAAAAACAATTACACTTTGCTTTTCTACTTTTCACTGATGATATCTCCATACATTATCTTTCTGACTTAAGACATACATCTATAGTCATCCCACAAGTTTAAACTCACTGAAATTGGTACAACATGATCTCACAAGTTTGGACACAAGTTGACAATCATCTTATTTAACATGGCAAAACTACTCTGCAGTCACAAACATTATATCGGTTCTTACAGATTTTCAAAAAGTTTTAAAGATACTCACAACTAAAGTTCTTACAACATATATTAACCTGGAGACATCTTTAGAATTCTGATTTCTAGGAACACTTTTTAAGATTAAAACACTCATAGATTACCATGAAACAGTAAGGATTCTACACTGGTGTACAAAATTCTCTGAAGTTCAGGATTAGGTTGGTACCGTAAATCCCAGACTAAGTCCTCATGCCAATTCAGCCTGTGCTTCCCCATTTGGGTTCTGTTTTGCTGAGTCTTCTTTAGATTTTCTTGTGACTTCCAGCTGAAATCTGCTCTGGGCTGAAGTTCGGAGTGTTGGAGTCTCAGGTGGTCTGGAGACTGAGCCAGGAGGATGAATTTTACTCCAGATGAGGCCGTAGCAGGATCCAGAATGGATTAGTAGGTCTGTCATCTGTTAAAATATAAGCAGAGACCTTTCCTCCTACAAGGAGGTTTCCCACCATTTCTTTTTTGTGTGTTCGTCAGATTTTAATGCAAATATAAGGATCAGTTTTTTCCCAAGCCCTTTCTCATTTACAAAGTTGCAATAGCCAGATACCTAGAAGAGTTAACAAACTAAATTAGCAAGTCTTATCTGCTGAGCAAAAGTGTGATTAGAATTCACTGTTGAGATTAGGGAGGGTCTGCATATCCAGTCTGACTGAGGCAGAGCTTGCTGAGCTGGGAATGCAGGGGGATGGGTGGATCCAGGGAAAATCTTTAAAAACTCCCAAAGTGACAACTGAGATTAACCCCTTATAATCCTGAGTTAAGTAGCTTTAAAAATTTTAGTTACCAGAAGTCTCAGAGATCAAATAAAACACAGGTACAATAAGTTTTTCAACCAATTTTGCAACTCTAGAAAATAATATTTCAAACTGAAGCATTATTCTTTGAACCTGTTTTCATAGATCACAATTATTTCAACTCACAAGATTCTCTAGGTCAAATAATTCTAACCCAGTGCAGATATAAATATATACATTGGTATAATAGCATAAGACTTTTGGACCATCAATTTTTGTGAAACACGGTAAAAACTTCTTTGACTTAATTTTGATAGTTTTTGTACTTTAGTTCAAATCATGAGCTTTCTAACTTTAACAATTCTACAATACAAACATGCTTTCAAACACAGAAAGAGCCCTTTGGGTATATATATATATATATATATATATTTTTTTTTTTAAACCAAACTTTGATAATAGCATAGAAAAAAAACATTTGGACTGTCAATGTTTATGGAAACATAAGAAAACTTTATTTATTTTGAGGGTTTCTGTACCTCTGTTGCTTGAAAAACAGCTAAATTCCTCATTAAAATTGACTGAGGCTTGTAAGATAAAGCCTTGCACTCTCTGAATTCTTATTTCACTTTTTAGTTTTCTGGCTCTAGTTCTGTAGCTTTTTCTAGATAGTACAGATACTGGAATTCAAAAGAATTTCAACTGTTAATAACTATTAATGTTCTTCCAATAAGAAATTTAGACTAAAAATTTCAATTTCGTTGTAGGCGCCACATTCTAATTAGAAATCTTTGTTTAACCTGATCTAACAAGTTCCAAAGATACCTAGATCTTTTAAATTGCTGGGCTTCATATCACTCTGATCTCCCTTGATTTTATCTGCCCAGGTCTAATAATTACTGGCTTCAAACTAGCTCTAACACTCGAGTGTTCCACAGACAGACAAACAGACAGACAGTAAGTTCACTAAAAACACCACATGTACCTGTGCACACGTCTGCAGTTGATCAATCGATCTGACCCTTCAGAAATGGCAGGGAGAAAACTGACAGACTGAGAAAGGAAGGAGCAGTCCCCAGGGCAAAGTTAAGCCCTGTCGGCCGATTGGGAACATTGCTCCCCGTTTCCCTGCCTGACCAGCCAGTTCCCTGCCTGTTAAAAATGGGTCTAGAAAGTGCTTTTGTTTATATAAGCCGGCAAAACCTTTTCAAAATTGTTGAAACCTAAGGTGGTCAGATGCTAGCATTTTTCTTTCTTGGTCAAGATTAGTTCTGAGGCGGGGAACTAGTATCTTCTTATCAAACTTGGGGATAGGCTACCTTAGTGATATACTTTTTCATTCCTGATATTATTAAACACTTAACCACATAATCTTACATTTTCCTACCTTCTCTGCTGATAATAATAAGCAGAACTAAGAGAAAGATAATGAGACAAATACAAGCATTAAAGGCACACGCACAAAGCACACTCCTGCACTTGCTCGGACCGGTCCTTCTTTCACGCGGGAGCACACCCCACTCACCACATTCACACTGAGATTCCTGAAACTGCCCTACAGATGTCCACATTATCTTTGGTCTTATCCCCTGACAATGGGGTTGCTGGTAATCTAGAGAGCAAAAAAAAATGATTTTCAATCGCCTTTTCTATGAGAACTAGGGATTCTCGGGCTGCTGGTGTCAGACTCCGAGGGGAAGAAGGGTCAGCATCACCGCGCAAGAGGTCATAAAGGGGCATAAGATCTCCTTTTGTAAGTTTGAGATAAGGACTGAGCCATGTTATATGCCCAAGCAGTTGTTGAAAGTCATGTAGTGTCTTTAACGAAGTAAGCTTTAATTGCGTTTTTTGCAAAAGTACACGGGACCCCTGGAGGCGGAATCCAAGAAAGGTATAGGGGTCAGCAGTCTGAATTTTATTGGGGGCAATTTGAAAGCCAGACTAAGTAAACGCACAAATTACTTGATTGCAGCAGAGCATAGTGACCTGTGGGTCAGATCCAGCAAGCAGTATATCATCCATATAATGGATCATATAGATGTCGGGCCATTGTGCCCTGATGGGAGCAAGAATTTGAGCCACAAATTTTTGACACAGTGTGGGACTATTTGCCATTCCCTGGGGTAAAACTTTCCATTGAAAACGTTGCATGGGTTCTTTATAATTAGTAGCTGGCAAACTAAAGGCAAAACGGGGGCAATCATCAGGATGCAAAGGAATTGAGAAAAAGCAGTCTTTTAAGTCAAGTACTATCTTATGCATTTCTGAAGGAATGGCTGCTGGGGACGGCAATCCAGGTTGAAGTGCCCCGAAAATGACCATGGTTTTATTTACTGCTCTTAGATCCTGTAGCAGTCACCAGTTGCCGTTTTTCTTTTTTATAACGAAGATGGGTGTGTTCCAGGGGGAGGAGGTGGGCTCTATGTGCCCTGCCGCGAGTTGTTCCTGCAGTAACAGCTTGGCGGCCTTTAATTTTTCAATAGGGAGGGGCCACTGGTCCACCCATACAGGTTCATTGGATTTCCACATGATCTTATCAGTATGGGGTGCAGGAGGAGCAGTGGCAGTTACTGAAAAAAACCTAAGCCTGCGCGGTCATTTTTCACTGGGGCGAGGGCTAGCGGCGCAGGCATGCCTTGGAGGCTTTTACCTAAACCTTTTCCAGGAGAATAACCAGCTGAGAGGAGCATGTCCAGGCCCTTGGTGTCAATTAGTAAAAGATCCATTTGTGAGAGAATATCCCGGCCCCAGAGATTGACAGGGAGCCCGGGCAGAACATAAGGGCGTACAGTCCCGGATTTGCCCTCCTTGGTGCACCAGTCAAGCGGGGATGAACTTAACATAGGGTTTTGGGATTGGCCTATACCCTGAAGGTGAGTCAGCGAGGGGGTAAGGGGCCACCCTTTTGGCCAGTCTTTTTTGGCAATGATTGTTACATCTGCACCAGTGTCAATCAGACCCGAAAGCTCCTTCCCATTGATTTCTAAAGTCATCATGGCTTTGCAACCAAGAATGCGCTGGGCAAAAAATGCAAAAGTATCTGGCACTGGGGTTGGTTCTTCTTCTGCTGTTATAGGAATGAGTAATAGCTGTGCTAGCCGCGCGCCAGCGTCCAAGACTGAAAATGGGGAGGTTGATTCAACTACTACTCCAATCTGCCCTTGAAAATCAGCATCTACAATCCCGGGGAGTACTTGCACACCCTGAGCAAGCATATTGCCTCGTCCAATAATTAGGCCAAAAGTTCCAGATGGTTCTGCCAACTCGACAGAAATGAGAACACAGGAGAAAGGGATTCAACCTTCCACCAGTCACTGTCTTCACTGGGAGGCTGTTGCTGACAACTAGACAGAAATGAGTACACAGGAGAAAGGGATTAAAGCTTCCACCAGTTACCGTCTTCACTGGAAGGCTGTTTCTGCCAACTAGACAGAAATGAGAACACAGGAGAAAGGGATTCAAGCTTCCATCAGTTACTGTCTTCACTGGGAGGCTGTTTCTGCCAACTAGACAGAAATGAGAACACAGGAGAAAGGGATTCAAGCTTCCACCAGTGACTGTCTTCACTGGGAGGCTGTTTCTGCCAACTAGACAGAAATGAAAGCATAGGACAAAGAGATTCAAGCCTTCCACCAGTGGCTATCTTCACTGGTAGGCTGTTTCTGAGCTAACTCAACGGAAATTAAAGTAGAGAAAGAAATGGTCACTGGCAGGCTGTTTCTCTAACTCGGCGGAAATGAAAGCACAAAAGGCACAAGAAGGGTGGGGGGGACGGGGACACTCATAACAAACCACTCAGATGCATGTCTGGCCAGTGAGGAACTTAGCCGTAGTAGATCAGCCTGAGAGGTGACTTGCGGCCGGTGTCTAAGCCAGCACCACCCTAGACCATATGTTCCTCGTGGAATCGCAGACAGCCCACTCGGACTCCGTAACCTTAAAGGGATCTTAAGGATGCCAAGTCGTGGAGCCACAGACTCAGTACAAGGACGAGGACGTCCAAGACTGCACAATCACTCACACATACACACACACACACACACACATAAGACAAAGGAATTCAAGACTTTCTGCAAGTGACCGTCTCGTCCTTGACACTATACTGTCAAGTCTGGTCTCATGCCAGTGTGTGACGAGACTGTATTCGAGCCCGGTCCCAAACCAGGGTGTGCGCCAAGAGAGAGGCGACCCTCAGAGATACTCACTTCTTCGTGAGTCCGTCGGCCGACGTGAACTTGACCGGGCGTTCGGTGGTCCCCTATTGCCCCGCGCTGGGCGCCAGGTGTGTGGGCCCCGCCCTGTCCAGCAGGTAGGACCCTTTGTGGGGCTGAGGAGGGGACGCAGCCGAATGAACAGACGCAGAGACAGAGGAAGGAGAAGAAAAAGAGAGAAGGCTTTATTCACTGGCAGCTACAGCATTTTATACTTGCCTGCTAGTAGGCAGGTAGTGGTATGCGTACCCGGACCCCGTACAAACAGTAGTCAATCACAGATTGTGACATGTTCATCTATCATGTCAGGCACGGGTATCGGCTAATGGAATGGTAAGGTCAGTAAGGTCAGTAACGGCGACCTTGTTAGAGAAGTTTTAATTAGGCCCCTGTTTGAGAAGTGCCAGGCTCTGTCTTACTTGAAGTTAAGAGCCAGGATTGAAATATGGCTTCCTACAAACACGTGGGAAATGCGCTGCTGACCCTGGGGGCCTTGGGCTCCTGAATGCAGCGTCTGTGCTGAGCTCATGCTGCCCTTCACTGCATGAATTGCCTGTCATGGAATGATCCTGATGTTTTCTCTCTTGGCTTTGTCTTCATTATTCCTTATCTGTTAGCCATGTACAATAGTTGTGGGATTCACAGCCCTTGGCCACTCATCTGTGCTACACCATCCTGTCTATCCAGCCTCCAGTGGTGTTGGTCCCTTTCAGGAGCAGCTAGAGTCCCCTCTGCCCTGTTTTTAATGCTTATTTTGCCCTCAGATAATTAGCATGTTCTCTTAGTATATTGCAATTTTTTATTTTGTTGTTTGGGCCTGGGAATTTTCAATATTTATTTCTGGCAGTTCTCAGAGGTAACTTTTGGTGGTACTCAGGAATCAGTCCATCAGCTTCATGCAAGGGAAATGCCCTATCTGCACTTCTCTCTAACCCAGAAGGAATATGTTTTGTTTTGCATTTAAAAAGTGAATGAGTGAGCCCATAACCAAGGTAATTCAACCTGGAGAGATAGTACAGCAGGGAGGGTACTTCTCTTTCATAAGCCTCACCCAGGTTGAATTCCTTGAATTGCATATTGTTCCCCTGGTATCACCAGGTCTGTTTAAAAAAGAAAACCCAAAAAGCTATTTTGTGGATTCCCAAGCTACTCCCAGCATTCTGCACAATTGACCTCATTCAACTACATTCCATCGCTAATTCTTCCATTGTGTGTTGTGTTTGATTTCAGAACTTCAATCGCAGCTTCAGGGTTTTTCATTGAAGCAGTTTGATTTGGGAACAGGGTCACTGAATATGAGTGAGATGGTAAAAATTGCACATTGAATATAAATACTATGCCGTCAGGAAAGTTCATTGGAACAAGAATGTGACTTGAAAGAAGGAACTTCAGGGAGGAATTTTGCAGTCTAATTCTGGTTTAGAGGGTCTGTAGTTTCATTGGGTGCTAAAATCAGTCATTTAAAATCTAAAGATATTCCTATTGTTATTATGTTTATTATTTCTTTCTTTTTCATTCATACGCAGTGATGCTGATCGGGTACTTCAAGCTCAGCACTCAGGCATTACTCCTGGAAGTGCACAGGGTATCATTTGCGATGCCAAGGGTCAAACTGCATCCACCACATGCAGTGGAAGTGCTCTCCCCTCTGTCCTAGCATTCCAACACCAATTCCTATATCTTTAAGTTAGAAGAAATACTGTTCTTTTTTTATTGGGTCAAAAGTAAGCACAAGATGGGCTGGGGGGATATCACAGTGGGTAGGGCGTTTGCCTTGCACTCAGTCGACCCAGTTCGAATCCCAACATCACATATGGTCCCCCGAGCACTGCCAGGAGTAATTCCTGAGTGCAGAGCAAGGAGTACCATAACCTGTGTATCGCTGGGTGTGTCCCAAAAGGCAAAAAAAAATAAGCACAAGAGGTCATTGTTTAAAGAACTGGTTTGTTGTCACTAGTGATAGTGCTTTGGGAGTAGACTTGCCTTCCACCAGGGTGGAAACGTGGGCTCCATCCCCAGCATTTTGGCTGGTCCCTTGGAACCACCATCCTTGATCCCTGGTACCGCTTGGTGTGGCCCACCTCAAAATAAATACAATCTATAAACCTAAAAAGAACAAAACAACTCATTGATCCTGGAGAGGATTTGTTTGTGGTGAGGTGTTTTCAGTGGCCTTCATGGTCCATCCTCCTTGATAGGGTTGTAACCTTGGCTTAACACATTATGGGCTTACCCCTGTGCTATAGATTATCACATGCATCATGGGCTCCATCCTGTGCTATACCAAACCCAGACTTGGGTGTATTTTTTTTGCTGGAAACTATTTCTTTAACGTCCATTTTATTTATATGTTTCTTGAGTTGGAAAAAATTAAAACAAATTAGTGATTGCGCAGCCTTCAATTTTGTGCATCCACCATGTAGAAACATTGGGTTCTTCCGTGGAACATCCATCCACCCGTCAGGAATTGCATTCCTCATGGTGGAAATGTTAGAAACCAACCTGTAGGCCTCAGTTTCTTTTGACAGAGAGACTCTTAAGGAATGGAGCAATAATTGGAATCTTCCTTTGCATTTGTCTTGTGTAATCAAGAACCTTCCCACTGTGTCAGCTCTGCACTCCTTCTATTCAGATTTTTATCAGTTTTACCTAAGCATTGAGGATAAATATTTCTGAAAAGTTTAGGATAATGGCCCTGTCAATGTTCCTTGATAGGGTGGATTGGAGATAGTTGAAATGGACTTGACTATGCATAGAAAGATTTCTGATTGTATTTGAAAGGGTGGAGTGGGCGTCTTGAGCAAAATGTGTTACAGATGGTGGGAACCTGGAAGAGCGCCCAAACTCCCATCTCCGCAGGCAGTAGCTGCAGCTGTTATGACTGACAGTAAAGGGTGGTCACGGTCCAGGATTCCACTCTCCTCATTTCAGTTATATTAGGAGAAAATATGACAAAAAGTTGCTTTTGGAATTGGCTTAATTAATTGGCTTAATTAATTAAAAATAATAATTTATTATTTTTTAATTGTAGATTTTGGTTCACAGCACTCAGTGCTCAGTGTTTAGTCTAGGATCTGAGCTCAACATTGTTCCTGGCACTGCTCGGGGACCCTATCTGCTTTGCAGAATTGAATGTGGTTTCTCAGCTAGAAAGAAAAACAACCTATCAGCTGTACTGTCTGTGCTAACACTATGTAATTTTTTCTACAGAAAAAAAGATTTGTTGCTTCATCTGTCAAGTGTCTCAGCATAGCCCTCCCCACTGTCCATCTCTCCCAGACCAGGTGTGGTAGGCGATGGTACAGCTAGTAGGGGACCTGGCTTACATGTAGCTTGCCTCATTACTTCATAGTGTCCGATTAACGCTGTCAGGTGTGGCGCAAAACTCCCCCAGAGAAAAGACTCACTCCAGAATTTTCTTTTTTTTTGACAGTGCTCTTTATTTTTATTTTATTTATTTATTATTATTTATTATATTATTATTATTATTATTATTATTATTATTATTATTATTATTATTTATATTTAGTTTTTTTAGACCTAACTGGTATTTTATTTTATTTTTTTTGAGGTTTATTTTTTTAAATTTTTATTTTTTTTTTACAGTTACAGATTTATACATTTTTTTTTTGCTTTTTGGGTCACACCCAGCGATGCTCAGGGGTTACTCCTGGCTTTGCACTCAGGAATTACTCCTGGCGGTGCTTGGGGGACCATATGGGATGCCGGGGATCGAACCCGGGTCGGCCGCGTGCAAGGCAAACGCCCTACCCGCTGTGCTATCGCTCCGGCCCCAGATTTATACATTTTTGTGCTCATGTTTCTCCCTTACAAAGTTTGATAACCCATTCCTTCACCAGTGCCCATTCTCCACCACCAGTAAACCCAACATCCCTCCCCCCCTCCCCAGTCCCGTCTCCCCCCACCCCACACTGCCACTATGGCAGGGTATACCCTTTTGTTCTCTCTCTCTCATTAGGTGTTGTGGTTTGCAATAAAGGAGTTGAGTGGCCATTGTGTTCAGTCTCTAGTCTATATTCGGCCCGCATCATCTTTCCCCCACATGACCTCCAACCACATTTTACTTGGTGTTCCCTTCTCTGACACTCCAGAATGTTCATGACAATGAGCATTCTTTGAACATCTTTGTTGGGCATTGGGAATATCTCTCCTGTTTGTTCTTTTCCTTGATTTTATTTTTTTTGGATCAGACCTGGTGATGCACAGTGGTTACTCCTGGCTCTGCACTCAGGAATTACTCCTACTGGTGCTTGGAGACCATAGGGGGGAATGCTGGTAATTGAACACGGGTTGTCCATATGCAAGGCAAAAACGCTACCTGCTGTACTATCGCTCCAGGTCCCTGCCTGTTCTCCTCTGGTTTTTCTTTTTGCTACTGACTTGGAGATGGACAGGGACTCTGCACCTCTGTCCAGGTGTCTCTGAAGTTCCAGTCCAGCTCCTTTAAGCAAGTGCTCTGCCCTTTGAGCTCCTCTTCCTGGTTCTACCTCACTACTGGGGCAGAACATGAGGTGTGGCTTTGGGCCACACCTGCCAGTCCTTGAGGGCTGCTCGCTGCTCTCTGCTCACAGTACCAGTGGAGAGTGGGTACCAGAGGAGCCCCCTCTCACTCCCCTTGCCAGGCTTCCAGTTGGCCAGCAACAGCTCCCAGCTGGTGTGCTCTCCCCTGCCCTGTGTTGATACATTTGTTTTAAGTTCTTGGATGTGAACATTCTGGAATATTTCAATGGTTAAACCCAGAACTATGGGTTTCCAAACAGCGAGAAGGACAGACACTAACTTGATAATGCAAAAGCAGTAGGAGTTGTATTCCAGTATACTGGGGTCAACTATCTCACCCACAGAGTGCTTTCTTAACAGCGAACCTGACTTCAGGCAGCAAGCAGTTTATATAGGGTTTGATTACATAAGCAGTACATGTCTTACTATTTCAGAAAAAACTTATCTAGTTATTCAACAAAGGTATTTTGACAAGTGTATAGCATAACAGTGGTCAGGCAATAGGTAAACATAAGTTTCCAGTAATAGTTCTGGTTACATAAGCTACTCATTCTTTTAGGGTTAACAAAAGAAATTTCTGGGGCATTTTGACTAGGGGCATAGTGATTGTTTGAGCCCACGTGCTGGGCCTAGGAGCTTTCCCAGGTGGGTTTAGGTTGGCTAGTTTCATTGCTGGGTATGCGAGACTGATTTTGCTGATTTCTGCATTAACAGGGGTCAGTTTTGCCCTTCCACAAAAAAACACTGTTAGGAAGAAAAGAAGGAGTTGGAGGCTCTGAGAAAAATTACAGACTTTCACCATTAAGATTTCTTTTGGGGTAAGTGTAATCTTTCTCCTCCATTTTCTTACGCAAAATTATCTATCAAGGGAGTAAAATCATATAGTCCATTAAAGCCTGGCCTGTTAGCTCTGAGCCCTGTTAGGTGTGGCCCCCAAACAAAGACAAAGTAAAGAACTGATTCTTAAGAATATAAGGCTGGATTCCAAACCTTTGCTGTTGGCAGACGATTTCCTCATTGCTTTTATTTATGTGTGTAGGGAGGGGATGGGATTTGGGATTGCTGCCAGACCCAGCAGTGCTCCGGGATCACTCATTGGGGATTCAGGGTGTGAAGTTAAGTCTGCCACATGCATGGCAAGTGCCATGCCCACTGGTTTTCTTTCTGGAGCCTGAAATCTTTGAAACTGCTTTGAAACTGCAGGCTGTGCTGCATACTGGCATCATGCTGGGAGCCCCAGGTACCAGTAGCCCTGTCATGGCCTCTAACAGCTGGACCTCATCTCTGTGCACCCCCACACCCATTGTGCCAGTCTGTGTTCCTCCCACAAGGCTCATAGGATTTACATAGAATTTGAATTCCTGGGGTCAGAGATAGACCAGGAGTGTAGTCCCTGGCCTTGCAAGCAGCCTGCCATGGGGCAATCTGTGGCACAATGCAGGGTCCCACAAGCACTATCATGAATAATCTCAAAGTTCTGCCACTTGTGGCCCTAAAACTCAAAACTTTGTCCTATAAAACTGGTTGTGGGTGGGGGTGTTGACACAATACAATTTTTTTTCCATTTGCTTTTTCTGTTTGATGCTTATGGTATTCAGTGGGGTTCGGAGAACTGAACCCAGGTCAGCTGTATGTAAGGTCAACACCCTAGCAGTCTGTAGGTCCAGCCCATAAATTCATTCTTTTTTGGATGGAGGGTCTGCTGGGCAATGCTCAGCAATTACTCCTGGCTCTGTGTTCATTGATACCCTCATGTACAGCTTGGGAACCTCTGGGCGATGGGGAATGAACCTGGGTTGGTTGCGTGCCAGCAAGCACCCTGTGCTCTGTGCTATCTTTGTGGCAATCATAAAAATGCTTTTACTCTGGGTAAATTTTAAAAAGTTGTGAAATTAGATCTTTTTTTCCACATTAGAAAGCAACTTACTCTTTAATTTGCGTGGTTTTGTTTGGGGGCCAGTCAGCAGTGCTACGGGCTCACTCCTGAATATGAGCTCAGGAATCACTGTTGCTGAGCTTGGGGAGACCCTATCAGGTGGCGGGAGATCAAACTGGAGTCAGCCACGTGCATGACAAATGCCCTCCCTGATATGTTGTCACTCTGCTCCCAGACCTAATTTTCATCTGTAGTACAAGATTTCTGTTTAGATATTATAGTATTTTCAGTTAGAATGGACCCACAGCACCTGAGGGATGGGACAGCAGCTCAGCTGCTCCTGTCTTCACCATGGGTAGCCCAGAAGCCAACCCATTTCTGCATCCCCTGGATATGAAGGAGCATCTGACAATGTCTCCTATGGGTGGATCTGTGAGCATGTGCTGAAGGGTGAGGCCAGTCAGGACATTCTTGTGCCAGGGCACGGAGTTCTGGTTAGGGCCCTGTGGTGGTTCCCTCTCTGAAGCTCACAGCTCTGACTTGTTGTCCAGTTCTTAGGGCAGAGCTTCGTGCTATTCCTCAGGAATTACATGTTGGAGACAGTGTCACCCTGCTGACCGTCCCAAGGTAGAAGAGTGACAGATGAAGGAATGCAGTGCCATCGGTCTCTGATTTTATTCTAGAAGGAGCCCTGGGATGTGTCTCCTGGTCGGAGTGCCCCATGCTCTGGTGTTTGATGACATCTTTGTCCCTGTTTGTTTTGTTGAATTTGTATTTGGGGTCTGGAGCGATAGCACAGTAGTTGGGCGTTCACCATTCACATGCTGACACAAGATTGATTCTTCCACCCCTCTCAGAGAGCCCGGCAAGCTACTGAGAGTATTGAGCCTGAGTGGAAGAGACTGGTAAGCTACCCGTGCATATCGGATATGCCAAAAACAAACAATAAGTCTCTCAATGAGAGATGTTACTGGTGCCCGCTCGAACAAATCGATGATCAACGGGATGACATTTACAGTGACAGTGACAGTGTTTGGGGGCCATACCCAGGGATGCTCAATGAGGACTTGCAGCTCAGTGCTCAAGCATCCCCCATGCCAGGTCTTGGGAATCTTTTGATGTACCAGAAAAATAGGCTGATTTGTTCAGGTTTGTTTTCTGAGGTAAGGTGAGGTTAGGTGTGGTGAGTTGATGGGAGGGTCACACCCTATGATTCTCAGGGTAAATTCTGGCTTAATATTCAACATTGGACCGGCAGTGCTTGGGGGACAAGATGGGAAAGTGGGGATTGCCCGCTCTACCCACTCTCCCTGGACCTGCTGTCCTGTTTCTCCAGCCTGCTGCTCTGCTTCTTTTCTTATTTTTTGTCCCACAGGGGAGGTGCTCACAAGTTCTTCATGGCTCTGTGCTACCGATTCTCCCTGATCAGTGGTAGGGGCTTCTAGATGTGCTGATTCCATATGCACCCTGGAAACTACAGTGACTCGGGTCCCAGTACCTGTGTTTCCCCTATTTTGTCCTTCCCACTCTGGAGAGCCTCTGCCTGTGCAGTCACACAGTCTCACGTTCCCTTGCTGCTGTGTGCGCAGTTCTGGGCATGTGCTGGTTCCAGGGAGCTGGAGCAAAGGTTCTCTCCGGCCTGCAGAGGGCTTCGGGACCAAGACGCTTCCCTGCTTTGAGAGGGATTGAGGGCGGCCCTGAACCCTTAGTTCAGAATCCTATGGTACACATGTCCTTGTACAGCTTTGAGTCACTCACTGGACATTGAGTGTCCTGTTCTCTTCCTAGTGATCAGGGGCTGTGGCATGCATGGTGTGTGTACTTAGTGTTTTTGGTTTCAACCCAGCATCACATTTGGGGTCCTGCTTGGTCTGTGCTCAGATGTTCCTCTCTACAGTGCTCACTGGAACAGTGGTGCTGGGACTGTGCCTGGGGTTTTAATGTGCAACTCTCGCTTGAAACCTTCTAGTATAGCGCCCTCACATTTCACCCAATCCAGCTACCTTAGCGTGATCTCTGGGCCCATCCACCGGAGTTGCACATGTAATATCGTTTCTCCTGAGACTGTTGGCCCTGAGTCCCTCTATGGCCCTGGGGGTCCCATTCTCACTACCTAGAGCGGGTTGGAACAGGCCCTTACTAATGCCCACTTGTGTACCAGACAGAGAATGTTCCTTGATGTGGCCGTAAGCTTCACCCCCAAAGAAAATTGTGCCTGCATGCTGCCTTCAGAGGAAGCTCTACGGGGACTTGATGCTGTAGACCTGCCAGCACCTGCAGGCTGTCGCTGGGAGCCATGTGTGGCCGACTTTCCTGGAAGATCCACTGGGACTCCTGTGAGTTCAGAAAGGACTGGGATTCTGATGGACAGGATGTTTGACAGCTGTACAGACCACTATTTCTTGTGTTCCTCTCTTTTCTTTCTGTTTTTCTTATTGGGCCAAACCTGTAGGTACTCAGGGGTTACTCCTGGCTCTGTACTCAGGGAACCCTTTTGCTGGACTCTGTGGTCCAAATGGGATTCAGGTGGGGCTAGAGTGATAGCACAGTGGATAGGGCTTTTGCCTTGCAAGCAGCCAACCAGGGTTTAATTCCCAGAATCCTATATGGTCCCAGAAGCACTGCCAGGATTAATTCCTGGTTGTACAGTCAGGAACAACCCCTGAGCATCGCTTAATGTGACCAAAAAAGCAAAAAACATAAATCAAATGGGATTTAGGGGATTGACTCGAGTTGGACACATGCAAAGCAAGCACCCTATGTCCCATACTGTCATTCAAGTTCCTCTAAGTAACTCCCTCCTATTCCTGAATTAGTATAGTTCTTGTGCTACCCTTCACTTGAGTGTGTTCATTTTAGTTTTTCCTTTTGGTTTTGATTCAGCGCTCACATCCACATTTCTCCTAGCTCTGTGCTGAAGGATCACTTCTGGCAGTGCTCAGGGATCCATGGGGGTCCGGTGGATTAACCTGGTCTGCATCTTACGAGGCTGGTGCCTTGCCCACTATACCACTGGACCAGGCTTGCAACTTCATTTATTAGTTTGTCGTTTTTTTTTTCTATTTGGTTTGGGGGCTACACCTGGAAATATGCAGATTACTCTTGAGTACATGTATGGGAATTTCTCTGTGCAGTGCTCCAGAGCCATACTGATGCCAAGGATGAAATCCATGTTTGTATATCAAGTATGTGCCTGCCCCATTGTACTATCATTCCAGTGAAATGTTCATTTTCTTTTCTATTTTTCTTTTTTGGTATTTTGGGTCATACCTGGCTATGCTCAGTATTGTTCCTGGCTCTGTACTTAGGAATTACATCTGGCGTTGCTCAGTGGCCCATATGGAATACCTGGGTTTGAACCTGTGTCAGCTACATGCAAGGCAAACACACTACCTGCTGTACTATTGCTCTGGGTCCAAGAAGTTCTTTGTTTTTGATCTCACCCCATCAGATACCATGCTACTTCACTGCGCGGGTTCACTTCTAATGATTCTTGGGAGTCTTCAGCATGACTCAGTAGATCTCTGGGTATTGTGTCTCTGATAGGCGCCAATCTGGGCATATAGAAAATGGAGATTTTTATATTCCCATTTTTTTGCTTTTTGGGTCACACCTGGCGATGCACACGGGTCACTCCTGGCTCTGAACTCAGGAATTACCTGTGGAGGTGCTCAGGGGACCATGTGCGATGCAGGGAATCGAACCTGGGTAAGCTGTGTGCAAGGCAAAAGCCCTACCTACTGTACTATCTCTCTAGGCCTGTTCATTCCTTTCCTGTATTTTCTAGGGTTTTGTCATGGACACAAGGTGTTTACCTGTAGCCTTTTCCTTATAACTAAACTGAGCATTCATTTCTGTGGGGTCAGGGCATTCTGGGATGAAACCTTTTCCAGTTTATCAGTCCTTTTGAATCATAGGGAAACTTATCCTTTAAAAAAACCTTATATATGTGAGAATACTCTGTCCTCCGCCTTACTGTGCATATGAAAACTCATTCTGGAGGGAAGCCTTATATATGTCAGGAGTATGGGAAGGCCTTCATTTGCACCTCCAGCCTTTGTCAGGATAGGACATTTCATACTGGAGTGAAACTTTTTGTATATTAGGAATGTGAGAAGGTGTTTAGTCTTTCCTCAAGTCTTTCTAGTCATAGTAAAACACATACTGGAGAGAAACCTTATGTTTGTACACAATGTGGAAATGTCTTCTATTAATCTGGGGATCTTACTAAACAGTGGAGAGAAACTTGATCAGTGTCTGCTATGTGGGAAGGCTTTCACTCTACCCTTAGGCCTTTCTGTGCTTAAGAGGATTTGTACTGGAGAGAGCCCTTATCTATGTGAGGAGTGTGGGACAGCCTTCCTTCATTCTTTAGTCTTCTCTAGGCAGAAGAAAATGCATACTGGAGAGAAACCTTTTGTTTTTAAGGAATGTCGGAAGGCCTTTTCTCAGTCTCTAAAGATTGCTAAGCACTGGAAAATTCATTGTGGTGAGAATCCTCTTGCTGTCAGTCAGGTGGGAAATTCATTGTGGGGAGAATCTGCAGGCTATCAGACAGGTGGGAAAACCTTCAGTCTCTCCTCATAATTTACTCGGCATATTCAGTGTGGATAGAAACCTCATCAATGTCAGTCATGTGGGAAGGCCTTCACTCTGTACTCAGACTTTACTCTACATCTGAGAACTTATAATGGAGAGAAGCTTTATATATGTAAGGAACTTGAAAAGACAATTTTTCAGTCTTCATCCCTTACTAGACATGAAAATGCATACCAGTGTGAAATCTTATGAATGTTAAGAATGGGGGAAGTCCTTTTTGTTCCACTCAGGCCTTAGGAGACAATGTTAAATTCATACTGGATGATGGCTGCACTAATCCCAAGTAATAACAGGCCCCTTCAATAATACATGGTTTGTTTGTATAAGGAGGTGGGGTGACGCAATGTGGAGATAAGGAGGAAATAATCTGAGTAATGTGGGACACCCTTCCCATGACGTCAGCACATAAGGGAAAGGTACTTCTTTGTTATCACTCAGGTGCAGCAATGTCAGTGTCCCAGCATTTGGACTTGATGAGTCTGTTAGCTTGTAATTAATGGGCCCTAGTGATAGAAGCCAGGAAAATGGTGATTAAATTAGAATTAAATAAACAGGTACCAAATCCTCCCTCACTTCAGGCTGTCAAGGCTCACCTCTGTCTCATTCTTTGCTCAGACTCTGCCTTGGTTCACAGGCCCTGGTTTCATTTGTGGGGATTAATGACAGAGACTAACCGTGATGCAAACCCTTTGAAATTAGAAAAACGGCAAATCTCCATTCTTCAGGCCCTCTAGTAATATGCTCTTGGGAGATTCACTGAGGTGTGCTCAGGACATCATCCTGCCTCTGAGGTTAGCAGTCCACGTTTGGGGTGGACTCAGGGAAACTTATGAGTCCCTGGGGTTGGTGTCACGTTAGCTGTGTGCAGGGAAGCACCTTACCTGCTGCAGCATCTCTGCACTCTCTATATTCAGGTTTCCTTAGATTTAGAAAACCATTAAGGAAAAAATTTCATAAAGTAAGCAGAATGGCCTTGACAAGTTTCTTTAATAGGGTGGATAAAGACACTTTACATGGACTTTACTGTGCATAGAAAGACATTTGCCGGTTTTTAATATGATCCAGAGGCCCCTGAATCAGATGTTGTCCTGTTACTCTGTCCTGCTGCTGTGTTTTCTTTCGTATTTATTTTTGTGCGGCAGTGGAGGTGCTCAGGCCTTCTTGGCTCTGTGCTCTTGATTCTGACCTGATACTCATCATGGGTCCCCCGGGTGTGCTGGCCCCATTTGCTCCCTGGTAGCTAGAGTGACTCAGGTCCCAGGTTAGGTGCGTCTCCCATTTTGTCCTTCCCCCTGTGGAGAGCCTCACCTGCTCTCTCACACAGTCCCGCATTCACTCGCTGCTGTTTACAGTTCTGAGCCTGCCCCAGTTCCAGAGAGACAGAGCAAAGGCTCTCGGGCTTTTGGGCTCAAGAAACTTTTACCTGCTTTGAGAGGCATGTGCAGTGACCCTAAACTTTGCTCAGAGTCCTAAAGGCTCATATGTGCACACACAGCTTTCAGTCGATGCTGGACATGGAGTGTCCCCTTCTCCCTAGAACATGGGCTGTTGGGTGCAGGGGGTGTATGTTTAGTGTTTTGGCCTAAAAGCAGGGTCACTCCTTTGGGTCCCACTGGTTCTGTGCTCAGTTGTTACTCCCTACAATGCTCATAGGAGCAGTGACTGGGATGTCCCTGGGATGACTGTGAGCAAGGCCGCCACCTTCATGAACCTTCCAGTAGAGCATCCTCACATTTCAGCAGATGCAGCTCTCTTAGAGCAATGATGGGACCTGAAGTGAGCGGAGTCCTGTGAGCACACTGCGTCTCCCCGTCTCTGCACTGTGAGCAGGGGCCTGCGCCAACTTGGGGGGTACTTTAGCAATTGTTATTCACCTGTTTCTGATAACCAGGTTGTTCCTGAGGCGTGGCGGGGGCTTTGAGGGACCCACAGGCTTTGGGGCTGTCGTGGGGGCTGTGCCCGGATGCAGGGGTCTCGTGCATGAGTGGGTGATTGTGGGGGTACCCTTAGCCACGATCGCTTCCAATTCTATAAAGGTTCAGTGGCCTGTGGGTGCATGGCTGAGATTGGTGGCTTTGGGCCTGGGGGCTGCAGGACCTGTAGAGGGCAGGGCTTGGCCACCCCGAACCTCCCAGCATGGGACTGAGCTGGCCCTGTCCCAGAGCCTTTGGTCCTGGTGCCACTAGTGTAGAACCTCCAGATTCACTTTGAAGGGCAGGGCCCCAGCCCCCCTGCAGCAGGAGACCCAATTGTCTTCTGTCCTGTGACTGTCATGATGGGTCTGGGTTACTCAGTCATTGGGTCCCTGCTGGCGGGTGGGGTTTGCAAATGACATGTTTTCAGTGTTGTTTGGGTTTGGCTTGTGTACCACACCCGGAGATACTCAGGGTTTACTCTCGGCTCTGCACTCAGGAATTCCTGCTGCTGTTGCTTTGGGGACCATATGGGATGCCGGTGATTGATCTGGTTTGGCTGTATATGCATGTAGGCAAGTTTCCTACCAGCTTTACTGTCTCTGTTCCAACTTTTGTGCGTTTTTTTTTTTAGGTCAAGAATTGCTGCTTCTTAAGGTCCAGTTGCATAATACCTCTCCTGACCAGATGACCCCTACATGTTAAGGTGAGTAGTGAGGTTAAAGTTTTGTTGTTGTTTTTTTTTAAAAAGAGAAATAGTTGTTTTCTGGGGTGGGTGGTGTTGTTTTGGAAGCTTTGCTCAGGGTCACTACTGATGTGGTGAAAATAATTTGATTATAAATGGCCAGAGCAATAGCAAAGCAAGTAGGGTGCTTTCCTTATAAGCGGCCAACTCAGCTTCGATCCACATCTGGCATTCCATATATTCTCTGAGCCCCACTAGGATGCAGGGGTCGTTTGTGTGAGTGTGTGATCCTTTCGCCACCATCGCCTCCAGCTCCAGGATTGGGCAGCAGCGGGTGGCTGTGGGGCTGAGCACTGCGCCTGCTGTGAGGGTGGGCGAGGCTTGGCCTTCCTGACCCTGACAGCACAGGACTTTGCTGGACCCTGTCCAGAACCTTTTATTTTGTTGTGGGGATTTGTGTTGCTGTAGGTTTTTCCTGGTGGTCCTCAGGCCTTCCTTTGGGCAGTCCTCAGGGAACAGCCCCTGTCACCCTACCTGCTGTTCTCTCTCTGACTTCCTAAGAGATTTCCTTCAGTGTTTGTGTTTAAAAGTGAAGGAGTGAACCCATAACAAAGCTAGTTGGGTGGAGTGACAGTACTGCAGGGAGGGTGTTGGTCTTACCCATGACCGACTGGGTTTTGATCCCCAGTATCCTATATGCTCCCCCAAATGTCACAGGTTCTAGTCAAATACATAAGCCCAAGAATTAGTTTGAGGATTGTCAGGCTCCTCACGGGGATCCTCCGAAAGGACCTTCCCTCTGCTGTTGGCCTGTTTGGACTGTGAGAACGACAGAGATGTCCTCCACATGCCCGGCCTATCCACCCAGGGATTATTCGACTAATTCTTACCTTGATTGCTGTGATTGATTTCAGAACTCAAACCACAGCATGAGGATTTGTTGTTGCTACAATTTCACTTGAGAATGTTTTCACCAAATAGGAGTGAATGGCAAGATTCACATGTGGAATAGACATATTTCTATGCTGGCGGGATAGCTCTGTGGAACGGGCATGTGACTTGAAAAGTGGGGTCCAGGCTCCATCCCTGCACCACATCTGTGGTCCCGCAACAGCTCAGGAGGAAATCCAGAGTCTAATGCTGAGAGTGGAGGGCCTTATTCTCACTGGTACTGACATTAGTCAAAGTAAAACCTAAATACATTGTATTATTCTTCATACTAATGGAATACTGTATTTGCCTCTGTAGAAAGTTCGTGCAAGTGTTAATGTTTCAAAGAAGTGGTTGGTGGGCCCTAGTGATAGCACAGTGGGGAGGATGCTTGGCTTTGTATGAAGTAGAAAGCTGGATCCATCCCTAATACCCAAAAGGCCCCCAGCACCCCACTAGGACCCATCCCTCAGCACTTCTTGATGTGCCCTCTCACAAAATTAATACATTGCTGGAGCAATAGCATAGCAGGCAGTGCATTTGCCTTGCACACAGCCGACCTGGGTTCGATTCCTCCATCCCACACGGTAGAGCCTGGCAAGCTACTCGTGGCGTATTCGATATACCCAAAACAGTAAGAACAAGTCTCACAATAGAGACGTTACTAGGCCAACTCGAACAATTGGATGAACAATCTGATGACAGTGCTACTATAAGAAACATCAAATTATAGCTGAATAATACGTCAGCATATCTCAAAAAAAGAGACTTTCTCTGCACAACCACTGTACAATTCTTCTTGACTACTAGTTCAAATTTTGAAGAATTTCATTTTTGTGTCATAATAGCACAGTGGGTAGAGCGTTTGCCTTACATGCGGCCTTCCTGGGTTCGATTCCTCTGTCTTTCTCAGAGAGCCTGGTAGGCTACCGAGAGTGTCCTGCCAGTACGGCAGAGTCTGGCAAGCTCCACGTGGCATATTTGATATGCCAAAAACAGTAGCAAGAAGTCTCACAATGGAGACATTACTGGTGCCCGCTCAAGCAAATTGATGAGCAACTGAACGACAGTGCTACAGTGCAATTCATCCACTACCAAACTACTAAATGACTACTCATTACAGAGCAGAGAAGGGACCTACTGTTCATGTGGCTGATCCATTTTAGATCCCAGTTAAATTCAGTACATAGTCGAACTTGAGCACTTTTTGAAGAGTTGCTGAGCACAGAGCTAAGAGCAGCTTGAGAACACCAATGGCTATGGGCACACACAGATACATATAAAGGAATATTGATTATACATGTAATACTTTTCCATTCACCCATTCCTAAGCCTGATTCTGGGTCACCCACAAAATTAGTTTAACTAATTCTGGGTATGTGATTCACTTAGTTTCTAGCCCACTCCTGTAAACTGAATACATGAACAGTTGGAGCTACTCCAGCAATTGGAAGTTCAGTGCTATATAAACAACAATCAGGACAGTTCAGTTGGGAGGTGCTGACCCAGGATTCACGTTTAAAACCCCAGAGGGTTCCCCGAGTCCAGTGTGGAGTGATCCCTGAGCAGTCAGGGAAAAGTGCTCGGCACTACAGAACGTGCACCCCTAAAACGGATAATGAACACAAAATATTATGATATCTGGATATTATCTCTCAGTGATTTATGAGCGTTGTTTTTTTGTGGTGTTGGTTGGGGGTCAGGGTTGTGGTGCTTACTGGTGGGTATTTGCAAGGAAATCCTTGTGGATTTTATCCCCTTTGTGAAAACATAAAATCTTTGGCTTTATACTCTGTCTGTCCGGTAATTAGCGACCCCACAGATTTCTTGCTGACTTGATCCAAGATCAGAAACGGGGAAAAAATCAAATTTCCTGACCAGAAAGTACCAGGTCAGGAATAGTTGGAGTCTGGCCCTTTAAAACTCTGACTGGAAGTGTGGGTGACTTCACAGAGTCCCAGTCTGAGGGTGGAGGCATTTCTCTTAGGCCGCCATTGTCAGGGCATGGGGACTGGGGTAGGAGGGGAAGGGGGATCCCGAGGCGGACAGGGGGTCCTGGCTGGGTGGCTTTGTGCCGTGGCGGTGGGGGGGGGGGCAGCCCCACCTGGGTGGCCCCCTCGCCCTGCCGAGGTTTGTCCATTTTCGTTCCTGTTCTTCAGGGAGACGAGGGGGTTTCTGAGGGAACTTACCTCAGGGCTGCTGGGGGGGCGCGAGTCCCAGGGAGGTCTGGCCGCGCCCCGCGGGGCTTGGGGCAACTCCGGGCTCTGCACTCGGGATCCTCCGGGGGTCGGGGGACCCCATGGGGTGTCGGACAATGTTCCGCCCTCCCTGCTGCCCTGTTGCTCGGGCCCGACCACAGAGAGAGACAAGAAGAGCCTCAGCTCCTCAGTTTCCTGGCAGGTTAGCAGGGAGTGCTCAGCCGCCTCCCCATTGGTTCCTGCAGGGACACTAGGAGCCCCCGGGGGTCACGGGCTGGGGTGGGGGGGTCACCCGGGAATGTTCCTGGGCTGGTCCTTTGCGGGTCACTTCCGTCATTGGGGAGATTATGGAGTCTGGGCCAAAGGGTCGGTTCCCCTGGAAAGGGGGATGTGAGTCTCCCGTTTAATTTAAACAAATGTTTTGTTTCATAATACTTGACCGACATCCCACAGGGTTCAGGGTCCCTCCTGGCTCTGCACCAGGCGACTCTCCTTGCGGGACTCAGGGTCCTGTGAATGTCAGGCTTAGTCCTGTCAGCCCCGTGCACGGCAGGTGCTCTCCCAGTGCACTGCCCTCTGCACTGGCCGGGGACTCAGGAGTGTGTGGCTGACCGTTTGATTTTCCCGGGTTCCCTGCACCTGTGGTGGGTTTTTGTGTCCTGAGAGATGCGGAGCTGAAGAGACTCTGGCAGAAGTGGGTCTAGCATCCGGGCTGTGGTGGAGCAGATGGGTCCGTGCAACCAAATGTAGCAGGTGGTAGGCTGGTCACTTCCACGATGTACCCCTAGATGTACCATAATGCAATCTAGGATTTCCATTGGTCACCACACCCTTATTTCTTTGTTTTACATAATTATAATTTTTAGATATTTTTTATGGTGAGGGAACATATGGCAATGTTCAGGGGTTATTCCTATCTCTGCACTCAGGGATAACTCATCTTGGTGCTCAGAGAAACATGGGATAACGGCAGTCAAACCTGGGTAGACACGTGTAAGACAAATAAGACCCACTATATTTCTGTTATTATTAAGTGTAGTTTTTGGTCCATCTGGCAAGTGATCAGGGCTCACTCTTGGATCTTAGCTCAGGCATGGCTCCTGGCAGTGCTAGGGTGTGGAAACCTATGTGCTGTTTCCCCACATAAGCTGTAGACAATGGTTATGTGCCACTGACACTGTTCCAGGTTGGAGGAGAACGATGTGGTGACATGATGCAGTAACAGGAACGTACCGGTTTCTAGGGTCTCTGTCTCTTGAGTTTCAGGAAGGAGTCCTGGGATGTAATTCCTGGTCTGTTTGCTCCGACTCTCTGCTATTTGAGGCTACTTTGTCCTTGTCTGTTGGTTTCCTTTTATTTGGATTTAGCCACAACCAGCAGTGCTCTGTGAGTACTTCTATCTCAGTGTTCAGTTATTCCTAGCAGATCTCATGGACCCTATCGGGTGGCATGGATGGAAGACTGTCTTAAGTTTCATTTTTATCTTTTGAGCAACATTTAGCGATCATTATATTTTAGGACAGGAATTATTGTGTACTTTATATCTGTTTCACTTATAGTAATTGTCTTTGCAAAGTAACTGTACTTTGATCTATGCAACATTTTCCTTTTTAATTTTTTTAAATTTTTTAATTAGTGAATCACCGTGAGGGTACAGTTAACAGATGTACATATTTTTGTACTTGTGTTTCAGTCATACAATGCTCGAGTACCCATCCCTCCACCAGTACCCCTTCTCCACCACCGATGATCCCAATATCCCTCCCACCCCCTCACTCCATAACCCACCACCCATCCCCGCCTCTGTGGCAGGGCATTCCCTTTTGTTTTGTGAGGTGATGCGAGGGTCACAAGGAGTGATTCTCCTGGGTTACTTCTGGGCCTTCACTCAATGTTGTAGCTGGCAGTGCTTGCCGGACCAGATGGGACAGTGGGGATTGACAGTCTTGCCCACTGTCCCCAGACCCACTGTAGTGTAATTCCATCTGCCGTTTTGTTTTTTTATTGTATTTGTTGTTATCCCACAGCGTATGTGCTCAGGGCCACTGGAGACCTGTTACCACCTGTGGGCCTTCGGTGAGAGCAGCCTGGGAGCAGGGCTGGGCTTTGTGTTCCCCAGGGACAGTGGTTCTGATGGCCCAGGATTATTGACAGCAATGTTGATAACTTTCATATGTTCATTTCTCTTTTTCTGTTTTTGTTATTTGGCCACACTTGGCAATTATCAGCCTTGCTGCTGGGATTCAGGGGATATACCCAGGTGAGTCAAGAGCATGGGAAAGCCCCCCACGTGCTGTACCATCCCTCAGCTTCCTGTGAATAGTTCGTTCCATTGCTAAATAAATCTAATTCTTGTACGACCACAGGGGCCCATGGGGGTACTGTGGACTAAACCGGCTCAGCAACTATATGGCAGGTGTTCTACTGTACCTGGCCTGCAACTTCATTTGTTATTTTTTTTCAGTTTTGATTATTTTAGGGGACTATACCCAGCAGTGCTCAGGGATAACTCTGGCTGTATATTCAGGAATTTCTCGTGGCATTGCTCCTGGCCCTTATGGCTGCTAGGGATCAAACCTATCTCTGTGCGTCATCAGGTGCCTGCCCTGCTGGACTATCGCTCGAGCATAAGTTCACTTTCTTTTTAGGGACTCATGCCATTAGTTTCTGTTGTATTTCAGTGCTTGGAGTCACTTCCTGTGCTTTTTGGGGGGCTTCAGCATAACAATTTCAGACTGAATTTAAAACTTAGGACTTCTGTGACTGATAACTACCAATTTGGGGATATCAGAGTTTCTGTTCAAGCTCTTTTAGGAATTAGCTTAATTTTGTTTGAGACATATGATGTTGGCTTGTCACCAATATCATTTCTCTATTGGGACAGGGATTTCTGGGGTGAAGCCTGCGGTGATCTCCTGGCTTGAAGGAGGAGCCCTAAGGTAGGGTAGAAGAGGCATGTGTGCAGGTGAGTGTCTGAGGACCCTTTGTGGCTTGGGCCCTGCAAAGTGTGTGGATGCCTGAGTTCATGTGAGTCATGCTGCTGACCATGGAGGCCCCGGGCTCTTGGATACAGGTGTCTGTTCACGCTCACGATTCCCTTTATTTCATGAACTGCTTGTCATAGAATGATCCTGTGCTTTCCTTTCTTGGATTTGTTGTCATTTTTCCTTATCTGTCAGGTAATGTAAAATATTCATGGGATTCACAGCCATTGACCCCCTGTTTGTGCATCAGTGGTCTCTTGTACAGGCGCACTGATGGTGTACCCTTTCAGGGGAATCTGGTTACCACTCTTCTCTCTGTGTCATGCTTATTTTTGCCCTCAGATCATTAGAATGTTTTGTCAGTATATTAAATTTATTTTTGGCTGTGGGGCTCAGAATCTTCAGTGTTTATTCCTGGCAGTTTTCAGAGGTTACTTTTGGTGGTATTCAGGGATCAGACCCTGTCAGCTTCATGTGAGGGAAGTGCCTTCCCTGCTGTTCTATATATTCCACTAAGATACAACTTTTGTGGGGCTGGAGCAATAATACAGCAGTTAGGACGCTTGCCTTGCATGTGGCCAACCTGGGTCCAATTCCCAACATCCCATATGATCCGCTGTGCAACGCCAGGAGCAGTTCCTAAGTGCAGAGCCTGGAGTAACCCCTGTGAATCGCCAGGTGTGACCCAAAAAGCAAAAAAAATAAAAAGTAAAAAATAAGTGTCTTTTGCTTTTCTGTTTACATAGTGAATGCATGAGGCTACGATAAAATACTGATTTGAGACAGAGAGCTGATACTTCAGGAAGGGTAGTTGCCTTGCACATGGCAGACACAGGTGAAAACCTGACATCTCATATGTTCCCAGGTATCACCAGGTCTGGTTAAAAAGCAAAACCAAAAAGGCTCCTTCGTGGATTTGCAAGCTGCTCCTAGCATTCCCCACAATGGACGATATTCAAATACTTTCCATTACTGATTCTTTTTTTTAATCTTGTTGGATAACACCAAGCAATGCTCAGGGGTTACTACTGGATCATTCACTCAGGAATTACCACTGGCAGTGCTTGGGGAACTATATGGGATTCTGAGAATCGAACCTGGGTTTGTCTTATGCAAGGCAAATGCCCTATCCACAGTGCTATCACTCCTGTCCCAACATTACTAACCCTTCCATTGTGTTTTATGTTTGATTTCAGAAAGGAAATCACAGCTTCAGGGGTTTTCACTCTAACAATTTGATTTGGGAATTGAGTCACCAAAAACGAGTGAGTCGGTAAGATTTGCATGTTGAATATAATATTATGTTGGCAGGATAGTTCCTTGAAGAAGAATATGACTTGAAAGTGGAGGTCTGGCCACTGCAGGGTGGAACTTTGTAGCCTAATGTTTGACTAGAGGGTCCAGAGTCTTACTGGATGCTAAAATCAGTCCTTTTAAAATCGAAGGATATTATTGTGGTAATTATTATTCATATTTTTGCTTTTTCATTCACTCATGGTGATGCTGATTAGTTACTTCAGGCTCAGCACTCAGGAATATCTTTGGGAAGTGCTTAGAGCACCATCTGCGATGCCAGAATTCAAACTGGGTCCACCAAATGCAGTGGGAATGCCCTCCCCACTCTTCTAGCATTTGTAACCTGTCCTAGCATTCTTAATGCTGTTCTAGCATTCTTAACCGAATTCCTACTAGTATTTAGAAAAAATACTGTGATTTTTCACTGGATTGAAAGTAGGCATGAGAGTTAATTGTTTAAAAGAATTGGTTTGTTGCCACGAGTGATAGAGTATTGGGGCAGACTTGCCTTCCACAGGCTGGAAACCTGGGCTCTATTCCCAGCACTGTTCCCTGGGACTCACCATCAGTGATCCTTGTCACTTCTTGGTGTGGTCAATCTCAAAATAAATACAAACTACAAACCAAAAAAGAACAAAAAACCTCGATCCTAGAGAGGATTTGTTTGTTGTGAAATGTTTTCAGTGGCCCCCATGTTCCATCTTGCTGTGTAGGATTGTAGCCATGCCTTAACACATGGATAGGGGCTCCACACTGTGCTACAAACAACCCAGACTCGGGTGTATTTTATTTTGTTGGAAACTTCTTCTTTGGCATTCTGCAGACAGTCTTATGTCCATTTTATCTATATGTTTATCGAGTTGAAATATTTGAACAATTTAATGATTGTGCAGCCTTCAATTAAGTGCATCCACTATGTGGAAACATTGGGTCATCCCATAGAACATCCATCCACCTGTCAGAAATTGCATTCCTAGTGGTGGAAATGTTGGCTGCAGTTTCTTTTCACAGGGAGACTATGAAGGAATGGAGCAGTAATTGGAATCCTCCTGTGCATTGTACAAGGAAGCAGCCAACCCCAGTGGAATGTCTCTGATCCTGCACTCTGTGACAATGTCCCGGAGTCAGCATTCATACCCTCTGCCCCATGGGGATGCTGAGACAGGACTAATGTCTTCTGAGGGTAATCAGAGTGGAGAGAGTGACATCACTGTGAAGGAGCTTTCCCCTGGGAAAAGCTCCTCACAGTCTATTCTCCTCAGTTTCTGGACACAAACCCCCTCAAAGGCAGCAGCTCCAGGACTGTGGAAGAAGAGCACCATATATAGTGAGTCCCACATGCCGACATTGGCATAAGGAAAGTCACCATGTACTGAACCTGTCCAAGAATAACGTTCCCTTAGAAACCTACAGTAGACAGAATCCCTAGGATCGTTACCAGAGAGAACAAACTTTGAGGCAGGTATCATCGCAGTGTGTCAGTGCAAAGATTCCAAACTGGAGAGAAACTATTTATGTTTACGGACAGTGGGAACGCTTTCACTTCCCCCTAAAAACGTATTATACATTAGAGAGTTCACACTGCTGAGAAATTTCATGCATGTGAGCAATGTGGAGAGGCCTTTACCTTGTCCTCACAACTTGATGGCCTCAGGGAAATTCATACAGGAATGAAAACTTACTCGTGTCAGGACTGTGGGAAGGCCTAAACTTGCTCCTCTGATCTCGTTCATCACAGAAAGAGTCATTCTGGAGAGAAACCTTATTCACGTCAGGACTGTGGAAAGGTCTTTGCTTATCACTCAAGCCATTCTCTGCACAAGGATAATCACACAGGAGAGAAACAATGATTCTGTAAGATAGGTAGAAAGGCCTTCACTTGATGGGCAGCCCTTAAAGGGCACATGAATACTCATTCTGGAGAGAAGTCTTATATATGTCAGGAGTGGGGGAAAAACTTTAGCAGATCCTCAGTTCTTAGTATACATAGGAGAATTCATACTGGTGAGAAATCTCATAAACATAAGGCATGTGGAAAGGCCTTCAGTGATTTATGAGCCCTTAATAGACTGGGGATATCCCTCACAAATTTGCAAGGATGTGAATCGGATCAAGTAGAGTCATTGCTGTGAAATTATTTTGTTAAGTTATAAAGTGAGAGCCTGGCAAGCTACCCGTGGCATACTTGATAGTACAGCGGGTAGGGAATTTGCCTTGCGCGCAAATGACCTGGGTTTGATCCCTGGCATCCCATATGGTCCCCTGAGTAGCACCAGAAGTGATTTCTGAGTGTAAAGCCAGGAGTAACTCCTGAGCAACACCAGGTGACCCCCAAAAGAGAAGATAGGCAACAAAGCATAACAACAGTATTAGCATTATCTCTGCCTTGACTTTAAATCATATCACAATATTTTTAATCTGATATGCACTAAATTGGCAATTAACAGTTACTTAAGTCTCTTTAAAGAAACCCCAAAACTTTAGCCCCATTACTCATCACAATAGCTGGAGGTTGTCTGGTGAGGGAGGGAATACATGTGTGGGGTCCTTTGCAACTAAACCTTAGAAAGCAGAAATTATTGACCTAAGGGAAAAAACATAAAAGTTGGGAGGAGAGACAGTAAAGCGGGTAGGGAATTTGCCTCACAGCCTGGGAATGAGGTGGAGAATGGGCCCTGACTCCCACTCCCCTGTGTGTTGGCACAGGGCGCAGTTTCCTTCCCCGAAATGGCTGTGAGATTCTCCCCGGAGGAGTGGACATGCCTGGACACTGATCAGAGAAAGCTCTACAGGGACGTGATGCTGGAGACCTACCAGCACTTGCAGGGTGTGCTGAGAGCAGTGTGGGGCTGACTGTGCCTGGCCAGACCCGCAAGGGCACGCAGCGACCATGCTGGGCTGTGTGTTCTACAGAATTCGTGATTCTGACAGGCCAGGATCATTGACAGCGATGCGAATCAGTTTCTCAGGTTTTTTCTTTTCTCTGTTTTTGTTTATTGGCTACACTTGGAAATTGTCAGGCTTTACTCCTGAGATGCAGGGGATCTTCAGGCCAGCCATGAGCATGGTAAAGTGCCCACATACTGTACTGGTTTCAGGTTCGTCAAAAAAATTCCTTCCATTGTTAAATCAGTTTACTTCTTGTACTACCCTTCACTTCAGTTTGTTTGTTTTGGTTTTCCTTATTTGTTTTTAACATCTTATTTATTTAGCTTTTGGGGTCACACTCAGCAATGTACAGGGGTTGCTTCTGGCTCAGCACTCAGGAATTACTCCTGGCAGTGCCTAGGGAAAAATATAGGATGCCGGGGATCGAATCCGGTTTGGCTATGTGCAAAGAACATTCCCTACTAGCTGACTATCACTCTGACCCTTTTGGATTTGATTTGGGGCCATAGTCCACGTTCCTCTTGGCTATGTGCTGACTGATCACTCCTGCAGTGCTCCAGAGCCCATGGGGGTGCTTTGTACTAAACCAGGTCAGCATTTATAGTTCAGTTGCCTTACCCGATATACTCCTTTACTAGGTCTGCAACTTCATTTTTTACTGTTTTTTTTTCAGTTGATTTGATTAAGGGAGTACACCTAGTAAAGCTCGGGAATTTCTCTTGACAGTGCTATATGGTTGCGAGGGATCAAACCGGGATGTGTGTGTCACCAAGCGCCCACACTGCTGGAGTATCACTATGAACATGAATTCATTTTTTTTAGGGCCTCACTTCATCGCATGCTATTTAGAGCTTAGAGTCACTTCCAGGGCTTTTTTGGGGGGCTACAGTATGATGCAATTTCAGACTGGAATTAAAACCTAGGACTTAAGTAACTGTTAATTGCCAATTTAGTGCATATCAGATGTGGGATTCTATTCAAGCCTTTTGAGGAATGTGCCCGATTTTGTTAGGGACACACGGGGTTGGCTTGTCATGTTTTCCTTGTCACTAATTATTACCCTGTTCCTGTGGTTACAGGGCTTTTTAGGGTGAAAGCTGCGCTGATATCCTGTCTGCAATGAGGACCCATAAGCACAGGAAGAAGAGGTGTGTGTGGGGGTGAGTGTCTGAGGACCCTCCCTGGCTTGTGCCCTGGGCGTGCTTGCCTTTGGAAGTGGTATAGTCTCAACCCTACTAGCCTCCAGAATGATTAAAACCGTTTTTGGTCTGTCCAAAAGACCAAGTCTACAAAATGATCCTGCAAGGTTTGGTGCTCATTAGCTCCTATGCACCGCCGTTCTTTTTTTTTTTAATTTTTTATTGTGGAAAGTTACAAAGTTACAAAGTTTTCAGGTTTAAATCTCAGTTATACAATGCTCGAATACCCATCCCTTCACCAGTGCTCATATTCCACCACCAAGTATCCCAGTATAGCTCCACCCCGCCCCCTCACACCCCAAACCCCCCCTCGCCCCTAGGCCCCCCACCCTAAGCCCCCCCCGCCTGTGTAACTAATAAATTTCACTTTACTTTCACTTTGATTGCATACAATATTTCAACAAAACTCACTATTATTGTTTGGAGAGTCTCTCCCCTAAAGTCAGACCTGCTGAAAAGGAAGCATTAGATAATTTGTTTTCCATTGCTGAGGATGAAGAAGTATGAGGTCGAGTGACCACACTTAGCGGCCTCTCAGTTTGGGGTTTCTGTAATTTAGTATTTTAGTAACTAAGTCCAGAGAGATATCTGCCAGAAGCTGCATCGTTGCCAACTTGTACTTCTCAGTTACATTATATTCCACATATGAGTGCAATCTTTCTATGTCTGTCTCTTTCTTTCTGACTCATTTCACTCAACATGATACTTTCCATGTTGATCCACTTGTATGCAAATTTCATGACTTCATGTTTCCTGACAGCTACATAGTATTCCATTGTGTAAATATACCAGAGTTTCTTTAGCCAATCATCTGTTTTCGGGCACTCTGGTTTTTTCCATATTGTGGCTATTGTGAACAGAGCGGCAATGAACATGGAAATGCAGATGTCATCTCTACTATACCTTTTTGCCTCTCCGGGATATATTCCCAGGAGTGGTATTGCTGGGTCAAATGGGAGCTCAATTTCTAACTTTTTGAGAATCGTCCATATTGTTTTCCAAAAGGGCTGAACCAGTCGGCATTCCCACCAGCAGTGAAGGAGAGTCCCTTTCTCCCCACATCCACGCCAACACCGGTTGCTTTTGTTTTTGGGGATGTTGCACCGCCGTTCTTATGGTTGGTCCACACGTGGGATTTATTTATTGAAGTACGTTTTATGTAATTTATGCCATACTTGGCAGTTCTTAGGAGTTTGTCCTGGTTTTGTTCTGGATGCTGGAATGAACTCAGATAAACCATGTTCAGCACAAGCATTAAGCCAAAGTACTATTCTCCAGCCCCAGACTCTTGGTTGAAAACATGTTTCTAAAGCTGTGTCCTGGGGGTTTCCTTGTAGGTGAGAATTGTCTGCTCGCGTGTTTTCAAGGGGTAGATTGCTCACTGTACAGTGCTCTCTGATGTTTTTGCCAGACTTCGGTCCTGTCTGTTGTCTCTCCAGCTCTCAGGGTTGCTGCTTGGCCAGTATCTCTGCATTTTCAGGGCTGGCTTCAGAATCACTGCTTTTACCTCATCTTGATGGATCACTTCTGGAGAAACTCGTTGACTCATGAGCCATTTGTCTGTTTTGCCTTGAATAGCCTGCTTCTGTTTTTATGATGGAAGCTTATGTGGGAGCACTGGTTCTATGTTTGACCAGTACAAGATAAGGAACTCCGCCTTAACGGACTGCCCTGAAGTCTATGACCGGCCCCTCCAGCACTTGCCTCTCCTCTCCTTTATCCGAGCCCATCCCCCTGGCACCGATTCACCTAGGCTGGCATAATGGTCTGTCTCCACTTGGAACCTGGCACTTTAAGGCTCCTTGCTGAAATTGATGATGTCACAGATGGGAGTCTTCCATGTGCACATTTATATCCTAATGATGTCAGGTGGATCAGGCATCCTTCGGGCATGGGTTTAACGGACAACATGATATATCACCATCGAAGGGGGACACTGAAGGCCAATTAGTGGAAGGACGTGAGTGCCTCTCCCTTCCAGTCCCTGTACCCGCGACCCACGGGGCCGCGCCAGCTTTGGGGGCACTTTGTGGTTTTTTTTCACTCCCCCTCAACCATATCTAATTTGTTCCTGGGGTCTGCTGGGCTCCCGAGGCTTTAGGAGGATGTGGAGCTTTGGTGAATGTAGTGGGGGTAATTTTGCGCAGCACAGGGGTCTCAGGTATGAGCGTGTGATCTTTGGGGGCATCTCCTCCAGATCTGTGATGGGGCAGTGAGTCCTGGTTGCAGAGCAGAGCATGGTGGGCTGCGGGTCTTGGGGTGCCAGACCTGCTATTGGCAGAGGTCTTGAGCATCCCAACCCTCTCAACCAGGGGTTGAGACGGACACTCTTCTGACACTTTTGGTTTAGACATGCGTATGTAAACTGCCAGATCTCTTTGAGGGGCAGCTCCTCAGCTCCCATTGGTGAAGGACCTTGTTGAAGTTCGTTTTTTTCATTGGCATCTGCCATTAGGAATCCTGGGGGCCTGGTCCTAGCATGTGGCTGGGGGTTTTAAATAAAATTTATTTTTCTGACAATTTTAGTTGGTTTTTTTTGAGTGGGTGGCACACCTGTAATTCCCCAGAGGATACTCTAGGCTCTACTCTCAGAAATTTTTTCCATCAGTGATCATGTTTTCACATAGGATGCCTAGGATTGATCATTTTCACTAAGGGAAGCACCATATTCTCTTAACTGTCTCTCCGGCCCCACTTTAGTGTCTTTTTCCTGATAAAGAATTTCTGCTCTCTCAAGTTAAGTTGAAAAGTATTTCAATTTGTCACCAGCTCTCTGACCCTGACCAGGCAACCTCGGCTGTTGGGGTGAATATTGCATGTAAAGGGGTTATTTTTAAAGCAAGGGGTTATTTTTTTATTTTTTATTTGATAAGGTAGTTTACTATATTTGATTACATTTAATATTAAAACAGTAATCCCGGGTAGTTGGGTTTTTTGATGAGGAGGGGATAGTTCTTTAGGGATCACTCGTACTGTGTTGGACAGAAATTTATTTAGACAGAGCCTGAGTGCTAGTACTTTGGGGAGGGCTCTTACCTTGCACGAGGCCAACCCAGGTTCAATCCCTGGTATTCCAAATGGTCCCCCAAGCCACAACAGCAGTGTTCCCTGATTGCCAAGTTCAAATAGCCCTGAACACTTCCTGTTGTGACCCAAACATTGAAACACACTCACACACAGACATACATACTCATGATAATTTTGTGAGCATAACAAGAATAAAGTTTTGTTCATGCTGATTCCCTGTGGCAACACCCACGCAGAGCCACTTAGGGGGATGTGGTTGCTGTGGGCAGCCCTGAAGCTCAGGGATGCTTAATCATAGGGGCTCCTGGCCTAGGAGGTAGCCCCAGGCTGGGCCCATAAAGACCTTCCTTAGGACCCAGGGAGGAGTCCCGGATCTCAGGGCTGCAATATCCTCAACTGTCCACCGAGCCCGTCACTCCTCTCCTGACAGACAGCCCAAATTCCAGCCTACTTTGCATCCCCAAGAGAGGAAGGAGCTTCTGGCAGTGTCTCTCCGAAGTGGGCTTAACCTGGTACCCCAGAGTGCCTGCCATCAGGACATCTCTTGGGCCAAGCAGGAGCATTTCAAGTCAGGGCTAGAGGTCTGTCCTCTCTCTGCTCACCACTCTGATTTCTCCTCCAGGTCTCTGTTTTGGAGCCTAATGCTGATCCTTGGGAATAACAGGCAGGATAAGACCATGCTGAGGCATGGTCCTGGAGGTAGTTTGCATGGAATCTTAGTGATCTTTCTTCTTTTCATAAAACATAAAGGCTTTGCTGCATATGCCATCTGTTCAGTCCCTCACTAGTAAGGAATGTAATTTTCTATTTGTCTTGTACCTGGTGATCCCCAGACATCCGGGTCACCTGACAAAAGGCAATAAACAGAAAAAAATTACATTCCTTACTAGAAACGGCCTGGTCGGGAGTCCTTGGAGCCTGGCCCTTTAAGGCCATGAGCGGCGATGCAGTGACGTCACAGAACCCGGAGCTTCCCTTCCTGGAATTTCCAGTCTGGTCATTGCTGCCTGCTGAGGAGCTGGGAAGGTGCAGGCATTGGGGTGCTAGGGGACAGGAGGCGTCCCCAAGGGCCTTTTGTCTCGCCAGCCAAGTGTCACCAAGTGGGCCACGGGTCGCTCCGTGGTGGGGTGGGGGGGCTGCGGCCCTTCAGCTGGCACCGCTGCACTGTGGGGGAGTTCATCTTGTTTATTCACTGATTTCAAGGAGCAGCAGGGGTTTTCCTGAGGAGACTCTTGAGAGAGGTGGAGGGGGTGTCAGTCTCCGAAGGGCGCTGGCCTGTTCCTCGCGACCACGTAGGGTCCCCCAGCATGGCCGGGTGTGATCACCCCGGAATCTCCAAAGAAACCTGGGTGTGAGACACGGCGCTGAGTTGGGAGGAATAAGAGCTTGGGGAGTGATGCCTCGGAAAGTTCCAGAACAACGAAAATAACTGGACAAACAAGTGAGAGTCAATTCTTTTAAAATTACTGTTATATGTGTTTCGGGCCACAACCATGGTGCTCAGGGTGACTCCCGTCTTTGTGCTTCGGGATTCCTCCTGTGGGACTCGGGAAGCCAGGACTGCGCCCTCCCTGCTGACCTGTCACTCGGCCCCCATCCAAAGAGAAAGTGTCAGAGCCAGAAGAAGTCTCAGTTTCCCCGGGGCATGTGTGGCTGCATTAGGCGTGTGTTAGCTCCCTCACAAGGATGGTCACAGGGGTGGGGGCAGGGGTCATGTGGGGAGTGTCCCAGGCCAGCCTGTTGCTGGCCGCCTTTCATTCCTGAGACTGAATCCAGAGTCATCCTAAGGGTCATAGATACCCTTTTCAAAGGTATCTGAGGAGGCTTTTTTTTCTTTACCTTAAAAAATATTTGTTTAGGGGTAACTCCTGACTCTGCACTCAGGCTTCTGTCTTGGGGGTGCTCAGGGGATCCTAGGGGCTGCTGGCTGCCGTCACAGTAGCATACAAGGCAGATGTCCTCTCAGTGTACTAGCCTCCTGCCCTGTGAAGTTAGGGGGTACATTCCTCACTTTTTGGGACTCAGTAGTATCTGGTGGAGCTTTTTGACTTTCACATGCTCCCCACTTATTGGTATGTTCTGGGGGTCCCGCAGGAAGCTGTAAGAGGGTGCAGAGCCTGGTGGCAGAGGGGGTGATGCATCAGGGCTGTTTTGGATATCAGGGGTATTGCAACCTAGTGTGAAATCTTAGCAGGAGTAACATGCAAACTTCAGTGGGTGCCCTGAGCTCTCCCATAGCACAATATGTGGTCACCATTGGCTCCCTCGCCTTTATTGATTTATTTCAGTTAATTTATTTTTAGTAGTTGTTTTTGGTGTGGCGCACACGTGACAATACGTGGTTACTCCTGATGGTGCTCAGGGAAACATATTAGATGCCAGTAGTCAAATCTGGTTTTTCTGCTGCAAGATAAGCATGTCTCCTGCTGTACTATGTCTCCAGCCCTTTTGCACAGAAAAAAAATTGATTTATCATTATTTTTTGAATTGTAGTTTTTATTTCACAGCACACAGTGCTCAGTGCTTAATCTAGGACCTGAGCTCAACATTGTTCCTGGCACTGCTCGGGGACCCTATCTGCTTTGGAGAATTGAATGTGGTGTCTCAGCCTTAAAGAAAAACAACCTATCAGCTGTACTGTCTCTGCTAATCCTATGTAATTTTTTCTACAAAAAAAAGAATTTTTTGCTTCATCTGTCAAGTGTCTCAGCACAGCCCTCCCCACTGTCCATCTCTCCCAGACCAGGCACACTAGGCAATGGTACAGCTAGTTGGGCACCTGACTTGCATGTAGCTTGCCTCATAATTTCATAGGGTCCGATGAACACTGCCATGTGTGGCGCAAAACTCCCCCAGAGAAAAGTCTCACTCCAGAATTTGTCATGACAATGAGCATTCTTTGAGCATCTGTTTTGGGCTTTGTGAATATCTCTCCTGCTTGTTCTTTTCCTTTTCCCTTGTTCTTTCCTTTTCTGGTGCTTGGGGACCATATGGGTGGGATGCTGGGATTGGAACACGGGTTGGCCATGTGCAAGGCAAACACCCTACCTGCTGTACTATCGCTCCAGCCCCCTGCCTGTTCTCCTCAGGTTTTTCTTTTTGCTACTGACTTGGAGATGGTCAGGGCCTCTGCCCCTCTGTCCAGGTGTGTCTGAGATTCCATGTCCCGCATCTTCAAGCACGTGCTCTGCCCTTTGAGCTCTTCTCCCTTGTTTTGTCTCACGACTAGGGCAGCACATGAAGTGGGATTTGGGGCCACACCTGCCATTGCTTATGGCTGCTTCCTGCTCTGTGCTCACAGTACCAGTGGACAGTGGGTACCAGTAAAGCCCCCTTCCCGGCCCCCTGCCGGGCTTCCATCTGGCCAGCAACAGCTCCAACCTGGTGTGCTCTCACCTGCCCTCTGTTGATATATTTGTTGTAAGTTCTTGGATGTGAACACTCTGGAATCTCTCGATGGTTAAGCCCAGAACTATGGGTTCACAAGCAGCGAGAAGGACAAACACTAACTTGATAATGCGATAGCCTCGCAGCTCATTGCTCACGTATTCCTCATGCCAGGTCTTGGGAACATTTTGATGTGCTGGAATTGTTGGCTGATTTATTCAGGTTTGTTTTCCGAGGTGAGGTGTGGTGACGTGATGGGAGGGTCACACCCTGTGATACTCAGGGGTCACTTTTGGCTTAGTTCTCGGCACTGCACCTGCAATGCATGGGGGACGAGATGGGAAAGTGGGGATCGCCCGCCCTACCCACCATTCTTAAGCCTGCTGTCCTGTTACTCCAGCCTGCTGCTGTGCTTCTGTACTTATTTTTTGTCCCACAGGGGAGGTGCTTACAACGTCGTGGTTCTGTGCTCCCCATTCACCCTGACCAGCTTTAGGGGCATATGGGATGTGCTGACTCCATATGCAATCTGGAAACTACAGTGACTGGGGTCCAAGTACCTGTGTTTCCCCTGCTTTTTCCTTCACACTCTGGAGAGCCCCGCCTGCTCACTCACAGTCTCACGGTTCCCTTGCTGCTGTTTGAATACTTCTGGGCATGTGCTGATTCCAGGGAGCTGGAGCAAAGGGTCTCTTGGACCTGCAGAGGTCTTCAGGACCAAGATGCCTACCTGCTCTGAGAGAGATTGAGGGCGGCCCTGAACCCTTAGTTCAGAGTCCTTTTGCACACATGTCCTTGCACAGCTTTGAGTCACTGTCTGGACATTGAGTGTCCTGTTCTCGTCCCTAATGATCATGGGCTGTGACATGCAGGGTGTGTGTGTTTAGTGTTTTTGGCTTCAACTCAGCATCAAATTTGGGGTCCTGCTTGGTTTGTTCTCAGACGTTCCTCTTTACAGTGCTCACTGGAACAGTGGTGCTGGGACTGAGCCTGGGTTTTTATGTGCAAGACTTACTTGAATCCTCTAGTATAGCGCCCTCACATTTTTTCCAGTTCAGCTGCCATAGCGTGATCTCTGCACCCATACACCGGAGTTGCACATGTAATATGGTTTCTCCTGAGACTGTTGGCCCTGAGTCCCTCTATGGTCCAGGGGATCCCGTTCTCACTACCTAGAGCTGGGTTGAAAAGGCCCTTACTAATGCCCCCCTGTGTATTTGACTCAGAACTTTCTCTGACATGGCCATAAGCTTTACCCCCAAAGAAGGACGTGCCTGCACACCCCCCTCAGAGGAAGCTCTGCAGGGACATGATGCTATAGACCTGCCAACACCTGCAGGTTGTCGCTGGGAGCCATGTGGGGCCGACTTGCCAGGACAGATCCATGGGGCCTCCTGTGAGTTCAGAAAGGACCGGGATTTTGATGGCCAGGATGTTAGACAGCTGTAGGGATCACTATTTCTTGTGGTACTCTCTTTTCTTTCTGTTTTTGTTATTGGGCCACACCTGTAGGTACTCAAGTATTTCTCCTGGCTCTGTCCTCAGGGAACACTTTTGCTGGACTCTGTGGTTCAAATGGTATTCAGGTGGGGGGCTTTTGCCTTGAATGCAGCCAACCCAGGTTTGATTCCCAGCATCCCATGTGGTACCCCAAGCACTGCCAGGATTATTTCCTGGATGTAGAGTCAGGAACAACCCCTGAGCATCGCTGAATGTGACCCAAAAAAGCAAACAACATAAACCAAATGGGATTCAGGCGATTGACTCATGTTGGACACAAGCAAGGCAAGGCACTATGCTCCATACCGTCGCTCAGGCTACTCTAAGTAGTTCACTCCTATTGCTGAATTACTATAGTTCTTGTTCTACCCTTCACTCTAGTGTGTTCATTTTTGTTTTTGCTTTGGGTTATGATTCAGCGCTCACATCCATATTTCTCCTTACTCTGTGCTGAAGGATTACTTCAGGCAGTGCTCAGGTGTCCATGGGTTGCTGTGGATTAACCCGGTCTGAACCTTACTTTGTTGTTTTGTTTCTATTTGGTTTGAGGGCTAACCCTGGCAATACACAGATTACTCTTGAGTACATGTTTGGGAATTTCTTCCTGCAGTGCTCCAGAACCATACGGATGCCAAGGATGAAATCCATATTTGTATATCAGGTATGTGCCTGCCCCATCGTACTGTCATTCCGTTGACAAGTTCGTTTTCTTTTCTATTTTTCTTTTTTGGCATTTTGGATCATACCTGGCAATGCTCAGTGATTGTTCCTGGCTATGTACTTAGGAATTACATCTGGCGTTGCTCAGTGGCCCATATGGAATACCTGGGATTAAACCCGGGTCTGCCACATGCAAGGGAAACACCCTCCTGGCTGTATTATTGCTCTGGGTCCAAGAAGTTCTTCAATTTCGGTCTCACCCCATCAGATACCAAGCTACTGCACTCCGTGGGTTCACTTCTAATGATTCCTGGGAGTCTTCAACATGACTCAGTAGATCTCAGGATATTGTATCTCTAATAGGTGCTAATATGGGCATATAGAAAATGGAGATTTTTATATTCCCATTTTTTTTTGCCTTTTGGGTCATACCTGGCGATGCACAGGGATCACTCCTGGCTCGTTACTCTGAATTAACCAAGGAGGTGCTCAGGGGACCATATGGGATGGTGGGAATCGAAACCAGGTAGGCTGTGTGCAAGGCAAAAGCCCTACCACTGTATTATCACTCTAGCCATGTTCATTCCTTTTCTGTATTTTCTAGGGTTTTATCATGGACACTTGGTGTTCACCTGTAGCCTTTTTCTTGTAACTAAACTGAGCATTCATTTCTGTGGGGTCAGGGCATTCTGGGATGAAACTTTCTCCAGTTTCCCTGACCTTTTGAATCACAGGGAAAATCATCCTGTAATAAACCTTATATATGTGAGAATACTCTACCCTCATCCTTACTGTGCATATGAAAATTCATTCTGGAGAGCAGCCTTATATATGTCAGGAGTGTGGGAAGGCCTTCATCCGCACCTCCAGCCTTCATCAGGATGAGATTTCATACTGGAGTGAAAACTTTTGTATAGTAGGAATGTGGGAAGGTGTTTGGTCTTTCCTCAAGTCTTTCGAGTCATAGTAAAATACATACTGGAGAGAAACCTTATGTTTGTACGGAATGTGGAAATGTCTTCTATCAATCTGGGGATCTTACCAAACAGTGGAGAGAAACTTGATCAGTGGGAAACTTGATATGTGGGAAGGCTTTCACTCTACCTGAGTCCTTTCTGTGTTTAAGAGGATTTGTACTGGAGAGAACCCTTAACTATGTGAGGAGTGTGGGGCAGCCTTCCTTCATTTTTAGCCTTCACTAGGCACAAGAAAATGCATACTGGAGAGAAACCTTTTGTTTTTAAGGAATGTCGGGAGGCCTTTTCTCAGTCTCTAAAGGTTGCTAAGCATTGGGAAATTCATTGTGGGGAGATTCCTCAGGCTGTCAGACAGGTGGGAAATTCATTGTGGGGAGAATCCTCAGGCTGTCAGACAGGTGGGAAGACCTTCAGTCTGTCCTCATAACCTACTCAGCATATGAAAGTTCAGTGTGGAGAGAAACCTCATCAATGTCAATCATGTGGGAAGGAAAGAATCCTAGTAGTGTGGGACACCCTTCCCATGACGTTAGCACATAAGGGAAAGGTACTTCCTTGTTATCACTCATGTTCCAAGATGACAGTGTACCAGCATTTGGACTTGATGAGTCTGTGAACTTGTAAATAATGGGTCTTGTTGATAGAAGCCAGGGAGAAGGTGATTAAATGAGAACTAAATAAGCAGGTACCAAATCTTCCCCTCACGTCAAGCTGTCAAGGCTCACCACTGTCCATTCTTTGTTCACACTGGCTTGGTTCACAGGTCCTGGTTTGGTTTTGGGGGCTTAATGACACAGATTAACCATGATGCTGCAGCAAAACCTTTGAAATTAGAAAAATGGCAAACTTCCATTTTTCAGACCCTCCTGTACTATGCTCTGGAGAGACTCACTGAGCTGTGCTCAGGACATCATCCTGCCCCTGAGGTCAGCAGTCCATGATTTTGGGGGATTCATGGAAACTTATGGGGCCCTGGGGTTGGTGTCACATCAGCTGTGTGCAGGGAAGCACCTTACCTGTTGCAACATCTCTGAACTGTCTATATTCAGGTTTCCATTAGATTTAAAAAACCGTTAAGGAAAAAATTTCAGAAAGTATCAAGTTATCAGAATGTCCTTGGCTAGTTTCTTTAATTGGGTGGATACAGACACCTTACATGGAGTTTTCTGAGTATAGAAAGACATTTGCCGGGTTTTGATATGATCCAGAGGCCCCTGAATCAGATGTTTTACAAAGGGTGGGAACATGAGAGATTCGCCAACATCCACCCCCATCTCAGTAGGAAATTCCACGTAACTGTGATTTCTAGTAATTAAGGATATACCTGGATTCCACTGACCTCAATTCAGCAGTAGTGAGGGGAGAAAAAGAAAGGTCAGACTTTTGCTTGGAAGCAGTAAAGTTCCAGCAATCTAATATTCACCAAAATGGAAAACACCATTGAGATCTGTCCAAAATGCCAGGCAAGGACACAAAATTACAAGTATGTTTTACTGACTGTTAGTTTCACATATGCATACATTCTGGGTTTGGTCAACATGCCACGTTTTATATGCTTAATTACATATTTTTGTTTGGTGGCACACCTGTCATTTCTTAAGGGTCACTCCTGGTGGTGCTCGGACCCCATTCGGGATGCCAGGAATGGAACTCAGGTCAACCAAGTTCACAGCAGAAGGCAGCACACTGAATTCTCTCTCTGTGTTTAAAATTTTTTTCTAGAACTGCCTCCTGGGTTTTCCTTGTAGAAAAGAGTCCACTACTCGTGTGTTATCAAGTGGTAGAGTGTTGACTGGACAGTGCTTTCTGATGTCTTACCAGCCTTTGCTCCTGTTCCAGTGTCTCTCCAACTCTCTGGGCTACTGCGTGGCCAGTTCCTCTCTGCGTCTTCAGCGCTGGCTTGGGGGGTCACTGCTTTCACCCGACCTTGATAGATGACTTCCCCCCAAACTCATTGTCCCGTGCCCCACATGCTCCCTATCTGCCTATTTTCCTTTGAATGAGCCCCCTTTCTGTTTCTCCTAATGGCCTGTGTGAGATCATTTGTTCGTTGTTTGCCCATCACAAGACTAGGGGATTATTACTCCCCACTTGCTCCCACTGTGTGACAGGCCTCTCCAGCAGCTGCCTCTCCACTCCTTTATGCAAGCCCACCCCCTCGAGTCACAGATTCAGCTGGGTGGGGACAATGGTTCTCTGCACATTTGAAGTCTGGCTGCTTTAAGGCTGCTTGTTGAAAGGGAAGTAACATCACAGTGGGGCCTTGCTGGTGATTCTATTCCTGTTAACGGGTAAGAGAGTCATTGTTCACTTGGGTAAAGGACAAAGTGGGCCCCCTGTGAGCACGTGGAGCTCTGAAGCCATATTTTGTTGCAGGATGGGGATTGACTCCCATGAGTGCCCGGTGCCTCCCCATTTCCATACTGAGTTTCGGGTCCGCACCAGCTTGGGGGGCACTTTTGCACTTGTTTTTCATTGTTCCCTGATATCCAGGCGGTTTCTCAGGTGCGGCAGACCTTTCGGGGATGCAGGGGTTGAGGATGTGAGTGCATGATCCTGGGGTGCTCCTGCGGCCACGATCACCTCCAGCTCTGACATGGGGCAGTGGTGGGTGGGTGCAGGGCTGAGGGCAGGGGCTGCGGGACTGAGGGGTGAGGGACCTGCCGAGGGTGGGGCTTAGCCATCAAACCCCACCAGCTTACTGTGTTGGAGCCTTGGCCCCAGTCTTGCTGCTGTAGAATCTCTAGATTCACTCTGAGGGGCAGAGTCACATCCCACCCAATGGCAAGAAATCCTGTTCCTGTCCTACTTTTTTATTGGCTGCCCTGGTGGGATGAGGCATCCTGAGAAGTGGATCTGTAGGTGACTGGGGTTTGCTAATGACAGTTTCCTTTTGGGGCTATTTTTGGTGTGGGGAATGGGGCGCTGTTATGCCCTGTGATATCCCGAGGGCTTACTCTGGCCCCCGACTCATATATTATTCCTGGAGTGCTCTGGGGGCTGTGGGGATGCAGAGGATTGTCTGGTGTCAGCAAGGCAAGTATCATAACAGCTTTACGGTCTGTTGAAACAGGAATTTCTGCTTTTTCACATCAAGTTGCAAGCTCTGCTGAGACCCCTGGCTATGAGGTGAGTACTGCACGTAAAGGGTATGTGTGTATGTGTAGAAACTATAGCACGTAAAGGGTGTGTGTGTGTGTGTGTGTGTGTGTGTGTGTGTGTGAGAGAGAGAGAGAGAGAGAGAGATAGAGAGTACTACATGTATAGGGTGTGTGTGTATGTGTAGAAAGTATAGCGCGTAAAGGGTGTGTGTGTATGTGTGTGTTTGTATGTGTGCGCGTGACAGGCATTAGCATACATTACTCTATCACATTTACCCTCCCAACATACTGTTAACAGCTGCTCTTTACATATAATTTTGGGTATGGTTACTTAAAATTTTGTTGAACAAAACTTTTTCTTTTTCCTTGTCATTATACTTCTATGTGCCATGTCTTTGTGACATTTATTTAATGCTCTATCAGTTTGCAACTGTTTCTATCACATGGAGCTAATTCTACAGCTTTTATAAGTCATACATTTTTGTTGATGTCATATTAACTCTTTTCTGTTCTAAGATGAGTCATTGGGAGAATTTTAAGGAGCTGTCAGTTTTGGCAAAAGATAGCTGCTTCTTATATGTAACAGACATTCTATTGTGTAGGAAGGAATTATAACTTCTGCTTTCCATTGAGCTCTCAAGGACAAAAGATCATAATAGTGAATGTAATTTAAACAACTGGCAAAAACATGTAAATGTTATTTCTATGCTCAAAAACCATCCAAATGATCTGAGAACAAAGGTGACATAGTGACAGAGGGCTGATTCTGGTCAAACACGAACCCCCAGAAGTTAGTCTGTGGACTATCAGGCTCTTTTTCACAGCAAACCTCCCAAAGGACCTTCCCTTTGCTGTGGGCCTGTTTGGACTGTGAGAACCACAGAGATGTCCAAGAGCTGTTGGGTTGTAGGTCCTAGTGATAGGGCACTGGGAAGGGCACTTACTTTGTATGAAGTGGACAGCTGGGCTCCATCCCCAACACCCCACATGGTCTCCAGAACCCCACCAGGAGACAGCTCTTAGAACTGCTTGGTGTGTCCTCTCCCCAAATAAATACAATACAAAGAAAGAATGAAAAGAACAAAAAACCCATTGGTCCTGAGTGTAATGCACTTTTTCTGAGATGTTTTAAATGGCTCCTGTGGTCCATCTTGACGAGTTGTGCCCAGGCCTGCTCGTAGCAGTAGCGCTGCATCCAGCCTTCACACAGTCCCAGACAATGACTTACAGGCCCAGAGAGAAGATCATCAGCAGACTCCCCAGTGAGGAACAGGGGACTCATGAGAGCCAAATCTAAAAGGTTTGCAGTCATCTGTTCTGCCGACACCCTGGGCAACTGGGCAAAGTTTTGACAAAAGCAAAGGCAAAGTGGTCCTTTGAAGAATCCTTTGAAGAAACGCAGGCACGTTTTGGCTGGGGTCCACCATCAAATCCCAAATGTGTCCCAGATTTTGTGGAGTCATGATGAAAAGAGACATGGCTACATCAAGAAATAAAATTTGCAGGTTGAGCCTTGCATGTGGCCAGCCTGGGTTCGATTCCCGGCATCCCATATGGTCCCCCAAGCACCTCCAGGAGTGATTCCTGAGTGCAGAGCCAGGAGTAGACCCTGAGTATCACTGGGTGTGACCCAAAAAGCAAAAAGAAACACAGAAATAAAATTTGGAGGATGTATTCACAACAGCTGGCAGGCTGTCCTGCTAGGCAAGAGCAGCAGCCACAGAAGAAGCGCAGGGTTTGTTTAGGAAAAACCACATAGTGGCCCACCTGTTATTTTAATAAGCACCCATAAAATTAGTTTAACTTAACAGGCCCATATCCTGGGACACAGTAAATTTCTGTAAGCACAGTAAAGCAAGCATTATAGAGATGTGAGAAAAGTGATTACACAAAGCAGTCATCTCTTGATCTCTAACCACCTCTCTTTTGTGGATGCAAAGCCATTGTTCCTATTTTACTCTGTGACTGGCAGGTGCCCTTGTGGAGGGGTTACAAGAAATGCAGTATACTAGGATGCTTATTGAACAAATCCAATAAATCAAAATAAACTTCTTAACAAATTAAATTTTATATTTTAATGTAGCAAAGGGACTGGAGTGACACCACAGTGGGTAGGGTATTTGCCTTTCACAGGGCTGACCTGGGTTCAAATCCTCCATCCCTCTCGGAGAGCCAAGCTAGGTACCGAAAGTATCCCTCCTGCACGGCAGAGCCTGGCAAGCTACCTATGCCATATTTGATATGCCAAAAACAGTAACAAGTCTCAATCAGTAAGCAATTTGATGACAGTGATACAGTGATACAATGTAACAAATATCAAATCATCATAGACAAGCAATAGGCCAACATTTCTGAAAAAGAACTTTCTCCTGCACACCCAGTGTACAATTGTTCCTCACCATTGGTTCAAATTTTGAAGAATTTAAATTTTGCTGCATAATTCATCTACTGCTAAACTACTAAGTGACGACTCAGCTACACAACAGTGAAGGAACTTTTTTGCTTTTTGGGTCACACTTGGTGATGCGCAGGGTTTACTCCTGCTCTGCACTCAGGATTTACTCCTGTCGGTGCTCAGAGGACCATGTAGGATGTTGGGAATGGAATCCAACATGCAAGGCTAATGCCCTACCCGCTGTGCTGTCACTCCAGTTCCTGAAGGCCCTTTTTGTTTGTGCAGCTGATCCACTTTAGATTTCGGTTGAATTCAGTGCATTGCTGAACTTGAGCAAAGTTTGAAGAGTTGCTGAGCACAGAGAGGAATAGCTTGAGAACACCAATGGCTATGAACACACACAAATGCACACAGGATTATTGCTTACACATGTAATACTTTCTCAGTCATCACCAATTCCTGAGTCCTCTTCTGGGTCATCCCAGAACCCCTTTAGGGCCAGATTATTCACTTAGTTTCTAGCTCGCTACTGTAATGGAGATCATGAAGTTACTCCAGCAACTGGAAGTTCAGTTCAGAACAAAAATCAGGGCTCAGACAGTCAAGCAGGGAAGTAGCTGATCCAGTTTCCATCCTTAGCACCCTAGAGGGTCCCTGAGCCCAGTGTGGAGTGATCCCCGAGCAGTCAGGCCTCAGTACTACAAAACGTGCTTCCCAAAATGAATCAGTAAACACAAAGCAGCGTGATAGCTGAATATTAACGCCCTGTGATTTCTGAGCAATATTTTAGGGGGGTGGTATTTGGTAGGTCAGGTCTGGGGTATAGTCCTGGTGGCTGTTTGCAAAGGAATCTTTGTGTATTTGTGGGCTGTGGTTTCCTCCCCTGTAGGCTGAGCTGAGCGTTCCTGTCCCAGTATGCTTCTGAGTCACAACCCACTTCTCTGTCCCCAGGACAGGCAGGAGCATCTGTCTGTGTCTCCCCGAGGATGGGTCTGTGAGCCGGTGTTGAGTCTCTGTCTGGTCACTACATTTCTGGCTCCAGTGCATGGACTTCTCGTCAGGTGGGCGCGGGGCTGGCTGTGCTCGTCTCTAGTGCTCACAGCTCAATTCTTTCCACGGAGCCTCCTCTGATCCACAGGAAAAACAAAGGCAGGAGATGGTGACGTGCCCTCTGCCACTCCATCCACAGGCAGGAGAGTGACAAGAGGATGCTGTGCAGTGACAGGTCACACTGGTCCAAGAGTCTCGGGTAGTTTCAGGAAGGAGAGATGGGATGTGGCTCCTGGCCTCAGTGACCGGCTCTCTGTTTGAGGCCACTTTTTTGTTGTATATTTTGTTGATTTGAATGGGCCACAGTAGTGGTGCTCAAGGATCACTCCTGTCAGGACAGGGGACTATATGGGGTGCAAGGGGCCCAACGATGATTACGCTCATTTGGGTGTTTTTATTTTGGAAGTGGCTGAAGGGGAGGGGCTGTGGAGAGCCTCCATGGAACCGTGCTTCGTGAACACGGTTCCATGGAGGCTGTTTCTTGTTGGATGCACCGTGCTTCGTGAACAACACCTGATGGGGAATCAGGATGTCTTGTCACGCTCACAAGTTATGGCTAGTTTATCAGCTGCAGACACTTGAGGGCAAACAGGCAGGAGAAGTATATAAGGGGGTAAGTCACCTAGCTAGTCGGTTCTCCCTCATGCGTCCCCATTTCCTCCTTCCTCCTCGTCCCCGTTCCCATTTTCTTCTCTAATGCATGAGAAAGTTCCTGAATAAATCACAGCCAAAAGGATCTCCGAGTTGTGTGTTTCTTTGCTGGACGAAGCGGCGCGCAACAAGGGGCCATACCCCATGGTTCTCAGAGGTTACTTCTGGCTCAGTACGCAGATTTCCCGCTGGCAGTGTTAGAGGGGCCATATGGGAGGGCGGTATCACACTGTCCATGGACCCACTGTCATGTTACCCCATCCTGGTGCTCTGCTTTCTGTCATGTTTATTTTTGTGCCACAGTGGAGCTGCTCAGGACTTCCTCTTGGCTCTCTACTCCAGATTCACCCCTTAGAGACATCCGGGGACCCCAGGTGTGTGGGGTATGTATGTGCCCTGATGGCTACAAATGTCTCAGGCCCTGGGACTGGCATTTGCCCTGTTTTGTCCTTCCAGCTCTGAGAGACTCACCTGCTCAGTCACACAGTCTCATGTTCACACTGCTGGGTGTGCAGTTCTGGGCATATGCCTGTCCCAGGGAGTTGGTGCAAAGGGCCTCAGGGTCGAGTCATTTTTACCTACTTTGAGATGAATTAGGGGAGGCCCTTATATTTATAAGGACTGTGGGAACACATTCACTCACTCCTCCTTATTACACATAGCAATATTCATACTGGAAAGAAAACTTACATATGTGAGCAATCCGGAAAGGCCTACATTATGCCCTCAAGCCTTAGAGTCACAGGAAAATTGATCTTGGAGACAGACTCTACATATGTAAGGACTGTGGGAAGGCCTTCACTCAAACTTGGCATCTTATTAAATAGAAAAAAATCATACCGAAATGAAACCACAAAATTGACTTGTGGGAAGGCCTTCACTCTGCCCTCTAGCCGTACTATGCATTTGAAACATCATAGTGGAGAGAAATCTTATATATGTAAGGAATGTGCAAGGCCTTCATTCAACCGGTAACCCTTACTTGCCATATGAAAACATATACTGGAGAGAAATCTTGTGTTTGTAAATGTCGTAAGACCTATGTATACCTCTCAGGCCTTTTAGACATCATAAAATGCACACTGCATGAGTTGATCCCTTCAGAATAGCCCCCCAGGGAAGAGAAGTTTTGTTTGGACCAGGAGTGTTAGGGGGCTGGAAGAGTTCAGCCGAGACGCAAATAATCCAGGTAGCGTGTGACAAGCTTCCAGTAACATCATTATTATATGGGAAAGGTACTTGCTGATTATCACCTGGGCATCGGCCATAGCAGTAACCAGCATTTGGATTTCACGTGTATGTTAACTTGTAAATAATGGGTCTTGGTGATGGAAGTCAGGATTAAGGTGACTAAATAAAACTGCACTGTACTGCACTGTCATCCCATTGTTCATTGATTGGCTCGAGCTGCACAAGGAATGTCTCCATTGAGAGACTTGTGGTTACTGTTTTTGACATATCAAATACGCCACAGGTAGGTTGCCAGACTCTGCCATGCAGATTGGATACTCTCGGTGCTTGCCGGGCTTGCCGAGTGGGAGGGAGGAATCAAACCTCATTAGGTTGCATGCAAGGCAAACGCCTACCCGCGGTCCTATTGCTCCAAGAAATAAACATAAATAGGTAATAACTCTTGAAGCAACAAAAAGATTCAAAAATTCTTAAAGAGTCTTAAAAATCCTGTAACCAGATATAACAATCACTGTATCACTGTCATTCCATTTTTCATGGATTTGCTTGGGCGGGCGCCAGTAACGTCTCCATTAGTCCTAGCCCCAAGAGTTTAGCAGACTCTCTTTACCTGTTATTCCCAACGGTCCTGCATTGGAGGCTCTTTCAGGGTCAAGGGAAAGAGACCCACCAGTGTTACTGTTTTGGCATATTGAATACGCCACGAGGAGTTTGCCAGGCTCTGCCGTGCGGGCAGGATACTCTCAGCACTATCTGTCAGATATAACAATATTCACATAAATTAATTTTCCACACCTATTTGATATTGCAAGTTTATTTTCTCATCAATTTTAATCTTAGACATTTTAACAACAATTTGTGCTTTTTGTCTTTAGAAAATTCAATACATATATGCATAAATGCCCCTCACTCAGGACTGCCAAGGTTCACCATTCTCTTAATCTTTGCCCTGATTCTTTCTTGGCTCAGAGGCCCTGTTTTTTTTTCTTCCTTTCCCCCTCAGAGGCTCTGTTTTGAAGGGATATATGGTGGACATCAACCACAGTGTTGCCGAGAAGAATAAATCCAAAATGAGCCAAACCTTCATTGTTCAGGCCTTCCTGTTTTATGCCTGAGGGATTGTGGTAGGGCCTACAACTGGTTCTCAGCTCAGGGCTCCGTCCCTGGGAGAGTTCACAGACGTCATGGATGCTGGGGTTGGACTACAGATAGCCCATATTTACAAGCACCTTACCTGCTTTTTCATCTCTCTGCATACATAGCGTTCAAGATATTATTTTAGACTTTGAGATGGATTATGACTATATATTTTGAAAATCTATCATCTTAGGAGAATGGCCCTGGAAATGTTCTTTAATACGATAGATGGTTTGGGGGCTGGAGCGACAGCACAGCGGGTATGGCATTTGCCTTTCATGCAGCCAACTTGGGTTCGATTCCCAGCATCCCATATGGTCCCCTGAGCACCGCCCAGATGTGGCTCTCACAGGGGGTTGGGGTTTGCCAAAAAAATTTACGTTTTACCCTATTTTTGGTTTGCTCTTTATATTTTTTTCAAAGGCGTTCCACCCGGAGATGCTTAGGTTTTACTCCTGTCTCTGGGCTCAGGATTTATTCCCTCGGTGCTCATAGGGTCGTATCGGATGCGGAAGATTGGTTGGGGCCAGCAAGGCAAACATCTTACCTGATTATCTGTCTTACCCCAAAATTGATATTTTGTTTAGGTCAGGAATTTCTATTCTCACATGTCAGGAAGCGAAGCCCCCCTTACTTCAAATCTCCCTGATCTGGTGACTCCCGGAGACTACCCACTGGGTGAGTACATGGGTCATTTTGTTTTGCTGGGTTGTGTGTTTGGAGGCAGATAGTGTTTTGTGGAGAGGGGAGCTTTACTCGGGGATCACTTCTAGTGTGCTGGGGAAGATTCTACTCAGCAATGCCAGGAGCCGTAGTACAGAGATTAGGGCACTCGCCTCGCACCTGCCAAGCAAAAGCTGTGCCCTGCACCTCAGGATTCCTCATATCTGCTGAGACTGATCCCTGAGTGCAGAGCTAGGAAACACTCCTGAGCACTGCCGCTTCTGGCCAAAACACACACACATACACACACACACGAAATATGTGAGAACAAAGACAGAGAAAATGAGGATTCAGGAGAAACCATAGACATCTGCAGTATAGAAAAAGCCATTAGACAGGGTTTTAAGGACATGCTCTATGACTGTTTAAATGTTTCATGTGAGAATTTGTCTTTGCTTGTGAACTTTTCTTTTTTTCCCACTTCTTTGTTAATTTCCATTTAGTTGTTGCTATAATTTTGGGCCACACCCTAAAGTGCTCAGGCCTTACTCCTGACTCTGAACTCAGGGATCACTGCTGCCAGTCGCTCATAAGGTTTGCGTGGGTATTGGTCTTGGGTAAGCTGATAATACATGCTGTACTATCACTCTGTCCCCCAGAATAGAAGACTTATAGTTAAATAATTGAAAGAGTTAATATCATGGTCCATTGTAAACAGCCAGATATAGGATACTAATACTCAACAGCCGACCTTGGATTGGTTCCTCTCTCGCTCTCGGAGAGGCCGGCAAGCTACCGAGAGTATCCGCCTGCATGGCAGAGGCTGTCAGGCTGACTGTGGTGTATTTGTTATGCCAAAAACCAGTAACAAGTCTCACATTACTGGTGCCCGATTGAGAAAATAAATAAAAAAGGGAATGACAGTGCTACAATTCACCCACTAAGGGGTTACTCCTGGCTTTGCACTCAGGAATTATTCCTGGTGGTGCTTCTGGGACCATATGGGATGCTGGGGATTGAACCTGGTTTGGCCGCATGCAAGGCCAGCACTCTTCCCTCTGTACTATCCAGCAAATTGATGTACCACTGGACCACAGTGCTACAGTGTGATTCACCCACTGCTAAACTACTATATGACTACTCATTAGAGAGCAGGGAAGGGGCCTTCCGTTCATATGGCTGACCCATTTTAGATCCCAGTTTAATTCAGCGCATAGTCGAACTTGAACACTGTTTGAGGAGTTGCTGAGCACAGAGCTAGGAGCAGCATGAGAACACCAATGTCTATGAGCACACACAGACACATATAAAGGAATATTGATTATAGATATGATACTTAAACATTTACCAATTTCTAAGCCTGATTTTGGGTCACCCACAAAATTAGTTTAACTAATTCTGGGCATGGGATTCACTTAGTTTCTAGCTCACTCCTGTAAACTGAATACATGAACAGTTGAAGCTCCTGCAGCATTTGGAAGTTCAGAGCAATGTAAACAAAAATCAAGGTTAGGAGAGTCCAACTGGGAGGTGCTGACCCAGGATCCATGGTTAGAACTCCAGAGAATTCCTGGAGCCCAGTGTGGAGTGATCCTTGAGCAGTCAGGGAAAAGTGCTCAGGACTACAGAACGTGCCCCCCAAAACGGATCAATGAATGGAAGACATTGTGATTGTGATATTTGGATATTAATGCCCAGTGATTTCTGAGCATTATTTTTTTGTTGTGTTGGTTGGGGGTCAGGGTTGGGGCGCTTACTGGTATTTGCAAGGAAATCCTTGTGAATTTTATTCCCTTTGTGAAAATATAAAATCTTTGTATTCATACTCTGTCTATCCGGTAGTTGGCGACCCCACAGATTTCTTGCTGACATGATCCAAGATGAAAAACAGTTAAAAAATCAACTTTCCTGACCAGAAAGTACCAGGTCAGGAATAGTTGGAGTCTGGCCCTTTAAAACTCCGGCCACAGTGTGGTGACGTCACAGAGTCCCTTTCTGAAGTGGGCGGAATTTCCAGTAGGCCGCCATTGTTGGAGCTTGAGGAGCAGTTTGAAGGGAAGGTGGTGCCCAGAGAGGACAGGGGAACCCTGCGGGGTCGGTCACTGCCATGGCCTGGGGTGGCGGCCCCACCCGGGTGGCCCAGCTTTCTGCCGAGGTTCGTCCCGTTTGTTCGTGCCCTTCAGGGAGACGAGGGGGTTTCTGAGGGAACTTACCTCAGGGCTGCTGGAGGGGCGCGAGTCCCGGGGAGGCCTTTCCGCGCCAGGCGGGATTCAGGCGACTCCAGGCTCTGTACTCAGGATCATCTGGGGTTTGGGGGACCCCGTGGGGTGTCGGAAAAGGCCTCGCCCTCCCCGCTGTCCTTTGCTCATGCCCCAACTAAAGAGAAAGGGAGACAAGAGGGAGCCTCAGTTTCCCCAGTTTCCCGCAGGTCGGCGGGGCATGCGCGGCCGCCTCCCTATTGGTTTCTGCAGGGACACTCAGAGCCACCGGGGGGCACGGGCTGGGTCGGGGGTCACCCGGAAAAGTTCCCGGGCCGGTCTTTGGCGGGCTACTTCCGTCATTGGGGTGATTATGTTGTCAGGGCAGGTAGCATATCACTGTAATTCCATTTTTCATGGATTTGCTTGGGCAGGCGCCAGTAACGTCTCCATTAGTCCTAGCCCTGAGATCTCTCTTTACTTGTCGTTCTCAATGGTGCTGTATTGGAGTCTCTTTCAGAGTCAGGGGAAAGAGACCCATCAATGTTACTTTTTTGGCATATTGAATATGCCACGAGAGTTTCCTGCTCTGCCGTGCGAGCAGGATACTCTCAGCACTACCTTTTAGATATAACAATATTCACATAAATTTATTTTCTACACCTATTTGATATTGCAGCTTTGTTTTCTCATCAATTTTAATTCTAGACATTTTATTTTATTTTTATTTTTTTGCTTTTTGGGTAACACCCGGCGATGCACAGGGGTTACTCCTGGTTCTGCACTCAGGAGTTACTCCTGGCAGTGCTCAGGGGACCAAATGGGATGCTGGGATTCGAACCCAGGTCAGTTAAGTGCAAGGCAAACATCCTACCCGCTGTGCTATCGCTCCAGCCCCAATCCTAGATATTTTAACAACAGTTTGCGCTTTTTGTCTTTAGTAAATTAAATACGTACATGCATAAATGCCTCTCACTCAGGACTGGCAAGGTTCACCATTCTCTTAATCTTTGACCTGATTCTGTCTTGGCTAAGCGGCTGTGGTTTGAAGGGATTTACGGTGGACATCAACCACAATGTTCCTGAGAATCATAAATCCAAAATGAGCCAAACCTTCATTGTTCAGGCCTTCCTGCTTTATGCCTGAGGGACTGTGGTCAGTCCTACACCTGGCTCTCAGCTCAGGGCTCCGTCCCTGGGAGCGGTCACACACGTCATGGATGCTGCAGTTGGAATACAGGTCGCCCATATTTACAAGCACCTTACCCGCTTATCATCTCTTTGCATACATAGCATTCAAGATATTATTTTAGACTTTGATATGGATTAAGCTTTATATTTTTAAAAGATACCATCTTAAGAAAATGGCCCTGGAAATGTTCTTTAATAGGGTAAATGGGTCGGGGGCTGGAGCGATAGCACAGCGAGTATGGCATTTGCCTTCCATGCAGCCAACCTGGGTTCGATTCCCAGCATCTCATATGGTCCCCTGAGCACCGCCCAGATGTGGCTCTCAAAAAGGACTGGGGATTGTCAAAGAAAATTTATGTTTTATCCAATTAGTGGTTTGCTGTTTATATTTTTTTCAAAGGCGTTCCACCCAGAGATGCTTAGGTTTTACTCCTGTCTCTGGGCTCAGGAATTATTCCCTCGGTGCTCATGGGGTCGTATCAGATGTGGAAGATTGGTTGGGGCCAGCAAGGCAAACATCTTACCTGATTATCTGTCTTACCCCAAAATTGTTTTTTTGTTTAGGTCAGGAATTTGAATTTCTATTCTCACATGTCAAGAAGTGAAGCCCCCCTTACTTCAAATCTCCCTGATCTGGTGACTCCCAGAGACTGCCCACTGGGTGAGTACATGAGTACTTTTGTTTTTCTTGGTTGTGTGTTTGGAAGCAGATAGTGTTTTGTGGAGAGGGGAGCTTTACTCGGGGATCACTTCTAGTGTGCTGGGGAAGATTTTACTCAGCAATGCCAGAAGTTGTAGTGCAGAGATTAGGGTGCATGCCTTGCACCTGCCAAGGAAAGTCTGAGCCCTGCACCTCAGGATTCCTCATAACTGCCGTGAATGATCCCTGAGTGCAGAGCTAGGGATCACTCCTGAGCACTGCCTCTTCTGGCCCAACACACACACACACACGAAATATGTGAGAGAAGAGACAGAAAAATGAGGATTCAGGAGTAACCATAGGCTTCTGCAGAATAGAAAAAGCCGTTAAACAGGCTTTGAAGGACACGCTCTTTGACTGTTTAAATGTTCATGTGAGAATTTGTCTTTGCATGTGAAGTTTTTCTTTTTTTCCCCTCCTTTGTTAGTTCCCATTTTGTTGTTGCCATACTTCTGGGCCACACCCTACAGTGCTCAGGGTTACTCCTGACTCTGAACTCAGGAATCATTGCTGCCAGTCCCCCATAAGCTTTGCACGGGTATTTGTCTTGGGTAAGCTGATAGTATATGCTGTACTATCACTCTGTCCCCCAGAATAAAAGATTTGTAGTTAAATAATAGAAATAGTTCATATCATGGTTCTTAGTCAACACCCAGATATAGGATACTTATACTCTACAACACACTGTTTGTGCAGTTCCCAAATATATTGCTGCAAGACAGGAGCAAGTGCTGGGTGAGGCCCATGCAGTTGTGCTGATTCAGATTAGAGTAAATCAGGACCCAGAAGAGATGGGTACTAGCTGGACAGACCTGGGGCTGTACCTTGGGCTGACCTGGACGTAGAAGTGACCCTGGGCTCCAATACAAATGTCCCATGCATGTTTCCCTGTCCACCATACCAGAGGGTGACTGAATGTTCGTCCATGCTGAATTCCTTTAGCTGTCCTATGTCAGAGCCACTTTCAGGGCTGTGTTCACTGGGGGCGGGGCAAAGGGCAGCCCTGGTGCGGGTCTGTAGGGACCTTCTTGTAGGATTCAGGGAAGGTCCCAGGGCTCAGTTTCTTCTCCTGTAGCCCGAGTCCAACACTCTGGTCTGGTCAGACAGCCTGGATCCCAACCCACTTGTGTCTGCAGGAGAGGAAAGAGCTTCTGGCAGTGTCTTCCAGGTGGGTCAGAGATCTGCTGCCGGATTATTTTTGCTGGTCAGAGAGTTTCCAGTTCCAGTGCTGGGACTTCTGGGCAAGGTTGGTAGCTTGTGCTCCTCTCTGGTGCTAACGGCTCTGACTTCTCCTCCAGGTCTTCAACAGAGCTTATTTCAGATACTCAGGAATTAGAGATGGGAAGATGGTGACACACTTTCTGATTCACTGTCCACAGGTAGGAGGAGAGTGACAGGATGACACGAGAAGTTATGGGTGTGATCAGGCTTCCTGGCCTATCTGTATTGAGCTATTTTAGGAGGGGCCCTAGGACAGGGTTTCTGGCAGGGGTGACTGAGTGATCTCTGATGCCACTTTTGTCCCTGTTTGTTTTGTTATATTTAGACTTAATAGTGGTCAAGAAGTACTCCCAACTCTGTGCTCCTGAGTCACTGCTGTCAGACTTGGATCTTCTTGGGTACTAGTGGTATAAGGCTAACTACTTGATGGGGGTTGTTTTGTTGGGGAGGTGATGGGGGGCCACACCCTGTGATTCTTGGGAGTATTCCTGGCTCTGCACTCCAACATTGCACCTCAGGTTCTTGCTGGATCATATGGACAGCAGGAATCGCCAGCCCTACCCGGATTTCCTGGACTCACTGTCCTGTTACTCCATCCTGCTACTTTATGTTCTTTCATTTTTGTTTTTGTGCCACAGTGGAGATGCTCATGATTTCCTCTTAGTTCTTGCTCCGGATTCACCCCTGACCATCAGCAGGACCACAGGCACCGTCTGCACCGTGTCTGCTCCAGTGACTGGACCCGGGACATGCGTTTCCCCTGTTTTGTCCTTCCTTCTGAGAGAACCTCGCCTGCTTAGTCACAGTCTTATTCTTATTCACTAGGTGCTGTGTATGTGGAGTTCTGAGGGAGCAAAAGATCTCGGACCAGCAGAGGTATTGGGGGTCAAGTCACATATACCTGCATCAGGAAGGATTTGGGGTGGCCCTGAAACAGGACTTCCGAGTCCTACAGTCCTGTATGTCCTCACACAGCTTTGAGTCACTTGCTGGACATTGTGTGTCCCTTCTCATCCCTGGAACATAGAACAGGGACTATGGGATGTGTATTGGCGGAGGAGGTGTCTCTCGTGTGTTGCTCCAACTCAGTGTTGCTTTTTTTGGTCCTACTGGGTCTGTGATCAGGTGTTACTCTCTGCAGTGCTCATTTGATTTATTCCTGGGGTGGCTTCAGACAAGTCCAGAACCAGCAGGAACCTTCTGGTATGGTGTCATTGTAACACATCTGGCTTCCTGTGAGGGATTTCTGGGCTCATCTGCCTAAAATGTGGGTGGAGGCTGGTTCTTCCTGACCGCAGTGGTAGGAGGAGAGGCCCTGAGCTCCTGTAGCTTACTGAGGTGTTTCATACTCATGCCCCATAGAATCGGGTTGGATGTGTTTACGCTTGTCCCCTGTGAGTGATGATTCAAAATTAGTTTAACTAACTCTGGGCATGTGATTCACTTAGTTTCTAGCTCACTCCTGCAAACTGAATACATGGACAGTTGGAGCTCCTGCAACAATTGGAAGTTCAGTGCAATGTAAACAAAAATCAGGACAGTCCAGCTGGGAAGTGCTGAGTCAGAATCCATGGTTAGAACCCCAGAAGGTTCCCCGAGCCCAGTGCGGAGTGATCCCTGAGCAGTCAGGGAAAAGTGCTTGGCACTACAGAATGTGCCCCACCAAAATGGTTCAATGAACAGAAAACATTATGATATCTGCATATTCATGCCCAGTGATTTCTGAGCATTGTTTTTTGTGCTTTAGTTTGGGGGTTAGGGTTGGGGTGGTTACTGGTGGGTATTTGCAAGGAAATCCTTGTGGATTTTATTCCCTTTGTGAAAACATAAAATCTTTGGATTCATACTCTGTCTATCCTGTAGTTGGCGACCCCACAAATTTCCTGGTGACCTGATCCTAGACGAGAAACGGGAAACAGGAAGAACATAAACTTTCCTGACCAGAAAGTACCAGATCAGGAATAGTTGCAGTCTGGCCATTTAAAACTCATGCCAGAAATGTGGGTCACAGAGTCCCTGTCTGAGGGTGGTGGAATTTCAGTCGGTCACCATTGTCAGAGCACAAGGAGCAGGGTCAGATGGCAAGGGGGTACCTCGGGTGGAAAGGGGTTCCTGGCGGGGTCGCTCCACGCTAGGGCCCCACCCGGGCAGCCTCCGCATCCTGCTGAGGTTTGTCCTGTTCATTGCTGTCCTTCAGGGAGACGAGGGGGTTTCTGAGGGTACTTACCTCAGGACTGCTGGTGGGTGCGAGTCCCGGGGAGGCTTGGCCATGCCCGGTGAGGCTTGGGTTTACGTTGGCTTTGACATTGGGATCCTCTGGGGGTCGGAGGGACACCATTGGGTGTGGGGACAAGGCCCCTTCATCCCTGTTGCCCTGTCGCTCAGGCCCCAACCACAGAGAAAGAGAGAGAAGAGGGAGCCTCCGTTTCCCAAGTTTTCCCGCAGGTCAGCGGGGCATGCGTGGCCGCCTCTCCATTGGTTTCTGCAGGGACACTCAAAGCTTCCGGGTGTCAAGGGCTGGGGAGGAGGGTCACCCGGGAATGTTCCTGCGCCCATCCTTGGTGGACCACTTCCGTCATTGGGGTGATTATGGAGTCGGGGCCAAAGACTCGGTTCCCCTGGAAAGGGAGGGGGCAAGTCTCTCTTTTAAATAAAAACAATGTTTTTTTTTTGTAATTTTTGACCGACATCCCGCCATGTTCAGGGTCCCTCCTGGCGGGACTCAGGGTCCTGTGAATATCAGGCTCAGTCCTATCGGCCTCGTACACGGCAGGTGCTCTCCCAGTGCACTGCCCTCTCCACTGGCCGGGGACTAAGGAGTGTGTGGCTGACCTTTTGATTTTCCCGGGTTCCCTGTGCCTGCGGTAGGTTTTTGGGATCCTGAGAAATGCGGAGCTGTAAGACACCGTGGTGGATACGGGTGTAGCATCCGGGCTGTGTTGGACCAGAGGGGTCCGTGCAACCAAGTGTAGCAGGTAATAGGCTGGTCACTTCCAGGACGTACCCCAAGATGTACCATAATGGAATCTAGTATCACCGTAGGTCACCACACTTTTAATATTTAAAATAATTTTTAGAGTTTTTTTTTTTTTTCAGGGGGGAAGAACACTTAGCAATGTTCAGGGGTTATTCCTAACTCTGCAATCAGGGATCACTCCTGGTGGTGCTCAGGGAAACATGGCGTGCCAGTAATCAATCCTGCGGTAGTCACGGTCAAGACAAGAACCCCACGCGCTGTATTCTTATTCATTGTTATTATTAATAACACTCCATACCCCACCACCCCACCCCGCGTCTGTGGCAGGGCATTCCCCTTTGTTTTGTGAGTTGATGGGAGGGTCACAATGAGTGATTCTCCTGGGTTACTTCTGGCTCTGCACTCAGTGTTGCAGGTGTCAGTGCTTACCGGGCGAGCTGGGACAGTGGGGGTTGACAGTCCTGCCCACTGTCTCTGGACCCACTGTAGTGTAACTCCGTCTGCAACATTGTTTTCTATTGTATTTGTTGTTATCCCACTGCATTTGTGCTCAGGGCTGCTGGAGACCTATCAGCACCTTCGGGCCTTCCGTGAGAGCAGCCTGGGAGATGGGCTGGGCTTTGTGTTCCCCAGGGACAGTGGTTCTGATGGGCCAGGATTATTGACAGCAATGCTGAAAACTTTCACATATTCATTTCTCTTTTTCTGTTTTTGTTATTTGGCCACACTTGACAATCATCAGGCTAACTGCTGGGATGCAGGGATCTATCCAGGTCAGTCAAGAGCATGGGAAAGCCCCCCACATGCTGTACTATTGATAAGTTTCCTATGAATAGTTCCTTCCATTGCTAAATGAATCTACTTCTTGTACGACCATAGGGCCCATGGGGGTGCTGTGGACTAATCCGGGTCAGCACCTATATGGCAGGTGTTCTATTGTACCTGGCCTGCAACATAATTTGATATTATTTGTTTTCAGTTTTGATTGTGTTAGGGGCCTAAACCCAGCAGTGTTGAGGGATCAAGCTGGCTGTATATTCAGGAATTTCTCGTGGCAGTGCTCTTGGTCCATATGGTTGCTAGGGATCAAACCTCTCTCTGTGTGTCATCAGTTGCCCGCCCTGCTGGACTGTCGCTCTGAGTATGAGTTCATTTTGTTTTTAGGGACTCACACCATCAGTTGCTGTAGTATTTCAGTGCTTGAAGTCACTTCCTGTGCTTTTTGGGGGGCTTCAGCATAACTCAATTTCAGACTGAAATTAAAACTTGGGACTTCTGTGTCTGATAACTACCAATTTGGGGCATATCAGAAGTGGAGGCCAGCGTGCGCCAGGCGGGGCTCGGGGTGACTCCAGGCTCAGTGCTCGGGATCCTCCGGTGGTTGGGGGACCCCGTGGGGTGTTGGACAAGGTTCCTCCCTCCCCACTGCCCTGTCGCTCAGGCCTGCGTTGGTGTCCTGGCTTGAAAGAGGAGCCCTGAGGCCGGGGAGAAGAGGCATGTATGCAGGTGATTGTCTGAGGACCCTCTGTGGCTTGGTCCCTGGGAAGTGTGTGGATGCCTGAGTTCATGTGAATCACGCTGCTGACCCTGGAGGCCTTGGGCTCCTGGATACAGTTGTCTGTGCCACGCTCACGACGCCCTTAAATTCACGAAATGCTTGTCATAGAATCATCCTGTTATTTCCTTTCTTGGCTTTGTTGTCATTTTTTCTTATATGTCAGATATGTAGAATATTCATGGGATTCACAGCCATTGGCCCCTAGTCTGTGCTACACCGGTCTTATACAGCCTGCATTGATGGTGTGCCCTTGCAGGGCAATCTAGTTACCACTCTACTCTTTCTTTCATGCTTATTTTTGCCCTCAGATCATTAGCATGTTTTGTCAGTGTATTAAATTAATTTTTGGCTTTGAGCCTGAGAATTTTCAGTGTTTATTCCTGGCAGTTTTCAGAGGTTACTTTTGGTGGAACTCTGGGATCAGAACCTGTCAGCTTCATGTGAGGGAAGTGCCCTCCCTGCTATTGTATCTAATCCACTAAGAAATACCTTTTGTGGGGCTGGAGTGATAATACAGCAGGTAGGGCGCTTGCCTTGCACACGGCCAATCCGGGTTCAATTCCCAGCATGCTATATGGTCCCCTGAGTACCGAAGGAGCAATTCCTAAGTGCAAATCCTGCAGTAACTCCTGTAACTTGCCAGGTTTGACCCAAAAAGCTAAACAATAAGAAGTATAAAAGAAGTGTCTTTTGCTTTTCTGTTTACATAGTAATGCATGAGCCTATGAAAAAATGCTGATTTGAGACAAGAGCTGATACAGCAGGAAGGTTAGTTGCCTTGAACGTGGCAGACACAGGTTGAAACCCGGACATCTCATATATCCCAGGTATCACCAGGTCTGCTCTAAAAACCCAAAACGCTCCTTCGTGGATTCACAAGCTGCTCCCAGCATTCCCCACAATGGACGTCATTCAAATATTTTCCATTACTGATTCTTTTTTTTATTCTTCTGGGGTGATACCAACCAATGCTCAGGGGTTACTCCTGGATCATTCACTCAGGAATTACCGCTGGCAGTGCTTGGGGAACTATATGGGATTCTGAGAATCAAACCTGGGTCGGTCTTGTGCAAGGCAAATGCCCTAACCACAGTGCTATCACTCCAGTCCCGACATTACTAAATCTTCCATTGTGTTTTCTGCTATTTTCAGAAAGGAAATCGCAGCCTCAGGGGTTTTCACTGCAACAATTTGATTTGGGAATTGAGTCACCAAAAACGAGTGAGTTGGTAAGATTCGCATGTTGAATATAAATATTATGTTGGCATGTTTGCAGGATAGTTCCTTGGAACAAGAATGTGACTTGAAAGTGGTGGTCTGGCGACTACAGGGTGGAACTTTGTAGCCTACTGCTGCGAGTAGAGGGTCTGTAGTCTTATTGTGTGCTAACATCAGCCCGTTAATAATCTAAGGATAATATTATTGGTGCTGTTGTTATTATTATCATTATTGTGATTATTATTATTTTTATTATTATTATCATTTCTTGCTTTTTCATTTATTCCCGATGATGCTGATTTGTTACTTCAGGCTGAGCACTCAGGAATAACTCTGAGAAGTGCTTCGAGCACCATCTGGGATGCCAGAATTCAAACTGTGTCCACCACATGCAGTGTAAATGCCCTCCCCATTGTTCTAGCATTATTACTAGAATTCCTACTACCTTTAATTTTGAAGAAATACTGTGATTTTTCATTGGATTGAAAGTAGGCACGAGTGTTAATTGTTTAAAATAATTGGTTTGTTGCCACGAGTGATAGAGTATAGGGCGGACTTGCCTTCCACAGAATGGAAACCTGGGCTCCATTCCCAGCACTATACCCTTGGACCCACCATCCGTGATCTCTGGCACCGCTTGGTGTGTTCCACCTCGAAATAAATACAAACTACAAACCAAAAATAAAAAGCAACCGCATTGATCCTGGAGAGGATTCGTTTGTGGTAAAATGTTTTCAGTGGCCACCCTGGTCCATCTTGCTGTGTAGGGTGGCAGCCTTGCCTTAACACATGGGTCAGGGGCACCACACTGTGCTACAAACAAAACCAGACTCGGGTGTATTTTATTTTGTTGGAAACTACTTCTCTGACATTCTGTGGATAGTCTTATATCCATTTTATAAATATTATTATTGATTTGAAAAAATTTAAACAAATTAATGATTGTGCAGCCTTCAATTAAGTGCAACCACTATGTGGAAACATTGGTTAATACCGTAGCACATCCATCCATCTGTCAGAAATTGCAAGCCTAGAGGTGGAAATATTGGCCTCAGTTTCTTTGGACAGGGAGACTATGAAGGAATGGGGCAGTCACTGGAATCCTCCTCTGCATTGTACAGGGAAGCAGCCAGCTCCAGTGGAATGTCTATGATCCTTCACTATGTGCCAGTGTCTCGGAGTCAGCAATACCGCCCTCTGCCTCATGGGGATGCCGAGACAGGCCTAATGTCTTCTGAGGGTGATCAGAGTGGAGAGAGCAACCTCACTGTGAATAGTCTTTTCCGTGGGAAAAGCTCCTCACAGTCTGTTCTCCTCAGTTTCTGGAGACAAACCCCTCAAAGGCACCAGCCCCAGCACTGTAGGAGAGGAGCACTGTTTATAGTGAATCTCACATGCTGACATTCACATAAGGAAAGTCACCATGGACTGACCTCGTCCAAGAATAATGTTCCCTTAGAAACACACAGTGGACAGTATCCACAGGATTTTTACCTGGGAAAACAAACTTTCAGTGAGTTATCATTGCATTGTTTCAGTACAAAGATTCCAAACTGGAGAGAAACAGTTTAAGTATATGGACTGTGGGAAAGTTTTCACTTCCCCCTTAAAATGTATTATACATCAGAGAGTTCACACTGCAGAGAAACCTCATGCATATGAGCAATGTGGAGAGGCCATTACCTTGTCCTGACAACTTAGTGTCTTCAAGAAAATTCAAAAAGAAATGAAAACTTTACTCATGTCATGACTGTGGATAGGCGTAAACTTGCTCCTCTCCTGTTTTTCATCACAAAAAGACTCATTCTGGAGAGAAACCATATTCATGTCAGGACTGTGGCAAGGTCTTTGCTTATCACTCAAGACTTTCTGTCACAAGGATAATCACACTGGAGAGAAACAGTGATTCTATAAGACACATGGAAAGACCTTCACTTGATTGGCAGCCCTTAAAGGGCACATGAATACTCATACTGTAGAGAAGGCTAATATATATCAGGAGTGGGGGAAGAACTTTAGCAGATCCTCAGTGCTTACTGTACATAGGAGAACTCACACTGGCGAGAGGCCTTATAAATGTAAGGCATGTGGAAAGGCCTTCAGTGATTTATCTGCCCTTAATAGGCATATGAATACTCATACTGTAGAGAAGCCTTTTATATGTCAGGAGTGTGGAAAGACCTTTAGCAGATCCACGTATCTTACTGTCCATGGTAGAAATCCCAGCCTTATGTATGTCAGGAGTGTGGGAAGGCCTTCAGTATGTCCTCATATCTTAAAGTACAGAGGAGAATTCACACTGGAGAGAAGCCTTATAATTTTAAGGTTTGTGGAAGGGCCTTCACTCAGCAGTCAGTCTTTTCTCAGCATATGAGAAGTCATACTGGAGAGAAGCCTTATTAGTGTCACGTATGTGGGAAGGCCTTTAGCTCATCCTCAGTGCTCACTGTACATAGGAGAACTGATTTGGGAGAGAAACCTGTTGTATGTCAGGAGTGTGGGTAGACCTTTCTCAAATACTCAGAGCTGACTAGACATAACAGGTTGCACACTGTCGAGAAACCTTATAAATGTAAGGCATGTAGAAAGGCCTTTATTTGATCATCTTCCCTTAAAACACATATGGGTCCTCACAGTACAGAGAAGCCTTGTGTGTGTCAGGAGTCTGGGAAGGCCTGACATGCATAAGGCATAATATAGTAGTAGTATAGCCTTAGTACTCACTACTCATAGGAGAATTCACAGTTGAGAGAAACCATATTAATGTAAGGACTGTTAGACAGCCTTAATCAGCACAAGCAATTTCATACTAGAGAGAAATTGAATGTGAGAAATGTGGAAAGTATATTATTTCTCATGCCTTTGTAGTCATAGAAACATTACTGGAGAGAAGCTGTATGTTTCCCTTTTTTCCCCTTTTTTAAAAATTTTAGTTCTGGAGTTCTGTGAGTCCTTTTGTGTGGCCATGTGTTGTGTAACCTGGTGAATGAAGATACCCCCACAAATTTTGCAGGGATGTGATTCGGATCAAGTAGAGTCATGGCTGTGAAATTATTTTGTAAGTTACAAAGTGAGAGCCTGGCAAGCTACCCATGGCGTACTTTATATGCCATAAATAGTGACAATGTTGGTCCTCATTCCCCTGACCCTGAAAGAGCCCCAATACGCCATTGGCCTACACTGGAATGCAACAGGGACAAATGTAGACGTTACTGGCTCCCGCTCGAGCAGTTTGATGAACAACAGTATGACAGTGATACAGTGAAGTTACAAAGTGCCATTTGAACATTAGTTACATGGATGTGGCATATAAATATAAGGCAGAGTTTTTGGCTTTAATCTTAATTTTAAAGTTGGCTTATTATTATTAAGTCGCAGGTTATGTTCAAGTAATTTGGGGGAAAAATGAAGTATTAATAAGGTTTTGGGGACAGGGTTCTGATCACTGTTAGGTTATAGAAAACAATAAGACTTGCAGTGTATCTGTGTCAAATATATTCAGGATACTTAAGTGGGTAATCCCCTCTGGTCACTTTGTCTTCTGACGTCTTCTTGCTGTGTGGTGGCCTCCTCTTACAACTTAATCCGTCCTAACTTCTCTTCCAGGCAGTGACCTTCACAGTGCAGCCATTTATTCATTCATTATTAGTGGCGTTATATGTTGGGCCTGTCATTAGATTGGACTGTGTGAAATCATCATTTTGGTTGGTTAAAAACAGTCATTTCGGCTTGCTCAGACTAATACAATAGGTACTCAATAAAGTGTTGCTAATTCTCTCATTGGATCAATAAACCAAGCAAGGGGTTTTGATTTCTAGGTCCTTGGATCATGGGTTCTTATGATTTTTTATGCTTCAAATCCCTTATCAGAATAAGAGTTTTGGTGCTTAAAATACATATCTACAAATAATGCCAGTTACACTGAAATACGGTTTCCAAAATGAAAAGAATCCAAACTTGTCACATAGTAATGTGTGCTTTTAAAATTAACACATTATACAGCAAGATCATTGAATTAAAACTTGGGAATAGTTACTTTGTTTTTTAATGGTAGCTGCTTGAAACTCTTTTTGCACTGTACACAGGAGATGTTCAGTATGCACTGGCCTCTGTTGATCACTTAGAAATATGGAATGCTGAGAAAGAGCTCTCTGGACCTGATGCTAGCCTTTGGTAGCTGAATGATGACTGGGGAGAGTTACCAGATCCTCATCTAGATAGGAAGGCTGTGTGCAGAGGTGATCTAAATGGCAAGTTTAATATACTTGAAACTTAAAAGTGGTTATAAATGTGAGTGATGTCAGTCACAACTCTGTAATACGAGTAAAAGTATTGTGATTTGATGTAAAGTGAAGGCAGATATAAAGCTAATACTATTGTTGTGCTTTGTTGCCTATCTTCTTATTTTTGGGTCACATGGCAATGGTCAGGGTTTACTCCTGGCTTTATACTCAGAAATCACTCCTGGCACTTCTCAGGGACCGTATGGGATGCCAGGGACCAAACCCAGGTGATTTGCTTGCAAGGCAAATGCTCCAACCGCTGTACTATTGCTCTGGCCCAAGGCAGTCTTGTTCAAATCTCGGACAGTAGTCTTACATTTCAAAGACTTTGGAAGTTAGAGGCCGTAAATCATGTTACAAGTGTTCAAAAATGTCTACATTTGTGGACGTCTGTTAGGCTTGATCCAATCTCTTGGCAGTATTAAAGTATTAAAGCCTTATTACACCCATAGCTGAGGGCTAGAATCTGTCCAGACAGTCCTTGTTTACCTACCAGTATTTAAGAAATTTAATAGACACTTTTTATATAATTTTGCTTCGAGATTCTAAATATAAATTTACATATAGATGTGGAACCATTTTCTGTGTGTGTAGGGGTACATAGCAGGAGATGCTCAGGAGTTACTCCTGGCTCTGCACTCAGGAACTACTTCTAGCAGTGAACCGGGGACAGTGTGGGATGTTGGGGATCAAAACTTCGTTGGCTCTGGACAAGGCAAGGTCCTACACATTTTACTATATCTTGAGCCCCAAACATGGAAACGTTTATAAGAGAATATCATTGAAGTTTTCTGTAGTTATTAAAAAAATAAAACTTAAAAAGGACTTTGTGAAAATGACTCACAAAAAATGACTATGTCTGTTAAAAAGTTTGCTAGTGTTTACATATGAAGATCATGGGCAAACAGTACAGTGAATATTCCAGCAGTTCAGAGAAAGAAGGCCGCCTTGTGTATGGGATGGCAGGGCAAACTGGGCCTTGGAGAAGGGTTCAGTGGATAGACACGAGTGCAGGAGAAGGTATTTGCAGCAAGGAGGAGGCATAGGAACTTCGGGTTTGCTCCTGGGAGTATATGTTCCTTAAGAGAATGCTGCTTGAGTTTGGAGATGTGGTAAGGCGGGTAGGGTGCTTGCCTTGCAAGCAACTGGCCTGAGTTCAATACCATGCACAAACATCATCCCTGGAGCCCCAGCAGGATTGGTTCCTGAGCACAGAGCCAGGAGTATGCACAGAGTGCCATTGACTGTAGTCTAAAAACAAACAAACCAAAACAATAGAGAAGTGATTGCTTTTTATAATGTTTTGGCTTTTTGGGTCACTCCCGGTGATGCTCAGTGGTCACTCATATCTCTGCACTCATGAATTACTACTGGCGGTAATTGGGGCATCACATGGGATGCAGGGATCAAACCCAGACTGGTCATGTTCAAGGCAAACACCACTGTTCTATCATTCTGACAAAGAGATTGCTTCTTAAGCTCCCAAACATTCATATATTTTCAATAAATAGAATAATAAAAATGATCGACTTTGGTAACTAATCATCAGTGCAAATTCTTTGTTATTTCATTCCTGTAAAATAATTATTTTTCTAATGTATACTTATTTCTGGGTTCCTCTACCACTCTCAGAGATCCCGGCAAGCTACCGAGCGTATCTCGCCCGAATGGGAGAGCCTGGCAAGCTACATGTGGCATATTCGATATGCCAAAAACAGTAACAACAAATCTAACAATGGAGGTGTTACTGGTGCCCACTCGAGCAAATCGATGAACTATGGGATGACAGTACTACAGTGCTATTTCTTTCTTGCATTTCGGTTATGCTCGGGGGACCATTCGGAATTCTGAGGTGTGAACCCAGATTGCCCACATGCAAGGCAAGTGCCCAGCTCACTGTGCTACCCCTCTTACCCCATCCTCTGGATTTGAAATTGTGTTTCTGAAACTGCCTCCTGTAGTTTCCCTTGTAGGCAAGATTCCAGTGGTTGGGCTTTTTCCAAAGACTGTGTTATTCCAGCCTTTTCCCTTTCCAGTGTCTGTCCAGCTCTCTGGGCTGCTGCTAGGCCAGTTCCTCTCTGCATCTCTGGCTTTGCAGTCACTGCTCTCACCCCATCTTGATTAATTCCCCAGCATCATGTACCTTGTACCTACCTGCCTGTTTTACCTTCAGTCAACCCACGCGAGTTTTTCCTGAGGGACTGTGATAGCATTGATTCAATGTTTGAATGACTAGTACAGGATCAGGGATTTTCTCCCCCCCGCCCCAGCTCCCCATTCTGTGGCCCACCATCACATAGCTCCCTCTCCACTCCTTTATTTAGTCCGTTCCCGTTGCACCAACAGTTCATGAAGCTGGGTTCTTTAAATCTGAGCCATGGCCCTTTAAGGCCCCTGGTAGAAGTGGAAGTGACCTCACAGAGGGCCCTTCAGGAATCCTTTCTATTATAGCTGTGGTTGCCTGGCTCGGGTCGCCATTAGTCTCGTGGTGGAGGAGGAATTTGCACCTGGCGGCAGGGTGGCTGTGAAGGCAGATTTTGTGGCAGGACTGGAGCGGCCTTCTGCGAGTGCCACGCGCCTCTTCGTCTCTGCAATGTGAAGGGGGGGCATCTTGGGGGGCACGGTCGCGCTTGTTTTTCAATTGTTCCCTGTATCTCAGTGGTTTCTGAGGTGTGTCAAGGCTTTCGGGGATCCAGAGGCTTTTGGTGGTGTAGTGGGGGCTGTGCTGGGGTGCAGGGGTCACCGGTGTGAGCGAGTGATCATGGGGGCTCCCTTTGGCCAGGATTGCTTCCCGCTCTAGAACTGGTCCGCCGCATGTGGGTGTGGGGCTACACGGCCTGCAGTGGGCGGGGCCTAGCCCTCCTGATCCTGCCAGCACCGGACTGTGCTCGGTCCAGTCCGGAGGCCTTGGCCCTGGCATCACGAGTGTAGAACCTTCAGATTCACTTCCACGGGCAGGGCTGTCTGCAGCAGGAGAACCAGTTGTCATCTGTCCTTTGATTGACTGCCGTGGTGGGGCGGGGCCACCTCTGTCTTGGTCCCTGCAGGGGGTGGGGTTACAAGTGAAACTTTTTCATTATTGGTTTGCTTGGGCTTGTGTACATATCAGGAGATGCTCAGTGTTTACATTCGGCTCTGCACTCGAGAATTCTGCTGATGGTACTCGGGGTCTACATGGGATGCTGGGGATTGCTCTCGGTTGGTTGCATGCAAGGCAAATTCCCTACCCGCTTTACTGTCTCTCCTCCCAACTTTTGTGTTTCTTTTCCTTAGGTCAAGAATTTCTGCTTTCTAAGGTTTAGTTGCAAAGCACCCCACACATGTATTCCCTCCCTCACCAGACTACCCCCAGCTATTGTGGTGAGTAATGGGGCTAAAATTTTGGGGTTCCTTTAAAGACAAATAGTTGATTTCCAGGGTTGTTGGTGGTGTTGGGGAAGCGTTGCTCAGGGTCACTCCTGATGTGGTAGAAATAATTCACTTAGAAAGTTCCAGAGCAAATATATCAAGTAGGATTCTTGCCTTGCCAACCCAGGTTCAATTTACGTCTGGTATTCCATATGGTCCTTGAGTCGCACTAGGGCTGAGCCCTGATTCCAGAGCTGCAATAACCCCTATGTACTGCCTGTTGCCCTCCAAATTTGAAACACTTGCACACACATACATACACAGAAGATGTGAGAGCCATGAAAGAGCAATGAAAGATGAGTAGTAGAATTCAAGAGAAAATATGTATTTCTGTAGTGTAGAAAAAACAGAATAGAGGGCTTACGGACCCACTTTAAATGTGTCACTCCAGAATTTCTCTTTACACATAAGTGTTGGATATTAACCCTAAGGGCTTTAGGCTTGATTCATGAATTGCCAATTTTCTTCCCCATAGAAGGTTATAGTGCTCTTATGGCTCTCCTAATCCCCCGAGTTTATCTTTAACTGGTAAAGTCAAACCTTCTGGTGACTCCAGACTTTGCATCTGCCCCGGAGACAGAAGTGTGGGGCAGTGTCCCCCAGGCAGGTCTGTCAGCTGGTGCCCGTGTGTGTGGCTGGTCAGAGCTGGTGGTTGTGCTCCACTCCAGTGCTCACAACTCTGACTTCTCCTCCAGGTCTCTGATCCTCGGGAAAAACAGAGGCGGGAGAAAATGGTGATACGCCATGTGACACACCGTCCCCAGGTAGGAGGAGAGTGACAACATGAGGCGAGTCAGTGACAGGAGGCTTTAGGGGCTGAATGTCTCTGAGCTGTTCAGGAAGGATCCTGCCATGTGTGTCCTTGTCAGAGGGCCTGGCTCTTTACTGCATGAGCCCTCATTTGAGTCAGTTGTGTTTGTCTTTGAACCACACCCAGCTTAAGGGTACTCATGCCTCAGTGCTTAAGGATCACTTCTGACAGATCTCAGGTGCCATAGGGGGTGCTGGGGGCCAATGGTTGGCATCTGGGTATTTTGTTTTCTTTGAAGGGCTACACACAGTTACTCTGCGGATTTAAATATAAATATAAATATATTCAAATATAAATATAAAAGAAGTAAATATAAATAGGTAATACCTCTGGAAGCTACAAAAAGATAAAAATTCTTGTCTTAAAATCCCTGAAATCACATGTAACAATTACTGTATCATTGGCATCCCATTGTTCATCAATTTTCTCGAGTGGGCGCCAGTTATATCTTCATTCGTCCTCGCCTTGAGATTTTAGCAGCCTCTCTTTCCTCGTTATTCCTAAGATGCCACATTGGAAGCTCTTTCTGGGTCCGGGGAAAAAGACCCATCACTGTTACTGTTTTGGCATATTTCATATGCCACAAGGAGCTTGCCAAGCTCTGCCGGGAGAGCAGGATACTCTCGATACTATCTTTCAGATATAACAATATTCATATAAATATAATTTCTACACCTGTTTGATATTTCCAGTTTGTTTTCTCACCAATTTTAATTCTAGATATTTTAACAATAGTTTGTGCTGTTTGTGGGCCCAAGTGATTGCACAGTGCAGAGGACACTTGCTTTGTATGAAGTAGAAAGTTGAATCCATCCCCAACACCCAATAGGCCCCCAGCGCCCCACTAGGACTCATCCCTGAGCACTGCTTGATGTTCCCCTTCCAAAATTAATACAGTGCTCGAGCAATAGCACAGCGGAGAGTGCCTTTGCCTTGCACACAGCCAACCTGGGTTTGATTCCTCCATCCCGCACGGCAGAGCCTGGCAAGCTACGTGTGGCGTTTTCGATATACCCAACAGTAACAAGTTTCAGAATGATAACGTTACTAGTACCCACTCGAACAAATCAATGAACAACGTGATGACAGTGCTACTGTAAGAAACATCAAATTATAGCTTAACGGTACATCAGCATATCTAAAAAAAGAGACTTTCTTGGCAGAAACACTGTACAATTCTTCTTGACTACTAGTTCAGATTTTGAAGAATTTAATTTTTGTTTCATAATAGCACAGTGGGTAGAGTGTTTGCCTTGTATGGGGCCGACCTGGGTTCGGTTCTTCCGTCTCTCTTGGAGAGCCCGGCAGGCTACCGACAGTGTTCTGCCAGTACGGGAGAGCCTGGCAAGCTCCACATGGCATATTTGATATACCAAAAACAGTAACAAGAAGTCTCACAATGGAGACATTACTGCTGCCCGCTGAAGCAAATTGATGAGCAACTGAACGACAGTGCTACAGTGCAATTCATCCACTACCAAACTACTAAATGACTACTCATTACAGAGCATGGAAGGGACCTTCCGTTCATGTGGCTGATCCATTTTAGATCTCAGTAAAATTCAGTTCATAGTCGAACTTGAGCACTGTTTGAAGAGTTGCTGAGCACAGAGCTAAGAGCAGCTTGAGAACACCCATGGCTATGAGCACACATAGACCCATATAAAGGAATATTGATTACACATATAATACTTTTGCATTCACCAATTCCTAAGCCTGATTCTGGGTCACCCAGAAAATTAGTTTAACTAATTCTGGGCACGGGATTCACTTAGTTTCTAGCTTGCACCTGTATCTGAATACATGAACAGTTGGAGCTCCTGCAACAAATGGAAGTTCACTGCAATATACATAAAAATCAGGACAGTCCAGCTGGGAGGTTCTGACTCAGGATCCATGGTTAGAACCCCAGAGAGTTCCCCGAGCCCAGTGTGGAGTGATCCCTGAGCAGTCAGGGAAAAGTGCTCAGTACTACAGAACATGCCCCCCCAAAAACGGATCAATGAAAAGAAAACATTATGATATCTTTATATTAACACCCAGTGATTTCTGAGCATTGTTGTTTGTGGTGTTTGTTGGGGGTCAGTGTTGGGGCAGTTACTGGCGGGTATTTGCAAGGAAATCCTTGTGGATTTTATCCCCTTTGAGAAAACATAAAATCTTTGGCTTCATACTCTGTCTATCTGTTACTTGGCGACCCCACAGATTTCCTGCTGACCATATCCAAGACGAGAAACGGGAAAAAATCAGCTGTCCTGACCAGAAAGTACCCGGTCAGGAATAGTTGGAGTCTGGCCCTTTAAAACTCCGGCCAGAAGTGTGGTGACGTCACAGAGTCCCTGTCTGAGAGTGTTGGAATTTCGAGTAGGCCACCATTGTCAGAGCTCTAGGAGCAGGTCAGAGGGGCGGAGAGGGGATCCCAGCCTGGGGCCATCTATCACACCCCTCGATCACACCTGTCAGTGTCTCCTTTATTTTGCTGTCACACCCAAAAAAACCAGCGATACACAGGGTTAATCCTGGCTTTGCATTCAGGAATTAATACTGCAGTGCTTTTGAGACCTTTGGAATGCTGGGAATCGAACCCTGGTTGGGTGCATGCAAGGCAAATGTCCTACCCAATGTCACTCCACCCCAGTGTCTCATTTTTTGCTCATACTCTGGCTTGACTCAGAGGCCCTATTTTGAAGGGTTTATTGTAGATATCAACCTGGATGTTGCAGTAAATCCTTAGGAATGGAAACATTGGCAAACCTCATCCTTCAGGCCTTCCTCTGTTACGTTTTGAGGAGCCGTACCTGCTTTGCTCAGGCCATACTCGTGTCTGAGCTCATTCAAACCTGAGAGGGAGTGCACAGGTATCCTTATGGGGAACGGGACTTGGAATCCAGATCAGTCTTACGCAATCAAGCACCTTCCCTCTTTATCGGCTCTGCACTCTTTTTATTCAGATTTTTATCAGATTTACCTAAGCATTGAGGATAAATATTTCTGAAAAGTTTAGGATAATGACCCTGTCATTATTCTTTGATAGGGTGGATTGGAGATTGTTGAAATGACTATGCATAGAAATATTTCTGATGGTCTGTGAAAGGGTGGAGTGGGCGTCTTGAGCAAATTGTGTTACAAATGGTGGGAACCAGGGTGAGTGTCCAAACTCCCATCTCAGCAGGCAGTAGCATCAGCTGTGATGACTGACAGTAAAGGGCAGTCACGGTCCTGGATTCCACTCTCATCATTTGAGTTACATTAGGAGAAAAGATGACAAAATATTGCATTTGGAAGTGGTATAATCTCAACCCTACTAGTCACCAGATTGATTAAAACCATTTATGGTCTGTCCAAAGGGCCAAGTCTACAAAATGATACTGCACGGTTTGGTGCTCATTAGCTCCTATGCGCCTCCATTCTTAGAGTTGGACTATACGTGGGATTTATTTATTGAAGTACGTTTTAATTAATTTATGCCATACCTGGCAGTTCTTAGGAGTTTGTCCTGGTGTTGTTCTGGATGCCGGAATGGAACTCAGAGAAACCATGTTCAACACAAGCATTAAGCCAAAGTACTATTCTCCGGCCCCAGACTCTTGGTTGAAAACATGTTTCTAAAGCTGTGTCCTGGGGGTTTCCTTATAGGTGAGAGTTGTCTACTTGCGTGTTTTCAATGGGTAGAGTGTTCACTGTAAAGTGCTCTCGGATGTTCTTGCCAGCCTTCTGTCCTGTGCAGTGTCTCTCCAGCTCTCTGGGTTGCTGCTAGGCCAGTTCCTCTGCATCTTCAGGGCTGGCTTCAGAGTCACTGCTTTTACCCCATGTTATTGGATGATCCTGGAGAAACTCGTTGACCCATGAGTCGTTTGTATGTTTTGCCTTGAATCAGTCTGCTTCTGTTTTTATGATGGAGGCGTGTGTGGGAGCACTGGTTCTATGTTTGACCAGTACAGGATAAGGGGACTCCGCCTTAATGCACTGCCCTGAACTCCATGACCGGCCCCTCCAGCACTTGCCTCTCCTCTCCTTTATCTGAGCCCATCCCCCTTGCACCGATTCAACTGAGCTGGCATAATGGACTGTCTACACTTGGAACCTGGCACTTTAAGGCTCCTTGGTGAAATGGATGATGTCACATATGGGAGTCTTCCAGGTGCACATTTATTTCCTAATGAAGTCAGGTGGATCAGGCTTCCTACGGGCATGTGTTTAAAGGAAAACGTGATACTTCACTATAAAAGGGTACACTAAAGACCAATTACTGGCAGGACATGAGTGCCTCTTACTTCCAGTCCCTGTACTGTGTCTTTCCTGCCCCAGTTTGGTGTCTTTTTCCTGATAAAAAATTTCTGCGCTCTCAAGGTAAGTTGAAAAGCATCTCTCAATTCTTCACCAACTCCCTGACGCTGACCTGGTGACCCTGGCTGTTGGGGTGAATATTTTTTTTTATTTTTATTTTTTTATTATTTTTTTATTTATTTTATTTTTTTTATTTTATTAAATCACCGTGTGGAAGATTACAATGCTTTCAGGCTTAGGTCTCAGTTATACAATGCTGAAACAACCATCCCTTCACCAGTGCCCATATACCACCACCAAAAAAAAAAAAACCCACACAGTACACCTCCCATCCCGTCTCCCCACCCCCTACCTTGTAACTGATAAGTTTCATTTTACATTCTGTTTACTTTGGTTACATTCAATATTTCAACACAAACCTCACTATTGTTGTTAGGAGTACCCCACTAGATTCAGACCTACTGTGAAGACAAATCAGGTCGCGCGGCCGCTAATGCGGCCACGCAGTTTTGAATTTCTGTACTTTAACAAGAAGTCCAGGGAGATTTCTTCCAGATATTAGATAATTGCAGGCTTGAAAACCCAATCTGTGGTCATCTTAATATGGCGGCCACCGCGCCCTTCATCCCCGGAGAGAAAGAGGCGAGAGAGAGAGAAATACCTTTCCCCTCCTGGGCGGGCACGGGGCCGAGGCTTAGTTCTCAGGCTGGAGACATTCTGCGAGGAGTTGCCCACGCCGAAAGAGGTTTTGCTGGGTCTGGATTCACGCTTGTACAACTGCGGAGAGGCCGCACATCCGTGCGGCCCCCGGGATCACATCTCGGCGGTGGGAGGGGCCGGTGCCTCCCACCTTCTGTTGGGGTGAATATTGCGTGTAAAGCTGTTATTTTAATGCAAGGGGTTATTTTTTATTTTTTTTATTTGATAGGTAGTTTAATATTTGATTACTTTTAATATTCAAACACCATCCCGGGTAGTTGGTTTTTTTGAGGAGGAGGAAATAGTTGTTTAGGGATCACTTCTGCTGTGTTGGAAAGAAATTTATTTAGACAGGGCCTGAGTGTTAGTACAGTGGGGAGGGCTCTTACCTTGCATGAGGCCAACCCAGGTTCATTCCCTGGAATTCCAATCTGTCCCCCAAGCCACAACAGGAGTGTTCCCTGATTTCCAAGTACAAATAAGCCCTGAGCACTGCCTATTGTGACTCAAACATTGAAACACATTCACACAGAGACATACACAATCATGATAATTGTGTGAGCAGAACGAGGATAAAGTTTCGTTCATGCTGAGTCCCTTTGGCTGCCCCCACGCAGAGCCACTTTGGGGGCTGTGGTTGCTGTGGGCAGCCCTAAAGCTCAGGGATGCTTAATCAGGGGCTCCTGGCCTAGGAGGCAGCCCCTGACTGGGCCCATAAGGGCCTTCCTTGGGACCCAGGGAGGAGTACCAGATTTCAGGGCTGCAAATATCCTCCCCTGTCCACCGAGCCCGTCACTCCTCTCCTGACAGACAGCCCAAATTCCAGCCTACTTTGCATCCCCAGGAGAGGAAGGAGCTTCTGGCAGTGTCTCCGTCTCCCCGAGGTGGGGCTTGACCTGGTACCCCAGAGTGTCTGCCATCAGGACATCTCCGGGCCAAGCAGGGACTTTCCAGGTCAGGGCTAGAGGTCTGTCCTCTCTCTACTCACCGCTCTGACTTCTCCTCCAGGTCTCTGTTTTGGAGCCTAATGCTGATCCTTGGGAATAACAAGCAGGATAAGACCATGCTGAGGCATGGTCCTGGAGGTGGTTTGCATGAACTCTTAGTGAACTGTGTTCTTTTTATGAAAACATAAAGCCTTTGCTGTATATGCCATCTGTTCAGCCCCTCACTCTCTATCTTGTACCTGGTGACCCCCAGACATCCTGGTCACCTGACTGAAGGCAAGAAACAGAAAAAAAATTACATTCCTTACCAGAAACTGCGTAGTCTGGAGTCCTTGGAGCCTGGCCTTTTAAGGCCATTAGCAGAGATGCAGTGACATCACAGAATCTGGCAGCTTTGCTTCCCGGAAGTTCCATGCCCGCCATTCTTGCCAGCTCAGGAGATGGAAGGCTTCAGTAATTGGGGTGCCAGGGATAGGGGGCATCCCCAAGGGCCTTTGTCTCGCCAGCTGAGTGTTTCCGAGTGGGCGGCAGGTCGCCTTGTGATGGGGGCGGGAACTGCGGCCCCTCACCCAGCACCACTCGCCCCTGGAGGATTTTATCGCTTTTATTCGGGGTTTTCCTGAGACTCTGGAGAGACGTGGAGGGGGCGTCCGTCTTGGGAGTGTGCTGGCCCGATCCCCGCCACAACACTGAGTCCCCCAAGGCCGACCGGGAGTGATCACCCTGAAATCTCCAAAGAAACCCGGATGTGAGAAGTGATGCGGGGCTGAGAGGAACAAGAGCTCGGGAGTGAGGTCTCGGAAAGTTGCAGAACAACGAAAATAACGGGATAAACAAGTGAGGGTCATTTCTTTTTAAATAACTGTTCTATGTGTTTCGGGCCACAAACATGGTGCTCAGAGCAACTCCTGGCTTGGCGCTCCGAGATCCCTCCCATGGGACTCGGGCACCCCAGAGAGGGTCGGGACACAAGGACCATGCTCTCCTCTCTGACCTGTCATTTGGGCCCCCATCCAAAGAGAAAGTGTCTGCGCCAGAAGGAGCCTCAGTTTCCCGGGGACATGTGCAGCTGCCTTAGGCATGCGTTAACTCCCTTGCAAGGATGGTCATAGGGTTGGGGCAGGGGTCATGTGGGGAATGTCCCCAGGCCAGCCTATTACTGGCCGCCTTTCATTCTTGAGACTGAATCCAGAGTCATCCTAAGAGTCACAGACACCCTTTTCAAAGGTATCTGTTGGAGTTGTTTCTTTCTTTTCCTTTAAAAAATATTTGTTCAGGGCTAACTCCTGGCTCTGCACTCAGGGATCTGTTCTGGGGGTGCTCGGGATCCTGGGGACTGATGGCTGCAGACATAGCAGCATACAAGGCAGATGTCCTCTCAGTGTACTAGCCTCCTGCCCCTTGGGGTTAGGAGGTACAATTCCTCACTTTTTGGGACTCAATAGTATCTGGTGGAGCTTTTTGATTTTCACATGCGCCCCACTCATTGGTAGGTTCTGGAGGTCCCACAGGAAGCTGTCAGAGGATGCAGAGCCTGGTGGCAGAGGGGGCGGTGCTTCAGGGCTGTGTTGGACATCAGGGGTCATGCAACCTAGTGTGAAATCTTAGCAGGAGTAACATGCACACTTCAGTGGTTGCCCTGAGGTCTCCCATACCGCAGTATATGGTCACCGTTGGTTCCCTCGCCTTTATCGATTTATTTCAGTTAACTCATTCTTAGTAGTTGTTTTTGGTGTGGGGCACATCTGGTTATACGTGGTTACTCCTGATGGTGCTCAGGGAAACATATTAGATTCCAGTAGTCAAATCCGGTTTTTCTGCTTGCAAGACAAGCAGTTCTCCCGCTGTACTTTGTCTCCAGCCCCTTTGCACAGAATAAAAATTTGATTTATTATTATTTTTTTGAATTGCAGATTTTGGTTTACAGCACTCAGTGCTCAGTGCTTAATCTAGGAACTGAGCTCAACATTTTTTCTGGCATTGCTCGGGGACCCTATCTGCTTTGGAGAATTGAATGTGGTTTCGCAGCTAGAAAGAAAAACAACCTATCAGCTGTACTGTCTCTGCTAACCCTGTGTAACTTTTTCTACAGAAAAAAAAGATGTTTTGCTTCATCTGTCAAGTGTCTCAGCACAGCCCTCCGCACTGTCCATCTCTCCCAGAGCAGATATGCTAGGCGATGGTACAGCGAGTAGGGCACCTGGCTTGTGTGTAGCTTGCCTCATCATTTCATAGGGTCCTATGAACACTGCCAGGTTTGGTGCAAAACTCCCCCAGAGAAAAGTCTCACTCCAGAATTTGTCATGACAATGAGCATTCTTTGAACATCTTTTGGGGGCTTTGTGAATATCTCTCCTGCTTGTTCTTTTCCTTGATTTTATTTATTTATTTTTTTTATCAGACCTGGCGATGCACAGGGGTGACTTCTGGCTCTGCACTCAGGAATTACTCCTGCTGGTGCTTGGGGACCATATAGGGGAATTCTGGGAATGGAACCCGGGTTGGCCACGTGCAAGGCAAACACCCTACCTGCTGTACTATCGCTCCAGCCCCCTGCCTATTCTTCTCTGGTTTTTCTTTTTGCTACAGACTTGGAGATGGTCAGAGTCTCTGCCCCTCTGTCCAGGTGTCTCTGAGATTCCATGTCCCACACCTTTAATCACGTGCTCTGCCCTTTGAGCTCCTCTCCCTGGTTCCGTCTCACTACTAGAGCAGCACATGAATTGGGGTTTGGGGCCACACCTGGCAGTGCTTGAGGCCTGCTCCCTGCTCTCTGCTCACTGTACCAGTTGAAAGTGGGTACCAGGGAAGCCCCCTCCCCGCCCCCTGCAGGGCTTCCAGCTGGGAAGCAACAGCTCCAGCCTGGTGTGCTCTCACCTGCCCTCTGTTGATACGTTTATTGTAAGTTCTTGGATGTGAGCATTCTGGAATCTTTCAATGGTTAAGCCAGGAACTATGGGTTCCCAAGCAGGAGAAGGAGAGACACTAACTTGATAATGCGAAAGCAGCAGGAGTTGTATTCCAGTACACCGGGGTCAACTGTCTCACCCACAGAGTGGTTTCTTGACAGCAAACCCGACTTCAGTCAACAAGCAGTTTATATAGGGTTTGATTACAGAAGCAGTACATGTCTTACTATTTCAGAAAAAAACTTAGCTATTTATTCAGCAAAGGTATTTTGACAATTGTATAGCATATCCGTGGTCAGGCAATAGGTGAACATAAGTTCCCAGTGATAGGTTTGTTTACATAAGCTATTCATTCTTTTAGGGTTAACAAAAGAAATTTGGGGGGCATTTTGACTAGGGGCATAGTGATTGTTTGAGCCCACTTGCTGGGCCTAGGAGTTTTCCCAGGTGGATTTAGGTTGGCTAGTTTCATTGATGGGAATCCAAGACTGATTTTGCAGATATCTGCATTAACAGGGGTCAGTTTTGCCCTTCCGCAATACAATGCTATTAGAAAGAAAAGAAGGAATTGGAGGCTCTGAGAAAAATTACAGACTTTCACCATTAATATTTCTTTTGGGGTCAGTGTAATCTTTCTTCATTTTCTTACACAAAATCATCTAACGAGAGTAAGATCATATAGTCCGTTAAAGCCTGGCCTGTTAGCTCTGACCCCTGTCAGGTGTAGTCCCCAAACAAAGACTAAGAACTGACTCTTGAGAATATAAGGCTGGATTCCAAACTTTTGCTGTCGGCAGACAACTTCCTCTTTGCTTTTATTTATGTGTCTAGGCAGGGGAGGGGATTTGGATTCACACTGGAGAGAAGCCTTATATATGTAAGGAAATTTAAAAGGTCGTTATTCAATCTTCATCTCATACTAGACATGAAAATATACCAGTGTGAAATGTTATGAATATCAGGAGTGTGGGAAGGCCTTTGTGTTCCACTCAGGCTTTGGAGACAATGTTAAATTCATACTAGATGACTGATGCCCTATCACCAAGTAAGTACAGGCCCATTCAGTAATACATGGTTTGTTTGTATAAGGAGGTGGGGGTGCCCCAGTGTTGAGGTAAGAAGGAAATAATCCTGGTAGTGTGGGACACCCTTCCCATGATGTCAGCACATAAGGGAAAGATACTTTCTTGTTATCACAAGGGTGCAGCAATGTTACTGTCCCAGCATTTTGACGTGATGAATCTGTTAGCTTGTAAATAATGGATCTTGGTGGTAGAAGACAGGAAGAAGGTGATTAAATGAGAACTAGATAAATAGGTACCATATCCTCCCCTCACTTCACGCTGTCAAGATTCACCACTGTCTCATTCTTTGCTCAGACTCTGGCTTGGTTCACAGGCCCTGGCTTGGTTTGCTTGGATTAATGACAGAGATTAACCATGATGCAATCCTTTTGAAATTAGAAAAACGGCAAACCTCCAATCTTCAGGCCCTCCTGTAGTATGCTCTGGTGAGCCTCACTGAGCTGTGCTCAGGACATCATCCTGCCTCTGATGTCAGCAGTTTATGATGAGGGGGACTCAAGAAAACTTATGGGGTCCTGGTGTTGTTGTCACACTAACTGTGTGCAGGAAGCATATTACCTGATGCAACATCTCTGCACTCTCTATATTCAGGTTTCCTTAGATTTAGAAAACCATCAAGGAAAAAAATTTCAAAATGTATTAAGTAAGCAGAATGGCCTTGACAAGTGTCTTTAATAGGATGGATAGAGACAATTTACATGGACGTTACTGTGCATAGAAAGACATTTGCCGGCTTTTTAGATTAACCAGAGGCCCCTTAAGGAGATATTTACAAACGGTGGGAATGTGAGAGATTCGCCAACATCCACCCCCACCTCAGTAGGAAATTCCACGTAACTTTGATTACTAGTAATAAAGGGTATACCTGGGTTCCACTAACCTCAAATCAGCAGTATCGGGGGTGGGGGGAACAAAGGGCAAACTTTTGCTTGGAAGCAGTAAAGTTCCAGCAATCTAATATTCACCAGAATGGAAAACACCTTTGAGATCTGTCCAAAATGCCAAGAAAGGACACAAAATTACAAGTATGGTTTACTGACTGTTAGCTTCATGTTTGCCCTCATTCTGGGGTTGGTCCACATGCTACGTTTTATTTGCTTAATCATATTTTTTCGTTTGGTGGCACACCTGGCAGTTCTTAAGGGTCACTCAAAATGGTGCTCAGACTCCATGTGGGATGCCAGGGTTGGAAATCATATCGAACAAGTTCACAGCAGGTGGCAGCACACTGAACTCTCTCTCTGTGTTTAAAATTTTGTTCTGAAACTGCCTCCTGGGTTTTTCTTGTAGACAATAGTCAACTACTCGTGTGTTATCAAGGGGTAGTTTGTTGACTGGACAGTGCTCTCTGATGTTCTTACCAGCCCTTGCTCCTGTTCCAGTGTCTCTCCAGCTCTTCTGGCTGCTGCGTGGCCAGTTCCTCTCTGCATCTTCAGCGCTGGCTTGGGGGTCACTGCTTTCACCCTACCTTGATAGATGACTTCTCCAGAAACTCATTGTCCCATGTCCCACCCGCTCCCTATCTGCCTGTTTTCCTTTCAATGAGCCCCTTGCTTTTCTCCTGATGGGCTGTGTGAAAGCATTGGTTCATTGTTTGCCCAGCACAAGACCAAGGGATTCTCCTTACTCCCCACTAGCCCCCACTGTGTGACAGGCCACTCTAGCAGCTCCCTCTCCACCTGTTTATGCAAGACCACCCCCTCGAGCCACAGATTCAGTTGGGTGGGGATAATGGTACTCTGCACATCTGGAGTCTGGCCCTTTAAGGCTGCTTGCCTAAACGGAAGTGACATCACAGTGGGGCCCTCCTGGTGATTCTATTCCTGGAAACGGGTGAGAGAGTCATTGTTCACTTTCGTGAAGGACAACGTGGGTTCCCTGCAATCACGTGGGGCTCTGAAGGCTGATTTTGTGGCAGGACGGGGGCAGACTCCAGCGCGTGCCCGGCGCCTCTCCATCTCCACACTGAGCTGCGAGGTCCCGACCAGCTTGGTGGGCAATTTTGCACTTGTTTTTCACTTGTTCCTTGATATCCAGGCGGTTCCTGAGGCGCGGCGGAGCTTTTAGGGGTGCAGGGGCCGAGGGTGTGGTGGGACTCCCCTCACCACCTACCCTTATAGAGCCACATTTCAGGCTTTGGTTGCATGGGGTGCAGGCCTGATGTTGGCCTGCATGGGGCGCTGATGCGTGTGAGCTCCTGTCCTTGGATATGTCCCTGGATGGACCTGTGAGAACCTTCTGTGGGTCCCTGGAGGAGTCCCAGGCCAGGGCAGGGCTGTGTTTTCTGTCATGTAGCCAAGTCCAGAGCGTGTGTTGTGAAAGGCAGCAGAGATGCCAACTCATTTTGCTTCTCCTGGGGAAACAGAAGCATTGGACAGTGTCCCCCAGGCAGGTCTGTGAGTTGGTGCCTGAGGGTGTGGCTGGTTAGAGTTGTTGGTTGTCCTCCTCTCCAGTGCTCACAACTCTGATTTTTCCAGGTTTCTGATCCTAAGGAAAAACAGAGACAGGAGGAGATGATGACATGCCATCGGACACACCATCCCCAGGTAGGAGGAGAATGACAAGATGAGTTGAGGCAGTGACAGGAGGTGTCATGGGCTGTCAGTTAATGATGGAATTGACTGTGAATAGAAAAACACGGGCGAGTGTTTTGAAAAGATGGGTCTCCTGGAGTCAGATCTTTTACAAATATTGGGCAGAGCCCAGATCCCCCTGTGTCAGTGAGCAGTTCTGTTCAGCTGTGATTATTGAACAGTAAGGGTGTCACAACCCAGACCCTACCGTTCCCATTTCAGAGAAAGAAACGGCCCTTTAAGGCTGGCGGAAGTGGAGCTGACGTCACAGTCGGGGCCTTCCGAAAGTTTTCCTGGTATTGGCGTCACAGTCACTTCAGTCCATCATTTTGTCACCTGGTTAAAGGACAGTGTGGCGTCTTGATGCAGAAGGGGACAGTGAGGCCAACTCTGTCGAGGGTGAGAGCAGCCCCGGCCTCCGGTCTCCGCACTGTGACCCGCGGGGCCGCGCCAGCTTCAGGGGCAAGTTCGCGCTTGTTTCCCACTTGTCCTCGATATCCAGGCGGTTCCTGAGACGTGGCAGAAGCTTTGGGGGTCGCAGGGTTCGAGGGTGTGAGTGATGATCCTAGGGGTCCCTGTGGCCATGACCGCCTCCAGTTCGGCAAGGGGGCCGCAGCGGGTGGGCGGGGGGCTAAGCGAGGGGGCTGCCGAGGGCGGAGTCTTGGCCGTCCCAACCCTCCACATGGGGTGCGCTGGGCCTGTCCCGGCCCCTTTGGCTGGACATGAATGACCTGAGACCCTCCAGATTCACTCTGAGGAGCCCCGCTCAGCCTCCGCGGGCAAGAGGTCAGGTTTCCTGTCTGTTCTTTGGTTGAGGGAAAATGCGGGTATGCAGGGCGTGGCTCTCACAAGGGGCTGGGGTTTGCCTAGGAAAATTTACATGTCACCCTATTTTTGGTTGGTGTCACAGCCACTTTAGTCCGGCCACCGTTTGTCACGTGGTTCAAGGAAAATGTGGAGATGCTCAGGTTTCACTTCTGGCTGTGCGATCCGGAATTATTCCCTCAGTGCTCTAAGGAGTCGAATTGGATGCAGAACATTGGTCGGAGTCAGCAAGGCGAACACCCTAACTGCTTATCTGTTTTCCCCAACATTGATTTTTTTTTCAGGTCAGGAATTTCTACTCCCACTCATCAAGAGGCGAACCACTCCTCACTTCATCTCTCCCTGACCAGGGTCCCCGGAGACTGGCCACTGGGTGAGTACAGTGGGTCGTTTTGTTTCTCAGGGTTGTGTGTTTGGAGGCAGATAGTGTTTTGTGGAGATGCAGAGCTTTACTCAGGGATCACTTCTAGGGTGCTGGGGAAGATTTTATCCAGCAATGCCCCTCGCAGTAGTACAGAGATTAGGGGGCTTGCCTCACACCTGCCAAGCAAAGTCTGAGCCCTGCATCCCAGGATTCCTCAGACCTGCCGAGACTGATCCCTGAGTGCAGAGCTAGGAATCAGTCCTGAGCACTGCCACTTCTTGCTCAATACACACACACAGACACAAGAAAAATTTGAGAGCAGAGACAGAGAAGAATGAGCATTCAGGAGAAACTATAGGCTTCTGCAGAATAGAAAAAGCCATTATACAGGGTTTTAAGGACACGCTCTTCGACTCTTTGAATGTTTCCTGTAAGAATTTGTCTTGGGCTGGAGCAATAGCACAGCGGGTAGGGCGTTTGCCTTGCATGCGGCCAACCCGGATTCGATCCCCAGCATCCCATATGGTCCCTTGAGCACCACCAGGAGTAATTCCTGAGTGCAAAGCCAGCAGTAACCGCTGTGTAGCGCCAGGTGAGACCCAAATAGCAAAAATAAAAAAAAATGTCTTTTCAGATGAATTTTTCTTTCTTTTTTTCTCCTCTGATTTGTTAGTTTCTCTTTTGTTGTTACTGTACTTCTGGGCCACCCCCTACCGTGCTCAGGCCTTACTCCTGACTCAGGGATCAATGCTGCCAGCTGAAGTCAGAGGCCCATAAGGTTTGCCCAGGTATTTGTCTTGGGTAGCCTGATTAGATGTGCTGTACTATCACTCTCTTCCCCAGAATAGAAGATTTATAGTTAAATAATATGAACAGTCCATACCATAGTCATTAGTAAACAGCCAGATATAGGGTACTTATACTCTACAACACGCTGTTTGTGCAGTTCTCAAATATGTTGCTGCAAGACAGGAATGAGTGCTGGTTGAGGACCATGCAGTTGTGCTGATTGGGATTAGAGTAAATCAGGACCCAGAGGAGACGGGTACTAGCTGGATAGACCTGGGGTTGCACCTTGGGCTGACCTGGACGTAGAAGTGATCCTGTCTCCAGTAGAGATGTCCCACGCACGTGTCCCTGTACATCCTGCCAGAGGGTGACTGAAGGTTTGTCCATGTTGAACTCCTTTGGCTGCCCCATTGCAGAGACATTTTCAGGGCTGTTTTCTCTTGGGGCGAGTCAGGGGGCAGCACTGGTGCAGGCCTGCAGGGGGCGCTGATGCGCTTAAGCACATGGGGTCAGAGTCAGCTCTTTGTTCCCTCTTGTAGGGACATTCCTATAGGGTTCAGGGAAGAGTTCCAAGGATCAGTTTCCTCCTGTAGCCCAAGCCCAACACTCCGGTCTGCTTCAACAGCCCAGATCGCAACCCACTTTGTGTCTGCAGGAGAAGAAGGAGCTTCAGGCAGTGTCTTCCCCAGGTAGGTCAGGGATCTGGTTCCGGAGTATTTCCACCGGTCAGAGCATTTCCAGTTCCTGTGCTGGGACTTTTGGTCAAGGTTGGGGATTGTGATCCTCTCTGATGCTCACAGCTCTGACTTCTCCAGGTTGCACAGAGCTTATTTCAGATCCTAGTGAATTAGAGTCGGGAAGATAGTGACACGCTGTCTGATTTACTGTCCCCAGGTAGGAGGAGAGTGACAGGATGAGACGAGTAGTGACAGGTATGAACAGGCTTCCTGGCCGATCTGTCTCAAGCTGTTTTCAGATGGAGCCCTGGGATAGGGTTTCTGGCAGGGGTGACCGACTGCTGTCTAAGGCCACTTTTGTCCCTGTTTTTTTGTTATATTTAGGTTTGATGGTGGTCAAGAAGTACTCCAACTCAGTGCTCCTGGATCACTCCTATCAGAACTTGGGGATCTTATGGGGTGCTAGTGGTACAAGGCTAACTTCTTTGGGGGTAATGTTTTGTTCGGGAGTTGATGGGGGCCACACCCCATGATTCGTGCTATTATTCCTGGCTCTGCACTCCAACAAAGCACCTCAGGGTTCTTGGTGGACCATATGGACAGCAGGGATCGCCAGTCTTACCCGGGTTTCTCGGACCCACTGTACTATTACTCCATCCTGCTGCTTTATTTTCTTTCATTTTTGTTTTTGTGCCACAGTGGAGATGCTCATGGTTTATTCTTAGCTCTGTGCTCCGGATTAACTCCTGACGCTCATCAGGACCCAGGGAGTGCAGGCACTGTCTGGGCTCTGGGGACTTCAGTGACTGGCCCCAGGACATGCGTTTCCACTGTTTTGTCGTTCCTTTGTAAAAGACTCGCCTGCTCAATCACAAAGTCTCTCATTCACTCGCTGCTGTATATGTGCAATTCTCAGGATGTGCCTGTCCCTGGGAGCAAAGGATCTCCGGCCGGCAGAGTATTGGGGGTCGTCACTTTTACCTGCCTCAGAAAGGATTTGGGTTGACCCTGAAACAGGAGTTCTGAGTCTTACAGACACATATGTCCTCTTACAGCATTGAGGTACTCGCTGGACATGTTGTGTCCCCTTCTAATACCTGGAACTTAGAACAGGGACTGTGGTATATGGCAGTGGCGGGGGAGGGCTGTCTAGTTTTTTTGTCCACAGTCTTGCTGGGTCTGTGCTCTGGTGTTACCCTCTGCAGTGCTCATTGGATTTATCCCTGTGGTGGCTGCGTGCAAGTCCAGAATCTGAAGGAACCTTCTAGTCTAGTGTCATTGTAGCACATCTGGCTTCTTGTGAGGGATTCCTGGGTACATTAGCCTGAAATGTGGGAGGAGGCTGGTTCCTCCTGACTGGAGTGTGCGGAGAACGGGGAGGTCCTGAACTCCTCTATGGCGCTGGGGTGACTCATCCTCATGCCCCATAGACTGGGGTAGGATGTCCTCACTCCTGTCCCCTGTGTGTGTCAGTTCAGGTCACGGTGACCTTCCCCGATGTGGCCGTGATCTTCACCCTGGAGGAATGAACAGGTGTCAGAAGTCTAAGTGTGTGCAGGTTAAATGCGAGCCCCAAGCTGCTGGAGTATCTCCCCAGCACCTGGCTTTATTTCTTATGAGTTCAACATGATTTTTTGGTTTGTTTGTTTCATTTTGGTGCCCAGCTTGTGATACAACTGGGTGTCTCTGGTTCTGCACTCAGGAATCATTCCTTTTTCGATCCCCAGCATCCAGTATGGACGCCAGGCACAACCAGGAATATTTCCTCAGCACAGAGGCATGAATAAGCCCTATGCATTGCTGTCTGTGACACAAAAGAAACCAAATAAATTTATTTCACTTTTCACACTTAACTGTTTTGCTTTGGCTCTTGGCAATATTTTGTGGACACACTCGGCATTTTCATTTTCTTTAATTTGTAATTTTTTAATTTCACTCATTTATTTTTTGGCTTTTGGGCCACACTCAATGGTGTTCAGGGGTTACTATTGGCCAGGAATTATTCCTGGAAGTGCACGGGGACTAAATGGAATGCTGGAATTCAAACTTTGTGCAAGGCATATGAAATGCCATGCACATTATGCTATCATTCCTGCACCTAAGATAATTTTTTTTGGCTTTTTGGGTCATACGTGGCAATGCACAAAGTTTACTCCTAGCTCTGCACTCAGGAATCACCCCTTACGGTGCTCAGAGGACCATATGAGATTCTGAGAATTGAACCCAAGTTGGACGCCTGTAAGGCAAATGCCCTACACATGCATTGTTTCTCCAGCCTCCAAGATCATTTATTTCTAAGAGTACCACCCCCTCAGTTGCTTTTTGTCTCAGAGCTTGGGGTCACTTCAAGTGATCTTCGGGTTTGGTGGCGCCCAGCATCAAATCAGATGTTCCCGCGTGCACAGCATGTTTCCCAATCCTGTGCATTGTAGCCTACCACCAGTGGAGTCTTTTAGGACTTTGAAAATTTGCTTTGGGCCAAACCAGCAGGACTCAGGGTGTGTTCGTGGGCTCTGCACTCAGGGATCATGACTGGTTGGTGGGGGTCCATATGGGGTTGTCAGGGATTAAACCAGAATTGATGGGCAAGACCTTTGCCCACCTGCTGTACTAACTCCCTACCCGCCATCTTCCATTTTTTGGGGCTTACACCAGGTGTTCCACGGGGGTTACTCCTGGCTCATGCACTCAGAATTACTCCTGGTGGTCCTCTGGGGACCATATATGATGCTGAGGATCAAATCCGAGTCGGCCGCGTGCATGGCCAACAGCTTACCCACTGTGCTATCACTGCAACCTCCAACCTTTGTTTTTATCTTAATATACATTTGGGGACTTGCTATCCTTGTCCTTGCTTGGGTGCTTGGGCTTACTCCTGACTCTGCACTCAGGGAGAGTGAACTCAGGGCCTCCAGTGGCTGGTATCCTGGAAACAGGGTCCGGCAGTCATTATTCACATGGATAAAGGAAAAGGAGGATGGCTTCTTGAAAAGCTGACTGAGAAGGCCGATTTTGTGACAATACACGAGCCATCCTGTGAGAGCTCCGTACCTCCCCGTCTCTACACTATAAGTGGAGGGGCCTTGCCACTGTGGGGGGAATTTTCATGCTTGTTTTTCACATGTTCCCCAATATCCCAGCAGTTCTGAGGCTCTGAAGTATCTTAAGGGAGACACAGAGTTTTGCGGTATGTGGTGGGGATTGTACCAGGTTGTAGGGGTCATGTGTGTGAGTGTGATCCTGGGGGGCCCCTTTGGCCACCATCGCCTCCAGCTCAGGGATTGGGCAGCAGCGGGTGGCTGTGGGACAGAGCACTTGTCCTGCTGTGAGGCAGGGCTAGGCTTGGCCTTCCTGACCCTGACAGCACAGGAGTGTGCTGGACCCTGTCCAGAAACCTTTTATTTTGTTGTGGGGCCTTGTGTTGCTGTAGATTTTTCCTAGTGGTCCTCAGGCCTTCCTCTGCGCGGTACTCAAGGAATAGCCCCTGTCACCCTGTATACTTACCTGTTATTCTCTCTCTGACCCACTAAGATTTTCTTCCACATTTATGTTTAAAAGTGAAGGAGTGAGCACAAAACAAAGCTAGTTGGCTGAAGTGACAGTACAGCAGGGAGGGTGTTGGTCTTACCCATGACTAACCGAGTAAGCCCAAATGTCACCGGTTCTAGTCAAATACAAATGTCACCGGTTCTAGTCAAATACAAATGTCACCGGTTCTAGTCAAATACAAAAGCCCAAGAATTTCTTTGAGGATTGTTAGGCTCCTCACAGCGATCCTCCCGAAGTATCTTCCCTCTGCTGTGTGCCTGTTTGGACTGTGAGAACCACAGACATGTCCTCCACCTGCTCGGCCAATCCACCCAGGGATTGTTCGACTAATTCTTACCTTGATTGCTGTGATTGATTTCAGAACTCAAACCACAGCATGAGGATTTCGTGTTGCTGCAGTTTGACTTTAGAATCTGGTCACCAAATAGGTGTGAATGGCACGATTCACCCGTGGAATAGACACATTTTTATGCTGGCAGGATAGATCAGTGGAGCGAGCATGTAACTTGAAAGGTGGGGGTCCAGGCTCCATCCCAGTCACCACATCTCTAGTCGCTCAACAGCTCAGGAGGGAATCCAGAGCCTAATGCTGGGAGTGGAGGGCCTTTGTCTCACTGGGCACTGACATTAGTCAAATTGAAACCTAAAGACATTGTATTATTATTCATACTAATTGAATACCTCTGTAGAAAATTCGTGCAAGTGTTAATGTTTCAAAGAAGCGGTTTGTGGGTCCTAGTGATAGCACAGTGGGGAGTACACTTGCTTTTTATGAAGTAGAAAGCTGGATCCATCCCCAACACCCCATAGGCCCCCAGCGCCCCATTAGGACTCATCCCTGAGCACTGCTTGATATACCCCTTCACAAAATTAATATAGTGCTTGAACAATAGCACAGCAGTCAGTGTCTTTGCTTGCATGCAGCCAACCTGGGTTCGATTCCATCATCCTGCACGGCAGAGCCTGACAAGCTACCCGTGGCATATTCTATATAGCAGAAACAGTAACAACAAGTCTCACAATGAAGACGTTACTAGTTCCCGCTCCAACAAATCGATGAACAACATGATGGCAGTGCTAGTAAAAGAAACATCAAATTATAGCGGAACAATAGGTCAACACATCCTAAAAAAGAGACTTTCTCCTGCACAACCATTGTACAATTCATTTTGACTACCAGTTCAAATTTTGAAGAATTTAATTTTTGTTTCATAATAGCACAATGGGTACAATGTTTGCCTTGCACGCGGCCGACCTCGATTTGTTTCCTCTGTTGCTCTTGGAGAGCCCGGCAAGCTACCAAGAGTATCCGCCAGCATGGCAGAACCTGTCAAGCTGATCCTGGTGTATTAGATATGCCAAAAACCAGTAACAAGTCTCACAATGGAGACATTACTGGTGCCCGCTTGAGAAAATAAATGAAAAAGGGAATGACAGTGCTACAATTCATCCACTCGGGTTACTCCTGGCTTTGGTCTCAGGGATTATTCCTGGCAGTGCTTCTGGGACCATCTGGGATGCCGGGGATGGAACCTGGGTTGGCTGCATGCAAGGCAAACACTCTTCCCTCTGTACTATCCAGCAAATTGATGTACCACTGGACCACAGTGCTACAGTGCAATTCACCCACTGCTAAACTAAGAAATGACTACTCATTACAGAGAACGAAAGAGACCTTCCGTTCATGTGGCTGATCCATTTTAGATCCCAGTTAAATTCAGTGCATAGTCGAACTTCAGCACTGTTTGAAGAGTTGCTGAGCACAGAGCTAGGAGCAGCATGAGAACACCAATGGCTATGAGCACACATAGACACATATAAAGGAATATTGATTATACATATAATACTTTTGCATTCACCAATTCCTAAGCCTGATTCTGGGTCACCCACAAAATTAGTTTAACTAATTCTGGGCATGGGATTCACTTAGTTTCTAACTCACTCCTGTAACTGAATACATGAACAGTTGGAGCTACTCCAGCAATTGGAAGTTCAGTGCAATGTAAACAAAAATCAAGGCTAGGACAGTCCAGCTGGGAGTTGCTAACCCAGGATCCATGGTTGAAACCACAGAGGGTTCCCCGAGCCCAGGGTGGAGTGATCCCTGAGCAATCAGGGAAAAGGGCTCGGCACTACAGAACATGCCCCCCAAAATGGATCAATGAACGGAAGATATTGTGATTGTGATATCTGGATATTAATGCCCAGTGATTTCTGAGCATAGTTTTTTTGTGGTGTTGGTTGGGGGTCAGAGTTGGGTCACTTACTGGTGGGTATTGGCGAGGTAATCTTTGTGGATTTTATTCCCTTTGTGAGAACATATAAACACTTTGGCTTTATACTCTGTCTATCTAGTACTTGGTGATCCCACAGATTTCCTGCTGACTTGATCCAAGACGAAAAACGGGTAAAAAATCAGCTTTCCTGACCAGAACATACCTGCTCAGGATTAGTTGGAGTCTGGCCCTTTAAAACTCCGCCAGAAGTGTAGGTGACGTCACACAGACCCTGTCTGAGGTGGGCGGAATTTCCGGTAGGCCGCCATTTTGGAGCGTGAGGATCTGTTAGGAGGGGAAGGGGGTTCCTGTGGAGGACAGGGGATACCGGCGGGGTCAATCACTGCCGTGGCTTGGGGTGGCGGACCCACCCGAGTGGCCCAGCGTTCTGCCGAGGTTCGTCCCGCTCGTTCCTGACCTTCAGGGAGACGAGGGGTTTTCTGAGGGAACTTACCTCAGAGCTGCTGGAGGACCGCGAGTCCCCGGGAGGCCTGGCCGCGCCTGGCGGGGCTCAGGCGACTCCAGGCTCCGCACTCGGGATCCACCGGGGGTTGGGGGACCCCGTGGGGTGTCGGACAAGGTCCCTCCCTCCCCGCTGCCCTGTCGCTCCGGCCCCAACCAGAGGGAAAGAGACAAGAGGGAGTCTCAGTTTCCGCAGTTTCCCGCAGGTCTGCGGGTCATGCGCGGCCGCCTCCTTATTGGTTCCTGCAGGGACACTTGGAGCCCCCGAGCGTCACGGGCTGGGGCGGCGGGTCACCCGGGAATGTTCCCGGGCCGGTCCTTGGCGGGCCACTTCGTCATTGGGGTGATAATGTTCTCGGGGTCAGAGGGTCAGTTCCCATGGAAAGGGGGGGAGGCGAGTCTCTCTTTTAATTAAAAACAAAGTTTTGTTTCATAATATTTGACCAACATCTCTCAGCGTTCAGGGTCTCTTCTGGCTCTGCACCACGGGACTCTCCTGGCGGGACTCAGGGTACTGTGGAATGTCAGGCTCAGTCCCGTTAGCTCCGTGCACGTCAGATGCTCTCCCACTCCACTGCCCTCTGCACAGCCGAGGACTCAGGAGTGTGTGGCTGACCGTTTGATTTTCCCGGGTTCCCTGCGCCTGCAGTAGGTTTTTGGGATCCTGGGAGATGCGGAGCTGTAAGAAACCCTGGTGGATGCGGGTAAAGCATCCAGCTGTGTTGGACCAGAGGGGTCTGTGCAACCAAATGTGGCAGGTAATTGGCTGGTCACTTCCAGGATGTACCCTTAGATGTACCATAATGCAATCTAGGCTGACCATTGGTCAACATACCTTTATTTCTTTCTTTTACATAATTTTTAGAGTTTTTTTAGTGTGAGGGAACACATGGCAATTTTCAGGGGTTATTCCTTCGTCTGCACTCAGGGATCACTCTTGTGGTGCTCAGTGAAACATTGCATGCCGGTAATCTTTGGTTTGTCACGGGCAAGACAAGACCTGTATTTTTATTCATTATTATTATTAATAATAATAATTGCAGTTTGGAGGCTACAGCTGCAAGTGCTCAGGGCCCACACTTGGATCTTTGCTCATGCTCCGCACAGAGTTGGGATGTGGAAACCTGTGTGCTCTTGCATATAAACCCCGGCTCAGCTGCATCCTATCCACATACTACCTGCTAAATCTATATCATTTTATTTTTTCCCCAGAAAAAGAATTTGTGCTTCACCTTTCAAATTTCAAAGCATTCGCTCATTGTCGGTTTCTCCCAGGACAGAGGCCCCTTGTCTTTTTGGGTGAGTACTTGCAGAAATGGGGTTTGCAGACCTGTTGTCCTCGGTTTTAAATGGCTCACTCTAGGGGTGGGAGCCTTTGCAATGCCAGGAGGGTGCTGTCTCAGGATGAAGCTGGGTTAGATCCTCCCATACCCCCATAAAGTTGTCTGAGCCCAAATACCAGAAAAGAAAATCCAGAAAGTAATAGCCGGGGCAATAGAGGAGCTGACAGGGCACTTGACTTGAAAGCGGCAGACCGTTTCATTCACCTGCACCCCATAGAGTTTGCTGAGCACTGCCTGGTGTTTTCCAAATTGTTTTCAGCTGTTGTGGGATTCTCTTCTGCCTCATTTTTTTTTGTTTTCCCATTTTTGCTACAAACTTGCAGCTGGTTGGTTAGGCACTCTGCCTCTCTGTCCATGTGTCTCTGGATGCACGGGAGCTGTGCCGTGTCCCCCACCAGTAAAGCAGGTGCTCAGCCCTGGAGCTCCTGTCCCTGGTTCTGTCTCACTACTTGGGGAGCAGATGGGGTGGGGGTCTGTCAGCACATCTGGCAGTGCTTGAGGGCTGTGCCCTGCTCTGCTCACAGTACTGGTGACAGTGGGTACCGGTGAAGGTGCCCGAACTTCCCTGTGGCCAGCATCTGCACCAGCCTGGTGTGCTCTCTCCTGCCCCTCTGCTCAGACCTTCATTGGAAGTCCTTAGATACGAACATTCTGGAATACTTTCAACAAGAGGCTATCAAGAGGAAACAAAGGAGTTGGACTCTCTGAGCCAAATTATAGACTTTCATCATTTAGATTTCTTTTGGTCCAGATGTACTTTCCCCACTATTTTCCTTACACAAGTACACATAACTGAACAAATAAAATGGCCTAGTTGGGGTTGAAGCAATAGCAAAGTGGATAGGGTGTTTGCCTTACACTTAGCCGACCCAGGTTTGATTCTCAGCATCCCATATGTTCCCTCAAGCAACGCCCGGAGTAATGCAAGGAGTAACCCCTGTGCAATGCTGGGTGTGACCCAAAAATCGGGGTGGGGGGAATGATATAGACTGTGAAACCCTGACCTGTAAGTTCTCAGCATTGCAGGGTGTGGCCTCTCAACACAAACAAATCAAAGAATTGACTCTTGCGATATATTGCTGGACATCACACACCACTGTTGGCAGATGACATCCTCTGTCCCTTTATTGGAGGGAGGGGAATGAAGATGTCAAATCCAGCAGTGACTGGGGATCACTACTTAGGGATTCAGGGTGTGAAGTTGAGTCTGCTGCATGCATGTAAGTGCCCTGCCCACTGGTCTCTCACTCTCTGGCCCCTGCAAACTCAAAATTGCAGCCTGTGTTTTTGGCTCAGGGTCTCATCAGGAGCTTTCAGATGTCAGCAGCCCTGCCACGGCCTCTTCTAGCTGGTCCTTGTCCCACCCTCCTCTGGCATACCAGTCTGCGCCCTTATCCCAGCCCACTTATGTGTCACCTGGAGAGGAAGACCATCTGATACCGTCTTTCTGGGCGGGTGTGTGAGCTGGAACCTGAGGGTGAAGCTGGTCAGGGCCTTCCCAGCTCCTTCCCAGCCCTGCTTTCTGGTTGAGGCCATTAGTTGTGCTCCTCTCTGCTGCTCAGGGCTCTGACTTCTCTTCCAGGTGATTCCACAGAGCTAGTTTGTTCCTCTCACAAGGCTCATAGGATTCATATAGAATTTGAATTCCTGGGCCAGAGATAGGCCAGGAGTGCAGGCCATGGCCTTGCCAGCAGCCTGCCATGGGGAAATCTCGGGCACAATGCAGGGTCCCCTAAGAACCTCATGAATAATCCCAAATTTCTGCCACTTGTGGCCCTAAACCCCAAATCTGTGTCCTTCAAAACCAGATGGAGGCAAGTCATTAAACATATAATTATTTTTATATGCTTTTTGTGTTTGATGCTTATGGTATTCAGTGGGGTCCCAGGGACTGAACCCAGGTCAGCTGTGTGTAAAGCCAATATCCTAGCACACTGTAACTCCAGGCCATAAATTTATTTTTGGTTAGAGGTTATGAAGGGCATTGTTCAGGAATTACTCCTGGCTCTGTGCTCATTGATCCCCTCACGCACAGCTAGGGAACCTGTGGGTGATGGGGAATGAAACTGGGTCAGTTCTTTGCCAGGCAAGCACCCCATGCTCTGTGCTATCTCTGTGACCGTCATAAAAATGCTTTTACTCTGGGTAAAGTCAAGAAAGTTGTGACATTAGATGTTCTTTTTCCTCATTAAAACAAAACTATTTCAGGGGCTGGAGCAATAGTACAGCGGGTACGGCATTTGCCTTGCACGCGGCTGACCCAGGTTTAATTCCATCATCCCATATGGTTTCCCAAGCACCGCTAATAGTAATACCTGAGTGCATGAGCCAGGAGTAACCCCTGTGCATCACCGGGTATGACCCAAAAACTGGAAAAAAAAATCTCTTTGATTTGTGTGTTTTTGTTTTTGGGTCAGTCAGCAGTGCTGTGGGCTCACTCCTGAATGTGAGATCAGGAATCATTCCTCTCACTAGGAGACCTTGTGAGATGCAGGGGATCCAACCAGAGTCAGCCACAATCTTCTGCACGACAGATGCCCTCCCAGATATGCTGCCATTCTGCTCCCAGTCCTAATTCTCATCTGTTGCCCTGGATTCCTGTTTCGATTTCATAGTATTTTGAGTTAGAATGGACCCAAGTCGCCTGAGACATAGGACAGCATCTCAGCTGCTTCCCGTATCTTCACCATGGGTAGCCTGGATGCGAACTCAATTCTGCATCCCTTGGAGAGAAAGGAGCATACAAAAATGTCTCCATTGGGTGGGTCTGTGAGCATGTGCCAAAGGGTGAGGCCATTCAGGACATTTCTGGCCCCAGAACAGGCACTTCCTCTCTGATGTTCACAGCTCGGATTTGTACTTTAGGTCTTTGGGCACAACTCCTAGAAGCGGGAGACAATGGTAATCTGCCAACCTGCAGACCATTCCCAGGTAAGGGGAGAGTGATAATATGAGAAGATGACAGAATGCAGTGACGGGAGCACACAGGCTTCCCGGGCCCTCTGTCTCTGCGTTGATTCTGGAAGGAGCCCTGGGATGTGGTTGCTCGTCGGAGTGCCCAATGCTCTGCTGTTCGAAGACATTTTCCTCTGTTTGGTTTGTTGAATTTGGGTTTAGGAGCCATAGCCAGAGATGACCAAGGAGTACTCGCAGCTCACTGCTCAAGGATTCCTCATGCCAGGACTTGGGAACCCTTTGATGTGCCGGAATATGAGTCTGATTTATTCAGGTTTGTTTTCTTTGGTGAGGTGAGGTGAGGTGATGGGAGGGACACGCCCAGAGTTTCTCAGGGGTCATTTCTACTCTGTACTTGACATTATACCTGGCAGTGCTTGGGGACTAGAGGGGATGGTGGGGATCGCCCGACCTACCCACTGTCCCCAAACCCGCTGTCCTATTATTCCATCCTGCTGCTATGCTGCTTTTATCATTTGTTTTGCCTTTTTAACTGTGTATCACTGTGTTTTAGGGCCGAATTGGCCCTGTTCGGGGCTGAATCCAGGCCCTTCAACTCAGGGTCCCCCTGGGGCTTGGGGCCCTCCCCGCCAACCTTTGCTCCAGTCCCCAGCCAGAGAGAAAGTGTCCGCAGGTCTGGGGGCCGCGTGCAGCCACTGCCGTGTGGGCCCCAGTGCCGGGACACTTGCTGCGCCCATGGCAGCCAGAGGGGGGTGGGTCCGGTCCTCCAGGACTGTCCCAGGTTGGCCCTTTGCTGGCCCCTTCCAATCCTTAGGGTGATTACAGTTGGGGATAAAGTGTCAAGTTTTCCAATCAAAGGGACGTGGGGGCCCTTTCTTTGAGCCAGGGCCGCACTGCTCTGGGGTCGCTCCTGACTGCACTCAGGGATCTCTCCTGTTGGTAGTCAGGGGACCCTATTGATACAGGGGTGCAGTCCGGGTCGTGTCTACAAGGCAAACGCCATCGCAGGGTACAAGCCTCCTGCCCTAGGATGGTGGTCATGGAGGCCCTTTTTTTTAATTTCTTGGGGCTTAAAAGCATTTGGGGGTGCATTTTGATTCTCACATGATTTAACACATTCAGTAGATTTTGGGGGGGCTGGGTAGATATAGAGCTTTTTGAGAACACAGAGTGGAGACGGGGATGCATCAGGGTGGGTTCAGTCCTCCTGCCTCTGCACTGAGGCATCACTTCTTGTAGTGCTCAGGAACCTTTTGGGATGCCCATAATGAAACCTGAGTCAAACGCTTGTAAGACGAGCACCTCACCCACTTTACTGTGTCTCCAGTGCCTTTGTACAGGAAATTTTGCATTTATTAATATTTTTAATTGCAACTTTTGCATCACAGCACACAGTCCTCAGGGCTTGCTCTTGAATATGAGCTCAGGCATTGTTCTTGGAAGTGGTGGGGGGAACCTTTGGGCTTTGAAGTATTGAACCCTGGTTCAATGGAAGCTGCTTGAATGGAAGCAAGTATTATCTGTACTAGCTCTGCTAACCTTCTAGGGTTATTTTATTTTGGTTTATTTAGGGTTATTTTGATTGTTTTTGTTTTGCCCCAGAAAAATTTCTGCTTCACTTCCCAAGTTTCTGAGCACCATCCCATCCCCACTGTCCATCTCTCCCAGGCCAGGGCCGCCCCCTGCTGTTCGGGTGAGTACTTGCAGAAAGGGAGTTTCTAGGCTTTTTTTTTTTTTCAATGTCATATTCTAGGGGTCTGTGAAGTGGTACAGCCAGGAGGTCATTTGTCTTGCACTTGGCTGCCCTGGGTTTGATACCCACCAACCCATAGGGTCCCCTGAGCCACCATCTCCATCAAATGTCCCTCAAATCAAAATAATTGAAAACAAATAAATGTCCTGAGTCATAGAACAACAGTTAGAGCATTTGCTTTCCGTTTGGCAGAACTGGGTTTAATCCCTGCACCCCACAGGGTCCTCTGAGCATTGTCAGAGTGGGACAAAAATAAAAAATTATCAAAATTTAATAATGATCTAGACTGTTAGGAGTGCAGGTTCGACGCTTGTTTGTTTATCTCTAAAAAGTTTTCAAGTATTAAATCACTCGTGATTCGTGTTTCTATGGATATGTCCTCTGCTGCAGAATATTGCCAAATGCTAAAGTGTCCATGTGACAGGCATTATCATACATTACTCCTATCACATTTACCCTCCCAACATACTCTTAACAGCTGTTATTTAAATATAATTTTGGGTTTGGTCACTTAAAATTGTGTTGAGCCAAACTTTTTCTTTTTCCATGTCATTATACTTCTATGTCTCATGCCTTTGTGACATTTATTTAATGCTCTATCAGTTTGCAACTGTTTGTCCCACATGGAGCTAATTCTACAACTTTCATAAGTCATACATTTATGTTGATGTCATATTAACTCTTTTCTGTTGTAAGATGAATCATTGGGTGAATTTAAGGAGCTGTCAGTTTTGGCATAAGATAGCTGCTTGTTATATCTAGCCGATTCTATTGTGTAGGAAAGAATTATAACTTCTGCTTTCCATTGAGGTCTGAGGGTCAAAAGATCATAATAGTGAATGTAATTTAAACAACTGGTGAAAACATATTAATGTTATTTATATGCTCAAAAACCATCCTAATGACCTGAGAACAAAGGTGACATATTGACAGAGGGCTATTTCTGGTCAAATACAAACACCCAGAAGTTAGTCTGAGGACTTTCAGTCTCCTCACAGCGATCCTCCCAAAGGACGTTCCCTTTGCTGTGGGCCTCTTTTGACTGTGAGAACCACAGAGATGTCCAGCAGCTGCTGGGTGGTGGGTCCTAGTGATAGAGCAATGGGAAGGGCACTTACTTTGTATGAAGTGGACAGCTGGGCTCCATCCCCAACACCCCACATGGTCTCCAGAGCCCCACCAGGAACCAGCCCTGAGCAGTGCGTGGTGTGGCCTCTCCCCAAATAAATACAGTACGAACAAGAAAATGAAAACAACATAAAACATTGGTCCTGAGTGTAATGCACTTTTTCTGAGATGTTTTAAATGGCTCCTGTGGTCCATCTCGACGAGTTGCACCCAGGCCTGCTCATGGCAGTAGTGCTGCATCCAGTCTTCCACACAGTCCCAGACTGTGCTTTACAGGCCCAGAGAGAAGACCATCATTAGACTCCCCAGTGAGGAACAGGGGACTCCTGAGAGTCTAAAAGGTATGGGGTCATGGGTTCTGTCGACACCCTGGGCAAAGTTTTGACAAAAGCAAAGGCAAAGTGGTCCTTTGAAGAATCTCTGGAGCTGTCCGCAGGCACCTGTTGTGCTGGGGTCCACCATCAAATCCCAAATGGGTCCGAGATTTTGTGGAGTCATGATCAAAAGAGATATGGCGACATCGAGAAATAAAATTTGCAGTTAGAGCATTTGCCTTGCATGCGGCCAGCCTGGCTTCCATTCCTGGCATCCCATATGGTCCCCCTAGCACCTCCAGGAGTGATTCCTGAGTGCATAGCCAGGAGTAGTCCCTGAGCATCGCTGGGTGTTACCCAACAAGCAAAAAGATACACAGATATAAAATTTGGAGGGTGTATTCACAACAGCTGGCAGGCTGTCCTGCTAGGCAAGAGCAGCAGCCTAAGCATAAGAAAGTGTTTTTGGTCCATAGCTAGCAAGTGCTCAGGGCTCACTCTTTTATCTTAGCTCAGGAGTGGCTCGTGGCAGTGCTGTGGTGGGAAAACCTATGTGCTCTTGCATATTAACCTGGGCTCAGCTGCTTGAACGAAAAGCATCCTATCCATTTACTATCTCTGCTAACATTCTGATTTTATTTTTCCCCAGAAAAATCATTTCTGCTCCACCTGTCAGGTTTCAGTGCAATCCCTCATTGACGGAGGTATCTCTCCTGGACCAGAGGCTCTCCCTTCTGTTCTGGTGAGTACTTGCAGAAACGGACTTTGCAGTGACTGATGTACTAGGTCTTCAATGTCTCACTCTAGGGGCTAGAGCCTTAGTGCAGCCAGGACAGTGTTCGTATTCTCAGGACAGACCTGGGTTCAATCCTCCCATACCCCATAGGAGTGTCTGAGCATTGAGAGATGTGGCTCAAATGACCACGAAGAAAGAAAAGCCTATGGGGCTGCAGCAATAAACAGCTGGTAGGGAATTTGCCTTGCACACGGCCGAACTGTACTCAATTTCCTGCATCCCATACGGTCCCCTGAGCACGGCCAGGAGTAATTCCGGAGTAAAGAGCCAGGAATAACCCCTGTGCATCGCCAGATATGACCCAATAAGCACAAAAGAGAAAGAAAAGCCGAGCAATAGGAGAGCAGACAGGGCACTTGCTTGTCATGCGGCTGAGAGGTTTGTTCCCCAGTATGCCATAGGGTTCACTGAGCACTGCCGGGTGCCTCCTAAACTTCTTTTTGGCCACTGTGGGCTTCTCTCCTACCTCATCTTTTAGTTTCCCCTTTTTTGCTACAAATTTGGAGTTTATCAGGGACTCTTCCCCTCTGTCCATGTGTCTCTGGATGTAGAGGAGCCGTGTGCCATGTCCCCCCACCAGTAAAGCAGGTGCTCAGCCCTCGAGCTTCTGTCCCTGTGTAGGGAGCCATCTTACATAGCTTGGCTCTTATTGTCTAGTCAAGCAGAGGCTGCTTGGGATTCCTGTCATCTTATCCTTTCACCACTTGTCTCACTAGCCAACAGCCATGCCTGATCAACATTTTACTATTGTTCCTATGGAGGTCCAAGTATGCATACCGCCCCCTCCCACCAAGAGGTATAAGTATTGTAACTGCAGTAGAATAAACTATCTTTCTCTCCTCCTCCTTCTGCGTATGCATCTGTTCATTCAGCTGCGTCCCCTGCTTAGCCCCACGAAGGGTCCTCCCTGCGGGACAGGATGATGCCCGCAGGGGGGACCTCACATCTGCCACCCAGCGTGGGGAACTAGGGGACCACCGAACACCTGGTCAAGTTCACGTCGGCCGTCGTGAGAATTCACGGAAAAGTGAGTGTCTCTGAGGGTTGCCTCTTTCTTGGCGCACACCCTGGTATGGGACCGGGCTCGAATACAGTCTCGTGTTAAGGACGAGACGGTCACTGGTAGAAGGCTTGAATTCCCTTGTCTTGTGTGTATGTGTGAGTGATTGTGCAGTCTTGGACATCCTCGTCCCTGTACTGAGTCTGTTGGCTCCACGACTTGGCATCCTTAAGATCCCTTTAAGGTTACAGAGTCCAGTTGGGCTGTCTGCGATTCCACGAGGAATATATGGTCTAGGGTGGTGCTGGTTTAGACACCGGCCGCAAGTCACCTCTCAGGCTGATCCACTATGGCTAAGTTCCTCACCGGCCAGACATGCATCTGAGTGGTTTGTTATGAGTGCCCCCGTCCCCCCCACCCTTCTTGTGCCTTTTGTGCTTTCATTTCTGCCGAGTTAGAAAAACAGCCTGCCAGTGACCCTTTCCTTTCTGTACTTTCATATCTGTTAAGTTAGCAGAAGCAGCCTACCAGTGAAGATAGTCACTGGTGGAAGGCTTGAATGAATCCCTTTGTCCTGTGTTTTCATTTCTGTCGAGTTGGCAGAAACAGCCTCCCAGTGAAGACAGTCACTGGTGGAAGGCTTGAATCCCTTTGTCCCGTGTTTTCATTTCTTTTTTTTCCTTTTATTGATTCACCATGTGGAAAGTTACAAAGCTTTCAGGTTAAAGTCTCAGTTATACAATGCTCAAACACCCATCCCTTCACCAGTGCACATATTCCACCACCAAGAATCACGATATACCTCCCACCTTCCCCCCACCTCCCCAGCCCCCCACCCCACATGTGTAACTGGTAAATTTCACTTTACTTTCACTTTACATTGATTACATTCAATATTTAAACAAAAAAATTCACTATTATTGATTTGGAGTTTCTCCCCCCTAAAGTCGATCTGCTGAAAAGAAAGCATTTGGTAATTTGTTTTCCATTGCTGAGAATGAAGAGATATGAGGTCAGGAGGCCGCACTAGCAGCAGCATAGTTTTGGATTTCTGTATTTTAGTATTTTTGTATTTTAGTAACTAAGTTCAGAGAAATGTCTTCCAGGAATCACAACATTGTAAGCTTGTACTGCTCAGCTACTTTATATTCCACATATGAGTGCGATCTTTCTATGTCTGTCTCTTTCTTTCTGACTCATTTCACTCAGCATGATACTTTCCATGTTGATCCACTTTCCTTGCTCCACTTCACATTTCTTGCTCCCTTATCAAAGATTAGATGATCATATATTTGGGAGTGTATGTCAGAGTGTTCAACCCTATTCCATTGGTCTGCAGCTCTGCCTTTGTTCCAATACCATGCTGTTTTAATGACTACCACTTTGTAGTAGAGTTGGAAGTTGGGGAGGTTGATTCCTCCCATTTTCTTTTTCCCAAGGATTGCTGTAGCTATTCATGGGGGCTTATTTTTCCATATGAATTTCAGGAGCACTTGCTCGATTTCTTTGAAGAATGTCAAGGGTATTCCTATAGGGATCACATTGAATTTGTACAATTCTTTGGGGAGAATTGCCATTTTGACAATATTAATTCTTCCAATCCATGAGCAGGGGATGTCTTTCCATTTCCTCGTGTCCTCTTTTATTTCCTGAATTAGTGTTTTATAGTTTTCATCATACAAGTCCTTTACCTCCTTTGTTAAGCTGATTCCGAGGTACTTGATTTTTTGAGACACAATTGTGAACGGGATTGCTTTTCTCAGGTCACTTTCTTCTCTCTCATTATTTGCATATAGGAAAGCCATGGACTTTTGGGTATTGATTCTATAGCCTGCAACTTTACTATATGAGTCTATTGTTTCTAGGAGTTTCTTGGTAGAGGTTTTAGGGTTCTCTAGGCATAGTATCATATTATCTGTGAATAGTGAGAGCTTGATTTTTCCTTTCCTACCTGAATGCCCTTAATATCTTTTTCTTACCTAATCGCTATTGCAAGTACTTCCAGTACTATATTGAACAGAATTGGAGAGAGTGGGCATCCTTGTCTCGTCCCTGTTCTCAAAGGGAAGCCTCTTAGTTTTTCCCCATTGAGGACAATGCTTGCCATAGGCTTGTGATAAATGGCTTTGACTATATTGAGGAAGGTCCCTTCTATACCCATTTTGGTGAGTGTTTTCATCATAAACGGGTGCTGGATCTTGTCAAATGCTTTCTCTGCATCTATTGATATGATTATATGATTTTTATCTTTTCTTTTGTTGATATGCTGGACTATGTTGATTGATTTCCGGATGTTAAACCATCCTTGCATCCCCGGGATGAATCCCACTTAGTCGTGGTATATGATCTTTTTGATGAGTTGTTGAATTCTATTTGCTAATATTTTGTTGAGGATCTTCGCATCTGTGTTCATCAGGGATATTGGCCTGTTTTTCTTTTTTTGTGGTGTCGCCTCATAGAAACTGTTTGGGAGGGTTTCTGTTTCTTCAATTTCCTGGAAAAGCTTGAGAAGGACTGGCAAAAGGTCCTCTTTAAATGTTTGGAAGAACTCGCTAGTGAACCTGTCTGGACCTGGGCTTTTGTTTTTGGGAAGACTTTTGATTACCATTTCAATTTCCTTGATGTTAATTGGACTATTCAGGTACTCCAGGTCTTCTTGGTTCAGCCTTGGGAGATTATAGGAGTCGAGGAATTCATCCATTTCTTCTAGGTTCTCTTGTTTCGTGGCATAGAGATTTTCAAAGTAGTCTCTGATGATCTTTTGAATTTCATTGGTTTCTGTTGTGATGTCCCCCTTTTCATTTCTGATTCGGCTTATAAGGGTTCTCTCTCTCTCTTTCTTTGTGAGTCTTGCTAGTGGTTTATCAATCTTGTTTATTTTCTCAAAGAACCAGCTCTTGGTTTCATTGATCTTTCGGATTGTCTTTTGGGTTTCCATGTCGTTAATTTCTGCTCTAAGTTTTATTATCTCTTTCCTTCTGCTTGGTTTGGACTCCTTTTGTTGGTCCTTTTCTAAGGTCTTGAGCTGTGACGTCAAGTTATTTATATGGGCCCTTTCTTTCTTCCTGAGATATGCTTGCAGAGCTATAAATTTTCCCCTTAAAACGGCTTTAGCTGCGTCCCACAGGTTCTGGTAGCTCGTGTCTTCATTCTCATTTGTTTCTAGGTACTTTTTGATTTCTTCCTTGATTTCCTTCCTGACCCACTCATTGTTCAATATCGAGCTATTTAATTTCCAGGTGTTTGATTTGGTTTTCTGCATCTGTCCGCGATTAAGTTTTATCTTCAGTGCATCATGGTCTGAAAAGATAGCTGGTACAATATCTATCTTTTTGATTCTGTTGAGGTATGCTGTGTGGCCTAGCGCATGGTCTATTCTGGAAAATGTTCCATGTGCACTGGAAAAGAATGTGTATTCCTTTTTGGGGGATATAAAGCCCTGTATAGATCTATTAGCCCTCTCTCTTCTATTTCTTCCTTCAAAGCTAGTATTTCCTTGGTGAGTTTTAATCTTCTTGATCTGTCCAGAGGAGACAGTGCGGTGTTGAAGTCTCCAACTACTATTGTGTTGCTCGAGATGTCCTTCTTAAGGTCTCTTAGCAGCTGTTGTAGGTATTTAGCTGGTCCCTCATTGGGTGCGTAGACATTCAGGAGTGTGATTTCTTCCTGTTGTACACATCCCGTGATTAATAAAAAGTGGCCTTCACTATCCCTTCTAATCTTCTTCAACCTGAAGTCTATGTTGTCCGATACTAGTAACGTCACCTCAGCGTTCTTGAGGGAGTTGTTTGCTTGCAGGATTGTTTCCCATCCTTTGACTTTGAGTCTGTGTTTGTTCTGGCTATTCAGATGTGTTTCTTGCAGGCAGCAGAATGTTGGGTTCAGTCTTTGAATCCATTTTGCCAGTCTCTCTCTCTTAATTGGTGAATTCAGACCATTGACATTAAGGGAGATTATTGTCATGGGATTTTGTGCCATCTTTGTGCAAGGGTTTGTTGTGCTTGTAGGGGTTGTTCTTGTCTTACAATAGCCCCTTTAGTGCTTCTTTTAGGTTTGGTTTTGAGTCTATGAAGTTCCTGAGCTGTGTTTATCCCCAAAGTAGTGTATGATTCCTTCTAGTTTGAATGAGAGTTTAGCCGGATAAAGTATTCTTGGTGAAGCGTTGATTTCATTGAGTTTTTTCACTATATCCCACCATTGCCTTCGAGCTTGGAGGGTTTCCTCTGATAGATCTGCTGTGAGTCTAAGGGGTGCTCCTTTGTATGCAATTTCCTTCTTGGACCTTGCTGCTTGCAGTATTGTGTCTCACTGAACGATGTCCATCATTGTAACTATGATATGTCTTGGGGTTTTTCTGTTAGGATCTCTTTTAGCTGGCACTCTTCGGGTGCCTTGACTCTGGATGCCCGCATTGTCCAGCTGTGGGAAGTTTTCCGCAATGATTTGTTTGACTGTCTTTTTCGTTGGGGTTGGTTCCCTGTGGTTCTGGTAGTCCAATGATTCTAATGTTGTTCCTCTTGAAATCATCCCCTAGGATTCTGATTCTGGCTAGAGCTATTTTGAGGTCTCTAGCCATGGTTTGTTGTTGCCTGTAGGCCTTTTGCAGCTCATCTTCAAGCATACTGATTCTGTCTTTGGCTGCAGTCATCCTGTTGTTGAGGGCAGCCAGAGTTTTTGATTTCATGTACCGAATCCTTCATTTCTTTTTGAAGGTTTTTTATTTCTGCTCTCATTTCTTCCCATATTTTGTCGGCTGTGTGTTGTATTGTTTCTGCCAGGTCTTCCTTAAAGTTGTCCATCTTTGCATTGAGTTCATTGAACATGTTGAGGATTTCAACTCTGAATTCTTTATCAGAGAGGTCAAGTTTGTAGGAAGCGCCCATTGAGGTTTCCGAACTCCTTTGATCGTCCTCTGCTTGCAGTGGGGATTTTCGCTGTTTCTTCATGTTGTTGTTGTGGTATGAAAGAGGGCCCTTGAAGATGAGTATCCCTGTTTCCTTTTGTTGCGAAAAAGGATTGTGGATAGGCTCAGTTAATAGTGGTTGCCTTTTTACTTGCCGGTTGTAGAACCTGGTCTCCTACTGAGATGTTTCCTTCAATTCTTATGTGAAGTCTTGTGTTTTATTGTGTTTTAGCTAGGATGTTTATTGTTTATGTGTTTTAGCTAGGATGTTAGCCTTGGATAGGATGTTGAGGAAACTATCTGCCGCCGAGTTAGCGTTGGCTGACCGTTAATGAGGCCACGCCCACTTTCCTTAGGCCACGCCCCCGATGATTAGGCCATGCCCATTTTCCCACAACCCAGTAGCGGTCAATGGACTGGGGTCGGCGTGCTGGCCACTCGGCCGGCAGTCCGGAGGGGAGGGAAGCGTGGGGTGCTCAGGGCCACGGAGCAGGCTGGGTCCGGAAGGGTGGGTCAAGGGAACGTCACAGACCTTTGCCGGAAGACAGAATGGCGGTGGCGCTTGGGCCCGCAGTCCGGAGGCAAGGGAAGCGCGTGGTGCTCAGGGAGCAGGCTGGGTCCCCCGTGTTTTCATTTCTGTGAGTTGGCAGAAACAGCCTCCCTGTGAAGACAGTCACTGGTGGAAGGTTGAATCACTTTGTCCCGTGGTTTCATTTCTGTCTAGTTGGCAGAAACAGCCTCCCAGTGAAGACAGTCACTGGTGGAAGGCTTGAATCCCTTTGTCCTGTGTTTTCATTTCTGTCGAGTTGGCAGAAACAGCCTACCAGTGACCCTTTCTTTTCTCTTATTGCTTTATGGCCTGCTTATCCTCTGTTTCCAAGGCTCCCTCAGTCTGTGGGGATGAGGCCACCCCCGTGCACGGGGCTGCCTCCTCAAATTCTACTACTGTAGACTCTGACCATCCTGCTTCCCTATCTGAGCCCTCCCGCAGGGAGGCACCTCCAAGACTTTATCCTGTGATTTCTGGCATCCCTGATCCCTTCCCTTCGAAACCCGAATCCCTGACCCTGGACAAGGGCATGATGACTTTAGAAATCAACGGGAAGGAGCTTTCGGGTCTGATTGACACTGGTGTTGATGTAACGATCATTGCCAAAAATGACTGGCCAAAAGAGTGGCCCCTCACCCCCTCGCTGACTCACCTTCAGGGTATAGGCCAATCCCAAAACCCTATGTTAAGTTCGTCCCTGGTTGATTGGCGTACCAAGGAGGGCAAATCCGGGACTGTACGCCCTTATGTTCTGCCTGGGCTCCCTGTCAATCTCTGGGGCTGGGATATTCTCTCACAAATGGACCTTTTACTAATTGACACCAAGGGCCCCTTCCCATTGAAAAATTACAGGCCGAGGCCGAGGCCAGCAGAGCCCGGCACCCCACCCCCATAGAACCCACCTCCTCCCCCTGGAACACACCCATATTTTTATAAAAAAGAAAAACGACAGTTGGCGACTGCTACAGAATCTACGAGCAGTAAATAAAACCATAGTCATTTTTGGGGCGCTTCAGCCTGGACTGCCGTCCCCAGCAGCTATTCCTTCAGAAATGTATCAGACAGTACTCCATTTAAAAGACTGCTTTTTCTCAATTCCCTTGCATCCTGATGATTGCCCCAGTTTTGCCTTTAGTTTGCCAGCTACTAAATAGAGAGAGCCCAATGTACATTGGAGCAACCCCATTGTCAGGGGGATAAGACCAAAGATAACATGGACGCCGGTAGGGCAGGTTCAGGAATCTGTGTGTACTGGTTAGTGGGGTGCGCACCCGCGTGAAAGAAGGACCGGTCCGAGCGAGTGCAGGAGTGTGCTTTGTGCGTGTGCCTTTAGTGTGTGTGTATTTGTCTCATTATCTTTCTCTTAGTTCTGCTTATTATTATCAGCAGAGAAGGCAGGAAAATGCAAGATCATGTGGTTAAGTGTTTAATAATATCAGGCATGAAAAAGCATATCACTAAGGTAGCCTATCCCCAAATCTGATAAGAAGATACTAGTTCCCTGCCTCAGAACTAGTCTTGACCAAGAAAGAAAAAATGCTAGCATCTGACCACCGTAGGTTTCAACAATTTTGAAGGTTTTTCCAGCTTATATCAACAAAAGCGCTTTCTTGACCCATTTTTAACAGACAGGAAACTGGCTGGTCAGGCAGGGAAACGGGGAGCAATGTTCCCAATCGGCGTACAGGGCTTAACTTTGCCCTGGAAACTGCTCCTTCCTTTCTCGGTCTTTCAGTTTTCTCCCTGCCATTTCGGAAGGGTCAGATCGATAGATCAACTGCAGACGTGTGCACGTGTATGTGTGGTGTTTTTAGTGAACTTATTGTCTGTCTGTCTGTCTGTGGAATACTCGAGTGTTAGATCTAGTTTGAAGTCAGTAATTCTTAGACCTGGGCAAACAAAATCAAGGGAGATCAGAGTGATATGAAACCCCGCAATTTAAAAGATCTAGGTATCTTTGGAACTTGTTAGATCAGGTTTAAACTAAGATTTCTAATTAGAATGTGGCGCCAACAACAAAATTGAAATTTTTATTCTAAATTTCTTATTGGAAGAACATTAATAGTTATTAACAGTTGAAATTCTTTTGAATTCCAGTATCTGTATTATCTAGGAAAAGCTACAGAACTAGAGCCAGAAAAGTAAAAAGTGAAATAAGAATTCAGAGAGTGCAAGGTTTACCTTATAAGCCTCAGCCAGTTTTAATGAGGAATTCAGCTGTTTTTCAAGCAACAGAGGTACAGAAACCCTCAAAATAAACTTGTGTTCCATAAACATTTGACAGTCCAAATGTTTTTTTCTATGTTATTATCAAAGTTTGGTTAAATATATATATATATAAATACCCAAAGGGCTCTTTCTGTGTTTGAAAGCATGTTTGTACTGTGGAATTGATAAAGTTAGAAAGCTCAGGATTTGAACTAAGGTACAAGAACTATTGAACTTAAGCCAAAGAAGGTTTACTCATGTTTCATAAAAATTGATGGTTTAAAGGTCTTATGCTGTTGTGTCAATGTACATACATATCTGCATTGGATTATTAGAATGTGAGCTGAAATAATTGTAGTAAAAACAGGTTCAAAGAGTAATGGTTTAGTTAAAATATGAGTTTCTAGAGTTATAAAATTGGTTGCAAAATTTATTCTACAAGTGTTTTATTTTATCTGAGACATTCAGTAACTAAAACTTCTAGAGTTACTTAGCAAAGAATTATAATAGATTAATCTCAGGTGTCAGTCTAATAGTCTGAAGCCATAGCCTTGCGCCTTGGTTAAAGTTTGAGATAAGAATGGAGAATTTCATGGAAAATGTGGAAAATTTTACTGACTATTGTTAAATCAGTCTGTCCAGTACATGAAAATGCATGTTATTATTCTGATAACTTTATTCATTGCAAAGCTTTGTCACCAGGTATCATACCTAGCTTGGACCATCACAGAGAGCTTTGTACACAAGTGTGCGATCCTTAATGTTTTATGGTAATCTATGAGTGTTTTAATCTTTATATTTGTGTTTTCCTAGAAATCAGAATTCTAAGATGTCTCCTGGTTAATTTCTAATGTGAAGTGAACTTTTGCCAAGTGAATATATGTTGTAAGAACTTTCTAAACTTTCTGATTATCTACAGAACTGATAATGCTTTTGAAATGGTATGGCAGAGTAGTTTTTTCTTGTTAAATGAGATGATTGATAACTAGTGTCCAAATTTGGGAAATCATGTTGTACTGAGTTTAGTAAAATAAGAGTTTAAATTTGTGGGACGACTATAAGGAATATAGATGTATGCCTTAAGTCAGAAAGATAATGGATGCAGATATCATCAGTTGGAAAAAGGGAAGTAATCCTGTTAAAGTGAAGTTGATTTTGAAATGGGTTGAAGGAAAGTTACAGGACAGAATGAATGTAAAAGAATGTGTAGAAGGTTTTAGGTTGTGTTTGAAGGAAGGAAAGTGATCACTGTTCTAAGAAACTCTTTAAATCACATGCAGAATTGCTCTAGTATGTTTTTGTAGGATCTGTGGAAAAGATATTGGATGGATTGTATGGACTCCTGTTACAATGCTCTTAGATAATTGAATTCTTCAAAAGTTGCGAGAAATCAAGGGTTTTTCAAATGAGATTAAATGAATTAGACATGTTTAACTGTACACTGGACTCCCAGTACAGTACTCTTATTAATGGGAATCAAGGTTTTCAACATGGGATTGAATGGGTTAAATATGATGTTAAATTGTACACTTTTTTCTCTACAGATTTTAGCTTCTTTGACTAGGACCCTCAACAAATGGGTGTGTTGCATCTCACTGTGAGTAAAGTGAAATGTTTTTCTCTTCTTTTGTACCTTCAGTATGTTTTTGATGCTTCATGGCACTAGGTTGGTTTGCATAAACCCAGATAAAGGTCTTTCCTCTCTGTAATAGGGCCTACCCCTCATGCAGACAGGAAAATCAATTATGGGACACCAAAGCCCTCTTTCAGGGAAAGAGTCAAGGGATTGTTCTAAATGACAGGAGCATGTATTTAACAGGTACTGTTTCAAGTACCCTACAAACCTCAGGGAGACCCTAGAGGCCAGTTGGCTTAAGGAAAGAATGGAAATCATCACTGCTATGGAAAATGAGAAATCCGGGAATCTGTGTGACTGACACAATCTGGGCCTACTCAGCATCAAGAAAAACCCTGGAAACCAGGATCTCTCTCAGCCCCGAAAAAGGGAGGGGATGGACTCCTCTCTGCCAGGATGCATCTATGGAAAATAAGTCCCAAGGCCACCTCCAGTGAAGGCCTGAAGACTTGAGACCATCCAGTTCATCGTGGGACATTTATGGCCAGGCCTGGGTAACTCTGACATGCCACATAGAATTAATGCCATTATTGGTGTGCCTCCTGTCTTTAGCCAACCCCCAGGACTTCTCAGTAAATAATGGGGTACCCCAAATGGAGAGTTCTCCAATATTGCTGTGTTTATGCAAAAGAACAAGTCAGATTTGTTAAGCCATCAGGCAAATTTTAAAATGAAGGTGGAGAGAAAACCATGTTTCTGTCACTTGCCTTTTAAAGAATCAGATTTAAATTCTACAGAGTGATCTAGGAAATGTATTCTAATCTTGATCTAAAAGGTTCCCTTCTGGGTAATTCAGGTAAAATGTGTTTTGCTGACTGTAAAGTAAGCAGCCTAGTCTTTGGGACTCAATGTTGAACTTGCTATCACTAGTCTGAAAGCCATCTTTCATGGGAAGGAACTCAGAACTGTGCTTTCTTTTCATTAATGAACCTAGTGGAAATTCTGGGCTTTCTTTCCTAACACTTGTTCAGCATCAAGGAACTCACGAAGGAAAGGATTGGCAGCTTGACATGCAAATGATCAAACACTCATTCAAGGTATGAATATCTATTGGTTCCAATTGATAGCTTCAGTGGATGGATAGCTTTTCCAACCTGAGAAGTGGCGTGGTGCTTCTAGGCCACTAGAAAAATCTGGACATAGGAAGTCATTTTCTATCAACCAATGGGTGAAGCAGTTATTCTTTTCCATTGTTTTTATGACAGAAATGGGTATGGCATTATGTTGCTTTGGTTTCTGTTGCTTTAACTCTTATGTTTTCTAAGACAACAAACTATTTTGTCCTTACTAGGTCAGAAAGGACCTTCCATGTCTCTAGGGTCTAATCATTTCAAAGTGACATTCCTCAGTCTAATTGATCTGATCTTTTCTTTCAGATAACTTCAGGAACCCAACCAGTTCATTGCCTGGGGTCCACTAAAACTAAGGTAGCATGAGATTTCACCCCTTGTGTAGGCAGGGTCTGCGCCCCTCTGTCAGCATGAAGCAGCTTCAGAAGATGGATCACCGACCATTTTCCCCTTAAAGATTTAAGGTGGTGAAATCTCTAGGGGGGAATATGATGTAGGCAGGTAGATAGGGAAAGGCCCTTGGCAATGAAGCAGATTAATAAAGTCTCTGGGAAGGAGAATCCTGAGACTGACCCACCTTGTGGATACAGAAAACAGACCTGATAAGACCTTCAGTGGACCCTGAGGAGGTTGGACCCCTCCCCGCAAAGTTCCTAGAATTTCCTCGAATTTCCTCAACCTCTCCCTTAATCTGATTAAAGTGTGATCCAGCCTAAAGAAGACCATCACCACTCCCAACTTCCCTGGTAACCTCCTTAGCAATGGACTTTTACCTGGGAAGAAGCCCCACGTGGGGGCAGGTTGAAGAAACCCTATAAAGGCCACCTTGAACAAAGGAAGTGCGCGCATATGCTGCTTGGGCATATGTGTCGCCCGCATCCCCCCCCCTTGAGATGTGTACTTACATTCTTTCGTGTCCAGTGCTAGGATGTGTGTAGAGCTTCCTCCACCCTTGGAGAACCCCCGTTCTCTCTTGAGCCGTTACTCCTACTGTTTTTTCCAGTCCACTTATCCCTTCCCTCCTCTCCATACAAAAATGGAGTCTTTGTGTCACAAGGGATACTGGACAATGCCTCCCCTGACCACATTTAATTTAAAACAAAACAGGGGGAGATGTAGGGAGCCATCTTACAGAGCTTGGCTCTTATCGTCTAGTCAAGCGGAGGCTGCTTGGGATTCCTGTCATCTTATCATTTCACCACTTGTCTCACTAGCCAATGGCCATGCCTGTTCAACATTTTACTATTGTTCCTATGGGGGTCCAAGTATGCATACCACCTCCTCCCACCGAGAGGTATAAGTATTGTAAGTGCAGTAGAATAAACTCTCTCTCTTTCTCTCCTCCTCCTCCTGCGTCTGTGTCTGTTCATTCGGCTGCGTCCCCTCCTTAGCCCCACGAAGGGTCCTCCCTGTGGGACAGGATGATGCCCGCAGGGAGGACCCCACATCCCTGGATCTATCTCACTACTTGAGCAAATGGGCTGGGAATTGAGGACACAACTGGCTGTGTTTGAGGGTTGCGCCCTGCTTTCTTCACATTAGCAGTGCCAGTGGGTACCAGTGAAGGTTCTCGAGCTTCCATGTGGCCTGCATTTGCTCCAGCCTAGTGTGCTCTCTCCTGCACCTCTCTTCATACCTTCATTGGAAGTTCTTAGATGTAAACATGCTGGAAAACTTCGAACAAGAGGCTGTCAGCTGGAAACGAAGGGCTTGGTGTCTCTGAGCAAAATTATAGACTTTCATCATTTAGATTTCTTTTGGGCTAAAAGTATGTTACACCTACTTTTCTTACACAGGATCACATAACTGAATGAGTAAAATGACATAATCTGTGAAAACTTGACCTGTAAATTCTGAGCATCCCAGGGTGTGGCCCAAAATAAAACAAAGAGTGGAGCCTTGAGATTTATTGCTGAATTTCACATATCGCAGTTGGCAGACAAATTTCTCTGTGCCTTTGTCAGAGGAGAGGGGAGAGGCGATCTCAAATCCAGCAGTACTCAGGGATTCAGGGTGTAAAGTTGAGTCGGACGGATGCAAACGTTGGAAATTACAAACTGTTTTCAGCTCAGGGTCACACCAGGAGCTGCCAGGTGTCTGCAGCCCTGCCGTGAAATCTACAAGGTGGGCATTGTCCTAGCCTCCGTGGGCATGCCAGTTTGTTCTTATCAGAGGGTTCACAGGATTAATATAGAATTTGAATTCTGGTGTAAGAGATAGGCGAAGAGTGCAGGCCCTGACCTTGGAAGCCGACTGCCACAGTATAATAGTTTGATTTTCAGTTGGTCATTCCTGTGATGTAAATGAGTACTTCTGGCTCTGCTCATTGATCACCCTCTGCAAGACGTGGGGACCCTTTCCATCTGATGGAGATTGAAACTTGATTGATTTGCATGCCAGGCAGGCACCCCATGCTCTGTGCTATCACTGAGTCCATCTAAAAATGTTTTTACTCTGGTTAAATTCCAGAAAGTTGTGATAGAAGATGTACTTTTTCCTACTTATTGCACAACTCACATTTCTTTTTTTTTTTTTTGCTTTTTCGGTCACACCCAGCGATGCTCAGGGGTTACTCCTGGCTTTTGCACTCAGGAATTACTCCTGGCAGTGCTTGGGGGACCATATGGGATGCCGGGGATCGAACCCGGGTCGGCCACGTACAAGGCAAATGCCCTACCCGCTGTGCTATCGCTCTGGCCCCCACAACTCACATTTCTTGAGTGTGTGTTTTTTATTTGGGATCACATACATCAGAATCTGGGCTTCCTTCTGAATCTGCACTCAGGAATCACTCCTGGTGGGCTTTGTGGACGGTAGGGATGAGGGAGGTCAAACCCGGGTAGTTGTGTACAAGGCCAGTGTCCACCTTCCCCTGTGTTTTATTGATCTGACTCTGGGACCTGATTCTTACCTATTCAGCTAGATATATTTGTTCAGAAATTAAAGAATTTTCAGTTAGGGTAGACCCAAGAGCCCTAAGAACAGGACAGCAGGTTAGCTGCTTGCTTTACCTTCCCTGAGAGCGAAGGGCATCGTGGATTACAACGCACTTCTGTGTCCCCTGGAGAGGAAGGAACATCTGGCAATGTCTTTCTGGGTGGATCTGTGAGCTGTGCCTGAGGGTGATGCTGGTCAGGGCCTTTCTGAATCCAGTGCAGGGAGTCCGGTCAGGGCCATGAGTTGTGCTCCATTCTGGAGCTCATGGTTTTGACTTCTCTTCCAGGTGATTCCACAGAGCCAACTGCTGATCCTTGGGAATTACAGAAGCTACAGATAATTGTGACGCGAGATTTAACACACTGTCCCCAGGTGGGAGGAGAACGATGTGGTGACATGATGCAGTAACAGGCACATACCGGTTTCTAGGGTCTCTGTCTCTTGAGTTTCAGGAAGGAGTCCTGGGATGTAATTCCTGGTCTGATTGCTTCGACTCTCTGCTATTTGAGGCTACTTTGTCCTTGTGTGTTGGTTTCCTTTTATTTGGATTTAGCCACAACCAGCAGTGCTCTGTGAGCACTTCTATCTCAGTGTTCAGTTATTCCTACCAGATCTCAGGGACCCTATCTGGTGGCATGGATTCAAGACTGTCTTCAGTTTCATTTTTTTTTTCTTTTGAGCAACATTTAGTGATCATTATATTTTAGGACAGGAATTATTGTGTACTTTATATCTGTTTCACTTATAGTAATTGTCTTTGCAAAGTAACTGTACTTTGATCTATGCAACATTTTCCTTTTTAATTTTTTTAAATTTTTTAATTAGTGAATCACCGTGCGGGTACAGTTAACAGATGTCCATATTTTAGTACTTGTGTTTCAGTCATACAATGCTCTAGTACCCATCCCTCCACCAGTACCCCTTCTCCACCACCGATGATCCCATATCCCTCCCACCCCCTCATTCCATACCCCACCACCCGTCCCCGCCTCTGTGGCAGGCATAGCCTTTTGATTTGTGAGGTGATAGGAGGGTCACAACAAGTGATTCTCTTGGGTTATTTCTGGCACTTCACTCAATGATGCAGCTGGCAGTGCTTGCTGGACCAGATTGGACAGTGGGGATTGACAGTCCCCAGACCCGCTGTAGTGTAACTCCATCTGCCGCTTTGTTTTCTATTGTATTTGTTATTATCCCACAGCTCAGGGCCACTGGAGACCTGCTACCACCTACGGGCCTTCGGTGAGAGCAGCCTGGGAGCAGGGCTGGTCTTTGTGTTCCCCAGGGACAGTGGTTCTGATGGTCCAGGATTATTGTGAGCAATGTTGATAACTTTCATATGTTCATTTCTCTTTTTCTGTTTTTGTTATTTGGCCACACTTGGCAATTGTCAGGCTTGCTGCTGGGATTCAGGGGATCACCCAGGTCAGTGAAGAGCATGGGAAAGCCCCCCATGTGCTGTACTATCGATAAGCTTCCTGTGAATAGTTCGTTCCATTGCTAAATAAATCTACTTTTTGTATGACCACAGGGGCCCACGGGGGTGCTGTTGACTAAATGGCTCAGCACTTATATGGCAGGTATTCTATTGTACCTGACCTGCAACTACATTTGTTTTTTTTTTTGAGTTTTGATTATGTTAGGGTCCTATACCCAGCAGTGCTCAGGGATAACTCTGGCTGTATATTCAGGAATTTCTCGTGGCATTACTCCTGTCCCTTATGGTTGCTACAGATCAAACCTCTCTCTGTGCGTCATCAGGTGCCTGCCCTGCTGGACTATCGCTCTGAGCATAAGTTCACTTTCTTTTTAGGGACTCATGCCATTAGTTTCTGTTGTATTTCAGTGCTTGGAGTCACTTCCTGTGCTTTTTGGGGGGCTTCATCATAACAATTTCAGACTGAAATTAAAACTTGGGACTTCTGTGACTGATAACTACCAATTTGGGGCTTATCAGAAGTGGAGTTTCTGTTCAAGCTCTTCTAGAAATTTGCGTGGTTTTGTTTGGGACACATGGAGTTGGCTTGTCACCAATATCATTTCTCTATGGGGACAGGGGTTCCTGGGTTGAAGCCTGTGGTGATCTCCTGGCTTGAAGGAGGATCCATGAGGCCATGGAAGAAGAGGCATGTGTGCAGGTGAGTGTCTGAGGACCCTCTGTGTCTTGGGCCCTGGGAAATGTGTTGATGCCTGAGTTCATGTGAGTCACGCTGCTGACCCTGGAGGCCTCATGCTCCTGTATACAGTTGTCTGTGCCACGCTCACGATGCCCTTAATTTCCCGAACTGCTTGTCATAGAATGATCCTGTGCTTTCCTTTCTTGGCTTTGTTGTCATTTTTCCTTCTCTGTCAGGCATGTAGAATATTCATGGGATTCACAGCCATTGGCCCCCTGTCTGTGCTTCACCGGTCTGTTGTTCAGTCTGTACTGATGGTATGCCCTTTAAGGGGAATCTAGTTAACACTCTACTCTTTCTTTCATGCTTATTTTCGCCCTCAGATCATTAGCAATTTTTGTCAGTATATTAAATTTATTATTGGCTTTGGGCCTCGGAACTTTCAGTGTTTATTCCTGGTACTTTTCAGAGGCTACTTTTGGTGGTGCTCAGGGGTCAGACCCTGTCAGCTTCATGTGAGGGAAGTGCCCTCCTGCTATTCTATCGATTCTACTAAGACATAACTTCTGTTGGGCTGGAGCCATAATACAGCAGGTAGGGCGCTTGCCTTGCATGCGGTCAACCTGGTTTCAATTCCCAGCATCCCATATGGTCCCCTGAGCACCGCCAGGAGCAAATCCTAAGTGCAGAGCCTGGAGTAACCCCTGTGAATAGCCAGGTGTGACCCAAAAAGCAAAAAATTAATAAGTAAAACAAGTGTCTTTTGCTTTTCTGTTTACATAGTGAAAGCATGAGCCTATGAAAAAAATGGTGATTTTAGAGGGAGAGCTGATACATCAGGAAGGGTAGTTGCCTTGCACATGGTAGACACAGGTTGAAACCAGTGACATCTCTTATGTTCCCAGGCATCACCAGGTCTGGATAAAAAAATGAAACACAAAATGCTCCTTCGTGGATTCGCAAGCTTCTCCCAACATTCCCCACAATGGATGACATTCAAATACTTTCCATTACTGATTCTTTTTTTTATTCTTGTTGGGTAACACCAAGCAATGCTCAGGGTTTACTCCTGGATCATTCACTCAGGAATTCCCGCTGGCAGTGCTTGGGGATCTATATGGGATTCTGAGAATCGAACCTGGGTCGGTCTTGTGCAAGGCAAATGCCCTAACCACAGTGCTATCACTCCAGTCCCGACATTACTAAATCTTCCATTGTGTTTTATGTTTGATTTCAGAAAGGAAATCACAGTTTCACGGGTTTTCACTGTAACAATTTGATTTGGGAATTGAGCCACCAAAAACAAGTGAGTTGGTAAGATTCACATGTTGAATATTAATATTATGTTGGCAGGATAGTTACTTGAAACAAAAATGTGACTTGAAAGTGGAGGTAAACCACTATAGGGTGGAACTTTGTAGCCTAATGCTGTGAGTAGAGGGTCCGTAGTCTTAGTGGGTACTAAAATCACTCCTTTTAAAAATCTAAGATCATTCCTTATAAAATCTAAGATCAGCCTGCAGTGATCTCCTGGCTTGAAGGAGGAGCCCCAAAGCCGGGGAGAAGAGGCATGTGTGCAGGTGAGTGTTTGAGGACTCTCCGTGGCTCGGGCCTTTGGATGTGTGTGGATGCCTGAGTTCATGTGAGTCAAGCTGCTGACCATGGAAGCCTCGGGCTCCTGGATACAGGTGTCTGTGCCACGCTCACGATGCCCTTAATTTCACGAAATGCTTATCATATAATGATCCTATTCTTTCTTTTCTTGGCTTTGTTGTCATTTTCTTATCTGTCAGTTATGTAGAATATTCATGGGATTCACAGCCATTGGCCCCCTGTCTGTGCTTCACCGGTCTGTTGTTCAGTCTGTACTGATGGTATGCCCTTTGAGGGGAATCTAGTTACCACTCTACTCTTTCTTTCATGCTTATTTTTGTCCTCATATCATTAGCAAGCTTTGTCAGTGAATTAAATTTATTTTTGTCTTTGAGGCTCGGAATTTTCAGTGTTTATTCTTGGCAGTTTTCAGAGGTTACATTTGTGAAACTTTGCGATCAAACCCTTTCAGCTTCATGTGAGGGAAGTACCCTCCCTACTATTGTATCTAATCCACGAAGAAATAACTTTTGTGGGGCTGGAGTGATAATACAGCAGGTAGGGCGCTTGCCTTGCACGCGGCCAACCCGCGTTCAATTCCCAGCATCCCATATGGTCCCCTGAGCACCGCCAGGAGCAATTCCTAAATGCAGAGCCTGGATTAACCCCTGTGGATCTCCAAGTGTGACCCAAAAAGAAAAAAATAAGAAGTAAAAAAGAAGTGTCTTTTGCTTTCCTTTTTACATAGTGAATGCATGAGCCTATGAAAAAATGCTGATTTGAGACGGAGAGCTAATGCAACAGGAAGCGTAGTTGCCTTGCACATGGCAGACAAAGCTTGCAACACTGACATCTCGTATGTTCCCAGATATCACCAGGTCTGCATTAAAAACAAAACTCGCCACTTCGCCGCGCCCGCAGCCCCAGTATGACTGAGGAAGAGGAGGGAGCTGCTTTGGACACCAGCAGCCCGCCAGCAACCTGCAGTATGTGACTTGAGCGTTTCCGCCAGGTCCCCCGTGCCGGGGCCCGGCGTTTCTCTTTTTTTAATCTCTCTCTCTCTCCTTCAACCTCTCCTGAGCACAGCACAGCCTCCACCCCACTTCTCTGAGCACAAAATGGAGAGACGCACCCAAATGCGCGGCGCGGCTGGCGGGAGATCGAGGGCGGGGAAGTACTGGTCTCCACCCACATCGGACACTTAAAGAAAGTGCAGCCACGTGGGCTTTCCCATTTCGCCGTGCCCGCAGCCCCAGTATGACGGAGGAGGACAAGGGAGCTTTCCCACTTCCGCCCGTGCGGGGGGCCCAGTATTTCTCTAGGTTTTCCCATCTTATGAGCACCATAAAAGGGTAAAAGATTGTAGTGATAGAATTTCAGACAGAATTTTCCCTGGACTTTAGACAGAAACCCAAAACCACGCGGCCGCGGCATTAAGATGACCTAATGTCATCTTAGTATCAGCAATATGTAATGGTTCCTTCTTAATGGGTCAGACTTTTGTGGGAGATCCTAACAAGAATAGTAAGTATTTTGTTGAAATATTGAAGGCAATCAAAGTGGTAGCCATCTCTCTAGACTGAACTAAGCTATATCCCCAAGCCGGCTGAGAAGAAATATCCTTCTTTCTCGGGAAGAAACGCGGCGTGGTGTCAAACATAGTGTGATGTCCATTAAGCAAACAGACCTGGTGGCGTGGGAATGGGATATAAGGGGAAACATTATGTACATGGACCAGCGGGACGCTGGTGGTATCTCGAGCCGGAGCCGATATCAGCACAAGACCTTTGGTTCCAGAAACTGCTTGCAGACACTCTACTAGACTATCAACTAAGCCAGAGCCCCACGCCGGCTGATGACGGGAAATAACCATCCTCTTCGTTTTTTTTTCCCTTTGTCAGACAGCGTGGCGATTACTAAACAGGCGTGAACTCGGTGGCGCGGGTCAAGGGGGAAAAAGAAAAGTTATGTAACAAACAGCGGGACTTATTATCTCTATATTCTTAGCAATGGAGAACTATCAAATGCCTCCTTGGCAATAGGACTGTCTTTTTCTTTTTGGGGGGAAACCCCAGCAACGGTAGTGAGTTGTGTGTTGAAACATGGAATGTAATCGAGATAAGCATAAACGAAGTGAAACTTATCACGTACAAGGGTGGGGACTGGGGAGGTGGGAGGGGGCGGCAGATATACTGGGGGGGTTGGTGATGGAAGATGGGCACTGGTGAAGGGAAGGGTGTTTGAATATTGTATAACTGACATAATCCTGAGAACTTTGTAACCCTCCACTTGGTGATTCAATAAAAAAATTTAAAAATAAAACTCAAAACGCTCCTTCGTGAATTCGTAAGCTGCTCCCAGCTTCCAAACAATGGATATCTTTCAAATACTTTCCATTACTGATTCTTTCTTTATTCTTGTTGGCTAACACCAAGCAATTCTCAGGGGTTACTCTTGAATCATTCACTCAGGAATTCCCGCTGGCAGTGCTTGGGGAACTGTAAGGGATTCTGAGAATCGAACATGGATTTATCTTGTGCAAGGCAAGTGCCCTAAGCACAGTGCTATCACTCAAGCCCCAACATTACTAACTCTTCCATTGTGTTTTATGTTTTATTTCAGAAAGGAAATCGCAGCTTCAGGGGTTTTCACTGCAACAATTTGATTTGGGAATTGAGTCACCAAAAACGAGTGAGATGGTAAGATTCGCATGTTGAATATTAATATTATGTTGGCAGGATAGTTCCTTGGAACTAGAATGTGACTTGAAAGTGGAGGTCTGGCCACTGCAGGGTGGAACTTTTTTAGCCTACTGCTGTGAGTAGAGGGTCCGTAGTCTTACTGGGTTCTAAAACCAGCCCTTTAGAAATCTTAGGATAATATTATTGTTGCTGTTATTATTATTGTTGTTGTTGTTACCTTTAGAAATCTTTGGATAATACAGGTAATCATGGAATCCCAGCCACGCCTCCCCGGGTGCCCCCCGGTTCCCACGCGGCTGCCTGGATATCAGACCTTTAGCCGCCGCCCCGTCCTGCGCCCCTCGAGCCCTGCCATCCCATCTGGCTCCCTCCAATCGGCCCTTTTCCCAGGCCTCGAGTCCCGAGAGCGCCCACAACGTAGAAACTGGGGTGTGACCTGTATCTCAGGGGGCGTGATCTAAAAAGGGGCGTGAGTGTGAGAAGGCCTTCAGCATGTCTTCCTATCTTACAGTACATAGGAGAATTCACACTGGAGAGAAGCCTCATAATTGTAAAGTTTGTGAAAAGGCCTTCACTCAGCAAGCAGTTTTTACTCAGCATATGAGAAGTCATACTGGAGAAACACCTTAGTAGTGTCAAGAATGTGGGAAGCACTTTAGCTCATCTTCAGTGCTCACTGTACATAGTAGAACTCATTTGGGACAGAAGCTTTTTGTATGTCAAGAGTGTAGGTAGACCTTTCTCAAATACTCAGAGCTGTCTAGACATAACAGAATGCACACTGTCGAGAAACCTTATAAATGTAAGGCATGTAGAAAGGCCTTCATTTGATCATCTGCCCTTAAAACACATATGGGTACTCAGTGCAGAGAAGCCTTATGTATGTCAGGAGTCTGGGAAGGTCTGACATACATAAGGCATAATACCGTAGTAGTATAGCCTTAGTACTTACTACTCATAGGAGAATTCACACTTGAGAGAAACCATATTAGTGTAAGGACTGTGAGACAGCCTTCATCAGCACAAGCAATTTCATACTAGAGAGAAATTGAATGTGAGATGTGTGGAAAGCGTTTTATTTCTCTTTCCTTTGTATTCATAGGTACATTACTGGAGAGAAGCTGTATGTTTCTTTTTTTCCCCTTTTTTAAAAATTTTAATTCTGGGGTTCTGTGAGTCCTTTTGGGTGGGTGTATGTTGTGTAACCTGGAGAATGTGGATATACCCCACAAATTATGCAGGGATGTGATTCGGATGAAGTAGAGTTATGGGTGTGAAATTTTTTGTAAGTTATAAAGTGAGAGCCTGGCAAGCTATCTGTGGCGTGTTTAATATGCCAAAGCTAGTAACAATGACGGTCCTCATTACACTGACTGTGAAAGAGACCCCAGTATGCAATCAGCATACACTGGCATGCGACAGGGACGAATGGAGACATTATTGTGCCGGCTCAAGCAATTGATGAACAACAGGATGACAGTGATACAGTGAAGTTATAAAGTGCCATTTGAACATTAGGCACATGGATGTGGCATGTAAATATAAGGCAGTATTTCTGGCTTCTTGATTTTAAAGTTGGCTTATTAGTATAAAGTAGCATATTATGTTAAAGTAACTTGGGGAAGAAATGAAGTATTAATAAGGTTTTGGGGAGAGGGTTCTGATCAATGTTAGGTCATAGAAAACAATAAGCATTGCAGTGTATCTGGGTCATTTGTATTTGGAATAATTAAATGGGTAATCCACTCTGGTCACTTTGTCTTCTGACGTCTTCTTGCTGTGTGCTGGCCTCCTCTTACCACTTCATTAATCCTGACTTCTCCTCCGGGCAGTGACCTTCACAGTGCAGCCATTTTTTTCATTCATTATTAGTGGGCTTATATGTTGGGCCTGTCATTAGATTGGAATTGTGTGAAATCATCATTTTGGTTGGTTATAAACAGTCATTTCAGCTTGCTCAGACTAATACAATAGGTACTCAATATAGCGTTGCTAATTCTCTCATTGGATCAATAAACCAAGCAGGGTTTTTTGCTTTATAGCTCCTTGGATCATGTGTTCTTTTGATTTTTTATGCGTTGAATCCCTGATCAGAATAAGAGTTTTTGGTGCTTAAACTACATATCTACAAATAATGCCAGTTACACTGAAATACAGTTATAAAAATGAAAAGAAACCAACTTTGTCATATAGTAATATGTGCTTTTAAAATTAATACATTAAACAGCAAGATCATTGAATTAAAACGTGGGAATAGTTAGTTTCTTTTTAATGATAGCTGCTTGAAACTCTTTTTGCACTGTGCACAGGAGATGATCATTATGGAGTGGCCTCTGATGATCACTTAGAAATATAGAATGCTGAGAAAGAGCTGTCTGGTTGGTAGCTGAATGATGACTGGGGAGGCTTACCAGATCCTCATTTCGATGGAAACACTGTGAGCAGAGGTGATCTAGAGGGTAGTTTAAGATTCTTGAAACTTAAAAGCGGTGATAAATGTGAGTGATGTCAGTAACATCTGTGTAATATGAGTAAAAATATTGTGATAGGATGTAAAGTCAAGGCAGAGATAATGCTAATGCTATAGTTGTGCTTTGTTGCCTGTCTTCTCTTTGGGGGGGGTCACATGGCGATGCTCAGGGGTTACTCCTGGCTTTACACTCAGAAATCACTCCTGGTGGTACTCGGGGGACCATATGGGATGCCAGGGATAAAACCCAGGTCATTTGCGTGCAAGGCAAATGCCCTTCCTGCTGTACTATTGCTCTGGCCCAAGGCAGTCTTATTCACATGTAGGGTAGTAGTCTTACATTTCAAGTACATTGGAAATTAGAGGGCCGTAAATTGTCTTACAAGTGTTGCAAAGATATCTACATTTGTGGTCATCTGGTAGGCTTGATCCAATCTCTTGGCAATATTAAATTATTAAGACCTTATACTCCCAGAGATGAGGGCTAGAATTTGTCTAGATAGTACTTGTTTGCCTACCAATATTTAAGAAATTTAGCAGACTCTTTTTATATAATTTTTCTTGGAGATTCCAAATATAAATTTACATATAGATGTTGAAGCTTTTTTCTGTGTGTGTAGAGGTGCACAGCTGGAGATGCTCAGGAGTTACTCCTGGCTCTGCACTCAGGAATTACTTCTAGCAGTGAACTGGGCACTGATTGGGATGCTGAAGATCAAACCTTGGTTGGCTGTGGACAAGACAAGTTCCTGCACATTGTACTATCTCTTCAGCCCCAGACATGGAAATTTTTATAAGAGAATCTCATTCAAGTTTTCTGTAGTTACTAAAAAATGAAATTTAAAAAGGACTTTGTGACTATGACTCAGAAAAACTGACTATGTCTGTTAAAAAGTTTGCTAGTGTTTACATAGGAAGATCATAGACAAACAATACAGTGAGTACTCCAGCCATTCAGAGAAAGAAGGACACCATGTGGATAGGATAGCAGGGAGAGCTGGGCCTTGGAGAGGGGTTCAGTGGATAGACACAAGTGCGTGATTAGGTATGTGCAGCAGGGAGGAGGCGTAGGAACTTTGAGTTTGCTGAAAACCCAAAATATATGTTTGGGTTTATACTTTTTATATACTGAAAGTATATGTTTCTTAAGAGAGTGCTGCTTGAGTTTGGAGATGTGGTACAGAGGGTAGGGTGCTTGCCTTGCAAGGGGCTAGCCTGACTTCAATACCATGCACACACATTGGTCCCTGGAGCCCCACCAGGAGTGGTTCCTGAGCACAGAGCCAGGAGTATGCACAGAGTGCCATTGACTGAAGTCTAAAAACAAACAAACCAAAACATTAAAAATGAGATTGCTACTTATTTTGTTTTGGCTTTTTGGGTCACTCCCAGTGATGCTCAGTGGTCACTCATATCTCTGCGCTCATGAATTTCAACTGGCTGTACTTGGGCGATCACATGGGATGCAGGGATCAAACCCTGTCTGGTCATGTGCAAGGCAAACACCTTACCCACTGTTATATCACTCTGGCCAAAGAGATTGCTTCTTAAGCTCCCAAACATGCATAGAGCTTCAATAAATAGAACCATAAAAAGTGGTCAACTTTGGAAATTAATCATCAGTGCAAATTCTTTGTTCTTCCTTGCCTGTAAAATAATTATTTTCCTAATGTATACTGATTTCTGTCTACCTCCACCCCTCTGAGAGCCTGGCAAGCTACCGAGCGTGTCTCGCCCGAATGGCAGAGCCTGGCAAGCTACATGTGGCATATTCAATATACCAAAAACAGTAACAACAAATCTCACAATGGAGATGTTACTGATGCCCACTCAGGCAAATCGATGAACAACAGGACAACATTGCTACCGTGCTATTTCTTTCGTCACTTCGGTGATGCTCAGGGGACCATTCGGAATTCTGAGGTTTGAACCCAGATTGCCTGAATGAAAAGCAATTGCCCAGCCCACTGTACTACCTCTCTTGCCCCATCCTCTGGATTGGAAATTGTGTTTCTGAAACTGCCTCCTGTGGTTTCCCTTGTAGGCAGGAGTCCAGTGGTAGGGCTTTTTCCAAAGACTGTGTTCTTCCAGCCTTTTCCCCTTTCCAGTGTCTGTCCAGCTCTCTGGGCTGCTGCTAGGCCAGTTCCTCTCTGAATCTCCAGGGCTGGCTTCGGAGTCAGTGCTCTAACCCCATCTTGATTAATTTCCCAGCGTCAGGTGCCTTGTACCTACCTGCCTGTTTTTCCTTCAATCAATCCACCTGTTTTTCCTGAGGGACTGTGATAGCATTGGTTCCATATTTGACTGACCAATATAGGATCAGGGGTCTTCTCTTTCCCTCCAGCTCCCCACTCTGTAGCCCACCACCCCATCAGGTGCCTCTCCTTTCCTTTATTTAGTGCATTCCCCTTGCACCACCAGTTCAGCTTGGTTCTCTAAATCTGGGCCATGGCCCTTTAAGGCCCCTGGCAGACGCGGAAGTGACATCACAGTGGACCCTTCAGGAATCCTTTCTACTCTAGCTGTGGTTCCCTGGCTCTGGCTACCATTGGTCTCATGGGTACAGGAGGAATTGGCACCTAGCGTGGTAGGGCGGCTGTGAAGGCAGATTTTGTTGCAGGACCGGAGATGCCTCCTGTGTGTGCCCATTGTCTCCCCGTTTCTGCGCTGTGAGGGGCGGGGACCTGCAAGCTTGGGGAGTGCTGTCATACTTGTTTTTCACTGGTTCCCTGCAGGGGGTGGGGTTTGCAAGTGAAACATTTTCATTATTGGTTTCCTTGGGCTTTTGTACCATATCAGGGTATGCTCAAGTTTTACATTTGGCTTTGCACTCGGGAATTCTGCTGATGGTATCCGGGGTCTACATGGGATGCTGGGGATTGATCTGGTTTAGCTGCATGCAAGGCAAATTCCCTACCTGCTTTACTGTCTCTCCTCCCAACTTTTGTGTTTTTTCCCCTAGGTCAAGTATTTCTGCTTTCTAAGGTTTCGTTGCAAAGCACCCCAACATGTATTCCCTCCCTGACCATACTGCCCCCAGCTATTGTGGTGAGTAATAGGGCTAAAGTTTTGGGGTTTCTTTAAAGAGAAATAATTGATTTCCAGGGTTGTTGGTGGTGTTGGGGAAGCTTTGTTCAGAGTCACTCCTGATTTGGTGGAAATAATTCACTTAGAAAGTTCCAGAGCAAGTACAGCAAGTAGGTGCTTGCCTTGCAATCGGCCAACCCAGGTTCAATTTAGGTCTGGTATTTCATATAGTCCTTGAGCCACACTAGGGCTGAGCCCTGATCCCGGAGCTGCAATAACCCCTGAGCACTGCCAGTTACCGTCCAAAATCGAAACACATGCACACACACAGACATACACAGAGGATGTGAGAACAATGAAAGAGAGTACTAGAATTCAAGAGAAAATACGGATTTCTGTAATGTAGAAAAAAAAACAGAAAAGAGGACTAAAGGACACACTTTAAATGTGTCACTCTAGAATTTGTCTTTACACATGAGTGTTGGATATTAACCCTACGTGCTTTAGGCTTGATCTGTGAATTGCCAGTTTTCTTCCCCCATAGAAGGTTATAATTCTGTGTGAGCTCTCCTAATCCCCCGAGTTTATCTTTAACTCATGAAGTCAAACCTTCTACTGACTCCAGTCTTTGCATCTATAGTCATTTATTTGTATTTCTCTTTCCCCTATAACGGATATTATCTGTAATCTATTACTATAGAGCAATGTTCTTTGCTTCAAAAGAAAAAATGTTAATGCTAAGCAATTACTATTTGAAGGTTAATTGACTTTTGAATATATTTACTCCTGGGCATCCATCAAATTTACTTGACTCAGGCTTCACTTGTCATAGTTTCTAACACCAGAGAACTGGATCCCATCAGGAATCTCTGGATGGACCTGGGGCAAGCAGCAAAGATATTTTGGCTTCAATACGGGAAAGTCTAGGAATCATACAGCATGGTTTTGTTTCCAAGCTGTCATGAGTTTAAAGACCGGACCCTATGTGGTAGGGGAAGCTATACCAGCCTGAGCACTCAATGTAGAATTTATGGCAAAATCACAGCCAGCTGTTAACCTTTACTCCTGGATCTCAGAGAAGTAAGTTTTGGAATGTTTCTTAATGTGTGTATCCAGATAAATACAAATATTAATAAGAAATAAACTTAATTGTTAAATATGTACAAGTAGGTAAAGAGCAAAGCAAGAGATGCTTGTAGCCCCTGAGCGAATTTCTAAGTCTAGTCTCAGACAGAACGTTTCCTTGAGTTAATTCCTCCAAAAGAATTGCCTCTGTTGAAATGCTTGACTTTTGTAAATGATAAATCACAATACATGCAGGCCTGTACCTCAACACTCCTCAGATGTTCTATAAGTATGCTATTCGGCTCAGAATTAAAGGCTTATTATGCACTGCCCATTGGCCCATTGGTTGTTCTCGGGGCTAAGCGAGGGGGCTGCCGAGAGCAGGGTCTTAGCCGTCCCAACCCTCCACACGGGCTGCGCTGGGCCTGTCCTGGCCCCTTTGGCCGGACACGAGTGACCCGAGACCCTCCAGATTCACTCTGAGTAGCCCCATTCAGCTGCCTCGGACAAGAGTTAAGGTTTCCTTCATCTTTTCATTGGTCGCCTGAGAATGCCGGGCACCCAGTGCGGGCTCTCACAAGGGGCTGGGTTTTGCCCAGGAAAATTTATGTATTACCCTATTTTTGGTTGGTGTCAAAGCCACTTAGTCCGGCCACCTTTTGTCACGTGGTTCAAGGAGAATGTGGAGATGCTCAGGTTTCACTCCTGGATGTGCGCTCAGGAATTATTCTCTCAGTGCTCTAAGGGGTCGAATTGGATACAGAAGATTGATCGGGGTCAGCAAGGCGAACACCCTAACTGCTTATCTGTTTTACCCCAACATTGATTTTTTTTTTCAGGTCAGGAATATCTACTCCCACATGTCAAGAGGCGAACCACCCCTCACTTCATCTCTCCCTGACCAGGGTCCCCGGAGACTGGCCACTGGGTGAGTACGTGGGTCGTTTTGTTTCTCAGGGTTGTGTGTTTGGAGGCAGATAGTGTTTTGTGGAGATGCAGAACTTTACTCGGGGATCACTTCTAGTGTGCTTGGGAAAATTTTACCCAGCAATGCCCCTTGCCGTAGTACAGAGATTAGGGTGCTTGCTTCGAACCTGCCAAGCAAAGTGTGCACCCTGCATCCCAGGATTCCTCAGACCTGCCGAGACTGATCCCTGAGTGCAGAGCTGGGAATCACTCCTGAGAACTGCCACTTCTGGCCCAATACACACACACACAGACACAAGAAACATGTGAGAGAAGAGACAGAGAAGAGTGAGCATTCAGGAGAAGCTATAGGCTTTTGCAGAATAGAAAAAGCCATTAAACAGGGTTTTAAGGACACGCTCTTTGACTGTTTGAATGTTTCATGTGAGATTTTGTCGTTGCAGATGAATTTTTCTTTCTTTTTTTTCCCTCTGCTTTGTTAGTTTCCATTTTGTTGTTGCCGTACTTCTGGGATACCCCCAACAGTGCCCAGGCCTTACACCTGACTCAGGGATCATTGCTGCCAGCTGGGGTCAGAGGCCCATAAGTTTTGCCCAGGTATTTGTCTTGGGTAGGCTGATAAGATGTGTTGTACTATCACTCTGTCCCCCAGAATAGAATATTTATAGTTAAATAATAGAAATGGTTCATACCATGTTCCTTAGTAAACAGCAGATATAGGATACCTATACTCTACAACACGCTGTTTGTGCAGTTCTCAAATATATTGCCGCAAGACAGGAGCGAGTGCTGGGTGAGGCCCATGCAGTTGTGCTGATTGGGATTAGAGTAAATAAGGACACAGATGAGACGGGTACTAGCTGGACAGACCTGGGGCTGCACCTTGGGCTAACCTGGACATAGAAGTGACCCTGGGCTCAAGTAGAAATGACCCACGCACGTGTCCCTGTCTACCCTGCCAGAGGGTGACAGAAGGTTCGTCCATACTGAACACCTTTGGCTGCCCCATGCAGAGCCATTTTCAGGGCTGTGTTCTCTGGGGGCGGGGCCCAGGGGCAGCCCTCGTGAGGGCCTGCAGGGGGCGCTGATGCACTTCAGCTCCTGGTGCCTGCCTGTAGGGACTTTCCTGTAGGATTCAGGGAAGAGTTCAGGGATCAGTTTCCTCTCCTGTAGCCTGAGCCCAACACTCCGGTCTGCTTCAACAGCCCAGATCGCAACCCACTTTGTGTCTGAAGGAGAAGAAAGAGCTTCTGGCAGTGTCTTCTCCAGGTAGGTCAGGGATCTTGTGCCAGATCATTTCCGCTGGTCAGAGCATTTCTAGTTCCAGTGCTGGGACTTCTGGTCAAGGTTGGGGATTGTGATCCTCTCTGATGCTCATGGTTCTGACTTCTCCAGCTTGCACAGAGCTTATTTCAGATCCTCGTGAATTAGAGTCAGGAAGATGGTGACACGCTGTCTGATTCACTGTCCCCAGGTAGGAGGAGAGTGACAGGATGACACGAGTAGTGACAGGTATGAACAGGCTTCCTGGCCGATCTGTCTCGAGCTGTTTTCGGAGGGAGCCCTGGGATCGGGTTTCTGGCAGGGGTGACTGACTGCTGTCTAAGGCCACTTTTGTCCCTGTTTGTTTTGTTATGTTTAGGTTTGATGTTGTCAATAAGTACTCCCAACTCAGTGCTCCTGGATCACTCCTGTCAGAACTTGGAGATCTTATGGGGTGCTAGTGGTACAAGGCTAACTTCTTTGGGGGTTTTGTTTTGTTGGGGAGGCAATAGGGGCCACACCCCATGATTTGTGGTATTTTTACTGGCTCTGCACTCCAAAAATGCACCTGATGATTCTTGGTGGACCATATGGACAGCAGGGATCGCCAGTCTTATCCAGGTTTCTCGGATTCACTGTCCCATTACTCCATCCTGCTGCTTTATTTTTTTTTCATTTGTTTTTGTGCCACAATGAAGATGTTCATGGTTTCCTCTTAGTTCTGCGCTCCGGATTCACCCCTGACAGTCATCAGGACCCAGGGAATGCACGCCCTGTCTGCGCTCTGGCAACTCCAGTGATTCTGGCCCCAGGACATGCGTTTCCTCTGTGAGAGAGACGCCTGCTCAGTGACGAAGTCTCTCATTCACTTGCTGCTGTAAATGTGCAGTTCTGAGGATGAGCCTGTCCCTGGGAGCAAAGGATCTCGGTCCGGCAGAGGTATTGGGGGTCGTCACTTTTACCTGCCTCAGGAAGGATTTGGGGTGACCCTGAAACAGGAGTTCCAAGTCCTTCAGGCACATATGTCCTCTCACAGCTTTGAGTCACTCGCTGGACATGGGGTGTCCCCTTCTCATCCCTGGAACTTAGAACAGGGACTGTGGGATATGGCATTGGCGGGGGACGGTTGTCTAATGCTTTGGTCCACAACTTGCTGGGTCTGTGCTCTGGTGTTACTCTCTGCAGTGCTCATTGGATTTATCCCTGTGGTGGCTGCATGCAAGTCCAGAACCTGCAAGAACCTTCTAGTCTAGTGTCATTGTAGCACATCTGGCTTCTTGTGAGGGATTCCTGGACTCATCAGACAGAAATGTGGGTGGAGGCTGGTTCCTCCTAACCGGAGTGAGCAGAGGAGTGGAAGGCCCTGAACTCCTCTAGGTCTCTGGGTTGTCTCATACTCATACCCCATAGACTGGGGTAGGATGTCCTCACTTATGTCCCCTGTGTATGTCAGTTCAGGTCACGGTGACCTTCCCCGATGTGGCCGTGATCTTCACCCTGGAGGAATGAACAGGGGTCAGAAGGCTAAGTGTGTGCAGGTTAAATGCGAGCCCCAACCTGCTGGAGTACCTCCCCAGCCCCTGGCTTTATTTCTTATGAGTTCAACATATTTTTTTCCTTTGTTTGTTTCATTTTGGCGCCCAGCTAGTGATACATTATGGGTCTCTCTGTTTCTGCACTCAGGAATCACTCCTGGTTTGATCCCCGGCATCCAGAATGGACCCCAGGCACAACCAGGAGTATTTCCTCAGTCAAGACCCACGAGTAAGCCCTATGCATTGCTGTCTGGGACCCGAAACAAACCAAATAAATTATTTCTCTTTTCACACTTGACTGTTTTGCTTTTGCTCTTGGTATTATTTTGGGGACATACTCGGCATTTTCATTTTTTTTATTTGTAATTTTTTTTAATTTCACTCATTTATTTTGGGCCACACTCAATGGTGGTCAGGGATTAGTATTGGCCAGGACTTATTCCTGGAAGTGCTCGTGGACCATATGGATCGCTGGAATTCAAACCCCGTGCAAGACATGAAATGTCGTACCCACTATGCTGTCATTCCTGCCCCTAAGATCATTTCTTTCCTTCCTTCCTTCCTTCCTTCCTTCCTTCCTTCCTTCCTTCCTTCCTTCCTTCCTTCCTTCCTTCCTTCCTTCCTTCCTCCCTCCCTTCTTTCTTTTCTTTCTTTCTTCCTTCCTTCCTTCCTTTCTTTCTTTCTTTCTTTCTTTCTTTCTTTCTTTCTTTCTTTCTTTCTTTCTTTCTTTCTTTCTTTCTTTCTTTCTTTCTTTCTTTCTTTCTAAGGAGTGAGCACATAACAAAGCTAGTTTGGTGGAGCAACAATACAATGGGGAGGGTCTTGGTCTTAGCCATGACCAACCAGGGTTTGATCCCCATTATCCTATATGCTCCCCCAAATGTCACCGGTTCTAGTCAAATACAAAAGCCCAAGAATTTCTTTGAGGATTGTCAGGCTCCTCACAGGGATCCTCCTGAAGTACCTTCCCTCTGCTGTGGGCCTCTTTGGACTGTGAGAATCACAGAGATGCCCTCCACCTGCCCGGCCTATCCACCCAGGGATTATTCGACTAATTCTTACTGTGATTGCTGTGATTGATTTTAGAACTCAAACCACAGCATGAGGATTTGGTGTTGTTGCAGTTTGACTTGAGAATGTGGTCACCAAATAGGAGTGAATGGCAAGATTCACCCGTGGAATAGATTTTTTTTTTGCTTTTTGGGTCACACCCAGAGATGCTCAGGGGTTACTCCTGGCTTTGCACTCAGGAATTACTCCTGGCGGTGCTTGGGGGACCATATGGGATGCCGGGGATTGAACCCGGGTCGGCCGCGTGCAAGGCAAACGCCCTACCCGCTGTGCTATCGCTCCGGCCCCCTTTTTTTTTTGGAATAGATATTTTTATGCTGATGGGATAGTTCAGTGGAGTGAGAATGTGACTTGAAAGGTGGGGGTCCAGGCTCCATCCCCGCCACCACATCTCTGGTCCCTCATTAGTTCAGGAGGGAATCCAGAGCCTAATGCTGGGAGTGGAGGGCCTTAGTCTCACTGTCAGATTGAAACCTAAAGACATTGTATCATTCTTCATACTAATGGAATACTGTTTTTGCCTCTTATAGAAAGTTCTGCAAGTGTTAATGTTTCAAAGAAGCGGATTGTGGGCCGTAGTGATAGCACAGTTAGGAGGACACTTGCTTTGTATGAACTAGAAAGCTGGGTCCATCCCCAACACCCCATGGGCCCCCAGCGCCCCATTAGGACTCATCCCTGAGCACTGCTTGATGTGCCCACTCACAAAATTAATACAGTGCTGGAGCAATAGCACAGCGGGCAGTGCATTTGCCTTGCACGCAGCCAATCTGGGTTCGATTCCTCTGTCCTGCATGGCAGAGCCTGACAAGCTACCCGTGGCATATTCTACATGCCAGAAACAGTAACAATAAGTCTCACAATGAAAGGAAGACATTATGATATCTGGATATTCACGCCCAGTGATTTCTGAGCATTGTTTTTTTGTGGTGTTGGTTGGGGGTCAGGGTTGGGGCGCTTACAGGTGGGTATTTGCAAGGAAATCCTTGTGGATTTTATCCCCTTTGTGAAAACATAAACACTTTGGCTTCATACTCTGTCTATCTACTAGTTTTGGACCCCAAAGATTTCCTGCTGACCTGATCCAAGAAGAGAAACGGGAAAAAAACCAACTTTCCTGACCAGGAAGTACCGGGTCAGGAAAAGTTGGACTCTGGCCCTTTAAAACTCAGGCCGGAAGTGTGGGTGACGTCACGGAGTCCCTTTGTGAGGGTGGCGGAATTTCCAGTTTGTCGCCATTGTCGGATCTGGAGGAGCAGGGTCAGAGGGGAACAGGGTGCCCAGGGCGGACAGTGGGTACTGGCGAGGCCGCTCTGCGCCGGGGCTGAGGGCAGCGGCCCCACCCGGGCAGCCCCAGCGCCATGCCGAGGTTCGTCCCATTCGTTCCTGCCCTTCACGGAGACAAGGGAGTTTCTGAGGGAACTTACTTCAGAGCTTCCGGCGGGCGCGAGTCCCAGGGAAGCCTGGCTGCAATTGGTGGGACTCGGGCGACTCCGGCTCTGAGCTCGGGATCCTCCACGGGACCCCACGGGGTGTCGGTCAAGGCCCCGCCCTCCCCACTGCCCTGTCACTCAGCCCCCAACCAAAGAGAAAGAGAGACAAGAGAGAGCCTCAGTTTCCCCGCAGGTCGGCAGGGTGTGCACGGCCGCCTCCCCATTTGTTCTTGCAGGGACACTCAGAGTCCCTGGGGGTCACGGGCTGGGGCGGGGTGTCACCAAGGAATGTTCCGGGCAGGTCCTTTGCGAGCCACTTCCGTCATTGTGATTATGGTGTCAGGGCCAAAGGATTGGTTTCTCTGGAAAGAGGGGGAGGTGATTCTCTATTTTAATTAAAAATAATGTGTTTTTTTTTTCGTAATATTTGACTGACATCCCGCAACGTTCAGGGTCCCTCCTGGCTATGCTCCAGGGGACTCTCCTAGAGGGACTCAGGGTCCTGTGGAATGTCAGGCTCAGTCCTGTCAGCCCCGTGCATGGCAGGTGGTCTCCCAGTGCACTGCCCTCTGGGTGTGTGGCTGACTGTTTGATTTTCCCGGGTTCCCTGCGCCTGCTGTGGGTTTCTGGGATCCTGGGAGATGCGAAGCTGTAAGAGACCCTGACCCACACTGGTAAAGCATCCGGGCTGTGTTGGACCAGAAAGGTTCGTGCAACCAAATGTAGGAGATAATAGGCTGGTCAAATCCAGGATGTACCCCAAGATGTACCATAGTGAAATCTAAGATCACCGTTGGCCACCACACGTTTAATATTTAAAATAATTTTTAGTGTTTTTCTTTTCAGGGGGGAAGAACACTTGGCAATTTTCAGGGGTTATTACTGTCTCCACTGATCTCCTGGTGATGCTCAGGGAAACATGGCATGCCGGTAATCAATCCTGGGGTAGTCATGGGCAAGACAGGAACCCCATCCGCTGTACTTTTATTTATAATTATTATTATTAATAAGAATAATTGCAGTTTGGAGGCTATAGCTGGCAAGTGCTCAGGGCCCACACTTGGATCTTAGCTCAGGCTCCCGACAGTGTTGGGGTGTGGAAACCTGTGTGCTCTTGCATATCAACTCCGGCTCAGCTGCATCCTATCCACATACTACCTGCTAACTCTGTATGATTTTATTTTTCCTCAGAAAAAGAATTTGTGCTTCACCTGTCAAATTTCAGACCTTTCCATCATTGTCGGTTTCTCCTGGGTCAGAGGCCCCCTGTCTTTTCTGGTGAGTATTTGCAGAAATGGGGTTTGCAGACCTGTTTTCCTTGGTTTTAAATGTCTGTCTCTATGGGTGGGAGCATTAGCACAGCAAGGGGGGTGCTGTCTCAGGATGAAGCTGGGTTCAGTCCTCCCATAGGCCATAGGGTTGTCTGAACCCAAATACCACAAAAGATAATCCAGAAAGAAAAGGCCGGAGCAATAGGGGAGCAGACATGGCACTTGACTTGAATGCGGCTGAGCGATTCATTCTCCTGCACCCAATAGAGATTGCTGAGCACTGCCTGATGTTCCCCAAATTGTTTTCAGCTATTGTGGGATTCTCTTCTGCCTCATTTTTTTTTTGTTTTCCCATTTTTGCTACATACTTGAAGCTTCTCAGGCACTCTGCCCCTCTGTCCATGTGTCTCTGGATGCAGGGGAGACATGCTGTGTCCCCCACCAGTAAAGCAGGTGCTCAGCCCTTGAGCTCCTGTCCCTGGGTCTGTCTCACTACTCAGGGAGCAGATGGGGTGGGGTCTGTCAGCACACCTGGCAGTGCTTGAGGGCTGTGCCCTGCTCTGCTCACAGTACCAGTGACAGTGGGTAACAGTGAAGGTCCCCAAGGTTCCATGTGACCAGCATCTGCTCCAGCCTGGTGTGCTCTCTCCTACCCCTCTGTTCAGACCTTCATTTGAAGTCTTTAGATATGAACATTCTGGAATTATTTCAACAAGAGGCTATCAGGAGGAAACAAAGGAGTTGGAGTCTCTGAGCCAAATTATAGACTTTCATCATTTAGATTTCTTTTGGTCTAGATGTACTTTCCCCACTATTTTCCTTTCACAAGTACACATAACCGAATGAATAAAATGGCCTAGTTGGGGTTGGAGTAACAGCACAGTGGGTAAGGCATTTGCCGTACACTTAGCCGACCCAGTTTCGATTCTCAGCATCCCATATGGTCCCTCAAGCACTGCCCGGAGCAATTCCAGGAGTGCATGAGCCAGGACTAACCCCTGTGCAACGTAGGGTGTGACCCAAAAAGCGGGGGGGGGGGGGGGGGGGGAAATGACATAGACTGTGAAACCCTGACCTGTAAGTTCTCAGCATTGCAGGATGTTGCCTCAACATAAACAAACCAAAGAATTGACCCTTGCGATATATTGCTGGACATCACACATCACTGTTGGCAGATGACTTCCTCTGTCCCTTTACTGGATGGGAGGGGAGTGAAGATGTCAAATCCAGCAGTGACTGGGGATCACTGCTTAGGGATTCAGGGTGTGAAGTTGAGTCTGCTGCGTGCATGCAAGTGTCCTACCCACTGGTCTCTCTCTCTGGCCCCTGCAAACTTGAAATTGCAGCTTGTGTTTTTGGCTCAGGGTCTCATCAGGAGCTTTCAGGTTTCAGCAGCCATGCCATGGCCTCTAGCAGCTGGTCCTTGTCCCACCCTCCTCTGGCATGCCAGTCTGTGTCCTTATCCGCATCCACTTACGTGTCTGCTGGAGAGGAAGACCGTCTGACACCGTCTTTCTGGGCGGGTCTGTGAGCCGGTACCTGAGGTTGAGGCTGGTCAGGGCCTTCCCGGCTCCTTCCCAGCCCTCCTTTCTGGTCAGGGCCATGAGTTGTGCTCCTCTCTGGTGCTCACGGCTCTGACTTCTCTTCTAGGTGATTCCACAGAGCCCGTCTGTGTTCCTCTCACAAAGTTCATTGGATTCATATAGAATTTGAATTCCTGGGCCAGAGATAGGTCAGGAGTGCAGGCCGTGGCCATGCCAGCAGCCTGCCATGCAGAAATCTCTGGCACAATGCAGGGTCCCCTAAGCACCTCATGAATAATCCCAAAGTTCTTCCACTTGTGGCCCTAAATCCCAAATCTGTGTTCTGCAAAACTCTATGGTGTGGAGGCATTGACCAATACAGTTTATTTTAGTTGCTTTTTGTTTTTGATGCTTTTGGTACCCAGTGGGGTACCAGGGATTGAACCCAGGTCAGCTGTGTGTAAGGCTAATATCCTAGCACACTGTAACTCCAGGCCATAAATTTATTTATCTTTGGTAAGAGGCTAGCTGGGCATTGCTCAGCAATTACTCCTGGCTCTGTGCTCATTGATCCCCTCATGCATAGCTTGGGAATCTGTGGGTGATGGAGAATGAACCTGGGTCACCTGTGTGCCAGGCAAGCAACCCAGGCTCAGTGCTATCTCTGTGACCATAAAAATTGGTTTACTCCTGGTAAAGTCAAGAAAGTTGTGAAATTAGATGTTCTTTTTCCTCATTAAAACAAAACTCATTCGGGGGCTGGAGCAGTAGTACAGTGGGTAGGACATTTGCCTTGCACAAGGCTGCTCCGGGTTCAATTCCAGCATCCCATATGGTTTCCTGAGCACTGCCAGAAGTGATTCCTGAGTGCATTAACCAGGAGTTACCCCTGTTCATCGCCGGGTATGACCCAAAAACGGAAAAAAAACAACTTTGATTCGTGTGCTTTAGTTTTGGGGTCAGTAAGCAGTGCTGTAGGCTCACTCCTAAATGTGAGATCAGGAATCACTCCTGTCACTAGGAGACCTTATGAGATGCAGGGGATCCAACCAGAGTCAGCCACATGCTCGACAGATGCCCTCCCAGATGTGCTGTCACTCTGCTCCCAGACCTAATTTTCATCTGTAGCCCTGGATTCCTGTTGTAATTTCATAGTATTTTCAGTTAGAATGGACCCAAGTCACCTGAGACAGGACAGCAGCTCAGCTACTTGCCATATCTTCACCCTGGGTAGCCCGGATGCCAACCCAATTCTGCATCCCTTGGAAAGAAAGGAGCATACGAAAGTGTCTCCGCTGGGTGGGTCTGTGAGCATGTGCCGAAGGGTAAGACGAGTCAGGACATTTCTTGCGCCAGAACAAGGACTTCCTGTTCGAGCCTGTGCCGGTTCTCCTCTCTGATGCTCACAGCTAGGATTTGTACTCCAGGTCTTTGGGCATAGCGTTTAGAAGCGGGAAACAATGGTAATGCGCCACCCTGTAGACCATTCCCCGGTAGGGGGAGAGTGAGAAGACGAGAAGATGACAGAATGCAGTGACGGGAGCACACAGGCTTCCCGGGCCCTCCCTCTCTGCGTTGATTCTGGAAGGAGCCCTGGGATGTGGCTGCTGGTCGGAGTGCCCAATGCTCTGCTGTTCGACGACATTTTCCTCTGTTTGTTTTGTTGTGTTGGGTCTAGGAGCCATATCCAGGGATGACCAAGGAGTACTTACAGCTCAGTGCTCAAGAATTCCTCATGCCAGGTCTTGGGAACACTTTGATGAGCTGGAATAATAGGTTGATTTATTAAGGTTTGTTTTGTTTGGTGAGGTGAGGTGATGGGAGTGACACACCCAGTGATTCTCAGGGGTCATTTCTGTTCCGTACTTGACATTGCACCTAGGAGTGCTTGGGGACCTAAGGGTATGGTGGGGATCGCCCTACCTACCCACTGTTCCCAGAACGGCTGTTCTGTTACTCCATCCTGCTGCTATGCTGCTTTTCTTATTTGTTTTTTTCCCACAGGGGAGGTGATCACAACTTCCTCTTGGCTCTGAGCTCCTGATTCACCGTGACCAGCCTGAGGGGCCTCCGGGATGTGCTGACCCCATATCTGCCATGGAAACTACAGTGACTCGGGAAACGTGTTTCCCCTATTTTGTCCTTCCCACTTTAGAGAGGCTCGCCTGCTCAGTCACACAGTCTCACCTTCACTTGCTGCTGTGTGCGCAGTTCTGGGCATGTGCTGGTCCCAGGGAGCAAAGGATCTTTGGTGCCAGCAGTGGCCTTCCATTTCAAGACATTTCCCTGCTTTGAGAGGGATTGAGGGCGGCCCTTGAACCCTTAGTTCAGAGTCCTGTGGCACTCATGTCCTCGCCAAATTTTGAGTCGCTCACTGACGATGAGTGTCCTGTTCTCGTCCCTAGTGATCATGGGCTGTGGCGTGCAGGGTATGTGTGTTTAGTATTTTTGGCCTCACCCAGCATCACTTTTTGAGTCCTGATGGGTCTGTGCTCAGGTGTTCCTCTCTGCAGTGCTCACTGGAACAGTGGTGCTGGGACTGACCCGGGCTGTTTGTATGCAAGACTCGAACTCCCAGGGGCCTTCTAGTATAGCGTCCTCATGTTTTACCCAATCCAACCGCTTAGAGTGATCTCTGGGCCCAACCTTGGAGGGGCACATGTAACGTAGTTTCTCCCAAGGCTGTTGGTCCTGAGCCCCTCTGTGGCCCTGGGGGCTGGCAACGGGCCTTAATACTGTCCTCCGTAAAACTGACAGAGCATTTCCCGACATGGCCATAAGCTTCACCCCCAAAGTGTGGACGCCTCTAGGAGGAATCTCTATCCTCCACCCCTGCCAAACCCCTTAGTGTCACCTTCCACAGCCTCTCCTCACTCACGTGAGGACTCATCCTCTCACCACCACCCTTGGACCTTCCCTCCAGCTAGCCCTGACTCTTCCCCCGCTGATGGTTTCCCCCTGGGGAATCACTGACCTCCTGCTCTCAGAAAGACCCTGTCATTTTCCAGTCTTGCCCTGCTCGCCTCCTCCTGGCACACAGTCACTCGCCACCCCTCCCTGCCTTCTCTGAGGGTCCCAAGCCCCCCGAATCCTGCACACGGTACCCATTTGTTATCCCCACTTGCATCCAGTTCATCCCAGGACCTTTATACCTGCTGCCTCTCTCTTGCAATAAGCTCAACATCAGGAATATTTATTCCTTGACTCCTTCCCCCACCCACCCTCCTCCCCTTCTCACCCAGAACCTTTCCACTCTATATCAGGGCTGACCTGGGGCTCCCCTAGCTTTTTCCATCAACTTGGCTTCTCAAGTGCCTCATGGTGCATCTGAGCGAGCCCCTGCCTAGGGTCTCGGTTCTAGGTACCTGGACCATATTTATTTGCTGGAAGGATCTCTGAGATTGACAGCTGATCGCTGAGTCTGCAGAACTGGCTTCCCAGACCACCATGTGGCTCTGGCAGACGCCCCCTCCCTTGCTGCCCCTTATTCCCTTTATTCTGTGGCTGTGGGTCTGGGGGCCAAGCCGGGGTCCTGTTCCTGGCTCTGAGCTCATGAGTGCCATCTAGCAGTGGGATTGACTCCGCAGGGCACTTCCCCTCCTGTGTTAGTACTTCTGTCCCTGTTGGTGCTGGGAACCCTAGGGGGGGCCCAGGAATCAGATCTGGGTCTGCCATGGTACATATCAAGCACCCTCCCTGCTGTACTCTTGCTTGGGTCCCCATTTTTCTTCTTAAATATATCATTATCATCGTTTAACATTCTATTGTGTTTCATTTGTTCCCACTAGGACTTTTTGTGGGGGTCACACCCGGCAATGCCCAGGTGTTACTCCTGTCAGTACTTGGGGGATCCTATGGGATACCCGGAATTGAACCCAGATCGGCCACATTAAAGGCCAGTACCCTATCCGCTATACTATGGCTCCGGCCCCTCGATTTTTTGCCCTTAGGCCCTCCTCCTGCAGACACTACCCGAAGTTCTGAGGGCCCCTCCGGACTCCTAGCTCCAGTCTTAGGGAGCTCTTGCACTCTTTGTGTGTTTATACAGATTTTGAGCTCCTTGAAGAATTTGCTTTTGGGGTCACACTCAGCACTGCTCAGGTCTGACTCCTGGCTCTGTGCCAGGGAACTTTGGGGGGTGCTGGTGGTCCAACCTGATCTACCCTCGTGCAAGGCACACGCCCTGCCCTCTGCCGTTTCTTTCTGCCTCCAGTGATGGCCGTTTCCACATACAACTCTCTGTCTCTCCTGATGAACATATTTCTGGTTACTTCTTGTTTACAATCGGGAGGAGGCGAGCAGAAACACAGTAGAGTGGGGAGGGTGCTTGCCTGGCATGTAGCTGGCTCGGATGTGATCCCTGGCATTCCCTTGGTTCCCCAGAGTGTGACCAAATTGATCTCAGAGCATAGAGCTAGGAGTCAGCCCTGAACACCTCCGGTGTGGCCCAACAAAAAATTAAAAGTAGTTAATTCAGTGGGGATGGCGGGTTCCCCCAACTGTTGATAAAGGATGCTGGGGTGGCCTTGTGGGGATTCTCAGCCATCAGTTGAGTACACTGTGAATTCAGTGTGTACACCGAGACTGTAGGGGGCCTGCAGGTGGGTGTCACACTGGCAGTAATTGGGGTTTTCCAGGGCAGCATCCACATCTTTTTTTTTGCTTTTTTTTTGGGGGGGGGCGTGGTTTCACACTAAGCGATGCTCAGGGGTTACTACTGGCTTTGTGCTAAGGAATCACTCCTGGCAATGTTTGGGGGACCATATAGATGCGGGGCGTTGAACACAGGTTGGCCGCATGCAAGGCAAACGTCCTCCCCCTGTACTGTCACTCCGGCCCCTGCGGCATCCAAGTCTTAAAGGACCTTAAAGGACCGTATGGTACCTGGGACTGAACCAAGATTGACCATGGCACACTTGTACCTTCAGCTCTGCACTGTCTTTGGTCCTCTGACTGTTTCCATAGGGGGCCACGCTGGGCAGTGCTTGGGGGTCTTGAACCACTGGCAGTGCTCTAAGGCCAGAGCCGCAGACCTCACTAAGGCCAGGGATCAAACCCAGAACCTCACAGGTGCCAGGCCCGCGCTGCAGCATTCACACCATTTATGCCATCCCTGGCCCATTGCACCGCTCACCTCTGAGATGTCAAATATGACCGTTATCTTCCTTTCTTTTCTCGTTCATTGTTGATGGTTAGAAATTCAACCGTTGGGTTCTAATCCCAGCATCCCATATGGTCCCCTGAGCACCGCCAGGGGTAATTCCTGAGTGAAGAGCCAGGAGTAACCCCTGTGCATTGCCGGGTGTGACCCAAAAACAAAAACAAACAAACAAAGAAATGCAACCGTTGGTTTTTTTCTTTCTCTGGACCTTTACCCAGCAGTGGTCATGCCTAACTCCTGGCTCTGTGCTCCGGGATAGCTCCTGGTCGGGTGTTGGATCCCTGCACACGTGCGTGACAGCGGTCACGTGCAAGACAAATAGCCACCCACCCCGGGCTGTGCCCCCAGGTTCATAACATATTTTTGTCTACGATTTGACGACCAGCTGCCCGCTGTGCTTACTGGTTCCACTGATTCTCCACAAATTTCCCTTGGTGGATTAGTAAGTGGGAAGGTAAATCAGTTTAGTCTCCGGGGAACCAGTGTGACTGTCTTGGAGAATTAAATGTAGAACCACCAGATGACCTTGCCCACTCCAATCCCGGGCAACCATCTGAAGGGCCTCAAACCGCATCTTAAAGGCCAGGTGTGTGCCTGCCTTCCAGCCGCACCACCTACCACAGCCAAGGTTTGGAACCCGGACGAGTCTGGAGTGAGTGGGAAGAGCTTTTGCCCTGCATGTGGCCAAACCAGGTTTGGATCCCCTGAGCAGTGCCAGGGGTGATCCAAGAGCTCAGAGCCAGGAGTAGCCCCTGAATATTGCCAGGTATCCCCCTCCAGAAAAAAAGGAGATTGGAATCCTTCCAAGTTCCCACTGGTAGCTGAGGAGATAAAGAAGCTGAGGGGGTGTGTCTAGGACATAATGAGATTCAGCTGTGGGAAAAGAGGAACTCAGGAAATAAGCCTTTTGCAGCGACATGCATGGAGCCGCGGTTTGTGTTGAGTGAAATAAGTCAGAAGGGGCTGACTGGAGTGATAGCACAGTGGGGAGGGCATTTGCCTTACACGCAGCCAATCTTGGTTCAATCCCTGGCATCCCATCGGGTCCCCTGAGCACCGTCAGCAGTAATTTCTAAATGCAAAACCAGGAGTGATTCCTGTTTATCCAACAGATGTGGCCCCAAAACTAAAACAAAAATAAGTCAGAAGAGGGCCCAGGCAACAACAGCTGGTAAGGACCTGGGTTCAATCCCCAGCACCCCCTGTAGGTCCATCAAGAGTGATCCTGGCACCACCAGATGTGGCCACAAACCAAGCAAAAACGTTAGAGGAGTAAGACAAAGGATAATCTCACTTGGCATTTGGTGACAGAAGAGCAGAGGGTGGGCGTGGGGAGACAGCGCAGGGGTTCAGGCACCATCGCCATGCATACGGCAGAAACTGGTTCAATCCCCAGGTCCCCATGTTTCCCAAGCCCTACGAGAAGTGGCCCCAGAACACAGAGGCAAGAGTTGTCTGTAGTGGTTGTTATGGAATAGAAATTTAATAAAAATGAAGGTAAGGGCTGAAGAGATACTACAGCAGGTAACTTGTGTTGTTTGTGAGGGCAATCAGAGTTCAGCCTCCAGCACTCCCTAGCATCCCCACAAGCAATGCCAGTGATCCCTGACACAGGGCCAGGTGTTAGCCCTGAGCCCCTTCATGGGTGCAGAAAATCACTGAGCCCGAGATAGGACAGCAGGTACTAGCACTTGCCTTTCACACAGCTGGCCCGGGTTCAATTCTTGGCATGGCATAGGCTACCCTCCTATGCCCCACCAGGGGTGATCCCTCAATCAGGAATTCAGTGCTGAGCACCGCCAGGTGTGACTCAAGAAACAAACCTAATACTGTGGCTTGCTAGTTCTCTTGCTCGGTCTGCACTAACCTCTTTTGACCACTAGGTGTCGCCACAGCTCCATTTGGGCTCAGTTCCCCCCCAACCACTACCACCACTGGGCTTTTACAAAAATAGTCAATTCCTGTGCTCTGAAAATCCTCACTGTTTCCTTCTACTTCTCGCACTTTGAGACATTTCGAAGGGGCCTGTTTGGACAGAGTTTTACCCCAGCAGCAGTGCCCTGGAAGGATAGAATGTTAGTCATGGGGCCCAGAGCCAGAGTAAAGCGGGAAGGGCACTTGCCTGGCACACGGTGAACACGGGTTCCATATCTGGCACCTCACAGGGTCCCCCAAGCACCATTAGCAGTGATCCCTGAGCACAGAGCCAGGAGTCAACCGGAACACCGCTGGGTCTACCCCAAAACAAAACAATAATATAATATATATATTATTTCAGGTATGAAAGAAGGTGTTTTTCTCCTGATGTGTCAGGGCCTGGAGCTGTCGCTGACGTGAGGTGGGGATGTTACAGGTCGGGTGGGGAGACACTTCCCCTCAGTTTTCCCTTGGCAGGGTGGCCCACGGTTTGAGACATAACAAGCCCCATGCTCCCATCCATCCATTCCTGCAGCTGGACTTGCTGCTTGCCTACCATGTCTCAGACTCTTCTAGGGATGGTGGAAAGCCATGGAAGCCCTGCTCAGTGGCGGGGGAGCCGGGGAGAGGGCATATGACAGCCAGGGAAAAGAAAACCTAGAGCTCTTGGAGTTCAGTATGGGAGGTGGGGAGTTTATTTGAGATAGCTAATCAGGGAGGGCTTCTTGGAGGAGGTAACCTTTTGGGGCATTGGGCATTTTTGTTTTGTGTGGTTTTTATGTTTGCAGCAGCCACACCCTCCAGGAAAGGACCTGATTGACTCCCCATGGCCCCGCCCTCCAAGGAATGACCTCGATTGGCCCAGCCATGCCCTCTATAGGCAGGGCGGAACATGTCTGCAGCTTCTGCCCTCCTGTACTGATGCAAGTCTGAGCTCTTAGATGCTAGCCAGGACCAGAGCACCCCAGGGAGAGGGGTCTCCCAAGGCCATTCTTAGAAGCCAAGCCCCACTCCCAAACCCTACTCCACCCCTACGCTCCCCACTCCCCTCTCTCTGCTTCTTCTCAGAATCTCATCTCTTTCTTTCCTGGTTCCAGGGGCTTGTGCATGTGTTAAGCACCTACTGCAGGCAGCCCGGTGCTATCGGGCACATACAGCTGCCATGCTACCACTGTGGAGCGGGACAGAGGCCTAAAATGCTCCAGGCTTGATCCCTCCCACTGAGTCTCCCAGGAGGGAGATATAAGGGTGCCTTTGTTCTCAAAACCACCACCACCAACCCCACACCCCCACCCCCATTCACAGGGGCACCCAATGAGTGGATTTCGTGTGTGTGTGTGTGTGTGTGTGTGTGTGTATTTGTGGTGTCCCGGGGCCCCATTCTCAACGTGTGTGTGCTGGTTAGGCGAATGAGACCTGTTATTGTTATTGTTTTTGGCATATTTAATGCACCATGGGGAGCTTGCCAGGCTCTGCTGTAATGTAATAATACATACATAATAATACATATCTACATAATACACATTAGATACATACACTGACTATGAATCTAATATAATGAAAACTTCTGTACAGTAAGACTCAAAAATCTTTGTTCGCTAAATGGTCAGAAATGGCTGTACAGGGAATCTGCCAAACAACCAGGGCAATTTAGCAGAGGGTAATAGGAACTGCACTGTTTACCAAGAAATGAAAAACACGTGGCATTTAGGAAGAGTAATCTTTGTATGGCTTATTCCACTACCTAAAATGTTCTTTTGTTAGTGTGAAGATACATTGCAGAGCAGTATTTACCCGATAAATCACTAATCCTCCTCATCATAAAAGCCTCTTCCTAATAGAGATACCTGAATGCTACCATTATTAACTCCTTGGAAATATTTATACAGGTATTCAAATGATATTTATTGAGTAGACCACTCAATAAACCTCAATTAACAGGATCAAACACTGTTTAATAAAGGAGCAGGTATATACATTTGAACAAGTAGAAAAAAATCCATGCTTTCAAAGATCTATGATTTAACAAGGAGCTTACTAGGGTGATGATGTGACGGATTATTTTGAGAAATCATCCCCTAACAGAAAACCCCAAGGTTTGGATATTTCGTAGGCAAACACACACCCAGGAAAGAGCAGTAGGCAAGCATAGAATCGATGACAAAGTATCTTCCAGCTGCAAACTTGTGCCAGGAAAACATAGACTAATAGTTTAGTGTCTTTTAGATTTGCAGAACAATGTGGCCAAAAAGAGCACAGGAAACTGCCAGGACCTTATTTATTTATTTTGGTTTTGGGGCCACACCTGGCCATGCTCAGGGCTTACTCCTGGCTCTGGATTCAGGAGGAGCTCAGTAGACTGGGTTAAAGACAGGTGCCCTGCCTGTTGAACTCTCTCCTGCCCCAACACTTTTCTTTTATGGATTTTTATATTCTTTATATAACACTTTATAGTCTACTGATTTGCCATGTGAACTACCCCAGTCTCTGTTCTCCTTGTACTTATGGCATGTTGACGGACTTACTAACTGTCCTTCATGTCCCTGCCATCTTCAATAGTGGCCAACCTGTTGGGATCTGGTGGGGTTGGGGGAGCAATATTCCATTGTATTGACCTGACTTGAGACCACTGATGGATGCCCAGGTGACCCTAAATCTTTGAAAACCCATGTGTTTGTCTACATATGTGTTTGTCTCATTCTCTGTGACTGGCCCCTGCTGGATGGAGGCAAAGAGTGACAATTCGATTTGGCAGATGAGAAACAAATTTAGACAGGTTATAACCAATTATTGTGATAAAGAAATCACAGCATCTATTAGAAAATCCCAAGTAGTATGGGATAATTGGGGATATATAAAGGGAATCCTTTTTATTTTTAGTCCTTGAAAGCAGTTGTAGTTTAAAATAGTGTCGTATCTGGATCAAAGGGGTAGTCCAGTGAGTAAGGCATATAGTGGACCTGGGTTCAAACCCTGGAATCACATCCCATATGGTCCCATGAACCCTTGAGGATTGTCCTCATACATGGCAAGCACTCTACTCATTGTTCTATCAATTCAGCCCGAGAAGTGTGTGTGAGAGAGAGAGAGTAGAGAGATTTTGGGTCAGCCCCGGGAGTACTCAAGTACTGTCTATGTGCTCAGGAGTGACTCCTTGTGCTGGAGATAGAACCAGGGTCAGTCAAATGGAATATTAATATATTAACCCTAAAATATTGCTCAATATCTGGAGTAGGAATATTTTTTAGATGTGAAGAAAAGAAGACTCAGTAGGAACCCGTGCGAAGACACAATTAGAAAATTTTCTGGTGAAGGATCAGTAAAGGCTCCAGGGGCTGATTTCATAGTAAAACTGCAGAGATGAGCAGAGACAGAGACAGAGACAGATCCTCAAAGACTAACCTATTTACTGTGTGTGATTTTTTAAATAGAAAATACTTGCTGAGAGATAAACCCGGAGCCGCTGAGCGCGAATCGGACCCTCTGCAGCGCTTAAAGACTTTGACTCCAAAGATGTAACACATTCGGGCATCCAGCGCAGCACCCGAGAGCAATGCATTGGGACACCAAACTGGGCTACAACTCGGTGCTGCTGGGGGTGGATTTTTTTTTCCTCCCCACCCTGTCTTCCTGCATGGAAAGCGGCGGGCTGGCGGCACCATGTGGCAGGCGCCATCTTCTGATTCCAGACCCACAGGTATTCGGATTTTACTTTGGGGGCTCCCAGGAACTCATGGGAAGGGGGCGTAACCGGCACGCCCTCGGCCCAGATAAACCCGGAGCCGCTGAGCGCGAATCGGACCCTCTGCGCCTAAAGACTTTGAATTCAGAGACTTCTTACAGCAATGCACTGGGACTGTGAGCTGGGCTATGTAATTTCTGGCAGAATTCTCCCTGGACTTTATACAGAAATCCAAAACATTTATAATTGTCAGCAATGTGAATTGGTTCCATTTGAACAGGTCTGACTTGGGGGGGAAACTCCAAATAATAACAGTAAGTTTTTGTTGAAAATATTGAAGGTTTTTAATGTAGCAGCCACCTCTGGACTGTGAACTAAGCAAAAGCCCTACGCTGGCCGACGTGGCGTGGCGTACACCATACTCTGAGGCGCAGGAAGGGGGATGAAGGGGAAAAAGAAAAAAAAAGGGAAAAGGAAAAAGAGAAAAAAAAATAGAGAGAGAGAGAGAGTTATGTCAACTATAGTGAGTTTTGTGTTGAATTATGGAATGTAATCAAGGTAAAGAAAAAATGAAGTGAAATTCATTAGTTATACAGTAGGGGGTAGGTGGTGGGGGCGGGGGGTATACTGGGGTTTCTGGTGGTGGAATATGGGCACTGGTGAAGGGATGGGTGTTTGAATATTGTATAACTGACATATAAACCTGAGAACTTTGTAACTTTCCACATGGTGATTTAATAAAAATTAAAAAAAAAGAAAATACTTGCTGATCCCTAATTAACAAAAGGAACATAGAAGGAAGGAGGGAAGCAAGGAAGGAAGGAAGAAGAGAGATAATAGAGAGGTCAGTAGGTAGTGAAGAGGCTGTTTTTGGCAATGATGACGATGGGATAGATAAAATACTGGCAATAATTGCAAAGCTAGCAAGTATACCAAATGCCACGGAAGTTAGTCTCAAATGATGGATCCAACAAAAAAATATATTTATGCAGATGTGTATATTAAAAGGGTCCAAGTTCTCCACTCATTCCCTAGAAGCATCTAGGAAAATTGGGAATAACTATTAGGCTGCAACATTTTTTTTCTTTACAAAGTCTAAATTGGCTAAACATAGTACACCTTACCTTTTTTACTGTAACAATATAAGGTGTCAGGACAGTCCCTCTTTGGGCCATAATCCTTGTGCTGGAGAAGGTGTTACTAGTTGTTACTAGTGTTAAAGAAACACTGAAAACAAATCACTTTAAAGATCCTTCCACCACCCCCCAAAAGAAAAAGGACTCCTGCACTCTCAATGTTGTGCAGCTTGCTTTGTGTTTCTTTAGTCCTTGCATCTATAAAACTCGGGGTTATTTTGGAGTCACATCACATGGTGCTGGTGGTGGCGGGAACCAGGCTGCCTGCCCAAGATCCAGCAAGGAACTCCAGAATGAATTCCAGCCCTTTGAGCTATCTCTGGCCTTGTATGTGATCTGCTATTTTAAACCTATTTTATTTGTTTTAACCTGTTTTTGTTGTTTCTCTCATTTATGGAATACAATTTTTCACTAAAAAAACATTTTCATGTAAACCAACATCTTTTCCATGCTGACAACCTGCTGTCCCTGTGCCAGCCCTTCCTCATTTCCTTCCCTTCCACCCATCACCCCATTACTCTTCTAGGACCATATCTTCCCACCAACGGCTTCCCAGCCGAAAGGAGAACCGGTACCGACCCCTTCGGGAGTGGTGACCCAGTGCGCATGTTCCAGTCTGGTATCTCCCCACGGCCCATCCCTCAGCGCCATTTATAGCATTCATTCTTGAGCGAGCGTCAGTAAGCAGCCATGTTTACAGCAGGCTGCAGGCACCAGGAACCGAGGAAGACCACCTAGCCGGCCCCTCAAGCTAGTGTATTTTGAGCTCTCCCTCCAGCAGTGTCAGGGTGCTGTTGCCTGAAAGCCGGCTTGGCCACTTGGGGAGTTTGCAAATACAAAGAACTTACATAGACATATGGACCACATTGTGGAACTTCGCTTGCACAGAGGCAACATAATACCGGCTCTGAGTATTGTTGGAAAGATGAAGCGAAACGGTGCATCTAGGGGTGCTGACCATTAGGCCTGAGTAAATGGTGATTTATCTTCACATCTCCCAGGAGCTGATCTTCAGGCTTCCTGGTATAACTGTTCTCTTGGGTTGGTCAATGTTATCGGTCACCCCTAAAAAATTCTGAGGGCCGTTGACCACTATCTGGTAGGTTTCCTCCCCAGTTTATTTGCTTGCATCCCCCAGCCATTATCATTTATGGATAGACCACTCAAACTGTAGGGAGCCAGAGCACGTGGAGCAAAGATGGCGCCGACTCCGGCTGCCCTAGGTAATAAATAACCTCCAGAGCGCGGGCCCCGGCATCGCCCCCCATGGGGTGATTGGAAGGCAGCCAACTGGCGAGCAACACGTCAGAAGTGAGGGGTCTTCTCTATAAAAAGGGTATCGCTCTGAGGGTCGGGGCCTTCCTCCCCCATTTGTGTAAGTGTGGAGATCTCCAATAAACTTGCTGCAGAAGGACCCTCAACCGGTGTCGTCTCTCTTTGCTGGCGAAGGGAAACTGCGACAATGCGATTTACACTCAAACCTTTTGAAGATGTGTCTCAAATCTCTTTATGTTCCAAAGGTGGTCATGAGCCATAAAGACAGCCTGCATGAAAGAATTTTTACTATTCTTCTCATCATTTTAGACACATCCGCCTTTTTCAGTCTATTCCGATTTCATTATTTCAATCTGTGGGGTCCCATCCTGTCCCACAGGGAGGACCCCTCGTGGGGCTAAGGAGGGGACGTAACCGAATGAACAGATGCAGAGCCAGAAGGAGGAGGAGAGAGAGAGAGTTTATTCACAGCAGTTACAATACTTATACCTCTTGGTGGGAGGGGGCGGTATGCATGCTTGGACCCCCATAGGAACAGTAGTAAAATGCAGATCAGGCATGGGCGTTGGGCAGATCAGGCATGGGCGTTGGCTAGTGAGAGGAATGGCCAACTGATAAGATCAGTAAGGTCAGCAGTGGTGACCTTGTTACAGAAATCCCAAGTAAGCCTCCACTTGACTAGAGGATAAGAGCCGGGCTTGTAAAATGGCTCCCTACATCTCCCCCTGTTTTGTTTTAAATTAAATGTGGTCAGGGGAGGCATTGTCCGGTATCCCTTATGACACAAACATGAAAGCATGAAAGTACACATCTCAAAGGGGGAGATGCGGGCGACACATGTGCTCGGCCACATGGCACAAGCAGCACATGGGCTCAGGCAGCATATGCGCAGACTTCCTTTGTTCAAGGTGTCTTTTATAGGGTCTCTTCAACCTGCCCCCACGTGGGGGCTTCTTCTCGGGTAAAAGTCCGTTGCTAAGGAGGTTACCAGGGAGGTTGGGAGTGGTGATGGTCTTCTTTAGAAGGTCTTATCAGGTCTGTTTTCTGTATCTACAAGGTGGGTCAGTCTCAGGATTCTCCTTCCCAGAGACTAATTTTATTAATCTGTTTCATTGCCAAGGGCCTTTCCCTATCTACCTGCCTACATCATATTCCCCCCTAGAGATTTCACCACCTTAAATCTTTAAGGGGAAAATGGTCGGTGATCCATCTTCTGAAGCTGCTTCATGCTGACAGACGGGCACAGACCCTGCCTGCACAAGGGGTGAAACCTCAAGCTACCTTAGTTTTAGTGGACCCCAGGCAATGAACTGGTTGGGTTCCTGAAGTTATCTGAAAGAAAAGATCAGATCAATTAGACTGAGGGATGGCACTTTGAAATGATTAGACTCTAGAGATGTGGAAGGTCCTTTCTGACCTAGTAAGGACAAAATAGTTTGCTGTCTTAGGAAACATAAGAGTTAAAGCAACAGAACCCAAAGCAACATAATGCCATACCCATTTCTGTCATAAAAACAATGGAAAAGAATAACTGCTCCACCCATGGTTGATAGAAAATGACATCCTATGTCCAGATTTTTCTAGTGGCCTAGAAGCACCACACCACTTCTCAGGTTGGAAAAGCTACCCATCCACTGAAGCTGTCATTTGGAAGCAGTAGATATTTATACCTAGAATATGAGCATTTGATCATTTACATGATGTCAAGCTGCCAATCCTCTCCTTGGTAAATTCCTTGATGCTGAACAAGTGTTAGGAAAGGAAGCCCAGAATTTCCACTAGGTTCATTAATGAAACAGAAAGCATAGTACTGAGTTCCTTCCCATGAAAGATGGCTTTCAGACTAGTGATAGCAAGTTCAACATTGAGTCCCAAAGACTAGGCTGCTTACTTTACAGTCAGCAAAACACATTTTACCTGAATTACCCAGAAGGAATACCTTTTAGATCAAGATTAGAATACATTTACTAGATCACTCTGTAGAATTTGAATCTGATTCTTTAAAAGGTAAGTTACAGAAACATGGTTTTCTCTCCACCTTCATTTTAAAATTTGCCTGATGGCTTAACAAATCTGACTTGTTCTTTTGCATAAACACAGCAAGATTGGAGAACTCTCCATTTTGGGGTACCCCATTATTTACTGAGAAGTCCTGGGGGTTGGGCTAAAGACAGGAGGCACACCAATAACGGCATTAATCTTATGTGGCACATCAGAGTTACCCAGGCCTGGCCATAAATGTCCCACGATGAACTGGATGGTCTCGAGCTTTCAGGTTGAACTGGAGGTGGCCTTTTCCGTAGATGCATCCTGGCAGAAAGGAGTCCATCCCCTCCCTTTTTCAGGGCTGAGAGAGATCCTGGTTTCCAGGGTTTTTCTTGATGCTGAGTAGGCCCAGATTGTGTCAGTCACACAGATTCCCGGATTTCTCATTTTCCATAGCAGTGATGATTTCCATTCTTTCCTTAAGCCAACTGGCCTCTAGGGTCTCCCTGAGGTTTGTAGGGTACTTGAAACAGTACCTGTTAAATACGTGCTCCTGTCATTTAGACCAATCCCTTGACTCTTTCCCTGAAAGAGGGCTTTGGGGTCCCATAATTGATTTTCCTGTCTGCATGAGGGGTAGACCCTATTACAGAGAGGAAAGACTTTTGTCTGGATTTATGCAAACCAACATAGTGCCATGAAGCATCAAAAACATACCGAAGGTACAAAGAAGAGAAAAACATTTCACTTTACTCACAGTGAGATACAGCACACCCATTTGTTGTGGGTCCTAGTCAAAGACGCTAAAATCTGTAGAGAAAAAGGTGTACAATTTAACATCATATTTAACCCATTCAATCCCATGTTGAAAACGTTTACTTCCCATTGATAAGAGCACTGTACTGGGAGTCCAGTGTACAGTTAAACATGTCTAATTCATTTAATCTCATTTGAAAAACCCTTGATTTCTCGCAACTTTTGAAGAATTCAATTATCTAAGAGCACTGTAACAGGAGTCCAGACAATCCATCCAATATCTTTTCCATAGATCCTACCAAAAAACATACTAGAACAATTCCGCATGTGATTTAAAGAGTTTCTTAAAACAGGCCATCTTGATGCCACAATCCACAGAGAAGTGGCAGGCATTCTGGTGAGCAACGCGGCCCGGACAATGCTCCGGACCCGAATCGGGGCCAGCAACACCGGGGGGCTGGAGGGAGGAGGTGCCGCCTGCACACCTTCTCCGGATGGAACCCTGGCGACACTGAGCAGCAACTAACACGGCTCCAGGATTCGGGACTGGGACTCTCAGAGAGCCAGCACTGTGTAACCTCAGAGATCCAGCACCTGAGTAACCTCAGAGAGCCAGCACCTGTGCAACCTCCGAGAGCCAGCACCAGAGTAACCTCAGAGAGCCAGCACCTGTGCAACCTCCGAGAGCCAGCCCTGTGTAACCTCAGAGAGCCAGCCCTGTGTAATCTCAGCCAGCCCTGTGTAACCTCAGAGAGCCAGCCCTGTGTAACCTCAGAGAGCCAGCACCTGTGTAACCTCAGAGAGCCAGCACCTGAGTAACCTCAGAGAGCCAGCACCTGTGCAACCTCAGAGAGCCAGCACCTGAGTAACCTCAGAGAGCCAGCACTGTGTAACCTCAGAGAGCCAGCCCTGTGTAACCTCTGAAAGCCAGCACCTGTGTAACCTCAGAGAGCCAACCCTGTGCAACCTCCGAGAGCCAGCACCTGTGCAACCTCCGAGAGCCAGCACCTGAGTAGCCTCAGAGCCAGCACCAGTGCAACCTCCGAGAGCCAGCCCTGTGTAACCTCAGAGAGCCAGCCCTGTGTAACCTCAGAGAGCCAGCCCTGTGTAACCTCAGAGAGCCAGGCCTGTGTAACCTCAGAGAGCCAGCCCTGTGTAATCTCAGAGAGCAGCCCTGTGTAACCTCAGAGAGCCAGCCCTGTGTAACCTCAGAGAGCCAGCACCTGTGTAACCTCAGAGAGCCAGCACTGTGTAACCTCAGAGAGCCAGCCCTGTGTAACCTCCGAAAGCCAGCACCTGTGTAACCTCAGAGAGCCAACCCTGTGCAACCTCCGAGAGCCAGCACCTGTGCAACCTCCGAGAGCCAGCACCTGAGTAACCTCAGAGAGCCAGCACCTGTGCAACCTCTGAGAGCCAGCCCTGTGTAACCTCAGAGAGCCAGCCCTGTGTAACCTCAGAGAGCCAGCACCGGCACAACCTCAGAGAAACCTCAGAGAGCCAGCACCTGCGTAATCAGAAGGGAACACCTAGTAGAGACTATTGGGAGGACCCACTCAGGTTGAAAGCTGCGTGCCAAAAGTAGACTATAGACCGAACATGATGGCCACTCAATAAATACCTCTATTGCAAACTACAACATCCAACAGGAGAGAGAACAAAAGGGAATGAGCTGCCACAGAGGCAGGGTGGGGTGGTGGGGGTTGGGGTGGGGGTGGTGGGAGGGATACTGGGAACATTGATTGAGGAGAATGGGCATTGGTGGAGGGATATAAATGAAATGCAAACATGAAAGTTCATAAGTTTGTAATTGTACCTCATAGTGATTCATTAATAGAAAATTTTAAAAAAAGAGTTTCTTAAAACAGTGATCAGTTTCTTTCCTTCAAACACAACCTCAAACCTTCTACACATTCTTTATATTCATTCTGTCCTGTACCTTTCCTTCAACCCATTTCAAAATCAACTTCACTTTAACAGGACTACTTTCCTTTTTCCAACTGATGATATCTGCATCCATTATCTTTCTGACTTAAGACATACATCTATATTCCTTATAGTCGTCCCACAAATTTAAACTCTTATTTTACTAAACTCAGTACAACATGATTTCCCAAATTTGGACACTAATTACCAATCATCTCATTTAACACGACAAAACTGCTCTGCCATACCATTTCAAAAGCATTGTCAGTTCTATAGATATTCAAAAAGGTTTAGAAAGTTCTTACAACATATATTCACTTGGCAAAAGTTCACTTCACATTAGAAATTAACCAGAAGACATCTTAGAATTCTGATTTCTAGGAAAACACAAATATAAAGATTAAAACACTCATAGATTACCATAAAACATTAAGGATCTCACACTTGCGTACAAAGTTCTCTGATGGTCCGAGCTAGGTATGATACCTGGTGACAAAGCTTAGCAATGAATAAAGTTATCAGAATAATAACATGCATTTTCATGTACTGGACACACTGACTTAACAATAGTCAGTAAAAGTTCCCACATCTCAAACTTTAACCAAGGCCCAATACTATGGCTTTAGACTATCTGGCTGACACCTGAGATTAATCTATTATAATTCTTTGCTAAGTATCAATAGAAATTTTAGTTACTGAGTCTCAGATCAAATAAAACACTTGTAGAATAAATTTTGCAACCAATTTTATAACTCTAGAAAAACATATTTTAACTAAACCATTACTCTTCAAACCTGTTTTTAGCCACAACTATTTCAGCTCACATTCTAATAATCTAATATAGATGCATATGTACATTTACACAACAGCATAAGACCTTTAAACCATCAATTTTTATGAAACATGAGTAAATCTTCTTTGGCTTAAGTTCAATAGTTCTCGTACCTTAGTTAGTTCAAATCACAAGCTTTCTAACTTTATCAATTCCACAATACCAATATGCTTTCAAACACAGAAAAAGCCCTATGGGTATTTATATATATATATATATTTTTTTTTAACCAAACTTTGATAATAGCATAGAAAGAAAAGCATTTGGACTGTCAAATGTTTATGTAAACACAAGTAAACTTTGTTTATTTTGAGGGTCTGTACCTCTGTTGCTTGAAAAACAGCTAAATTCCTCATTAAAATTGGCTGAGGCTTATAAGATAGAGCCTTGCACTCTCTGAATTCTTATTTCACTTTTAGTTTTCTGACTCTAGCTCTGTAGCTTTTTCTAGATAGTACAGCTACTGGAATTCAAAAGAATTTCAACTGTTAATAACTATTAATGTTCTTCCAATAAGAAATTTAGACTAAAAATTTCAATTTTGTTGTAGGCGCCACATTCTAATTAGAAATCTTTGTTTAAACCTGGTCTAACAGGTTCCAAAATCACATAGATCCTTTAACTTGCTGAACTGCATACCACTCTGATCTCTTGAGACGATCCTGTTTTCCCCAGGCCTAATTTTTACCACTGATTTTCACTCTGGCTCCAGCACTCAAGTGTTCCACATAGAGAGACAGACAGACAATAAGTTCACTAAAAACACCACACGTACATGTGCACACATCTGCAGTTGATCTATTGATCTGGCCCTTCAGAAACGGCAAGGAAAAAACTGATAGACTGAGAAAGGAAGGAACAAGTCCCCAGGGCAAAGTTAAGCCCTGTCGGCCGATTGGGAACATTGCTCCCCGTTTCTCTGCCTGACCAGCCAGTTTCCTGCTTGTTAAAAATGGGTCAAGAAAGCGCTTTTGTTGATATAAGCCGGCAAAACCTTTTCAAAATTGTTGAAACCTAAGGTGGTCAGATGCTAGCATTTTTCTTTCTTGGTCAAGACTAGTTCTAAGGCAGGGAACTAGTGACTTCTTATCAGATTTGGGGATAGGCTACCTTAGTGATATACTTTTATTTCCTGATATTATTAAACACTTAACCACATTATCTTGCATTTTCCTGCCTTCTCTGCTGATAATAATAAGCAGAACTAAGAGAAAGATAATGAGACAATTACACACACACTAAAGGCACACGCACAAAGCACACTCCTGCACTCGCTCGGACCGGTCCTTCTTTCACGAGGGTGCACACCCACTCATCACATTCACACTGAAATTCCTGAACCTGCCCTACGGACGTCCACATTATCTTTGGTCTTATCCCCCTGACAATGGGGTTGCTCCAATGTACATTGGGCTCTTTCTAATTAGAAGCTAGCAAACTAAAGGCAAAGCGGGGGTGATCATCAGGATGCAAGGGAATTGAGAAAAAGCAGTCTTTTAAATCAAGTACTGTCTTATACATTTCTGAAGGAATGGCTGCTGGGGACGGCAGTCCAGGTTGAAGCGCCCCAAAAATGACTATGGTTTTATTTACTGCTCGTAGATCCTGTAGCAGTCGCCAACTGCCGTTTTTCTTTTTAAACTCTTGGAGGCGCCTCCGCTTGGGAGGGCTCAGGTAGGAAAGCAGGATGGTCAGAGTCTATAGTAGTAGAATTTGAGGAGTCAGTTCCGTGCATGGGGGTGGCCTCATCCCCACAGACTGAGGGAGCCTTGGAAACAGAGGATAAGCAGGCCATAAAGCAAGAAGAGAAAAGAAAGGGTCACTGGTAGGCTGTTTCTGCCAACTCGACAGAAATGAAAACACAGGACAAAGGGGTTCAAGCCTTCCACCAGTGGCTGCTTCACTGGTAGGCTGTTTCTGCCAACTCGACAGAAATGAAAACACAGGACAAAGGGATTCGACCTTCCACCAGTGACTGTCTTCACTGGGAGGTAGTTTCTGCCAACTCGACAGAAATGAAAACACAAAAGACACAAGAAGGGGGCGGGGGGGATGTGGACACTCATAACAAACCATTCAGATGCATGTCTGGCCGGTGAGGAACTTAGCCATAGTGGATCAGCCTGAGAGGTGACTTGCGGCCGGTGTCTAAACCAGCACCACCCTAGACCATATGTTCCTCGTGGAATCGCAGACAACCCAATTGGACTCCGTAACCTTAAAGGGATCTTCAGGATGCCAAGTCATGGAGCCACAGACTCAGTACAAGGACGAGGACGTCCAAGACTGCACAATCACTCACACATACACACAAGACAAGGGAATTCAAGCCTTTCCGCCAGTGACCGTCTCATCCTTAACACGAGACTGTATTCGAGCCCGGTCCCATACCAGGGTGTGCGCCAAGAGAGAGGCGACCCTCAGAGACACTCACTTTTCCGTGAATTCGTCGGCCGACGTGAACTTGACCGGGCGTTCGGTGGTCCCCTAGTGCCCCACGTTGGGCGCCAGATGTGGGGTCCCATCCTGTCCCGCAGGGAGGACCCCTCGTGGGGCTAAGGAGGGGACGTAACCGAATGAACAGATGCAGAGCCAGAAGGAGGAGGAGGAGAGAGAGTTTATTCACAGCAGTTACAATACTTATACCTCTTGGTGGGAGGGGGCGGTATGCATGCTTGGACCCCCATAGGAACAGTAGTAAAATGCAGATCAGGCATGGGCGTTGGGCAGATCAGGCATGGGCGTTGGCTAGTGAGAGGAATGGCCAACTGATAAGATCAGTAAGGTCAGCAGTGGTGACCTTGTTACAGAAATCCCAAGTAAGCCTCCACTTGACTAGAGGATAAGAGCCGGGCTTGTAAAATGGCTCCCTACATCAATCAAGCCCCCTTACCATGCAATTTCTCCCATTCATTTTTGGAGGAGACCGGGAATGGGGGCCTACTTGGTTTTGCTCATGGCTTACTCCTGGCTCTGTGTTCAAGGATCACATCTGGTGGGACTCGGTGGACCATATATGATTGCAAGGATCGAATTTGGTTCAGCCTCGCATGCAGAGAAAAAGTCCTATCAGCTATCATATTCCTCTGACCCTCCCCTACTCATCATCAGGCCCATGGTATTTCTGCTCTTTGGGGCTTTAAAATCACGGACCAAGTCTCTTTTGCCTTCTTACAGTCTTGTCTGTTTCTCCTTTGTTCTCTCTCTAAATTCCCATGCTCTCTCATGCCATCCTCCAACCCCAAACCCTTCCAAATAACAAACACTGTTGACAGCATCTCAAAATTCAGAACATTTATTACTAATCTATTAAATTTAATGCATCTCTTTGACCTATTAAAATATATCAGAATGAATGAAAAGTTATGGCATCTCAGGTGTTTGTCTGTGGCAACCATCTGGTGCCTAAAGTGGCACTGACCATCCCAGCTACTCACATTACATAGCCATAGTATTGAGAGATGTCTGTCTCTTTTTCTCTCGGAAAAAAATCTTCACTTTCCCCAAAGAGGTGCACGTGGCAGCGTTTTCCCGCTCCTGCTGAGCCTTCCTTTTCATAGCCTCACGCTCTGATCTTTGCTCTTTTGTGATGGGCTATGACATCACTGGCTCCGGAACATTGGGCTTTCTCCATGGAATTGGTTGGAAACGGAAGTCTTGGAGTAGAAACTGACTCTGACGTTTGGGTGGAGCCTGGGGCTTGGTCACAGACACAGGAAGAGGCTCCCGCGGGAGAGAAGCGCTAGCTATTGCAGGCTGAGGAATAGGCCGGCTAGTAGGGTTCAGCAAGCCTGGTCGAGAGGGGTTGGTCGAAATGCACTAAGCTGGCTTGGCAGGACCTGGCAAAGATGCAGTGGTTGGCCGGGATGAATTGGAGGCAGTTGGCTGAGCTGAGTTGGTAGAGCCACGCCTGGCAGGGTCAGCTGCAGCTGGACGATGTGAAGCCAGAGACAGTGGTCTCCTGAGGAACAGGTCGAGCTCGCGGCTCCTCCATGGATAGAAAAGGCAAAGTTTCGAATTTGATCTTCCCAGGAGATGGCCGCTCATACTGGATGGAGAGAGCGGTCTTCAGCACTGCTGCTTGGTTTCTACGCTCTGACCTGAGTTTCCCCAAGACCTTTTCCATTCGTTGTAGCACCTAGCCAGTATTTGACAGCTGAGGAAGGCTGGAAATATTTGGGCTTCTTTGAGCTACCCAGGACCCGGGGGGAAGAGAATCCAGGCTTTTGATCACTCTTCTTCCCCAGTGTGTGAAACACTTGCATGGACTCCAGCATCCACATGCCTGGGCCCCTGCGGGGCTTTTTGAAGGCCTCCTGGTGGAGCTCAGATTCACTTTGCTTGTGTTTCATTCTGTCAGTGGTGGGCTTCTTTCTGTCTGGACCTTGTTCCCTGGCTGCGTACTCTGCTCAGCTGTCTTAGAGTTTTCTCAGGCCTTTTTCTTCTTCTCCTGCCCATGACTCTTTGTCTTGCTGATCCTGCTGGAGGCAGCTTTCTGAGGTTTGCTGTTATGTTTGTCCATGGTCACTGGACACCTATCACTGACAATCACTTCTCCCCCGACACGCGTTCTAGGTCTTTTGGCGGGATTTTGGCCTTGGGTTCTTCCTCAAGAGGCTGAGAGGCCTCATTTTTGTTCTTCAGAGTTGAATGGGAGGGTCCCTTAGTGCCACTTGCATTTTCTTGCACCTGATTCAGAGTGATGGTATCTGTGGTGTTTATTGCCTGGAGATATTTGCATTGATCCACGCCTTTTAAGCGATCTCAGATCTGGGGAAGATGTATATATTCCACCAGTGTAGTGGTGTCTGCAAAACTACCGCCAGATTCAATCCCACTTTCAAGTATTCATGGTCCTTAAAACATATACCATTCTTTTCCTGACCAGTACTTTCAGTGCCAGGCTGTTGCTCTTGGCTGAGAGTGTGAATTCAGGCCAGGAGATGGTGGTATCGGGGATTGCTAAAGGGCACAGTGGAGGATCTTGGTTTTCTACTGGGATCTGCAAGGTATCCAGAGACTTTGAAAGCCCAATTTCCATCTCATCCAAACTCTTCCCTGTTTGTTCCTGAATTGGAGGTGGAGGCAGCGCCAGGTTCATTTGGGCTGAAGCTGTTATAGGACCATCCCCGAGCTCAGGTGGTGGGTTCGTCTCAAGTATTTGATTCCCGCTACTGCAAGACTCAGGCAATTCTGAAGTTTGTGTCAGACAAAATGTCTGACTTGAAGGTAGCAATGCCAGGGAAGTCTCCATCCCCATGGAATTCATCACTACAAAGGAACCAAAGAAGAAATCAGGCCTCTGTAAACAGGATACTCCCTCCACACAACTAGTGGTGCTATAATTGTTCACCTGACAGCAATGGGAAAGGCATTGTTAAGGGCTCTTCTAAGGATCATGGACATGACCCTGTGCTAGAAGATTGGAGGTAACTGTTGTAGTTCTTACTGTCATTCATGTGGTGCCATTGTTTCTTGGTTTTCTTTGTATTTGAAAGAGTTTCTGTGTAAACTGTACTTTAATATAAGAGACTTGAGACAGAGTGATATCAGTCTGTAAGGCATCCTCCCTGCGCATAAATGACCTCTGTTTGATCCTCAGGATCACATTCGGTCCCCTAAGAACCTTCAGCAGTGATCTCTGAACACAGGGCCAGGAGTAAGACCTGAGCACCTTGGGCTGTGACCCACATTCTGCCTCCTTAATATCTTAATATCTTTTAAGCTAGATATTTGTAAACTATTAAATGCTATACAGAGCTTAGTATAATATACTCAATTTCTTCACTTTCCTGAACAATAAAATGGATAGTTAGTATCATGGAATAGGAGAAGAAATAAAGTAACACTTCCTCATTAAGTCTGTGCTCAAGTTGAGATTCTAGGTTTGATAAGTTTGAACAGGATCTCCCAGTACAAGGTGTATTCAGAACCGTCTTGTACATTAAAGGGAAATTTAATGTGGTGCCATCAGAATAAGAGTTCTAAAATGTCTTCAGAAATCAAAAAACCAAGAGTTTAAGAAATGGAGTTTATTGTTACTGTGGTAATGCTGGGGGACTGATCAACTATGAAAATGTGGAATTCCTTGTTATGCTCCTGAAGTTTTCTTCTATTAATTCTACATGGCCATTATTATATCATGCCTTCCAATTTGCATTGGAGTTTATCTTAAGTGTAAAAATAGGTGCTGTAAAATGAGTGAGGGGAGTTTAAACTTTAACTCAGTTTATTTAACTTCAGATTTCATAAATTTAAAAATCTCAGTTTATTAAACTTACATGTCACCCGTCTATGGACAGTTTCCCATTTACAGATTTGACCCGAATTTTTTTTAATTTAAATTCTTTTATTAATTCACCATGTGGAAAGTTACAAAGCGTTCAGGTTAAAGTCTCAGTTATACAATGCTCAAACACCCATCCCTTCACCAGTGCACATATTCCACCACCAAGAATCATGATATACCTCCCCCCTTCCCCCCACCTCCCCAGCCCTCCACAGTTCCAGTTCCTTCCCATTCCAGTCGTCACATGATGTTCTCAAGGGTAGCACTGAAGAGTTTCGGTAAAATGGTATCACCCTGCTGAACCCCTCTCTTTCTATCAATGATCACTTCTTTGTAGAATGGTGAGATCCTGGTGGTGAATCCATAATACAGCTCGAGGAGGATCTTGATGTACTGAGTTTGAAGGCCCTCTTTAAATCAATGAACTTTAGACATAGCGGCATCTTGAACTCTTGCGAAACTTCAATGAGTTTGGTCATTGTATAGATATGGTGGATCGTGCTGAATCCTTTTCAGAACTCGGCTTGCTTGCATGATTGTCCTTCATCTAGTGTTCTGTCTATTCTATTCAGGATGACTAGAGTGAACAACTTGTAGACGAAGGATAACAGGCAGATTGGGTTAGAGTTGCCGATGTCGTGGATGTCTCCCTTCTTGTACAACAGAATGGTCCTGCTAGTTTTCCATTGGGATGGAACCTTGCATTCAGACAGGTAGCCTGTGAAGAACCGAGCCAGTGTGTTGACAAGTACTAGTGGCAGATTCTTCAGGTGTTCCTATTTGATTTTGTCTGGACCAGTCTGTACGCATCTTTAACCGACAAAATGGCATGTTGGATTTCAGAAGGGTGAACGTTAGGAAGGACATATCCATCCTGCGCAATTTGATATGTGGGCAGGTGGACGTGGTTCTCGAAGAGATCTGAGTAGAAGTCATGAATAATCCTCTCCATTGCCTTTCTGGAAGATGGGATAGATCCATTATGACATTGGAGAGCAGTCATCTTGGTCTTGTAGTTGGCAAAGGACAGGCGAGCGTTGCGAATACTTTTCCCTGCTTCTGCCACATCAGCCAACACTGCTGCTCTTCTCTCTTTGAGTTCTTCCTTTATCACTTCTCTACACAGCTTTTCAAGCTCAGATGTTAGCTTGTGGTTGCCTGAGGCTCCTGCCAAACCACGTTGGCAAATGAGCTCGAGATTTTCTGAAGACAGGCTTCTGTTTGTGGCTTTCCCACTCTCGGCATTTTTTGTGCAATCATGGAGGTTCTGAACCAGTCGATCATATTCCTCTTTGATGTTGTCAACAACGGCATCTTCCCACATTGCCTCGACAGTGTCAAAGAGCTCCCAGTTAGTGGTCATTCTGGGAGTTCTCTTCTTAAACTTAAACTTTGAAGTCCTTTCTCCCCGCTCTGTGAAGTAGAATTTTGCAAGAAGGAGATGGTGGTTCAATCCCGTTTGGAATTTTTGGACAACAGCAACATCAGTCAGGCAAAACCTGCGATTGAATATAATGTGGTCAACTTCCTTGTGGATCCCTCCACCTGGAGACTCCCATGGCCAACCTTTAGATTTGGCTTTCTATAATGGATGGTCTTGGTTGACATGATGAACTCAGACAATCTCTCACCCTGTTCGTTCCATTCTAGTCCATGGGACCTAGTGTGGAATTCTTTGGGCGACCTTCTCGGTTCTATCTTGGCATTAAAATCACCAACATTGATATTGTAGAAGGTGTGATCTTTTTTATAGAACTTCTCTAGCTCCATGTAGAACTTCTCAATTTCTTTTTCATCGTAGTTGGATGTTGGTACGTCGAATTATAACGACAAAGATAAAAATAGCCGGCAGTGAGCCACATGTATTCTAGCATAATCGTCTGATTTGGGTTGTTAAGTATTCGAATGAATCAATGCTCATGGCTGTTTGTGTTGACAGGGACACTGACATGACCAATGCCTCTGTTGTCCTGTGTTCCGAGGAACAATTCTTCTCCAGTGTCGAAGATGGCATGATGTGATTGATGCCTTTTCGTTTCGGTCAGATCAATAATGTCGTACTTGATCTTCTATGCTCACACCATCAGGTAAGTGCACACCTTACCAGTCTATAAAACAGAAGATTTAGTACTAACTTACATGACAAGCAGAAACTATAATAAATGTCATTGTATTTGGTAGCCAAAAATATGTTTTAAATGAGTAAAAAGCAGAATGAAATTTAATAAATACAAGAAAATACATTATGATTCTCATTCATATCTATGAATATTAACCAGCAAACAGCAGGTATTAAACACAGCATACAATTTAAGTAAATTACACAGGAAACAGAAAAGACCATTTAAAAATGCTCAAAAAATTTCAACTTTATCTTCAAAACCTAGATTACAGTTATCTTTATCAACCAGGAAAATGTCCTTCCCAAAGCTTAAGAAATGAGCGCCAAGGGGCTGGATAGATAGCACAGCAGGTGGGGCGTTTGCCTTGCATGCAGCCGACCTGGGTTTGATTCCCAGCATCCCATATGGTCCCCTGAGCACTGCCAGGAGTAAATCCTGAGTGCAGAACCAGAAGTGACCCCTGTGCATCGCCAGGTGTAACCTAAAAAGCAAAAAAAATAATGAGTGCTAAAATCCAATTTCAATATTTTTAATGTAGGAAAACTCAGATTCCATAAATAAATAAATGTGTAATTAGACATGTGAGACTTATCTATCTTCTTAGGATCTAAAGACAGATGCCGACTTTTAACAAAATGTTCTCATGTTAGAAACTATTTGAGAAGATCACCAGCAGCCTTAACCTGGAACCTACTTACTGCACAAAAGAATCACGTCTCCTGATTCAAGTTAGAAGATATCACTTATTTAACAGGTAGAGCGTGCATGTACTTCAAAACTAGAATGTAATAAAAAACATTAAAGATTCTGTTTTTTTCCATTCCTCTCGATAACCACTATTCGTTATGTATAGGAAGAATCATGTCAACTGCCAGATACTGTATTCTAAGAGACAATAAGGGAAAAAGCCACCAACAATGGCTTTCCGGTAAACTACTTTTCCTACCAGTATCCTACTCGAGGCATAGTATACTTTCTAGTCCTCACATTTATTGAAGTAAACTGCTTTGACTCGCTCTCAGCATATTTAACATATATCTTTCTGTTTTGATTTTATTTTATTTTATTTAAATTTTTATTTATTTATTTATTTATTTATTTTTAAATTTTATTTTATTAAATCACCATGTGGAAAATTACAATGCTTTCAGGCTTAAGTCTTAGTCATACAATGCTGAAAAAACCATCCCTTCACCAGTGCCCATATCCCACCACCGAAGACAAAAAAAAAAAAAAGTACACCTCCCATCCCGCCCACTCCCGCCTTGTTACTGATAAATTTCACTTTACTTTCTATTTATTTTGGTTACATTCAATGTTTCAACACAAACCTCACCATTATTATTAGGAGCATCCCACAAGAGTCAGACCTGTTGTGAAGAGAAATGAAGTCTCGCGTCCGCAGTAGCGGCCGCGCGGTTTTGTATTTCTGTACTTTAACAACTAAGTCCAGGGAGATTTCTTCCGGATATTCGATCATTGGAAGCTTGTAAACCCCATCTGTGGTCGTCATAATATGGCGGTCCCCAGGCCCTTCATCCCCGGGAAGGGGCAGACGAGAGAGAGAAATACCTTTCCCCTCCCGGGTGGGCATGGGGTCGCAGCTTAGTTCTCTGGCAGGAAACAATCTGCTAGGAGCAGTCCATGTTGTAGTTGGTTCAGCTGGGTCTGGATTCACGCGGGTGCAGCTGCGGAGGGGCCACACACACGTGCGGCCCCCGGGGTCACATCTCGGCAGCGGTGGGAGGGGCCGGTGCCTCCCACCTTCCCAAGAGCACCCTCACGCCCTTTTGCTGCAGTTTTTGTCGTAAACTCCTGTCTGTGGTCGTCATAATATGGCGGTCCCCAGGCCCTTCATCCCCGGGAAGGGACAGGTGCGAGAGAGAAATACCTTTCCCCTCCCGGGTGGGCATGGGGTCGCAGCTTAGTTCTCTGGCAGGAAACAATCTGCTAGGAGCAGTCCATGTTGTAGTTGGTTCAGCTGGGTCTGGATTCACGCGGGTGCAGCTGCGGAGGGGCCGCACACAAGTGCGGCCCCCGGGGTCACATCTCGGCAGAGGTCTCTGTTTTGATTTTAAATCTTTGGTTATCTTAACATTCTATCGCAAATGGTTTCCCCTTCCTTGATAATTCCCCTCCATATTCTCTTTCTTTATTTCCTATTTTATTTTCCCTCATATTGTCTTCTGCTTCTTGGTTTTTTGGTCAATTCTTGATGAAAATGATCCTAAACTTCCTTAACTTTGAGACTTGCCTCCTTACCGCTCATCACAACTTCAACTTCCCCACACCCCATTTTTTCTTACCACCTACTTTAGATAGAAAACTCTAAGACACATGATCATGCCTTTGGAATAGCACCACGTTTAAAATACTAAACTATAAATACAAGTGGAGAGGCCATTTCAGAGAAAACATCCTGGTATATATTAATAGTTTTCTACAGCACCTATATTTACCATTCTGTCAAAATACTGTCTCTGATTTACTTTCTGTTTCTGTCAAAATACTGTCTCTGATTTACTTTTTTTCATGGATCTCATGTAAAAATCACTGTTAAAAAAAAGAGGAAACTCAGAGGATGAACACTCATATATATACAGGTATTTGAGCTTGTAAGTGTGTCTAAAATGTAATGTAAATAAGGAAAATCACATTGTATGTGAGAGAAAGAAAGTCAGTGTCTAAAAATCACACAGCACATGTCAAAGTCAAGCTAAAATTAGCTTACACAATCCTAGCTGAATACTTCCTTCCATTACTACATGCTATTTTTACTTGACTATTCAGTTGAGAGATGAGAAATCTAATGAAAATTTCTGGAAAGTATTACTCCTTACTTGACATGGTCCGAGAAAAGGAAAAATTGATGAAAGGTAGAGGAGATGATACTAGAGTACATCTGAACACTGAATCAGAAGACCACAAGCTTCCAGTACAGATGACTGGTTTATGGTCTTTAGTCACTGGTCACGGTCACTTGTGATGATCCAAATGATGATACAAACAACTGCACGGGAATCCCAAGATTCTACATGTGGTGGTAGGTTTGGTGTGAGAATGATGTCATAAAGCAGACAGTTGAAAGGTAGAGCCTAGCTAATAAGGAGGTCATATTCCCAAGAAGAAGACCAGATTGGACAGAGAGTAGAATTAAGCTGGTTAGAACTATGGAATCCTACAAGACAGTTATAAGAGTTTTACCTTCCTCAGACTCTTATGTTACAGAAATACTCCTCTTATACTCAAAAGCTTACGTATTTCAATAATAAATCAAGAAAGTTACTAAATAATTGTATAGATTGCACTGTTAACCAACAACACTAATTTATTACTAATATATTTTAAATATTATTTAAAAACTAAATTGTATGTCCATACTTCATAATATAAATTTATTACTTACTTAAGGTTAGGAAGTGATTGGTTATTATGATAAATTATCCCCTAACAGAAACCCCCAGGTTAGGATTATTCTCCTAGGCAAACATGCACCTAGGAAAGAACAGTAGGCAAGTATAGAATAGATGACAAAGTATCTGCCAGCTACAAACTGTGTCAGGCAAACATAGACTAATACTCTTCAGAGTCCTTTAGTTTAGGGTACAATAGGGCCAAAAATAGAATAGGAAACTATTTCAACCTGATTTATTTATTTGTTTATTTCAGTTAATAGGCCTTACCTGGCCATGCTCAGGGCTTCCTCCAGGCTCCGCACTCAAGAATCACTCCTGCAGGAGCTCGGTCGACTGGGTGCAGGACAGGCGCCCTGCCCACTAAACTATCTATCTTGCCCAAACAGCTTTATATTTTAAGGATGCCTACTGGTTTTCTGTGAACTACACTAGCCTCTGATCTCCATGTGCCAAGGGCTTGTTGATGCACTTTCTTTTTTTAAAAAACTTTTTATTAAATCACCATGTGGAAAGTTACAAAGTTCTCAGGTTTATGTCTCAGTTATACAATATTCAAACACCCATCCCTTCACCAGTGCCCATATTCCACCACCAAAAACCCCAGTATACCCCCCGCCCCCACCCCCTACCCCCTACTGTATAACTAATGAATTTCACTTCATTTTTTCTTTACCTTGATTATGTTCCATAATTCAACACAAAACTCACTATAGTTGTTGGAGTTTCCACCCAAGAGAGACAGACCTACTACATTTGATAATTAGTTTTCCATTGCTGGAAATGAAGAGATATGTAGCCCCACTGCTACAAGTACATAACTCTCTCTTTTTTTTTCCTTTTTCCTTTTCCCTTTTTTTTTACCCCTCATCCCCCTTCCCGCGCCTCATAGTATGGTGTACGCCACGCCGCGTCGGCCAGCGTGGAGCTTTTGCTTAGTTCACAGTCCAGAGAGGTGGCTGCTACATTAATAACCTTCAATATTTCAACAAAAACTTACTGTTATTATTTGGAGTTTCTCCCCCAAGTCAGACCTGTTCAAAAGGAACCGTTTCACATTGCTGACAATTATAAATGTTTTGGATTTCTGTATAAAGTCCAGGGAAAATTCTGCCAGAAATTAGATAGCCCAGCTCACAGTCCCAGTGCATTGCTGTAAGAAGTCTCTGGAATGAAAGTCTTTTGGCGCAGAGGGTCCGCTTCACGCTCAGCGGCTCCGGATTTATCTGGGCCGAGGGCATGCCGGTTACGCCCCCTTCCCATGAGTTCCTGGGAGCCCCAAAAGTAAAAACCGAATACCTCTGGGTTTGGAGTCATAGAAGATGGTGCCTGCCACGTGGGTGCCGCCAACCAGCCGTTTTCCATGCAGGAAGACCGGGTGGGGAGGAAAAAAATTCCACCCCCTGGCAGCACAGAGTTGTAGCCCAGTTCGCAGTCCCAGTGCATTGCTATTAGATGCAGCGCTGGATGCCCCAATGTGTTAGATCTCTGGAATCAAAGTCTTTAGGCGCAGAGGGTCCTGTTGATGCACTTTCTAACTCTCCTTGATGTCTCTGCCAACTTCAACAATGGCTCACATGTTGGGCACTGGGGGGTTGGGAGAACAATATTGCATTGTATTGACCTGCCTGTGAGACCACAGATAGTTGCCCAGGTGACTCTTAAGCCTGGACAATCCAGGTGTTTTTGTCTACTTATGTGTTTGTCTCGTTCTCTGTGACTGACCCCTGTTGGATGGAGGCTGAAAGTGACATTTGGATTTGGCAGATGAGAAACAATTTAGACAGATTCCAAGCAATTGTCGTGATAAACAAGTTACAGGGTTAGAAAATCCCAAGAGGACCTGAATATACCCATTAATATCAAGGAAATCGAAACAGTAATCAAAAGTCTCCCCAAAAACAAGAGTCCAGGTCCAGAAGGATTCAGTGGCAATACTTCCAAACATTTAAAGAGGACCTGTTGCCAGTTCTCCTCAAGCTTTTCCAGGAAATTAAAAAAACAGGAACCCTCCCAAACAGATTCTATGAGGCATATCTGCCTAATAACAAAAGCAAACAAAGACACCACAAAAAAAGAAAATTATAGAACAATATCCCTGATGAATACCAATGCGAAGATCAACAAAATATTAGCAAATAGAATCCAACAACTCATTAAAAAGATCATAAACCATGACCAAGTGGGATTCATCGCGGGGACGCAAGGATGGTTTAACATTCAGAAATCAATCAACATAATACATCATATCAACAAAAGTAAAGATAAAAACCATATAATCATATTAATAGATGCAGTGAAAGCATTTGACAAGATCCAACATCCGTACATGGTGAAAACTCTCACCAAAATGGGTTTTGGAGGAACTTTCCTCAAGATAGTCAAAGCCATCTACCACAAAACTATGGCAAGTATTATCCTCAATGGGGAAAAGCTAAGGGCCTTTCCTCTAAGATCAGGGACAAGACAAGGATGCCCACTCTCAACACTGCTGTTCAATATAGTACTGCAAGTACATGCAATAGCTGCTAGGCAAGAAAAATATATTAAGGGCATCCAGGTAGGGAAAGAAGAAATCAAGCTCTCACTATTTGCAGACGATATGATACTATATCTTGAAAAGCCTAAAACCTCTACTAAAAAACTCTTAGAAATAATAGACTTGTACAGTAATGTTGCAGGCTATTAAATCAACACCAAAAATCCATGGCCTTCCTATTTGCAAACAATGAGACAGAGGAAAGGGACATGAAAAAAGCAGTCCCATTCATAGTCGTGCCCGAGAAAATCAAATACCTTGGAATCAGCTTAACTAAAGGAGTAAAGGACCTCTGCAAAGAAAACTATAAAACGCTACTCCATGAAATAAAAGAGGACATGAGGAAATGGAAACATATCCCCTGCTCATGGATAGGGAGAATCAACATTGTCAGAATGACAATACTCCAGAAAGCATTATACAGATTCAACGTGATCCCTATAAATATACCCATGAAATTCTTCAAAGGAATGGATCAAGCAATCCTGAAATTCATATGGAACAACAAACACCCATGGATAGCTAAAACAATGCTTGGGAAAAAGATGATGGGAGGCATCACCCTACCCAACCTTAAACTTTACTACAAAGCGGTAACAATTAAAACAACATGGTATTGGAACAAAGGCAGATGCACAGACCAGTGGAACAGGGTGGACTATCCCTACACACCACCCCATTTTTATGAACACCTAATCTTTGATAAGGGAGCAAGAAATGTGAAGTGGAACAAGGAAACTTTCTTTAACAAATGGTGCTGGAATAACTGGACAACCACATGCAAAAGAATGGGCTTAGACCTCGACCTGACACCATGCACAAAAAAAGATCAAAATGGATTAAAGATCTCAACATCAGACCATAATCCATAAGGCGCATCGAAGACAAGGTCAGCAAAACTCTCCATGATATTGAAACTACAGGTATCTTCAAAGATGACATGCAACTGACCAACCAAGTGGAAACAGAGATAAACAAATGGGACTATATTAAACTAAGAAGCTTCTGCACCAAAAAAGATACAGTGACCGAAATACAAAGGCAATCTACAGAATGGGAAAGGATATTCACCCTTTCCAATACCCATCCAATAAGGGGTTGAAATCAAGAGTATATAAAGCAGTGGCTGAACTCTACAACAATAAAGCATCCAAACCCATCAGAAAATGGGGCGAAGAAATGAACAGAAACTTTTCTAAGGAAGAGATACGAATGGCCAAGAGGAACATGAAAAAATGCTCTGTATCACTAATTATCAGGAAGATGCAGATCAAAGCAACTATGAGATACTACCTCACAACACAGATAATGGCACACATCCAAAAGAACAAAAGCAACCGCTGTTGGAGAGGATGCAGGGAGAAAGGGACCCTTCTACACTGCTGTGGGAATGCCAACTGGTTCAGCCCTTTTGGAAAACAACATGGATGCTTCCCAAAAAATTAGAAATTGAGCTTCCATTTGATACAGCAATACCACTGCTGGGAATATATCCTGGAGAATCAAAAAGGTATAGTTGAAATGACATCTGCACTCATATGTTCATCGCGGCACTGTTTACAATAGCCAGAATCTGGAAAAAACCCGAGTGCCCAAGAAAAGATGACCAGTTAAAGAAACTTTGGTACATATGTACAATGGAATACTATGCAGCTGTTAGAAAAGATGAAGTCAAGAACTTTGCATATAAGTTTATCAACATGGAAAGTATCATGCTAAGTGAAATGAGTCAGAAAGAGACAGACATATAAAGATTGCACTCATCTGTCGAATATAAAATAAGAGGAGTAGGAGACTAACACCCAAGAATAGTAGAAATAAGTACCAGGAGGTTGGCTGCATGGCTTGAGAGCTGGCCTCACATGCTCGGTGAAAAGGCAGTTCAGATAGAGAAGGGAACATCAAGTAAGCTCTGGTTGGAGGACCCGCTTGGGAGGGGAGATGTGTGCTGAAAGTAGACTATAGATTGAACAGGATGGCCACTCATTTCCCATATTGCGGACCACAACACCCAAAAGGAGAGAGAGAGAACAAAATGGAATGTGCTGCCACAAAGGCAGGGAGGAAAGGCGGGGGTTAGTGGGCGATGGGATTGGGAGGTGGGAGGGATACTGGGTTCACTGGTGGTGGAGAATGGACACTGGTAGAGGAAGGGGTTCTCGAACGTTGTATGAGGGAAAAACAAGTATGAAAATGTGTAAATCTGTTACTGTACCCTCATACTGATTCACTAATTAATAAATAAAAAATAAATGAATAAATAAAAAGAAAATAAAACAAAATCCCAAGAGGTGTGGGATAGTTTGGGATTCAAAAAGGGAGTCAGAATGAACCAATGGAACTCTGAAGGCAGTTGTAATTTCAAATAGTGTCATCATGGATCAATGTGATATTCCAGTTCATAAGACATTTGCCCTGCACATGGTGAATCTGGGTTTAATCTCTGGCAACCCAACCCATAGAGTCCCTTGAGCACTTGAGGAATGTCCTCATACATGGCAAACACCCTACTCGCTATTCTCTCTCTCCAACCCCAGAAATGTCTCTGTGTTTGTGTCTGTGTGTGTGTTTGGACATTCTCAGTGGTATTCAAATACTCCTGCCTCTGTGATCAGGAGTGAGTCCTGGTGATTCTCATGGGACCACATGTAGTGCTGGAGATAGAATCAGGTTCATTCATATGGAATATTAACATATTTACCCCTATATTATTGCTCAGTCACTGGAGCAGAAATATTTTCTTAGAAGTGAAGAAAACAAGAGCCAGTAGGAGCCAGTTCAAACACAAAACCAGGAAGTGTGCTGGTGAAGGATCAACAATGCTATGTGCAGTTTTTTAAATAGAAAATATTTGGCAGTTTCCAATTAGCAAAAGGAAGAGAAAGAAAGAAAGAAAGAAAGAAAGAAAGAAAGAAAGAAAGAAAGAAAGAAAGAAAGAAAGAAAGAAAGAAAGAAAGAAAGAAAGAAAGAAAGAAAGAAAGAAAGAAAGGGAGAAAGGAAGGAAGGGAGAAAGGAAGGAAGAAAGAGAGAGAAAGAAAGAAAAAAGAAAGAAAGAAAGAAAGAAAGAAAGAAAGAAAGAAAGAAAGAAAGAAAGAAAGAAAGAAAGAAAGAAAGAAAGAAAGAAAGAAAAAGAGAGAGGAAGGAAGGAAGAAAGAAAAAGAGAAAGGAAGGAAGAAAGAAAGAAAGAAAGAAAGAAAGAAAGAAAGAAAGAAAGAAAGAAAGAAAGAAAGAAAGAAAGAAAGAAAGAAAGAAAGAAAGAAAGAAAAAGAGAGAGGAAGGAAGGAAGAAAGAAAAAGAGAAAGGAAGGAAGAAAGAAAGAAAAGAAAGAAAAAGAGAAAGGAAGGAAGAAAGTGAAAGAAAGAAAGAAAAAGGAAGAAAGAAAAAGAGGAAGGAAGGAAGAAAGAAAGAAAGAAAGAAAGAAAGAAAGAAAGAAAGAAAGAAAGAAAGAAAAAGGAAGAAAGCAATAAAGATATTAAGTAATTAAATAGGAGATAGAAGGACGGAGGAAGGAAGGAAGGAAGGAAGGAAGGAAGGAAGGAAGGAAGGAAGGAAGGAAGGAAGGAAGGAAGGAAGGAAGGAAGGAAGGAAGGAAGGAGGGAAGGAGGGAGGGAGGGAGGGAAGGAAGGAAGGAAGGAAGGAAGGAAGGAAGGAAGGAAGGAAGGAAGGAAGGAAGGAAGGAAGGAAGGAAGGAAGGAAGGAAGGGAGGGAGGGAGAAAGGGAAGGAGAAAGGAAGGGAGGAAGAGAGGGAGAAAGGATCCTTCATCTACCAAATCCAGCTACATTTGCGCCCCCTGTTGGTCGCTGCTGTTCTTGCAGGCACCTCCTTGGCCCCCACCCCCAACTGTAGGTGGGGGCAGGTGCTCTGGAAGGCAAACCAGGACTCCTCTTTCTTGTGGGCGGCAAGGAGGATCTCTGGGCCCCAGGGCGAGTTGGGCATGTCTCCCAGCCTGGAAGACTGGGTGGTTTGTTTTCCTGGGAGGTCAGTGCCTTCCAGCCAGCTCTCCTGAATCAGGGGGTCCTGTGGGGGGGACACTACTCCCCCCTACAATGGAGGGTTTGTGGGCCACCCTCCTCAAAAAGGCCACGGAGCGGAGTCACAGGCATACTCGCTCATGCTGGTGGGCACAGACCCCCAGGGCTCTGACGGCGGGTAGGGAACAGTACCGGACCCTGCTTAGGACCTCCTCCTCCCCAGCCCCTCAAAGACCCTGGCAGTGGACACTGATGTCTGGAGCAGCCTCTGTGCCAGGCCTGAGCTGTGCAGGTGCCAGGTCAGGTGGGATCCCCACCCCAGGAGAAAACTGCCCCCGAGAAATGATGCATGTTCCTGAAAGGACACACCCGCCCCGTCCCCAACTCTGATTCTGGCCCTTGGGGGACACATTTTCTGGTCTGGTTAGGACTCGGGGCAGTGTTGGGAAAATGGATCAGCATGAGGGGAGCCCTGTATGCAGAGGGCAAGGAAGACTTCCTGGGTGAGAGAGACTGTCCCCTGTGTCCATGACCCAGGGCAGCTTTTTGAAGTGGGGAGAAGCTTCCTGGATGTCCTCCGAGCTAGCAGGGAGACTGTTTCCTCTATCAAGAGTGCCTAGATACAAGGAACGAAGGTCTCTGTGCCCGGGGGGAAGGGGTGGTTTATACTTGGCACCCCTGGACAGAGTTGCTTCTTAAAATCTACAGAATGCCCATTTGGGGAAACGTCGGGGGCCATGGCAGACGGAAGAGCTGCTGTCTGCCTGCACTGCCTGGGCCGTGTGGCCCCCAGGGTTCCCCTAGGAGGGCTGTCTCCTCCAGAAACAGATGGGCACGCACGCAGGAAGCTGCTGAAGGAGAGTTCTCGGGAAAAGACCCCTCGGGAAGAGAGGGAGGCGAGACCCCACAAGGAGGAGCCTCCCCAAGGCCTCACGCTGGATGCCCGGAAGCTCAGAGTGGAGCTGCCCCGGCTGAGTTGTGCCCAGTGAGAACAGGAGACCAGAGATGCAGGCAGAGGTTCCTGACAGAGTTGGAGGCCAGAGGGCTCAGGAAGACGACAAAGGGCAGCTAGAACCAAGGCCGGCACACGAGACTGTCCCTGCTGCTTTGCGGTGAGCCACAGGACGGTAGATCGGTGGGTGACCACCCAGGCGTGTGCACACCCGCTGCACAGAACCTTCCCCCAAAGCCCCACAACTCTCCCCGGCCAGCTTGCCGCACTCTAGCTCTGCAGCAACAGGAGTTACCAGGTTCAGATCAACCACCCTCCCTTGATACACGTTTCTCTCGGGAGCCAGTGTTTCCTGCTAACCTGGTTCTGGACAGGGGGAGTCTGGCTCCCTAGAGATTAGTCCCTCCCCGCATACCTCCAGCACCCCCAGGGCTGTGGTCCTTTGGAAGGATTCTGGTGCCTCTCGTCCCTCCCGCCCTGAATCTTTAGCGACACCCTGTGGTGTGAAGCGCAACTGCAGCTCTGTGGACTGGCGCCCTTTGCATTTCCCCACCCCTCTGTTCTGTTCTGCTTTTTCTCCTTTTCAACCATGTAGTTTCATCTTTGCAGCTGGACAGACCGGTTCATTGGCAACCCCCGGGGAAGCATTTTATCCGGCCGAGTGAAATGTTGTCTCAATCGGCAGTAAACCATGCTTTTGGGGTGTTCATCGGCGTCCAGATTCCACTTTCTCATTTCAGGGGCCACAGGAAGAGAGTGCCTGAGCCAGGAATGATACGATGACCCTCAGCAGCAGCGTAAGGGCCAGGACAGATTTCCAGGGGTCTGTGTAGATGGCTGATGCTGCCCTGGGGCAGACAGGCTGAAGGTGAGGACACGGGCTGAGGTTCAAAGTGTGACGTTTGGGAGTCAAATAGAAAACCACAGTCCCTGCCTCTTGTTCGCCTATCTCACTTCAAGGCACTAAAAGGGGCCAGAACGATAGGACAGCAGGGAGGGCATTTACCTTACACTACGCCTACCAGGGTTAGATCCTCGACGTCCCAGGTGGACCCCTGAGCACTGCCAGGAGTAGTTCCTGAGTGCCGAGCCAGGGGTAACCCTGAGCATCGCCAGGTATGAGCCAAAAATCATCTCCGTTCCCCCAACCAGAAAGGGCACATTGCTCAGAGCCTCTCTTCTTCCTCTCCTTGCCCCTCCAGGGAGAGAACAAATGCCAGCATGTACTTTGCAGTGCACTCGTGCAAGCCTCAGGTCAAATCAGGAAGAGGTTGGACTTGCTGCGCAGGGTTCTGGCATGCCAAAAGCTGGAGTGACACCGTCATGAAGTGCAGAGGTGGAATCTGCACCTGGGGTGGCAGGGATCTGGCATGAAATCACAGTGCCAATTAATCCCACCCAGCTGGAGCTTCTTTTGGGGCCTGGGGAAGAAGAATGAGGGTCGCTGTTTGTCCTCCCTCTGCTCCTCCTCCTCCTGCCATGCCTGTTCCTTCTCTCCATGGAGCCCATGGTGCTTTCTGTGGTTGTGGCAGGGCTGAGGAAGAAAGGTGGGCTGGAGCAGGTGGGAGTTTGTCTGTGGGGGCATTGGGGCTTCTCAGGATCCCTGGGGGCTGCCAACTACCTGGATCAGGCAACCCAAGCCCAGCTGCCAAGGGAGACACACAGCATGTGCTCAGACAGGCTTAAGCGTAGGGGACCTGGGGTCCAGACCCGAGCAGTCCCCAAGGCTGCTCTGGCCATGATCCCCAAGAACCCCAGGGCAGGGAGCAGATGGGGTCTGTAGTCAGCTCACAGGCCATGGGCAGCTTGGGCCAGAGATGAAGGGGTCATGACACGGGCAGAGGAGCAGATGAACCGAGGCAGTGAGTGTGGCAGAACATAGAAACCTATCTCTGCAGGAGAGGATCATGGGGCAGATTTGGGGGAGCCAATGGGACCTGGTTACACTCAGTTCTTGTCCAGCGTGATCATTCCCAGCTATCACTGTCATACTGGTCTCTATCTTAATTACCCTCAGCCCCACACACACTTCCAACCCTGGTTTTAATCTCAGCTCTCCCTATAAGTTTCCCTGAGTACCGCCATGGGTCACTCTGAGCCAGGACTAGTCCCTGAGCACCGCCAGGTATGCTCCACACAAAGAAGGTGGAAGAAAATTGTTGTGGGATGAGGCTGGAGGAATACTACAGCAGGGTGGGCACTTGCAGTGCATGTGGCAGACCGGGTTTGATCTCTGGCATCCTATATGCTCCCCCAAGCACTGCCAGGAGTTATTCCTGAGTGCAGAGCCAGGAGTAACCCCTGATGATCACCAGCTGTGTGTGTCCTGAAAAAAAAACAAAGAAAAAGAAAACAGAAAATTGCTGTGGAATTGGGGATATGACTTGAAGTGCTGGGGTCTGTGAGGAGACTCAGGTTCAGTACTTGGCCTGTGTGGCCATCTGGATGCCAGCAGTGCCAAACAGCGCCTGGGGTTGGGGCTCCCAAGCCTTCATCTCTGTTCCTTGTGGTCTGATACCCAAGAGAGTTTCGTGAGCCTCCCAGGAGTGATGCTGGAGCACAGAGCCAGGACTCAGCCCTGAGCATGGCCGAGTGTAGGCCCAACACCCTGGGAGGCTGCCTGGTGGTCTCTGAACAGTCAGAACACTGGGCCTCAGCCCGTGATGACCCCTGAGCCTCAGAAGGGGGTCACCCCTGACAAAGCTTCCCTCAGTAATGCAGTGCCCTGGGACTTGGGAACCAAATTCTGGGGTGTGTAAGGCATGTCTTCTTGAGCCCTAGCTTCTGGACTTTAAGAGGTTCCTGGGGGCCAGAGAGAGAGAGAATACAGGGTTTAAGTACTTGTCTTGCACCTGGTCAACTCCAATTCGATCCACTACACCACACAGGGTCCCCTGAGCCCTGGCAGGATTGATCCCTGAGCACAGAGCCAGGAATAAGACCTAAGCACTGCCAAGTTTGGCCCCATAACCAAAACCCAAATAAACAACAAGGGTTGCTGGGGAAAATGGATAGCTACCTGCAAAAAATGAACTCTGACCTCTGTCTAATGCCAGGCACAAAAGTTATATCAAGGTGGATTAAAGGCCTCATATCAGACATGAATCCATAAGATACATAGAGTAAAATGTAGGCAAAATCCTCCATGACACTGAAGCTGAAAGCATCTTTATGTATTTATTATTTATTATTTTTTTAATTTTATTGAATCACTGTTAGATAGTTACAAGCTTTCATGATTTGGTTTCAATCTCAGAATGATCAAACACCCATCCCTCCAGGAGTGCATATTTCCCACCAACAATATCCCGGTTATACCCCCCCCCCTTACCACTTTCCCCCTGCCTCTATGGCAGAAAATATTCCCCATACTCTCTCTCTACTTTTGGGCATTATGTCTTGCAAAACAGACACTGAAAGGTCATCATGTTTGGTTCATTATGTACTTTCGGCATGCATCTTCCATCCCAACTGGTTCCACCAGCCATAATTTTCTTAGTGATCCCTTCTCTATTCCATCTGCCTTCTCCCTTCCACTCATGAAGCAGTCTTCCAGCTATGGGGCAATCCACCTGGCCTTCTATCTACTGTCCTTGGGTGTCACCCTCATGTCACGTTATTTTATACTCCACAAATGAGTGCAGTCCTTCTATGTCTGCCCCTCTCTTTCTGATTCATTACACTTAGCATGATACTCTCCATGTCTATCCATTGATAAGAAAATGTCATTACTTCATCTCTCCTAACAGCTGCACAGTATTCCATTGTGTATATGTACCAACGTTTCTTTAACCAGTCATCTGTTTTAGGGCACTCGTGTTGTTTCCATATTTTAGCTACTGTGAACAGTGCTGCAATAAATATATAGGTACAGATGTCATTTCTGATGTGCTAAAAGCATCTTTAAAGATGAAACACCACTAACGAACCAAGTGGAAACAAATATAAACAAATGAAACTACATCAAACTAAGAAGATTCTGCACTTCAAAAGAAACAGTGACAAAATACAAAGAGCCCAAAGAATGGGAAAGAATATATACCCAATACCTATTGGATAAGGGATTCATTCATATCCAGGATATACAAGACACAAATATAATTGTACAAGGAAAACCTCCAACCCCATCAAAAATTGGGGAGAAGATATAAATAGAAGCTTCTTTGAAAAAGAAATATATATGGCCAAAAGACACATGAAAAAATGTTCCACATCGCTAGTCATCAGAGAGATGCAAATCAAAACAACAATGATATATCATCTCACACATCAGAGACTGGCACACATTCAAAAGAACAAAACTAACCAGTGCTGGCGTGGATGTGGGGACAAGAAGGGACGCTCCTTCACTGTCGTTGGGAATCCCGACTGGTCCAACATTTCTGGAAAACAATATGGACAGTCCTTCAAAAACTAAAAATTGAGCTTCCATATGACCCTGCAAAACCACTTCTGGAAATATATCTTGAGGATGCAAAAAAGCACAGCAGAAATGACATCTGTACCTATATATTCATTGCAGCACTGTTCACAATAGCCAAAATATGGAAACAACTCAAGTGCTCTAAAACAGATGACTGGTTGAAGAAACGTTGGTACATCTACACAATGGCATACTATGGAGCTGTTAGGAGAGATGAAGTCATGAAATTTGCTTATATATGGATAGACATGGAAAGTATCATGCTAAGTGAAATGAGTCAGAAAGAGAGGGACAGATATAGAAGGACTGCACTCATTTGTGGACTATAAAATAACATCACATGAGGATGACACCCAAGCAAAGTAGATACAAAGGTTAGGAATATTGCTACATTGCTGGAAGCCTGCCTCATGATCAGAGGGGAGAAGGCAGATGGAATAGAGAAAGGATCACTAAGAAAATGAGGGTTGGAGGAATTGGTCGGGCTGTGAGATGTGTGCTGAAAGTAGATAAAGGACCAAACGTGATAACCTCTCAGTATCTGTTGCACACCATAATGCCCAGAAGTAGAGAGAGAGAGTGTATGAGGAATATTGTCTGCCCTGGAGGCAGTGGGAGGGTGGGTAAGGGGGGGTATACTGGGGAATGTTCACTGGTGGAAGGATGGCAGTTTGACCATTGTGTGATTATAACCCTGAGATGAAAGCTTATAACTATATCTCATGGTGATTCAATTGTTCCATTGTTCATCGATTGCTCGAGTGGGCACCAGTAACATCTCCATTATGAGTCTTGTTTTTACTGTTTTCAGCATATCAAATATGGCAGGGGTAGCTTGCCAGGCTCTGCCGTGAGGGCGGGATACTCTCGGTAGCTTGCTGGGCTCTCCAAGAAGGGTGGTGCAATAGCACAGCAGGTAGGGCATTTGCTTTGCCTGCGGCCGACCCAGGTTCGATTCCTCCATTCCTCTCAGAGAGTCCAGAGAGCTACCAAGAGTATCTTGCCTGCATTTCTGAGCTTGGCAAGCTACCTGGGACCTACTCGATATGCCAAAAACAGTACCAACAAGTCTCAAAATGGAGACGATACTGGTGCCCGCTTGAGCAAATTGATGAACAATGGCACGACAGTGTTGCAGGGCTACATATCCTCAGTTCAGACTCCCAGATACTAGTCACGGCAATTCAATTTTAGGCATTGTAGCACTGTCGTCTTGTCGTTCATCAATTTGCTCGAGTGGGCACCAGTAATGTCTTCACTGTGAATCTTGTTACTGTTTTTGGCATATTGAATATGCCACGGGCAGCTTGCCCGGTTCAGCCATGTTGGCGAGATACTCTTGGTACCTCTCTGGGCTCTCCGAGAGCAATGGAGGAATCGAACCCGGGAAACCAGATCAAAACCAGGCCCATGTGTTTTGTCCCAGGTTATGTGTTCCTGGCTCACTACTGGGGGTGCCTGGGGTTAAGGCTGGGCAGTGGGGAGGGAGATGGAGCCCCCGGAGCCCTGAGGATGAACAGGCAGAGAGGGAGAGGACTCAGCACCTCCCACACCTCAGTGCTCGGTGAAGCCATCTGGAGGGGGAGTGTGATGGTGGAGGCTGGGATGATGCCCACTGGTGCGATGGCCGCCCCATGTCCCAAACAACTCCACTTGGCTCCTAAGTATTGATTCTCTCTGATGACTCAGAGGCCTTCCCCGGATTTAATTAGGAGCATTGGCTGCATGCTTAGGTGGTGAACAGACACCTTGATATCAGATTTACTTTCCCCTGCTCTTTCTTTGAGTCTGGGGATTTGTTTGTGTTTGGAGCAGAGGAGGTCACACCCAGTGATCCTCAAGGTAGACTCTTTCTTCTGTGCTCAAGGATCACTCTTGACGGTTTTTAGGGGACCGGGCATCTATGCAGGGCATAGAATCATCCTGAGCTGTCTTCAGGCTTGCATTTTATCCTAAGATAAAAAAGAATGGTAACTAACAGGATTTTTCTATTTTCTTGCCTCTCCTTTTGTTTGCTTATGTTACTATATGACTGTTCTGAAAAGTTAATACAAACCATTATGCCCAGAAAGAGGAGTGAGAGCAAGATTAATAGTGAGAGCAAGAGATCAAGAAGAGAAAGTGAGAGAGGGGTAGAGATGAGAGAGGGGAGAGTGAGAGAGATTGAGAAGAGTGAGTGAGAGAGAGGGAGAGAGAGGGAGAGAGAGAGGGAGAGAGAGAGTGAGAGGGAAGGAGAAAGTGAGGAGAGTGAGAGTGAGAGAGAATTGCCTGCCATGGACATGGAGGCTGGCTGGGGTGCTGAGGGGTGGGGGAGGTGGGGGGAGGGAAACTGGGGACATTGGTGGTGGAAAATGTACACTGGTGAAGGGACAGGTGTTGGAAAGTAGGACTGAAACCCAATCACAAAATAAACTTTGTAACTGTGTATCTCACCATTATTCAATTAAATAAAAATAAAATGTATGAGTTAAACAAAAGTTACTGTAGAGCGAAGAGCCTTAGAGATGGTGTTAGGGTGGAGTACAGGCTGTGCCAGGAGGAGGCCTGGCCTCAGTGTGGGTCCGCCCGCACCACCACGAGTGACCACTGAGTATCCCCTAGCATGATCGGGTGTGACCCTGAATGGAGAAATTAATGAATAGCCCCCGGCAGTCCCGAGCACCTGGGGAATGTACGCATCTTTCCCTTGGGCCTCAGTTGGTCGGGGCAGGCTGGGTTCTGCTCACTGTCCTTGGGACGAGGACCCTCTCCAGACCTGACATGTCCGTCCATGCCTGCAGCTCTTCCTGCTCCCAGGGGACAGTGCCCTGAGCGAAGCCACCTTGTACCACACAGTGCAGGAGCTGGGAGCTCTCAGACAGGAGTGGGGGTGGGGCCCCATGGCAGGGTCGCGAGAGGGGTTGGGGAGATAAAGGGAAAGGAATCTTCTCTTCCTGGAGCCTGTTTTAGGTTTGGGATTTATACGAGTTTTTTATGTTGGAAAGTTATCTTCTATTCTCTCCCCCTTCAATGAGGGGATTGCAAAGAGCAAAATGCTGAGGGGGAAGATTCCCAAAAAGGAGGCAGATGAGAAAGACAGGGCATTTGGGGGTGGTTCTGTCAGCTCTCTGGATTCTTGGGAGCATTTTTATTTACTCAACTCTATTCCATCCTCCTGCACCTAAGACCCAGAATAGAGAACACCTTTGTGGCGAAGTAGGTTTTGCCCAATACCTATCAATTAGAGATTATGAAAAAGGGGATGAGAGAGGCTGGAGCAATAACACAGCGGGTAGGGTGTTTGCCTTGCATGGGACCGACCCAAGTTCGAATCCCAGCATGCAGTATGGTACCCTGAGCACTGCTAGGAGTAATTCCTGAGTGCACAGCCAGGAATAACCCCTTTGAATACCCAGATATGACCCCAAAATTTAAAAAAAGTGGGGGATTAGAGAGTTCTCTGTTCTTTAAAGAACAAACACCGCTAAATCAGGTTTAAACCATAAAACTCCCTTTTTTCCCAAGAAAATGAGTCTGTATTCCTTGACCTGACAGGGGCCTGAGAGATAGTAGAGGAGGTGAGTGCACAGTGGCTCAAAGCTGATTTGAACCCTAGCCACACTATGACTTACTTCCTCCTTCCTTCCTTCCTCCCTTCCTTCCGTCCTCCCTTCCTTCCTTCCTTCCTTCCTTCCTTCCTTCCTTCCTTCCTTCCTTCCTTCCTTCCTTCCTTCCTTCCTTCCTTCCTCCCTTCCTTCCTTCCTCCCTCCCTAGCTTCCTTCCTTCCTTCCTCCCTAGCTTCCTTCCTTCCTTCCTTCCTTCCTTCCTTCCTTCCTTCCTTCCTTCCTTCCTTCCTTCCTTCCTCCCTTCCTTCCTTCCTCCCTCCCTAGCTTCCTTCCTTCCTTCCTTCCTTCCTTCCTTCCTTCCTTCCTTCCTTCCTTCCTTCCTTCCTTCTGTCCTTCCTTCCCCGCCTCCTTCCTTCCAGGAAGGTGTGGCCCTAAAATCAAAATATATATAAAGCCATAGTAAACACCAGTATGGTATCCAAATAAAAGCAAGCTTATAGAACAGAATGGAATGGGATGGAATAATAGAATAGAGCAGGGACATACTCAGATGCATGGACAACTAACTAATGATGGAGGAGTAAAGGCATTAAGAAAGTGAAGTAAGGAAAGAAGGCCGCTTGGGGCCACAGCCATAGTGCAGCCGGGAGGTCACTTACCTTGCCTGGGCCCAACCTGGGTTTGATTCTTGGCACCTCATATGATCCGGTGAGTCCTGCCAGTTGTGACCCCTGAGCACAGAGCCAAGAGTAAGCCCTGAGTGCCACCAGGTGTGATAGCCCCCAGCCCCCAGCAGAAAAAGAAGCCTCTTGTAAGAAAGGTGCTTAGTTGTGCACACATCATGACAAACCAGAACAGTCATCAGCCTAGTCAGAGCTGCCCTGCCCAGAAACTTCTGGTCCCCATTTCTACTCCTGGCCCCAAAGATTCCTCCAAATCTGCTCTCTCACCCGCTCCCTCACTTCCTCCCCTCCTCCCTTCCTCTCGCTTCTCTCCTCTCTCCCTCCCTCCCTCCCCCTCTCTGGATTTGCTTTTTCTGTCCCTTTCCCCAGTGGACACAGTGCGGTTCCTGTGTGCGGCTGCTCTCGTGTGTAGCAGTCCTGCCACTGCAGGCATCTGGAGCTCACGTGGGTGGCTGTTGGGTGTGTGTGCTGCAGGGCACAGGCACCAGCTGTTCCATGTGTGCGTGGTCGTGGCCACACACCTACAGATGGAAGCCATAACTCTGGATAAGAATCTGAGGAAGGAGTGACTCCTGATCACCTCCAGGCCCCGTCTCTGGCTCAGCTCGTGGGAGCCATCCCTCTGAATCTCCTCTTCAGCCACAGCAACATCATCTGCTTCTCTGCTGCTCTGCATCAGGTCCCTGAGCCTGAAGGACCTCAAACAGAACTGACTCCGACCATCATCGGTGTTTCTGGCATTTGTTCACAAAGAAATTGTGAAGTTTATTCCCTTAGTATAAAAAAATTGGCCGAGAGTGACAGTACAGCAGGTACAGCATTTGCCTTGCACGTGGCCGACCTAGGTTGGATTCCTCCATCCCTCTTGGAGAGCCCAGCAAGCTACTAAGAGTATCCCGCCTGGACTGCAAAGCCTGGCAAGCTACCCGTGGCATATTCGATATGCCAAAAATAGCAACAAGAAGGTTCACAATGGAGACGTTACTGGTGCCCACTGGAGCAAATCGATGAATAACTAGATGACAGTGCTACAATGTAAAAAATCAAAACTTTCTCCTCCATGTGCCATATCTTGAGGCGCTTACTGTCATCTGTCCCAGATCTGGTGACCCCCAGATGTCCAGGTCACCTGATCCAACCACAGAAAGAGGGAAATCATTATGATTCCTGACCGGGAATACCAGGAGCCTGGCCCTTTAAAGCTGTCACCGGAAGTAGAGTGACGTCACAGAATACTGGCCGTTTTCCGTAGGCTTCTTCCAGGTTCCGGGCAGGAAAGCGTTTCCGGCGGACAGGAGGGACGGGCTACCAGGGGGACGGGCGTTTTTCTTTCTGGCCACCGAGTGGTCGCTCCGAATTCCCAGACCCTGTGTGGTCTCCGCCTTGTGGGCAGCGGGTCGAACCGTGGCGGTGGCCGGGGGCTGCGGCCCCTCACCCGGGGGGACGCCCCGGTCGCTCCTGCGGAGAGACTGTCATCTGTGGGCTCCCGGGAGACGGGGAGTTTCTGCGAAGGAACTTACATGGAAAGGCCTGTGAGCGGGCCTCTGGGGGGGCGGGCGCCGTCCTGGGTGGCCGTCAGGGGGCGACTCGAGCCCCGCCCCTCCCCGTAGGTGACCCGTGTGGGCCGAGGGGCGCCTGGTCCCCGGGAGACGGAGTCTGAACGGAGAAGCGCGTCTCTGAAGTTAGGAGCAACGGGAGCAACCAGAGTTTTCCTTTTTAAATGTGTGTGTCACTGTGTTTTAGGCCGCGTTGGTCTTGCTCGGGCTGAATCCAGGCCCTTCAGCTCAGGGTCCCTCCTGGGGTTCGGGCCCCCCGGGTTGTCGGGCTGTGAGGCCGGCGCCCTCCCCGCCGACCTTCCCTCCAGCCCCCAGCCAGAGAGAAAGAGTCCCCCGATGTGGGGGCCACGTGCAGACACCGCCTTGTGGGTGCCAGTGCCGGGACACATGCTGCGCCCGTGGTGGCCTCAGGGAAGGGGTGGGGTCTTCCAGGACTGTCAAAGGTTGGTCCTTTGCTGGCTCCTTTCATTCCTTAGGCTGATTACAGTCGGGGACAAAGTGTCAAGTTTTCCCATCAAAGGGACTTGGGGGCCCTTTCTTTGAGCCAGGGCCAGTATGTTTTGAGGTCACTCCTCACTGCACTCAGGGATCTCTCCTGTTGGTAGTCAGGGGACCCTATCGATACCGGGGTGCAATCCGGGTCGTGTGTGCAAGGCAAACACCATCCCAGGGTACGAGCCTCCTGCCCTAGGATGGTGAGTCCTGGAGGCCCATTTTTCACTGTTTTGGGGCTCGAAAGCAATTGGGGGCGTATTTTGATTTTCAAATGGTTTAATACATTCAGTAGATTATGGGGGGGGGGGGGACCAGGGACATGCAGAGCTTTTTGAGAATACAGAGTGGAGGTGGGGGAGACATCAGCGTGGGTTCACTCCTCCTGCCTCTGCACTCAGGCATCACTCCTTGCAGTGCTCAGGAACCTTTTGGGATGCCAATAATGAAACCTGAGTCAAACGCTTGCAAGACGAGCACCTCACCCACTTTACTGTCTCCAGTGCCTTTGTACAGGAAATTTTACATTTATTATTATTTTTAATTGGAATTTTTGGGCCACAGTGTTCAGGGCTTACTCTTGACTCTGAGCTCAGGCATTGTTCTTGGAAGTGCGGGGGGGTGGGGGACCTTTGGGCTTTGGAGAATTGAACCTGACTTAGCTGCTTGAATGGAAAGCACCCTATCATCTGTACTAGCTCTGTTAACCCTCTAGGGTTATTTATTTTGGTTTAGTTTGGGTTATTTTGATTTTATTTTACCCAAGAAAAAAATTTCTGCTTCACCTGCCAAGTTTCTGAGCACCATCCCATCCCCACTGTCCATCTCTCTCAGGCCAGGGGCGCCCCCTGCTGTTCGGGTGAGTACTTGCAGGAAGGTGGTTTCTAGGGTTTTTTCCCAATGTCTTATTCTAGGGGTCTGTGCAGTGGTACAGCCAGGAGGTCATTTGTCTTGCACTTGGCTGCCCTGGGTTTGATACCCACCAACCCATACGGTTCCCTGAGCCACCATCTCCATCTTTGTTCCTCAAATCAAAATAATTGAAAATAAATAAAGGGCCTGAGTCATAGTACAGCAGGTAGGGCATTTGCTTTCCTTTTGGCAGAACTGGGTGTGATCCCGGCACCCCACAGGGTCCTCTGAGCTTTGCCAGAGGGGCACGGAAATTTAAAAATCATCAAAAATTAATAATAAGCTAGACTGTTAGGAGTGCAGGTAGGACACTTGCTTATTTGTTTATCTCTAAAAATTTTTCAAGCATTAAATCACTCGTGATTTGTGTTTCTATGGATATGTCCTTTGCTGCAGAATATTGCCAAATACTAAAGTGTCCATATGACGCGCATTAGCATTCATTACTCCGTATCAAATTTACCCTCCCAACATACTGTTAACAGCTGCTGTTTACATATAATTTTGGTTGTGGTCACTTAAAATTGTGTTAAACAAAACTTTTTCTTTTTCCATGTCATTATACTTCATTATCCCATGCCTTTGTGACATTTATTTAATGCTCTATCAGTTTGCAACTGTTTCTACCACATGGAGCTAATTCTACAGCTTTCATAAGTCATATATTTATGTTGATGTCACATTAAATCTTTTCTGTTGTAAGATGAGTCATTGGGAGAATTTTAAGAAGCTGTCAGTTTTGGTATAAGATAGCTGCTTATTCTATGTAACAGACATTCTATTGGATAGGAAAGAATTATAACTTCTGCTTTCCATTGAGCTCTGAGGGTCAAAAGATCATAATAGTGAATATAATTTAAACAACTGGCAAAAGCATGTTAATGTTATTTATATGCTCAAAAACCATCCTAATGACCTGAGAACAAAGGTGACATAGTGGCAGAGGGCTGGTTCTGGTCAAACACAAAACCCTAGAAGTTAGTCTGAGGACTGTCAGGCTCTTCACAGCGATGGGCCTGTTTGGACTGTGAGAACCACAGAGATGTCCTCCAGCTGCTGGGTTGTGGGCCCCAGTGATAGGGCACTGGGAAGGGCACTTACTTTGTATGAAGTGGACAGCTGGGCTCCATCCCCAACACCCCACATGGTCTTCAGAGCCCCACCAGGAGCCAGCTCTGAGCACTGCTTGGTGTGCTCTCTACCCAAATAAATACAATACGAACAAGAAAATGAAAAGAACAAAAAAAACTCATTGGTCCTGAGTGTAATGCACTTGTGCAGAGATGTTTTAAATGGCTCCTGTGGTCCATCCCGACGAGTCGCACCCAGGCCTGCTCGTGGCAGTAGCGCTGCATCCAGCCTTCCACACAGTCCCGGACAGTGACTTACAGGCCCAGAGAGAAGATCATCAGCAGACTCCCCAGTGAGGAACAGGGGACTCCAGAGAGCCAAATCTAAAAGGTTTGGGGTCATCGGTTCTACCGAAACCCTGGGCAACTGGGCAAAGTTTTGACAAAAGCAAAGGCAAAGTGGTCTTTTGAAGAATCTCTGGAGCTGTCCCCAGGCACTTGTTTTGCTGGGGTCCACCATCAAATCCAAAATATATCCCAGATTTTGTGGAGTCATGATCAAAAGAGAAATGGCAACCTCAAGAAATAAAATTTGCAGGTAGAGTATTTGCCTTGCACGCGGCCAGCCTGGGTTTGATTCACGGCATCCCATATGGTCCCCTAAGCACCTCCAGGAGTGATTTCTAAGTGCAGAGCCAGGAGTAGACCCTGAGCATCACTGTGTGTGACTCAGAAGCAAAAAGAAACACAAATAAAATTTGGAGGATGTATTCACAACAGCCGGCAGGCTGTCCTGCTAGGCAAGAACAGCAGCCTCAGCAGAAGCACAGGGTTTGATTAGGAAAAACCACATAATGGCCCACCTGTTATTTTAATAAGCACCCATAAAATTAGTTTAACTTACTAGGCCCATATCCTGGGACACAGTAAATTTACTGTAAGCACAGCAAAGCAAGCATTGATAGAGAAGTGAGAAAAGTGATTACACAAAGCAGTCATCTCTTGATCTCTAACCACCTCACTTTTGTGGACGTTAAGCCATTGTTCCTATTTAACCCTGTGACTGGCAGGTGCCCTTGTGGAGGGGTTACATGAAATTCAGTATACTAGGATGCTTCTTGAACAAATTCAATAAGTCAAAATCAACTTCTAAACTAAGTAAATTTTATATTTTAATGTACCAAAGGGACTGGAGTGATAGCAGAGCTGGTAGGGTGTTTGCCTTGCTAAGGGCTGACCTAGTTCAATTCCTCCGTCCCTCTCGAAGAGTCCAGCTAGGTAGCGAAAGTATCCTGCCTGCACGACAGAGCCTGGCAAGCTACCTATGCCATATTTCATATGCCCAAAACAGTAACAATCTCAATCATTAAGCAGTGCAATGACAGTGATACAGTGATACAATGTAACAAATGTCAAATCATCATAGACAAGCAATAAACTAACATTTCTAAAAAAGGAACTTTCTCCTGAACACCCAGTGTCCAGTTGTTCTTCACCATTGGTTCAAATTTTGAAGAATTAAAATTTTGCTGCATAATCCATTTAGTACTAAACTACTAAGTGACTACTCAGCTACACAACAGTGAAGGAACTTTTTTACTTTTTGGGTCACACTTGGCGATGCGCAGGGTTTACTCCTGCTCTGCACTCGGGAATTAGTCCTGTCGGTGCTCGGAGGACCATGGAGGATGTTGGGAATGGAATCCAACATGCAAGGCTAATGCCCTACCCGCTGTGCTATCACTCCAGCCCCTGAAGGCACTTTTTGTTTGTGCAGCTGATCCACTTTAGATTTTGGTTGAATTCAGTGCATTATCGAACTTGAGCACTGTTTGAAGAATTGCTGAGCACAGAGAGGAATAGCTTGAGAACACGAATGACTATGAACACACACAAACGCACATAGGATTATTGCTTACACATGTAATACTTTCCCAGCCATCTCCAATTCCTGAGTCCTCTTCTGGGTCATCTCAGAACCCCTTTAGGGCCAGATGATTCACTTAGTTTCTAGCTCGCTAGTGTAATGGAGATCATGAACAGTTGATGTTACTCCAGCAACTGGAAGTTCAGTTCAGTAAACAAAAATCAGGGCTCACACAGTCCAGCAGGGAAGTTGCTGACCCAGTCTCCATCCTTAGCACCCCAGATGGTCCCTGAGCCCAGTGTGGAGTAATCCCTGAGCAGTCAGGAATAAGTCCTCAGCACTACAGAACGTGCTCCCCAAAATGAATCAGTAAACACAAAGCAGCATGATATGAATATTAACGCCCAGTGATTTCTGCGCAATATTTTAGGCGGGTGGTGTTTGGTAGGTCAGGTCTGGGGTATAGTCCTGGTGGGTGTTTGCAAAGGAATCTTTGTGTATTTTATTCCCTTAAGGAAAACAAAGACTTTGGCTCCATATGCCCTCTGTTCAGTGTCACTCTCCATCTGTTTCAGACCTGGGACTCTCCAGAGGGCCTGGTGATCTGATCCAAGACCAGAATTGGGAAAAAAATTAACTTTCTTGAACAGAAAGTACCTGGTCATGAATATTTGGATCCTGGCCCTTTAAGACTGACAGGAAATGTATGTGACCTCATGGAATCCGGTTCCAGTTGAAGTCCAGGCTGACACCTTTGTTGCATCCGCCCTCCTTAAGCTGCCCTATTGCTCTGGTCCCCAACCAGAGAGTATGTGAGACAAGAGGAAGTCTCAGTTTCCCCAGTTTACCAGCAGGTTGGTGGGTTGTGCACGGGCCACCTCACCATTGGTTCTGCAGGGACACTCGGAGGCCGTGGGGCGGTCATAGGCTGGGACTGGGGATCACCCAGGAATGTTCCCAGGCCAGTCCTTTGCGGGCCCACTTCCATTATTAGGGTAGTTATAGAGTCAGGGCTAAAGGGACGGTTTCCCTTGAAAGGTCTGGGGGTGGGTGGGGGTGGGATTCTTTTTTGTTTATATTTTGAATGATAATCTAGCAGCGTTCAGGGTCTCTCCTGGCTGTGCATTAGGGGACTCTTAGCGGTATCAGGACCCTATGGAATGTCATGCTCAGTCCTGGTCAGCCTCCTGCAAGGCAGATGCTCTCCCAGTGCACTACCCTCTTCAGTTGCTTGAGACTCAGAAGCATTTGGTTTATCGTTTGATATCCCCAGGATCCGTGAGCCTGCAGTGGGTTTTTGGGATCCTGGGAGATGCGGAGCTGTAAGAGTCCCTGGTGGGAGCGGGTGTAGCATCTGGGTGTGTTGGAACAGAGGAGTTTGTGCAACCAAGTGTGCAAACTTAGCAGGAAGTAGGCTGGAAGTAGGATGTGCCCCATACCCTACCATTATGAATTCTAGAATCACTATTGGCCACAACACCATTATTGATTTATTTTAAATAATTTGTAGGGTTTTTTTTTTTTTCTGCAGGGAGAGACGACATGCCAATGTTCAGGGGTTATTCCTACCTCTGCACTCAATGATCACTCCTAGTGGTGCTCAGGGAAACATAGGATGCCAGCAGTCAGACCTTGGTTAGCCACGTGCAAGACAAGAACCCCACCTCTTGCACTTTTATTTATGGGCCACAGCTGGCAAGTGCTCAGGGCTCACTCTTGGATCGTAGCTCAGGCATGGTTCCTGGCACTCCTGATGTGGGTCCCTATGCACAACTGCATATTGAACCCCGTCTAGCTGTTTAAACATAAAGCACCTCATCAGCTGTACTAACTCTGTTAACTCTGTGATTTTATTTTTCCCCAGAAAAAAAAAAATTCTGCTCCACCTGTCAAGTTTCAGAGCATTTCCCCGTTGACAATTTCTCCTGGCCCAGAGGCTCCCCCTTCTGTTCGGGTGAGTAATTGCAGAAACGGAGTTTGCAAGGACCAGTTGTTGTATTACTCTGTCTCCGGGACCTAATGTCCATCTATTCAGCCAGATACATCTGTTTCAATAGTATAACATTTTCAGTTAGAGTGATCCTAGAGCCCTGAGAGATCAGACGGCAAGTCAGCTGCTTGTCTTGCCTTCCCTAAGATTGATGGGCAAACTGTACCCCAGCCTCCTTCTCTTTTCCCTGGAGAGGAAGGAGCATCTGTCAGTGTTTCCCTGGGTGGGTCTGTGAACTGTGCCTAAGGGTGAGGCTGTCTGATTCCTGGCTCTAATGCTGGGACTTCTGGTTAGGGCCAGGGCTTGTGTTCCTTTCCGGTGCTCACGGCTCTGAATTCTCTTCCAGATGTTTACTTATAGCCTCCTGCTGAACCTTTGGAATTACAGAGGCTGGATATGATGGTGACGTGCCAAATGACACACTGTGCCCAGGTGCGAGGAGAGAGATGTGCTGACAGGGTGGGGTGACAGGACACACAGGCTTCCGGTGTCTTCTGTCTCTTGAGTTTCAGTAAGAAGCCTTGGGATGTGGATCCTGGCCTGAGTGACTCTCTGCTGTTTGAGGCCACTTTCTCCTAGTTTGTTTGTTTTGTTGTACCTGGATTTACCCACACACTGCTGCTCAATGTGTTCTCCCAAGTCAGTGCTCATGGATCACTCTTGCCAGGTCTCAGGGAAACTCTGAGGTTTTGTGGATGCACAGCTGACTTTTTCAGTTTCTTTTGTATTGGGAGGATATGGCAGGGTTACACTCAGTGATTCTCAGGGGTTACTCCTGGCTCTGCACTCGACATTGAACCTATCAGTGCTTGGGAGACCAGATGGGACAGCAGGGATTGACAGTCCTACCCACTATTCCTGGACCTACTGTCCTATTACTCCATCCTGCTATTTTGTTTCTATTGGATTTGTTGTATCCCACAGGGGAGGTGCTCGGGGCTTCCTCTTGGTCTCTGCTCTGAATTCACACCTGACAGGCATCAGCACCCCCAGGACCTGCTGCCCTGGCAGCTACAATGACTCTGGCACCAGAATGTGTGTTTCCCCTATTTTGTCATTCTTGCTCTAGAGAGCGTCATTTGCTCAGTCACAAAGTGTCATGCTTCTGTGTGTACAGTTTCCGGCATGCACTGAATTCAAGGAGACAGAACAAAGGATATCTGGGACTGCCAGAGATGTTAGAGGTCAGGACATTTTCACATGGGGCCAGAGAGCTAGTACAGCGCTTGGGCATTTGCTTCAGACCTGACTGGTTCAGGGTCAATCACCTTCATCCCATGTGGTCCGCAATGACCACCAGTCATAAGTCTGGAGAGCAGAACCAGGAGGACTTGATCATCACCGGGTGATAATCAAAAGAGCCAATGAAAAAGTATACTTTTACATTGTTCGGCATGGATTTGAGGCAGCCCTGAACTGTGAGTTCTGAGTCCTACAGGCACATATGTGTACACACTGCTTGGGGTTGCTCACTTGGGGTTGCATGGTAAAGTGCCCACATACTCTACTGGTTTCAGATTCCTCTAAATATTTCCTTCCATTGTTAAATCATTTACTTCTTGTACTACCCTTCAGTTCAGTATGTTTGTTTTGATTTTCCTTTGGTTTTTTAACATCTTATTTATTTATCTTTGGGGGTCACACCCAGCAATATTCAGGGGTTGCTTCTGGCTTAGCACTCAGGAATTACTCCTGGCAGTGCATGGGGGAACAATATAGAATGCCGGGGATTGAACCCAGGTTTTCTGTGTGCAAAGAAAATGCCCTACCACCGTACTATCACTCCAGCCCTTTGGGTTTTGATTTGGGGCATAGTCCGCCTTCCTCTTGGCTCTGTGCTGAAGGATCACTCCTGGCAGTACTCAGGAGCTCATGGGGGTGCTGTGGACTAAACCAGGTCAGCATCTACAGTTCAGCCTTACCCGCTGTATTCCTTTACTAGGCCTGCAACTTCACTTATTACTATTTTTTGTTCAGTTGATTTGATTAAGGGACTATACCCAGTAATGCTCAGGAATTTCTCCTGACAGTGCCATATGGTTGCCAGGGATCAAACCTGGATGTGTGTGTCACCAGGTGCCCACCCTGCTGGAGTATCACTCTGAACATGAATTCATTTTTTTTTATGGCCTGACCCCATCACATGCTATTTTAGAGCTTAGAGTCACTTCCAGTGCTTTTTGGGGGGCTATATCATGACTCAATTTCAGACTGAAATTAAAACCTAGGACTTACATCACTGTTAATTGCCAGTTTAGGGCATATCAGAAGTGGAGATTCTATTCAAGCCTTTTGAGGAATTTGCCTGATTTTGTTAGGGACACATGGGGTGGGCTTGTCAAGTTTTCCTTGTCATTAATACCTTGTTTCTGTGGTGACATGGCTTTCCAGGGTGAAACCTGCGGTGATGTCCTGGATGGAAGGATGAGCCCTGAGCCTGGGAAGAAGAGGTGTGTTTGGAGGTGAGTGTCTGAGGACCCTCTATGGCTTGTGTCCTGGGCAGTGTGTGGTTGGCCTGACCATGTGTGAAATGTGCTGCTGATCCCTGGGGCCTCGGACTCCTGAAATCTGCGTGTGTGCTGCGCTCATGCTGCCCTTCACTGCATGAATTGCCTGTCATGAAATGATCCTGAGGTATTCTATCTTGGCTTTGTCTTCATTATTCCTTACCTGTCAGCCATGTAGAACAGTCGAGGGATTCACAGCCCTTGGCCACCCATCTGTGCTTCACCAGCCTGTCTATCCAGCCTGTAGTAGTGGTGTTCCCTTTCAGGAGCAGCTAGAGTCCCCTCTGCCCTCTTTTTATGCTTATTTTTGCCCTCAGGTAATTAGAATGTTTTATCAATATATTACAGTTCTTTAGTTTTGGTTTTTGGGCCTGGGAATTTTCAATATTAATTCCTAGCAGTTCTCAGAGGTTATTTTTGGTGGTACTCAGAGATCAGCCCATCAGCTTCATGCAAGGGAAATACCCTACCTGCTCTTCTCTCTACCCCACTAAGAATATATTTTGCTTTTCTATTTAAATAGTGAATAATTGAACCCATAACCAAGGAAATTTGAGCTGGAGAGATAGTACGGCTGGGAGGGTACTTGCCTTTCATACGTCTCACCCAGTTTGATCCCTTGCATTTCGTAGGTTTCCCCAGGTATCACCAGGTCTGGTCAGAAAAGAAACCCAAAAAGCTATTTTTGTGATTTCCCAAGCTACTCCCAGTATTCTCCACAATGGACCACAGTCGACTACATTCCATTGCTAATTCTTCCATTTTGTGTTGTGTTTGATTTCAGAACTTCAATTGTAGCTTCAGGGTTTTTCATTGCAGCAATTTGATTTGGGAATGGGGTCACTGAATACGAGTGAGCTGGTAAGAATTGCACATTGAACATAAATACTATGTCGTCAGGATAGTTCATTGGAATTAGAATATGACTTGAAAGGAGGAGGTCTGGCCACTTCAGGTAGGAATTTTGCAGCCTAATGCTGGAGTCGAGGGCCTATTGTTCCACTGGGTGCTAAAATCACTCATTGTAAAATTTAAAGATATTCCAATTGTTATTGTTTTTATTATTTTTGCTTTTTCATTCACACAGAGTGATGCTGATAGGTCAAGCTCAGCACTGAGGCATTACTCCTGGAAGTGCCCAGGGTATCATGTGTGATGCCAAGGGTCAAACTGCATCCACCACATGCAGTGGAAATGCTCTCCACACTGTGCTAGCATTCCAACCCCAATTCCTACTATCTTTATGTTTGAAGAAATACTGTGATTTTTGTATTGGGTCAAAAGTAAGCACAAGATTGACTGGAGTGATAGAACAGCGGGTAGGGCATTTGTCTTGCAAGTAGCTGACCCAGGTTCGATTCCCAGCATCCCATATGGTCCCCTGAGCACTGCGAGGAGTAATTCCTGAGTGCAGAGCAAGGAGTAACATCAGCTGTGTATCGCTGGGTGTTTCAAAAGTTAAAAAAAAGTAAGCACAAGAGTTCATTGTTTATAGAACTGGTTTGTTGTCATGAGTGATAGTGCTTTGGGAGCAGACTTGCTTTCCACAAAGATGGAAACCTGGGCTCCATACCCAGCACTCCTGCTGCTCCCCTGGGAACTACCATTCATGATCCCTGATACCGATTTTGTGGCCCGCCTCAAAATAAATACAAACTACAAACCAAAAAAGAACAAAACAACTCATGGATCCTGGAGAGGATTTGCTTGTGGTGAGGTGTTTTCAGTGGCCTTCATGGTCCATCCTGCTTGGTAGGGTGCAGCCTTGGCTTAACACATGCATTACTGCCTCCACCCTGTGCTATAGCTTAACACATGCATTACGGGCTCCACCCTGTGCTATACCAAACTCAGACTTGGGTGTATTTTATTTATTTTTTATTTAAAAAATTTTTATTGAATCACCATGTGGAACGTTGCAAAGTTCTCAGGTTTATGTCTCAGTTATACAATGTTCAAACACCATCCCTTCACCAGTGCCCATATTCCACCACCAGAAACCCCAGTATACCCCCTGCCCCCGCCCCCTGCCCCCAACTGTATAACTGATGAATTTCACTTCATTTTCTCTTTACCTTGATTACGTTCCATATTTCAACACAAAACTCACTATTGTTGTTGGAGTTTCCCCCCAAGAAAGACAGCCCTACTGCCAAGGAAGCATTTGATAACTAGTTTTCCATTAAAAGATTCTATGTTTTCAGGTTTTAGAAAAGGTCTCGCGGCCACGTTAGCAGCCATGCGGTTCGGAGCTGTCCCAGTCCTGCATCCCGGAGCCATGTTAGTTGCTGCTCATTGTCGCCGGGGCTCCATCTGGAGAAGGTCTGCTGGCTGTATCTCCTCCGTCTGGATCCCTGGTGTTGCTGGCCCTGTCTCAGGTCCGGAGCATTCTCCGGCTGCGTTGCTCACCAGAATGCCCGGCTTCTTCTCTGTAGAATGTGGCAAAATGGCGCCGAGGGTGGGTTGACAGCATGACTTCTGGCGGCCAGGGCCACTTGGAGGCCGGGCTGGCGCCGCCCCACTGCAGTGGCTCCCCGCGGTTTGGAGCTGTCCCAGTTTGGGTGTATTTTATTTTGCTGGAAACTATTTCTTTAACATTCTGCAGACGGCCATCTGTCCATTTTATGTATATGTTTATTGAGTTGAAAAAAATTAAAACAAATTAATGATTGTGCACCCTTCAATTTTGTGCATCCACCATGTAGAAACATTGGGTTGTTCCGTGGAACATCCATCCACATTCAGGAATTGCATTCCTCATGGTGGAAATGTTAGAAACAAACCTGTAGGCCTCAGTTTCTTTTGACAGAGAGACTCTTAAGGAATAGAGCAATAATTGGAATCTTTCTTTGCATTTGTCTTGTGCAATCAAGCACCTTTCCAATCTGTCAGCTCTGCACTCTTTGTAGTCAGATTTTTTTTTTCTTTTTGGGTCACACCCAGTGATGCTCATTGGTCACTCCTGGCTCTGCACTCAGGAATTACCCCTGGCCGTGCTCAGGGGACCATATGGGATGCTGGGAATAGAACCCCAGCTCAGCCGCGTGCAAGGCAAATGCCCTACCCGCTGTGCTATCACTCCCGCCCCCTGTATTCAGATTTTTATAAGATTTACCTAAGCATTGAGGATAAATATTTCTGAAAAGTTTACGATAATGGCCCTGTCAATGTTCTTTAGTAGGGTGGATTGGAGATAGTTGAAATGGACTTGAATATGCATAGAAAGATTTCTGATTGTCTATGGAAGGGTGGAGTGGGATCTTGAGTAAAATGTGTTACATATGGTAGGAAACTGTACGAGCGCCCAAACTCCCATCTCTGCAGGCAGTAGCATCAGCTGTGATGACTGATAGTAAAGGGCGGTCACGGTCCTGGATTCCACTCTCCTCATTTCAGTTATATTAGGCGAAAAGATGACAAAACGTTGCATTTGGAAATGGCATAATCTCAACTCTACTACCCACCAGATTGATTAAAACTGTTTTTGGTCTGTCCAAAAGACCAAGTCTACAAAATGATCCTGCACTGTTTGGTGCTCATTAGCTCCTATGCACCTCCGTTCATAGGGTTGGTCCATACATGGGATTTATTTATTGAAGTACGTTTTATGTTATTTATGCCTTACTTGGCAGTTCTAAGTAGTTTGTCCTGGCGTTGTGCTGGATGCCAGAATGGAACTCAGAGAAACCATGTTCAAATAAGCCAAAGTACTATTCTCCGGCACCAGACTCTTGGTTGAAAACATATTTCTAAAGCTGCGTCCTGGGGTTTCCTTGTAGGTGAGAGTTCTCTGCTCGCGTGTTTTCAAGGGGTAGAGTGCTCACTGTACAGTGCTCTCTGATGTTCTTGCCAGACTTCGGTCCTGGACATTGTCTCTCCAGCTCTCTGGGTTGCTGCTAGGCCAGTTCCTCTGCATCTTCAGGGCTGGCTTCAGAGTCACTGCTTTTACCCCATCTTCATGGATGACTTCCCGGAGAAACTCATTGACCCATGAGTTGTTTGTCTTTTTTGCCTTGAATCATTGCTGCTGTTTTTATGATGGAGGTGTGTGTGTGTGTGTGTGTGTGTGAGCACTACTTCTATGTTTGACCATTACAGAATAAGGGGACTCTGCCTTAACTCACTGCCCTGAACTCTGTGACAGGCCCCTCCAGCACTTGCCTCTCCTGTTCTTTATCTGAGCCCATCCCCCTGGCACTGATTCACCTGGGCTGGCATAATGGTCTGTCTACACTTGTATCCTGGCACTTTAAGGCTCCTTGGTGAAATAGATGATGTCACAGACGGGACTCTTCCATGTGCATATTTATTTCCTAACGATGTCAGGTGGATCAGGCTGCCTACGGGCATGTGTTTAATGGACAAAGTGCCACTTCACCGTCGAAGGGGGACACTGAAGGCCAATTAGTGGCAGGACGTGAGCGCCTCTCACTTCCAGTCCCTGTACTGTGACCCATGGGGCTGCACCAGCTTTGGGAGCTTTGTGATTGTTTTTTCCTTCCCACAACCATATCCTGTTGGTTCTCAGGGTCCGCTATGCTCCCGAAACTTTAGGAGCATGTGGAGCTTTGGTGGTTGCAGTCGGGGGCAATTTGCGCAGCAAAGGGGTCTCAGGTGTGAGCATGTGATCTTTGGGGGCATCTCCTACTCCAGCTCTGCAATGGGGCAGTGTGGCCTGGGTGCAGAGCAGTGCATGGGGGGCTTCGGGTCTTGGTGTGCCGGACCTGCTGATGGCAGAGATCTTGACCATCCCAACCCTCTCAACCAAGGGTTGAGACTGACCTTCTCCTGATGCTTTTGTTGTAGACATGCGTATGTAAACTGCCAGATCTCTTTGAGGGGCAGCTCCTCAGCTCCCAGTGGTGAAGGACCCTGTTGAAGTTCGACTTTTTCATTGGCAGGGGCCATTAGGAATCCTGGGGTCCTGACTTAGCATGTTTCTGGGGACTGTAAGTGAATATTTACATTCTATTTTAGTTGTTTTTTTTTTGGGGGGTGGGCACACCTGTAGTTCCCCAGAGGTTACGCCAGGCTCTACCTTCAGAAATTTTTTTCCATTAGTGATCATGGTTTCATATTGAATGCCAAGGATTGATCGTTTTCACTAAGTGAAACACCATAGTCTCTTTAATGTGTCTCCAGTCTACTTTGGTGTTTTTTCCTGATACAGAATTTCTTTATTGAAATTAAAGTTGAGAAGCATCTCTCAATACTTCATCAGCTCCCTGACCCTGACCAGGCGACCCTGGCTTTGGGGTGAATTTTGCTTATAAAGAGGTTATTTTTAAAGCAAGGGGTTATTTTTTATTTTATAATGTAGTTTCCTATATTTGATTACATTTAATATTCAAACACCAATCCCAGGTAGTTGGGTTTTTCTTTGAGGAGGAGATAGTTGTTTAGGGATCACTCCTGCTGTGTTGGAAAGAAATTTATTTTGAAAGGGACGGAGTGGTAGTACAGCGGGTAAGGCCCTTATCTTGCACGAGTCCAAGCCTGGAATTCCAAACGGTCCCCCAAGCCACAACAGGAGTTATCCCTGAGTGCCAAGTTCAGTCATACCCTGAGTACTGCCTGTTTTGACCCAAACATCGAAAAACACTCACAAACACACATGCACTCTCATGACAATTTTGTGAGCAGAATGAGGATAAAGTTTTGTTCATACGGAGTCCCTGTGGCTGCCCCCACGCAGAGCCACTTTGGGGGCTGTGGTTGCTGTGGGCAGCCCTGAAGCTCAGGGGTGCTTAATCAAAGGGGTCCTGACCTAGAAGTCAGCCGCTGGCTGGGCTCATAAGTACCTTCCTTGGATTCAGGGAAGAGTCCCAGATCTCAGGGTTGCAATATCCTCCCCTGTCCACCGAGCCCGTCACTCCTCTCCTGACAGACAGCCCAAATTCCAGCCTACTTTGCATCCCCAGGAGAGGAAGGAGCTTCTGGCAGTGTCTCCCTGAGGTGGGGCTAGACCTGGTATCCCAGAGTGCCTGCCATCAGGACATCTCTGGGTCCAAGCAGGAACTTTCCAGGTCAGGGCTAGAGGTTTGTCCTCTCTCTGCTTACCACTCTGATTTCTCCTCCAGGTCTCTGTTTTGGAGCCTAATGCTGATCCTTGAGAATAACAGGCAAGATAAGATCGTGCTAAGGCATGGTCCAGGAGGTGGTTTGCCTGGAATCTTAGTGAATTTTATTCTTTTCACTGCCACTGTAATCCCATTGCCCATCGATTTGTTAGAGCGGGCACCAGTAACGTCTCCATTGTGAGACTTGTTACTGTTTTTGGCATATCGATTATGCCAGGGGTAGCTTGTCATGCTCTGCTGTGCGGGCACGATACTCTTGGTAGCTTGCCGATCTCTCCGAGAGGGTTGGAGGAATCTACTCAGGTTGGTCGAGTGCAAGGCAAACACCCTACTGCTGCGCTAACACTACAGCCCTTATTCTTTTCATGAAAACATAAAGACTTTGCGGCATATACCATCTGTTCAGTCCCGCACTCTCCATTTATTCTGGACCTGGTGACCCCTAGATATCCTGGTCACCTGACTGAAGGCATGAAACAAAAACTTACATTCCTCATTAGAAAGTAGGTGGTCAGGAATCTTTGGAGCCTGGCCCTTTAAGGCCATGAGTGTAGATGCAGTGACGTCACAGAACCTGGAGGCTTCACTTCCTGGAACGTCCAGCCTCCTCATTGTTGCCAGTGCAGGCATTGGGGGGTGGGCAGGGTGCGTCCCAAGGGTCTTTTGTCTTGCCAGCCCAGTGTGGCCAAGTGTACAGCTGGGTCGCTCCTTGACAGGGGTGGGGACTGTTGCCCCTCACTGGGCACCACACCCCTGGGGGAGTTTATCTCATTTATTCACTGATTTCCGGGAACAGCGGGTGTTTTCCTGAGGAGACTAGAGAGAAGTGGAGGGAGCGTCAGACTCGGGGAGGGTGCTGGCCCAGTCGTTGCCACCACACAGGGTCCCCCAGGACGGCCGGGAGTGATCACCCAGAAATCTCCAAAGAAACCCGGGTGTGAGAAGTGGTGTAGGGCAAGTGATGAACACGAACTCTGGGAGTGAGATGGCTCAGACTGTTCCAGAACAGTGAAAATAATGGAACAAACAAGAGAATATATGGCTGGATTCCAAACCTTTGCTGTTGGCAGACAACTTCCTCTTTCCTTTATTTATGTGTGTAGGGTGGGGAGGGGATTTGGGATTGCTGCCAGACCCAGGAGTGTTCCGGGATCACTCCTTGGGGATTCAACGTATGAAGTTAAGTCGGCCACATGCATGACAAGTGCCCTGCCCACTGGTTTTTCTTTCTGACACCTGAAAACCTTTGAAACTGCTTTGAAACTGTAGTCTGTGCTGCATACTGGCATCATACTCGGAGCTCCAGGCACCAGCAGCCCTGCCACATGGCCTCTAACAGCTGGACCTCATCTTTGTGCACCCCCACCCCCATCGTGCCAGACTGTGTTCCTCTCATGCGCCCAGGCCCATGTACCATCCACTCTGCAAGAGGGCAGCTGATGGTTTATCAAAAGTCTCTTCTCTGTCCCTTGGAGAGTCCCTCTGGGTGCCCCCACGGCAGAGCCCCTAATGGGTCTGTGATCACTTGGTCCTTCAGGGGCCTCATCTGCGCGGAAGCTCCTGTCCTCAGTGTTAGTCTCTGGTCTTAGGGACCTTCCTGTGGGCCTGGGTGGAGTCCCGGGGCTTGACAGGGCTGTGGTTTCCTCCCCTGTAGGCTGAGCCGAGCGCTCCTGTCCCAGTATGCTGCCAAGTCACAATCCACTTCTCTGTCCCCTGAACAGGCAGGAGCATCTGTCCGTGTCTCCCTGAGGATGGGTCTGTGAGCCGGTGTTGAGTCTCCGTCTGGTCACTACATTTCTGGCTCCAGTGCAGGGACTTCTGGTGAGGTGGGGGCGGGACTGGCTGTGATCCTCTCTGGTGCTCACAGCTCAGTTCTTTCCACGGAGCCTCCTCTGACCCACAGGAAAAACAAAGGCAGGAGATGGTGATGCGCCCTCTGCCACACCATCCGCAGGCAGGAGAGTGATAAGAGGACACTGTGCAGTGACAGGTCACAGTGGGCCAAGAGTGTCGGGTAGTTTCAGGAAGAAGAGATGGGAAGTGGCTCCTGGCCTGCGTGACCGGATCTCTGTTTGAGGCCACTTTTTTTTGTTTATTTTGTTGATTTGAATGGGCCACAGTAGTGGCGCTCAAGGATCACTCCTGTAAGGACAGGAGACTATATGGGGTGCAAGGTGGCCAACGCTGATTACACTCATTTGGGTGTTTTTATTTTGGAAGTGGCTGAAGAGGAGAGGCCATACCCCGTGGTTCTCAGGTTTCCATCTGGCAGTGTTAGAGAGGCCATATGGGAGGGCGGTATCACCAGCCCTACCCACTGTCCATGGACCCGCTCGTGTGTTGGTCCAACTCAGTGTTGCTTTGTTTGGTCCTGCTGGGTCTGTGCTCAGGTGTTACCCTCTACAGTGCTCATCGGATTTATTCCTGGGGTGGCTGCAGGCAAGTCCAGAACTTGTAGGAACCTTCTGGTATAGTGTCATTGTAGCACATCTGGCTTCCTGTGAGGGATGCCTGGGCTCATCTGCCTGAAATGTGGGTGGAGGCTGGTTCCTCCTGACTGGAGTGGGGAACCCTGAGCTATGGAATGCTGGGATTCAAACCCCGTGGATTGTGTGCAAGGCAAATGCCCTGCCACCTTATTGTTATTGAAGCCCCTAAGATCATTTATTTCGAAGAGTCTCATCCCCTCTGTTGCTTTTTGACTCAGTGCTTGGGGTCACTTCAAGTGGTCTTCAGAGACCAGATGGCGCCCGGCATCAAATCAGAGGTCCCTGCGTGCAAAGCATGTTCCCCAATCCTGTGCGTTGTCGCCTGCCTCCATTGGACTCTTTTTGGTCTTTGAAATTTGCTTTGGGACAAACCTGCAGGACTCAGGGTTAGTTCCTGGGCTCTGCACTCACGGGTCATGCCTGGCTGGTGGGGGACCGTATGGGGTTGTCAGGGATGGAACCTGGATTGATGGGCAAGACCTTTGCCCACCTGCTGTACTATCTCCCTACCTCCATCTTCCCTTTTTTGTGAGGGGGGGTTACACCAGGTGTTGCATGGGGGTTACTCCTGGCTCATGCACTCAGAATTACTCCTGGATGTCCCTCTGGGGGCCATATGTGATGCTGGGCATTGAACCCGGGTTGGCCGCGTGCATGGCCATAACCTTACCCACTGTGCCATCACTCCAGCCTCCCCCCTTTGTTTTTATATTAATACACATTTGGTGGGATCGTGATCTTTGTCCTTGCTTGGGTGCTTGGGATTACTCCTGACTCTGCACCCAGGGAGAGTGAACTCAGGGCTTCCAGTGGCTGGTATCCTGGACACATGATAAAGGACACGTGGATAAAGGAGAATATAGGGTCTCTCGGAAAACTGACTGTGAAGGCCGATTTTGGGGCAGGACACGAGACCCCAAGTGAGAGCCTCGCTCCTCCCCGTCTCCACACTGTGAGTGGTGGGGACGCGCTAGTGTGGGGGGCACTTTCATGCTTGTTGTTCACTTGTTTCCCGATACCCCGGCAGTTCCGGAGGCTCGGTGGAGGCTTAAGGAGGACACATTTTTTTGCAGGATGCAGTTGGGTTTTACTGAGACACAGGAGGTTGTGTGTGTTAGTGTGTGATCCTGGGAGAAGCCTTTGGACAACATTGCCACCTCCTCTGAGATCAGGCAGCGGTGGGTGGGTACGGGGCTGAGCACTGGGTTTGCTGTGTGGGGGGGCGGAGCGGGGCTTGGTCTTCCTGACCCTGACAGCACAGGACTGTGCTGGACCCTGTCCGGAAACCTTTTATTTTGTTGTTGGGTCTTATGTTGCTGTAGGTTTTTCCTGGTGTTCCTCAAGCCTTCCTTTGTGCGGTACTCAAAGGAAGTACAGCCCCTGGCACCCTGTACACCAACATGCTGTTCTCTGTCTGACCCACTAAGAGATTTTTTTCCACATTTATGTTTAACAGTGAAGGATTGTGCCCATAACAAAGCTAGTTGGGTGGAGCGACAGTACAGCGGGGAGTGTGTTGGACTTACCCATGACCGACTGGGGTTTGATCCCCAGTATCCTTTATGCTCCACCAAATGTCACCGTTCTAGTCAAATACAAAAGCCCAAGAATTAGTTTGAGGATAGTCAGGCTCCTCACAGTGATCCTCGCAAAGGACTTTCTGTTTGCCGTGTGCCTGTTTGGACTGTGAGAACCACAGAGATGCCCTCCACCTGCCCGGCCGATCCACCCAGGGATTGTTCAACTAATTCTTTTTTTTTTTTTTTTTTGCTTTTTGGGTCACACCTGGCAATACACAGGAGTCATTTTTGGCTCATGCACTCAGGAATTACTCCTGGCGGTGCTCAGGGGACCATATGGGACGCTGGGATACTAACCCGGGTCGGCAGTGTGAAAGGCAAACGCCCTACCCGCTGTGCTATCACTCCAGCCCCTATTCAACTAATTCTTACCTTGATTGCTGTGATTGATTTTAGAAGCCAAACCACAGCATGACGATTTGGTGTTGCTGCAATTTGACTTGAGAATGTGGTCACCAAATAGGAGTGAATGGCAAGATTCACCTGTGGAATAGACATATCTTTATGCTGGCGGGATAGCTCAGTGGAGCGAGCATGTGACTTGAAAGGTGGTTGTACAGGATCCATCCCTGCCACCACAACTCTGGTCCCTCAACAGCTCAGGAGGAAATCCAGAGCCTAATGCTGGGAGTGGGGGGTCTTAGTCTCACTGGGCACTGATGTTAGTCAAATTGAAACCTAAAGACATTGTATTATTCTTCATACTAATGGAATACTGTGTTTGCCTCTGTAGAAAGTGCGTGCAGGGGCTGGAGTGATAGCACAGCGGGTAGGGCGTTTGCCTTGCACGCGGCCGACCCGGGTTCGAATCCCAGCATCCCATATGGTCCCCTGAGCACCGCCAGGGGTGATTCCTGAGTGCATGAGCCAGGAGTGACCCCTGTGCATCGCCGGGTGTGACCCAAAAAGAAAAAAAAAAAAAAAAAAAAAAAAAAAAAAAAAAAAAAAGAAAGTGCGTGCAAGTGTTAACATTTCAAAGAATCTGTTTGAGGGCCGTAGTGATGGCACAGTGGGGAGGACACTTGCATTATATGAAGTAGAAAGCTGGATCCATCCCCAACACCCCATAGGCCCCCAACGTCCCACTAGGACTCATCCCTGAGCACTACTTGATGTGTCCCCTCACAAAATTAATACAGTGCTGGAGCGATAGCACAGTGGCAGTGTGTTTCCCTTGCACGCAGCCAACCTGGGTTCGATTCCTCCGTCCCGCATGGCAGAACCTGGCTAGCTACCCGTGTCATATTCAATATACCCAAAACAGTAAAAACAAGTCTCACAATGGGGACATTACTAGTGCCTACTTGAACAAATCGATGAACAACGTGATGACAGTGCTACTATAGGAAACATCAAATTATACCTGAAAGGTACATCAGCATATCTGAAAAATAGAGACTTTCTCTACACAAGCACTGTACAATTCTTCTTGGTTACTAGTTCAAATTTTGAAGAATTTAATTTTTGTTTCATAATAGCATAGCCGGTACAGCGTTTGCCTTGCATGCGGCTGACCTGGGTTCGATTCCTCCGTCTCTCTCGGAGAGCCCGGCAGGCTACTGAGAGTGTCCTGCCAGTTCGGCAAGCTCCACGTGGCATATTTGAGTTGCCAAAAATAGTAACAAGAAGTCTCACAATGGAGACAGTAGTGGTGCCCGCTCGAGCAAATTGGTGAGCAAATGAACGACAGTGCTACAGTGCAATTCATCCACTACCAAACTACTAAATGACTACTTATTACAGAGCAGGGAATGGACCTTCCATTCATGTGGCTGATCCATTTTAGATCCCAGTTAAATTCAGTGCATAGTCGAACTTCAGCACTGTTTGAAGAATTGCTGAGCACAGAGGTAAGAGCAGCTTGAGAACACCAATGGCTAGGAGCACACACAGACCCATATAAAGGAATATTGATTATACATATAATACTTTTCCATTCACCCATTCCTAAGCCTGATTCTGAGTCACCCACAAAATTAGTTTAACTAATTCTGGGCATGTGATTCACGTAGTTTCTAGCTCACTCCTGTAAATGAATTCATGTAAATTAATACATGAACAGTTGGAGCTCCTGCAACAATTGGAAGTTCAGTGCAATGTAAACAAAAATCAGGACAGTCCAGCTTGGAGGTGCTGAGCCAGGTTCCATGGTTAAAACCCCAGAGGGTTCCCCGAGCCCAGTGTGGAGTGATCCCTGAGCAGTCAGGGAAAATGCTAGGCACCACAGAACGTGCCCCCAAAAAACAGATCAGGGGCCGGAGCGATAGCACAGCGGGTAGGGCGTTTGCCTTGCACTCGGCCGACCCGGGTTCGATCCCCGGCATCCCATATGGTCCCCCAAGCACTTCCAGGAGTAATTCCTGAGTGCAGAACCAGGAGTAACCCCTGAGCATCGCTGGGTGTGACCCAAAAAAAAGCAAAAAAAAAAACAGATCAATGAACAGAAAACATTATGGTATCTGGATTTTAACGCCCAGTGATTTCTGAGCATTGTTGTTTGTGGTGTTGGATGGGGGTCAGGGTTGGGACGCTTACTGGTGGGTATTTGCAACTAAATACTTGTGGATTTTATTTCCTTTGTGAAAACATATACACTTTGGCTTCATACTCTCCTGCTGACCTGATCCAAGACGAGAAATGGGAGAAAAATCAACTTTCCTGAGCAGAAAGTACCCGGTCAGGAATAGTTGGAGTCTGGCCCTTTAAAACTCCGGCCGGGGAGAAATGCTCCGGACCCGAGTCCGGGCCAACAACACCAGGGATCCAGATGGAGGAGGTACAGCTGGTACACCTTCTCCGGATGGGGCCCTGGCGACACTGAACAGCAACTAACACGGCTCCGGGTTGCGGGACTGTAACACATCCGAGCCGCGGGGGGGCACTGGAGTGGGGCAGCGCTTGCCCGAACTCCAAATGGTCCCGGCCGCTGGAAGTCCTGCCCTCGACCCACCCTCGGCGCCATCTTCCCACCTTCAACAGAGAAGAGGCCAGGCAGTCTGGTGAGCAACGCGGCCGGAGAAATGCTCCGGACCCGAATCCAGGCCAACAATACCAGGGATCCAGACGGAGGAGGTACAGCTGGTACACCTTCTCCGGATGGGGCCCTGGCAACACTGAACAGCAACTAACACGGCTCCGGGTTGTGGGACTGGAACACATCCGAGCCGCGCGGCTGCTGATGCGGCCGCGCGACCTTTTCTAAAAACTGAAAACATACAATCTTTTAATGACAAACCAATTATCAAATGCTTCCTTACTAGGGCTGTCTTCCTTGGGGGGAAACTCCAACAACGATAGTGAGTTTTGTTTTGCAACATGGAATGTAATCAAGGTAGAGAGAAAAATGAAGTGAAATTCATCAGTTATACAGTTGGGGGGGGCTGTGGCGGGGGGTATACTGGGGATTTTGGTGGTGGAATATGGGCACTGGTGAAGGGATGGTGTTTGAATATTGTATAACTGAGACATTAACCTGAAAACTTTGTAACTTTCCACATGGTGATATAATAAAAATTAAAAAAAAAACTCTGGCCGGAAGTGTGGGTGACGTCACAGAGTCCCTTTGTGAGGGTGGCAGAATTTCCTGTTGGCTGCCATTGTCAGAACTTGGGGAGTGGAGTTGTATGCGAAGCGGGTGCCCGGGGCGGTCAGGGGATCCCCCACGGGGTCACTCCATTTCATGGAGGGGTCGGCGGCCCCACCCGGTTGGCCCCCTCGTCCTGCTGAGGTTCATCCCTTTCTGCACTTCAGTGAGACGAGGGGGTTTCTGAGGGAACTTACCTCTGTGCTGCTGGTGGGCGCGAGTCCTAAGGAGGCCTGGCCGCACCCAGTGGAGCTCGGGACGACTCCGGGCTCTGTGCTTGGAATTCTACGGGGGTCTGAGGACCCGATGGGGTGTCAGACAAGGCCCCACCCTCCCCGCTGCCCTGTTGCTCAGGCCCCAACCAAAGAGAAAGAGAGACAAGAGGGAGCCTCAATTTCCCGTTTCCCATGAAGGTAGGCGGGGCATGCGCGGCTGCCTCCCCATTGGTTCCTGCAGCGACACTCGGAGTCCCTGGGGGTCACGTGCTGGGGCTGGGGGTCACCTGGGAATGTTCCCGGGCCGGTCCTTTGCGGGCCACATCTGTCATTGGGGTGATTATGTAGTCGGGGCCAAAGGGTCGGTTTCCCTGGAAAGGGGGGAGGCGAATCTCTCTTTTAATTAAAAACAATGTTTTGTTTCGTAATTTTTGACCGACATCCCACAGCATTCAGGGTCCCTCCTGGTTCTGCACCAGGGGACTCTCCTGGCGGGACTCAGGGTCCTATGCAATGTCAGACTCAGTCCTGTCAGCCCCATGCACGACAGATGGTCTCCCAGTGCACTGCCCTCTGCACTGGCCAGGGACTCAGGAGTGTGTTGCTGACCATTTGATTTTCCCGGGTTCCCTGTGCCTGCGGTAGGTTTTGGGATCCTGTGAGATGTGGAGCTATAAGAGACCGTGGTGGATGCGGGTGTAGCATCCGGGCTGTGTTGGACCAGAGGGGTCCGTGCACCCAAATGTTGCAGGTAATAGGCTGGTCACTTCCAGGATTTACCCCTAGATGTACCATAATGCAATCTAGGATGACCATTAGTCACCACACATTTATTTCTTTGTTTTACATAATTTTTACAGTTTTTTTATGGTGAGGGAACACATGGCAATTATCAGGGGTTATTCCTACCTCTGCACTCAGGGATCAATCCTCGTGGTGCTCAGGGCAACATAGGATGCCGACAATCAAACCTGAGTAGAAACGTGCAAGACAATAACCCCACCCACTATATTTCTATTATTAATAATTGTAGTTTTAGGTCCACGGCTGGCAAGTGCTGAGGGTTCACTCTTGGATCTTAGCTCATGCGTGGCTCCTGGCAGGGCTGAGGTGGGGAAACCTATGTGCTCTTGCATATTAACCCGGGCTCAGCTGCTTGAACAAAACACATCCTATCCATTTACTATCTCTGCTAACTCTCTGATTTTATTTTTCCCCCAAAAAATAATTTCTGCTTTACCTGTCAGGTTTCAGAGCAGTCCCTCATTGACGGAGGTATTTCTCCCGGACCAGAGGCTTCCCCTTCTGTTCTGGCGAGTACTTGCAGAAACAGGCTTTGCAGGGACCTGTTTCACTAGGTTATAAATGTCTCACTCTAGGGGCGGGAGCCTTAGTACAGCCAGGATGGTGTTGGTCTTGCTCCGGACGGACCTGGGTTCAATCCTCTCTTAGGAGTGTCTGAGCATCGAGAGATGTGGCCTAAAAGACCAAAAAGAAAGAAAAGCTGATGGGGCTGCAGCGATAACACAGCTAGTAGGGCATTTACCTTGCACGCGTCCGACCTGCACTCAATTCCCTAAATCCTATAGGTCCCCTGAGCACCGCCAGGAGTAATTTCTGAGTGAAGAGCCAGGAATAACCCCTGTGAATTGCCAGGTGTGCCCCAAAAAGCAAAAAAAAATGAAAGAAAAGCCAAGCAATAGTAGAGCAGACAGGGTACTTGCCTGTCATGTGGCTGAGGGGTTTGATTCCCAGTATTCCATAGGGTTCCCTGAGCAGTGCTGAGTGGCTCCCAAACTTCTTTTTGGCTGCTGTGGGCTTCTATCAAACCTCATCTTTTAGTTTCCCCATTTTTGCTACAAACTTGGAGTTGATCAGGGACTCTTCCCCTCTGTCCTTGTGTCTCTGCATGTAGGGGAGCCGTGCCATGTCCCCCACCAGTAAAGCAGGTGCTCAGCCCTTGAGCTCCTTTCCCTGGGTCTATCTCACTACTTTGGGAGCAGACAGGCTGGGATTTGAGGACACACCTGGCCGTGCTTGAGGGCTGCGCCCTGCTCTGTTCACGTTAGTAGTGCCAGTGGGTAATGGTGAAGGTCCCTTAGCATTCATGTGGCCTGTATGTGCTCCAGCCTGGTGTGCTCTCTCCTGCCCCTCTGTTCATACCTTCATTAGAACTTCTTAGATGTGAACATACTGGAAAACTTCCAACAAGAGGCTGTTAGAAGGAAACGAAGGGGTTGGATTCTTGGAGCAAATTTATAGACTTTCATCATTTAGACTTCTGTTGGGCCAAATGCATGTTCAACCTAGTTTTCTTACACAGTATCACATAAATGCATGAGTAAAATGACATAATCTGTGAAAACTCGACCTGTAATTTCTGAGCATCCCAGGGTGTGGCCCAAAAACAAACCAAAGAATTGAACCTTGATATTTATTGCTGGATTTCTCACATTGCTGTTGGCAGACGACTTTCTCTGTGCCTTTGTCAGAGGGGAGGGGAGTGGCAATCTCAAATCCAGCAGTACTCCGGATTTCAGGGTGTAAAGTTGAGTCAGACTGATGCAAACCTTGGAAATCACAGCCTGTTTTCAGCTCAGGGTCACACCAGAAGCTGCCAGGTGTCTGCAGCCCTGCCATGAACTCAACCAGTTGGGCCTTGTCCTAGCCTCCACCGGAATGCCAGTTTGTTCTTATCAGAGGGTTCACAGGATTTATATAGAATTTGAATTCTGGGTAAGAGATAGGCCAGGAATCAGGCCCTGGCCTTGGAAGCTGACTGCCACAGTATAGTGGGTTCATTTTCAGTTGTTCATGTCTGAGATGCTAATAGGTCACTTCTTGCTCTCCTCATTGATCACCCCCTGCAATACGTGGGAACACATTCCATCTGATAGAGATTGAAACTTGATTGAAGTGCATGCCAGGCAGGCACCCCATGCTCTGTGCTATCACTGAGGACATCATAAAAATGTTTTTACTCTGGTTAAATTCCAGGAATTTGTGATAGTAGATGTACTTTTTTCCTACTAAGTACACAACTCAACATTTCTTGAGTGTGTGTTTTTGCTTTTGGATCACATCCACCAGTATTCTGGGCTTCCTTCTGACTCTGCACTCAGGAATCACACCTGGTGGGCTTTGTGGACTGTAGGGATGAGGGACGTCAAACCCGGGTAGCAGTGTGCAAGGCCAGTGCCCACCTTTTCCTGTTTTATTGATCTGACTCTGGGACCTGATTTTTACCTATTCAGCTACATATGTTTGTTCAGAAATTATAGAATTTTCAGTTAGGGTAGACCCTAGATCTTAGAGCCCTAAGAACAGGACAGTATGTCAGCTGCTTCCTTTACCTTCCCTGAGAGCGAAGGGCATCGTGGATTACAACATACTTTTGTGTCTCCTGAAGAGGAAGGTACATTTGGCAATGTCTTTCTGGTTGGGTCTCTGAGCTGTGCCTGATGGTGATGCTGGTCAGGTCCTTTCTGGATCCAGTCTGGGGACTTCCATTCAGGGCCATGAGTTGTGCTCCGTTGTGGAGCTCATGGGTCTGACTTCTCTTCCAGGTAATTCCCCGGAGCCACCTGCTGATCCTTGGGAATTACAGAAGCTGTAGACAATGGTGAAGAGCCATATGATACACAGTCCCCAGGTGGGAGGAGAACAATGTGGTGACATGATGCGGTAACAGGCATGTACCAGTTTCTAGGGTCTCTGTCTCTTGAATTTCAGGAAGGAGTCCTGGGATATAATTCCTGGCCTGAGTGCTCCAACTCTCTGCTATTTGAGGCTACTTTGTCCTTGTCTGTTGTTTTCCTTTTATTTGGATATAACCACAACCAGCAGTGCTCAGTGAGTACTTCTAACTCAGTGCTCAATGATTCCTACCAGATCTCAGGGACCCTATCGGGTGGCGTGGATTCAAGACTGTCTTCGGGGCTGGAGAGATAGCAAAGAGGTTAGGGCGTTTGCCTTGCAAACGGCCAACTCGGGTTCGATTCCCAGCATCCCATATGGTCCCCCAAGCACCGCCAGGAGTAATTCCTGCAAAGCCAGGAGTGACCCCTGAGCATTGCTGGGTGTGACCCAAAAAGCAAAAAAAAAAATGCTCTTCAGTTTCATTTGTTTTTTTTTCCTTTTCAGCAATATTTAGTGATCATTATATTTTAGGACAAGAATGATTGTCTGCTTTATATCTGTTTCACTTTTAGTACTTGTCTTTTCAAAGTAACTGTACTTTGATCTATGCAACATTTTTCTTTTTAATTTTTTTCAATTAATGAATCACTGTGAGGATACAGTTAACAGATTTGCATATTTTCATGCTTGTGTTTCAGTCATACAATGCTCGAGTACCCATTTCTCCCCCAGTACCCATTCTCCACCACCAATGATCCCAGTATTCCTCCCATCCCCCACTCCATACCCCAACACCCCACCCCACCTCTGTGGCATGGTATTCCCTTTTGTTTTATGAGGTAATGGGAGGGTCACAACGAGTGATTCTCCTGGGTTACTTCTGGGTCTGTACTCAATGTTGTAGCTAATAGTGCTTGCCGGACCAGATGGGACAGTGGGGATTGACAATCCTGCCCACTGTCCCTGGACCCGCTATAGTGTAACTCCATATGTCGCTTTGTTTTCTATTGTATTTGTTGTTATCCTACAGCGGATGTGCTCAGGGCCGCTGGAGACCTACCAGCACCGGTGGGCCTTCGGTGAGACCAGCCAGGGATCAGGGCTGGACTTTGTGTTCCTCAGGGACAATGGTTCTGATGGGTCAGGTTATTGACAGCAATGCTGATAACTTTCCCATGTTCATTTCTGTTTTTCTGTTTTTGTTATTTGGCCACACTTGGCAATTGTCAAGCTTACTGGTGGGATGCAGGGCATCTATCCAGGTCAGTCAAGAGCATGGGAAAGCCCCCCCCACACACACATGGGAAAGCTGTACTATCGATAAGCTTCCTGTGAATAGTTCCTTACACTGCTAAATGAATCTACTTCTTGTACGACCACAGGGGCCCATGGGGGTGCTGTGGACTCAACCGGGTCAGCACCTATATGGCAGGTGTTCTATTGTACCTGGCCTGCAACTACATTTGTTATTATTTGTTTTCAGTTTTGATTGTGTTAGGGGCCTACACTCAGCAGTGCTCAGGGATCACACTGGCTGTATATTCAGGAATTTCTTGTGGCAGTGCTCTTGGCCCATATGGTTGCTAGGGATCAAACCTCTCTCTGTGTGTCACCAGGTGCCGGCCCTGCTGGACTATCACTCTGAGCATGAGTTCATTTTGTTTTTAGGGACTCACTTCATCAGTTGCTGTTGCATTTCAGTGCTTGGAGTCACTCCCTGTGCTCTTTGGGGGGCTTCAGCATAACAATTTCTGACTGAAATTAAAACTTGGGAATTCTGTGACTAACAACTACCAATTTGGGGCATATCAGAAGTGGAGTTTCTTTGCAAGCTATTTTTGGAATTATCTTGATTTTGTTTGGGACACATGGGGTTGGCTTGTCACCATTATCATTTCTCTATGGGGACAGGGGTTTCTGGGGTGAAGCCTGTGGTGATCTCCTGGCTTGAAGGAGGAGCCCTGAGGCTGGGGAGAAGAGGCATGTGTGCAGGTAAGTGTCTGAGGACCCTCCATGGCTTGGGCCCTGGGAAGTGTGTGTATGACTGAATTTATGTGAGTCACCCTGCTGACCCTGGAGGCCTCAGGCTCCTGGATTCAGGTGTCTGTTCCTGTTCACAATGCCCTTAATTTCACAAACTGCTTGTCATAGACAGATCCTGTTCTTTCCTTTCTTGGGTTTGATATCATTTTCCCTTACCTGTAAGGTATGTAGAATATTCATGGATTCAGAGCCATTGGCCCCCTGTCTGTGTTTCACCGGTCTGTTGTACAGCCTGCATTAATAGTGTGCCCTTTCAGGGGAATCAAGTTACCACTCTATTCTTTCTTTCATTCTTATCTTTGCCCTCTTATCATTAGCATGTTCTGTCAGTATATTAAATTTATTTTTGGCTTTGGGCCTCGGAATTTTCAGTGTTTATTCCTGGCAGTTTTCAGAGGTTAGTTTTGGAGGTATTCAGGGATCTGACCCTATCAGCTTCATGTGAGGGAAGTGCCCTTCCTGCTATTCTATCTAATACATAAGATATATCTTTTGTGGGGCTGGGGCAATAATACAGCAGGTAGGGTGCTTGCCTTGCACGTGGCCAACCCGGGTTCAATTCCCAGCATCCCATATGGTCCCCTGAGCACCAACAGGATCACTTCCTAAGTGCAGATCCTGGAGTAACCCCTGTCAGTCGCCAGGTGTGATCCAAATAGCAAAAAAATAAGAATTAAAAAAGAAGTGTCTTTTGCTTTTCTGTTTACATAGTGAATGCATGAGCCTATGAAAAATTGCTGATTTGAGACGGAAAGCTGATACAGCAGGAAGGGTATTTGTCTTGTACATGGCAGATTTCGGTTGAAACCCTGACATCTCATATGTTCCCAGGCATCAGCAGGTCTGGTTAAGAAACAAAACCCAAAACGCTCCTTCATGGATTCTCAAGCTGCTCCCAGCATTCCCCACAATGGATGTCATTCAAATACTTTCCATTACTGATTCTTTTTTTTAATTCTTGTTGGATAACACCAAGCAATGATCCTCGATCATTCACTCAGGAATTACCGCTGGCAGTGCTTGGGGAAGTATATGGGATTCTAAGAATTGAACCTGGGTTTGTCTTATGCAAGGCAAATGCCCTAACCACAGTGCTATCACTCCAGCCCCAACACTACTAACTCTTACATTGTGTTTTATGTTTGATTTCAGAAAGGAAATCACAGCTTCAGGTGTTTTCACTGCAACATTTTTATTTGGGAATTGAGTCACCATAAACGAGGGAGTTGGTAAGATTCACATGTTGAATATATATATTATTTTGGCAGGATAGTTCCTTGGAACTAGAATGTGACTTGAAAGTGGAGGTCTGGCCACTGCAGGGTGGAACTTTGTAGCCTACTGCTGTGAGTAGAGGGTCCTTAGTTTTACTGGGTGCTAAAATCAGTCCTTTTAAATTCCAAGGACATTATTATTGTTGCTGTTATTATTATTATTATTATTATTATTATTATTATTATTATTATTATTTCTTGCTTTTTCATTCACTCACAGTGATGCTGATTAGTTACTTCAGGCTCAGCACTGGAAAGTGCTTATGGCACCATCTGGGATGCCAGAATTCAAAGTGGATCCACCATATGCAGTGGAAATGGCCTCCCCACTGTTCTAGAATTCTTACCCCAATTCCTACTACCTTTAATTTCGAAGAAATATTGTGATTTTTCACTTGATTGAAAGTAGGCACGTGAGTTAATTGTTTAAAATAATTGGTTTGTTGCCACGAGTGATAAGAGGATTGGGGCGGACTTGCCTTCCACAGGATGGAAACCTGGGCTCTATTCCCAGCACTGTTCCCTGGGACCCACCATCAGTGATCCGTGGCACCGCTTGGTGTGGTCCACCTCAAAATAAATACAAACTACAAACCAAAAAAGTACAAAAAACCTCATTGATTCTGGAGAGGATTTATTTGTGGTGAAATGTTTACAGAAGCCCCCATGGTCCATCTGGAAGTGTAGGGTTTCAGCCTTGCCTTAACACACGCATCAGGGGCTCCACACTGTGCGACAATCCAACCCAGACTCTGGTGTATTTAATTTTGTTGGAAACTACTGCTTTGAATTTCTGCAGACAGTCTTATTTCCATTTTATGCCTGCATCGAGTTGAAATAATTTAAACAAATTAATGATGCTACAGCCTTCAATTAAGTGCAACCACTATGTGGAAACATTGGGTCATCCCATAGAACATCCATGCACCTGTCAGAAATTGCATTCCTAGTGGTGGAAATGTTGGCCTCAGTTTCTATTGACAGGGAGACTATGAAGGAATGGAACAGTCATTGGAATCCTCTTTTGCTTTGTACAGGGAAGCAGCCAGCCCCAGTGGAATGTATCTGATCCTACACTCTATGATAATGTCTCAGAGTCAGCAATCACGGCCTCTGCCCCATGGGGATCCCGAGACAGGCCTAATGTCTTCTGAGGGTGATCAGAATGGAGAGAGCGACCTCACTGTTAAGAATCTTTTCACCTGGAAAAATCTCCACACAGTCTGTTCTCCTCAGTTTCTGGACACAAAACCCTCAAAGGCCGCAGCCCCAGGACGGTGGGAGAGGAGCACCGTTTATAGTGAGTCCCACATGCTGACATTCGCATATGGAAAGTCACCATGTATTTACCCCGTCCAAGAATAATGTTCCCTTTGAAACCCCCAGTAGAGAGAATCCCCAGGATTGTAACCAGGGAGAACAAACTGTGATGCAGGTGTCATCGAAGTGTGTCAGTGCAAAGATTCCAAACTGGAGAGAAACCGTTTATGTATATGGTTTGTGGGAAAGCTTTCAATTCCCTCTCAAAATGTATTATACATCATAGAGTTCACACTGCAGATAAACCTCATGCTTGTGAGCAATGTAGAGAAGCCATTACCTTGTCCTCACAACTTGGTGTCTTTAGGGAAATTCATACAGGAATGAATACTTATGTCAGGACTGGGAAGGTCTAAACATGCTCCTCTGATCTTTTTCATCACAGAAAGAGTCATCCTGGAGAGAAACCATATATATGTCATATGTCAGGACTGTGGAAAGGTCTTTGCTTATCACTCAAGCCTTTCTGTGCACAAGGATAATCACACTGGAGAGAAACAGTGATTCTGTAAAAATGTGGAAAGGCCTTCACTTGATTGGCAGCCCTTAAAGGGCACATAGATACTAATACTGGAGAGAAGGCTTATATATGTCAGGAGTGGGGGAAGAACTTTAGCAGATCCTCAGTGCTTTTTGTATGTAGGAGAATTCATGCTGGTGAGAAACCTTATAAATGTAAGGCATGTGGAAAGGTCTTCAGTGATTTATGAGCCCTTAACAGACATATGACTACTCATACTGTAGAGAAGCCCTTTGTATGTCAGGAGTGTGGGAAGACCTTTAGCAGATCCACATATCGTACTGTCCATAGTAGAAATCCCAGCCTTATGTATGTCAGGCGTGTGGGAAGGCCAGCTGTCCTCCTATCTTACAGTACATAGGAGAATTCACAATGGAGAGAAGCCTCATAATTGTAAAGTTTGTGGAAGGGCCTTCACTCAGCAGTCAGTCTTTACTCAGCATATGAGAAGTCATACTGGAGAGATGCCTTATTAGTGTCAGGAATGTGGGAAGGCCTTTAGCTCACTCTCAGTGCTCACTGTACATAGGAGAACTCATTTGGGAGAGAAGCCTTTTTTTTTTTGTATGTCAGGAGTGTGGGTAGACCTTTCTCGAATACTAAGCTGACTAGACATAACAGAATGCACACTGTCGAGAAACCTTAGAAATGTAAGGCATGTAGAAAGGCCTTCATTTGATCATCTGCCCTTAAAACATATATGGGTACTCACAGTGCAGAGAAGCCTTATGTATGTCAGGAGTCTGGGAAGGCCTGATATACATAAGGCATAATACAGAAGTAGTATAGCCTTGGTACTTACGTATACTCAGAGGAGAATTCACACATGAGAGAAACCATATTAGTGTAAGGACTGTGAGACAGCCTTCATCAGCACAAGCGATTTCATACTAGAGAGAAATTGAGTGTGAGAAATGTGGAAAGCGTATTATTTCTCATGCCGTTGTAGTCATAGGAACTTTACTGGAGAGAAGCTGTATGTTTCCCTTTTTTTCCCCTATTTTAAAAATTTTAGTTCTGAGTTTCTGTGAGTTCTTTTGTGTGGGTGTATGTTGTGCAACCTGGAAAATGGGGATATCCCCCACAAATTTTGCAGAGATGTGATTCGGATCAAGTAGAGTCATGGCTGTGAAATTATTTTGTAAGTTATAAAGTGAGAGCCTGACAAGCTACCCGTGGAGTACTTGATATACCAAAAATAGTAACAATGATGGTGCTTATTCCACTGACTCTGAAAAAGCTACCAATACGCCATCATCCTACACTGGCATGCGACAGGGACGAATGGAGACGTTACTGGTGCCCACTCGAGCAAATTGATGAACAACAGGATGACATTGATACTGTGAAGTTATAAAATGCCATTTGAATATTAGGCATCAGATGTGGCATATAAATGTAAGGCAGTATTTCTGGCTTTAATCTTGATTTTAAACTAGGCTTTTTAGTATAAAGTAGTAGATTATGGTAATGTAATTTGGGGGAGAAATGAAGTATTAATAAAGTTCTGGGGAAAGGGTTCTGATAACTGTTAGTTCATAGAAAACAATAAGATTTGCAGTGTATCTGGGTCTTTTGTATTTGGGGTATTTAAGTGGGTAATCCCGTCTGGTCACTTTGTCTCCTGACGTCTTCTTGCTGTGTTCTGGCCTCCTCTTACCACTTCATCAGTCCTATCTTCGCCTCCAGGCAGTGACCTTCACATTGCAGCCATTTTTTTCATTCATTATTAGTGGGCTTATATGTTGGGCCTTTCATTAGATTGGACTGTGTAAAATCATCATATTGGTTGGTTAAAAACAGTCATTTTAGCTTACTCAGATCAATACAATTGATATTCAATAAAGTGTTGCTAATACCCTAATTGGGTCAATAATCCAAGCAGGGTGCTTTGCTTTCTAGCTCATTGGATCATGGGTTTTTATCATTTTTTATGCTTTGAATCCCTTATCAGAATAAGAGTTTTTGGTGCTTGAAATACATATCTACAAATAATGCCAATTATACTGAAATACAGTTATCAAAATGAAAAGAATCCGAACTTGTCCCATAGTAATATGTGCTTTTAAAATTAATACATGAAACAGCAAGATCATTGAATTAAAACTTGGGAATAGTTACTTTGTTTTTTAATGATAGCTGCTTGAAACTCTTTTTTGCACTGTGCACAGGTTATGATCAGTATGGAGTGGCCTCTGATGATCACTTAGAAATATGGAATGCTGAGAAAGAGCTGTCTCGACCTGATGCTAGCCTTTGGTAGCTGAATGATGACTGGGGAGAGTTACCACATCCTGATTTAGATAGGAAGGCTGTGAGCAGAGGTGATGTAAGTGGCAAATTTAAGATACTGGAAACTTGAAAGCGGTGATAAATGTGAGTAATGTCAGTAACATCTCTGTAATATGAGTAAAACTATTGTGATATGATGTAAAGTCAAGGTAGAGATAATGCTAATACTGTTGTTGTGCTTTGTTGCCTATCTTCTTTTTTGGGGGTCACCTGGTGTTGCTCAGGGGTTACTCCTGGCTTTACACTCAGAAATCACTCCTGGTGGTACTCAGGGATCATATGGGATGACCGGAATCAAACCCAAGTCATTTGCGTGCAAGGCAAATGCCCTACCCGCTGTACTATTGCTGGGGCCCAAGGCAATCTTGTTCATATCTAGGGCAGTAGTCTTACATTTCAAAGACTTTGCACGTTAGAGGGCCGTAAATCATCTTACAAGTGTTGCAAAGATATCTACATTTGTTGACGTCTGTTAGGCTTGATCCAACCCCTTGGCAGTATTAAAGTGTTAAGGGTGTATACTCCCAGACCTGAGGGCTAGAATCTGTCCAGTCAGACCTTGTTTGCCTACCAGCGTTTAAGAAATTTAACACAACCTTTTTATATAATTTTGCTTGGAGATTCCAAATATAAATTTACATATAGATGTGGAACCTTTTTTCTGTGTGTGTAGGGGTGCACAGCTGGAGATGCTCAGGAGTTACTCCTGGCTCTATACTCAGGAAATACTTCTAGCAGTGAACTCCAGACCATGTGGGATGCTGGGGATCAAACCTTAGTTGGCTGTGGACAAGGCAAGGTCCTACCCGTTGTACTATCTCTTCAGCCCCAGACATCGATACTTTCATAAGAGAATTTCATTGAAGTTTTCTGTAGTTACTAAAAATTGAAATTTAAAAAGGACTTTGTGAAAATGACTCATTAAAACTGGCTATGTTTGTTAAAAAGTTTGCTAGTGTTTACATGGGAAGATCATGGGCAAACAATACACTGAGTACTCCAGCGGTTCAGAGAAAGAAGGCCGCCATGTGGATGGGCTGGCAGGGTGAGCTGGGCCTTGAGGAGGGATTCAGTGGATAGACACGAGTGCGGGAGAAGGCATTTGCAGCAGGTAGAAGGTGTAGGAACTTCGGGTATGCTCCTGGGAGTATATGTTCCTTAAGAGAGTGCTGCTTGAGTTTGGAGATGTGGTACGGCAGGTAGGGTACTTGCCTTGCAAGAGGCTGGTCTGAGTTCAATACCATGCACACATATGGACCCTGGAGCCCCACCAGGAGTCGTTTCTGAGCACAGATCCAGGATTATGCACAGAGTGTTGTCGACCATAATCTAAATACAAACAAACCAAAACAATAGAAAAGAGATTGCTTCTTATTTTGTTTTGGCTTTTTCGGTCACATTCAGTGATGCTCAGCGGTCACTCATATCTCTGCACTCATGAATTACTACTGACGGTACTTGAGGGATCACATGGGTTGCAGGAATCAAACCTGGACTGCTCACCTGCAAAGCAAACACCTTACCCACTGTTCTATCACTGTGGCCAAAGAGATTGCTTCTTAAGCTCCCAAACATGCATAGAGTTTCAATAAACAGAACCATAAAAAGTGGTCAACATTGGTAACTAATCATCAGTGCAAATTCTTTGTTCTTTCGTGCCTATAATATAATTATTTTCCTAATGTATACTGACTTCTGCCTTCCTCCACCCCTCTCAGAGAGCCTGGCAATCTACTGAGCGTTTCTCGCCCGAATGGCAGAACCTGGCAAGCTACATGTGGCATATTTGATATGCCAAAAACAGTAACAACAAATCTCACAGTGGAGATGTTACTGGTGCCCATTCGAGCAAATCGATGAACAACGGGATGACAGTGCTAAAGTGCTACTTTTTTCTTGCACTTCGGTGATGCTCAGGGGACCATTTGGAATTCTGAGGTGTGAACCCAGATTGCCCGTATGCAAGCAAGTGCCCAGTCCACTGTACTACCCCTCTTGCCCCATCCTCTGGATTGGAAAATGTGTTTCTGAAACTGTCTCCTGTGTTTTCCCTTATAGGCAGGAGCCCAGTGGTTGGGCTTTTTCCAAAGACTGTGTTCTTCCATCCTTTTCCCCTTCCCAGTGTCTGTCCAGCTCTCTGGGCTGCTGCTAGGCCAGTTCCTCTCTGCATCTCCAGGGCTGTCTTCAGAGTCACTGCTCTCACCTCATCTTGATTAATTCCCCAGAGTCACATGCCTTGTACCTACCTGTGTGTTTTACCTTCAATCAACCCACCCACATTTTTTCCGAGGGACTGTGATAGCACTGGTTCAATGTTTGATTGACCAGCACAGGATCAGGGGTCTTCTCCTTCCCCCTCAGCTCCCCACTCTGTGGCCCACGGACCTATCAGCTGCTTCTCCACTCCTTCATTTAATCCGTTCCCCTTGCACCACCAATTCAGCCTTTAAGGCCCCTGTCAGAAGTGGAAGTGATGTGACATAGGTCCCTTCAGGAGTTCTTTCTGTTGTAGCTGTGGTTCCTTGGCTTGGGCTGCCATTGGTCTCATGGGTAGAGAGCAATTCCCGCCTGGCGGCAGGAAGGCTGTTAAGGTAGAGTTTGTGGCAGGACCAGAGCGCCCTCCCGTGAGTGCTCTGTGCCTCCTGGTCTCTGCACTGTGAGGGGTGGGGCCCTGCCAGCTTGGGGTGGTACGGTTGCGCTTGTTTTTCACTGGTTCCAGACATCCAGGTGGTTTCTGAGGTGAGGCTTTGGGCGGTATAGTGGGGGCTATGCCAGGGTACAGGGTTCGTGGTTTTGAGTGACTGATCATGGGGCTCCCCTTGGCCAGGATCGACTCCAGATCTGGAACTGGTCTGAGGTGGGTGGGTGCGGGGCTGAGGGTCCTGCAGAGGGCAGGGCTTAACTCTCTAGAACCTGCCAGCACCGGACTGTGCTCGGCCCTGTCCGGAGCCCTTGGCCCTGGCATCACGAGTGTGGAACCTTCAGACTCACTTCTACGGGCAGGGCTGTCTGCAGCAGGAGACCCAGTTGTCCTCTGTCCTTTGATTGACTGCCACACCATTGATGGGGTGGGGCCACCCATGTCCTGGTCCCTGCAGGAGGTGGGGTTTGAAAGTGACACTTTTTCATTATTGTTTTGGTTGGGCTTGTGTACCATATCAGGAGATGCTCAGGGTTTACATTAGGCTCTGCACTCGGGAATTCTGCTGATGGTACTCGGGGTCTACATGGGATGCTGGGGATTGATCTGGGTTGGCTGCATGAAACTCACATTCCCTACCCGCTTTACTGTCTCTCCTTCCAAGCTTTGTATTTTCCCCTAGGTCAAGAATTTCTTCTTTCTAAGGTTTAGTTGCAAAGCACCTCACACATGTAATGCCTCCCTGACCAGAATACCACAGCTGTTGTGGTGAGTAATGGGGCTAAAGTTTTGGGGTTTCTTTAAAGAGAAATACTTGATTTCAAGGGTTGTTGGTGGTGTTGGGGAAGCTTTGCTCAGGGTCACTCCTGATGTGGTGGAAATGATTCACTTAGAAAGTTCCAGAGCAAGTACAGCAAGTAGGGTTCTTGCCTTGGAATCGGCCAACCCAGGTTCAATTTAGGTCTGGTATTCCATATAGTCCTTGAGCCACACTAGGGCTGAGCCCTGATCCCAGAGCTGCCAAAACCCCTGAGCACTGCCAGTTGCCATCCAAAATGGAAACATGCACACACAGACATTCACAGGGGATGTGAGAGCAATGGAAGAAGAGTACTAGAATTCAAGAGAAAATATGGATTTCTGTATTCTAGGAAAAAAAAAACAGAAAAGAGGGCTTAAGGACCCGCTTTAAATGTGTCACTCTAGAGTTTGTCTTTATACATGAGTGTTGGATATTAACCCTGTACCCACTGTCCTGTTTCTCCATCCTGATGCTTTGTTTTCTTTCATATGTGTTTTGTGCCGCAGTCGAGATGCTCATATTTTAATCTTAGCTCTGTGCTCCAGATTCACCCCTGAGTGTCATCAGGATCCAGGGTGTGCAGTCCTTGTATGCAACCGGGCTACTGCAATGACTCTTGACCCAGGACATATGTTTCCCCTATTTTGTACTTTCCACTCTGGAGAATGTCGCCTGCTCAGTGACATATTCTCGCGTTCACTCGCTGCAGTGTGCTGAATTCTGAGGATGTGCCTGTCCCAAGAAGCAAACTATCTCTGGGGCCGGAGAGGTATTGGGTCAAGTCACTTTTACTGGCCTCAGGAAGGATTTGAGGTGGCCCTGAAACAGGAGTTCCGAGTCCTACAGGCCCGTGTGTTCTCACACAGCTTTGAGTCAGTTGCTGTACATTGTGTGTCCCTTTCTTATCCCTAGAACGTAGAACAGGGACTGTGGGATGTGGCATTAGTGGGGTGTGGTATATAGTGTTTTGGTCAAACCCAGTGTTGCTATTTTTGGTCCTGCTGAGTCTGTGCTCAGGCGTTAACCTCCTCTGCTGTGCTCATTGCATTTATCCTTGGGGTGGCTGCAGGCAAGTCCATAATCTGCAGGAACCTTCTGGTATATTGTCATTGTAGTAGATCTGGCTTCATGTGAGGGATACTTGGGCTCATCAGCCCGAAATGTGGGTGGAGGCTGGTACCTCCCGATTGGAGTGGGCAAGGGAGTGAGGCCCTGAGCTCCTCTGGGGTGCCGGGGTGTCTCATCCTCAAGCCCCATTGTATGGGGTGGGATGACATCACTCCTCTCGCCTGTGTCTGTCTGTTTAGGACACGGTGACCTTCCCTGACATGGCCGTGAGTTTGACCCCGGAGGAATGAACAGGAGTCAGAACATTAAGTGTGTGCAGGTTACAGGTGAGCCCCAACCTGCTGGAGTGTCTCCCCAGTCCCTAGCTTTATGTCTTATGAGTCCAACTTAATTTTTGTGCTTTGTTTCATTTGTGGCACAGCTGGCAATGCACATGGGTGACTCCTAGATATACTCTCAGGAATCACTGCTGGTTCAATACCCCTCATCCAATATGGTCCCCAGGCACAATCAGGAGTATTTCCTCAGTCCAAAGCCACAAATAAGCCCTATATATTGCTGTGTGTGACCCAACACAAACCAAATACATTTACTTCTCTTTCCACACTTCACTTGAGTGCTTTGCTTCTGTTCTTGGTATTGTTTTGGGGACACACTCAGCATTTTCATTTTATTTGTAATTTTTAAATTCCATTCATTTAATTTTTGGCTTTTGGGTCACACTCTGTGGTGTTCAGGGGTTACTCCTGACTCTTCCCTCAAGAATTTCTCCTGGCAGTGCTCAGGACCATATGAAATGCTGGGATTGGGACCCTGGTGATTTGTGTGCAAGGCAAATGCCCTGCCCGCTATGCTGTCATTCCAACCTCTAAGATCATTTATGTCTTAGAGTCTCACCCCCTTAGGCACTGCTTTTCTCCGTGTTTGGGGTCACTTCCACTGAACTTGGGAGACCATGTGACACCCGGCATCAACCCAAGGTTCCCACATGCTCCCAGATTAGGAGCACGTTACTAATTCCTGTGCACTGTCACCCTGCCTCCATTGGACTCTTTTACAGAGTTTTAAAATTTGTTTTGGGCCAAACCAGCAAGACTCAGGGATTGCTCCTGGGCTCTCCTCTGAGGAATCATGCCTGGCTGGTGGGGGACAGTGTGAGGTTGTCAGGGATCGAACCTGGATTGACATGGACAAGATCATTGTTCCACCTGATGTACAATATCCCTAACCTCCTATCTTCCCCTTTGTTTCTAGTTTAATATAAATTGGGGGGTTGCCGTCTTTGTCCTTGATTGGGTGCTTGTGTTTACTCCTGACTCTGCATCAGAGTGAACTCAGGGCCCTCCAGTTGCTGCTATCCTGGACTCAGGTTCCAGCAGTCATTGTCATTGTTCATGTGGATAAAGGACAAAGTCTGGACTCTTCTTGAAAAGCTGACTGTGAAGGCCGATTTTGTGCAGGACATAAGACCTCCAGTGAGAGCCCTTGCCTCTCCATCTCTACACTGTGAGTGGCAGCGCTGTACCAGTTTGGAGGGTGCTTTCACACTTATTTTTCAATTGCGGGATGCCATGGGCATTGTTCCAGGACTCAGGGGTTGCGGATGTGAGTGCATGATCCTAGGGTCCCCTTTGACCACCATCACCTCCAGCTCTGGGAGGAGGTGGCGGCGGGGGAGTGCAGGGCCAAGTACAGGGCCTGCGGGCCTTGGGTTTGCTGGAACTGCCAGGAACGAGGGGGCGTGGCTTTCCCAACCCTTCCAGGACAAGACTGCGTTGGTCCCTGTCTAGAACCTTTGGCCACGACATCGCTACTGTAGATCCGCCAGTTTACTTAGAGGATTGGAGTGATATCAAAGCACTTAGAGCCTTTGATTTTCACGTTTCAGACCAAGGTTCCATCCCATGAGAACGACCAGAAATGATTCCTGAGTGCAGAGCCAGGAATAACCACTTAGAATCATCTGTGTGGCTTCCCAAAAAATAGAAGGCAGATTTACCCTGAGGGGCAGGCCGGCAGCTCCCCAAAATCAAGGGGACCGTCCTGCTGTCGGTGATAAATTAGCTACGATGATGTCTGGGGCATCCTGAAGGCGTGGTCGTCAAGGTGCTTAGGGTTTGCAATGAAAATTCACTTTTGGGGCTATTTTTGGTGTTTTTGAAGTGCAAGGGGGTCTGTCCATGCCTGTAGATGCTCAGGGCTTACTCCTGTCCCTGTGCTCAGGTACTATTCCTGACGGTGCTCTGGGTCTCCATAAGGGATGCCAAGGATTGATCAGGGTGAGCAAGGCAACAGCCTACCGCTTTACTGTCTGGTTCCAATGTTGGTGTTTTTGTACATCAGGGATTTCTGTTCTCACACCAAGTTGCAAAGCCTCCCACACTTCTCATCTCGCCCTGATCAGGCGACCCAGGGTATTGGGGTGAGTACTGTGGATAAAGGTTGTTTTTTTTTTGAAGTACGTCAGGCCTTGGGTTTTTGGGTCATGCTCAGGATGGGGGGCTTGGTGGTCCCAACCCTCCCAGAAAGGTTGCACTGCTCCCTGACCAGATTCTTTGGCTGGATATCACAAGTGTAAAACATATAAACTCTGATCAGCAGGGCCACACCCCTAAAGCATTAGATTTAGTTATCACTTGTCTTTTCATTGGTTGACATGGTGGGTGTGGCCACCTGAGAGATGGATGGGGTTCAATATAAAACTCATTTTTTATTATCATATTTTTGTTTTGATTTCTGTACCACATTGAAAATGCTCAGGTCTTCCTCCTTGCTCTGTGCTCAGGATTTTCTGTGTGTGGACTTACTGGACCCTAAGGGGCACCAAGGATTACCTGGTTGACAGTGCAAGCAGCTTCTTACCCACTTTACTGTCTCTTCCTCCAACCTCTTTTCTTTTTTTCCCCAGTCAAGAATATCTCCTTCAGGGGCCGTACTGATAGTACAGTGGGTCGGGCGTTTTTCATGCACGTGGAAAATCCAGGTTCGATCCCTGGTATCCCATATGATCCGCTGAGCAACTGCAGGAGTAATTTCTGAGTTCAGAGCCAGGAGGAAACCCTGAGCATAGCCAGGTGTGACTGAAAAAGTGAAAAAGTAATATGTAGGAATATTTGCTTCTTAAAGTCACGGAGCAAAGCACCGCCCTCATTTCATCTCTCCGTTAGCTGGCTACACACAATGTTGTTTTGAGTAGTGCTGGTAAAGTAAGATATTGGAAAGAAGATATTAATTTTTGATACGGGTTGGGGGTGAATAGAAGCTTTGCCTAGGGCTCACTCCTGGTGTGCTGGAAATAATTTATTTAGAAAGGGCCAGAATACAGCAAGTAGGTACTTGCCTTGAAAGTGACCAACCAAAGTTCTATCTATGGCATCTCATCTGGTCCGCGAACGCCACCAGGACTACCTCATCTCAGAGTAGGAATAATCCCTGAACACTGTTGGTTATTGCCCCAAAACCAAACACACAGAGAGGATGTGAGAGTAGAGAACAAAGAGTAAGTATTCAGGATAAAACATGGGCTTCTGCATAATATAAGTCCAAACACACTGAATTTAAGGATCCACTGTTCAATTCTTTAAGTGTTTTACTGTAGAAATTGTGTTTTTTTTTTGCTTTTTGGGCCACACCTGGCGATGCACAGGGGTTACTCCTGGCTCTGCACTCAGGAATTACCCCTGGGATGCTGGGATTCGAACCTGGGTCGGCCGCGTGCAAGGCAAACGCCCTACCCGCTGTGCTATTCCTCCAGCCCCTGTAGAAATTGTCTTTGCGCATGAATTTATTTTTGGGTTTCTTTTCTTTGTTAGTTACCTTTTCTGTTGCAGTATTTGGGGGCCACACCATGCAGTGTTCATAGCTAACTCCTGGCTCTAAGCACAGGGATCATTTCTCCCAAGGGTCAGGAGCCCATCTCGGGGGCTCAGGTATCAAGCCGGTGTCAGCCAAGAGCAAGGAGAGCACCTTCTCTACTGTATCACCACCACCCTGGCCCCAAATATAATACTCATCTTTAAAAAGCAGTCTCACTCCAGATGATCCAGCTCTGAGACACAGTTCACATCCTGGTGTATAGTAAACACCTGGATATTAGGATAATTTTCTTATCCACATACTGTTTGTGTGGTTTTCAAATATATTCCTGTAGAACAGAAGTGAATGCTGGATGCAGGCCCATGCAGATATGTCTGTTGGGTTTAGGGCATTCCAGGGTGAATGCTGCAGTGTTCTGGCTGGAAGGAAGAGCCCTAAGACCAGGGAACAGAGGCGTGTGTGCTGGTGAGTTGTGTAAGTTCACAAAATAAAAGGGTGAGCTGCGGTGGCAATGGTGTGGTCTCTCACCCACCACATGCTTTCTGCAGCCATGAGCTGCCTCCCCCACCCTGGCCTGCAGCCGCCACCTGAAGACGCATGAAGGAAGGAACAGGGTCACAAGGCGGGTTGGTGATCATTTGCCCTTTATTTCATTCTCACAACTCACCTGTTCCAGTCTCAAGAAGCTCCTCATTTGAGTCTCACGCTGGCCCTCACACCCATTTCCTCCTGCCCTCAATTCTAGTCTTTCCACACTCCATCTTGCAGCCTAGGTCTTATCCGTTGTGTATTTGATATGCCAAAAACAGTAACAATGAGTCTCACAAGGAGATGTTACTGGTGCCAACTCGAGCAAATGAATAAGCAACGGGATGATAGTGATGGCAGTGATCTAATTAAAGGGCTATTAAATAGTTAAGAATTAGTATTTGATGGGGGAGAGAGAGAAGAAGGGGGGTGAGAACACATAGGGTAAGGGACTTGCCTTACATGTGACCAAGCCTGGTTCTATTCCAGTCTATGAATTCCAGAGCCCTGCCAGGAGTGACCCCTCAACAAATCCTGGTGTGGCCCAGCCCCTTTCCCCTGACAAAATTAATTCAAATTTTAAATGCAGACCAGAAAGTACCTGCTTAGGAACATTTGGAGCCTGGCCCTTTAAAACTTTGGCCGGAAGTGCAGGTGACTGTCTCGGAGTCCCAGTCTTTTTCTGGGGTCTAGGCAGGGCGGCATTTCCGGTAGGCCGCCATTTTTGGAGCACAAGGAGCCAGGTCGGAGCGGGAAGAGTGTGCCAGCAGAGTCGGTCCGTTATGTGCCTGGGGACAGCCCCCACCCGGGTCGCCCAGACGTCTTGCCGAGAGGTACGTCTTGGCTAGGAATTGATGTTTAGGAAACGGGGGTTTCCCAGAGAGACCCTTGGAAGGGCACATGGGCGGGGTCTGTCGGGACGGGCTCCATCCCGGCTGGCCGCCAGGGGGCACCCCGAGCTCTGCCCCTCCCCACCCTGAAGGGGACCTGGGTGGGCTGAGGGGGTGCCTGGTCCCCGGGAGACAGAGTTTGAATGGAGAAGCGTGTCTCTGAACTTAGGAACAACGGGAACAGCCAGAGTTCGGGCCCCTCGGGGGTGTCGGGCTGTGGGGCCCACGCCCTCCCCACCAACGTTCCCCCCAACCCCACCCAAGGGAAAGTGTCCCCGGGTCTGGGGGCCGCGTGCAGCCACCACCGTGTGGGCGCCAGTGCCGGGACACTTGCTGCGCCTGTGGCAGCCACAGTGGCGGGGTGGGGTTTTCCAGGACTGTCCCAGGCGGGCCCTTTGTGGCCCCTTCCATTCCTGAGGTTTACTGACCTCCGCCCTCGGTGCAGAGGGGGCCCAACTTCACGTCCTTGGGGCTCAAAAGAATCTGGGGACGCATTTTGATTTTCACATGGTTTAACACATTCAGTACATTGTGGGGTGCCCGGGGAGATGCGGAGCACAGAGTGGCGGTGGGGGACGCATCAGGGTGGGTTCACTTCTCCTACCTCTGCACTCAGGCATCACTCCTCGCAGTGCTCAGGAACCTTTTGGGATGCCGAGTTGGACCTTGCAAAAGAAGCACCTTACCACTTACTGTATCTACAGCCCCTTTGTGCAGGAAATTGTGAATTATTATTTCAATTGTAATTTTGGGGCCACTGCACACAATTCTCAGGGCTCACTCTTGGATCTGAGCTCAGGCATCATTCCTGGAAGTGCTGGCGGAAGCCTTTGGGCTTTAGAAATTGAATCCAACTTAGCTGCTTAAAAGAAAAGCGCCGCATCAACTGTCCTATCCCTGGTATCCTCTACCAATTTATTTGGTCCCAGAAAAAAATTGCTGCTTCACCTGCCAACCCTTTGAGCACCATCCCGTCCCCACCGTCCATCTCTCCCAGACCAGGGTGCCCCCTGCTCTTCGGGTGAGTACTTGCAGAAAGGGGGTTTCCAGGCACCAACTGCCACAGGTTTTAAATGTCTCACTCCACGGGTCTGTGCAGTGGTACAGCCACGAGGCCATTTATCTTGCTCTTGGTTGACCAGGGTTCAATCCCGCCAGCACACAGGGTCCCCTGTGTTGTCCTCTCCATCTTTGTCCCACAAGTATAAAAACTGAAAATAAATAAAGGGCAGGAGTCATAGTACAACAGTTCGGACATTTCATTTCCATTTGGCAGAACTGGGTTTTATCCCTGCACCATAGGGTCCTCTGAACATTGCCAGAAGTCAAACAGAAATAAAAAATGTTTCTCAAAAATTAATAAGGAGCTAGAGTTTTCTGAATGGAGGTATGGTATTTTGTATTTTTTTATTTTGTATTTGTATGGTATTGTATTTTGTTGACCCGCATTTTATTGGTTGCTCTGAGCACGTGTGACCCAAACCACAAAGCTCCCACCCCTCAATGAAAAGGTCTCACTCCATTATTATAGAATGTGTCTTGACACTTGATCATTCTTTGGGGGGTTGGAGTTATCACAACTATTTTTGTTGGTGGTGGTGGTAGTTTTGCCGTTTTTGCTACAGACTTGAGATGGTCAGGGACTCTGCCCCTCTGTCCATGTGTCTCTGGATGCAGGGCAGCCATGTCGTATCCCCAATGTTAAAACAGTGTCTCTGCCCTCTGGGCTCCTCTCTCTGAGTCTATCTCACTACTCAGGGAGCAGATGGGCTGGGCCCTGAGGCCACACCTGACAGTGCTTGGGAGCTGCTTGCTGCTCATTGTTTGAGCTACCGTTTAACAATGGATACCAGGGAAGGTCCCAGGGCTTCCAGATAGCCAGCATCTGACCTAGCCTGGTGTACTCTTTCATTCCTGCCTTCCTTGGAAGTTGGTAATGTAAACAGTCGGATTATAATCAACCAGAATCTGTCGGGAGGAAAAGAAAGAGGTGTAGTCTCTAAGCAAACTTCTGTGCTATCATCATGAAGCTTTTATTTTTTAATTTTTTAGGAAATATTTTATATTTTATTATTATTTTTATTATCTTCTTTTTATTTATTTTTTAAAATTTGTTTTATTGAATCACCATGTGGAAAGTTACAAAGTTCTCATGCTTATGTCTCAGTTATACAATGCTCAAACACCCGTCCTTTCACCAGTGTTCATATTACACCACGAAAAACCCCAGTATTCCTCCCACCCCCAACTCCCAACCCTCCCACCCCCACCTGCATAAGTGATAAATTTCACTTCATTTTCTCATTACCTTGATTGCATTCCATGTTTCAACACAAAACTCAATATTGTTGTTGGAGTTTCAACACAGAACTCACTATTCTTGTTGGGGTTTATCCCCGAAACATTACATCTGGAGGTGCTCAGAGGACCATATGGACCATATGGAATACCTGGCATTGAACCAGGGTCAGCCACATGTAAGGGAAACACCTTACCTGCTTTTCTATTGCTCTGGGTCCAATAAGTTCTTTGCTTTTGGTCTCACCCCATTAGGCACTGAGCTATTTCACTGTGTGGGTTAACTTCTAATGATTCTTGGGAGTTTTAAGCATGACTGACTTGGTCCTGGGTATTGTATCTCTAATAGACGCCAATCTGGGCATATAGAAAATGGAGATTTTTATATTCCTTTATTCTTTTTCTTTGGATCACACCTGGCAATGCCAAGGGGTAACTCCTGGCTCTGAACTCAGAAATTACCCCTGGCGGTGATCAGAATACCATATGGGATGCTGAGAATCGAACCCAGGACTGCTGTTTGCAAGGCAAAGGCCCTACCCACTGTGCTATCACTCCAGCCTTTTTCAATCCTTTTCTGTATTTTCTTGTAACTAATCTGAGAATTCATTTCCTTGGGGTCAGGTTATTCTGGCATGAAGCCTTTGTTAGACTCTCAGACCTTTTGAATCACAGGGAAACTCATCCTGTAAAAAACCTTATATATGTGAGAATACTCTATCCTTAGCCTTACTGCGCATATGAAAAAGTATTCTGGTGAGAAACCTTATATGTGTTAGGAATGTGGGAAGGCCTTCTTTCGCACCTCCAGTCTTCATCAGGATAGAACATTTCATACTGGAGAGAAACCTTTTCTATATTAGGAACGTGAGAAGGTGTTTGGTCTTTCCTCAAGTCTTTGTAGTCATAGGAAAATACATACTGGAGAGAAACCTTATCTTTGTACAGAATTTGGAAATGTCGTCTCTCAATCTGGGGATCTTAGTAAACAGTGGAGAGAAACTTCATCAGTGTCTGCTATGTGGGAAGGCCTTCACTCTACCCTTAGCCCTCTCTATGCTCATGAGGATTTATAGTGGAGAGAAGCCTTGTCTATGTCAGGAGTGTGGGAAGGCCTTCATTCATTCTCTGCCTTTACTAAGCACAAGAAAATGCATAATGGAGAGAAACCTCTTTTTAGGAATTAGTCAGAAGGCCTTTTCTCAGTCTCTAAAGGTTACTAAGCACTGGAAAATTCATTGTGGAGAGAATCCTCAAGCTGTCAGACATTTGGGAAAACCATCAGTCTGTCCTTACAACTTACTCGGCATATGCAAGTTCAGTGTGGAGAGAAACGTCATCGATGTCAAACATGTGGGAAGTCCTTCACTCTGTACTCAGGATTTACTGTGCATCTGAGGATTCACACTGGAGGGAAGCCTTATCTATGTAGGGAACTCTGAAAGGCCGTTATTCAATCTTCATCCCTTACTAGACATGAAAATCCATAGCACTGTGAAATGTTATGAATGTCAGGAATGTGGGAAGGCCTTTGTGTTCCACTCGGGCCTTAGGAGACAATGTTAAATTCATACTGGATGACTGATGCCCTAACCCCAAGTAAGAACAGGCCCCTTCAGTAATACATGGTTGGTTTGTATAAGGAGGTGGAGGTACCCCAATGTGGAGGCAAAAAGGAGATAATCCTGGTAATGTGGGAGACCCTTCCCATGACGTCAGCACATAAGGGAAAGGTGCTTTCTTGTAATCACTCGGGTGCAGCGATGTCAGTGTCCCAGCATTTGGACTTGATGAGTCTGTTAACTTGTAAATAATGGGTCTTGGTGATAGAAGCCAGGAAAAAGTTGATTAAATTAGAATTAAATAAACAGGTACCAAAGCCTCCCCTCACTTCAGGCTGTCAAGACTCACCACTGTCTCATTCTTTGTTCAGACTCTGGCCTGGTACACACGCTCTGGTTTGGTTTGGGGGGATTAATGACACAGATTAACCATGATGCTGCAGCAAAACCTTTGAAATTAGAATAACAGACAAACCCCCATTCTTCAGGCCCTCCTGTACGATGTTCTCGGGAAAGTCACTGAGCTGTGCTCAGGACATCATCCTGCCTCTGAGGTCAGCAGTCCATGGTTGGGGGGGACTCAGGGAAACTTATGTGGTCCTGGGATTGTTGTGACGTCAGCTGTATGCAGGGAAGCACCTGACCTGCTACAGCAACTCTGCACTCTCTACATTCAGGTTTTCATTAGATTTAGAAAACCATTAAGGAAAAAATTTCAGAAAGTATCAAGTAAGAAAAATGGCCTTGGCAAGTTTCTTTAATAGGGTGGATAGAGACACTTTACATGGACTTTACTGTGCATAGAAAGACATTTGCCGGTTTTGAGATGATCCAGAGGCCCCTGAATCAGATGTTTTACAAATGGTGAGAATGTGAGAGATTCGCCAACATCCACCCCGTATCAGTAGGAAATTCCACTTAAGTGTGATTACTAGTAATAAAGGGTCAACCTGGGTTCCACTGAACTCAATTCAGCAGTAGCGGGGGGAGAAAAAGAAAGGTCAAACTTTTGTTTGGAAAATGTAAAGTTCCAACAATCTAATATTCACCAGAATGGTAAACACCATTGAGATCTGTCCAAAATGCCAAGCAAGGACACAAAATGATCAGTCCGCTTTACTGCCTGTTAGCTTCATGTATGCCTTCATTCTGGGCTTGGTCCACATGATACGTTTTATTTGTTTAATTCTATATTTTCGTTTGGTGGCACACCTGGCAGTTCTTAAGAGTCACTCAAGGTGGTGCCCGGACCCCATTTGGGATGCCAGTGATGGAACTCACTTCAACCAAGTTCATAGCAGGTGGCAGCGCACTGTACTCTCTCTCTGTGTTTCAAATTTTGTTCTGAAACTGTCTCTTGGTTTTTTCTTGTAGACAAGAGTCCACTACTCATGTGTTATCAAGGGGTAGCGTGTTGACTGGACAGTGCTCTCTGATGTTCTTACCAGCCTTTGCCCCTGTTCCAGTGTCTCTCCAGCTCTCTGGGCTGCTGCGTGGCCAGTTTCCTCTATACATCTTCAGATATGGCTTGGGGGTCACTGATTTCACCCCATCTTGATTGATGACTTCCCCAGAAACTCATTGTCTGTGGAAGTCGATGTGGAGGTCTCGTTCTGTTCAGCAGGGCGAACCCTTCGTAGGGCGCAGCCGAAAGAACAGACGCAGAGCCCGGAGGAGAGAGAAAAGGCATTTATTCTATGGCAGTTACAGTATTTTATACCTCCCTGTTTGGAGGAGGTGGTTCCAGGACCCCCAACAGAAATGCAGGGTGTGGCACGGGATTTAGCTAGTAATAAACAAATGCTGATAGGATAAGATCAGTAAGATTAGGAGTGGCAACCTTTGCTAGGTGTGGCATGGGGTTAGCTAGTGATTAAACAAATAGTGACAGGATAAGATCAGTAAGGTAAAATGGCTCCCTACATCTCCCCCTGTTTTGTTTTAAATTAAATGTGGTCAGGGCAGGCATTGTCCGGTATCCCTTGTGACATAAAGACTCCATTTTTGCAGGGAGAGGAAGGATGATCGGGTCTATGCAGGGGGCTCCTCATAGGCCCCATCAATCCTTGGTTTTGGAGTAACCTCTAAGCTATACCGGAATACCTCGCAGGGAGCCGGGCCGGGGTATCAGCCCTCCCTTGCAGTGCTTTGCCTGGCAACCTGATCCACAAGAATAAATCCTTGGGAGCCCGGCATCCTCAAGGTAAAGAACTGGGGGAAGATGAGGTCCTACAAATCAAGCCAAAGATCCTTAAACACTCGAAAATCTCATTTGTTACTCTAAGATATTAACCCAGCCCTGGACCCAAAGTAGCACTTGCTGTAGAGTGTCCAATTGTTGCTCAACATCATGGTTGACAGTAGCCTGCATTGTCCCAAGGTGGTAAGAGTCATTTTGTCATGTTTAGACGAAGTTGTGTGTCTGGACCGAGGCTTGAAGAACTATTCCTGCAACAGCATCAGTGGTGGTTACAGCAATGAGTCCAGGATAGCTGCGATCAGAGGCCCAAGGAATTGTCAGGAGTGCCGGAGCAGTTGTGTCAGGTCTTCAGTCAGGAGCCCTTTATCGGGGGAGTGTTGCCATTCTCTGGTCAGGTTCACTGGTAACCATATGCGATCTGGCCCTTAATAAAATTATACTGTGGGGAGAATCTTGGATTGACAGGTAAATAATGCACAATCACCAGAAAAGAAAAAAATCTTTTTGTGAGTGATCAGAGGTAGTATGAATTTGGGACTTGGTATGAATCCAAGTCTGAAAGTGAAGAGGGAGACAGGGAGGCACTCCATTGCAGACAGGATCAAGTGAGTATCCTAGAGAAAAAATTAAAAGGTGTTTCTTCTTTATTCGGCAGCTGAGGCATCTGTGAATCCCATGGAGGGGGTAAAAGAAAGGAATTGTTAGCCCAGATACTGGGTCCTGGCATGGTCCAATCTACAACCTGTAAAAGTGGAGGGTGAGGAATGTAAGTCCAATAGATATGTTTAGCTTACTAGAATTCAAGAGGATTTCAACTGTTAATAACTATTAATGTTCTCCCAATATGAAATCTGGATTGAAAATTTCAATTTCTTTGTAGGCGCCACATTCTGATTAGAAATCTTTGTTTAGACCTGATCTAGCAAGCTCCAAAGATACTTAGATCTTTTAAATTGCTGGGCTCCATATCACTCTGACCTCCCTTGATTTTGTTTGCCCAGATCTAAGAATTACTGACTTTAAACTAGCTCTAATACTCGAGTGTTCCACAGACAGAGACAGACAGTCAGACAATAAACATCACACATGTGCACAAATATATACTTGATCGATCAATCTGACCCTTCAAGAATGGCAGGAAAAAACTGATAGACTGAGAAAGGAAAGAGCAGTCCCCAGGGCAAAGTGAGCCCTGTCGGCCGATTGGGAACATTGCTCCCCGTTTCTCTGCCTGAGCAGCCAGTTTCCTGCTTGTTGAAAAAACGGGTCAAGAAAGCACTTTTGTTGATATAAGCTGGCAAAACCTTCTCAAAGTTGTTGAAAAGTAAGCAGAACTAAGAAAGATAATGAGACAATTGCACACACACTAGGAGCACACGCACAAATCTTACTCCTGCACACGCTCGGACCGGTCCTTCTTTCACTCGGGTGCGCACCCCACTCACCACATTCACACTGAGACTCCCGATCCTGCCCTACGGGCATCATCTTTGGTCTTGAAGTAACGCTGGTTCCTGCTCCAGCCATGCCAAGTCTGAATAACTGTTCTGTGAGCGAGACCACTAGTTGGTCACTCCCGACGCGGCTGACTGAGCAGAAGCAAGTTCCTGGGCAGTGGCAGAAGGGACACTGTCCTCAGAGGATTCATTCTGGGTGGAAATCGGTTCAGCCAGAGCAGGTGTGTCGACCTGCCTTATCAGTCGTTCGGGGAGCCAGCGGGCTACACTATCAGCAGCATCAAATATGCAGGCTGATCCTCGGCCCCATATAAGGACTGGATCAGGGCCCTTCCATAGACCGCTCAGAGGGTCTTTCCACCTTACTTTTGCATAAGTGTGGCTGGTGGAAGTATGCCAAAAACGGTCCGCTGAGCTGCGACCTTCTTTGTCCAGTATAAGAAAGTTCATGACAAACAAAGCGTGAGATAGTAACGTCTTAGGGGAAAGTGAGGCTGGGTACAGTTCCTTTTCTGTCTGGAGCTTTTGAATATATGTTTTAAGAGTGAGATGGGCTCGCTCCACTATCCCCTGCCCTTGAGGATTATAGGGGATCCCTGTATGATGGGAAATCTGCAGCTTCTTACAAAAATGCTCAAACTTTTTTCCAGTGTATCCTGGACCATTGTCTGTTTTTATTAGCTGTGGTTTGCCCAGTACAGAAAAGCAGTGCAAGACATGAGCAATGACATTTTTTGAAGCCTCTCCAGTCTGGGCTGAGGCGCAAATAAACCCACTAAAGGTATCAATAGTCACATGCACATATTTAAGCTGCCCAAAGGGATGAATATGAGTGACATCCATTTGCCAGATGGCATTAGGGACTAGTCCTCGGGGATTGACCCCTAAGTGAGGCACGGGTAGAAGAGATACACAGGAAGGGCACTGGCGCACAATCTGCCGTGCCTGCTCACGCGTGATTTTAAACATAAGGCGGAGAGTTTGAGCATTCAGATGGTGAAGGGCATGTGCAGTTGTGGCCTCCTGCAGCGGATCTGCTTGTAGAGTTAGCGCTGTGAAAGATCGGGTGGCCAAATCTGCCAAGTGATTACCTGCCGCCAGTGGCCCAGGGAGGTTAGTGTGGGCATGAAGATGACCTATGAAAAATGGAGCTTGCCGGGAGCGAATATACTGTTGGATTTGTAGAAACAATGACGTTGCGGGGGAGGAGGGTTTTATGTAACTAATAGTCTCCAGTAATGGTATAGAGAAGGCCACATAGGCACTATCTGTGTATAAATTGAAAGGAAGAAGGGAAAAAATTTTAAAAACCATTAGAACAGCTGTGAGTTCAACCAGCTGAGCAGAGGACTCCTTTGTGGAAAAAGAAACAGTCTCACCCTCACAGGCATAGGCGGCCTGGCCATTAGAGGATCCATCAGTGAAAATCACTTTAGCCCCAGGGATAGGGCTGGTCTTAGTGACAACAGGAAAAACCCATTGATGTAAAGCCATAAATTGTATCAACTTATTGGGGGGATAATGATTATCTAAAATTCCTGAAAAGGAAGCGCAGGCGATGGGCCAATCATCAGTATTTTGAAGAAGCCAATCTATCTGTTCCTTATTGTAGGGTTGAATAACAGAAGCCAGTTCAAGACCAAAGTGTCTGCGAGAGAAACTCCTTCCTTCAATAATTAAGGATGCCACTAAGAGATAGTAGGGTACAAGAACTTTCTTTGGTGTGGCAGGAAGGTGAATCCAAGAAACAGGGTTTTCCTGCCAAATTAAGCCCGTGGGAGAATGAGGAGTAGCGAAGATAAGGAGGTGAAAAGGGCGCTGATAATCTAGAGAGCAAACAAAGTGACCTTCAATCGCTTTTTCTATGAGAACTAGGGATTCTCGGGCTGCTGGTGTCAGACTCCGAGGGGAAGAAGGGTCAGCGTCACCGCGCAAAAGGTCATACAGGGGCATAAGGTCTCCTTTGGTAAGTTTCAGATAGGGACTGAGCCATGTAATATGCCCAAGCAGTTGTTGAAAATCATGTAGTGTCTTTAATGAAGTAAGCTTCAGCTGCGTTTTTTGCAAAAGTACACGGGACCCCTGAAGACGAAATCCAAGAAAGGTATAAGGGTCAGCGATCTGAATTTTTTCGGGGGCAATTTGAAAGCCAGACTGAGTAAACGCACGGATCACCTGATTGCAACAGAGCATAGTGGCCTGTGGGTCAGATCCAGCAAGCAGTATATCATCCATATAATGGATCATATAGATGTCGGGCCATTGTGCCCTAATGGGAGCAAGAATTTGAGCCACAAATTTTTGACACAGTGTGGGGCTATTTGCCATTCCCTGGGGTAAAACCTTCCATTGAAAACGTTGCATGGGCTCTTTATAATTAATAGCTGGCAAACTAAAGGCAAAACGGGGGCGATCATCAGGATGCAAGGGAATTGAGAAGAAGCAGTCTTTTAAATCGAGTACTATCTTATACATTTCTGAAGGGATGGCTGCTGGGGACGGCAGTCCAGGTTGAAGTGCCCCGAAAATGACCATGGTTTTATTTACTGCTCGTAGATCCTGTAGCAGTCGCCAACTGCCGTTTTTCTTTTTTATAACAAAAATGGGTGTGTTCCAGGGGGAAGAGGTGGGTTCTATGTGTCCCGCCCCGAGTTGTTCCTGCACTAACAACCTGGCGGCCTGTAATTTTTCAGTGGGAAGCGGCCACTGGTCCACCCATACAGGCTCATTGGACTTCCATATGATCTTATCCGTATGGGGTGCAGGAGGAGCAGTGGCAGTTACTGAGAATAAACCTAAGCCTGCGCGGTCATTTTTCACTGGGTCGAGGGCTAGCGGCGCAGGCGTGCCCTGGAGGTATTTTCCTAGAACCTTTCCGGGAGAATAACCTGCTGCAAGGAGCATGTCTAGGCCCTTGGCATCAATTAGTATAAGGTCCATTTGTGAAAGAATATCCCTGCCCCAGAGATTGAGTGGGAGCCCGGGCAGAACATAGGGGCGTACCATCCCGGATTTTCCCTCCTTGGTGCGCCAATCAAGTGTAAATGAGCTTAACATAGGGTTTTGGGATTGACCTATACCCTGAAGGTGAGTCAGTGAGGGGGTGAGGGGCCACCTTTTTGACCAGTCTTTTTCAGCAATGACCGTTACATCCGCACCAGTGTCAATCAGACCTAAAAATTCCTTCCCGTTGATCTCTAAAGTCATCAAGCCCTTGTGATTAAGAATGCGTTGGGCAAAAAATGCAAAAGTCTCTGACATTGGGGGTGGTTTTTGTACTGTTGTTATTGGAATGAGTATTAGCTGTGCTAGCCGCGCGCCAGCGTCCAAGACTGAAAATGGGGAGAGTGATTCAACTACTACTCCAATCTGCCCTTGAAAATCAGCATCTATAATCCCGGGGAGTACTTGCACGCCCTGAGGGAGCATATTGCCTCGCCCAATAATTAGGCCAAAAGTTCCAGATGGCAAAGGGCCACAGGCGTTGACATACACTATCTGGGGTCCCTGTTCTTTAACTAATATTGTGCGGGAGGTGGCACAGAGATCCAATCCGGCTGAGTATGGGATGGCTCTGCAGAGGGGTTGGGTGCCGATGGGTTGAACAGCCCATGATTTTGAGGTGCCCCGGTCATGGGAGAGGGAGCGAATTGGGGGCTGGACGCCGATGGGTTGAACGGCCCATGATTCTGAGGTGCCCCAGACACGGGAGAGGGAGCGGACTGGGGGCCCTGGGGCTGGCCCTGTGCCCAGTTTCCCGGCCTGGCCTTCTGGCGGCACTCTGACGCCCAGTGGAAACCCTGTTTGTACTTAGGGCAAGGACTTCTAGGTCTGGGCCGCGATTTTTTATTGGGACAGTTTCTTAAGAAATGTCCAGGCTGCCGACAGCCAAAGCACAGCTTGTTCTGACTGCTCGATGGTTGAATAGAGAACTGTTTGAAGGCAGCCCCTATAGCATGCCCTATTTTTTGGGTGGTGGGATCAACCTCGGAGCATAGCCGAATGTATTCTGAGAGGGTCTTCCCACGCTTATAGGGGCGGAGTGTGGCCTGGCAGATGGGATTAGCATTCTCATAGGCCAAATGGCGGATCAGCTCATTATCCGTCTCTTCGTTTCCCATGAGTTTTTCAGCCGCCTCCGTGAGGCGCCCTATGAAATCACTATAGGGCTCGTTAGCTCCCTGACGAACCTTGGCTAAGGATGTTACCACCGACCCTTTAGAGGGAAGTGCCTTCCAGGCCCGGAGGGCAGCCACGTGTATTTGGGCAAGTAGCCCTGGGGGAAATTGAGCCTGCACCTCATTAGAATCAAAGGGTGCCTGACCCTGAAATTTAGCAAAGATCCAGGATGAGGAAGAGCCTCCTGCCTCGACATTGCGGCGCGCCATTTCTTGGCATCGTTCTAAATAATCTGCTTTCCACAAGAGATAGTTTCCCCTACTCAGGACAGCCTTAGCGACTGAGAACCAGTCGTTCGGCGTGAGCCATCCCTCACAAAAGGAGTCCAAAAGGCCAAGCGTAAAAGGAGCAGTGGGGCGCAAGAAGAGACAGCAGCCTTTAAATCTTTCAGGTCTTCGAATTTCAATCTACGGTAGCTTTGGCGGATTGGTGCCTGCGGAGCTACGTCCTGAGGGGAATTTTCCTCTTGGGAATGTGCCCCTTCCTCAGGCTGATCGGCCTCCTCAACTTCTCTGTCTGAGGGATCATCATCAGGTGGAGCCGTGGCAGAGGTGGGGTATTTGGGGGCCCGAGAATGGGACCTGGTAACTGGGAAGGCAGCCATAGGTTTTGAAGCTAGAGTGTGGCAGGGCGGAGGAGAGACCGAATTTGCACTAGATTCTTGGGAGAGGGTAGAAGGCTGCAGGGCACTCACTAGTTCCTGAACCACCTGCCTTATTAAGGCAGCGGTGTCCTGGGCAAGCTGGCGGGGTGCCTCACTGGCGTATGGGGGATTAAAAAAGGCAGTGTCATGGGACAGATAATGGAGTGGTGGAGCTGACGGCTGACACCTCTCCTCCTCATCTACCTGGGTAGCCTTGTCCTCCAGCTTACACCTCTCCTCCTCATCTACCTGGGTAGCCTTGTCCTCCAGGGGCAAGGATTTAAGTTCCGGAGGAGAGGGATCGGGGATATCAGAAGTCACAGGATAAAGTCTCAGAGGTGCCTCTGCGCGGGAGGAGTCAGTCCCCTGCATGGGGGGTGCCTCATCCCCAAAGACTGAGGAAGCCTCTGAACTCTCATACTTTTTCCTCAAAAAAATCTCAATTTCGGAAACACGGTGCTGAATCTCTGAAAATGGCTGACTTTTTCTCGCCTTAAAAATCTCATTTAAGATCCAAATAAAATTAGCGAGACAAAGGATGCAAATAACACAAAGGATGCAAATAACTGGGGATTCCCAGGAGTAGGTAGGGATGGAGGAATCAGAGGGTAAGTAGGCCATTCCCGCACCACGGTGTGTGCCAAGAGAAAGGCGACCCTCAGAAATACTCACTTTTTCCGTGAATTCGACAGCCACGTTGGGCGCCAGGTGTGGAAGTCGATGTGGAGGTCTCGTTCTGTTCAGCAGGGCGAACCCTTCGTAGGGCGCAGCCGAAAGAACAGACGCAGAGCCCGGAGGAGAGAGAAAAGGCATTTATTCTATGGCAGTTACAGTATTTTATACCCCCCTGTTGGGAGGAGGTGGTTCCAGGACCCCCAACAGAAATGCAGGGTGTGGCACGGGATTTAGCTAGTAATAAACAAATGCTGATAGGATAAGATCAGTAAGATTAGGAGTGGCAACCTTTGCTAGGTGTGGCATGGGGTTAGCTAGTGATTAAACAAATAGTGACAGGATAAGATCAGTAAGGTAAAATGGCTCCCTACAATTGTCCTGTGCCCCACACGCTCCCTATCTGCCTGTTTTCCTTTGAATGAGCCACCTTTGCATTTTTCCTGATGGACTGTATGAGTATTTGTTCATTGTTTGCCCAGTACAAGACCAGGAAACTTCTCCTTACTCCCCCTAGCCCCCACTGTGTGACAGGCCACTCCAGCAGGTCCCTCTCCACCCCTTTATTCGAGCCCAACCCCCCTGAGCCACAGATTCAGCTGGGTGGGGATAATGGTTCTCTGCAAATCTGGGGTCTGGCCCTTTAAGGCTGCTTGGTGAAACGGAAGTGACATCACAGTGGGGCCTTCCTGGTGATTCTATTCCTGGAAACGGGTGAGAGAGTCATTGTTCACTTGGGTAAAGGACAAAGTGGGTCCCCTGCCAGCAAGCAGGGCTCTGAAGTCCGATTTTGTGGCAGGGCTGGGGCAGACTCCCCATGTCCACACTGAGCTGTGGGTCCCCACCAGCTTGGGGGCATTTTCGCACTAGTTTTTCACTCGTTCCCTGATATTCAGGCAGTTCCTGAGGCACGGTGGAGCTTTGTGTTGTGTAGTGGGGGCTGTTCCAGGGTGCAGGGGTCAAGGGTGTGAGTGCGTGGTTCTGGGGGGCTCCTGCAGCCATGATCACCTCCAGCTCTGAGGTGGGGCAGTGCCAGGTGCACGAGGGGCTGAGGGCGGGGGCTGCGGGCCTTGGGGGTGAGGGACCTGCCGAGGGCAGGGGCTTGGCCATCCAACCTTCCCAGCTTACTGTGTTGGAGCCTTGGCCCAGTTTCACTGCTGTGAATCTCCAGATTCACTTTGGGGGCCAGAGTCACATCATACCCAATGGCAAGAGATCCTGTTCCTGTCCTCCTTTTTAATTGGCTGCCCTGGTGGGATGAGGCATCCCGAGCAGTGCATCTCTAGGTGACTGGGGTTTGCCAATGACAGTTTCCTTTTGGGGCTATTTTTGGTGTGGAGAGTGGGGGGCTGTTATGCCCTGTGATACCCCGAGGGCTTACTCTGGTCCCTGACTCAGATATTATTCCTGGAATGCTCTGGGGGCTGTGGGGATGCAGAGGTTTGTCTGTTGTCAGCAAGGAAAGTATCGTAACAGCTTTACTGTCTGTTGGAACAGGAGTTTCTGCTTCTTCACATCAAGTTGCAAGCCCTGCTGAGACCCCTGGCTATAGGTGAGGAGGGTGTGTGTGTGTATGTGTAGAAAGTATACTGCGGAAAGGGTGTGTGTGTGTGTGTGTGTGTGTGTGTGTGTGTGTCTATGAAGTAAGTACTGCAGGTAAAGGGTGTGTGTGTATGTGTAGAAAATATAGTGCGTAAAGGGTATGTGTGTATGTGTGTGTTTCACACCAATTTTTATCCTAGACATTTTAACAACAGTTTGCGCTTTTTGTGGGTCCTACTGATAGCACAGTGGGTAGGACATTTGTTGTGTATGAAGTAGAAAGCTGGATCCATCCCCAACACCCCATAGACCCCCAGCGCCCCACTAGGACTCATCCCTGAGCACTGCTTGATGTCCCCTCTCATAAAATTAATACAGTGCTGGAGCGATAGCACAGCAGGGAATGCGTTTGCCTTGCACGGAGCCGACCTGGGTTCGATTCCTCCGTCCCGCACGGCAGAGCCTGGCAAGCTACCCGTGGCGTATTTGATATACCCAAAATAGTAACAAGTCTCGGAATGGAGACGCTATTAGTGCCCACTCGAAGAAATCGATGAACAACGTGATGACAGTGCTACTATAAGAAACATCAAATTATAGCTGAACATACATCAGCATATCTGAAAAAAAGAGACTTTCTTGGCAGAAGCACTGTACAATTCTTCTTGACTAAAAGTTCAAAGTTTGAAGAATTTAATTTTTGTTTCATAATAGAACAGTGGGTAGAGCGTTTGCCTTGTATGGGGCTGACCTGGGTTTGATTCCTCTGTCTCTCTTGGAAAGCCTGGCAGGTTACCGAGAGTGTCCTGCCAGTTTAAAAGAGCCTGGCAAGCTCCACGTGGCATATTTGATATGCCAAAAACAGTAAGAAGAAGTCTCACAATGGAGACATTACTGGTGACCACTTGAGCAAATTGGGGAGCAACTGAACGACAGTGCTACAGTGCAATTCATCCACTACCAAACTACTAAATGACTACTCATTACAGAGCAGGGAAGGGACTTTGCTTTCATGTGGTTGATCCATTTTAGATCCCAGTTAAATTCAGTGAATAGTCGAACTTGAGTACTGTCTGAAGAGTTGCTGAGAACAGAGCTAGGAGCAGCGTGAGAACACCAAAGGCTATGAGCACACACAGACACATATAAAGGAATATTGATTATACATATAATAATTTAACAATCACCAATTCCTAAACCTGATTCTGGGTCACCCACAAAATTAGTTTAACTTATTCTGGGCATGGGATTCACTTAGTTTTTAGCTCACTCCTGTAAACTGAATACATGAACATTTGGAGCTCCTGCAACAATTGGAAGTTCAGTGCAATGTCAACAAAAACCAGGACAGTCCAGCTGGGAGGTGCTGACCCAGGATCCATGGTTAAAACCCCAGAGGGTTCCCTGAGCCCAGTGTGGAGTGATCCCTGAGCAGCCAGGGAAAAGTGCTCGGCACTACAGAACATGCCCCCCAGAAACAGATCAGTGAACAGAAAACATTATGATATCTGGATATTAACACCCAGTGTTTTCTGAGCATTGTTTGTGGTGTTGGTTGGGGGTTAGGGTTGGGGCACTTTCTGGTGGGTATTTGCAAGGAAATCCTTGTGGATTTTATCCCCTTTGAGAAAACATAGTATCTTTGGCTTCATACTCTGTATATCCGGTACTTGGACCCCACAGATTTCCTGCTGACCAGAACCAAGACGAGAAACGGGAAAAAAATCAGCTTTCCTGACCAGAAAGTAACTGGTCAGGAATAGTTGGAGTCTGGCCCTTTAAAACTCCGGCTGGACGTATGGGTGACCTCACAGAGTCCCTGCCTTCGGGTGGTGGAATTTCCAGTCGGCCGCCATTGTCAGAGCTCTAGGAGCAGGTTGGAGGGGAAGGGGGTGCCCAGGACAGACAGGGGATCCCAGCCGGGTCGCCCCCTGCTGTGCCTGGGGTGGCCCCAGCGGCCTGCCGAGGTTCGTCCCGTTCGTTCCTGCCCTTCAGAGAGAGGAGGGGGTTGCTGAGGGAACTTACCTCAGGGCTGCTGGCGTGCACGAGTCCCGGAGAGGCATGAGCGCACCCCGTGGGGCTCTGGGCGAATTCTGGTCTGTGCACGGGATCCTCCGGGGGTTGGGGTACCCCATGGCGTCGGTCAAGGCCCCACCCTCCCCGCTTCTCTGTCGCTCAGGCCCCAACCAGAGAGAAAGAGAGACAAGAGGGGGCCTCTGCTTTCCCAGTTTCCCCGCGGGTCGGCGGGGCATGCGCGGCCGCCTCCCCATTGGCTCCTGCAGGCACACTCAGAGCCCCCAGGGGTCAAGGGCTGGGGCGGGAGTCACCCGGGAATGTTTCCGGGCCGGTCCCGTGGCGGGTCACTTCCGTCATTGGGGTGTTTATGGGGTCAGGGCCAAAGGGTCGGTTCCCCTGGAAAGGGGGGAGGCGAGTCTCTCTTTTAATAAAAAAGTGTTTGGTTTCATAATTTTTGACCGACATCCCGCAGCATTCAGGGTCCTGTGGAGTGTCAGGCTCAGTCCTGTCAGCCCCATGCACGGCAGGTGCTCTCCCAGTGCACTGCCCTCTGCACAGCTGAGGACCTAGGAGTGTGTGGCTGACAGGCTGACAGTTTGATTTTCCCGGGTTCCCTGCGCCTGCGGTAGGTTTTTGGGATGCTGGGAGATGCGGAGCTGGAAGATGTGGAAGTGGGTGTAGCATCTGGGCTGTGTTGTAGCCTAGGGGATTGTGCAACCAAATGTAGCAGGAAATAGGCTGGTCACTTCCAGAATGTACGCCAAGATGTACCATAATGCAATCTAGGATGACCATTGGTCACCACACCTTTATTTCTTTGTTTTACATAACTTTTAGAGTTATTTTAAAGTGAGGGAACACATGGCAGTTTTCAGGGGTTATTCCTACCTCTGCACTCAGGGATCACTTCTGGTGGTGCTCAGGGAAACGTGGGATGCCAGCGATCAAACCTGGGTAGACACGTGCAAGACAAAAACCCCACCACTAAATTTCTATTATTATTAATTGTAGTTTTTGGTCCACAGCTGGCAATTACTCAGGGCTCACTCTTGGAACTTAGCTCAGGTGTGTCTCCTGGCAGTGCTGGGGTGGGGAAACCTATGTGCTCTTGCATATTAACCCAGGCTCAGCTGCTTGAACGAAAAGCGTCCTATTCCTGTACTATCTCTGCTAACTCTCTGATATTATTTTCCCCAAAAATATAATTTCTTCTTCACCTATCAGATTTCACAGCAATTCCTCATTGATGGTGGTATTTCTTCCGGACCAGAGGCTCCCCCTTCTGTTCTGGTGAGTACTTGCAGAAACAGGATTTGCTGGGACCTGTTGAACTAGGGTATAATGGTCTCCCTCTAGGAGCAGGAGCCTTAGTACAGCAAAGATGGTGTTGGTCTTGCTTAGGACGGACTTGGGTTCAATCCTCCCATACCCCATAGGAGTGTCTCAGCATTGAGAGATGTGGCCCCAAAGACCACAAAGAAAGAAAAGCCGAGAGGGACTGGAGCAATAGCACAGAAGTTTGCCTTCTACGCAGCCGACCTGCACTCAATTCCTGGCATCCCTTATGGTCACCGCCAGGAGTAATTCCTGAGTGAAGAGCCAGGAATAACCCCTGTGCATTGCCAGGTGTGACCCAATAAACAACAAAAAGAAAGAAAATCTGAGCAACAGGAGAGCAGACTGGGCACTTGCCTTTCATGCGGCTGAGGGGTTTGTTCCCCAGTACTCCATAGGGTGCCCTGAGCACTGCCTAATGTCTTCCAAACTTCTTCTTGGCTGTTGTGGGCTTCTCTCCTACCTCATCTTTTACTTTCCCCCTTTTTGCTACAAACTTGTAGTTGATCAAGGACTTTTCCCCTCCATCTAGGTTTCTCTGGATGGAGGGGACCCGTGCTATGTTCCACAACAGCAAAGCATGTGCTCAGACCTTGAGCTCCTTTCCCTGACTGTATCTAACTACTTGCTGAGCAGATGGGCTGGCATTTGTCAGCACCCTTGGCAGTGCTTGAGGGCTGTGACTTGCTCTGTTCAAATTAGCAGGAACAGTGTGTACCGCTGAAGGTCCCTGAGCTTCCATGTGGCCATCATGTGCTCTAGCCCAGTGTGCTCTCTCCTGCCCCTCTGTTCAGACTTTCATTGGAAGTTCTTAGATGTGAACTTGCTGGAAAACTTCCAACAAGAGGCTGCAAGACGGTAACGAAGGGGTTGGAGTCTCTGAGCCAAATTACAGAATTTAATCATTTAGATTTCTTTTGGGCCAGATGTATGTTCTGCCTATTTTTCTTACACAGGATCACATAACCGAATGAGTAAAATTACATAATCTGTGAGAACTTGACCTGTAAGTTCTGAGCATCCCAGGATGTGGCCCAAAAACACACTAAAGAATTGAGCCTTGAGATTTATTGCTGGATCTCACACATTGCTGTTGGCAGACGACTTTTTTTATTCTTTTTAGGTCACACCTGGCTGATGCACAGGGGTCACTCCTGGCTCTGCAATCAGGAATTACCCCTAGCAGTGCTCTGGGGACCATATGGGATGCTGGGAATCGAACTTGTGTTGGCCACATGCAAGGCAAATGCCCTAACCGCTGTGCTATCGCTCCAGCCCCTGGCAGATGACTTTCTCTATGCCTTTTTCAGAGGTGAGGGGCATGGCGATCTCATATCCAGCAGTACTCAGGGATTCAGGGTGTAAAGTTGAGTCGGACAGATGCAAACCTTGGAAATCACAGCCTGTTTTTAGCACAGGGTCTCACCAGGAACTGCCAGGTCACACCAGGACCTGCCATGAACTCTACCAGTTGGACCTTGTCTTAGCCTCCACTGGCATGCTAGTCTGTTCTTATCAGAGGGTTCACAGGATTTATATAGAATTTGAATTCTGGGGTAAGAGATAGGCCAGGAGTGCAGGCCCTTACCTTGGAAGCAGACTGCCACAGTATAATGGGTTCATTTTCAGTTGGTCATTTCTGCGATGCTAATGGGTTACTCCTGCTTCTGCTCATTGATCTCCCCATGCAAGACGTGGGGACACTTTCCGTCTGATGGAGATTGAAACTTGATTTAAGTGCATGCCAGGCAGGCACCCTGTGCTCTGATATCACTGAGGCAATCATAAAAATGTTTTTACTCTGGTTAAATTCCAGAAAGTTGTGATAGTAGATGTACTTTTTCCTACTAAGTACACAACTCACATTTCTTGAGTGTGTGTTTTTGCTTTGGGATCATATCCATCAGAGTCTGGGCTTCCTTCTGACTCTGCACTCAGGAATCACTCCTGGTGGGCTTTGTGGACTGTAGGGATGAGGGATGTCAAACCCGGGTAGCTGTGTGCAAGGCCAGTGCCCACCTTTCCCTGTGATTTATTGATATGACTCCGGAACCTGATTTTTACCTTTTCAGCTAGATATGTTTGTTTAGAAACTATAGAATTTTCAGTTAGGGTAGACCCAAGAGCCCTAAGAACAGGACAGCATGTCAGCTGCTTTCTTTACCTTCCCTGAGAGCGAAGGGCATTATGGATTCCAACGCACTTCTGTGTCACCAGAATAGGAAGGGACATCTGGCAATGTCTTTCTGCGTGGGTCTGTGAGCTGTGCTGAGGGTGATGCTGGTCAGGGCCTTTCTGGATCCAGTGCGGGGATTCCGGTCAGGGCCATGAGTTGTGCTCCGATCTGGAGCTCATGGGTCTGACTTCTCTTCCAGGTGATTCCACAGAGCCACCTGCTGATCCTTGGGAATTACCGAAGCTGTAGGCCATTGTGATGTGCCATCTGACACACTGTCCCCAGGTGGGAGGAGAACAATGTGGTGACATGATGCAGTAACAGGCACGTACCGGTTTCTAGGCTCCCTGTTTCTTGGGTTTCAGGAAGGAATCTTGGGATGTAATTCCTGGCCTGAGTGCTCTGACTCTCTGCTATTTGAGGCTACTTTGTCCTTGTCTGTTAGTTTCCTTGTATTTGGATTTAGCCACAACCAGCAGTGCTCAGTGAGTACTTCTATCTCAGTGCTGAATTATTCCTACCAGATCTCAGGGACCCCATCGGGTGGCGTGGACTCAAGACTGTCTTCAGTTTTATTTTTTTTTCATTTTAACATTTAGTGATCATTATATTTTAGGACAGGAATTATTGTGTGCTTTAAATCCGTTTCATTTATAGTACTTGTATTTGCAAAGTGACTGTACTTTGATCTATGCAAAAAAAATTTTTCTTTTTACAAAAAAATATTTTTTTATTTAGTGAATCACCGTGAGGGTACAGTTAACAGATTTCCATATATTCGTGCGTGTGTTTTAGTCATACAATGCTCGAGTACCCATCCCTCGAACACTACCCATTCTCCACCATCGATGATTCCAGTATCCCTCCCATCCCCCCACTCGATACTCCACCGTCCCACCACACCTCTGTGCCATGGCATTCATTTTGTTTTGTGAGGTGATGGGAGGGTCACACGAGTGATTCTCCTGTGTTACTTCTGGGTCTGTACTCAATGTTGCAGCTGGCAGTGCTTGCTGGACCAGATGGGACAGTGGGGATTGACAGTCCTGCCCACTGTCCCTGGACCCGCTGTAGTGTAACTCCACCTACCACTTTGTTTTCTCTTGTATTTGTTGTTATTCCACAGCGGATGTGCTCAGGGCCGCTGGAGAGCTACCAGCACCTGCGGGCCTTTGGAAAGAGCAACCTGGGAGCAGGGCTGGGCTTTGTGTTCCCCAGGGACAATGGTTCTGATGGGTCAGGTTATTGACAGCAATGCTGATAACTTTCAAATATTCGTTTCTGTTTTTCTGTTTCTGTTATTTGGCCCATGTTACCTGGGATCTACCTAGGTCAGTCAAGAGCACGGGAAAGCCCCCCATGTGCTGTACTATCGATAAGCTTCCTGTGAATAGTTTCTTCCATTGCTAAATGAATCTACTTCTTGTATGACCACAGGGGCCCATGGGGGTGCTGTGGACTAAACTGGGTCAGCACCTATATGGCACGTGTTTTACTGTACCTGGCTTGCAACTTCATTTGTTATTATTTGTTTTCACATTTGATTGTGTGAGGGGCCTACACCCAGCAGTGCTCAGGGATCACTCTGGCCATATATTCAGAAATTTCTCATGCCAGTGCTCCTGGCCCATATGGTTGCTAGGGATCAAACCTCTCTCTGTGTGTCATCAGGTGCCCGCCCTGCTGGACTGTCGCTCTGAGTATCAGTTCATTTTGTTTTTAGGGACTCACGCCACCAGTTGCTGTTGTATTTCAGTGCTTGAAGTCACTTCCTCTGCTTTTTGGGGGGCTTCCGCATAACTCAATTTCAGACTGAAATTAAAACTTGGGATTTTTGTGACTGATAACTACCAATTTGGGGCATATCAGAAGTGGAGTTTCTGTTCAAATTCTTTTAGGAATTAGCTTGATTTTGCTTGGGATACATAGAGTTGGCTTGTCACCAATATCATTTCTCTATGGGGACAGCGGTTCTGGGGTGAAGCCTGCGGTGATCTCCTGGCTTGAAGAGGAGCCCTGAGGCTGGGGAGAAGAGGCATGTGTGCAGGTGAGTGTCTGAGGACCCTTTGAGGCTCGGACACTGGGAAGTGTGCATATGCCCGAGTTCATGTGAGTCACGCTCCTGACCCTGGTGGCCTCATTTCCTGGATACAGTTGTCTGTGCCATGCTTCCGATGCCCTTAATTTCACAAACTGTTTGTCATAAAATGATCCTGTTCTTTCTTTCTTGGCTTTGTTGTCATTTTTCCTTATCTGTCTGATATGTAGAATATTCAAGGGATTCACAGCCATTGGCCATCTTTGTGTGCTTCACCAGTCTGTCATATAGCCTGCGTTGATCGTGTGCCCTTTCAGGGGAATCTAGTAACCACTCTTCTCTCTATTTCATGCTTTTTTTGCCCTCAGTTCATTAGCATGTTTTGTCAGTACATTAAATTTATTTTTGGCTTTGGGCCTCGAAATTTTCAGTGTTTCTTCCTAGCAGTTTTCAGAGCTTACTTTTGGTGGTACTCAGGGATCAAACACTTTCAGCTTCATGTGAGGGAAGTGCCGTCCCTGCTATTCTATCTAATTCACTAAGAAATATCTTTTGTGGGGCTGGAGTGATATAACAGCAGGTAGGGCACTTGTCTTTCACTCGGTCAACCCAGGTTCAATTCTCAGCATCCCATATAGTACCCTGACTACCAACAGAAGCAATTCCTAAGTGCAGAGCCTGGAGTAACTCCTTTGAATCGCCAGGTATGACCCAAAAAGCAAAAAAATAAGAAGAAAAAAGAAGTGTCTTTTGCTTTACTGTTTACATAGTGAATGCATGAGCCTATGAAAAAAATGCTGATTTGAGACTTTATTATTTCCTAATGAAGCAGGAAGGGTAATTTCCTTGCACATGGCAGACACAGATTAAAACACTGACATCTCATATGTTCCCAGGTATCACCAGGTCTGGTTAAAAAACAAAACCCAAAACGCTCCTTCATGGATTCACAAGCTGCTCCCAGCATTCCTCACAATGGGTGTCCTTCAAATACTTTCCAATAATGATTCCTTTTATTCCTGTTGGGTAACACCAAGCAATTCTCAGGGGTTACTCCTGGATTTTTCACTCCGGAATTACCGCTGGCAGTGCTATGTGATTCTGAGAATCGAACGTGTGTTGGTCTTGTGCAAGGCAAATGTCCTAACCACAGTGCTATCACTCCAGCCCCAACATTAGTAACTCTTCCATTCTGTTTTATGTTTGATTTCAGAAAGGAAATCGCAGTTTCAGGGGTTTTCACTGCACCCATTTTATTTGGGAATTGAGTCACCAAAGACGAGGGAGTTGGTAAGATCTGCATGTTGAATATAAGTATTATGTTGGCAGGATAGTTCTTTGGAACAAGAATGTAACTTGAAAGTGGAGGTCTGGCCACTGCAAGTTGGAAGTTTGTAGCCTACTGCTATGAGTAGAGGGTGCCTAGTCATACTGGGTGCTAAAATCAGCCCTTTTAAAATCTAAGGATATTATTGTTGTTGTTGTTGTTATTATTATTATTATTATTTCTTGCTTTTTTATTCACTCATGTTGATGCTGATTAGTTACTTCAGGCTCAGCACTGCGGAGTAACACTGGGAAGTGCTTAGGGCATCATCTGGGATGCCAGAGTTCAAACTGGGTCCACCAGATGCTGTGGAAATGCACTCCCCACTGTTCTAGCATTCTTACCTCAATTCCTACTAACTTTAATTTCAAAGAAATACTGTGATTTTTCACTGGATTGAAGGTAGGCAGAAGAGTTAATTGTTTAATAGAACAGTTTTGTTGCCACAAGTCATAGATTATTGGGGCGGACTTGCCTTCCACTGGATGGAAACCTGGGCTCCATTTTCAGCACTGTTCCCTGGGACACACCGTCAGTGACTCCTGGCACCACTTGGTGTGACAGGCCTCAAAATAAATACAAACTTCAAACCAAAAAAATAAAAAATCACATTGATCCTGGAGAGGATTTGTTTGTGGTAATATGTTTTCAGTGGCCCCCATGGTCCATCTTGCTGTGTAGGGTTGCAGCCGTGCCTTATCACATGGATCAGGGGTTCCACACTGTGCTACAATCATACCCAGACTCGGGTGTATTTTATTTCTGTTGGAAAATATTTCTTTGGCATTCTGCAGAGTTTTATGTCCATTTTATGTATTTGTTTATTGAGTTGAAAAATTTAAACAAATTAATGATTGTGTAGCCTTCATTTAAGTGCAGCCACGATGTGGAAACATTGTGTCATCCCATAGAGCATCCATCCACCTGTCCGAATTTGCATTCCTTGTGGTGGAAATGTTGACCCCAGTTTCTTTTGACAGGGAGACTATGAAGGAATGGAGCAGTCATTGGAGTCTTCCTCTGCATTGTACAGGGAAGCAGTCATCCCCAGTGGAATGTTTCTGATTCTGCACTCTGTGACAAGGTCTTAGAGTCACCAATCCTGCACTCTGCCCAATGGGGACATTGAGACAGGCCTAATGTCTTCTGAGGGAGATTAGAATGGAGAGAGCGACCCTACTGTGAAGAAGCTTTGCCCTGGGAAAAGCTCCTCACAGTCTGTTCTCAGTATCTGGACACAAAACCCCTAAAAGGCAGCAGCCCCAGGACTTTGGGAGAGGAGCCCCGTTTATAGTGAGTCCCACATGCCGACATTCGCATAAGAAATGTCACCATGGACTTCCCCGTCCAACAACAATGTTCCCTTAGAAACCCACAGTAGAAGAATCCCAGCATTGTTACCAGGGAGAACAAACTTTGAGTCAGGCATCATCGCAGTGTGTCAGTGCAAAGATTCTAATCTGGAGAGAAACCATTTATATATATGGTCTGTGGGAAAGCTTTTACTTCCCCCTCAAAACCTATTATACATCAGAGAGTTCACACTGACGAGAAACCTCATGCATGTGAGTAATGTGGAGAGGCCTTTCCCTTGTCCTAACAACTTAGTGTCCGGGAAATTCATACAGGAATGAAAACTTACTCGTGTCAGGACTGTGAGAAGGCCTAAACTTGCTACTCTGATTTTTTTCATCACAAAGAGTCATTCTGGAGAGAAACCATATTCATGTCAGGACTGTGGAAATGTCTATACTTATCACTCAAGCCTTTCTGTGCACAAGGATAATCACACTGGAGAGAGACTGTGATTCATCATTTGATTTGCAGCCCTTAGATGGCACATGAATACTCATACTGGAGAGAAGCCTTATATATGACAGGAGTGGGGGAAGAACTTTAGCAGATCCTCAGTGCTTACTGTACATAGGAGAATTCACACTGGCGAAAACCTTATAAATGTCAGGCATGTGGAAAGGCCTTCACTGATTTATCAGCCCTTAATAGGCATATGAATACTCATACTGGAGAGAAGCCCTTTTGTATTTCAGGAGTGTTGGAAGACCTTTACCACGTCCACGTATCTTACTGTACATAGTAAAAATCCCAGGCTTATGTATGTCAGGCGTGTGGGAAGGCCTTCAGCATGTTCTCGTATCTTACATTATATTGGATAATTCACGCTGGAGAGAAGCCTCATAATTGTAAAGTTTGTGGAAGGGCCTTCACTCAGCAGTCTGTCATTACTCAGCATATGAGAAGTCATACTGGAGAGATGCCTTATTAATGTCAGGAATGTGGGAAGGCGTTTGGCTCATCCTCAGTGCTCACTGTACATAGGAGAACTCATTTGTGAGAGAAGCCTTTTGTATGTTAGGAGTGTGGGTAGACCTTTCTCAAATACTCAGAGCTGACTAGACATAACAGAATGCACACTGTCGAGAAACCTTATAAATGTAAGGCATGTAGAAAGGCCTTCATTTAATCCTCTGCCCTTAAAACACATATGGGTACTCACAGTGCAGAGAAGCCTTATGTGTGTCAGGAGTCTGGGAAGGTCTGACATACATAAGGCATAATACAGTAGTAGTATACTTTTAGTACTTACGTATACTCACAGGAGAATTCACACTTGAGAGAAACCATATTAATGTAAGGACTGTGAGACAGCCTTCATCAGCACAAGTGATACTAGAGAGAAATTGAATGTGGGAAATGTGGAAAGTGTATTATTTCTCATGCCTTTTTAGTCATGGGAACATTACTGGAGAGAAGCTGTATATTTCCATTTTTCCCCCTTTTTAAAAATTTTTAGTTCTGGAGTTCTGTGAGTCCTTTTGGGTGGGTGTATGTTGTGTAACCTGGAGAGTGGGAATATCCCCCACAAATTTTGCAGGGATGTGATTCGGATTAAGCAGAGTCATAGCTGTGAAATTATTTTGAAAGTTATAAAGTGAGAGCCTGGCTAGCTACCCATGGCGCACTCGATATGCCAGAAATACTAACAATGACGCTCCTCATTCCCATGACCCTGAAAGAGCCCCCATTACGCTGCAGCCTTCGCTGTCATGCACTGGACGCAGACTTGTCATGTCCACAGCAAACACCTTACCCACTGTTCTATCACTCTGGCCAAAGAGATTGTTCCTTAAGCTCCCAAACATGCATAGAATTTCAATAAATTGAACCATAAAAATGGTCAACTTTGGTAACTAATCATCAGTGCAAATTCTTTTTTCCTTTCTGCCTGTAAAATAATTATTTTTCTAATGTATATATACTGATTTCTGGCTTCCTCCACCTCTCTCAGAGAGCCCGGTAAGCTACCGAGTGTATCTCCCACAAACAGCAGAGCCTGGCAAGCTACATGTGGCATATTTGATATGCCAAAAACAGTAACAACAAACCTCACAATGTAGATGTTACTGTTGCCCACTCAGAAAATTGATGAACAACAGGATGACAGTGCTACAGTGCTATTTCTTTCTTGCACTTCGGTGATGCTCAGGGGACCATTCGGAATTCTGAGGTGTGAACCCAGATAGCCTGCATCCAAGGCAAGTGCCCAGCCCACTGTACTACCTCTCTTGCACCATCTTCTGGATTTGAAATTGTGTTTCTGAAACTGCCTCCTATGGCTTCCCTTGTAGGCAAGTGACCATTGGTTGGGCTTTTTCCAAAGACTGTGTTCTTCAGCCTTTTCCCCTTTCCAGTGTCTGTCCAGCTCTCTGGTCTGCTGTTAGGCCAGTTCCTCTCTGCATCTCCAGGGCTGGCTTCGGAGTCACTGCTCTCACACCATCTTGATTAATTCCCCAGCGTCAGGTGCCTTGTACCTGCCTGCCTGTTTTACCTTCAATCAACCCACCCGCATTTTTCCTGAGGGACTGGGAGAGCATTGGTTCAATGTTTGACTAACTAGTATAGGATCAGGGGTCTTCTCCTTCCCCCTCAGCTCCCCACTTTGTGGCCACTGCCCCATCAGCTGCCTCTTCACTCCTTTATTTAGTTTGTTCCCCTTGCACCAGCAGTTCACCTGGGTTCTCTAAATCTGGACCATGGCCCTTTAAGTCCCCTGGTAGTAGTGTATGTGATGGCACAAAGGGCCCTACAGGAATCCTTTCTATTCTAGCTGTGGTTGCCTGGCTCCGGTCACCATTGGTCTTGTGGATTGAGGAGAATTGGCGCCAGGCTTGGCAGGAAGGCTGTGAAGGCAGACTTTGAGGCAGGATTGGAGCGGCCTCCCGGGAGTGCCCCGTGCCTCCTGGTCTTTGCACTTTGAGGGGCAGGGCCCTGCCAGCTTGGGGAGGGGGGGGTCGCGCTTGCTTTTCACTTGTTCCGGATATCCAGGTGGTTTCTGAGGTACATCGAAGGCTTTCAGGGATCTAGAGGCTTTGGGCGGTGCAGTGGGGGGCTGTGCCGGGGTGCAGGGGTTGCGGGTGTGAACGAGTGACCAGGGGGGCTCCCCTTGGCCAGGATCGACTCCCGCTCTGGAATGGGTCTGAGGCGGGTGGGTGCAGGGCTACGGGGCCTCAGAGGGCGGGGCTTAGCCCTCCCGAACCTGCCAGCACTGGACTGTGCTCGGCCCTGTCCGGAGCCATTGGCCCTGGCATCACGAGTGTAGAACCTTCAGATTCACTTCCACCGGCAACACTATCTGCAGCAGGAGACCCAGTTGTCCTCTGTCCTTTGACTGCCGTGGTGGGGCGGGGCCACCTGTGTCCTGGTTCCTGTGGGGGGTGAGGGTTTGCAAGTGAAACATTTTCATTATATTTCACCTGGGCTTGTGTGCCATATCAGGAGATGCTCAGGGTTTACATTCGGCCCTGAACTCGGGAATTCTGCTGATGGTACTTCCAGCCTACATGGGATGCTGGGGATTTGTCTGGGTTGGCTGCATGCAAGGCAAATTCCCTACCCGATTTACTGTCTCTCCTCCCACCTTTTGTTTTTTTTCCCTCTAGGTCAAGAATTTCTGCTTTCTAAGGTTTAGTTGCAAAGCACCCCACAGATGTAATCCCTCCATGACCAGACTACCCCAGCTGTTGTGGTGAGTAATGGGGCTAAAGTTTCGGGGTTTCTTTACAGAGAAATAGTTGATTTCCAGGGTTGTTGGTGGTGCTGGGGAAGCTTTACTTAGAGTCACTCCTGATGTGGTCGGAGTGCCCAATATTCTGCTGTTTGACGACATATTTGTCCCTGTTTGTTTTGTTGAATTTTTGTTTGGGGGCCATACCTAGGATGCTCAAGGAGTACTTGCAGCTCAGTGCTCCAGCATCCCCCATGCCAGGTCTTGGGAACCTTCTGATGTGCCGGCATAAGAGGCTGATTTGTTCAGGTTTGTTTTCTGAGGTAAGGTGAGGTGAGGTGGAGGTGATGGGAGGGTCACACCTTATGATTCTCAGGGGTCACTTCTGGCTTAGTACTCAACATTGCACCTATAATGTTTTGGAACTGACGCCTGCTCAGTCTCACGTTCCCTTGCTGCTGTGTGCGCAGTTCTGGGCATGTGCTGTTTCCAGGGAGTTGAAGCAAAGGGTCTCTTGGACCTGCAGAGGGCTTCTGGACCAAGACGCTTCCCTGCTTTGAGAGGGATTGAGGGCAGCCCTGAACACTTAGTTTAGAGTCCTGTGGCACACATTTCCTTGCACAGCTTTGAGACATTCACTGGACATTGAGTGTCCTGTTCTCGTCCCTAGTGATCATGGGCTGTGACATGCAGGGTGTGTGTGTTTAGTGGTTTTGGCTTCAACCCAGCATCACATTCGGGGTCCTGCTTGGTTTGTGCTCATATATTCCTCTCTACAGTGCTCAATGGAACAGTGGTGCTGGAACTGATCCTGGGTTTTTATGTGAAAGACTCGCTTGAAACCTCTAGTATAATAGCTCCCTCATATTTTACCCAATTTAGTTGCCTTAAGTGATCTCTGGGCCCATCCACCGGAGTTGCACATGTAATATGGTTTCTCCTGAGACTGTTAGCCCTGAGTCCCTCTATGGCCGTGGGGTTCCCGTTCTCACTACATACAGCAGGGTGGCAGAGGCCCTTACTACTGTGCCACTGTGTACTGGACTCAGAATGTTCCCTGATGTGGCCATAAGCTTCACCCCCAAAGAAGGACGTGCCTGTGTGCCACCTCTCAGAGGAAGCTCTACAAGGACAAGATGCTGTAGACCTGCCAGCACCTGCAGGCTATCTCTAGGAGCCATGTGGGACCGACTTGCCAGGACAGATCCACGGGGGCTCCTGTGAGTTCAGAAAGGACTGGGATTCTGATGGACAGGATGTTAGACAGGTGTAGGGACCACTGTTTCTTGTGGTCCTCTCTTTTTTTTTCTATTTTTTTTTATTTTGCGACACCTGTAGGTACTCAGGGGTTACTCCTGGATCCGTCTCAGGGAACACATTTCTGGACTCTGTGGTCTAAATGGTATTCAGGTGGGGCTGGAGTGATAGCACAGTGGGTAGGTCTTTTGCCTTGCATGCGGCCAACCTGGGTTTGATTCCCAGCATCCCACATGGTCCCCCAAGCACCGACAGGAGTAATTCCTGAGTGTGGAGCAAGGAACAACCCTGAGCATCACTGAGTGTGACCCAGAAAACAAAAATAATTAAACCAAATGGGATTCAGGGGATTGACTCGAATTGGACTCATGCAAGGCAAGTGCCCTATGCCCCATACTCTCGCGCACCTTCCTCTAAGTAGTTCCCTTCTATTGCTGAATTACTATAGCTCTTGAGCTACCCTTCACTTGAGTGTGTTCATTTTGGTTTTTGCTTTGGGTTTTGATTCAGGGCTCGTGTCCACATTTCCCCTGGATCTGTGCTGAAGGATCACTTCTGGCAGTGCTTAGAGGTCCATGGGGGTGCTGTGCATTAACCCAGTCTGCTGCTTAGGAGGCTGATGCCTTACCCACTATACCAGTGCACCAGGCTTGCAACAACTTTTTTTTGTCGTTGTGGTTTTATTTGGTTTTGGGGTTACACCTGTCAATACGCAGATTTCCCCTGAGTATATGTTTGGGAATTTCTCCCTGCAGTGCTCTAGAACCATACGATGCCAAGGATGAAATCCATATTTGTATATCAGGTATGTGCCTGCCCCGTTGTACTGTCATTCTGGTGACAGGTTCATTTTCTTTTCTATTTTTCTTTTTTGGCAATTTGGGTCATACCTGGTTATGCTCAGTGATTGTCCCTGGCTCTGTACTTCGGAATTACATATGGCAGTGCTCAGTGGACCATACGGAATACCTGGAATTGAACCAGGGTCAGCCACATGCAAGGCAAACACACTCCCAGCTTTACTATTGCTCTCGGTTTAAGAAGTTCTTTGCTTTTGGTCTCACCCCATTAGCTACTGCGCTATTTCATAGCATGGGTTCACTTCTAATGATTCTTGGGAGTCTTCAGCATAAAGCAGTAAATCTCTTAAACCTGAGTATTGTATCTCAGATAGGCTCCAATCTGGGCATATAGAAAATGGAGATTTTGGTATTCCTTTTCTTTTTTTTTGGCTTTTGGGTCACACCTGGCGATGCACAGGGGTCACTCTTGTCTCTGAACTCAGGAATTACCCCTGGCAGTGCTCAGGCAACCATACGGAATGCTGGGAATCTTAGATAGGCGCCAATCTGGGCATATAGAAAATGGAGATTTTGGTATTCCTTTTCTTTTTTTTTTTTTGGCTTTTGGGTCACACCTGGCGATGCACAGGGGTCACTCTTGTCTCTGAACTCAGGAATTACCCCTGGCAGTGCTCAGGCAACCATACGGAATGCTGGGAATCTTAGATAGGCGCCAATCTGGGCATATAGAAAATGGAGATTTTGGTATTCCTTTTCTTTTTTTTTTTTGGCTTTTGGGTCACACCTGGCGATGCACAGGGGTCACTCTTGTCTCTGAACTCAGGAATTACCCCTGGCAGTGCTCAGGCAACCATACGGAATGCTGGGAATCTTAGATAGGCGCCAATCTGGGCATATAGAAAATGGAGATTTTAGTATTCTTTTTCTTTTTTTTTTTGGCTTTTGGGTCACACCTGGCGATGCACAGGGGTCACTCCTGGCTCTGAACTCAGGAATTACCCCTGTTGGTGCTCAAGTGACCATACGGAATGCTGGGAATCGAACCCGGGTCGGCTACATGCAAGGCAAATGCCCTACCCACTGTGCTATCACTCCAGCCCTGCTCATTCCTTTTCTGCAGTTTCTAGGATTTTATCATGGATACAAGGTGTTGACCTGTACCCTCTTCCTCGTAACTAATCTGAGCATTCATTTCTGTGAGGTCATGACATTCTGGGATGAAGCCTTTGATAGTTTCTCAGACCTTTTGAATCTCTCCAGCTCTCCGTGCTGCTGTGTGGCCAGTTTCTCTCTGCATTTTCAGCGCTGGTTTGGGGCTCTCTGCTTTCACCGCACCTTGATAGATGACTTCCCCAGAAACTCATTGTCCCATGTCCCACCCCGCTCCCTATCTGCCTGTTTTCCTTTCAGTGAGCCCATTGTGGTTCTCCTGATGAACTGTGTGAGAGCATTTTTTGCCCAGCACAAGATCAGAGGATTCTCCTTTGTCTCCCCTCGAATGGTTCTGTGAGCTGGTGTTGAGTGTCCGTCTGGTCACTACATTTCTGGCTCCAGTGCAGGGACTTCTGGTCAAGTGGGGGCGGGGCTGGCTGTGCTCCTCTCTGGTGCTCACAGCTCAGTTCTTTCCATTGAGCCTCTTCTGATCCACAGGAAAAACAAAGGCAGGAGATGGTGACACGCCTTCTGCTACACCGTCCTCAGGCAGGAGAGTGAGAAGATGATGCACTGCAGTGACAGGTCACACTGGGCCGACAGTCTCGGGTAGTTTCAGGAAGGAGAGATGGGATGTGGCTCCTGGTCTGATGACTGGCTCTCTGGTTGAGGCCACTTTTTTGTTGTTTATTATGTTGATTTGAATGAGCCACATTAGTGGTGCTCAAGGATCACTCCTTGTCAGGACAGGGACTGTATGGGTAACAGGGGTCCAACACTGATTACACTAATTTGGTTTGTTTTGTTTTGGTAGTTTCTGAAGGGGAGGGGCCATACCCCGTAGTTCTCAGAGGTTATTTCTGGCTCGGTATTCAGGATTCCATCTGGCAGTGTTAGAGGGACCATATGGGATGGCGGTATCACTAGCCCTACCCACTGTCCTTAGACCCACTGTCATGTTACTCCATCATGATGCTTTGGTTTCTTTCATGTTTATTTATTTTTTTTGCCACAGTGGAGGTACTCAGGGCTTCCCTCTTGGCTCTCTACTCCAGATTCATGCCTGAGAGGCATCCGGGGAACCCAGGTGTCGGGGGTATGTATGTACGCTGATGGCTACAAATGTCTCAGGCCCCAGGAATGGCGTTTGCCCTGTTTTGTCCTTCCAGCTCTGAGAGACTCGTCTGCTCAGTCACACAGTCTCACGTACACACACTGCTGTGTGTGCAGTTCTGGGTATGCATCTGTCCCAGGGAGTTGGTGCAAAGGGCCTCAGGTTCAAGTCACTTTTACCTATTTTGAGATGAATTAGGGGCAACCCATATATTTGTAAGGACTGTGGGAACACATTCACTCTTCCTTATTACACAGAGTAATCTTCATACTGGAAAGAAAACTTACATATGTGAGCAATGCGGGAAGGCCTACATTATGCCCTCATGCCTTAGAATCATAGGAAAATTTATCTTGGAGACAGACTGTATATTTGTAAGGACTGTGGGAAGGCCTTCACTCAGACTTGGCGTCTTATTAAGCAAATAAAAAAATCATACCAGAAAGAAACCATATAATTGACTTGTGGTAAGGCCTTCACTGCCCTCTAGCCTTACTATGCATTTAAAAAATCATAGTGGAGAGAAATCTTATACATGTAAGGAATGTTCTAAGCCTTCACTCACCCTGTAACCCTTACTAGCCACATATACCAGAGAGAAATCTTGTGTTTGTAAGTGTCGGAAGACCTTTGCATACCTGCACACTCCATGAGTCGATCCCTTCAGAATAGCACCCCCAGCGTTTTGTTTGGACCAGGAGTGTTAGGGGACTGCAAATTGCAGCCAAGAAGCAAATAATCCAGGTAGCGTGTGACAAACTTCCAGTGACATCATTACTATAAGGGAAAGGTACTTGCTGTTTTTCACTTGGGAATCAGCCATAGCAGTGTCCCGGCATTTGGATTTCATGTATGTTAACTTGTAAATAATGGGACTTGGTGATGGAGGTCCGCATTAAGGTGATTAAATAAAACTGCATTGTACTGCAGTGCTGTCCTGTTGTTCATTGGTTTGCTCGAGCTGCACAAGTAACGCCTTCATTGTGAGACTTGTGGTTACTATTTTTGGCATATCAAATATGACATGGGTAGCTTGCCAGGGTCTGCCATGGGGATGGGATACTTGGTAGTTTGCCAGGCTCTCCGAGAGGAATGGAGGAATCGAATCCCGGTAAGTTTTGTGCAAGGCAAATGCCCTACCCGCTGTGATATCGCTCCAAGAAGTAAATATAAATAGGTAATACCTCTTAAATATAAGTAGGTATTACTGTCATCCCATTGTCCCTCGGTTTGCTTGAGCAGGCGCCAGAAACGTCTCCATTTGTTCTAGCCTTGAGATTTCAGCAGCCTCCCTTTACTCCTCATTCCCAATGAAAGAGATCCATCAATGTTTCCGTTTTGGGAAATTGAATAAGCCACTTGGAGCTAGCCAGGCTCTGCCATGCAGGCACAATACTCTCAGTACTATCTTTCAGATATAAGAATATTCACATAAATTTATTTTCTGCATCTATTTGATATTACACATTTGTTTTCTCATCAATTTTAAACCAAGACTTTTTAACAACAGTTTTATCTTTTTGTCTTTAGTAACTTAAATGCGTACATGCATAATCGCCCCTCACTCGGGACTGCTAAGATTCGCCATTGTCTTAGTCTTTGCTCTGGTTCTGTCTTGGCTCAGAGGCCCTGTTTTGAAGGGGTTTATGGAAGATATCAACCACAGTGTTGCCGAGAATCATAAATCAAAAATGAGCCAAACATTGTTTAGACCTTCCTGCTTTATGCCTGAGGGACTGTGGTTGGGCCTACACCTGGCTTTCAGCTCAGGGCTCCATCCCTTCGAGAGTTTGCGCACGTCATGGATAGTGGGGTTGGAGTACAGGTTGCCCATATTTACAGGCACCTTACCTGCTTTATCTTCTCTCTGCATACATAGCATTCAAGATATTATTTCAGATGTTCATGCGGATTATGGATGTATATTTCCAAAAGCTATCTTAGGAGAATGGCCCTGGCAATGTTCTTTAATAGGGTAGATGGATTGGGGGCTGGAGCGATAGCACAGCGGGTATGGCATTTACCTTCCACGCATCCAACCCAGGTTCGATTCCCAGCATCCTATATCTTCCCTTGTAGACTAGAATCCAGTGGTTGGGCTTTTTTCGAAAGACTGTGTTCTTCCAGCCTTTTCCCCTTTCCAGTGTCTGTCCAGCTCTCTGGGCTGCTGCTAGGCCAGTTCCTCTCTGCATCTCCAGGGCTTGCTTCAGAGTCACTGCTCTCACCCCATCTTGATTAATTCCCCAGCATCAGGTGCCTTCTACCTACCTGCCTGTTTTACCTTCAATCAACCCACCCGCATTTTTTCCTGAGGGACTGTGATAGCATTGGTTCAATGTTTAACTGACCAGTACAGGATCAGGGGTCTTCTCCTTCCTCCTCAGCTCCCCACTCTGTGGCCCACCGCCCCATCAGCTGTCTCTCCACTCCTTTATTTAGTCTGTTCCCCTTGCACCACCAGTTCACCTGGGTTCTCTAAATCTGAGCCATGGCCCTTTAAGGCCCCTGGCAGACACGGAAGTGACATCACAGAGGGCCCTTCCAGAATCCTATCAATTCTAGCTTTGGTTGCCTGGCTCTGTCTGCCGTTAGTGTCCTGGGTAGTGTAGGAATTGAAGCCCGGCGTGAAGGCCGATTTTGTGGCAGGACCGGAGCAGCCTCCTGGGAGTACCCCGTGCCTCCCCATCTTTGCACTGTAAAAGGCAAGGCCCCACCAGCTTGGGGGGCGAGGTCGCGCTTGTTTTTCACTGGTTCCGATATCCAGGTGGTTTCTGAGATGTGGCAAAGGCTTTCGGGGATCCAGAGGTTTTGGGCGGTGCAGTGGGGGCTGTGCCGGGGTTCAGGGGTCACGGGGGCTCCCCTTGGCCAGGATCACCTCCAGCTCTGGAATGGTCCGAGGCGGGTGGGTGCGGGGCTACAGGGCCTGCAGTGGGCGCAGCTTAGCCCTTCCGAACCTGCCAGCACTGGATTGTGCTCGGCCCTGTCAGGAGCCCTTGGCCCTTGCATCACAAGTAGAACCTTCAGACTCACTTCCATGGGCAGGGCCGTCTGCAGCAGGAGACCCCGTTGTCCTCTCTCCTTTATTGACTGCCGTGGTGGGGCGGGGCCTCCCGTGTCTTAGTCCCTGCACGGGGTTGGGTTTGCAAGTGAAAGTTTTTCATTATTGTTTTGGTTGGGCTTGTGTACCATATCAGGAGATGCTCAGGGTTTACATTCGTCTCTGCACTCGGGAATTCTGCTGATGGTACTCGGGGTCTACAAGGGATGCTGGGATTGATCTGGGTTGGCTGCATACAAGGCAGATTCCCTACCCACTGTACTGTCTCTCCTCCCTACTTTTGTGTTATTTTCCACTAGGTTAAGAATTTCTGCTTTCTAAGGTTTAGTTTCAAAGCACCCCATACGGGTAATCCCTACTCTGTCTATCCGGTAGTTGGAGACCCCACAGATTTCCTGCTGATCTGATCCAAGAGGAGAAACGGGAAAAAAAATCAACTTTCCTGACCAGAAAGTACCCGGTCAGGAATAGTTAGAGTCTGGCCCTTTAAAACTCCGGCCGGAAGTGTGGGTGACGTCACAGAGTCCCTGCCTCAGGGTGGTGGAATTTCCACCACCTCCATTTTCAGAGCTTGGTGAGCGGGGTCTGAGGGGAAGGGGGTACCTGGGGCGGAGAGGGGGTGCGGGCGCGGTCGCTTAGTGCCATAGCCGGCGGCCCTACCCAGGTGGCGCCCGCGTCCTGGTGAGGTATGTCCCGTTCGTTCCTGCCCTTCAGGGAGACGAGGGGGTTTCTGAGGGAACTTACCTCAGGGCTGTGGGTGTGTGCGAGTCCCGGGGTGGCCAGGGCGCGCCAGGCAGGGCTTGGGGTGACTCCAGGCTCAGCGCTAGGGATCCCCCGGGGTAGGGGGACCCCATGGATGGTCAGAAAAGGCCCCGCCCTCCCCGCTGCCCTGTCGCTCAGGCCCCAACCACAAAGAGAGACAAGAGGGAGCCTCAGTTTCCCCAGTTTTCCCGCAGCTCAGCGGGGCGTGCGCGGCCGCCTTTCCATTGGTTCCTGTAGAGACACTCGGAGCTGCCGGGATCAAGGGCTGGGGCGGGGGGTCACCCGGGAATGTTCCCGGGCTGGTCCTTTGCGGGCCACTTCCGTCATTCGGGTGATTTGGTGTGAGGGCCAAAGGGTGGTTTCCCTGCAAAGGGGCAGGCGAGTCTCTCTTTTAGTTAAAAACAAGGTTTTGTTTCATATTTTTTGACTGACATCCCGCAGCATTCAGGGTCCCTCCTGGCTCTGCAGCAGGGGACTCTCCTGGCGGGACTCAGGGTCCTGTGATGCCAGGCTCAGTCCTATGGGCCTCGTACACGGCAGGTGCTCTCCCAGTGCACTGCCCTCTGCACAGCCGAGGACTCAGGAGTGTGTGGCTGACCGTTTGATTTTCCCGGGTTCCCTGCACCTGCGGTAGGTTTTGGGATCCTGGGAGATGCGGAGCGGTAAGAGACCCTGGTGCCGCCAGGAGTAATTCCTGAGTGCAAAAGCCAGGAGTAACCCCTGAGTATCGCTGGGTGTGACCCAAAAAGCAAAAAAAAAAAAAAAGAGACCCTGGTGGTTGGGGGTGTAGCATCCGGCTGTGTTGTACCAGAGGGGTTTGTGCAACCAAATGTAGCAGGTAATAGGCTGGTCACTTCCAGGATGTGCCCCAAGATGTACCACAATGGAATTTAGGATCACCATTGGTCACTACACCTTCGTTTGTTTGTTTTACATAATTTTTAGTTTTTTTTGGTGAGGGAACACATGGCAATTTTCAGGGGTTATTCCTACCTCTGCACTCAGGGATCACTCCTGGTGGTGCTGAGAGAAACATGGTATGCCAACAATCAAACCTGGGTAGACATGTGCAAGACAAGAACCCCACCCACTATATTTCTATTATTATTAATTGTAGTTTTTGGTCCACAGCTGGCTCTTTTATCTTAGCTCTGGATTGTCTCCTGGCAGTGCTGGGGTGGGAAAACCTATGTGCTTTTTCATAATAACCCGGGATCAGCTGCTTGAACTAAAAGCATCCTATCCATTTACTCTCTCTGCTAACTCTCTGATTTTATTTTTCCCCAGAAAAATCAATTCTGTTTCACCTGTCAGGTTTCAGAGCAATCCCTCATTGACGGAGGTATTTCTCCCTGACCAGAGGCTCCCCCTTCTGTTCTGGTGAGTACTTGCAGAAATGAGCTTTGCAGGGACCTGTTTCACTAGGTTTTAAATGTCTCACTGTAGGGCCGGGAGCCTTAGTACAGCCAGGACGGTGTTGCTCTTGCTCAGGACGGGCCTGTGTTCAATCCTCACATACCCCATAGGAGTGTCTGAGCATCGAGAGATGTGGCTTAAATGACCACAAAGAAAGAAAAGCCGAGGGGGCTGGTGCAATAGCACAACTGGTAGGGCATTTGCCTTCTACGTGGCCGACCTGCACTCAATTCCCGGCATCCCATATGGTCCCCTGAGCACCACCAGGAGTAATTCCTGAGTGAGGAGCCAGGAATAACCCCTGTGCATCGCCAGGTGTGACCCAATAAACAACAAAAAGAAAGAAAAGCCGAGCAATTAGAGAGCAGACAGGGCACTTTCCTTTCATGCGGCTGAGGGGTTTGTTCCCCAGTACTCCATAGGGTGCCCTGAGCACTGCCTGGTGCCTTTCAAACTTCTTTTTGGCTGTTGTGGGCTTCTCTCCTACCTCATCCTTTAGTTGCCCTCCTTTTGCAACAAACTTGGAGTTGATCAGGGACTCTTCCCCTCTGTCCATGTGTCTCTGGATATAGGGGAGCTGTCCCATGTTACCCCCAAGTAAAGCAGGCTGGCTGTGCTCCTCTCTGGTGCTCACAGCTCACTTCTTTCCTCGGAGCCTCTTCTGATCCACAGGAAAAACAAAGGCAGCAGATGGTGACGTGCCCTCTGCCACACCTTCCACAGGAAGGAGAGTGAGAAGAGGATGCTGTGCAGTGACAGGTCACAGTGGGCCAAGAGTCTTGGATAGTTTCAGGAAGGAGAGATGGGATGTGGCTCCTGGCCTGAGTGACCCGCTCTCTGTTTGAGGCCACTTTTTTGTTGTTTATTTTGTTGATTTGAATGGGCCACAGTAGTGGTGCTCAAGGATCACTCCTGTTGGACAGGAGACTATATGGGGTGTAAGGGGCCCAACGCTAATTTCACTAATTTTGGTGTTTTTATTTTGGAAGTGGCTGAAGGGGAGGGGCCATACCCCATGGTTCTCAGAGGTTATTTCTGGCTCGGTACGCAGGTTTCCATGTGGCAGTGTTAGAGGGGCCATATGGGAGGGCGGTATCACCAGCCCTACCCACTGTCCTTAGACCCACTGGTATGTTACTCCATCCTGCTGCTCTGGTTTCTGTCATGTTTATTTTTGTGCAACAGTGGAGTTGCTCTTGGCTCTCTACTCCAGTTTCACACCTTAGAGGCATCTGGGGACCCTAGGTGTGTGGAGTATGTATGTACCCTGATGGCTAGAAATGTCTCAGGCCCTGGGACTGGCGTTTGCCCTGTATTGTCCTTCCAGCTCAGAGAGACTCACCTGCTCAGTCACATAGTCTCACGTTCACACGCTGATGTGTGTGCAGTTCTGGGCATACGCCTGTCCCAGGGAGTTGGTGCAAAGAGCCTCAGGGTCGAGTCATTTTTACCTACTTTGAGATTAATTACGGATGGCTCTGATATTTATAGGGACTGTGGGAACACATTCACTCATTCCTCCTTATTACACATAGCATATTCATACTGGAAAGAAAACTTACATATGTGAGCAGTGCGGGAAGGCCTACATTATGCCTTCAAGCCTTAGAGTCACAGGAAAATTGATCTTGGAGACAGACTCTACATATGTAAGGACTGTGGGAAGGCCTTCACTCAAACTTGGCATCTTATTAAGCACAGAAAAAATCATACCGAAAAGAAACCACATAATTGACTTCTGGGAAATCCTTTACTCTGCCCTCTAGCCTTACTGTGCATTTGAAACGTCATAGTGGAGAGAAATCTTATATATGTAAGGAATGTGCAAGGCCTTCACTCAATCTGTAACCCCTACTAGCCATACGAAAACGTATACCGGAGAGAAATCTTGTTTTTGTAAAGGTTGGAAGACCCATGTATACCTCTCAGGCCCAACGCTATAAAATGCACACTGCATGAGTCGATCCCTTTAGAACAGCCCCCCTCCATGGAAGAGAAGTTTTGTTTGGACCAGGAGTGTTAGGGGGCTGGAAGAGTGCAGCCGAGAAGCAAATAATCCAGGTAGCATGTGACAAGCTTCCAGTAACATCATTACTATATGGGAAAGGTACTTGCTGATTATGACCTGGGCATCGGCCATAACAGTGACCAGTATTTTGATTTCGCGTGTATGTTAACTTGTAAATAATGGGTCTTTGCGATGGAAGTCAGGATTAAGGTGACTAAATAAAACTGCACTGTACTACATTGTCGTCCTATTGTTCATTGATTTGCTCGAGCTGCACAAGGAAGTCTCCATTGTGAAATTGTGGTTACTGTTTTTCACATATCATATACGCCACAGGTAGGTTGCCAGACTCTGCCATGCGGGTGGCATACTCTCGGTAGCTTGCCATTCTCTCTGAGAGGGACGGAGGAATCAAACCTTGGTAAGTTGCGTGCAAGGGAAACGTCCTACCCGCTGTGCTATTGTTCCAAGAAATAAACAAATAGGTAATACCTCTTGAAGCAACAAAAAGATTCAAAAATTCTTAGAGAGTCTTAAAAATCCTGTAATCAAATACAACAATCTCTGTATCACTGTCATTCCATTGTTCATGGATTTGCTTGGGCAGGCGCCAGTAACGTCTCCATTAGTCCTAGGCCTGTGATCTTAGCAGCCTCTCTTTACCTGTCATTCCCAACAGTGCTGCATTGGAGACTCTTTCAGGGTCAGGGGATAGAGACCCATCAATGTTACTGTTCTGGTATATTAAATACGTCATGAGGAGTTTGCCAGGCTCTGCCGTGCGGGCAGGATACTCTCAGCACTATCTTTCAGATATAACAATATTCACATAAATTTGTTTTCTACACCTATTTGATATTGCAAGCTTGTTTTCTCATCAATTTTAATCCGAGACATTTAGTAACAGTTTGCGCTTTTTGTCTTTTGTAAATTAAATACATACATGCATAAATGCCCCTCACTCAGGACTGCCAAGATTCACCATTCTCTTAATCTTTGCCCTGATTCTGTCTTGGCTCAGAGGCCCCCTTTTGAAGGGATATATGGTGGACATCAATCACAATGTTGCCGAGATCATAAATCAAAAATGAGCCAAACATTTATTGTTCAGGCTTTCCTGTTTTATGCCTGAGGGAGTGTGGTCAGGCCTACACCTGGCTCTCCGCTCAGGGCTCCGTCCCTGGGAGAGATCACCGACATCACAGATGCTGGGGTTGAAATACAGGTTGCCCAAATTTACAAGCACCTTACCCACTTTATCATCTCTGCATGCATAGCGTTCAAGATATTATTTTAGACTTTGATTTGGATTAATGCTATATATTTCAGAAAGTTATCATCTTAGGAGAATGGCCCTGGAAATGTTCTTTAATAGGGTAGATGTGTTGGGGGCTGGAGCGATAGCACAGTGGGCATGGCATTAGCCTTTCATGCAGCCAACCTGGGTTTGATTCCCAGCATCCTATATGGTCCCCAGAGCACTGCCAGTGTGGTAAAATTTACATTTTACCCTATTTTTGGTTTGCTATTTATATTTTTTTCAAAGGCATTCCACCTGGAGATGCTCAGGTTTGACTCCTGTCTCTGGGCTCAGGAATTATTCCCTTGGTTCTGAGTGGGTCATATTGGATGAGGAAGATAAGTTGGGGCCAGGAAGGCAAGCATCCTACCTGATTATCTGTCTTACCCCAAAATTGGTGTTCTGTTTAGGTCAGGAATTTCTATTCTCAAACGTCAAGAAGCGAAGCCCCCCTCACTTCAAATCTCCCAGAGACTGCCCACTGGGTGAGTACATTGAGTAGTTTTGTTTTTCTGGGTTGTGCGTTTCGAGGCAGATAGTGTTTTGTGGAGAGGGGAGCTTTACTTGGGGATCATTTCTAGTGTGCTGGGGAAGATTTTACTCAGCAATGCCAGGAGTCGTATTACAGAGATTAGGGGGCTTGCCTCACACCTGCCAAGCAAAGGCTGAGCCCTTCACCTCACGATTCCTGAGACCTGCCGAGACTCATCCCTGAGTGCAGAGCTAGGAATCACTCCTCAACACTGCTGCTTCTGGCCCAACACACACAGACACGTACAGACACACACACAAAATATGTGAGAGCAGAGACAGAGAAGAATGAGGATTCAGGAGAAACCATAGGCTTTTGCAGCATAAAAAAAGTCGTCAAACAGGGTTTTAAGGACACGCTCTTTGACTGTTTAAATATTTCATGTGAGATTTTGTCTTTGCATGTGAATTTTTCTTTTTTCCCCCTCCTTTGTTAGTTTCTATTTTGTTATTTGGGTACTTCTGGGCCACACCTTACAGTGCTCAGGCCTTACTCCTGACTCTGAACTCAGGGATCACTGCTGCCAGTCGCCCATAAGGTTTGCGTGGGTATTGGTCTTGGGTAAGCTGATAATACATGCTATACTATCACTCTGTTCCCCAGAATAGAAGATTCATAGTTAAATAATAAACAGTTCATATCATGGTCCATAGTAAACAGCCAGATATAGGATACTAATACTCAACAGCCGACCTTGGATTGGTTCCTCTGTCGCTCTCGGAGAGCCCGGCAAGCTACCGAGAGTATCCGCCTGCATGGCAGAGCCTGTCAGGCTGACTGTGGTATATTTGTTATGCCAAAAACCAGTAACAAGTCTCACAATGGAGACATTACTGGTACCCGCTTGAGAAAATAAATGAAAAATGGAATGATAGTGCTACAGTTCACCTACTCAGGGGTTACTCCTGGCTTTGCACTCAGGAATTATTCCTGGCGGTGCTTCTGGGACCATTTGGGATGCCGGGGATCGAACCTGGGTTCGCTGTATGCAAAGCCAGCACTCTTTCCTCTGTACTATCGAGCAAATTGATGTCCCACTGGACCACAGTGCTACAGTGCAATTCACCCACTGCTAAACTACTGAATGAGTACTCATTACAGGGCAGGGAAGGGACCTTTCGTTCATGTGGCTGATCCATTTTAGATCCCAGTTCAATTCAGTGCATAGTCGAACTTGAGCACTGTTTGAAGAGTTGCTGAGCACAGAGCTAGGAGCAGCATGAGAACACCGATGTCTATGGGCACACACAGACACATATAAAGGAATATTGATTATAGATATAATACTTAAACGTTCACTAATTCCTAAGCCTGATTTTGGGTCACCCACAAAATGAGTTTAACTAATTCTGGGCATGGGATTCACTTAGTTTCTAGCTCACTCTTGTAACTAAATACATGAACAGTTGGAGCTCCTGCAGCATTTGGAAGTTCAGTGCAATGTCAACAAAAATCAAGGCTAGGAGAGTCCAGCTGGGAGGTGCTGACCCAGGATCCATGGTTGAAACCCCAGAGAGTTCCCGGAGCCCAGTGTGGAGTGATCCCTGAGCAGTCAGGGAAAAGTGCTCAGCACTACAGAACGTGCCCCCTCAAAACGGTTCAATGAACGGAAGACATTGTGATTGTGATATCTGGATATTAACGCCCAGTGATTTCTGAGCATTATTTTTTTGTTGTGTTGGTTGGGGGTCAGGGTTGGGGCACTCATTGGTGGGTATTTGCAAGGTAATCTTTGTGCATTTTATTCCCTTTATGAAAATATAAAATATTTCGCTTCATACTCTGTCTATCCGGTAGTTGGCGACCCTACAGATTTCCTGCTGACTTGATCCAAGACGAAAAACAGGAAAAAAATCAACTTTCCTGACCAGAAAGTACCTGGTCAGGAATAGTTGGAGTCTGGCCCTTTAAAACTCCGGCCTTAAGTATGGTGACGTCACAGAGTCCCTTTCTGAAGTGGGCGGAATTTGTGGTAGGACGCCATTTTTGGAGTGTGAGGATCAGTTTGAGGGGAAGGTGGTGCCCAGACCTGACAGGGGATCCTTGCGTGGTTGATCACTGCCATGGCCTGGGGTGGCGGCCCCACCCGGGTGGCCCAGCTTTCTGCTGAGGTTCGTCCTGTTCGTACCTGCCCTTCAGGGAGACGAGGGGGTTTCTGAGGGAACTTACCCCAGGGCTGCTGCCGGGCGCGAGTCCCGGGGAGGCCTTGCAGCGCCCGCTGGGGCTCCGGCGACTCCAGACTCTGCACTCGGGATCCTCTGGGGGTTGGAGGACCCCGTGGGGTGTCGGAAAAGGCCCCGCCCTCCCCGCTGTCCTTCGCTCACGCCCCAACCAAAGAAAGAGAGATAAGAGGGACCCTCAGTTTCCCCAGTTTTCCGCAGGTCAGCGGGGCATGCGCGGCCGCCTCCCTATTGGTTCCTGCAGGAACACTTGGAGCCCCCTGGGGTCACGGGCTGAGTCTGGGGTTCACCCGGGAATGTTCCCAGGCCGGTCCTTAGCGGGCCACTTCCGTCACTGGGGTGATTATGTTGTCGGGGCAGCTAGCATATCACTGTCATTCCATTTTTCATGGATTTGCTTGGGTGGGCGCCAGTAACGTCTCCATTAGTCCTAGCCCTGAGATCTTAGCAGCCTCTCTTTACCCGTCGTTCCCAAAGGTGCTGCATTTGAGGCTCTTTCAGAGTCAGGGTAAAGAGACCCATCAATGTAACTATTTTGGCATACTGAATACGCTACGAGGAGTTTGCCAGGCTCTGCCGTGCGGGCAGGATACTCTCAGCACTACCTTTTAGATATAACAATATTCACATAAATTTATTTTCTACACCTATTTGATATTGCAACTTTGTTTTCTCATCAATTTTAATCCTAGACATTTTATTTTATTTTACTTTTTGGGTCACACCCAGCGATGCATAGGGGTTACTCCTGTTTCTGCACTCAGGAATTACTCCTGGCAGTGCTCAGGGGACCATATGAGATGCTGGGATTCGAACCCGGGTCAGTCGCGTGCAAGGCAAACACCCTACCCGCTGTGCTATCGCTCCAGCCACAATGCTAGACATTTTAACAACAGTTTGCGCTTTTTGTCTTTAGTAAATTAAATACATACATTCATAAATGCCCCTCAGTCAGGACTGCCAAGGTTTACCATTCTCTTAGTCTTTGCCCTGATTCTGTCTTGGCTCAGAGGCCCTGTTTTGAAGGGATTTATGGTGGACATCAACAACAATGTTGCTAAGATCATAAATCAAAAATGAGCCAAAACTTCATTGTACAGGCCATCCTGCTTTATGCCTGAGGAACTGTGGTCAGGCCTACACCTGGCTCTCCGCTCAGGTCTCTGTCCCTGGGAGCGTTCACGCACATCATGGATGCTGGGGTTGGAATACTGGTCGCCCATATTTACAAGCATTTTACCTGATTTATCATCTCTTTGCATACATAGCATTCAAGATACTATTTTAGACTTTGATATGGATTAAGCTATATATTTCGAAAAGATACCATCTTAATAAAATGGCCCTGGAAATGTTCTTTAATAGGGTAAATGGGTCGGGGGCTGGAGCGTTAGCACAGCGAGTATGGCATTTGCCTTCCATTCAGCCAACCCTGGTTCGATTCTTAGCATCCCATATGGTCCCCTGAGCACCTTCCGGATGTGGCTCTCAAAAGGGACTGGGGTTTGCCAAAGAAAACTTATGTTTTACCCTATTTTTGGTTTGCTGTTTATATTTTTTTCAAAGGTGTTCCACCCAGAGATGCTCAGGTTTTACTCCTGTCTCTGGGCTCAGGAATTATTCCCTCGGTGCTCAGGGGGTCCTATCCGATGTGGAAGATTGGTTGGGGCCAGCTAGGCAGACATCTTACCTGATTATCTGTCTTACCCCAAAATTGTTTTTTTGTTTAGGTCAGGAATTTGAATTTCTATTCTCACACGTCAAGAAGTGAAGCCCCCCTCACTTCAAATCTCCCTGATCTGGTGACTCCCGGAGACTGACCACTGGGTGAGTACAGTGAGTACTTTTGTTTTTCTGGGTTGTGTGTTTCGAGCAGATAGTGTTTTGTGGACAGGGGAGCTTTCCTCAGAGATCACTTCTAGTGTGCTGGGGAAGATTTTACTCAGCAATGCCAGGAGTCGTATTACAGAGATTTGGGGGCTTGCCTCACACCTGCCAAGCAAAGGCTGATCCCTGTACCTCAAGATTCCTCAGACCTGCCGAGACTCATCCCTGAGTGAAGAGCTAGGGATCACTCCTGAGCACTGCCTCTTCTGGCCCAACACACACACACACACACACACACACACACACACACGAAATATGTGAGCGTAGAGACAGAGAAGAATGAGGATTCAGGAGAAACCATAGGCTTATGCAGCATAAAAATGCCGTTAAACAGGGTTTTAAGGACACGCTCTCTGACTCTTTAAATGTTCAGTGAGAATTTGTCTTTGAATGTGAATTTGTCTTTTTTTCACCCTCCTTTGTTAGTTCCCATTTTGTTGTTGCTGTACTTCTGGGCCACACCCTAAAGTGCTCAGGTCTTACTCCTGACTCTGAACTCAGGAATCACTGCTGCCAGTCGCCCATAAGCATTGCGCGGGTATTTGTCTTGGGTAAGCTGATAGTATATGCTGTACTATCACTGTGTCCCCCAGAGTAAAAGATTTGTAGTTAAATAATAGAAATAGTTCATATCATGGTTCTTAGTCAACACCCAGATATAGGATAGATACTTATACTCTACAACACGCTGTTTGTACAGTTCTCAAATATATTGCTGCAAGACAGGAGCAAGTGCTGGGTGAGGCCCATGCAGTTGTGCTGATTCGGATTAGAGTAAATCAGGACCCAGAAGCGACAGGCAGTAGCTGGACAGTCCTGGGGCTGTACTTTGAGTTGAACTGGATGTAGAAGTGACCCTGGGCTCCAGTAGAAATGTCCCATGCACATTTCCCTGTCCACCCTGCCAGAGGGTGACTGAATGTTCGTCCATGCTGAATTCCTTTAGCTGCCCCATGGCAGAGCCACTTTCAGGGCTGTGTTCACTGGGGGCGGGGCAAGGGGCAGCCCTGGTGCGGGCCTGTAGGTACCTTCTTGTAGGATTCAGGGAAGGTCTCAGGGCTCAGTTTCATCACTGTGAGTGATGGGGACGCGGTAGTGTTAGGGGCACTTTCATGCTTGTTGTTCACTTGTTTCCCGATACCCCGGCAGTTCTGGAGTCTCGGGGGAGGTTTAAGGGGGATGCATTTTTTTGCAGGATGTGGTGAGGTTGTACTGAGACACAGGGGTTGTGTGTGTTAGTGTGTGATCCTGGTCCCTTTGGCCACCATTGCCACCTTCTCTGAGATCAGGCAGCGGCGGGTGGGTGCGGGGCTGAGCACTGGGTCTACTATGAGGGGGAGCGGGGCTTGGTCTTCCTGACCCTGACACCACAGGACTGTGCTGGACCCTGTCCAAGAACCTTTTATTTTGTTATTGGGCCTTGTGTTGCTGTAGGTTTTTCCTCGTGGTCCTCAAGCCTTCCTTTGTGTGGTACTCAGGGAACAGCCCCTGACACCCTTTACAACAACCTACTGTTCTCTCTCTGACCCACTAAGAGATTTTTACCTATAAAAGTAACAACAAGTCTCACAATGGAGACATTACTAGTGCCTACTCGAACAAATCGATGAACAACGTGATGACAGTGCTACTATAAGAAACATCAAATTATAGCTGAACAATACGACAGCATATCTGAAAAAAAGAGACTTTATCCTGCACAACCACTGTACAATTCTTCTTCACTACTATTTCAAATTTTGAAGAATTTAATTTTTGTTTCATAATAGCACAGCCGGTAGAGCGTTTGCCTTGCATGCGGCCGACCTGGGTTCGATTCCTCCGTCTCTCTCGGAGAGCCCGGCAGGCTACTGAGAGTGTCCTGCCAGTTCGGCAAGCTCCACGTGGCATATTTGAGATGCGAAAAACAGTACAAGAATTCTCACAATGGAGACATTAGTGGTGCCTGCTTGAGCAAATTGATGAGCAACTGACAGTGCTTATCAACAGTACTACAGTGAAATTCACCCACTACCAAACTACTGAATGACTACTTATTACAGAGCAGGGAATGGACCTTCCGTTCATGTGGCTGATCCATTTTAGATCCCAGTTAAATTCAGTGCATAGTCGAACTTGAGCACTGTTTGAAGAGTTGCTGAGCACAGAGCTAGGAGCAGCGTGAGAACACCAATGGCTATGAGCACACACAGACCCTTATAAAGGAATATTAATTACACATATAATACTTTTCCAGTCACCAATTCCCAAGCCTGATTCTGGGTCACCCACAAAATTAGTTTAACTAATTCTGGGCATGTGATTCACTTAGTTTCTAGCTCACTCCTGTAACTGAATACATGAACAGTTGGAGCTCCTGCAACAATTGGAAGTGCAGTGCAATGTAAACAAAAATCAGGACAGTCAGGTGGGAGGAGCTGACCCAGGATCTATGGTTAAAACCCCAGAGGGTTCCCCGAGCCTAGTGTGGAGTGATCCCTGAACAGTCAAGGAAAAGTGCTCGGCACTACAGATCCTTCCCCCCAAAAACGGTCAACGAACAGAAAGCATTATGATATCTGGATATTAACGCCCAGTGATTTCTGAGCTTTGTCTTTTGTGGTGTTGGTTGGGGGTCAGGGTCAGGGCACTTACTAGTGGTTATTTGCAAGGAAATCCTTGTGGATTTTATTTGCTTAGTGAAAACATATACACTTTGGCTTCGTACTTTGTCTATCTGGTAGTTGTCGACCCCACAGATTTCCTGCTGACCTGATTCAAGATGAGAAATGGGAAAAAATCAACTTTCCTGAGAGAAAGTACTCGGTCAGGAATAGTTGGAGTCTGGCCCTTTAAAACTCCGGCCGGAAGTGAAGGTGGCAGCATTTCCTGTTGGTGGCCGCCATTGTCAGAGCTTTGGGAGTGGAGTTGGAGGGAAAGGTGGTGCCCTGGGCGGACAGGTGGTATCCCGCGGGGTCACTCCATGCCATGGAGGGGGCGGCGGCCGCACCCAGGCGGCCCCAGCGCCCTACCGAGGTTTGTCCCTTTCTGCCATTCAGGGAAACGAGGGGGTTTCTGAGGGAACTTACCTCAGTGCTGCCAGCAGGCGTGAGTCCCAAGGAGGCCTGGCCGCACCCAGTGGGGATCAGGGCGACTCCGGGCTCTGTGCTTGGCATGCTATGGGGGTCTGGGGACCCCATGGGTTGTCGGTCAAGGCCCCGGCCTCCCCTCTGCCCTGTTGCTCAAGCCCCAACCAAATAGAAAGACAAGAGGGAGCCTCTGCTATTTGAGGCTACTTTGTCCTTGTCTGTTGGTTTCCTTGTATTTGGATTTAGCCACAACCAGCAGTGCTCAGTGAGTACTTCTAAATCAGTGCTCAATTATTCCTACCAGATCTCAGGGACCCTATCGGGTGGTGTGGATTTAAGACTGTCTTCGGGGCTGGAGAGATAGAAAAGCGGTTAGGGCGTTTGACTTGCACATAGCCAACACAGGTTCGATTCCAGCATCCCATATGGTCCCCTGAGCACGCCAGGAGTAATTTCTGCAAAGCCAGGAGTGACCCCTGAGCATTGCTGGGTATGACCCAAAAAGCAAAAAAAAAAAAAAAGGCTCTTCAGTTTCATTTGTTTTTTTTTCTTTTCAGAAACATTTAGTGATCATTATATTTTAGGACAGGAATGATTGTGTGCTTTATATCTGCTTCACTTACAGTACTTGTCTTTGCAAAGTAATTGTACTTTGATCTATGCAACATTTTTCTTTTTTAAAAAAATTTTTTTTCAATTAGTGAATCACCGTGAGGATACAGTTAACATATTTGCATATTTTTGTGCTTGTGTTGAAGTTATACAATGCTCGAGTACCTATCCCTCCACCAGTACCCATTCTCCACCACCGATGATCCCAGTATCCCTCCCAACCCCTCACTCCATACTCCACCACCCCACCCCATCTCTGGCGTGGCATTCTTTTATGTTTTGTGAGGTAAATGGAGGGTCACAACGAGTGATTCTCGTGGGTTTCTTCTGACTCTGCACGCAATGCTGTAGCTGGCAGTGCTTGCCGGACCAGATGGGGCAGTGGGGATTGACAGTCCTGTCCACTGTCCCTGGACCCGCTGTAGTTTAACTCTATTGTATTTGTTGTTATCCCACAGTGGATGTGCTCAGGGCCACTGGAGACCTACCAGAACCTGCGGGCCTTCAGTGATAGCAGCCTGGGAGCAGGGCTGGGCTTTGTGTTCCCCAGGGACAGTGCTTCTGATGGGCCAGGATTATTGACAGCAATGCTGATAACTTTCACATGTTCATTTCTCTTTTTCTGTTTTTGTTATTTGGCCACACTTGGCAATTGTCAGGCTTGCTGCTGGGATACAGGGTGTCTACCCAGGTCAGTCAAGAGCATGGGAAAGCCCCCCACGTGCTGTACTATCGATAAGCTTCCTGTGAGTAGTTCCTTCCATTGCTAAATGAATCTACTTCTTTTAAGACCACAGGGGCCCATGGGGGTGCTGTGGACTAAACTGGGTGAGCAACTATATGGCAGGTGTTTTATTGTACCTGGCCTGCAACATCATTTGTTATTATTTGTTTTCAGTTTTGATTGTGTGAGAGGCCTATACCCAGCAATGCTCAGCGGTCACTCTGGCTGTATATTCAGGAATTTCTCGTGTCAGTGCTCCTGGCCTGTATGGTTGCTAGGGATCATACGTCTCTCTGTGTGTCATCAGGTGCCCACCTTGCTGGACTATCACGCTGAGCATGAGTTCATTTTGTTTTTAGGGACTCACGTCATCAGTTGTTTTGTATTTCAGTGCCTGGTGTCACTTTCTGTGCTTTTTGGGGGGCTTCAGCATAACAATTTCAGACTGAAATTGAAACTTGGGACTTCTGTGACTGATAACTACCAATTTGGTAGTTATGCTGCAGAAGCGTATGGTTTCTCCTGAAAAAAAAAAATTTTCCATCCTGTGGAAGGCAAGTCCACCCCAATACTCTTATCACTCGTGGCAACAAAATAATTCTTTTAAACAATTAACTCTCGTGCCTTCTTTCAATCCAGTGAAAAATCAGAATATTTCTTCAAAATTAAACGTAGTTGGAATTGGGATAAGAATGCTAGAACAGTGGGGAGGGTATTTCCACTGCATATGGTGGACTTGGTTTGAATTCTGGCATCCCAGATGGTGCTGTAAGCACTTTCCAGCGTTATTCCTCAGTCCTGAACCAGAAGTAACTAATTAGCATCACCGTGAGTGAATGAAAAACCAAGAAATAAAATAATAATAATAATAATAATAACAGCAACAATAATAATATCCTTAGATTTTAAAAGGACTGATTTTAGCACCCAGTAAGACTAGGGTCCCTCTACTCACAACAGTAGGCTACAAAGTTCCACCCTCCACTTTCAAGTCACATTCTAGTTCCAAGGAACTATCCGGCCAAAATAATATTTATATTCAACATGTGAATCTTACCAATTCACTTGTTTATGGTGACTCAATTCCCAAATCAAAATGTTGCAGTGAAAACACCTGAAGCTACGATTTCCTTTCTGAAATCAAACATAAAACACAATGAAAGAGTTAGTAGTGTTGGGGCTGGAGTGATAGCACTGTGGTTAGGGCATTTTCCTTGCACAAGACCAACCCAGGTTCGATTCTCAGAATCCCATATAGTTCCCCAAGCACTGCCAGCGGGAATTCCTTAGGGAATGATCCATTCCCTCAAATGAATATTGCTTGGTGTTACCCAACAAGAATTAAAAAAAGAATCAGTAATGGAAACTATTTGAAGGACATCCATTGTGGGGAAATCTGTGAGAAGCTTGCGAATCCACGAAGGAGTGTTTTGGGTTTTGTTTTTTAAACAGGCCTGGTGATACCTAGGAACATATAAGATGTCAGGGTTTTAACCTATGTGTGCCATGTACAAGACAACTACACTCCCGGCTGTATCAGCTCTCTGTCTCAAATCAGCAATTTTTCATAGGCTCATGCATTCACTGTGTAAACAGAAAAGTAAAAGACACTTCTTTTTACTTCTTATTTTTTGCTTTTTGGTTTACACCTGGCGACTCACAGGTGTTACTCCAGGCTCTGCACTTAGGAAGTGCTCCTGGTGGTGCTTAGGGGACCATATGGGATGCTGGCAATTGAACCCGGGTTGGCTACGTGCAAGGCAAGCGCCCTACCTGCTGTATTATGGCTCCAGCCCCACAAAAGATATTTCTTAGTGGATTAGATAGAATAGCAAACTACAATTCCCTCACATGTAGCTGACAGGGTCTGATCCCTGAGTACCACCAAAAGTAACCTGAAATTTCCAGGAATAAACACTGAAAATTCCGAGGCTCAAAGCCAAAAATAAATTTAATATACTGACAAACATGCTAATGATCTGAGGGCAAAAATTAGCATGAAAGAAAGAGTAGAGTGGTAACTAGATTCCCCTGAAAGGGCACACCATCAGTGCAGGCTGAACAACAGAACAGTGAAGCACAGACAGTTGGCCAATGGCTGTGAATCCCATGAATATTCTACATACCTGACAGGTAAGGGAAAATGAGAACAAAGACAAGAAAGGAAAGAACAGGATCTTTCCATGACAAGCAGTTCGTGAAATTAAGGGCACAGTGAGCATGGCACAGACACCTGTATCCAGGAGCCCGAGGCCTCTAAGGTCAACAGCGTGACTCATGAACTCAGGCATACACACACTTCCCAGGGCCCAAGCTACGTAGGGTCCTCAGACACTTACCTGCACACATGCCTCTTCTCCCTGCTCTCAAGGCTCCTCCTTAAATCCAGGAGATCACCACAGGCTTCACCCCAGGAACCCCTGTCCCGATAGAGAAATGATATTGGTGACAAGCCAACCCCATGTGTCCCAAACAATATTAAACTAATTCCTAAAAGAGCTTGAACAAAAACTCCACTTTTGATATGCCCCAAATTGGTAGCTCTATTCCCAGCACTGTTCCCTGGGACCCACCATCAGTGATCCGTGGCACCGCTTGGTGTGGTCTACCTCAAAATAAATACAAACTACAAACCAAAAAAGTACAAAAAACCTCATTGATCCTGGAGAGGATTTATTTGTGGTGAAATGTTTACAGAAGCCCCCATGGTCCATCTGGAAGTGTAGGGTTTCAGCCTTGCCTTAACACACGCATCAGGGGCTCCACACTGTGCGACAATCCAACCCAGACTCCGGTGTATTTAATTTTGTTGGAAACTACTGCTTTGAATTTCTGCAGACAGTCTTATTTCCATTTTATGCCTGCATCGAGTTGAAATAATTTAAACAAATTAATGATGCTACAGCCTTCAATTTAGTGCAGTCACTATGTGGAAACATTGGGTCGTCACATAGAACATCCATGCACCTGTCAGAAATTGCATTCTGAGTGGTGGTAATGTTAGTCTCAGTTTCTTTTGACAGGGAGACTATGAAGGAATGGAGCAGTCATTGGAATCCTCTTCTGCTTTGTACAGGGAAGCAGCCAGCCCTAGTGGAATGTCTCTGATCCTGCACTGTGACAATGTCTCAGAGTCAGCAATCCCGCCCTCTGCCCCATGGGGATGCTGAGACAGGCCTAATGTCTTCTGAGGGTGATCAGAGTGGAGAGAGCGACCTCACAGTGAAGAAGCTTTCCCATGGGAAAAACTCCTCATAGTCTGTTCTCCTCAGTTTCTGGACACAAACCCCTCAAGGCAGCAGCCCCAGGACTGTGGGAGAGGAGCACCGTTTATAGTGAGTCCCACATGCTGACATTCGCATAAGTAAAGTCACCATGGACTGACCCCATCTAAGAATAATGTTCCCTTTGAAGCCCCCAATAGACAGAATTTCCAGAATTGTTACCAGGGTGAACAAACTTTGATTCAGGTGTCATCGCAGTGTTTCAGTGCAAAGATTGCAAACTGCAGAAAAACCGTTTATGTATATGGACTGTGGGGAAGCTTTCACTTCCCCCTCAAATCTTATTATACATCAAAGAGATCACACTGCAGACAAACTCATGCATGTGAGCAATGTGGAGAGGCCATTACCTTGTGCTCACAACTTGGTGTCTTCAGGGAAATTCATACAGGATGGGAAAGTGTAAACTTGCTCCTCTGATCTTTTTCATCACAGAAAGAGTCATTCTGGAGAGAAACCATATTCATGTCAGGACTGTGGAAACGTCATTGCTTATCACTCAGCCTTTCTGTGCACAAGAATAATCACACTGGAGAGAAACAGTGACTGTGGAAAGGCCTTCACTTGATGGGCAGTCCTTAAAGGGCACATGGATACTCATACTGGAGAGAAGGCTTATATATGTCAGGAGTGGGGACAGAACTTTAGCAGATCCTCAGTGCTTACTGTACATAGGAGAATTCACACTGGTGAGAAACCATATTAATGTAAGGCATGTGGAAAGGCCTTCAGTGATTTATAAGCCCTTAATTACAGAGATTATAGAGACTAAGACCAGCGTCAGCAATTCCAAAGGGGGAACATGCATGTCAGATAAGGCAAAATATTCTATTTTCCCTCCTAGGCCAAGGAGTCGAAGGCAGTCTTGGTCTTACCACACTAAGGGCAGATAATCCAAGAGCTTAATAAGTCCAAAACTGGCCAAAGATGGCAAGATATCCCAATTGAAAAAAACGTATCCAGACAGACAGCACAGAAATGCAGCACTTGCCTTGCTCACGGCTAATCCAGGTTCAATTCCCAACATTCCCTAGGGTTCCCCAAGCCAGCCAGGAATGATGCTGGAGTGCAGAGTCCAGAAGCAGACCCTGAGTCCTGAAGAAGCCTCCCAAGAACCATTCAAGTGACCCTGAGCACTGAAATAGTGCAGTGTCTGAAGGGGTGAGCCAAAAGAATCAAACTGTGGTGGGAGAAATATTACAGCAGGGAAGACAAATGCACAGGCAACACATAAGAGTTGATTCCAATCAGCCCAGATGGTGCCAGAGCACAAACAGGAGTAATTCCTAAATACACAGGCAGGAATACGGCTCTGGACATTGCTGAGGAAAATCTTCCCCAGCATACTAGAAGTGATCCCAGAGTAAAGCTCCCCTCTCCACAAAACCCTATCTGCCTCCAAACACACAACCCAGAGAAACAAAACGACCCACTGTACACACCCAGTGGCCAGTCTCTGGGGCCCCTGGTCAGGGAGAGGTGAAGTTCGCCTCTTGATGTGTGGGAGTAGAAATTCCTGACCTGAAAACAGACACACAGTTGGGGTAAGACAGATAAGCAGGCAGGGTGCTCGCCTTACTGACCCCAACCAGTCTTCTGTATCCAATATGTCCCCTGAGCACTGAGAGAATAATTCCTGAGCCCAGAGGCAGGAGTAAAACCGAGCATCTCCGGGTGGAACACCTCCGAAAAACAAAACAAACCCAAGCAAACATACGGTGATATGTAAGTTTCCTGGGCAACCCTCAGCCCTGTGAGAGCCACGCCCTTGGCGCCCCGTATTCTCCAGCGACCAATGAACACACACAGAAAACCTGGCCTCTGGCCCGGGGGGCTGAGCGGGGCCCCTCAGAGAGAGTCTGGAGGATCTCAGGTCACCCATGTCGGGCCAAAGGGGCCAGAAGAGGACCTGCGCAACACGTGTCGAGGGTAGGGACGGCCAAGGCCGCGCCCTGGTAGCCCCCCAGCAGCCCCGTGCCCACCAGCTGCGGCCCCATTGCTGAGCTGGAGGCGATCGTGGCCCAGGGCCCCCAGGGTCATCACGTGCACCCGTGACCCCTGCGCCCTGGAACAGCCCCCGCCACACCCCCAAAGCTCCGCCGCGGAACGGCTTGGCTATCAGGCAGGAAGGGGAAACAAGCGTGAAAGTGCCCCCAGACTACCGTGGCACCACGGGGAAAGGTGAGGAGACCGGGAGGCGCCGGGCGCCAGGAGGGGCAGCCCCCGTCCTGCCCCAACATCGGCTTTCAGAGCTCCGCTTCTCCCAGAGGCCCCACTCGGTCCTTGACCCACGCGGACAGTGACTCTGTCCCCGTTTCCAGGAATAGACACACCAGAAGGCCCCCCACTGTGATGTCACTTCCTTCCACAAGCAGCCTTAAAGGGGCAGACTCCAGATGTGCAGAGAACCGTTATGCCCACACAGTCAATCTGTGATGCAAGGTGGATGGGCTCACGTAAAGGGGTGGAGAGGCAGCTGCTGAAGTGGCCTGTCACACAGTGGGGGCTAGCGGGGAATAAGGAGAAGACCCCTGGTCTTGTGCTGGGCAAACAATGAACCAATGCTCTCACACAGCCCATCAGGAGAAATGCAAAGGAGGCTCATTCAAAGGAAAACAGGCAGGTAGGGAGCAGGTGGGGCACGGGACAATGAGTTTCTCGGGGAAGTCAATCAAGATGGGCTGAGAGCAGTGACTTCCAAGCCAGGCCTGGAGATGCAGAGAGGAACTGGCCTAGCAGCAGCCCAGAGGGTTGGAGAGACGCTGGGAAGGGAGCAAAGCTGGTAAGACATCAGAGGGCACTGTCTGGACAACACACAATGAGCTGACTCTTGCCTACAAGGAAAACCCAGGAGGCAGTTTCAGAATAAAATTTTAAACACAGAGAGATAGTACAGTGGGTTGGCACCTATCATGAACTCGGTCAACCTGAGTTCCATCCCTGGCATCCCAAATGGGGCCCGCGCAGTACCAGGAGTGAACCTTTAGAAATGCAAGGTATATGCCCAAACAAAAATACATAATCAAATAAAATACAGCATTTGGATCAATCCCAGAATGGAGGCATATAAGAAGCTAAAAGGTAGTAAACCATACTGGTCATTTTGTGGCGTTGTTTGGCATTTTGGATAGATCTCAATGGTGTTTACCATTCTGGTGAATATTAGATTGTTGGAATTTTTTTCCTCTTTGGGTGAGGAGATCAGGGGTTACTCCTGGCTCTGCACTCAGGAATCACTGCTGGCGGAGCTTGGGGGACCATATGGGATGCTTAGAATCGAACCTAGGTTGGCCACATGCAAGGCAAACACCCTACCCACTATGCTGTCACTCAATCCCCAGTTTATTGGAATTTTGCTGCTTGCAAGCAAAACTGTTACCTCTCTTTTTCTCCCCCTTACTACTGCTAAATTGAGGTCAGTGGTACCCAGGTATGTAAACATCCGTTATTACTAGTAATCACAGCTTAGTGGAATTGCCTATTGAGATGGGGGCGGGTGTTGGAGAATCTCTCATGTCCCCATCATTTGTGAAACATTTGATTTATGGGGTCCCTAGGTCATCTCAAAGAACTGGCAAAAGTCTTTCTATGCACAGTAAATTCCATGTAAAGTATCTCTATCCACCCTATTAAAGAAACTTGCCAAGGCCATTTTCCTAACTTGATTTTTTCTGGAATGTTTTTCCTTAATGCTTCTATAAATCTAATGGAAACCTGAATATAGACAGTGCAGAGATACTGCAGCAGGTAAGGTGCTTCCGTGCACACAGCTAACGTGACACCAACCCCAGGACACTGTAAAGTTTCCCTGAGTCCCCCCAATCTTGGACTGCTGACTTCAGAAGCAGGATTACGGCCTGAGCACAGCTCTGTGTGTTTCCCAAGAACATAGTACAGGAGGGCGTGAAGAATGGAGTTTTTTTTTCTGTTTTTCTAATTTCAAAGGATTTGCTTCAGCATCATGGTTAATCTCTGTCATTAATCCCCACAAACCAAACAAGGGCCTGTGAACAAAGCCAGAATTGAGCAAAGAATGAGACAGTGGTGAGTCTTGACAGCCTGAAGTGAGGGGAGGATTTGGTTTCAGTTTACTTAGTTCTCATTTAATCACCTTCCTGGCTTCTATCACCAAGACCCATTATTTACAAGCTAACAGACACATCAAGTCCAAATGCTGGGACTGTGACATGGCTGCATCTGAGTGATAACAAAGAAGTACCTTTCCCTTATGTGCTGAAGTCATGGGAAGCATGTCCCACACTACCAGGATTATTTCCTGTTCACCTCCACATTGGGGCACCCCCACCTTCTTATACAAACCAACTATGTATTACTGAAGTGGCCTGTTCTTACTTGGGGTTAGGGCATCAGTCATCCAGTATGAATTCAACATTGTCTCCCAAGGCCTGAGTAGAACACAAAGGCCTTCCCACATTCCTGACATTCATAAGATTTCACACTGGTATGCATTATAATGACTAGTAAGGTATGAAGATTCAATAAAGCCCTTCCACGTTCCTTACACATATAAGGCTTCTCTTCAGATTGAAGTCTCAGATGCACAGTAAAGTCTGAGTAGAGTGAAGGCCTTGCCACATGTCTGACATTGATGAGGATTCTCTTCACTATGAATTTTCCTCTGTGTAGGAACCTATAGAGACTAGGAAAAGTCCTTTCCACATTTTTAAAAACAAAAGGTTTCTCTCCAATATGCATTTTCAGATACCCAGTGAAGGCTGAGGAATGAATGAAGGCCTTCCCACATATCCTACATATATAAGCTTCTTTCCAGTACAAATTCTCATTGGCATCGTAAGGCCTGAGGGCAGAGTGAAGGTCTTCCCACATGGCAGACATTGATGAGGTTTTTCCCCACTGTTTACTAAGGTCCCCGGGTTGAGAGAAGGCCTTCCCGTATTCTGTACAAACATAAGGTTTCTCTCCACTATTTATTTTCCTATGACTACAAAGACTTGAGGAAAGATCAAACACCGTCCCATATTCCTGCTATACAAAAGGTTTCTCTCCAGTCTGAAATGTCCCATCCTGAAGAAGGCTGGAGGTGTGAATGAAGGCCTTCCCCCAAATTGTCTGCTGCACCTCGGTCTCCAGGAACATAGGTATATCCGGAAACAAGTGAATAACAAGCACAGATGTTCCCCACAGATTGATGTCGACAAAGAACTCACAGTGCAGAGACCTAGAAGCGAGGTTCACTCACTGGAGTTCGCTGGCATCTGAAAGAGCCTTCAGCATCCCCTTTCTGCCCATGACCACCACTTCATCCATTATCCACATAACCAACGGAGACCTGACCGAACTGATTGTGACCTGGATGGAAAATACATCCTAAAGCCCAGGGGTGTGAAGTTCATTGCATGTCCTCAAGAGCCTTAAAGTGCTAGGCTACAGGTGCAGATAATCTTTTTTCCCAACTAAGTGAGTCTGCGCGCTGGGGGAAAGGGCTTGCTCCCCTAAGGAGTGGAGAGGCAGCTGCTGGAGTGGCTGTTCTCATAGTGGGGTCTAGGTAAAGAAGTCCCCTGATCTTGTACTGGTCAGTCAGACATTGACCAATGCTCTCACACACAAGACCATCAGGGAAAATGCAAGGGGCTTCATTCAAAGTAAAACAGGCAGATAGGGAGCAGGTGGGTTACGGGACAATGAGTTTCCCGGAAGTCATCAGTTTAGATGGGGTGAAAGCAGTGACTGTGCAGCCAGCCCTGGAAATGCAGAGAGGAACTGGCCTAGCAACAGCCCAGAGAGCTGGAGAGACACTGGAACAGGAACAAAGTCTGGGAAGAACATCAGAGATCACTGTCCGGCCAATGCAGTACCCCTCGACAACAGGCAACTAGAGGACTCTCGCCTACAAATAAAACCTGGAGGCAGGTCAGAAACACAATTTGAAATCCAGAGTATGAAGCAGGAGGGATGTCCAGAAGGTTGAGACTTGCATTGGGCTTGGTCACCCAGAGTCCATCCTTGTTATGCCAAATGGTGGCTGGAGCAGCACCAGGAGAAACACCGAAGAACTGCCAGGCATGCCCCTGGCTCCAAATATATAGTTCAATAAATCAATCCCAGAGTATGGACCAACCCTAAGAATGGGGGCATACATCTAGCAAAAGGGCAGGAAACCATACTGGTCACTTAGTAGCCTTATGTGGCCTTTTGGATGATCTAAATCATTATCATCCTGGTGACTATTAGATGGATGGGATTTAACTGCTTCCAAATGCGTAAGTTTTGTTTTCTCCTAATACTACTGGTGAGGGGGGTGGGATCCAGGAATGTGATCGACCTTTATTGTGAGTCATCACAACTGAATGTAATTGTGTGCTGAGATGGGGGAACAGTAGGCTCTCCTCCGTTCCCACCACCTGGAAAACATTGGACTCAAGGGGCCCCTTCCATAGTTTCAAAGAAGCAGCAAACGTCTTCCTATGCACAGTAAAGTCCATTTCATCAGTCTCCAATCCACCCTATAAAGAGCCTTGCCAGGACATTTTCACAAGATGAAACCTTTTGTGAATATTAATCTTTAGTGCACATACAAATTAACAAAATAAATATACAAGTAGTATAGAAATGATAAAGAAGACAAAGTGCTTGCTCGCACACGGCTGACCCAGATTCCAAGCCCCCATACGGATATGTTTAACTCCTGGTTATAGATCCCTGAGCTACGAGCCAATAGTATGGCCTGAGTGTGCGGTGTGGCTCCCAAAACCTAACACAGAAAGGCCTTAAGAATAAAGGAATTGCTGCTTTTCCACTTTCAAGGATTCACTGCAGCATTGTGGTTCATCTCTGCCACAATGATTCCTTCAAACCAGGGCCTCTGGGCCAAGCCAGAGTGAGAGTGAACAATGACACAGTGATGAGCCGAGATAGTCTCACAGAGGCCCTGTTTTTGTACCTGTTTTTATTTAGTCACCTTCCTCCTGGCCTCCATCACCAACATCCATTATTTACAAGATAACCTACATGTGGCGGACAAATGTCAGGACACGGCCATGGCTGCGGTCCTGGGGATAATCAGCAAGAAACTTTCCTTATAGAAGTGACATCATAGGAAGGTCATAATATGCTACCAGGATTATTTTCTTTTTGGCTGCAGTTTTGTACCACCTCTCACCCCCTTGTCCAAAGCAAACTTGCTTTACTGAGGGGGCCTGTTCTGACCTTACAGATGGTTATTATGGGATCAACTCATCCAGAATGAGTTTTTACAATGTTTACTAAGGCTTGAAGGGAACATGAAGCCCTGTTCACATTCATTACATACATAAGATTTCCCTCCGCTATGCATTCTAGTATACCTCCTAAGTCCTGAAGAATCAATAAAGACCTTCCCACATTCCTTACCTATGTAAGCCTTCTCTCCAATATGAAATTTCAGATGCCTAGTGAGGTGTGAGAGCAGAGTGAAGGCCTTCCCACATGTCTGCTATGGATGAGGTTTCTCTCCACTATGACTTTTCCTGTGCGTAGTAAGGTACCCAGATTGAGAGAAGGCCTTCCCACATTCTTTACTGATATACAGTCTCTCTCTCCAGTATGAATTCTCCAATGAATACAAAGACTTGGGGGATCATAATATGCCTTCCCACATTCCTCAAATACAAAAGGTTTCACTCCAGTATGTAATCTACTATGGTGACAAGGCTGCAGGTGCTAACAAACACCTTCCCACATTCCTTACATATCTATGGTTTCTATCCAGTGTGAATTCTCCTAGAAACTTAACACTTGAGGATACACGAAAGGCCTTTCCACATTACTGACATAGATGCTTCTTCTCTCCAGTGTTAGTTTTCAAATGCTCAGTAATGTCTGACCAAAGAGTGAAGGCCTTTCCAGAAACCTTACGTTTATGGGGCGTTTCTCAAGTGTGAGTTCTATATATAGTAAGTCTTGAGATTGTGCTAAAGACCGTCCCACACTTCTGACATACATAAGGCTTCTCTCTAGTCTGAGTACTCCTATGATTCAAAAGGCTTCAGGGATAATCAAAGGCCTTCCCACATTCGTTACAGATACATGGTTTCTCTCCTGTGATTTTTCTTGTGCTTAGAAAAGCTGGAGAGATAAGCAAAGACCATCCCACATTCCTGTCATGAATAGTTTCTTTCCAGAATAACTTTTCCCACAACAAGAAAGGTTTGAGTAGCAAGTGAAGGCCTTCTCATAGTACCGACAACAGTAAGTTTTCATTCCCGTATGAAGTTACCTGAGGACACTAAATTGCGCAGAGTAAAGGCCAGTTCACATTTCTCACACGCATGAGGTTTTCTCTGCTATATGAACTCTCCTGTGTATAGTAAGGGCTGAGGAGGAAGTGACAGCCTTCTCAAAGTTCATACATATATAAGCTTCTCTCCGGTGTGGTTGTTTGGACTGTCACAGTGAGATGACTCCTGACTCACTTTCCTAGCTGCAGAGAATCCTGGGTATTCTGTCCACAGTGGATTTCGTAGGGAACATCACGGTGCTTAGAACATGCGAGGCTCCCCCACAATGGATACATTTGGATGGGTTCAGTCCATCATGAGCTTACTTTGGGAACCACAGGCATGAGGGATTCATTATAATCAGTGTTCCTCTCCCACATTTCAGGAAATGCCCCACTGTTGGAGGAGGGGGGTCTGTCCAAAAACTGAGGACAGCAGTCTGTGAGGAGCTTTTCTCAGGGGATGATTTCTTCAGGGTGAGGTCGACAAATAAGAGCTGTGAGCATCAGAGAGGAGAACTGCCATAGGGCCCTGAGCGGAAATCCCTGCTCTGGCACCAGAAACATCCTGACTGGCCTCACTCTTCGGCACATGCTCACAGACCCACCCAGGGGAGACTGTCATGTGCTCCTTCCTCTCCAGGGCATGCAGATGTGGGTTGACATCAGGGCTACCCATGATGAACACCAGGCAAGCAGTGTGCTGATGTCCTATCTCTCAGGCAACTTGGGTTCATTCTCTCTGAAAATATTATAAAATCTAAACAGGAATCCCGTGCTAGGATGAAAATTAGGTCTGGGAGCAGGACAGGGGGCTAGTACACTGAGAGGACATCTGCCTTGTATGCTGCTGTGACTGCAGCCAGAAGCCCCTAGGATTCCCTGAGTACCCCCAGGACAGATCCCTGAGTGCAGAGCGAGGAGTTAGCCCAGAAGAAATATTTTTTAAAGGAAAAGTGAAAAAGTCTCCACAGATTGAGAAAAGAAAAAAACGCCTCCACTCACCCTTTTGAAAAGGGTGTATTTGACCCTTAGGCCAGACTCTGGATTCAGTCTCAGGAATGAAATGCGGCGAGCAACAACTGGCCTGGGGACACTCCCCACAAGACCCCTGCCCCCACCCTGTGACCGTCCTGGCAAAGGTGCTAACACACGCCTAATGTGGCTGCACAAGCCCCTGGAAACTGAGGCTCCTTCTGGCGCTGACACTTTCTCTTTGGTTGTGAGCCTGACCGATAGGTGAGTGGGGAGGGCAGAGCCTTGTCCGAAACCCCACGGAGTCCCCAGACCCCCGGAGGATCCTGAGCGCTGAGCCCGGAGTCACCCCTAACCCCGCTGGGCATGGCCAGGCTTCCCCGGGACTCTCTCCCCACAGGCAGCCCTGAGGTAAGTTCCCTCAGAAAACCCCTCATCTCCCTAAAGGGCAGGAACAAAGGAGAGGAACCTCGACAGGATGCTTGGGCCACCCGGGTGGGGCCGCCGCCCCCGGCCACAGCACAGAGCGACCACCCGGGGACCCACTGTCTGCACTGGGCACACCCTTCCCACTAGACTTGCTTCTCTCACGATGGTGGCTGAAGGGAAATGCAGCCAACCTCAAAGACCTGGACTCTGTGACGTCACCCACACTTCCGGCCAGAGTTTTAAATTGCCAGACTCTAAATATTTCTGACCAGGTACTTTCTGCTCAGGAAAGTTAATTTTTTTCCTTCTTCTGATCTTGGATCAGGTCAGCAGGACATCTGGTGGGTCGCCAGGTACCAGATAAATGGAGAGTGAACACATGGCATATGGGCCCAAAGTTTTTTTGGTTTGTTTTGTTTTTGTCACTAGCCCTGTACCACTGTTGTCTCGTTGTTTATCAATTAGCTGGAGTGGGCAACAATAACGTCTCCATTGTGAGACTTGTTATTACTTTTTTTGGCATATCAAATACGCCACGGGTACTGGTGTGTGGGCGGAATACTCTGGGTAGCTTGCCGGACACTCCGAGAGGGATTTTTTTCATTAAGGGAATAAAATTCACAAAGATTGCCTTGCAGGCAACTACCAGTATAGCGCCCCAACCCTCAGCCCCCCAACCAACACTCAGAAATCACTGGGCATTAATATGCAGATATCATAATGTTTTGTATTGTTTGATCCATTTTTGGGGAGGCACGTTCTGTAGTGCTGAGTACTTATGCCTGACTGCTCAGGGGTCATTCCACACTGGGCTCGGGGAACCCTCTGGTGTTCTAACCATGGATCCTGGGTCATCCTCCCATCTGGACTGTCCTAGCCTGATTTTTATTTACATTGCACTGAACTTCCAACTGCTGGAGTAGCTCCAACTATTCATGTATTCTGTTACAGAAATGAGCTAGAAACTAAGTGAATCACATGCCCATAATAGGGCTCTGGGGTGACCCAGATGGAAAAGTATTATATGTGTAATCCTGTGTTTTTTGTGTGTTCAGAGCCATTGGTGTTCTCAAGCTACTCCTTAGATCTGTGCTTGGCAACTCTTCAAAGAGTGCTCAAGCTCGACAATGTCATGAATTCAACTGGGATCTAAAATGGATCAGTTACATGAACAGAAAGTCCCTTCCCTGCTTTGTAGCTGAGTAGTCATTTAGTAGTTTAGTAGTGGACGAATTATGCAGCAAAAATTAAATTCTTCAAAATTTGAACCAGTGGTCAAGAATTGTACAGTGGGTGTGTAAGAGAAAGTCTCTTTTTCAGACATGTTCAGCTATGATTTTTTTTTGCTATAGTAAAATATGAAATTTAGTTAGGTTAGAAGTTTGCTTTTCAGTTAGCAGAGTTATTTGAAAACTGTACCAATATAATTAATTTCTTGAAACCCCTCCACAAGGGCGCCTGCCAGTCATGAAGTAGAATAGGAACAATGGCTTTGGGTCCACAAGAGTGACATGGTAAATGAACAATAGTTGATTGCTCTGTGTAATCACTTTTTCTCTCTTCTATATCAATGCTTGCTTCACTATACCTATATAAATTAACCGGGTGCCAGAACAAGGCCCAGTGAGTAAAACTAATTTTGTGGGTGCTTATGAAAATGACAAGTGTGTCATGATGAGGTTTTTCCTAATCAAAAGCCTGTAGGGGCTTGAGCGATAGCACAGTGGGTAGGGCCACCCGGGTTCGATTCCCAGCATCTCACATGGTGCCCTGAATACTGCCAGGAGTAATTGCTGAGTGTAGAGCCAGGAGTAACCCTTGAGCATTGCCAGGTGTGACCCCCCCCAAAAAAGTCTGTGCTTCTTCTGGGAGGCTGCTGCTCTTGCCTAGCAGGACAGCCCACCAGCTGGTGTGAATACATCCTCCATATTTTATTTGTCGATGTCTGAATGTCTCCTTTGATCATGACCCTCATGTGTGATTTGATGGTGGACCCCAGCGAAACAGGTCCCTGAGGACAGCCGCATAGTTTCTTCAAAGGACCACTTTGCCTTTGCTTTGTTTAAACATTTACCCAGTTGCCAAGGATGTAAGCCAAGCTGATGCATCTGTTCTCTTAGACTTGGCTCTCAGAAGTCCTCTGTTCCTCACTGGGGAGTCACTGATTATCTTCTCTCTGGGCACATCAGGAGAAAAACACCTTGCATGCCTAAAATAATAATAATAAATATTATATATTTTTTGTTTTGGGGTAGATCCAGCAGTACTCCGGATGACTCCTGGATCTGTGCTCAGGGATCACTGTTGGTGGGGCTCGCGGGATCCTGTGAGGTGCCAGACTGATACCTCCAGAAACCGTCTAGTATAGCATCCTCACATTTTATAGATCCGACTGCCTTAGAGTGATGTCTAGAGTGATTTCTCCATGTTAGCCAGGAGGGCACATGGAGAGAAATTGAAGCTGGTCCCTCCCTAGAGAAAGTCCCTGAGCCCCGTTAGCGCTCTGAAGGGTCTCATCCTCACAGCCTGGGAATGGGGAGGAAATGGGCCCTGACTCCCGCTCCCCGTGTGTTGGCTCAGGGCGCAGTTTCCTTCCCCAATGTAGCCGTGAGATTCTCCCTGGAGGAGTGGGCATGTCTGGATGCTGATCAGAGAAAGCTCTACAGGGACATGATGCTGGAGACCTACCAGCACCTGCTGGTGTCAGTGAGAGCAGTGTGGGGCTGACTGCCTGGCCAAACCCACAGCGACCGTGCTGGGCTGTGTGTTCTACAGACTTGGTGATTCTGACATGCCAGGATAATTGACAGTGATGCGAATCGCAGTTTCTCGTGCTGTTGTTTTTGTTGATTGGCCACACTTGGCAAGTGTCAAGCCTTACTCCTGAGATGCAGGGGATCTTCAGGTCAGCCATGTGCCTGGTAAAGTGCCCCATGTACTACTGCACTCAGGTTCCTCTAAATAATTCCTTCCATTGTTAAATCAAATTACTTCTTGTATTACCCTTCACTTCAGTATGTTTGTTTTGGTTTTCCTTTGTTTTTTTTTAACAGGTTATTTAGCTTTTGGGGTCACACCCAGCAATGATCAGGGGTTGCTTCTGGCTTTGTTCTCAGGAATTCCTCCTGGCAGTGCATGGGGGAACAATATAGGATGCCAGGGATCGAACCCGGGTTGACCATGTGCAAAGCAAATGCTCTACCCGCTTACTATCACTCTGTCCCTTCTTTCGGTTTTGATTGTGGGCCACAGTCCACACTCTTCTTAGATCTGTGCTGAAAAATCACTCCTGACGGTGCTTAGGAGTCCATTGGGGTTCTGTGGACTAAACCAGGTCAGCATCTACAGTTCTGGTGCCTTACCCGCTGTACTCCTTTATCAGGCCTGCAATTTCATTTATTATTAATTTTTGTTCAGTTGATTTGATTAAGGGACTACAACCAATAAGGCTTAGGAATTTCTCCTGGAAATGCCATATAGTTTCCAGGGATCAAACCTTGATATGTTTGTCACCAGGTGCCCACCCTGCTGGAGTATCACTATGAGCATGAATTCATTTCTTTTTTAGGGCCTCACCCCATCAAATGCTATTTTAGAACTTAGAGTCACTTCCAGTGCTTTTTGGGGGGCTACAGCATGACTCAATTTCTGACTGAAATTAATACCTAGGACTTATATCACTAACAATTACCAGTTTAGGGCATATCAGAATTGGAGATAATATTCAATCATTTTCAGGAATTTGCCTGATTTTTAGGGACACTTGGGGTGGGCTTGTCATGTTTTCCTTATCACTATTTAGTACCCTAAATCTGTGGCGACAGGGCTTTCCAGGGTGAAGCCTGTGGTGATGTCCTGGCTGGAAGGAGGAGCTCTGAGCCCAGGAAGAAGAGGCGTGTGTGGAGGTGAGTGTGTGAGGGCCCTCCGTGGCTTGTGCCCTAGGCAGTGTGTGGGTCCCTGAGCACGTGCGAAATGCACTGCTGACCCTGGGGGGCTTGGGCTCCTGAATGCAGTGTCTGTGCTGCGCTCATGCTGCACTTCACTGCACGAATTGCCTGTCATGGAATGATCCTGATGTTTTCTCTCTCGGGTTTGTCTTCATTATTCCTTATCTGTTAGCCACGTACAATAGTCGTGGGATTCACAGCCCTTGGCCACCTATCTGTGCTTCACCATCCTGTATATCTAGCCTCCAGTGGTGGTGTTCCCTTTCAGGAGCAGCTAGAGTCCCGTCTTCCCTCTCTTTCATGCTTATTTTTGCCCTCCGATAATTATCATGTTCTGTTAGTATATTGCAATTTTTTATTTTGGTTTTTGGGCCTGGGAATTTTCGATATTTATTCCTGGCAGTTCTCAGAGGTAACTTTTGGTGTTACTCAGGAATCAGCCCATCAGCTTCATACAAGGGAAATGCCCTACCTGTACTTCTCTCTAACCCAGAAAGAATATATTTTCTTTTGTATTTAAAAAGTGAATGATTGAGCCCATAACCAAGGTAATTCGAGCTGGAGAGATAGTACAGCAGGGAGGATACTTGCCTTTCATACGTCTCATCCAGGTTGAATTCCTTTTATTGCATATGGTTCACCAGGTATCACCAGGTCTGGTTAAAAAAAAAACCAACAACCCAAAAAGCTATTTTGTGGATTCCAAGCTACTCCCAGCATTCTCCACAATTGACCTCAGTGGACTACATTCCATTGCTAATTCTTCCATTGTGTGTTGTGTTTGTTTTCACAACTTCAATCACAGCTTCAGGGTTTTTCATTGCAGCAGTTTGATTTGGGAACCGGGTCACTGAATAAGAGTGAGCTAGTAAGAATTGCACATTGAATATAAATATGATGCCATCAGGATAGTTCATTGGAACAAGAATGTGACTTGAAAAGAGAAACTTCAGGGAGGAATTTTGCAGTCTAATGCTGGATTAGAGGGCCTGTATTTCACTAGGTGCTAAAATCAGTCATTTTAAAATCTGAAGATATTCCTATTGTTATTATGTTTATTATTTCTTTCTTTTTCATTCATACACAGTGATGCTGATCAGGTACTTCAAGCTCAGCACTCAGGTATTACTCCTGGAAGTTCACAGGGTATCATGTGCGATGCCAAGGGTCAAACTGCATCCGCCACATGCAGTGGAAGTGCTCTCCCCACTGTGCTAGCATTCCAACCCCAATTCCTATATCTTTAAGTTTGAAGAAATACTGTGATTTCTTTATTACGTCAAAAGTAAGCACAAGATGGGCTGGGGCAATAGCACAGTGGGTAGGGTGTTTGCCTTGCACATGGTTGACCCAGTTCGAATCCTCGCATCCCATATGGTCCCCTGAGCACCGCCAGGAGTAATTCCTGAGTGCAGAGCAAGGAGTACCATTACCTGTGCATCGCTGGGTGAATCCCAAAATAAAAAAAAAATAAGCACAAGAGCTCATTGTTTAAAGAACTGTTTTTTTGTCACCAATAGTGACAAAAAAAACGTTCTTTGGGAGTAGACTTGCCATCCACCAGGGTGGAAACGTGGGCTCCATCCCCAGTATTCCAGCTGGTCCACTGGGAACCACCATCCGTGATCCCTGGTACCGCTTGGTGTGGCCCCCCTCAAAATAAATACAAACTACAAATCAAAAAACAACAAAACAAATCATTGATCCTGGAGAGGATTCGTTTGTGGTGAAGTGTTTTCAGTGGCCTTCATGGTCCATCCTCCTTTATGGGGTTGCAGACTTGGCTTAACACATTATGGGCTTCCCCTTGTGCTATAGCTTAACACATGCATTATGGGCTCCATCCTGTGCTATATCAATCCCAGACTTGCGTGTATTTTTTTTTTGCTGGAAACTGTTTCTTTAACATTCTTTTTTTTTACTTTAATGTTCTTTTTTATTTTATTTTTATTTTTTTATTTTTTTAATTTTTATTATATCACCATGTGGAAAGTTACAAAGTTTTCAGGTTTATGTCTCAGTTATACAATATTCAAACACCATCCCTTCACCAGTGCCCATATTCCACCACCAAAATCCCCAGTATACCCCCCGCCACAGCCCCCCCAACTGTATAACTGATGAATTTCACTTCATTTTCTCTCTACCTTGATTACATTCCATATTGCAAAACAATACTCACTATTGTTGTTGGAGTTTCTCCCCAAGGAAGACAGCCCTACTAAGGAAGCATTTGATAATTGGTTTGTCATTAAAAGATTGTATGTTTTCAGTTTTTAGAAAAGGTCGTGCGGCCGCATTAGCGGCCGCGCGGCTCGGAAGTGTTCCAGTCCCGCAACCCGGAGCCGTGTTAGTTGCTTCTCAGTGTTGCCAGGGCTCCATCCGGAGAAGGTGTGCCAGCTGTACCTCCTCCGTCTGGATCCCTGGTGTTGTTGGCCCGGATTCGGGTCCGGAGCATTTCTCCGGCCGCGTTGCTCACCAGACTGCCTGTATTTAACATTCTTCAGATGGCCATCTGTCCATTTTATGTATATGTTTCTTGAGTTGGAAAAATTAAAAGAAATTAATGATTGCGCAGCCTTCAATTTTGTGCATCCACCGTGTAGAAACATTGGGTTGTTCCATGGAACATCCATCCACATGTCAGGAATTGCATTCCTCGTGGTAGAAATGTTAGAAACCAACCTGTAGGCCTCAGTTTCTTTTGACAGATAGACTCTTAAGGAATGGAGCAATAATTGGAATCTTCCTTTGCATTTGTCTTGTGTAATCAAGAACCTTCCTCGCTCTATCAGCTCTGCACTCCTTGTATTCAGATTTTTATCAGATTAACTAAGTATTGAGGATGAATATTTCTGAAAAGTTTAGGATAATGGCCCTGTCAATATTCTTTGATAGGGTGGATTGGAGATAGTTGAAATGGACATGACTATGCATAGAAAGATTTCTGATGGTCTATGAAAGGGTGGAGAGGGCTTCTTGAGAAAAATGTGTTACAGATGGTGGCAACCTGGAAGATTGCCCAAACTCCCATCTCCACATGCAGTAGCATCAACTGTTATGACTGAAAATAAAGGGCGGTCACGGTCCTGGATTCCACTCTCCTCATTTCAGTTATATTAGGAGAAAAGATGACAAAAGTTGCTTTTGGAATTGGCATAATCTCAATCCTACTAGCCACCAAATTGATTAAAACCATTTTGGGTCTGTCCAAAAGACCAAGTCTACAAAATGATCCTGCACGGTTTGGTGCTCATTAGCTCCTATGCACCTCCGTTCTTAGGGTTGGTTCATACATGGGATTTATTTATTGAAGTACGTTTTATGTAATTTATGCCATACTTGGCAGTTCTTAGGAGTTTGTCTTGGCGTTGTTCTGGATGCTGGAATGGAACTCAGTGAAATCATGTTCAACTCAAGCATTCAGCCAAAGTACTATTTTCTGGTCCCAGGCTCTTGGTTGAAAAGATGTTTCTAAAGCTGTGTCTTGGGGTTTCCTTGTAGGTGAGAATTCTCTGCTTGCGTGCTTTCAAGGGGAGGAGTGCTCACTGTACAGTGCTCTGTAATATTCTTGCCAGACTTCAGTCCTGTTCATTGTCTCTCCAGCTCTCAGGGTTGCTGCTAGGCCAGTTCCTCTGCATTTTCAGGGCTGGCTTCATAGTCACTGATTTTTCCCCATCTTGATGGATGACTTCCTGGAGAAACTCGTTGACCCATGAGTCATTTGTCTGTTTTGCCTTGAATTGCCTGCTTCTTTTTTTATGATGGAGGTTTTTGTGGGAGCACTGGTTCTATGTTTGACCAGTGCAGGATAAGGGGACTCCGCCTTAACTCACTGCCCTGAACTCTATGAATGGCCCCTCTAGCACTCGCCTCTCCTGTCCTTTATCCGAGCCCATCCCCCTGGCACCGATTCACCTGGGATGGCATAATGGTCTGTCTACACTTGGAACCTGGCACTTTAAGGCTCCTTGTGGAATGGATGACGTCACAGATGGGAGTCTTCCATGTTCACATTTATTTCCTAACGAATTCAAGTGGATCAGGCTTCCTATGGACATGTGTTTAATGGACAAAGTGATACTTCACCATCGAAGAGGGACACTGAAGGCCCATTAGTGGCAGGACGTGAGTGCCTCTCACTTCCAGTCTCTGTACGACCCAGAGGGCCACTCCAGCTTTGGGGCTTTGTGGTTGTTTTTCACTCCCGCTCAACCATATCCAGTTGGTTCCTGGGGTCCGTTGTGCTCCTGAGACGTTAGGAGGATGTGGAGCTTTGGTGGTTGCAGTGGAGGGAAATTTGCGCAGCACAGGGGTCTCGGGTGTGAGCGTGTGATCTTTGGGGGCATCTCCTCCTCCAGTTCTGCGATGTGGCAGTGAGGCCTGGGTGCAGAGCAAAGCATGGGGGGCTGTGGGTCTTAGGGTGCCGGACCTGCTGATGGCAGAAGTCTTGATCATCCCAACCCTCTCTACCAGGGTTTGAGATGGAACCTCTCCTGACGCTTTGGGTGTAGACATGCATGTATAAACTGTCAGATCTCTTTGAGGGGCAGGTCCTCAGCCCCCAGTAGCGAAGGACCCCGTTGAAGTTCGTCTTTTCACATTGGCAGCCGCCATTAAGAATCCTGGGGGCCTGGGCTGCAGTGATAGCACAGCGGGTAGGGCGTTTGCCTTGCACACGGCTGACCCGGGTTCGATTCCCAGCATCCCATATGGTCCCCTGAGCACCGCCAGGGGTAATTCCTGAGTGCAGAGCCAGGAGTAACCCCTGTGCATTGCCAGGTGTGACCCAAAAAGCAAAAAAAAAAAAAAAAAGAAAAAAAAGAATCCTGGGGGCCTGGTCCTAGCATGTGGCTGGGGGCTGTAAGTTAATATTTACCTTCTATTTTAGTTTTTTTTTTGGGGGGGTCAGTTACACCTGTGGTTCTCCAGAGGTTACTCCAGGCTCTACCTTCATAAATTTTTTCCATCAGTGATTCTGGTTTCATGTGGGATACCGAGGATTGGTCGTTTTCACTAAGGGAAGCACTGTATTCTTTTTTTTTTCTTTTTGGATCACACCCAGCGATGCTCAGGGGTTATTCCTGGCTTTGCACTCAAGAATTAGTCCTGGCGGTGCTTGGGGGACCATATGGGAAGCCGGGGATCGAACCCGGGTCGGCCGAGTGCAAGGCAAACGCCCTACCCGCTGTGCTATCGCTCCGGCCCCAGCACTGTATTCTCTTTAATGACTCTCCAGTCTACTTTGATGTTTTTTCCTGATAAAGAATTTCTTTATTGAAATTAAAATTGAGAAGTATCTCTCAATTCTTCATCAGCTCCCTGGCCCTGACCAGGTGACCCAACGAGTTTCTCCGGGAAGTCATCCATCAAGATGGGGAAAAATCAAAGGGGCTCCTGGCCTAGTAGGCAGCCCTTGGCTGGGCCCATACGGACCTTTCTTGGGATTCAGGGAGGAGTCCTGGATCTCAGGACTGCAATATCCTCCTCTGTCCACCAAGCCCATCACCCGTCTCCTGTCTCCTGGCTGTGCAAATTCCTGTCTACTTTAAATCCCCAGGAGAGGCAGGAGCTACTGGCAGTGTCTCCCCGAGTTGGTACTTGACAAGGTACCCCAGGTGCCTCCCACCAGGACATCTCCAGTGTCAAGCAGGAACTTTCCAGGTTAGGGCTAGAGGTTTGTCTTCTCTCTGCTCACCACTCTGATTTCTCCTCCAGGTCTTTGTTTTGGAGGCTATTGCTGCTTCTTGGGAATAACAGGCAGGATAAGACCGTGGTGAGGCATGGTCCAGGAGGTGGTTTGCATGTAATAATAGTGCATTTTATTCTTTTCACTGTCACTGTCATCCTGTTGCCCATCGATTTGCTCGAGCGGGCACCAGTAACGTCTCCATTGTGAGACTTGTTACTGTTTTTGGCATATAGATTATGCCACGGATAACTTGCCAGGCTCTGCTGTGCAGGTGAGATACTCTTGGTAGCTTCCTGGTCTCTCTGAGAGGGTTGGAGGAATCAAACTCAGGTTCGTCGTGTGCAAGGCAAACACCCTACCCGCTGCGCTATCACTCTAGCCCTTATTCTTTTCATGAAAATATAAAGACTTTTTGGCATATGCCATCTGTTCAGTCCCTCACTCTCCATTTGTCCTGGACCTGGTCACCTTTAGATATCCTGGTCACCTGACTAAAGTCATGAAACAAGAAAAAATTACATTCCTGCCAGAAACTAGGTGGTCAGGAGTCCTTGGACCCTGGCACTTTAAGGCCATGAGCGGAGATGCAGTGACATCACAGAACCTGGCTGCTTTGCTTCCAGGAAGTTCCAGTCCAGCCAGTGTTGCCTGCTGAGGAGCAGGGAAGGCGCTGGCGTTGGGCGCCTGGGGACAGGGGGCGTCCCAAGGGCCTTTTGTGTCACCAGCAGAGTGTTGCCGGGTGGGCGGTGGTTCGCCCAGTGATGGGGACGGCGGCTGCGGCCCCTCGCCCGGCACCAAGCCCCCCCTTTATTCACTGACTTCAGGGAGCAGCGGGAGTTTTCCTGAGAAGACTAGAGAGACGTGGAGGGGGCATCAGTCTTGGGGAGGGCGCTGGCCCGGTCCCCGCCACCATACAGGGTCCCCCAGCACGGTCTGAGCGATCACCTTGAAATCTCCAAAGAAACCCGGGTGTGAGGCTGTGGGGCCGGGGAGGAACATGAGCTCAGGTGAGTGAGGTCGCTCAGAAAGTTCCAGAACAACCAAAATAACGGAACAAGCAAGGGAGTCGTTTCTCTTTAAATTATTGTTCAGTGTTTCCGGCCACACTCACGTTGCTGGGGGTGACTCCTGGCTTTGCTCAGCGACCCCTGCTGGGGTAAGGGGATCCCTGCTGGGATGCGAGTTGGGACTCGCCCTCCCTGCTGACCTGTCGCTCAAGCCCCCATCCAAAGAGAGAGTGTCAGAGCCAGAAGGAGCCTCCAGTTTCCCTGGGGCATGTGCGGCCGCATTAGGCATGTGTTAGCCCTCACAAGGATGGTCACAGGGTTGGGCAGGGGTCATTTGGGGAGTGACCCAGGACAGCCAGTTGCTGGCCGCCTTTCATTCCTGAGACTGAATCCAGAGTCTGTCCTAAGGGTCACAGACACCCTTTTCAAAGGTATCTGTGGAGGCGTTTTTTTCTTTTCCTTTAAAAAGTATTTGTTCAGAAAGGGGGTTATACCCGGGATATTGGTGGTGGGGAATGTGCAATGGTGGAGGGATGGGTGTTTGATCATTGTGAGATTGTAACCCAAACATGAAAGCTTGTAACTATCTCATGGGATTCAATAAAATAAAAAAAATGTTTTCTTTGTTAAAAAAAAAAAAAGTATTTGTTCAGGGCTAACTCCTGGCTCTGCACTCAGGGATCTGTCCTGGGAGTGCTCAGGGGATCCTAGGGGCTGCTGGCTGCAGTCATAGCAGCATACAAGGCAGATGTCCTCTCAATGTACTAGCTGCCTGCCTTGTGGGGGTAGGGGGTACAATTCCTCACTTGCTTGGGGCTCAATAGTGTTTGGTGGAGCTTTTTGACTTTCACATGCTCCACACTCATTGGTAGGTTCTGGGGTTTCACAGGAAGCTGTAAGAGGATGCAGAGCCTGGTGGCAGAGGGGGTGGTGCATCAGGGCTGTGTTGGACCTCAGGGGGTCATGCAACCTAGTGTGCAATCTTAGCAGGCGTAACATACACGATTAAGTGGGTGCCCTGAGCTCTCCCATAGCGCAATACATATTCACCATTGGCTCTCTAGCCTTTATCGTTAATTCATTTTTAGTAGTTATTTTTTTGGTTTGGGGCACACCTGGCGATACTTCGTTACTCCTGATGGTGCTCAAGGAAACATATTAGATGCCAGTAGTCAAATCCGGTTTTTCTACTTGCAAGACAAGTTCTTTTCCTGCTGTACTATGTCTCCAGGCTATTTGCACAGAAAAAAAATTGATTTATTGTTATTTTTTTGAATTGTAGATTTTAGCTCACAGCACTCAGTGCTCATTGTTTACTCTAGGATCTGAGCTCAACACTGTTCCTGGTACTGCTCGGGGACCCTAACTGCTTTGGAGAATTGAATGTGGTTTCTCAGCTAGAAAGAAAAACAACCTATCAACTGTAATGTCTCTGCTAAACCTATATAATTTTTTCTACAGAAAAAAAATTTTTTGCTTCATCTATCAAGTGTCTCTGCACAGCCCTCCCCACTGTCCTTCTCTCCCAGAACAGGCGCGCTAGATGATGGTACAGCTAGTAGGGCACTTGCCTTGCACACAGCTTGCCTGGATTTAATCCTCGTCATTTTGTCGGGTCCAATGAACACTACCAGGTGTGGAACAAATCTCCCCCAGAAAAAAAGTCTCACTCCAGAATTTATCATGACACTGAGCATTCTTTGAACATCTATTTTGGGCTTTGTAAATATCTCTCCTACGTGTTCTTTTCTTTGCTTTTATTTTATTTTGGATCAGACCTGGCAATGCATGGGTTACTCTTTTCTCTACACTCAGGAATTACTCCTGCTGGTACTTGGGGAATATATGGATACTCGGAATTGAACCTGGGTCGGCCACATGCAAGGCAAATTCCCTACCTGCGGTACTATTGCTCCAGCACCCTGCCTATTCTTTTCTGTTTTTTTCTTTTTGATTCAGACTTGGAGAGGGTCAGGGACGCTGCCCCTCTGTCCAGGTGTCTCTAAGATTCCATTACCCACATCTTCAAGCACATGCTCTGCTCTTTAAGCTCCTCTTTCTGGGTTCTGTCTCACTACTAGGGAAGCTGAAGAGCTGGGGTTTGGCTCCACACCTGCCAGTGCTTGAGGCTGCTTCCTGCTCTCTGTTCACAGTACCTATAGACAGTGGGTACCAGGGAATTCCCTTACCCATATCCCTCTGGCTTCCAGCTGGCCAGCAACAGCTCCAGCCTTGTGTGCTCTCCCCTGACCTCTGTTGATCTATTGATACATTCGTTGTAAGTTCTTGGATGTGAACATTCTGGAATCTGAACTTTTAATCCTGGAACTATAGGTTCCCAAGCATCGAGAAAGACAGAGGCACTAACTTGATAGTGCGAAAGCAGTAGGGTTTTATTACAGTATACTGAGGTCAACTATCTTACCCACAGAGTGGTTTCTTGATAGTGAATCCGACTTTAGGCAGCAAGCAGTTTATGTAGGGTTTGATTATAGAAGCAGTACATGTCTAAATCTTTCTGAAAAAATCTTAGCTAGCTATCAAACAAAGGTATTTTGGCAAGTGTATAGTTTAACAGTGGCCAGGCAATAGTTAAACATAAGTTTCCAGTAATAGTTCTGGTTACATAAGCTACTCAAATTATTTTTCAAAGGAGTAAAATCATATAGTCTGTTAAAGCCTGGCCTGTAAGGTCTGAGTCCTATCAGGTATGGCCCCCAAACAAAGACAAAGTAAAGAACTGACTCTTGAGAATATACGGCTTGATTCCAAACCTATGCTGTTGGCAGACAACTTCCTCTTTGCTTTACTTATGTGTGTTGGGAGGGGAGGGGATTTGTGATTGCTGCCAGACCCAGCAGTGCTCCGGGACCTCTCCTTGGGGATTCAGCGTATGAAGTTGTCGGCCACATGCATGACAAGTGCCCTGCCCACTGTTTTTTCTTTCTGACACCTGAAAACCTTTGAAACTGCTTTGAAACTGCAGTCTGTGCTGCATACTGGCATCATACTGGGAGCCCCAGGCACCAGCAGCCCTGCCATGGCCTCTAACAGCTGGACCTCGTCTCTGTGCACCCCCACCCCCATCGTGCCAGACTGTGTTCCTCTCATGTGCCCAGGCCCATGTCCCATCCACTCTACAAGAGGGCAGCTGAAGGTTTATCCAAACCCTCATCTCTGTCCCCTGGAGAGTCCCTGTGGGTGCCCCCACGGCAGAGCCCCTAATGGGTCTGTATTCACTTGGACCTGCAGGGGCCGGATCTGCGTGGAAGCTCCTGTTCTCAGAGTTAGTCCCTGGTCTTATGGACCTTCCTGTGGGTCTGGGTGGAGTCCCGGGGTTTGACAGGGATGTGGTTTCCTCCCCTGTTGGCTGAGCCGAGCGCTCCTGTCCTAGTACGCTGCCGAGTCACAGCCCACCTCTCTGTCCCCTGGACAGGCAGGAGCATCTGTCCGTGTCTCCCCGAGGATTGGTCTGTGAGCCAGTGTTGAGTCTCTGTCTGCTCACTACATTTCTGGCTCCAGTGCAGGGACTTCTGGTCAGGTGGGGGCGGGGCTGGCTGTGCTCCTCTCTGGTGCTCACAGCTCACTTTTTCCACTAAGGCTCCTCTGATCCACAGGAAAAACAAAGGCAAGAGATGGTGACGTGCCCTCAGCCATACCATCCGCAGGCAGGAGAGTGAGAAGAGGACGCTGTGCAATGACAGGTCATAGTGGGCCAAGAGTCTCGAGTGGTTTCAGGAAGGAGAGATGGGATGTGGCTCCTGGCCTGAGTGACCGGCTCTCTGTTTCAGGCCACTTTTTTGTTGTTTATTTTGTTGATTTGAATGGGCCACAGTAGTGGTGCTCAAGGATCACTCCTGTCAGGACAGGGGACTCTATGGGGTTCAAGGGGCCCAACGCTGATTACACTAATTTGGGTGTCTTTATTTTGGAAGTGGCTGAAGGGGAGGGGCCATACCCCATGGTTCTCAGAGTTTATTTCTGGCTCAGTACGAAGGTTTCCATCTGGCAGTGCTAGAGGGGCCATATGGGAGGGCGGTATCACCAGCCCTACCCACTGTCCATGGACCCGCTGTTATGTTACTCCATCCTGCTGCTCTGGTTTCTGTCATGTTTATTTTTGTGCCACAGTGGAGCTGCTCAGGGCTTCCTCTTGGCTTTCTACTCCCGATTCACCCCTTAGAGACATCCGGGACCCCAGGTTGTGGGGTATGTATGTACCCTGATGGCTACAAAGTCTCAGGCCCCGTGACTGGCGTTTGCTCTATTTTGTCCTTCCAGCTCTGAGAGACTCACCTGCTCAGTCACACAGTCTCACGTTCACCAGCTGCTATGTGTGCAGTTCTGGGCATAGGCCTGTCCCAGGGAGTTGGTGCAAAGGGCCTCAGGGTCGAGTCATTTTTACCTATTTTGAGATGAATTAGGGGTGGCCTTTATATTTATAAGGACTGTGGGAAGACATTCACTCACTCCTTTTTACACATAGCAATATTCATACTGAAAAGAAAATTTATATATGTGAGCAATGCGGGAAGGCTTACATTATGCCCTCAAGCCTTAGAGTCACAGGAAAATTGATCTTGAGACATTCTCTACATATGTAAGGACTGTGGGAAGGCCTTCACTCAAACTTGGCATCTTATAAAACACAGAAAAAAATCATACCGAAAAGAAACCACATAATTGACTTCTGGGAAGTCCTTTACTCTGCCCTCTAGCCTTACTGTGCATTTGAAACATCATAGTGGAGAGAAATCCAATATATGTAAGGAATGTGCAAGGCCTTCACTCAACCTGTCACCCCTACTAGCCATATGAAAACGTATACTGGAGAGAAATCTTGTGTTTGTAAATGTCGGAAGACCCATATTTACCTCTCAGGCCTTTTAGACATCATAAAACGCATACTGCATGAGTTGATCCCTTCAGAACAGCCCCCCCTAGGGAAAGAAGTTTTGTTTGGACCAGGAGTGATAGGGGTCTGAAAGAGTGCACCCAAGAAGCAAATAATCCAGGTAGCGTGTGACAAGCTTCCAATAACATTATTATACGGGAAGGGTACTTGATGATTATCACCTGGGAATTGTCCATAGCAGTGACAGCATTTGGATTTCACGTGTATGTTAACGTGTAAATAATGGGTCTTGGTGATGGAAGTCAGGATTAACGTGACTAAATAAAACTGCACTGTACTACACTGTCATCCCATTGTTCATTGATTGGCTCGAGCTGCACAAGGAATGTCTCCATTGTGAGACGTGTGGTTACTGTTTTTGGCATATCAAATACGATACGGGTAGCTTGCCAAACTCTGACATGTGGGTTGCATACTCTTGGTACTTGCCAGGCTTGCTGAGGGGGATGGAGGAATCAAACCTCGTTCGGTTGCGTGCAAAGCAAACACCCTACCCGCTGTGCTATTGCTCCAAGAAGTAAACAAATAGGTAATACCTCTTGAAGCAACAAAAAGATTCAAAATTTCTTAGAGAATCTTAAAAATCCTGTAATCAGATATAACAATCACTGTATCACTGCTATTCCATTTTTCATGGATTTGCTTGGGTGGACGCCAGTAACGTCTCCATTAGTCCTAACCCTGAGATTTTAGCAAACTCTCTTTACCAGTTATTCCCAACGGTGCTGCATTGGAGGCTCTTTCAGGGTCAAGGGAAAGAGACCCATCAATGTTACTGTTTTGGCATATTGAATACGCCACGAGTAGTTTGCCAGGCTTTGCCTCGTGGGCAAGATACTCTCAGCACTATCTATCAGATATAACAATATTCACATAAATTTATTTTCCACATATTTTATATTGCAAGTTTGTTTTCTCATCAGTTTTAATCCTAGACATTTTATTTATTTATTTATTTATTTTTTAAAATTTAAATTTTATTGAATCACCATGTGGAGGGTTACATAGTTCTCAGGATTATGTCAGTTATACAATACTCAAACACCCTTCCCTTCACCCGTGCCCATATTCCATCACCAACCACCCCATTAAACCTCCCGCCCCCCCAGTCCCCGCCCTTGTAAATGATAAGTTTCACTTCGTTTATGCTTTATCTTGGTTACAGTCCATGTTTCAACACATAGCTCACTATTGTTGCTAGGGTTTCCCCCAAAAAAGAAAAGACAGCCCCACTGTCAAGGAAGCATTTGATGGCTCTCCATTGCTGAGAATGTAGAGATATTAAGTCCCGCTGTTTGTTACATAACTTTTCTATTTTTTTCCCCCCTCGTCCCGAGCCACCGAGATCACGCCTGTTTAGTAATCACCACGCTGCCTGACAAAGGGAAAACAAACCAAAAAAGATGGTTATTTCCCGTCATCAGCCGGCGTGGGGCTCTGGCTTAGTTGATAGCCTGGTAGAATGTCTGCAAGCAGTTTCTGGAATCAAAGGTAATATGCTGGTATCGGCCCCGGCTCGAGATTCCACCAGCGTCCCGCTGTTCCAAGTACATAATAATTTATTCCCTTGTATCCCATTCCCACGCCACCAGGTCCGTGTCAGCTTAATGGACATCATACTATGGTTAACGCCACGCCGCGTTTCTTCCCGAGAAAGAAGGGTATTTCTTCTCAGCCGGCGTGGGGATATGGCTTAGTTCAGTCTATAGAGATGGCTACCACTTTGGTAGCCTTCAATATTTCAGCAAAAGACTTACTATTCTTGTTAGGATTTCCCACCAAAGTCCGACCCGTTAAGAAGGAACCATTTCATATTGGTGATGATTAAATGACAATAGGTTGTGCGGCCATGGCAGCGGCCTCGCGGCTTTGAATTTCTGTATAAAGTCCAGGGAAAGTACAGCCAGAAATTACACGTCGCTACAAACTTTAACCCTATTATGGTCCCCCCAAAGTCCAACCCATTACAAAGGAACCATTTCATATTGCTGATGATTAGATGACATTAGGCTGCCGAGGCCGCGCGGTTTTGGGTTTCTATATAAAGTCCAGGGAAAAGTCTGCCTAAAATTCTATCGTTACAATTTTTTACCCTTCAACAAAAAACTCAGTACTATTGTTTGGAGTTTCCCCCCACGGTAAGCCCTGCCAAAAAGGAACATTTACACATTGCTGCCAATCAAAAGATATTAGGTCGCGCGGCTGCGATAGCAGCCAGGCGGTTTTGGATTTCTATATGAAGTCCAATTCCTAGACATTTTAACAACAGTTTGCCCATTTTGTCTTTAGTAAATTAAATACATACATGCATAAATACCTCTCTCTCAGGACTGCCAAGTTCACCATTCTCTTAATCTTTGCCCTGATTCTTTCTTGGCTCAGAGGCCCTCTTTTGAAGGGATTTATGGTGGACATCAACTACAGTGTTGCTGAGAATCATAAATCAAAAATGAGCCAAACCTTCATTGTTCAGGCCTCCCTGCTTAATGCCTGAGGGACTGTGGTCAGTCCTACACCTGGCTCTCAGCTCAGGGCTCCGTCCCTGGGAGAGTTTGCGCACGTCATGGATGCTGCGGTTGGAATACAGTACGCCCATATTTACAAGCATCTTACTTGCTTTATCATCTCTCTGCATACATAGTGTTCAAGATATTATTTTAGACTTTGATATGGATTAAGGCTATATATTTCCCAAAGCTATCATCTTAGGAGAATGGCCCTGGAAATGTTCTTTAATTGGGTAGATGGGTTGGGGGCTGCAGCGATAGCACAGCGGGTATGGCATTTGCCTTCCTTGCAGCCAACCTGGGTTCGATTCCCAGCATCCCATATGGTCCCCTGAGCACTGCAAGGATGTGGCTCTCACAAGGGGCTGGGGTTTGCCAATGAAAATTTATATTTTACCCTATTTTTAGTTTGCTGTTTATATTTTTTCAAAGGCGTTCCACCCGGAGATGCTCAGGTTTTACTCCTGTCTCTGGGCTCAGGAATTATTGCCTCGGTGCTCAAGGGGTCGTATTGGATGCGGAAGATTGGTTGGGGCCAGCAAGGTAAGCATACTACCTGATTATCTGTCTTTCCCCAAAATCGGTGATTTGTTTAGGTCAGGAATTTCCATTCTCACACGTCAAGAAGCGAAGCCTCCCTCACTTCAAATCTCCCCGATCTGGTGACTCCCGGAGACTGCCCACTGGGTGAGTACAGTGAGTAGTTTTGTTTCTCTAGGTTGTGTGTTTGGAGGCAGATAGTGTTTTGTGTAGAGGGGAGCTTTCCTCAGAGATCACTTCTAGTGTGCTGGGGAAGATTTTACTCAGCAATGCCAGGAGTCGTAGTACAGAGATAAGGGCGCATACCTCGCACCTGCCAAGCAAAGGCTGAGCCCTGCATCTCAGGATTTTTAGGACCTGCCGAGAGTGATCCCTGAGTGCAGAGCTAGGGATCACTCCTGAGCACTGCCGCTTCTGGACCAACACACACACACACACACACACACACACACACACACGAAATATGTGAGAGCAGAGACAGAGAAGAATGAGAATTCAGGAGAAACCATAGGCTTCTGCAGTATAGAAAAGCCATTAAACAGGCTTTTAAGGACATGCTCTTTGACTGTTTAAATGTTCATGTGAGAATTTGTTTTTGCATGTGAATTTTTCTTTTATTCCCCCTCTATTGTTAGTTAGCGGGGTAGTGGTGTCTCGTTTGTTGGTCGAAGTCAGTGTTGCTTTTTTGGGTCCTGCTGGGTCTGTGCTCAGGTTTTACCCTCTGCAGTGCTCATCGGATTTATTCCTGGGGTGGCTGCAGGCAAGTCCAGAACCTGCAGGAACTTTCTGGTATAGTGTCGTTGTAGCACATCTGTCTTCCTGTGAGGGATTTCTGGGCTCATCAGCCTGAAATGTGGGTGGAGGCTGGTTCCACCTGACTGGAGTGGGGAACCCTGATCTATGGACTGCTGGGTTTCAAACCCCGTGGATTGCGTGCAAAGCAAATGCCCTGCCACTATGCTGTCATTCCAGCCCCTGAGATCATTTATTTAGAAGAGTCTCATCCCCTCAGTTGCTTTTTGACTCAGTGCTTGGGGTCACTTCAAGTGATCTTCAGAGACCAGATGTTGCCCAGCATCAAATCAGAGGTCCCTACTTGCAAAGCATGTTCCCCAATCCTGTGCGTTGTTGCCTGCCTCCATTGGACTCTTTTTGGTCTTTGAAATTTGGTTTGGGACAAACCTGCAGGACTCAGGGTTTCTTCTTGGGCTCTGCACTCAGGGATCATGCCTGGCTGGTGGGGGACCGTATGGGGTTGTCAGGGATGGAACTTGGATTGATGGGCAAGACCTTTGCCCACCTGCTTACTATCTTCCTACCCCCATCTTCCCTTTTTTGGGGGGATTACACCAGGTGTTGCACAGGAGTTACTTCTGGCTCATGCACTCAGAATTACTCCTGGGGGCCATATGGAATGCTGGGCATTGAACCCGGGTCGAACGCATGCATGGCCATAACCTTACCAACTGTGCTATCACTCCAGCCCCCCCCTTTGTTTTTATCTTAATACACATTTGGTGGGTTTGCGATCTTTGTCCTTGCATGGGTGCCTGGGTTTACTCCTGACTCTGCACCCAGGGTGAGTGAACCTAGGGCTTCCAATGGCTGGTATCCTGGACAAATGATAAAGGACACGTGGATAAAGAAGAATGTAGGGTCTCTTGGAAAACTGACTGTGAAGGCCGATTTTGTGGCAGGACACACGAGACCCCCAATAGAGCCTTGCTCGTCCCCGTCTCTACACTGTGAGTAGTGGGGACGTGCTAGTGTGGGGGCACTTTCATGCTTGTTGTTCACTTGTTCCCCGATATCCCGGCAGTTCCGGAGGCTCGGTAGAGACTTAAGGGGGATGCATTTTTTTGCAGGATGTGGAGGGTTGTACTGATACATAGGGATTGTGTGTGTGAGTGTGTGATCCTGGGGGACCCCTTTGGCCACTATTGCCCCCTCCTCTGAGATCAGGCCACTGGGTGGGTGCGGGGCTGAGCACTGGTTCTGCAGTGAGGGGGGGCGGGGCTTGGTCTTCCTGACCCTGACACGACAGGACTGTGCTGGACCCTGTCCAGGAGCCTTTTATTTTTTTGTTGGGCCTTGTGTTGCTGTAGGTTTTTCCTGGTGGTCCTCAAGCCTTCCTTTGTGAGATACTCAGGGAATAATTCCCGGCACCCTGTACAGCAACATACTGTTCTCTCTCTGACCCACTAAGATACTTTTTTCCACATTTATGTTTAAAAGTGAAGGATTGTGCCCATAACAAAGCTAGTTGGGTGGAGTGACAGTACAGCGGGGAGGGTGTTGATCTTACCCATGATTGACTGGGGTTTGATCCCCATTATCCTATATGTTCCACTAAATGTCACTGGTTCTAGTCTAATACAAAAGTCCAAAAATTAGTTTAAGGATTGTCAGGCTCCTCACCTGGATCCTTCCGAAGTATCTTCCCTCTGCTGTGGGCCTGTTTGGACTGTGAGAACCACAGAGATGCTCTCTACCTGCCTGGCCTATCCACCCAGGGATTATTCGCCTAATTCTTACCTTGATTACTGTGATTGATTTTAGAACTCAAACCACAGCATGAGGATTTGGTGTTGCTGCGATTTGACTGGAGAATGTGGTCACCAAATAGGTGTGAACGGCAAGATTCACCTGTGGAATAGACATATTTTTATGCTGGCAGGATAGATCAGTGGAGCGTGTATGTGACTTGAAAGGTGTTTGTCCAGGCTCCATCCCTGCCACCATATCTCTGGTTCCTCATCAGCTCAGGAGGGAATCCAGAGCCTAATGCTGGGAGTGGAGGGCCTTAGTCTCCCTGGGCACTGACGTTAGTCAAATTGAAACCTAAAGACATTATATTATTCTTCATACTAATGGAATACTGTGTTTGCCTTTGTTCAAATTTCCTGTAAGTGTTAACTTTTCAAAGAAACAGTTTGTGGGTCGTAGTGATAGCACAGTGGGGAGGACACTTGCTTTAGATGAAGTAGAAAGCTGGATCCATACCCAACACCCCATAGGCCCCCAGTGCCCTACTAGAACTCATCCCTGAGCACTGCTTGATGTGTCCCCTCACAAAGTTATTACAGTGCTGGAGCGATAGCACAGCAGGCAGTGTGTTTGCCTTGCATGCAGCCGATCTGGGATCAATTCCTCTGTCCCACACGGCAGAGCCTGGCAAGCTACCTATGGTGTATTCGGTATACCCAAAACAGTAACAACAAGTCTCACAATGGAGACATTACTAGCGCCTACTCGAACACATCGATGAAAAACTTGATGACAGTGCTACTATAAGAAACATAAAATTTTAGCTGAACAATACGTCAGCATAACTGAAAAAGAGGGACTTTCTCTGCACAAACACTGTACAATTCTTCTTGACTACTAGTTCAAATATTGAAGAATTTAATTTTTGTTGCATAACAGCACAGCCGGTAGAGCGTTTCCATTGCATGCGGCCAACCTGGGTTCGATTCCTCCTTCTCTCTCGGAGAGTCCGGCAGGTTACTATGAGTGTCCTGCCAGTTCAGCAAGCTCTACATGGCATATTTGAGATGCCAAAAACAGTAACAAGAAGTCTCACAATGGAGACATTACTGGTGCCCGCTTGAGCAAATTGGTGAGAAACTGAATGACTGCTACAGTTCAATTCATCCACTACCAAACTACTAAATGACTACTCATTACAGAGCAGGGAAGGGATCTCCTTTAATGTGGCTGATCCATTTTAGATCCCAGTTAAATTCAGTGCATAGTCGAACTTGAGCACTGTTTGAAGAGTTGCTGAGCACAACTAAGAGCAGCTTGATAACACCAATGGCTATGAGCACACAGACCCATATAAAGGAATATTGATTACACATATAATAGTTCTCCATTCACCAATTCCTAAGCCTGATTCTGGGTCACCCACAAAATTAGTTTAACTAATTCTGGGCATGTGATTCACTTAGTTTCTAGCTCACTCCTGTAACTGAATACATGAACAGTTGGAGCTCCTGCAGCAATTGGAAGTTCAGTGCAATGTCAACAAAAGTCAGGACAGTCCAGCTGGGAGGTGCTGATCCAGGATCCATGGTTAAAACCCCAGAGGGTTCCCGAGCCCAGTGTGGAGTGATCCCTGAGCAGTCAGGGAAAATGCTCGGCACCACAAAACGTGCCCCCCAAAAACGGATCAGTGAACAGAAAACATTATGATATCTGGATATTAACGCCCAGTGATTTCTGAGCATTGTTTTTTGTGGTGTTGGTTGGGGGTCAGGGTTGGGGCGCTTACTGGTGGGTATTTGCAAGGAAATCCTTGTGGATTTTATTCCCTTTGTGAAAACATATGCACTTTGGCTTCATACTCTATCAGGTAGTTGTCGACCCCACAGATTTCCTGCTGACTGGATCCAAGACGAGAAACGGGAAAAAAATAAACTTTCCTGACCAGAAAGTACCCGGTCAGGAATAGTTGGAGTCTGGCCCTTTAAATCTCCGGCCGGAAATGTGGGTGACGTCACAGAGACCCTGTCTGAGGGTTTTGGCATTTCTTGTTGGCTGCCATTGTCAGAGCTTGGGGAGCGGAGTTGGAGAGGAAGGGGGAGCCCGGGGCCGACAAGGGGTCCCTGCTTGGTCACTCCTTGCCATGGAGTGGGCGGTGGCCCCACCCGTGTGGCCCCCTCATCTTGCCGAGGTTCGTCCATTTCTTTCTGCCCTTCAGGGAGATGAGGGGTTTCTGAGGGAACTTACCTCAGAGCTACCCACGGGCGCGAGTCCCGGGGAGGCCTGGCCGCACCAAGTGGGGCTCGGGGAGACTCCGGGCTCAGCGCTGAGGATGCTCCGAGGGTCGGGGGACCCCACGGGGTGTCGGACAAGGCCCCGCACTCCCCGCTGCCCTGTTGCTCAGGCATCAACCAGAGAGAAAGAGAGACAAGAGGGAGCCTCAGTTTCCCCAGTTTCCCTGCAGGTCGGCGGGGCGTGCGCGGCCGCCTCCGCATTGGTTCCTGCAGGGAAACTCGGAGCCCCCGGTGGTCACGGGCTGGGGCCGGGGGGTCACCCGGGAATGTTCCCGGGCCGGTCCTTTGTAGGCCCCTTCTGTCATTGGGGTGATTATGGAGTCGGGGCTAAAGGGTCGGTTTTCCTGGAAAGGGGGGATGCGAGTCTTTTAATTAAAATCTATGTTTTGCTTCGTAATTTATGAACGACATCCTACAGAATTCAGGGTCCCTCCTGGCTCTGTGCCAGGTGACTCTCCTGGCAGGACTCAGGGTACTGTGAATGTCAGGCTCAGTCCTGTCAGTCCTGTGCACAGCAGGGGCTCTCCCAGCGCACTGCCCTCTGCACAGGCCGGGGACTCAAATATGTGACTAACCATTTAATTTTCCCAGGTTCCCTGTGCTTGCGGTAGGTTTTGGGATCCTGGGAGATGCAGAGCTGTAAGAGACCCTGGTGGATGCCAGTGTAGCATCTGGGCTGTGTTGGAACAGAGGGGTTCGTGCAACCAAATGTCCCAGGTAATAGGCTGGCCACTTCCAGGATGTACCCCTATATGTACCATAATGCAATCTAGGATGACCATTGGTCACCACGCATTTATTTCTTTGTTTTACATAATTTTTATATTTTTTTAAGTGAAGGAACACATGGCAATTTTCACATGTTATTCCTACATCTGCACTCAGGGATCACTCCTGGTGGTACTCAGGGAAACATAGGATGCCGACAATCAAACCTGGGTAGACACGTACAAGACAAGAACCCCACCCACTATATTTTTATTATTATTAATTGTAGTTCTTGGTCCACAGCTGACAAGTTCTCAGGGCTCACTCTTTTATCTTAGCTCTGGTGTATCTCCTGGCAGTGCTGGGGTGGAGAGACCTATTTCCTCTTGCATAGTAACCTGGGCTCAGCTGCTTGAACAAAAAGCATCCTATCCATTTACTATCTCTGCTAACACTCTGATTTTATTTTCCCCAGAAAAATAATTTCTGCTTCACCTGTCAGGTTTCAGATCAATCTCTCATTGACGGAGGTATTTCTCCCAGACCAGAGGCTGCCCCTTCTGTTCCGGTGAGTACTCGAAGAAATGGGCTTTGCAGGGACCTGTTGCACAAGGTTTTAAATGTTTCACTCTAGGGGCAGGAGCCTTAGTATAGCCAGGACTGTGTTGGTCTTGCTCAGGACAGACCTGGGTTCAATCCTTTCATTCCCCATAGGAGTGTCTGAGCATCAAGAGATATGGCCTAAAAGACCAAAAAGAAAGAAAAGCCGATGGGGCTGCAGTGATAGCACAGCTGGTAGGGCATTTGCCTTGCATGCGGCTGAACTGCACTTAACTCCTGCATCCCATATGGTCCCCTGAGCACCACCAGGATTAATTCCTGAGTGAAGAGCCAGGAAAATCCCCTGTACATCGCCAGGTGTGACCCAAAAAGCAAAAAGAAAGAAAGAAAAGCCGAGCAATAGTAGAGCAGACAGTGCACTTGCCTGTCTTGTGGCTGAGGGGTTTGTTTCCTAGTATTCCATAGGGTTCCCTGAGCACTGCCGGGCGTCTCCCAAATTTCTTTTTGGCTGCTGTGGGCTTCTATCCAACCTTTTCTTTTAGTTTCTCCCTTTTCGCTACAAACTTGTAGTTGATTAGGAACTGTTCCCCTCTGTCCATGTGTCTCTGGATGTAGGGGAACCATGCCATGTCCCCCACCAGTAAAGCAGGTATTCAGCCTTGGAGCTCCTCTCCCTGGGTCTATCTCACTACTCCGGGAGCAGACGGGCTGGGATTTGAGGACACATCTGGCCGTGCTTGAGGGCTGCGCCCTGCTCTGTTACAATAGCAGTGCCAGTGGGTACCGGAGAAGGTCCCCAAACTTCCATGTGGCCAGTATGTTCTCCAGCCTGGTGTGCTCTCTCCTGCCCCTCTGTTCATACCTTCATTGGAAGTTCTTAGATGTGAACATGCTGGAAAACTTCCAAGAAGAGACTGTCAGAAGGAAACGAAGGGGTTGGAGTCTCTAAGCAAATTTGTAGACTTTCATCATTTAGATTTCTTTTGGGCCAAATGCATGTTCCGCCTACTTTTCTTACACAGAATCACATAACTGAATGAGTAAAATGGCATAATCTGTGAAAACTCTACCTGTAAGTTCTGAGCATCCCAGGGTGTGGCCCAAGAATTAACAAACCAAAGAATTGAACCTTGAGATTGATTGCTGGATTTCACACATCGCTCTTGGCAGATGAGTTTCTCTGTGCCTTTTTCAGAGGGGAGTGGCGATCACAAATCCAGCAGTATTCAGGATTTCAGGGTGTAAAGTTGAGTCAGAGGGATGCAAATCTTGGAAATCACAGCCTGTTTTTAGCTCAGGGTCACACCAGGAGCTGCCAGGTGTCCGCAGCTCTGCCATGCACTCTACCAGTTGGGCCTTGTCCTAGCTCCACTGGCATGCCAGTCTGTTCTTATCAGAGGGTTCACAGGATTTATATAGAATTTGAATTCTGGGGTAAAAGATAGGCCAGGAGTGCATGCCCTGGCCTTGGAAGCACCCTGCCACAGTATAATGGATTCATTTTCAGTTGTTCATGCCTGCAATGCTAATGCGTCACTTCTGGCTCTGCTCATTGAACAACCCCTGCAATATGTAGGAACACTTTCCATCTGATAGAGATTGAAACTTGATTGAAATGCACACCAGGCAGGCACCCTATGCTCTGTGCTATCACTGAGGCCATCATAAAAATGTTTTTACTCTGGTTAAATTCCAGGAAGTTGTGATAGTAAGTGTACTTTTTCCTACTAAGTACACAACTCAACATTTCTTGAGTGTGTGTTTTTGCTTTGGGAGCACATCCATCAGAGTCTGGGCTTCCTTCTGACTCTGCACTCAGGAATCACCTCCTGGTGGGCTTTGTGGACTGTAGGGATGAGGGAGGTCAAACCCAGCGAGCTGTGTGCAAGGCCAGTGCCCACCTTTCCCTGTGTTTTATTGATCTGACTCCGGGACCTGATTTTTACCTATTCAGCTAGATATGTTTGTTCAGAAATTTTAGAATTTTCAGTTAGGGTAGACCTAACAGCCCTAAGAACAAAACAGCAGGTCAGCTGCTTGCTTTTCCTTCCCTGAGAGCGAAGGGCATCGTGGATTACAACACACTTCCATGTCCCCTGAAGAGGAAGGGACATCTGGCAATGTCTTTCTGGTTGGGTCTTTGAGCTGTGCCTGAGGGTGATGCTGGTCAGGGCCTTTCTGGATGCAGTAAGGGGAATTCCGGTCAGGGCCATTTATTGTGCTCCGTTCGGGAGCTCATGGGTCTGCCTTCTCTTTCAGGTGATTCCACGGAGCCACCTGCTGATCCTTGGGAATTACAGAAGCTGCAGGCAATGGTGACACGACATCTGATACACTGTTCGCATCTGGGAGGAGAACAATGTGGTGACATGATGCAGTAACACGCATGTACTGGTTTCTAGGGTCTCTGTCTCTTGTGTTTCAGGAAGGAGTTCTGGGATGTAATTCCTGGCCTGAGTGCTCTGACTCTCTGCTACTTGAGGCTACTTTGTCCTTGTCTGTTGGTTTCCTTTTATTTGGATTTAGCCACAACCAGCAGTGCTCAGTGAGTACTTCTAACTCAGTGCTCAATTATTCCTACCAGATCTCAGGGACCCTATCGGGTGGTGTGGATTCAAGTCTGTCTTTGGGGCTGGATAGATAGCACAGCAGTTAGGGCATTTGCCTTGCACATGTCCAACCCGTGTTCGATTCCTAGCATCCCATTTGGTCCCTGGAGTACTGCCAGGAGTAATTCCTACAAAGCCAGGAGTGACCCCTGAGCATTGCTGGGTGTGACACAAAAAAGAAAAAAAAGGCTCTTCAGTTTTTTTTTCTTCTCAACATCTTTTCAACAACATTTAGTGATCATTATATTTTAAGTCAGGAATGATTGTGTGCTTTATATCTGTTTCAATTATAGTACTTGTCTTTGCAAAGTAACTGTACTTTGATCTATGTAACAGTTTTCTTTTTTAAAATTTTTTTTCAGTTAGTGAATCACCGTGAGGATACAGTTAACAGATTTACATATTTTTATGCTTGTGTTTCAGTCATACAATGCACGAGTACCCATCCCTCTGCCAGTACCCATTCTCCACCACCGATGATCCCAGTATCCCTCCAACCCCCCACTCCATACTCCAACACCCCACCCCGCCTCTGTGGCATGGTATTCCCTTTCGTTTTGTGAGGTGATGGGAGGGTCACAACAAGTGATTCTCCTGGGTTACTTCTGGCTCTGCACTCAATATTGTAACTTGCCGGACCAGATGGGACAGTGGGGATTGAAAGTCCTGCCCACTGTTTCTGGACCCGCTGTAGTGTAACTCCATCTGCCACTTTGTTTTCTATTGTATTTGTTATTATCCCACAGTGTATGTGCTCAGGGCCACTGAAGACCTACCAGCATTTGCAGGCCTTCGGTGAGACCAGCCTGGGAGCAGGGCTGGCTTTGTGTTCCCCAGGGACAGTGGTTCTGATGGGCCAGGATTATTGACAGCAATGCTGATAACTTTCACATGTTCATTTCTCTTTTTCTGTTTTTGTTATTTGGCCACACTTGGCAATTTTCAGGCTTGCTGCAGGGATCCAGGGGATCTACCCAAGCCAGTCCAGAGCATGGGAAAGCCCTCCACGTGCTGTACTATCGATAAGCTTCCTGTGAATAGTTCCTTCCATTGCTAAATAATCTACTTCTTGTACGACCACAGGGGCCCATGGGGGTGCTGTGGACAAAACCTGGTCAGCACCTATATGGCAGGTGTTTTATTGTACCTGGCCTGCAACATCATTTGTTATTATTTGTTTTCAGTTTTGATTATGTTAGGGGCCTACACCCAGCAGTGCTCAGGGATCACACTGGCTGTATATTCAGGAATTTCTCGTGGCAGTGCTCCTGGCCCATATGGTTGCTAGGGATCAAACCTCTCTCTGTGTGTCATCAGGTGCCCGCCCTGCTGGACTATTGCTCTGAGCATGAGTTCATTTTGTTTTTAGGGGCTCACATCATCAGTTGCTGTTGTATTTCAGTGCTTGGAGTCAATTCCTGTGCTTTTTGGGCTGCTTCAACATAACAATTTCGGACTGAAATTAAAACTTGGGACTTCTGTGACTGATAAATACCAATGTGGGGTATATCGGAAGTGGAGTTTCTGTTCAAGCTCTTTTTGGAATTAGTTTGATTTTGTTCAGGACACATGGGGTTGGCTTGTAACCAGTATTTCTCTATCGGGACAGGGGATTCTGGGATGAAGCCTGCGGTGATCTCCTGGCTTTAAGGAGGAGCCCTGAGGCTGGGGAGATGAGGCATGTTTGCAGGTAAGTGTCTGAGGACCCTCCGTGGCTCGGGCCCTGGGAAGTGTGTGAATAACTGACTTTATGTGAATCACGCTGCTCACCCTCGAGGCCTCAGGCTCCTGGATATGGGTGTCTGTGCCACGCTCACAATGCCCTTAATTTCACGAACTGCTTGTCATAGATAGATCCTGTTCTTTCTTTCTTGGCTTTGTTGTCATTTTTCCTTATCTGTCAAATATTTAGAATATTCATGGGATTCACAGCCATTGGCCGTCTGTCTGTGCTTCTCCGGTCTGTTGTACAGCCTGCACTGATAGTGTGCCCTTTCAGGGGAATCTAGTTAACACTCTACTCTTTCTTTCATGCTTATTTTGGCCCTCAGATTATTAGCATACTTTGTCAGTATATTAAATTTATTTTTGGCTTTGGGCCTTGGTATTTTCAGTGTTTATTCATGGCAGTTTTCAGACGTTACTTTTGGTGGTACTCAGGGATCTGTCCCTGTCAGCTTCATGTGAGGGAAATGCCCTCCCTGCTATTCTATCTAATCCACTAAGAAATATCTTTTGTGGGGTTGGAGTGATAATACAGCAGGTAGGGCACTTGCCTTGCACTCGGGAAAGCCGGGTTCAATTCCAAGCATCCCATATGGTCCCCTGAACACTGCCAGGACCAATCACTAAGTGCAGAGTCTGGAGTAACTCCTGTGAGTCGCCAGATTTGAACCAAAAAGCAAAAAAAAAAGAAGTAAAAAAGAAGTATCTTTTGCTTTTCTGTTTACATAGTGAATGCATGAAAAAATGCTAATTTAAGATGTAGAGCTGATACAGCAGGAAGGGTAGTTGTCTTGTACATGACAGTCATAGGTTGAAACCCTGACATCTTATATGTTCTGAGGTATCACCAGGTCTGGTTAAAAAAACAAACCCAAAGCGCTCCTTCGTGGATTCACAAGCTGCTCCCAGCATTCCCCACAATGGATGTCATTCAAATACTTTCCATTACTGATTATTTTTTTTAATTCTTGTTGGGTAACACCAAGCAATGTTCAAGGTTTACTCCTGGATCATTCTTTCAGGAATTACCGCTGGCAGTGCTTGGGGAACTATATGGGATTATGAGAATCGAACCTGAGTCGGTCTTGTCAAGGCAAATGCCCTAACCACAGTGCTATCACTCCAGCCCCAACATTACTAACTCTTCCATTGTGTTTAATGTTTGATTTCAGAAAGGAAATTGCAGCTTCAGATCTTTTCACTGCATTAATTTGATTTGGGAATTAAGTCACCAAAAACGAGTTAGTTGGTAAGATTTGCATGTTGAATATAAATATTATGTTGGCAGGATAGTTCCTTGGAACAAGAATGTGACTTGAAAGTGGAGGTCTGGCCACTTCAGGGTGGAACTTTGTAGCCTAATGCTGTGAGTAGAGGGTCCGTATTCTTACTGGGTGCTAAAATCAGTCCTTTTAAAATCTAAGGATATTACTATTGTTGCTGTTATTATTATTATTATCATTATTATTATTATTATTATTATTATTATTTCTTGCTTTTTTATTCACTCACGGTGATGTTGATTATTTACTTCAGGCTCAGTACTGAGGAATAATGCTGGAAAGTGCTTACGGCATCATCTGGGATGGCAGAATTCAAACCAAGTCCACCATATGCAGTGGAAATGCCCTCCCCACTGTTATAGCATTTTTACCCCAATTCCTACTACTTTTAATTTTGAAGAAATATTGTGATTTTTCACTGGATGAAAGTAGGCACGAGAGTTAATTGTTTAAAAGAATTGGTTTGTTGCCACAAGTGAGAGTATTGGGGCGGACTTGCGTTCCACAGGATAGAAACCTGGGTTCTATCCCCAGCACTGCACTATTCCCTGGGACCCACCATCTGTGATCCGTGGCACCGCTTGGTGTGGTCCACCTCGAAATAAATACAAACTACAAACCAAAAAAGAACAAAAACCTTATTGATCCTGGAGAGTATTTGTTTTTGGTGCAATGTTTTCAGTGGCTCCCATGATCCATCTTGCTGTGTAGGGGTGCAGCCTTGCCTTAGCACATGGATCAGGGGCAAGACACTGTGCTACAAACAAACCCAGACTCGGGTGTATTTAATTTTGTTGGAAACTACTTTTTGGCATTCTGCAGACAGTCTTGTGTCCATTTTATGTCTATGTTTATTGAGTTGAAAAATTTCAAACAAATTAATGATGGTGCAGCCTTCAATTAAGTGCAGTCACTACATCGAAACATTGGGTCATCCCATAGAATATCCATCCACCTGTCAGAAATTGCATTTCTAGTGGTGGAAATGTTGGACTCAGTTTCATTTGACAGGGAGACTATGCAGGAATGGAGCGGTCATTGGAATCCTCCTCTGCTTTGTACAGGGAAGCAGACAGCCCCAGTGAAATGTCTCTGATCCTGCACTCTGTGACAATGTCTCAGAGTCAGCAATCCCGCCCCCACCCCATGGGGATGCTGAGACAGGCCTAATGTCTTCTGAAGGTGATCAGAGTGGAGAGAGCGGCTTTACTGTGAAGAAGCTTCCTCTGGGAAAAGCTCATCATAGTCTGTTTTCCTCAGTTTCTGGACACAGACCCTTCAAGGCAGCAGCCCCAGGACTATGGGAGAGGAGCACTGTTTATAGTGAGTCCCACCTGCTGACATTCGCATAAGGAAAGTCACCATGGACTGACCCCGTCCAAGAATAATGTTCCCTTTGAAACTCCCAGTAGACAATATACCCAGGATTGTTACCAGGGAGAATAAACTTTGAGTCAGGTATCATCGCAGGGTGTCAGTGCAAAGATTCCAAACTGGAGAGAAACCGTTTATGTATATGGACTGTGGGAAAGCTTTTGCTTCCCCCTCAAAACGTATTATACATCAGAGAGTTCACACTGCAGAGAAACCTCATGCATGTGAGCAATGTGGAGAGGCCATTACCTTGTCTTCACAACTTGGTGTCTTCAGGGAAATTCATACAGGAATGAAAACTTACTCATGTCAGAACTGAGAAGGTCTAAACTTGTTCCTCTGATCTTTTTCATCACAAAAAGAGTCATTCTGTAGAGAAACCATATTCATGTCAGGACTGTGGTAAGGTCTTTGCTTATCACTCAAGCCTTTCTGTGCACAAGGATAATCACACTGGAGAGAAACAGTGACTCTAAGACATGTGGAAAGGCCTTCACTTGATGGGCAGTCCTTAAAGGGCACATGGATACTCATACTGGAGAGAAGGCTTATATATGTCAGGAGTGGCGGAAGAATTTTAGCAGATCCGCAGTGCTTACTGTACATAGGAGAATTCACACTGGGAGAAACCTTATAAATGTAAGGCATGCGGAAAGGCCTTCACTGATTTATCAGCCCGTAATAGGTATATGAATACTCATACTGGAGAGAAGCCCTTTGTATGTCAGGAGTGTGGGAACACCTTTAGGAGATCCACGTATCTTACTGTACATAGTAGAAATCCCAGCCTTATGTATGCCAGGAGTGTGGGAAGGCCTTCAGCATGTCCTCGTATCTTACAGTACATAGGAGAATTTACACTGGAGAGAAGCCTCATAATTGTAAAATTTGTGGAAGGGCCTTCACTCAGCAGTCTGTCTTTTTTTTTTCTTTTTGGGTCACACCTGGCGATGAACAGGGGTTACTCCTGGCTCTGCACTCAGGAATTACCCCAGCAGTACTCAGGGGACCATATGGGATGCTGGGAATCAAACCTGGGTTGGCCGCTTTTAAGGCAAACACCCTACCCGCCATGTCATCGCTCCAGCCCCCTCAGTAGTCTGTCTTTACTCAGCATATGAGAAGTCATACTGCAGAGATGCCTTATTAATGTCAGGAATGTGGGAAGACCTTTAGCTCATCCTCAGTGCTCACTGTACATAGGAGAACTCATTTGGGAGAGAAGCCTTTTGTATGTCAGGAGCGTGGGTAGACCTTTCTCATATACTCAGACCTGACTAGATTTAACAGAATGCACACTGTCAAGTAACCCTAGAAATGTAAGGCATATAGAAAGGCCTTCATTTGATCATCTGACCTTAAAACACTGCTGCTAGGCGAGTTCCTCTCTGCATCTCCAGGGCTGGCTTCGGAGTCACTGCTCTCACCCCATCTTGATTAATTCCCCAGTGTTAGGTGCCTTGTACCTACCTGCCTGTTGTACCTTCAGTCAACCCTACCCGCGTTTTTCCTGAGGGACTGTGATAGCATTGGTTCAATGTTCGACTGACTAGTACAGGATCAGGGGTCTTCTCCTAACCCCCCAGCTCCCCATTCTGTGGCCCACCGTCCCATCAGCACCCTCTCCACTCCTTTATTTAGTTTGTTCCCGTTGCACCACCAGTTCATGAAGCTGGGTTCTCTAAATCTGAGCCATGGCCCTTTAAGGCCCCTGGTAGAAGGGGAAGTGACGTCACAGAGGGCCCTTCAGGAATCCTTTCTAGTCTAGCTGTGGTTGCCTGGCTCAGGCCCGCCATTGGTCTCGTGGGTGGATGAGGAATTGGCCCCTGGCGGCAGGGCAGCTGTGAAGGCAGATTCTGTGGCAGGACTGGAGCTGCCTCCCGCGAGTGCCAGCACCTCTCCATCTCTGCACTGTGAGCGGCGGGGCCCCGCCGGCTTGGGGGGGCGCAGTTGAGCTTGTTTTTCACTGGTTCAGGATATCTAGGTGGTTTCTGAGGAATGGCAAAGGCTTTCGGGGATCCAGAGTTTTTTGGCGGTGTAGTGGGGGCTGTGCCGGGGTGCAGGGGTCACTGGTGTGAGCGAATTGGGGCTCCCCTTGGCCAGGATCGGCTCCAGCTCTGGAATAGGTCCGAGGCGGGTGGGTGCGGGGCAGTGGGGCCTGCAGAGGGCGGGTTTAGCCCTCCCGAACCTGCCAGCAAGAGTAGAATCTTCAGACTCACTTCCACGGTCAGGGCTGTCTGCAGCAGGAGACCCAGTTGTTCTCTGTCCTTTGATTGACTGCTGTGGTGGTGCGGGGCCACCTCTGTCTTGGTCCCTGAACGGGGTGGAGTTTTCAAGTGAAACTTTTATTATTGTTTTTGTTGGGCTTGTGTACCATATCAGGAGATGCTCAGGGTTTACATTCGGCTCTGCACTCGGGAATTCTGCTGATGGCACTCGGGGTCTACATGGGATGCTGGGGATTGCTCTCGGCTGACTGCATGCAAGGCAAATTCCCTACCCGCTTTTCAGTCTCTCCTCCCAATTTTTGTGTTTTTTTCCCTTAGGTCAAGAATTTCTGCTTTCTAAGGTTTAGTTGCAAAGCGCCCCACACGTGTATTCCTTCCCTGACCAGACTGCCCTCAGCTGTTGTGGTGAGTAATGGAGCTAAAGTTTTGGGGTTTCTTCAAAGAGAAATAGTTGATCTCCAGGGTTGTTGTTGGTGTTGGGGAAGCTTTGCTCAGGGTCACTCCTGATATGATGGAAATAAATCACTTAGAAATTTCCAGAGCAAGTATAGCAAGTAGAGTGCTTGCCTTGCAATTGGCCAACCCAGGTTCAATTTACTTCTGGTATTCCATATAGTCCTTGAGCTGCACTAGGGCTGAGCCCTGTTTCCAGAGCTGCAATAACCCCTGAGCACTGCCTGTTGCCCTCCAAAATCAAAACACATGCACACACACATACATACACAGAGGATGTGAGAGCAATGAAAGAGAGTAGTAGAATTCAAGATAAAATATGGATTTCTGTAGTGTAGAAAAAAAGAGAAAAGAGGGCTTAAGGACCCACTTTAAATATGTAACTCCAGAATTTCTCTTTACACATGAGTGTTGGATATTAACCCTAGGGGCTTTAGGCTTTATCCATGAATTGCCAATTTTCTTCCCCCATAGAAGGTGCTCTTATGGCTCTCCTAATCCTCTGAGTTTATCTTTAACTGGTAAATTCAAACATTGTGGTGACTCCAGACTTTGCATCTATAGTCATTTATTTGTATTTCTCTTTCTCCTATAACTGATATTATCTATAATATATTAATATAGAGCAATATTATTTGTTTTAAAAGAAAAAAGTTAATGATAAGCACTTTTTAATGTTAAGCAACTTTGAGGGTTATTTGACTTTAGAATAGATTTAACCTGGGAATCCATCAGCCATAGTTCCTAACCCCAGAGAACTGGATCCCACCCAGAATCTCTGGATGGACCTGGGGCAAGCAGCAAAGCTATTTTGGCTTCCATATGGGACAGTCTAGAAATCATAAAGCATGGTTTTGTTTCCAAGCTGTCATGACTTAAAAGACAGACCCTATTGGGTAGGGGAAGCTATACTAGCCTGAGTACTCCATGTAGAATTTATGGTAAATGCACAGCCAGCTTTTAACCTTAAGTCCTGGATCCCAGAGAAGTAAGTTTTGGAATGTTTCTTACTGTGTATATCCAGATAAATATAAATATTAATAAGAAGTAAACTTAATTGTTAAATATGTACAAGTAGGTAACACAGATGCTTGTAGCCACTAAGCGAATTTCTCAGTCTAGTCTCAGACAGAACGTTTCCTTGAGTTAATTCCTCCAAAAGAGTTGCCTCTGTTGAAACGCTTGACCATTGTAAATGGTAAATCACAATACATTCATGCCTATACCTCAAGACCCCTCAGATGTTCTATATGTATGCTATTTGGCTCGGAATTAAGGCTCACTATGCACTGCCCATTGGCCATCAGTTGCTTTTGTCCTCCTGTCTTTGTTTTGTTTCTCTGGCGAGACAGAACATCAAACATTCCTACCATGGGACCTAACTTCCTCACATATCTTCACAACTGTCAACTCGGGGAGGCGGCCTCAGAATTCACACTTAAGTATTTTTTGTTGATATTGTTGTTGCTTTGTTTCATTAGAGTTACCTTTTGAAGTTACAGTATTTTTGGTAAACGTCCTACATTGTCCGTGGCTTATTCCTGCCTCTGAGCGCAGAGATCAGTCTGGCAGGGGTTAGGGGCCAATATCTGTGCTCAGGTATTGAACCTGGGTTAGCCAAGTGCAAGGTGAATGTCTTAACCTGCTGTATTACCACCCTAATCCCCAAGATACAATATTCATGGTTTAAAAGTAGACTCACTCCTGAAATTCCAGTTGTCAGACACACGAAACATCATGGTTGATAGTAAACACCCTGGATATTTGGATAATTTTGTGATCCAACACAATCTTTACATGGTTTTCCGAGCTCTTCCTGCTGATTCGGGATTACAGGAAATCACGACCAGGATGGGTCCAGGTCCAGCAGGTCAGAGATGGGACTGCCTGGGGCTCACCTGTGCCTAGATGTGACCTTGGTCCCTGGAAGAGATCCCCCAGGCCTATGTCCCCGTCCACTCTGCAAGAGGGCAGCTGAAGGTTTGTCCACCCTGAGTCCCTGTGGCTGCCCCCACGACAGAGCCACTAGTGGGGCTGTGGTCAATGGGGCCCACAGGGGCTGCCTCTGCGTGGGAGCTTTTGGCCTCAGAGTTAGTCCCTGGCCTTAGGGACCTTCCTGGGGGGACCAGAGTGGATTTCTGGGGCTTGAGCAGGGCTGTGGTTTCCTCCCCTGTAGGCTGAGACAAGCCCTCCTGTCCTGACAGACAAACGGGTCACAACCCACTTCTCTGTCCCCTGGAGAGAAGGAGCATCTGGCAGTGTCTTTACAGATCGCTCTGTGGGCCAGTGTCCAAGTGTCCGGCAAGTCTCTACATTTCTGGCTCTAATTCACGGATTTCTGATTAGGTGGGGAGGGGCTGGCTGTGCTCCCCCCTGGTGCTCACGGCTCAAGTTTTTGCATGGAATCACCTGCTGATCCGAAGGAAAAAGAGGCAGGAGATGGTGACGCATCTCTGCCACATCATCCTCAGGCAGGAGAGTGACAAGATGACACAGTGCACTGACAGGTCACATAGGCTTCCTGGGCTGACAGTCTCAGGTGGTTTCAGGAAGGAAATGTGGGATGTGGCCGCTGGCTGAGTGACCATTTCTCTGTTTGCGCCCCTTTTTTATTTTGTTGATCTGTATGGGCCACAGTACTGGTGCTCAATGATCACTCTTGTCAGGACTGGGGACATCTTGTGGGGCCATGGGCCTAATGCTGATTAGACTTTGTTTGTTTGTTTGTTTGCTTTTTGGAAGGTGCTGAAGGGGTGGGGCCATAGCCAGCGATTCTTGGAGGTTACTTTTGACTCTATACGCAGATTTTCCATCTGGCAGTGCTAAAGGACCGTATAGGATGGTGGATCTCCACCCTACCTGCTGCCCACAAACCCACTGTCCTGTTACTCCACCTGCTGATTTGTTTACTTTCATGTTTATTTTTGGCGATGCTCAGGGTTTCTGGCTCTGTGCTCCGGATTCACTACTGACAGGAATCCGGGGACCCAGGTGTGCAAGTTATGTGTATATTCTGATGGCTACAAATGTCTCCGGCCCCTGAACTTGCATTTGCCCTATTTTGTCCTTCCCGCTCTGAGAGCCTCACCTACTCGGTCACACAATCTCACATTCACATGTGCTGTGTGTGCAGTTCTGGGAATGTGCCTGTCCCAGGGAGTTGGAGCAAAGAACTTCAGGGTCAAGTCATTTTACCTGCTTTGAGATGAATAAGGGGCAGCCCTTATGTTTGTAAGGACAGTGGGATTATGTTCACAATCTCCTACTTATTATTCATAGTAATATTCATAACTGAACGAAAACTTGCATATTCACACAATGTGAGAAGGTCTACATTATGCCCTCAAGCCTTAGAATCACAGGACAATTGATCTTGGAGACAGACTCTACATATGTAAGGACTGTGGGAAGGCCTTCACCAAGACTTGGTGTCTTATTAAGCACAGAAAATAAAATCATACTGGTTAGAAATCTCATAAATGATTGACATGTGGGAAGACCTTTACTGTGCTTTCCAGTCTTACTATGCATTTGAAAAGTCATAGTGGAGAGAAGTCTTATCTATGTAAGGAATGTGCAAGGCCTTCATTCAACCTGTGACCCTTTCTAACCGTATGAAATTGTATACTGGAGAGAAATCTTATTTTTCAATGTGGGGAGGCCTTTGCATACCTCGCAAGCCTTTTAGACATCCTAAGAAGCACATTGCATGAATTGATCCCTAATAACTATTCCCAATTCAGAACAGTGCCACAAGAGAAGGCAATTTTTGAAGGAAGATAGTGTTTTGTGTAGATGGGGAGCTTTACTCAGAGAGTCAGCCTTGGAGGGGGGTTCACGGGGTGCTGATGCACTTAAGCACCTGGGCTCCTGGCAGGTGTGACTGACTGCTGTCTGAGGCCACTTTTGTCCCTATTCTTCCTGTTCTATTTAATTTTGATCCGCTTAAGAAGTACTGCCAACGCAGTGCTCAAGATTCACTCCTGTCCATAATCAGTGATCATATAGTGTGCTAGTGTTCCAATATTAACTTCTTTTTTTTAATTTATTTATTTTTAATTTATGAATCACCATGAGGGTACAGTTACGGATTTATACACATCTGTGCTTCTGCTTCCCCCATACAAAGTTCGGGAACCCATCCCTTCACCAGTGCCCATACTCCACCACCAGTAAACCCAGCATCCCTCCCATCCTCCCCAATCCCATCTCCCCCCACCCCACCCTGTCACTGTGGCAGGGCATTCCCTTCTGTTCTCTCCCTCTAATTAGCTGTTGTGGTTTGCAATAAAGGTGTTGAGTGGCCACTGTGCTCAGTCTCTAGCCCTCATTCAGCCCGCAACTCCCTTCTCCTGCATGGCCTTCGACTACATTATAGTTGGTGATCCCTTCTCTGAGATGCCCTTTCCCCAGAATGTGAGGCCAGCCTCCAAGCCATGGAGTCAACATCCTGGTACTTGTTTCTACAATTCTTGGGTGTTAGTCTCCCACTCTGTTATTCTATATGCCATAGATGAGTGCAATCTTTCTATGTCTGTCTCTCTCTTTCTTTTTTTTTTTTTTTTTTTTTTTTTTTTTTTTTTTTTTATTTTTTTATTTTTTTTTTTAAAGAAATATTTTATTGAACCACCGTGAAAACAAAAAAAATACAAGGCTTTCAGGTTTAAGTCACAGTCAAATACTGATTAAACCACCATCCCTTCACCAGTGCACCCGTTCCACCACCAAGAACCCCAATACACCCCCCTCCCACCCCTCCCCCCATCTAAGTAGCTGATGATATTCCCATTATTCTCTCTATATATTGAGTACATTTCATATTTCCATACAGAACTCACTATTGTTGATTGGAAATTTTCCCCAACAATCAGGCCTGCTGAATAAGCATCAACTAATAATTTCTCTTCCTTGGCAAAGGTGAAGACTTTGAGTCCGCGCGGCAGCGATAGCGGCCGCGCGGTTTTGGGTTTCTAATATTTTAGCTCAGTTCACAGTCAAAATGGATGGCTGCAAGAGTCTGCTCTGGTGCCAAAATGGGTTAGGAGACCTCAGGATCACAGTCAGTAGGCGGGAGGCTCTGCTTCTCGTGCCGCGGCTCTTGGTTCATCTCTGGGCGGAAGGCGCGCCGGGAACACCTCCCCTCCCAGGATCACCTACAGGCTACGTCACTAAAGAAAGTCCTACCTCCTGGTGGAGGGGTCTTAGAGGGTGGCTCTCACCGCGTGGCTGCTGCCGCTGCCGCCATTTTCGCTCAGAAAAATGGGGTGGAGAGGGAAAATAAATCCCTTCCCGGGCTGCACGAGGTTGTAGTTCAGTTCGCAGTCAAAATGCATGGCTGCAAGAGTCTGCTCTGGTGCCAAAATGGGTTAGGAGACCTCAGGATCACAGTCAGTAGGCGGGAGGCTCTGCTTCTCGTGCCGCGGCTCTTGGTTCATCTCTGGGCGGAAGGCGCGCCGGGAACACCTCCCCTCCCAGGATCACCTACAGGCTACGTCACTAAAGAAAGTCCTACCTCCTGGTGGAGGGGTCTTAGAGGGTGGCTCTCACCGCGTGGCTGCTGCCGCTGCCGCCATTTTCGCTCAGAAAAATGGGGTGGAGAGGGAAAAAAAATCCCTTCCCGGGCTGCACGAGGTTGTAGTTCAGTTCGCAGTCAAAATGCATGGCTGCAAGAGTCTGCTCTGGTGCCAAAATGGGTTAGGAGACCTCAGGATCACAGTCAGTAGGCGGGAGGCTCTGCTTCTCGTGCCGCAGCTCTTGGTTCATCTCTGGGCGGAAGGCGCGCCGGGAACACCTCCCCTCCCAGGATCACCTACAGGCTACGTCACTAAAGAAAGTCCTACCTCCTGGTGGAGGGGTCTTAGAGGGTGGCTCTCACCGCGTGGCTGCTGCCGCTGCCGCCATTTTCGCTCAGAAAAATGGGGTGGAGAGGGAAAAAAATCCCTTCCCGGGCTGCACGAGGTTGTAGTTCAGTTCGCAGTCAAAATGCATGGCTGCAAGAGTCTGCTCTGGTGCCAAAATGGGTTAGGAGACCTCAGGATCACAGTCAGTAGGCGGGAGGCTCTGCTTCTCGTGCCGCGGCTCTTGGTTCATCTCTGGGCGGAAGGCGCGCCGGGAACACCTCCCCTCCCAGGATCACCTACAGGCTACGTCACTAAAGAAAGTCCTACCTCCTGGTGGAGGGGTCTTAGAGGGTGGCTCTCACCGCGTGGCTGCTGCCGCTGCCGCCATTTTCGCTCAGAAAAATGGGGTGGAGAGGGAAAATAAATCCCTTCCCGGGCTGCACGAGGTTGTAGTTCAGTTCGCAGTCAAAATGCATGGCTGCAAGAGTCTGCTCTGGTGCCAAAATGGGTTAGGAGACCTCAGGATCACAGTCAGTAGGCGGGAGGCTCTGCTTCTCGTGCCGCAGCTCTTGGTTCATCTCTGGGCGGAAGGCGCGCCGGGAACACCTCCCCTCCCCTGTCTCTCTCTTTCTGACTCATTTCACTTAGCATGAAACTTTTCTTTTTTTTTTTCCTGATGCTGCTCTTTTTTTATTTTTTTTATTATTATTTTTTTAATTTAAATTTTATTGAATCACCATGTGGAGGGTTACATAGTTCTCAGGATTATGTCAGTTATACAATACTCAAACATCCTTCCCTTCACCCGTGCCCATATTCCATCACCAACCACCCCATTAAACCTCCCGCCCCCTCCCGCCCCCCCAGTCCCCGCCCTTGTAAGAGATAAGTTTCACTTCGTTTACGCTTTATCTTGGTTACAGTCCATGTTTCAACACATAACTCACTATTGTTGCTAGGGTTTCCCCCAAAAAAGAAAAGACAGTCCCACTGTCAAGGAAGCATTTGATGGCTCTCCATTGCTGAGAATGTAGAGATATTAAGTCCCGCTGTTTGTTACATAAGTTTTCTATTTTTTTCCCCCCTCGTCCCGCGCCACCGAGATCACGCCTGTTTAGTAATCACCACGCTGCCTGACAAAGGGAAAACAAACCAAAAAAGATGGTTATTTCCCGTCATCAGCCGGCGTGGGGCTCTGGCTTAGTTGATAGCCTGGTAGAATGTCTGCAAGCAGTTTCTGGAATCAAAGGTAATATGCTGGTATCGGCCCCGGCTCGAGATTCCACCAGCGTCCCGCTGTTCCAAGTACATAATAATTTATTCCCTTGTATCCCATTCCCACGCCACCAGGTCCGTGTCAGCTTAATGGACATCATACTATGGTTAACGCCACGCTGCGTTTCTTCCCGAGAAAGAAGGGTATTTCTTCTCAGACGGCATGGGGATATGGCTTAGTTCAGTCTATAGAGATGGCTACCACTTTGGTAGCCTTCAGTATTTCAGCAAAAGACTTACTATTCTTGTTAGGATTTCCCACCAAAGTCCGACCCGTTAAGAAGGAACCATTTCATATTGGTGATGATTAAATGACAATAGGTTGTGCGGCCATGGCAGCGGCCTAGCGGCTTTGAATTTCTGTATAAAGTCCAGGGAAAGTACAGCCAGAAATTACACGTCGCTACAAACTTTAACCCTATTATGGTCCCCCCAAAGTCCAACCCATTACAAAGGAGCCATTTCATATTGCTGATGATTAGATGACATTAGGCTGCTGAGGCCGCGCGGTTTTGGGTTTCTATATTGTATAAAAATAAAAAGAAAAGGCGCGGGCGAGGGAAGGGATGCCTCACCACACCGAGCCAGGCACAGGGCCTAGGGCAGCAGCTGTCTCTCCCGCCACCCGAGCTCGGTAGCCTCCGGCTGCTTCCCCCACCCCGGGGAGGTTGATGGCGAAGATGTGGCAGGCGAAGGAAGGAATGGAGCCATGATGGTTGGTCTCACTTGCAGTTTATTCCAGTCTTCCCTCTATACACTCTCCGTCCTCTCTACACCTTTCCGCCCCTCTTTACACTTTCCACCCCTCTTTACACTTTCCACCCCCCTCACCTTCTCTCCGAACCCCTTTTATTGATCATGGCCCTTCCAAAGGGCGCAATACATTGACGTCACCAAAACCACCAAAAGATCTTACTGGAAGAACATTGAGGCAACATAATTCTCTTGAATCTGCAGGCCCTTAATCTAGGCCCCCAGAAAGAAGATACAAAAACAAAACCAAAGCCTTCTTTGGGCTGAAAGCACTCGGATTTACATCCCAAAGACCAGGCTGGGCTGCAGCAAGAAATCTACATGTCAATTACAAACTAGATAGCACCTGAAATTTACATCCCAAAGACTAGGCTGGGCCAGAGCCTGGAATCTACAAAGTCAAATCATGCCTGGCTAGCACCTTAGATCTGTGGGTCAAAGATCAGCTAGGTTTCTGTGACAAAATTCCAGAAGGCAGCTGGAAAAGGGGAAATATTCCAACATCTCCCCGCTTTTTGTTTAGAACAGATTTTAACCATAAAATAAAATGCTAGGCACAAAAAGTTCAATAACACTAGCAGAACACCTATTCTCTAGGACAGATACGCTTTCAGCAGGACCCATCCAAGGATGAAATCCCATGGTTGTGTTTCTCCTCTCCTTGTCCAGTAAATATATAAGCATTCACAATATTAATTATTTTGTATGGGCATAGCAAGAGATGCATTAAACTTTTAGAATTGCTCTCCGGGAGTCACCTCGATCTCAGACTACAGCGCTCAGGCCAGATTAGTCTTTCCTAGCCCTAGCAGGGCCCTGTCTCGTCGTTGCTTTTGCATCATGACATGACACCCCATGACCAAGCTCTTAACATATAGTTAAGCATTAGGCGCTTTGGCCAGGCCCATCTCGATGCCAGGGTAGCACACAACTTACCGCTTGCCCTGGGTCCTTCTTTGTCCCACGTTGGGACCTTGCCTTTTAGAGGGCTAGGAACTGAGGGCAACCAAGGCTACAGTCAAGAAAGCAGATGCCCGGGAATCAATAATATTCAAAGCCAATTAAATCCCAATTGCAAAGGTATAATATTAAATGTCTTCCTCTGTCCATACAAAAAGAAATGGCTATAAACTAAACTATTCAAAAGACAGGAAGAGAGGAGAAAGACAATATATCACTCATACATATAAAATCATAGATTTAACTCATCAAAAATACTTTGCCATATAACTGAAAACCCAATACCAGAAGGATAGTTATTACAGGTACTATGAATTTACAAATCCATTATTCTAACTGCTCATATATATATATATATATATATATATATATATATTATACGCTAACAACTGATTCTTACTTAACATTATCCCATAAAAATTCAGTCAAATTTTACAGCATAAGTGTTATACAAAATAAAACATAATTCTAATCTACAGGAAATCAAAAGGGTGCACAAGCTAAAACAGAAAGAGTTAAATTTCCATTAAAATACATCAGGTTAAAAATCCAAATTAAAGTGATGCAGTAAGAAAAAAATCTATTGCATCCATACGCTGATTATCTTTAAATTGCCATACCAGGCTTATTTCTACTCTTTTGTCTGTATGAACATAACTTTGATGGGCGTGGCCATACCTAAGCTCCTAGTGGCAAGGGGAGAAAGGACGAACCAATGATATCCAACACTATATAAAGTCCAGGGAAAATTCTGCCTAAAATTCTATCGTTACAATATTTTACCCTTCAACAAAAAACTCACTACTGTTGTTTGGAGTTTCCCCCCACGGTAAGCCCTGCCAAAAAGGAACATTTACACGTTGCTGACAATCAAACAATCAAAAGATATTAGCTCGCGTGGCTGCGATCGCAGCCGCGCGGTTTTGGATTTCTATATGAAGTCCAGGGAAAATTCTTTTGGTAATTGCATCACTCGCTGGCAGCGCCTGGGCCAGAATCTCCGAGCACACAGTTTGGAGGCATTTTGGGGGCGCCACTCGTGTCCAAAGTGGTTCAGTTGCCTCCGGGGTCGATCTCGCGCAGGGCCGGAAAGGAGCGTCCCCGCATGGCTCTGTGCTTAAAATCGCATGAAACTTTTCTTTTTTTTTTTTTTTTTTTTTTTTTTTGCTTTTTGGGTCACACCCAGCGATGCTCAGGGGTTACTCCTGGCTTTGCACTCAGGAATTGCTCCTGGCAGTGCTTGGGGGACCATATGGGATGCCGGGGATCGAACCCAGGTCGGCCGCATGCAAGGCAAACGCCCTACCCGCTGTGCTATCGCTCCGGCCCCAAAATCGCATGAAACTTTTCATGCCGATCCACTTAAATAAAAAATTCATGACCTCCTTTTTTCTAACAGCTGCATAGTATTCCATTGTATAGATGTACCAATGTTTCCTCAACCAGTCATCCGTTCTAGGGCATTCGGGTTTTTTCAAGATTCTGGCTATTGTAAACAGTGCTGCGATGAACATACATGTGCAGATGCCATTTCGATTATACTTTTTCGCCTCTTTGGGATATATTCCCAGCAGTGGTATTGCTGGGTCAAATGGGAGCTCAATTTCTAATTTTTTTAGAATCGTCCATATTGTTTTCCAGAAGGGCCGAACCAGTTGGCATACCCACCAGCAGTGTAGAAGGGTCCCTTTCTCCCCACATCCTCTCCAACAGCAGTTGCTTTTGTTCTTTTGGATGTGCGCTAGTCTCTGTGGTGTGAGGTGGTATCTTGTGGTTGTTTTGATCTGCATCTCTCTGATGATTAGTGATGTAGAGCATTTTTTCATGTGCCTTTTGGCCATTCGTATTTCTTCCTTGGTAAAGTTTCTGTTCATTTCTTCACCCCATTTTTTGATGGGGTTGGATGTTTTCTTCTTGTAGAGTTCAACCAGTGCTTTATATACCATTGATATCAACCCCTTATCTGATGGGTATTGTGTAAATATCCTTTCCCATTCTGTGGATAGTCTTTGGATTCTGGTCACTGTATCTTTTGCGGTGCAGAAGCTTTTTAGTTTAATGTAGTCCCATTTGTTGATCTCTGTTTTTACTAGATTGCTTAGTTCTGTGTCACCTTTGAAGATACCTTTATCTTCAATATCGTGGAGGGTTTTGCCTACCTTGTCTTCAATGTACCTTATGGTTTTTGGTCTAATGTTGAGGTCTTTAATCCATTTTGATCTGACTTTTGTGCATGGTGTCAGGTCAAGGTTTAAGCCCATTTTTTTGCATGTGGTTGTCCAGTTGTGCCAGCACCATTTGTTAAAGAGGCTTTCCTTGCTCCACTTCACATCTCTTGCTCCCTTATCAAAGATTAGATGATCATACATTTGGGGTTGTGTGTAAGGATATTCCACCCTGTTCCATTGGTCTACGGCTCTGCCTTTGTTCCAGTACCATACTGTTTTAATTGTTACTGCTTTGTAGTAAAGTTTGAGGTTGGGGAGGGTGATGTCTCCCATCATCTTTTTCCCAAGAATTGTTTTAGCTATCCTTGGACGTTTGTTGTTCCATATGAATTTTAAGATTGCTTGATCCATTTCTTTGAAGAATGTCATGGGTATCCTTATAGGGATCGCGTTGAATCTGTATAATGCTTTGGGGAGTATTGCCATTTTAACAACATTGATTCTCCCTATCCACGAGCAGGGTATATGTTTCCATTTCCTCATGTCCTCTTTGATTTCATGGAGTAGCGTTTTGTAGTTTTCTTTGTAGAGGTCTTTTACTTCCTTGGTTAAGCTGATTCCGAGGTACTTGATTTTCTGGGGCACGATTGTGAATGGGATTGCTTTTTTTATGTCCCTTTCCTCTGCCTCATTGTTTCATATATGAAGGCCATGGATTTTTTGGTATTGTTTTTGTAGCCTGCAACTTTACTGTATAAGTCTATTGTTTCTAAGAGTTTCTTAGTAGAGGCTTTAGGCTTCTCTAGATATAGTATCATATTGTCTGCAAATAATGAGAGTTTGATTTCTTCCTTTCCTATCTGGATGCCCTTAATCTCTTTTTCTTGTCTAATAGCTATCGCAAGTACTTCCAAAATGGGGTTTGGAGGAACTTTCCTCAAGATAGTCGAAGCCATCTATCATAAGCCTACGGCAAGCATTATCCTCAACGGGGAAAAACTAAGGGCCTTTCCTCTGAGATCAGGCACAAGACAAGGATGCCCACTCTCACCACTCTTCTTCAATATTAACTTCTTGGGGTATTTTGTTTTATTTTAGGAGGTGATGGGGGGACATACCCAGTGACTCCTGGGATTATTCCTGGCTCTGCACTCCAGCATTGCACCTTAGGGTTCTTGGGATCATGTGGACAGTAGGGATCGCCAGCCTGCCCGTGTTTCCTGGACCCACTGTCCTGTTTCTCCATCCTGATGCTTTGTTTTCTTTCATATTTTTTGTGCCAAAATGGGTATGCTATCTTTTAATCTTTGCTCTGTGCTCCAGATTCACCTCTGAGTGTCATCAGAATCCAGGCTGTGCGGGCCCTGTATGCAACCCGGCTACTGCAGTGACACTTGCTCCAGGACATATGTTTCCCCCGTTTTTTCCTTTGCACTCTGGAGAGTGTCGCCTGCTCAGTCACACAGTTTCTCGTTCACTTGCTGCAGTGTGCTCAATTCTGAGGATGTGCCTGTCCCAGGGAGCAAAGGATCTCTGGGGCCGGCAAGGTATTGGGGTCAAGTCACTTTTACATGCCTCAGGAAGGATTTGGGGTCGCCCTGAAACAGGAGTTCTGAGTCCTATAGTCACGTGTGTTCTCACATAGCTTTGAGTCACTTGCTGTACATTGTGTGTCCCTTCTCATCCCTTGAACATAGAACAGGGACTGTGGGATATGGCATTGGTGGGGCATGATATCTAGTGATTTGGTCCAACCCAGTATTGCTATTTTTGGTCCTGCTGGGTCTGTGCTCATGTATTACCCTCTGCATTGCTCATAAGATTTATCCCTTGGGTGGCTGCAGGCAAGTCCAGATACTGCAGGAACCTTCTGGTCTAGTGTCATTGTAGTAGATCTGGCTTCTTGTGAGGGATTCCTGGGCTCTTCAGCCCGAAATGTGGGTAGAGCCTGGTTCTTCCCGATTGGAGTGGGTAAGGGAGAGAGGACCTGAGCTCCTCTAGGGCACTGGGGTGTCTGATCCTCACGCCCCATAGTATGGGGTGGGATGTCATCACTCCGTTCCCCTGTGTCTGTCAGTTCAGGACACGGTGACCTTCCCCGATATGGCTGTGAGTTTGACCCCGGAGGAATGAACAGGGGTCAGAACACTAAGTGTGTGCAGGATATAGGCGAGCCCCAACCTGCTGGAGTATCTCCCCAGTCCCTGGCTTTATGTATTCTGAGTCCAACTTATTTTTTTTTGCTTTGTGTGTTTCATTTTGTGCCCAGCTGGCAATGCACATGGGTGACTCCTAGACATACACTCAGGAATCATAGCTGGTTCGATCTCCGGCATCCAATATGGTCCCCAGGTACAGCCAGGAGTATTTCTTCAGCCCATAAACATGAATAAGCCCTATACATTTCTGTGTGTGATACAAAACGAACCAAATACATTTACTTCTCCTTCCACACTTCACTTGAGTGCTTTGCTTCTGCTCTTGGTATTGTTTTGGGGACACACTCAGCATTTTCGTTTTATTTGTAATTTTTAAATTCCATTCATTTAATTTTGACTTTTGGGTCACACTCTGTGGTGTTCAGGGATTACTCCTGTCCCTGCTCTTGGGAATTTCTCCTGCCAGTGCTCAGAGACCATAAGGAATGCTTGAATTTGGACCCCAGTGTTTTGTGTGCAAGGCAAATGGCCTGCCCACTATGCTGTCATTCCAACCTCTAAGATGATTAATGTCTTATAGTCTCACCCCCTTAGCCACTGCTTTGCTCAGTGCTTGGGGTCACTTCAACTGATTTTGGGAGAGCATGTGACGCCTGGCATCAACCCAAGGTTCCCACGTGCGAAGCATGTTCCCAAATCCTATGCATTGTCGCCCTGCCTCCATTGGACTCTTTTACAGAGTTTTAAAATTTGTTTTGGGCCAAACCAGCAGGACTCGGAGTTTGCTCCTGGGCTCTCCTCTGAGGAATCGCACCTGGCTGGTGGAGGACAGTGTGAGGTTGTCTGGGAACAAACCTGGACTGACATAGGCAAGACCATTGCCCCACCTGCTGTACAATCTCCCTAACCTCCCATCTTCCCCTTTGTTTGTAGTTTAATATATTTTTCGGGCTTTGCCGTCTTTGTCCTTGCTTGGGTGCTTGTGTTTACTCCTGACTCTACATCTGAGTGAACTCAGGACCATCCAGTTGCTGGTATCCTCGACACAGTGTCCAGCAATTATTGTTCACGTGGATAAAGGACAAAGTAGGGTCTCTTCCTGAAAAACTGACTGTGAAGGCCAATTTTGTGGCAGGACATAAGACCTCAATGAGAGCCTGTGCCTCCCAATCTCTACACTGTGAGTGGCAGGGCTGTACCAGCTTGGAGGGTGCTTTCACGCTTGTTTTTCACTTGTCCCCGATATCCAGGTAGTTTCAGGATAAAACATGGGCTTCTGCAGCATAATATAAGTCCAAGCACAGTGGTTTTAAGGATCCACTGTTCAGTTCTTTAAGTGTTTTACTGTAGAAATTGTCTTTGCACATGAATTTATTTTTGGGTTTCTTTTCTTTGTTCGTTACCTTTTCTGATGCAGTATTTGGGAGCCATACCCTGCAGTGTTCATAGCTAACTCCTGGCTCTAAGCGCAGGGATCATTTCTCCCAAGGGTCAGGAGCCAATATCGGGGGCTTCGGTATTAAACCTCTGTTAGCCAAGAGCAAGTCAAGCACCTTCTCTACTGTATCACCACCTTGTACCCAAGTATAATATTCATCTTTAAAAAGAAGACTCACTCTAGATGCTCCAGCTGTGAGACACAGTTCACATCCTGGTATATAGTAAACACCTGGATATTGGGATATTTTTCTTACCCACAAAATGTTTGTGTGGTTTTCAAATATATTCCTGCACAACAGGAGTGATTGCTGGATTCAGGCCCATCCAGATGTGTTTGTGGGGATTAGGGCATTCCAGAGTGAAAGCTGCACTGTTCAGGCTGGAAGGAGGAGCCCTAACGGCAGGGAACAAAGGCGTGTGTGCTGGTGAATTGTGTAAGTTCACAAAATAAAAGGGTGAGCTGGGGTGGCAATATCGTGGACTCTCACCCACCACATGCTTTCGGTGGCCATGAGCTGCCTCCCAAACCCTGGCCTACAGCCGCCGCCAACAGACACATGAATGAAGGAAAATGGTCACAAGGCGGGTTGGTGATCAGTTGCCCTTCATTCCATTCTCCCCACTCGCCTGTTCCAGTGTCAAGAAGCTCCCCATTCCAGTCTCACCCTGGCCCTCACTTCCATCTCCTCCTGCCCCCCATTCTAGTCTCTCCACACTCCATCTTGCAGCCTAGGTCTTATCCGTGGTGTATTTGATATGCCATAAACAGTAACAATGAGTCTCACAATGGAGATGTTACTGGTGCCCACTCGAGCAAATGGATGAGCAAATGGATCACAGTGATAGCAGTGATCTGGTTAAAGGGCTATTAAATAGTAAATAAGTAGTATTTTATTGGGGAGAGAAGGGGGCGTGAGAACACGGAGGGTAAGGGACTTTCCTTACATGTGACAAAGCCTGGTTCAATCCCAGTCTCTATGACTTCCAGAGCCCTGACAGGAGTGACCCTTTAGCAAATCCTCGTGTGGCCCAAGCCCCTTTCCCCTGACAAGATTAATTCATGTTTTAAACGCAGACCAGAAAGTACCTGGATAGGAACATTTGGAGCCTGGCCCTTTACAACTCTGGCCGGAAGTTCAGGTGACGTCACGGAGTCCCGGTCTTTTTGTGGGGTCTCGTGTGGGCGGCATTTCCGGTCGGCCGCCATTGTTGGAGTGCAAGGAGCTCAGTCGGAGTGGGAAGGTGGTGCTGGCGGGTCACTCCGTGATGTGGCCAGGGGCAGCACCCACCCAGGTTTTCCAGGCGTCCTGCCGAGCGGTGGGTCTTGGTTATGAATTGATGTTTAGGGAACTGGGGTTTCCCGCAGAGACTCTTGGAAAGTTGCGTGGGCGGGGTCTGGCGGGGCGGGCGCCTTCCCGGGTGGCCGTCAGGGTGCGCACCGAGCCCTTCCCCACCCCACCCCTTAGGGGACCGGCTGGACCCAGGGGGCGCCTGGTCTCTGGGAGACGGAGTTTGAACGGAGGATTGCATTTCTGAACTTAGGGGAAAAGGGAACAGCCAGAGTTCGGGCCCCTCGGGGGTGTCGGGCTTTGGGGCCGGCACCCTCCCCGCCAACCTTCCCCCCACCATTCCTGAGCCCACTCAAGAATCTGGTCAGTTATTCTCATCAAGGGCAGCTGGGGGCACGTATTTCCTTTTTTAAAAAGAAATCTTTTATTTCTGCGCCACATGCAGTACTGTTCTGGGGTCACCCTGGAATCTGCACTCGGTGTACTGGCCTCCACCCTCAGATGGTGCGGAAGGGGCCGGACTTCACGTCCTTGGGGCTCAAAAGAATATGAGGGTGCGTTTTGATTTTTACATGGTTTAACACATTCAGTACATTGTGGGGGTCCCAGGGAGATGCACAGCACAGAGTGGAGGTGGGGAACGCATAAGGGTGGGTTCATTCCTTTGCCTCTGCACTCAGGCATCACTCCTCGCAGTGCACAGGAATCTTTTGGGATGCCGGTAATGAAACGTGAGTCAGACCTTGCAAGAGAAGCACCTCACCACTTAGTGTATTCCAGCCCCTTTTTGCAGGAAATTTGAGTTATTTCAATAGCAATTTGGGGGCCACAGCACACAGTTCTTAGGGCTCACTCTTGGATCCAAGCTCAGGCATCATTCCTGGAAGTGCAGGGGAAGCCTTTGGGCTTTTAAAAATTGAATCCAACTTAGCTGATTAAATAAAAAGCACCGTATCAACTATCCTATCCCTGCTAATCCTCTATCATTTTATTTTGTCCCAGAAAAAAAATTGCTGCTTCACCTGCCAACTCTTTGAGCACCATCCTATCCCCACTGTCCATCTCTCCCAGACCTGGGCGCCCCCTGGTATTCTGGTGAGTACTTGCAGAAAGGGGGTTTCCAGGCACCAACTGCCAAAGGTTTTGACAGTCTCACTCCACGGGTCTGTGCAGTGGTACAGCCAGGAGGCCCTTTGTCTTGTTCAAGGCTGACCAGGGTTCAATCCCGCCAGCGCATAGGGTCCCCTGACTTGTCCTCTCCATCTGTGTCCCTCAAATAAGAAAACTGAAAATAAATAAAAGGCTGGAGTCATAGTACAACAGTTAGGACATTTGATTTCCATTTGGCAGAACTGGGTTCAATCCCTGCACCCCATAGGGTCCTCTGAACCTTGCCAGAAGCGGAACAGAAATAAAAAAGCTTATCCAAAAATTATAAGGAGCTGGAGTATTTGGAGTGGATGTATGGTATTTTGTATTTTTTTATTTTGTATTTGTATGGTATTGTATTTTGTTGACCCGCATTTTATAGTTTGCTCTGCGCACGTGTGGCCCAAACCACAGAGCTCCTCAATGAAAAGGTCTCACTCCCGGATTCTAGATTTGTCTTGACACTTGAGCATTCTTTGGACTTCTTTTTGGGGGGTTGGGGTTATCACGACTATTTTTGTTGTTGGTGGTGGTGGTTTTGCCCTTTTTGCTACAGACTTGAGATGGTCAGTTACTCTGCCCCTCTGTCCACGTGTCTCTGGATGCAAGGCAGCCACGTTGTACCCCCAATGGTAAAACAGTGTCTCTGCCTACTGGGTTCCTCTCCCTGAGTCTATCTCAATACTCAGGGAGCAGATGGGCTGGGGTTTGGGCCACACCTGACAGTGCTTGGGGGCCAGCTTGCTGCTTTGTGTTTGAGCTACCAGTGAACAATGCATACCAGGGAATGTCCCAGGGCTTCCAGCTGGCTAGCATCTGATCCATCGTGGTGTACTCTTTCATTCCTGCCTTCCTTGGAAGTTGGTAATGTAAACAATCTGGAGTATAATCAACCAGAATCTGTCTGGAGGAAAAGAAGGAGGTGTAGTCTCTAAGCAAAATTCTGTGCTATCACCATGAAGGTTTTAGATCAAGTGTAATTTTCCTCTCCTTTTTCTTATGCAAAGTCACTTACCGAAAACTGAGTAAAATTGTATAATCTGTGAAAATTTGGCTTGTAAGCTCAGAGCTCTGCTGGGTTTGCCCTCAAAGCAAAATCAAATATCTGAACTGGATCAAATAGCAATACTCTTACGATATTAAAAAAACCCTCTGAACTCAACCTTGATAATATATCAGTGAATTTCATACTTCATCTGTTGGAAGGTAACTTCCCCTTTTCATTTTTTTCTTTTTTTTCTTTTTTTTCTCTTTTTTCTTTTTTTCTTTTTCTGGGTTACACCTCGTGATGCACAGGGGTCACTCATTGCTCATGTACTCAGGATTTACTCCTGGCGGTGCTCAGGTGACCTTATGGGATGCTAGGAATTGAACCCAGTCGGCCACGTGCAAGGCAAACGCCCTACACACTGTGCTATCGTTCCAGCCCCTTCTTTTTTTATTTTTATATTTTTATTTATTTTTACTTCCTCTTTGCTTTAACTGGGCCTGCCACACCAGCAGTGCTCAGGGATCACTCCTTGGGGATTCAGGGTGTGTAAATGAGTCTGTTGCATGCATAGTAATTGCACTGGTCTCTCTTTCTGACCTCTGCTGGCAATTCAGACCTTTTAACCACTGTGCATGCAGCTCAGGGTCACATCGGGGGTTTCTAGGTGTCAGCAGCCCTGCTCTGACCTCTACCAGCTGATCCTCATCCCTGCCCCTCACCCCCTTCATGCCTGTCTGTGTCCTTCTCACAAGGTTCACAGGATTTATATAGAATTAGAATTCCTGGGGTCAGAGATAGTGCAGGAGTGCAGCCCCTCGCCTTGCAAGCAGCCTGTTACAGTACAGTCTTCAGCATAACACAGTGTCTTCATGGACTGCCAGGAATAGACCCAAAGTTCTGCCAATTGTGGCTCCAAAACCCAAACCTGTGTCCTGTAAAAATGACTCGGAGGAATTGACGTGTGAGTTATTCTTTTTCTGTTGGTTTTGAGTCATACCTTGTAGTTGCTCCTTCCGGTATATAGTGAGGTGCCAAGGACAGAACCCTGGTCAGCCATTGCAAGGCAAATACGCTAGCAGACAATAGGTCCAGCCTTTTAATTTAGTGACTAATTTTTGGCTAGAAGCCATGCCTGGTGAAGTGGCCTCAGACAGCAGAATCAGGAACTCCCACCGGAGACACATCCCACATCTCCTTCCTGAAGTGACTCCCAGACAGTCACTCCAAGCCCTGTGCTCATTCATCCTTCTATGCACTGCTTGAAGACCCTGTGGGGTGGTGGCAATTGAAACTAGGTCAGGCATGTCCCAAGCTAGCACCCCCTGCTCTGTTCTGTGTCTGTGGGTATCATTAAAAACCTTTTACACTGGTTAATGTCCAGAAAGTTGTGAAATTAGATGTCCTTGTTTCTCCTAAGATAAAACTTTATTTTAAAATTTATTTTGCATTGTTAGTACATAGTAACAGAACATTTTAAAATTAGATTTCTTTTTTGATCTCAGCCAGCAGTGTTCCTAGCTTACTTCTCACTGTGTGCTGAGGAATTACTTGGGGGCTTGTAGACTTGGGGGGGCCTATGGGATGAGGGGATCAAACCAGAGTCAGGTGTATGCAAAGCAAGTGCCATGTCTGATGTGCTTTCACTCAAGCCCCAGAACCTAATTTTTATCTGTTTCACTAGATTTCTGTTTAGATGTTATAACATTTTCTGTTAGAGTGGACCCAAGGGTTCTGAGAGACAGCACCACAGGTCCTCTTTTGCCTTGCCTTCCCTGAGAGCAATGGGCAGCCCAGATTCCAACCCGCTTCTGCATCCCCTAAAGAGGAAGGAGCATCTGGTAGACTCTCCCTGAGTGTTTCTGTGAGCTGCTGCCCAAGGGTGCTCCCTCCCAGTCAGACCTTTACGAATCCAATGAAGGACTTAGAGTCAGGATCATACAGATTGTGCTCCTCTCTGGTGCTCATGACTCTGACTTTTCCAGGTCTCTGTCAAAGCCTCGGTGGGGACCTCAAGAATAACAGGCTGGACCTTTGGACCCTGCTGTGGAGCAAGCATGATGGAAGAGCCCAAGGAAGCGCCCTTGGACTCCAAGCAGCCCACTGAACTAATTCCGGCACGGGATCGGAGAACCCAGGCGGGCTGAAACAGTGGGAACCGGGCATCCCCCAATTTTCTTTTAACCTCTCTCTCTCAACTCCTTCCTCCCGAGCACAGCGCAGGGTCCGCGGCTTTCTGAGCGCAAAATGGAGACACCGAGCCTCTCTCTAGGTTTCTCCATCTTATGAGCACCATAAAAGGGTAAAAGTTTGTAGTGATGTTATTTCTGGTTGTACTTTCCCTGGACTTTATACAGAAACCCAAAACCTAATGTCATCTTAGCATCAGCAATATGTAATGGTTCCTTTTTAATGGGTCGGACTTTTGTGGGAGATCCTAACAAGAATAGTAAGTCTGTTGCTGAAATATTGAAGGCAATCAAAGTGGTAGCCATCTCTCTAGACTGAACTAAGCTATATCCTCACGCCGGCTGAGAAGAAATTTTCTTCTTTCTCGGGAAGAAACGCGGCGTGGCGTCAACTATAGTGTGATGTCCATTAAGCAAACAGACCTGGTGGCGTGGGAATGGGATATAAGGGGGAAAATTATGCACATGGAACAGTGGGACGCTGGTGAAATCTCGAGTCGGAGCCGATACCAGCGCAAGACCTTTGGTTCCAGAAACTGCTTGCAGACACTCTACTAGTCTATCAATTAAGCCCGTGCCCCACGCCTGCTGATGACGGGAAATAACCATCCTTTTCGGGTTTTTTTCCCTTGTCAGGCAGCATGGCGATTACTAAACAGGCGTGAACTCGGTGGCGCGGGGCAAGGGGGAAAAAGAAAAGTTATGTAACAAACAGCGGGACTTAATATCTCTATATTCTTAGCAGTGGAGAACTATCAAATGCCTCCTTGGCAATAGGACTGTCTTTTTCTTTTTTGGGGGAAACCCCAACAACGGTAGTGAGTTGTGTGTTGAAACATGGAATGTAATCGAGATAAGGCGTAAACGAAGTGAAACTTATCACTTACAAGGGTGGGGACTGGGGAGGTGGGAGGGGGCGGCAGGTATACTGGGGGGGTTGGTGATGGAATATGGGCACTGGTGAAGTGAAGGGTGTTTTTGTATTGTATAACTGACATAATCCTGAGAACTATGTAACCCTCCATATGGTGATTCAATAAAATTTAAAAAAAAAGAATAACAGGCTGGAGAAGATGGTGTTGCGCCGTGTGACACGCTGTCCCCAGGTAGGAGGAGAGTGACGCAAGGAGGCTCTATAGGGACAGGAGCACACAGGTGTCCAGTGTGGACTGTCTGGGAGTCACTTCAGAAAGGAGATGTGGGATGTGTCTCTGGTGGGAGTTCCTGATTCTGCTGTCTGAGGCCACTTTTGTCCACGTTCTTTTTGTATGTTTGGCTTTGGGGTGACACCCAGTGGCTCTCAAGGAGGGCTCCCAGTTTAGTGGTCAGTTGTCAAACAAGACAGGTCTCCAGGGTTTACAGACGACAGACAAGGCTGACTTCTTGGGGGTTTAGCTCTTTTTGTTAGGGATGTGAGTGGTTAGAGGGCGGGTCCACACCTTGTGACTCTTGCAGTGACCCACTCTGGCATTGCGCCTGCAGTGCTTGGGGACAGGTTATCAACAGACCTACCCGCTGTTCCCTTTCTCACTATACTGTTAGTCCAGCGTTCTGCTTTGTTTCCTTTCTTATCTCTCATCTTCCCACAGTGGTGGTGCTCAGGGCTTCTATGAGGGAGAGCTTGGCATTCCCACCTGATGGGCATCAGAGACCCCAGGTTGTGCTGGCCCCTCTAATGACTCAGACCCCATAAATTGTGATTCCCTTATTTTATTCTTTTCACTCTGGAGAGCCTCAGCTGCTCCGCCACAGTCTCGGGTGCAAAAGATGCTGTGTGTCTCTCTGACTATGTGCTGTTCCCATGGAGACAGGTCAGAAGATCTCTGGGACCGCCTGAGTGATTGGGTGCCAAGTAACTTTTATCTCCTAGAGAGATTTGGCCTAGCCCTAAACCGTGATTCCAGAGTCCAACCAGCCCTTGTGTCCACCCAGAGCTTTGACTTTCTGAATGGACATTGAGTATCCCTTCTCATCCCTAGAGCAGGAATATGAGATGTATCATGGGGGAGGGTGTGTCTAGCGAATTGGTCCAACCTAGTGTTGTTTCTATTTGGTCCTTCTGGGGGTGTGCTCAGCTCTTACTCTCTGCAGCACTCAAAGGACCAGTGGTGCTGGGCTTCGCCATGGGGTGTCTGTGTAAGGCCAGTGCCCCCATGAACCTTCAAGTATAGCACCTTGACATTGCTGCAGACGTGGCTGTCTTATTTTGATTTCTTGTGCCAGTAAGTTAGGAATGTGCATGGAGGCTGGTTCCTCCCAAGGGAACAGGGAAGATGTCCTGAGCCCCGATAGAGCCGTCCTCAGGGCCCAGAAAACAGGGTGGGGACAGGCCCTGACTCCCCACCCCTGTGTGTGTCTGTTCAGGACACAGTGACCTTCTCCGATGTGTCTGTGAACTTCACCCCAGAAGAGTGGACATGTCTGGATGCCTCTCAGTGAAAGCTGTACAGGGACGTGATGCTGGAGACCTACCAGCACCTGCAGGCCGTCGGTAAGACCCGTGTGGGGTGCACCCTGGGGCACAGACCTCCTTGCACTCCTAGGGTGTGTTCAGTTCTGTGTGTTCAACAGGGTCTGTGATCTGAGTAGTTCTTTCCAGTCCTAAATAATTTGCTTCTTTTATTACAGACAACTTCAGTGTGTTTGGTGTGGTTTTGGTTTTCTTTTCTGGCCAAGTACACATTCTACCTGGCTGTATAAATGATAATTTCTTGGGGTGCTCAGGGACCTGGGGGCTGCTGACGATTTTACCCGGTTATCAGTTCCAATGGTCGGAAAATTACGTCCAGTACAATCGCACCATGCCGTCAAGTTCAAGAATTTTGTTTTGTGTTGATTTGGTTTGGGGGTTTCACTGAGAACACTGATGGATTACTCCTTGCTGTGCTCTGGGAGCATGTGGGCTAAAGGGGATCAAACCCATATTTGTTCACAGCACAGGTGTCCTACCCGCTGTAATATCTTCCCCAGCACAACTTTATTTATTTCTTCGGGATTCAGCCATCAGATCCTGATCTATTTCAGTGTTTGGGGTCACTTGTAGTATTTCTTGGGATAATTATATTTCAGCATGACTCAGGGTTGCTCCTGGACTCTGCACTAAGCGATCACTCCTGGCTGCCTCAGGGGACCATATAGGATGTTAATTATCCAACTGATACTGACCTTGACCGAAGCAAATATCCACCTTCTGGGCCCTGTTCATACTTGTTGATTTTTAAACATTTTTTTAAAAAAATTTAGGGTCATGCCATTATCTGTCTGTTTTGGGGTTTCTTTTGCTCTTGGGTTGACTGCACTCAGTAACCACTTTTAGAGGGACTCAGGAAGCTCAGTATGGAGCCAGGACAGAGAGATATCTACAGAGGGGAGGGCATCCCATATGGTCACCAAGCACTTCCTGGGTGACTGCTGAGTATAGAGTCAGGAGTGACCCCTGATCATCTCTGGTATAACTATGACAAAATTAAATATAGTGCTGGGGTCAAAGGCATGTAAACTATGCATGATACCAGAGCTATACTGTTTGTGGTATTTTTCTGGTCTCTCCTATTTCACTCTTTAATGGGAACCTGGATTCTGTGTCACTGATAACCAGCCATCTGCAGCATATCGAAAATGGAGATACTGTTTTATGCCTTTTGAGGAATTTGCCCAATTTTGTACGGACACATAGGACTAACCTGTCGCCTTTTTCTTGTGACTGATCAGTGTCTGTGGGAGCAGGACATTCTGAGGTGAAGCCTGTGGTGATTTCCTGGCTGGAAGGAAGAGCCCTGAGGCGAGGGAGGAGAGGTGTGTGTGCAGGTGGGTATCAAGGATCCTCCCTGGCTAGCTGCTTGGCAGTGTGTGGGTGTCCTGAGCATGTGTCAGACATGTGGCTCTGTCTGGCAGTTTGGGCTCCTGCATCCAGGCATCTATGTTGTGCTCACGCTGCTCTTGGGCTATCATTCACAGAATGACCAAGTGCTTTGATTTCTGTCTTTATTGTTTTCCTTCATCTTTCATGCATGTAGAGATGTCCAGGGGATTCAAAGCCCTTTTGATCCCCGTCTGTGCCTCACCAGCCTGGCTGGACAGCCTCCAATGTACAGCCTCGGGTGCCCTTTCCACGATGAGCTGGGTGACCCTTTGTCTTCCCTGTCCTACATATCCTTGGCCTCAGATCAGTACACTAGTCGTCAGATACAGTAAGAATTCCTGAATTCCTTGTTTTTTTTTCCTTGGTTCATAAACTTTTTTTTTTAAATTTATTTTATTAAATCACCGTGTGGAAGATTACAATGCTTTCGGGCTTAGGTCTCAGTTATACAATGCTGAAACAACCATCCCTTCACCAGTGCCCATATACCACCAAAAAAAAAAAAAACCCACACAGTACACCTCCCATCCCGCACCTCCACCCCCTACCTTGTAACTGATAAGTTTCATTTTACATTCTGTTTACTTTGGTTACATTCAATATTTCAACACAAACCTCACTATTGTTGTTAGGAGTACCCCACTAGATTCAGACCTACTGTGAAGACAAATAAGGTCGAGCGGCCGCAGTAGAAGCCGCATGGTTTTGAATTTCTGTACTTTAAAAAGAAGTCCAGGGAGATTTCTTCCAGATATTAGATAATTGCAGGCTTGAAAACCCAATCTGTGGTCGTCTTAATATGGTGGCCACCGCGCCCTTCATCCCCGGAGAGAAAGAGGTGAGAGAGAGAAATACCTTTCCCCTCCTGGGCGGGCACGGGGCCGAGGCTTAGTTCTCAGGCTGGAGACATTCTGCGAGGAGTTGCTCATGCCGAAAGAGGTTTTTCTGGGTCTGGATTCACGCTTGTGCAGCTGCGGCAGAATTCCTTGTTTTTTTTGTGGGGGTTTAGTGATACTCAGAGCTTTTCCTGGTGAATCTCAGGTTACTTTTTTTCCCTTTGTTTTATTGATATTCTGCAGTCAGGAGTTACACTTAGTGGTGTTCAGGACACCATATGGGATGTTTCAGATCAAACCAGGGTGAGCCGTGTGCAAGGCAAATGCCCTACCCACGGTAATATCGCTCCAGTAACCCTCGGGTTACTTTTGACAGTGCACAGGGATCAGCCTCACAGAAGGCAAATGTCAGACCTGATTTTTCCTCTCCATCCCACTAAGAAAAGTTTTTTGCTTTTATGTTCAAATTGTGAATCAACGACACCATAAGAAAGTCAGACTGGGTTAGGTCTTTTGGACAGTGGGGAGGGCACTTGTCTTACGCTCAGTGACCTGGTTTCAATAACGAGCATCCCATATGGTTCCCTAGCATTCCTGGGTCTGGTCTAAAAATAAAGGCCGTGGCTGGAGCGATAGCACAGCAGGTAGGGCATTTTCCTTGCACGCGGCTGACCCGGGTTCGATTCCCAGCATCCCATATGGTCCCTCGAGCAAAAGCAGGAGTAATTTCTGAAGACATGATGCAGCAGTAACCCCTGTGCAACTCGGGGTGTGACCCAAAAAGCAAAAAAAATAATAAAATTAGAAAAATAAAAACAAAAGCCAGGAAAGCTAGTGTGTGATTTCCAAGAACCTCATGGTGATCGTGTAAATAGATATTCCACCTGCTCTGCCTATTCAGCTACTTTGCATTCAACTAATTCTTACCTTGTGGGTTGTGTTTCATCTCAGAACTCCACACCAAGCTATAGGATGTGGCACTGCCAAAGTTTGATTTGGGAAAGGGATCATTGAATACGAGTAAGCTGGTAAGATTCTTACATTCAAAAGAAGTATTTTCATGCTGGCTAGATAGCTCAGTGGAGCAAGCATAGGTTTAGAAAGTGGGGGGTCAAGCTCCGTCCTGCCACCATGTTTACAATCTCTGGATGTGACTGGGAGGAACTTGGAGCCCAATTCTGGGAGTAAAGGGACTGTAGCACCACTGGGGATAAAACCAGTATGTTCAAAAATTCCTATTTTTCACATTGTTGAAATACTAGAATTTGTCATTTGATCGAAATAAGCACAGTGTGAAATTGTTTCAAAGAACTGGTTGCTTCACCGCATCATGCGGTTGGAAGGGCACTTGCTTTACCCAGAGATAGAAATCTGGGTTTCCAGCATAGGTGGTCCCAAAGCCCCAACAGCATTTGTCTCTAAGATCTGCTTGGTGTGCTCCACCCCAAAATAAATACTAATGAAAATGAAAGAACAGAAAAGTCACTGATGCAAAAGAGGAATCCTCATGTGGCCCCTGTCCTCCGTCTCGGCTGTTTGGATTCAGCGTTCCTTTCACACATGCATCCCGGGCTTCACAGTGAGCTAGAACCAAACCCACTTTCGGGTCCCTTTTATTTTCACTGAAAACTGGTGCTTCAGTTTTCTATAGAGGATGTTAATTCCACTTAGTTTTTCTGTTCATTGAGATGAAAAAATTTACACATCTTACGATCCCACATTGATTAATTTTGCAATTAATCAGCCGTGAAGAAACATTAGATCCTTAAATGGAAACTTTCTGCACATGTTGGGATTTGGATCCGCGTGTTTCTAATTTCAGGAAGCAGAGCTGTTATGTTGGAGTATAGTTCTAAGCTTCTGAGTTTTCACATTGGTTTGTCGTTTTTTCCAAGTACTGAGTTTAGGTTAATTGTATTCCACATACACAATGCTCCCCAGGCACTCCCAATTCCATCATGCTTTTCTAACACTGTCTACCTGTCACACTGTCCTCCTGTTTTTCATTGATTTCCTCAAGCGGGCACCAGTAAGGTCTGCATTGTGAGACTTGTTAATGTTTTGTATATCTAATATGCCACAGATAGCTTGCCAGGTTCTGCTGTGTGGGTGGGATACTCTTGGTAGCTTGCTAGGCTATCCAAAAGGGATGAAGGTATCAAACCCAGGTCGGCCGCATGCAGTGCAAACACCCTGCCTGCTGTGCTATCGGTCCAGCCCGATTATTTTCACAGGTGAATTAATTGATCTCCCAATTGATCTCCCAAAGAATTAATTAATTCTTTACTGGAGAGAAACCTTATGTTTGTAAGGAATGTGGGAAGGCTTTTGTTTATACCTCAAATCTTACTCATCATATAAGAATTCACACTGGAGAGAAACCTTATGTTTGTAATGAATGTGGGAAGGCCTTAGTTTATTCCTCAAACCTTACTCATCATATGAGAATTCACACTGAGGGCCTGGAGCACTAACACAGTGGGTAGGGTGTTTGCCTTGCACACGGCCAACCTGGGTTCGATTCTAACATCCCATATGTTCCCCCGAGCACCGCCAGGAGTTACTTCTGAGAGTAGATCCAGGAGTAACCCCTGAGCATCTCCGGGTGTGTCCGAAAAACAGAAGAAATCACACTGAGAGAAATCATATATGTGTAAGAAGTGTGGGAAGGGCTTCACATTCCCATCAGACCTTAGTAAATATAGGAAAATTCATACTGGATAACTTGATCTCTTAATGAGAATCTCTATGGTCAGAACAGGACCGCTCATCACAGCAAGTTTTCTTTAGAACAGTGGGATCAGGGGTGCTACAAAAATACAGCCAATGAGGATATAATCCTGCCTCCATGTGACAAACTTTCCATGAGGTCAATTCTATAAGGGAAAGTCGCATGCTGATTTTAACCCAAGGGGTAGCATTGCCAGTTTCCTTGTGCTTGGACTTCTGTGTATGTTAACTTGTAAATAGTGGGTCTTGGTGATGGAAGCAGGAGGAAGGTGACTAAATAAACGGGTACAAAAATTCTCCTTGCTTGGAGCTGTCACGGCTCACCACTACATTATTGTTTGCTCTCACTCTGGCTTGGCCAAGATGAACACATTTGTGGGAATGATGGCAGAGATCAACCACGATGCTGTAGTGAATCCTTTGTTGTTTTTTTTTGTAGTATTGTCTTTTTTTAATTGAATCACCATGTGGAAAGTTACAAAGTTCTCAGACTTATGTCTCAGTTATACAATATTCAAACACCCATCCCTTCACCAGTGCCCATATTCCACCACCAAAAACCCCAGTAAACCTCCCACCCCTGCCCCCCCAATTGCATAACTGATGAATTTCACTTCATTTTCTCTTTACCTTGATTACATTCCATATTTCAGCACAAAACTCACTACTGTTATTGGAGTTTCCCCCCAAGAAAGACAGCCCTACTACCAAAGAAGCATTTGATAATTACTTTTCCATTGCTTAGAATGAAGAGATATGTAGCCCCACTGCTCCAAGTACATAACTCTTTTTTTTTCCTTTCTCCTTTTCCTTTTTTTGTTTTTATTTTTCCCTCATCCCCCTTCCAGCACCTCACAGTATGGTGGACGCCACACTGCGTTTCTCCCGGAAAATGGGAAACAACCGGGAAAGAGGGATATTTCCTCTTCTCGGCTGGCATGGGACTATTGCTTAGGTCACAGTCTAGAGAAATGACTGCTACTTTGATTACCTTCAATATTTCAACAAAAAATGCACTGTTATTATTTGGAGCTTCCCCCCAAAGTCAGACCTGCTAAAAAGGAACCGTTTCACATTGCTGACAATTAAGAGATGTTAATTCGGTAGCGTCCGCGCAGTTTTGGATTTCTGTATAAAGTCCAGGGAAAATTCTGCCAGAAATTGCATAGCCCATCTTACAGTCCCAGTGCATTGCTGTAAGAAGCTGCGCTGGATGCCAAAATGTGTTAGACAGCCTCTGGAATCAAAGTCTTTAGGCACAGAGTGTCTGTTTCGCTCTCAGCAGCTCCAGATTTATCTGGGCCGAGGGCGTGCCAGTAACACCCACTCCCCATGATTACCTAGGAGCCCCAAAGTGTAAAAACCATATACCTCTGGGTTAGGAGTCTTAGAAGGTGGCTCTAGCCACATGGATATTGCTGTTGCCGCCATTTTCCATGCAGAAAAACAGGGTGGAGAGGAAAGATCCATCCCCGGGCAGTGCGGAGTTGTAGCCCAGCTCACAGTCCCAGTGCATTTCTGTAAGAAACTGTTCTGGATGCCAAAATGTGTTAGACGGCCTCTGGAATCAAAGTCTTTAGGCACAGAGTGTCTGTTTCGCTCTCAGCAGCTCCGGATTTATCTGGGCCGAGGGCGTGCCGGTAACACCCACTTCCCATGATTGTCTAGGAGCCCCAAAGTGTAAAAACTGTATACCTCTGGGTTAGGAGTCTTAGAAGGTGGCTCTCAACATGTGGATATTGCTGCAGCAACCATTTTCCATCCAGAAAAACAGGGTGGAGAGAAAAGATCCATCCCCAGGCAGCGCAGAGTTGTAGCCCAGCTCAAAGTCCCAGTGCATTGCTGTAAGAAGCTGCTCTGGATGCCAAAATGGGTTAGAAGGCCTCTGGAATCAAAGTCTTTAGGCGCAAAGGGTCTGCAGTGAATCCTTTGAAAGTAGCTTTCGGTAGCTTGCCGGGCTCTCTGAGAGGGATGGAGGAATCGAACCTGGGTTGTGCAAGGCAAACACCCTGCCCAATGTGCTATCGCTCCAGTCCAAGCCTGAGTAAACTCTAAAATTCACGCTGGATGGTTTGATCCCCTAATAACTTCAATCCCTAAGGTCACAACAGGCCCCTGCAATACAGCAACTTTTCTTTGGATGTGAGGACTGGGGTGGTGCAAAAGTGCAAACAAGATGGAAATAATCCTGCTGCTTGACAACCTTCCCGTAATGTCATGACGCCCGTTCTATAAGGCAAAGGTACTTGCAGATTATCACCCGGGCTGCAGATATGCCAGTGTCCTGGTGTTTGTTATTCTGTGCGCGTTAACTTATAAATAATGTTTCTTGGTGACAGAAGCAGGAGGAAGCTGAATAAAGAACGGGTGCAAAAACACCCCATCCTTGGAGCTGATAAGGCTCACTGTGTCACTGTTGCTCTCACTCTCGCTTGGCTCAGAGGCTCTGTTTTGTGGGAATTTTGGGAAATCAATTATGATGCTGCAGTGAATTATTTGAAAGTGGAAAAGCAGACGAACCTTCATTCTTTAGAACTTCTTGCTTTAGGTTTTGGGGAGCCAAGCCCCAGCGGTCTCAGGACTTTCTGCTGGCTCTGAGCCCAGGGATGCATATGGGGGGGACACGGGTGTCTTTATGGGGGTTTGTAATCCAGGGCAGCTGTGTGTAAGCAAGCACCTTATCTGCTGTATCATTTCTACACTCCTTATATTCATATTTTTGTTAAATATACATATGCACTGGATATTAAGATTCCCCCAAATGATCATCTTATGAAAATGGCCCTGGCAAGGCTCCTCATAGGATGGACTGGAGATGTTTGAAATGGATTTTACGGGGCACAGAAATACATTTGCTACTTTTTTGAAACTGTGGAAGGGGTCCCCTGAATCCAATGTTTTCCAGATGGTGAGAACATGGAGAGCCCCGAAATCTCCCCCGTCTCCCCAGGCAATTTCAGCTGTGATGACTAATAGTAAAGGTGGTCACATTCCTGGGTCTCAGTCTTGGATCGCGTTCTTCACTTCATAGTATTAGAAAACAAAACTTTTGCATTGGGAAGTGGTTAAATCTAAACCATCTAGTAGTCAACTGGATGATAAAAATAATTTATTTAGATTGCCAAAAAGGCCACATAAGGCTGAAAGTGACCAGTATGGTTTGCTGCTCTTTGGCAAAATGTATCCCTCCATTCTTAGTATCTGTCCATATCCTGGGATGTATTTGTTACACTATATGTTTGGGGATATGCCAGATACAGTAACAATAACAGGTCTCATTCCCCTGACCCTTAAAATAGCCTCCAATCATTGGGAAAAACCAGTAAGGAGATGCTGCTAAAATCTCAGGTCTGGGATGAATGGAGATGTTACTGGCACCCGCTCAAGTAAATTGATGAACAACGGAATGACAGTGACAGTGATACGGTGATGTTTGGGCAGCAGAGGATATACCTGGCTGTGATTAGGTGTTACTTCTGGCTCAGGCCACCACTTGCCATGCAGGGATGGGCTCCGGGTGATCAATATCAATGCAAGTGTCAAACTTCTGGACTATCCCTCTCGGTTCATACGCTGGGTTTGAAACCCTGTTTGTGAAACTCCTCCTGGGGTTTTCCTTGTCGTTGAGTGTCCGCTGCTCCTGTGTTCTCAAGGAGTAGTATTTCTACCGGATAGTGCTCTCTGAGGCTCTTCCCAGCCTTTGCTCCTGTTCTACTGTCTCCAGCTCTGGGTTGCTGCTGGGGCAGTTCCTCTCTGCGTCTCCAGGGCTGGCTTCAGTGTCTACTTCCAGAACCATCTGGATCTATTACTTCCCGGACAGTCATAGTTCTGGGCCTCAGCTGGTGCTGACTTACCTGTTTTACCTTAAGTTATCCTGCCTGTGGTTTTCCTGATGGCCTTACCTGAAAGCATTGGTTCAATGTTTGAGTTAGGATTAATCCCCCGCGCCCTCTGGGTGCCTGAGCACATCAGCCGCTGCCTCTCCACTCCTCTATGCGAACCCATGCCCGTCACAGCACAGACTTACCTGGATGGGCTTAATGGTTTTGTGTGCACCCGGAGTCTGTCCCTTTAAGACTGCTTGTAGGAAAGGAAGTGACGTCACACAGGGCCTAGCAGTTGCGGGTCGCCTGGACACGGGTCTGGCTGTCTCTGCTCATGTGGCGCCTCTTTTACCTGCAGGGCTCTGAAGGCCGGTTTGTGGGAGGACCGGGCAGCCCCCATGAGCGCCCCCTCGACCACCACCTCGCGCTCATCTCCGCACTGGGAGCAATGGGGCCACACCAGCTTAGGGCCCTTTCGAGCCAGTTTTTCACTCGTTCCAGACACCCAGGGGTACTCGGTGCTTTGCGGGGTGCAGAGGGGCTGTAGACCCGCCAGTTTTCCTTGGACTGGGGCTATGTCAGATCCCTCGGAGCCTTTGCTCTCCATGTTGCAGACCAAGGTTCCATCCCAAGACCAACAGGACCGACTCCTGAGAGCAGAGCCAGGAAGACCCGCTTAACATCATCTGGGTGGCCCCCAAAGAAACAAAATAGAAGCAGGTTTATTATGCGGGACAGGACGGCAGGTCCCCAAAGACAAGGAAACGTGCTGCTGTCTGTTATTTATTATTTTCCTTGATATTCGGGGCCTTCCTGAGGGCGTGGTCATCATAGGTAGTTAGGGTTTGCAAATGAAAATTTAGTTTAGGCTATTCTGCGTGAGTTTTTATTTTGGGGGGGAGTTCATTCCCATAGGCTCAGTGCTTACCACTGGCTCTGGGCTCAGGTATTCCTGGCGGTGCTCTGGGCTCCGTAATTGACACAGGATTGATCTGGATCAGCAAGGCATGCATCCTGCCGCCTTACTGTGTGTCCTCCAGTATTGGTGCTTCTTTACCACAGGAACCTGCTCGCTCACATCAGTTTGCAAAGCCTCCCCTACTTCTCATCTCTCCTGGACCAGCGACCCAGGCTATTGGGGTGAGTACTGCAGGAAAGGTGGTTGTTGTTTATCTGAAGTAAGTATGGTCTTGAGTTTGCGGGTCTTTCAAAGGGTGGGGGGCTTGGCGGGCCTGACCCTCCAACACAGGATGCCTTGGTTCCTGTCATGGAGCTTTTGGCCTGCACATCACAAGGGCCGAACCCCAAACACACTCTGATGGGCAGTGCCCCAGCCTGTAAAGCTCGAGACCCAGCTGTCATTCGTTCTTTCATCGGCTGCCCTGATACACAAAGCCACCGGCCAGGTGGGTGGCGTTTCAAAACGAAACTCATTTTTCATTATTGTATTTTTAATTTTAATCTCTATACCACATCTAAAAATGGTCAGGGCTTCCTCCTGGCTCTGCACTGGGGAATTTCTGCTAGCAGGGCTTAGCAGCCCCTAAGGGATGCCAGGGATCATCTGGTTCTACAGTGTGCAAATAGCTTCTTGCCTGTGTTACTGTCTCTTGCTCCAGCTTTCTGTCTTTCTTTTCCCCCAGCCAAGAATATCTGTTTCAGGGGCCTTAGTGATAGTACAGTGGGTAGGTTTTTTTTTTTTTGCATGTAGCCAGCCTGATTTCGATCTCTGGCATCCCATATGGTCCCCTGAGTACCTGAGAGCAGAGCCCAGAATAAGCACTGAACATCGTCAAGTGTGATCCAAAAAGAAAAAAAAAGAATATGTACTTCTTAAAGCCAATGAGCAAAGGACCCCCTCGTTTCATCTCTCCTGACCAGGCTACCCCCAGTTGTTGTCATGAGTACTGCTGGTAAAGGAAGATATTTGAAGGAAGATACTTGATTTCTTTGGGGGGGGGGAGTTGGAGGGTGGATAGGGGCTTTGCTTAGGGCTCACTCCTGGTGTGCTGGAAATTATTTATAAATTATTTAGAACAGGAGTGCAGCAAGTAGGGCGCTTATACTGCAATCTGTCAGCCCAGGTTCTATGTATATCTGGCATCTCCTATGTTCCCCAAGCCCCTCCGGGACTGATGCCTCATCCCAGATCTAGGAATAATTCTTGAGCAGTGTTGGTTGTTGCCCTCAAATGAAACATTTAAACGAGGTGTGTATTCATACCAGCTGGCAGGGTGTCCTGCTAGGCAAGAGCAGAAGCCTTCCAGCAGAAGCACAGGCTTTGAATTAGGTAAATACACATCCTGAACCACCTGTTATTTTATATTTTTATTCTTTTTGCTTTTTGGGTCACACCCCGCAATGCACAGGAGTCACTCCTGGCTCTGCACTTAGGAATTACCCCTGGCAGTGCTCAGGGGACCAGTTGGGATACTGGGAATTGAACCCAGATCGGCCGCGTGCAAGGCAAATGCCCTTCCCCCTGTGCTATCACTCCAGCCCCTCACCTGTTATTCTGATAAGCACCTACAAAATTAGTTTACTTACCAGGCCCATATCCTGGGACACAGGAAATTTCTGTAAGCACTGCGAAGCGAGCATTGATAGAGAAGTGAGAAAAAGTGATTACACAAAGCAGTCATCTCTTGATCTCTAACCACCTCACTTTTGTGGACCCTAAAACACTGTTCCCATTTTACTCTGTGAATGGCAGGCACCCTAGTGGAGGGGTTATAAGAAATTCAGTGTACTAGACTGCTTATTGAACAAATCTGCTAACTCAAACTAAACTTCTAAATTAAGTAAATTTTATATTTTAATGTCACAAATATCGAAGCATCATAGACAAGCAATAGGACGACACCTCTGAAAAAGAAACTATCTCCTGCACACCCACTGTATAATTGTTCTTAACCACTGGTTCAAATTTTGAAGAATTTAATTTTTGCTGCATAATTAATCTACTACTAAACTACTAAGTGACTACTGAGCTACACAGCACTAAAAGGACTCCTTTTGCTTTTTGGATCACACCCGGCGATGCTCAGGGTTTACTCCTGGCTCTGCACTCAGGAATTACTCCTGTAGACGCTTAGGGGTCCATGCTTAGGGGGCCATGTGGGATGTTGGCAATAGAACCTGATTTGGCTGCATGCAAGCAAATTCCCTACCCACTGTGCTATTGCTGCAGCCAATGAAGGGCATTTTTGTTTGTGGAGCTGAACCACTATTGTTGGAATATTTTCCCCTTTTCAGCTGCCTTCTAGAGATAATTTCAAAGGCAGTTTCCCTTTTCTCACAAGAAACCTGGCTGGTCTTTGACATGCAGATTTTAGGTGCTAGCCAGGCCTGACTTGACATTGTAGATTCCAGGCTCTGGCCTAGCCTTGTCTTTGGGATGTAAATCCGAGTGCTTTCAGCCCAAGGAAGGCTTCTGTTTTGGTTTTGTATCTTCTTTGGGGGGGGGGGGGCGGCGCGGCTAGATTAATGGCCTGCAGATACAAGAGAATAATGTTGCCTCAATGTTCTTCCTGTAACATCTTTTGGTGCCTTTGGTGACATCAATGTATTGCGCCCTTTGGAAGTGCCATGAGGAGTAAAAGGGGTTCGGAGGGAGAGACAAGGGAGGAGAGAGACTAGAGAAGGAGGCGGCAGTAGATCCAGAGAGAGGCCGGAGCTGGGAGTGCGGGAGATGGAAGATTAAAGATTGAATAAACAGTAACTAATCAGCAGCCAGCATGGTCCTCGTTCTTCCTTCGCCTTTCCTTGACAACTGGCTGTCCTGATCCAGTCCACACACTGCGGTTCCAGGGCACCGAACGTGGGCGGTGAGACAGAGCCGCCCGGAGAGCCCGCGAGTGCACTTGCCCCTCAGCGAGCTTTAGTTTTACACAACTATAGATGCCATTTGAATTCAGTGCATTGCCGAACTTGAGCACTGTTTGAAGAGTTTCTGAGAACAGAGTTGTATAGCGTGAGAACACCAATGGCTATAAACACACACAAACTCACACAGAAATATTGCTTACACATGAATTACTTTCCCATTAATCACCAATTCCTGAGTCCCCTTCTGCGACATCCCAGAACCCTGTTCTGGGCCAGATGATTCAATTGGTTTGTGGCTCCTCCTGTAATGGAGATAACGACCAGTTGAAGTTACTCCAGCAACGGGAAGTTCAGTGCAATGTAAACAAACATCAGGGCTCAGACAGTCCAGCAGGGAAGTAGCTGACCCAGTTTCCATCCTTAGCACCCCAGAGAGTCCCTAAGCCCAGTTTGGAGTGATCCCTGAGCAGTCAGGAGTAAGTCCTCATTACTACAGGACATGCTCCCCAAAATGAATCAGTAAACACAAAACAGCATGATAGCTGAATATTAATGCCCAGTGATTTCTGAGCAATAATTTTAGGGGGTGGTGTTTGGTGGGTCAGATCTGGGGCATAGTCTTGGTGGGTGTTTGCAAAGGAATCTTTGTGTATTTTATTCCCTTCAGGAAAACAAGGACTTTGACTCCATATGCCCTCTGTTCAGTGTGTCACTCTCCAGCTATTCCAGATCTGGAGACCCTCCAGAGGTCCTGGTGATCTGATCCAAGACCAGAGTTGGGGGAAAAATTAACTTTCCTGAGTAGAAAGTACCTGGTCAGAACATTAGGAGCCTGGCCTTTTAAGAATCTGAGGGAAATGTAGGTGACATCATGGAATCCAGTTCAGGTTGAAGTTTCCAGTCAATCGCATTTTGCATTGTGTGTGTGTCTTTAACGTTTTCAGCCAAACCAAGTTTGCATTTTCACCCTGCTCATTCAGTGCTCAGTTGATTCTCTCTGCAGTTTTCACTGGACCAGTGGTGTGGAGATGACCTTGAGGGGGCTGTGTGCAAGACTAGCACCTCCAGAACCTTCTAGTATAGCGTCACTGTGAGGACTGGCCCAGGAATTCCAGGACAGGCCATAGGAATCTATTTAACTGTCTTAAGATTCTTTTTACGGGAACCTGCATTGTGAAATAACTTGTCTATCTGTCCCTGAGCAAGGAATTTGGAACCAGGCGCCCTGGGTCGCAAAAAGGATGGTGGTCAGACCAGATAACCGGATGCATATCACAAGACCCATGTCACAAGACCCAGGACTGCCCCAGAACCGGGACATTCCTGAGTATTGGCGCGAATACTGTTCTCTAAAACCATAGGCTAAGGGGTGATGTCATTTTAAATAGATTGGTTAAGAAAGTTTGCAACATTACAAATCTATTGGCTATGAAATGCGTGGGCTCTGCTGTAACGGTCGGGGAAGGCCTATATAAGATCTCCTTTGGAGAAGCTCGGGGTCTTGCCCAACCTGCTGGACCTGCGTGTCCGTGTAGGCGGCTGGACTCTGGCTAGTCAGTCTCACAATAAACCCTGCTTGCTGTTTGCAGTCTCTGGACTCTTTGTAGGTAAGGGAGATTGAGCCCAGGAAGAAAAGGCATGTGTGGAGGTGAGTGTCTGAGGACCCTCCCTGGCTTTTGCCCTGATCATGTGTGAAATGCGCTGCTGACCCTAGGGGCCGCAGACTCCTAAAATCAGCGTCTGTTCTGCGCTCATGCTGCCCTTCACTGCATGAATTGCCTTTCATGGAATGATCCTGAGGTTTTTTCTCGGCTTTGTCTTCATTATTTCTTATCTCTCAGCCATGTAGAATAGTCGTGAGTTTCACAGCCCTTGGCCACCCATCTGTGATTCACCAACCTGTCTATTCAGCATCCAGTGGTGGTGTTCCTGTTTCAGGAACATTTAGAGTCCCCTTTGCCCTCTCTTTCATGCTTATTTTTGCCCTCAGGTAATTAGCATGTTTTGTCAGTATATTACAGATTTTTTGTTTTGGTTTTTGGGCCTGGGAATTTTCAGTGTTTTTTCCTGGGTGTTCTCAGAGTTTTCTTTTGGTGATACTCAGGGATCAGCCCATCAGCTTCATGCAAGGGAAATGCCCTACCTGTTCTTCTCTCTAACGTACTAAGAATAATTTTTGCTTTTCTATTTAAATTGTGAATGAGTGAGCCCATAACCAAGGTAATTCGAGCTGGAGAGATAATACGGCAGGGAGGGTACTTGCCTTTCATACGTCTCACACAGTTTGAATTCCTTGCATTGCATACCTTTCCCCAGGTATCACTAGGTCTGGTCAAAAATGAAAACGAAAAAGCTATTTTGTGGATTCCCGAGCTACTCCCAGCATTCTCCACAAAGGACCTCATTCAACTACATTCCATTGCTAATTCTTCCATTGTGTGTTGTGTTTGATTTCAGAACTTCAACTTGAAGTTCTGAAAAAATCCTTCAAACTTCAGGATGTGGAGCTTATGTGTTTGCAGTGGGTGGAATTTTTCGCAGCACAGAGGTCTCGGGTGTGAGTGTGATCTCTGGAGGCATCTCCTTCTCCAGCTCTGCGATAGGGCCGTGTGGCCTGGGTGCAGAGCAGAGCATGGGGGGGGCTCCGGGTCTTGGAGTGCCAGACCTGCTGATGGCAAAGGTCTTGACCATCCCAACCCTGACAACCAGTGGTTGAGACGGACCCTGGTCCTTAAGTTTTTGGTGTAAGCATGCGTATGTAACCTGCCAGGTCTCTTTGAGGGGCATCTCCTCAGCCCCCAGTGGCGAGGGACCCTGTTAAAATTGGCCTTTTTCATTGGCAGCTGTCATTAGGAATCCTGGGGGCCTGGTCCTGGCATGTGGCTGGGGGCTGTAAGTGAATATTTACATTTCTGACTAGTTTAGTTTGTTTTTTTGTGGGGGTGGGCAGACCTGTATTTCCCCAGAGGTTACTCCAAACTGTACACTCAGAAATTGTTTTTATCAGTGATCATGGTTTCATATGGGATGCCGAGGATTGATTGTTTTCACTAAGGGAAGCACCATATTCTCTTAATTGTCTCTCCACTCTACTTTGGTGTCTTTTTCCTGATAACGAATTTCTTTATTGAAATTAAAGTTGAGAAGCATCTTTCAATTCTTCATCAGCTCCCTGACCCTGGCCAGGAGACCCTGGCTGTTGGGGTGAATTTTGCTTGTAAATGGGGTTATTTTTAAAGGAAGGGGTTATGTTTTATATTATAATATAGTTTACTATATTTGATTACATTTAATATTCAAACACCAATCCCAGGTAGTTGGGTTTTCTTTGAGGAGGAGATACTTGTTTAGGAATCACTCCTGCTGTGTTTCAAATAAATTTATTCTGAAAGTGGTATTGCAGCGGGGTGGGACCTTACCTTGCACAAGGACAACCCAGGTTCAATCCCTGGAATTTCAAATGGTCCTCCAGGCCAAAACAGGAGTGACCCCTGAGTGCCAAGTTCAAATAAGCCCTGAGTATTCCCTGATGTGACCCAAACATTGAAACACACTCACACACAGACATACACGCTCATGATAATTTTGTGAGCAGAACGAGGATAAAGTTTTGTTCATGCTGAATCCCTGTGGCTGCCCCCACGCAGAGCCACTTTGCGGGCTGTGGTTGCTGTGTGCAGCCCTGAAGCTCAGGGGTGCTTGATCAAAGGGGTCCTGGCCTAGGAGGCAATCCTTGCCCGGGCCCATAAGGACCTTCCTTGGGACCCAGGGAGGAGTCCCGGATCTCAGGGCTGTAATATCCTCCCCTGTCCACCGAGCCCGTCACTCCTCTCCTGACAGACAGCCCAAATTCCAGCCTACTTTACATCCCCAGGAGAGGAAGGAGCATCATCTGGCAGTGTCTCCCTGAGGTGGGGCTTGACCTGGTACTCCAGAGTTTCTGCCATCAGGACATCTCTGGGTCCAAGCAGGAACTTTCCAGGTCAGGGCTAGAGGTTTGTCGTCCCTCTGCCCACCGTTCTGACTTCTCCTCCAGGTCTCTGTTTTGGAGCCTAATGCTGATCCTTGAGAATAACAGGCAGGATAATATTATGCTGAGGCATGGTCCAGAAGGTGGTTTGCATGGAATCTTAGTGAATTTTATTCTTTTCACTGTCACTGTCATCCGTTGCCCACCGATTTGCTCGAGCGGGCACCAGTAACGTCTCCATTGTGAGGCTTGTTACTGTTTTCGGCATATCGATTATGCCAGGGGTAGCTTGCCAGGCTCTGCTGTGCGTACGAGATACTCTTGGTAGCTTGCCGGTCTCTCCGAGAGGGTTGGAGGAATCGAACTCAGGTTGGTCCCATGCAAGGTAAATACCCTACCGGCTGAGTTATCACTCCAGCCCTTATTCTTTTCATGAAACCATAAAGACTTTGCAGCATTTGCCATCTGTTCAGTCCCTCTCTCTCATTACCCTGGATCTGGTGACCCCTAGATATCCTGGTCACCTGACTGAAGGCAAGAAACAAGAAAAAATTACATTCCTTACCAGAGACTAGGTGGTTAGGAGTCCTTGGAGCCTGGCCCTTTAAGGCCATGAGCAGATATGCAGTGACGTCACAGAACCCCCATAGCTTAGCTTCCAGTAAGTTCCAGTTCTGCCATTGTTGTGGGCTGAGGAGCAGGGAAGGTACAGGCATTAGGGTCCCGTGGGACAAGGTGTCAAGTGCCTTTTGTCTCGCCAGTCAGGGGACCCCATGGGATGTCGGGACGCCAGGCCCGTGCCCTCCCTGCTGACCCTCAGGCCCCATCCAAAGAGAAAGTGACCAAGCCCAAAGGAGCCTTAGTTTCCCCAGGGCATGGGCGGCTGCCTTAGGGGTGTGATAGCTCCTTCGCCAGGATGGTCACAGGATGGGGGCGGGGGTCATGTGGGGAGTGTACCCAGGCCATCCTGTTGTCTGCCGCATTTCATTCCTGAGACTGAATCCAGAGTCATCCTAAGGGTCACAGACACCCTTTTCAAAGGTATCTGTGGAGGCGTTTTTTTCTTTTCCTTTAAAAAACTTGTTCAGGGCTACTTCCTGGCTCTGCACTCAGGGATTTCCCCTGGGGGTGCTCAGGGGATCCTAGGGGCTGCTGGCTTCAGTCACAGCAGCATACGAGGCAAATGTCCTCTCAGTGTACTAGCCTCCTGCCCTGTGGGGGTAGGGGGAACAGATCCTCGCTTGCTTGGGGCTCAATAGTGTTTCATGGAGCTTTTTGACTTTCACATGCTTCCCAGTCATTGGTAGGTTCTGGGTGTCCCACAGGAAGCTGTAAGAGGATGCAGAGCCTGGTGGCAGAGGGGCCGGTGCATCAGGGCTGTGTTGGACCTCAGGGGGTCATGCAACCTAGTGTGCAGTCTTATCAGGAGTAATCTGCACAATTAAGTGGGTGCTCTGAGCTCTCCCATAGCACAGTATGTTGTCACTGGTGGCTCTCTCGCCTTTATGGATTTATTTCAGTTAATTCATTTTTAGTAGTTATTTTTTTGGTGCGGGGCATACCTGGCGATACATGGTTACTCCTGATGGTGCTCAGGGAAACATATTAGATGCCAGTAGTCAAATCTGGTTTTTTTGCTTGCAAGACAAGCAGTTCTCCTGGTGTACTATGTCTCCAGCCCTTTTGCACAAAAAAATTGATTTATGATTATTTTTTTGAATTGTAGATTGTGGTTCACAGCACTCAGTGATCTGAGTTCAACATTGTTCCTGGCACTGCTCGGGGACCCTATCTTCTTTGGAGAATTGAATGTGATTTTGCAGCTAGTAAGAAAACAACCTATCAACTGCACTGTCTCTGCTAACCCTATGAAGTTTTTTCTACAGAAGAAAGATTTTTTGCTTCATCTCCCAAGTGTCTCAGCACAGCCCTCCAAACTGTACATCTCTCCCAGACCAGGCGCTGTAGGTGATGGTACAGTTATTAAGGCACTTGACTTGCATGCAGCTTGCCTGGATTCAATCCTCATCATTTCATAGGGTCCCATGAACACTGTCACTTGTGAAACAAAACTCCTCAAGAAAAAAGTCTCACTCCAGAATTTGTCATGACAATGAGCATTCTTTGAAAATCGTTTTTGGGCTTTGTGAGTATCTCTCCTACGTGTTCTTTTCGTTGCTTTTATTTTATTTTGGGTCAGACCTGGCAATACATGGGGTTACTCCTGGTTATGCACTCAGGAATTACTCCTGCTGGTGCTTGGGGACCATATGGATGCTGGGAATGGAACCCGGTTTGGCCACGTGCAAGGCAAACACCCTACCTGCTGTACTATCACTCCAGCACCCTGCCTGTTCTCCTCTTGTTTTTCTTTTTGCTACAGACTTGGAGATGGTCAGGGACTCTGCCCCTCTGTCCAGGTGTCTCTGAGATTCCATGACCCGCATCTTTAAGCACGTGTTCTGCCCTTTAAGCTCCACTTTCTGCGTTCTGTCTCACTACTAGGGGAGTCGATAAGGTGGGTTTGGCTCCACACCTGCCATTGCTTGAGGACTGCTTCCTGCTCTCTGCTCACAGTACCTGTGAACAGTGGGTACCAAGGAACCCCCCTCAACCTGCCGTCTTCCAGCTGGCCAGCAACAGCTCCAGCCTGATGTGCTCTCCCCTGACCTCTGTTGATCTGTTGATACATTCGTTGTAAGTTCTTAGATGTAAACATTCTGAAATCTTTGAACTGTTAAGCCTGGAACTATAGGTTCCCAATCAGCGAGAAGGACAGAGACACTAACTTGATAGTGCGAAAGCAGTAGGGTTCTATTCCAGTATACTGGGGTCATCTCTGTTACCCACAGAGTGGTTTCTTGACAGCAAACCCGACTTAAGCCAGCAAGCAGATTATATAGGGTTTGATTACATAAGCAGTACATGTCTAATTGTTTCTGAAAAATTCTTAGCTAGGTATCAAATAAAGGTGTTTTGGCAAGTGTATAGCGTATCAGCGGTCAGGCAATAGTTAAACATAAGTTTCCAGTAATAGTTCTGGTTACATAGCTACTCATTCTTTTTGGGTTAACAAAAGACAATTTCTGGGGCATTTTGACTAGGGGCATAGTGATTGTTTGACCCACTTGCTGGGCTTAGTATCCTTCCCAGGGGGGTTCAGGTTGGCTACTTCCATCGCTGGGAAACCAAGAATGATTTTGCTGATTTCTGCCACATTAACAGGCATCAGTTTTGCCCTTCCACAACAAAAAGCTGTTAGGAGGAAAAGAAGGAGTTGGAGGCTCTGAGAAAAAATACAGACTTTCACCATTAAGATTTCATTTGGGGTAAGTGTATTCTTTCTCCTCCATTTTCTTACACAAAATTATTTATCAAATGAGTAAAATCATATAGTCTGTTAAAGCCTGGCCTGTTAGCTCTGAGTCCTGTCAGGTCTGGCCCCCAAACAAAGACAAAGAACTGACTCTTGAGAATATACGGCTGGATTCCAAACCTTTGCTGTTCACAGACAACTTACTCTTTGCTTTATTTATGTGTGTAGGGAGGGGAGGGGATTTGGGATTGCTGCCAGATACAACAGTGCTCCGGGATCACGCCTTGGGGATTCAGGGTGTGAAGTTAAGTCGGCCACATGCATGGCAAGTGCCATGCCCACTATTTTTTCTTTCTGACGCCTGCAAACTTTTGAAAGTGCTTTGAAACTGCAGTCTGTGCTGCATACTGGCATCATGCTGGGAGCTACCAGGCACCAGCAGCCCTGCCATAGCCTCTATCAGCTAGACCTCATCTCTCTGCACCCCCACCCCCATCGTTCCACACTGTGTTCCTTTCACAAGGCTCATAGGATTTACATAGAATTTGAATTCCTGGGGTCAGAGATAGGCCAGGAGTGCAGACCCTGGCCATGCAAGCAGCCTGCCATGGGGCAATTTCTAGAACAATGCAGGGTCCTCCAAACACCTCCATGAATATCTCAAAGTTCTGCCACTTGTGACCCTAAAACCCAAAACTTTGTCCTAAAACTCTGGCTGTAGGGGTTGTTGACAAGTACCATTCATTTTTTCCCTTTATTTTTCTGTTTGATGCTTATGGTACTCAGTGGGGTTCCGAAGACTGAACCCAGGTCAGCTGTATGCAAGGCCAACACCCTAGCAGACTGTATCTCCAGCCCATAAATTCATTCATTTTTGGTTGGAGGCTACGCCATACATTGCTCAGCAATTACTTCTGGCTCTGAAGTAATTGATCCCCTCATGCACGGCTTGGGAACCTCTGGGTGATGTGGAATGAACCTGGGTTGACTGTGTGCCAGCAAGCAACCTTTGCTCTATGCTATCTCTGTGGCTATCATAAAAATTTAAAGGTAAAGTTAAAAAGTTGTGAAATTAGATCTTCTTTTCCCTCATTTGACCACAACTTACTCTTTAATTTGCGTGTTTTTGTTTGGGGGCCAGTCAGCAGTTCTACAGGCTCTCTCCTGAATGTGAGCTCAGGAATCACTCCTGCTGGCCTTGGGGAGACCCTTTGAGGTGGTGGGGGATCAAACCAGAGTCAACCACGTGCATGACAAATGCCCTCCCTGATATGTTGTCACTCTACTCCCAGACCTAATTTTCATCTGTCGTACAAGATTTCTATTTAGATATTATAGTATTTTCAGTTGGAGTGGACCCAAGGCACCTGAGGGATGGGACAGCAGCTCAGCTGCTCCTGTCTTCACCATGGGTAGCCCAGATGCCAACCCACTTCTCCATCCCCTGGATAGGAAGGAGCATCTGATAGTGTCTCCGCTGGGTGCATCTGTGAGCATGTGCCGAAGGGTAAGGCCAGTCAGGACATTTCTGGCACCAGGGCCGGGACTTCTGTTTACGGCCCTGTGGTGGTTCCCTCTCTGATGCTCACAGATCTGATTTGTCGTCCAGGTCTTTAGGCAGAGCTTCGTTCTGATCCTCAGAAATTATACGTTGGAGACAATGGTAACGTGTCACCCTGCTGACTGTCCCCAGGTAGAAGAGGGACAAATGACAGAATGCAGTGACAGGCTTCCAGGGCCATTGGTCTCTGATTTGATTCTAGAAGGAGACCTGAAATGTGTCTACTGGTCAGATTGCCCGTGCTCCGCTATTTGACGACCTCTTTGTCCCTGTTCGTTTTGTTGAATTTGTGTTTGGGGGCCATACCCAGGGATGCTCATGGAGTACTCGCAGCTCAGTGCTCAAGTATCCCTCATGCCAGGTCTTGGGAACCTTTTGATATGCCGGCAAAATAGGCTGATTTGTTCAGGTTTGTTTTCTGAGGTAAGGTGAGGTGAGGTGAGGTGATGGGAGGGTCAAACCCTATGATTCTCAGGGGTCACTTCTGGCTTGGTACTCAACATTGCACCTGTAATATTTCGGAAACGATGCCTGCTCATTCTCACGTTCCCTTGCTGCTGTGTGCGCAGTTCTGGCCATTTGCTGGTTCCAGGGAGCTGGAGCAAAGTGTCTCTCAGGCATGCAGAGGACTTTGGGACCAAGACGCTTCCCTGCTTTGAGAGGGATTGAGGGTGGCCTTGAACCCTTAGTTCAGAGTCCTGGTGTACACATGTTTTTGCACAGCTTTGAGTCACTCACTGGACATTGAGTGTCCTGTTCTCGTCCCTAGTGATCATGGGCTGTGACATGCAGGGTTTGTATGTTTAGTGTTTTTGGCTTCAACCCAGCATAACATTTGGGGTCTTGCTTGGTTTGTGCTCAGATATTCCTCTCTAAAGTGCTCACTGGAACAGTGGTGCTGGGACTGAGACTGGGGTTTTTATGTGCAACTCTCGCTTGAAACCTTCTAATATAGTGCTCTTATATTTTACCCAATTCAGCTGCCTTAGCGTGATCTCTGGGCCCATCCACAGGAGTTTCACATGTAATATGGTTTCTCCTGAGACTTTTGGCCCAGAGTCCCTCTATGGCCATGGGGGATCCCGTTCTCACTACGTAGTGCAGGGTGGCACAGGCCCTTATTACTGCCCCCCTGTGTACTGGATTCAGAACGTTCACTGACGTGGCCGTAAGCTTCACCCCCGAAAAAGGATGTGCCTGCACGCCGCCTCTCAGAGGAAACTCTACAGGGACATGATGCTGTAGACCTGCCAGCACCTGCAGGCTGTCGCTGGGAGCCATGTGGGGCTGACTTGCTAGGACAGATCCACGGGGACTCCTGTGAGTTCAGAAAGTATGGGGATTCTGAATGACAGGATGTTAGACAGCTGTAGGGACCACTACTTGTTGTGTTCCATTTTTTTTCTATTTTTTTATTTTGCCACACCTGTCGGTACTCAGGGGTTACTCATGGACCCGTCTCAGGGAATACTTTTGCTGGACTCTGTGGTCCAAATAGGATTCAGGTGGGGCTGGAGTGATAGCATAGTGGGTAGGGCTTTTGCCTGCATACAGCCAACCTGGGTTTTATTCCCAGCATCCCATATGGTCCCCCAAGCACCGCAAGGAGTAATTCCTGAGTGTAGAGCCAGGAACAACCCTGAGCATCGCTGAGTGTGACCCAGAAAGAAAAAATGATTAAACCTGATTAAACCAAATGAGAATCAGGGGATTGACTCGAGTTGGACACATGCAAGGCAAGCACCCTATGCCCCAGACTGTCACTCAGCTTCCTCTGAATATTGCCTTCTATTGCTGAATTACTATAATTTTTGTGCTACCCTTCACTTGAGTGAGTTTATTTTGGTTTTTGCTTTGGGTTTTGATTCAGCGCTTGCATCCACATTTCTCCTGGCTCTGTGCTGAAGGATTACTTATGGCAGTTCTCAGGGGTCCATGGGGGTGCTATGGATTAACCCAGTCTGCAGCTTACGAGGCTGGTACCTTGCCCACTATACGCTGCACCAGGCTTGCAACTTCATTTATTATTTTGTCATTTTGTTTCTATTTAGCTTGGTTGCTACACCTGGCAATACGCAGATTACTCCTGAGTATATGTTTGGGAATTTCTCCCTGCAGTGCTCCAGAACCATACAGATGCCAAGGATGAAATCCATATTTGTATATCAGGTATGTGCCTGCCCCTTGTACTGTCATTCTGGCGACAGGTTCATTTTCTTTTCTATTTTTCTTTTTTGACATTTGGGTCATTCCTGGGTATGCTCAGTGATTCTTCCTGGCTCTGTACTTCGGAATTACATCTGGCAGTGCTCAGAGGACCATATGGTATATCAGGGATTGAACCCGAGTCTGCCACATGCAAGGCAAACACCCTCCCTGCTTTAATATTGCTCTGGGTCCAAGAAGTTCTTTGCTTTTGGTCTCACCCCATCAGCTACTGCACTATTTCATTGCATGGGTTCACTTCTAATGATTCTTGGGAGTCTTCAGCATAACACAGTAGATCTCTTAAACCTGGGTATTATATCTCTGATAGGCGCCAATCTGTGCATATAGAAATTGGATATTTTGGTATTCTTTTTTTTTTTGGTTTTGGGTCACACCTGGTGATACACAGGTGTCACTCCTGCCTCTTAATTCAGGAATTAGCCGTTGCCGTGCTCAGGGAACCATACAGAATGCTGGGAATCGAACCCGGGTTGGCCGCATGTAAGGCAAATGCCCTACCCACTGTGTTATCACTCCAGCCCTGTTCATTCCTTTTCTGTATTTTCTAGGGTTTTATCATGGATACAAGGTGTTGACCTGTACCCTTTTCCTCGTAACTAATCTGAGCTAATCTGAGCGTTTATTTCTGTGGGGTCATGGTATTCTGGAATGAATCCTTTGATAGTTTCTAAGACCTTTTGAATTACAGGGAAACTCATCCTGTAAAAAACCTTATATATGTGAGAATACTCTATCCTCAGGCTTACTGTACATATGAAAACTCATTCTGGAGAGAAGCCTTATAAATGTCAGGAGTGTGGGAAGGCCTTCATTCACACCTCCAGCCTTTGTCAGGATAGGAAATTTCATACTGGAGAGAAATCTTTTGTATATTAGGAATGTGGGAAGGTGTTTGGTCTTTCCTCAACTCTTTGTAGTCATAGGGAAATACATACTGGAGAGAAACCTTATGTTTGCATGGAATTTGGAAATGCCTTCTATCAATCTGGGGATCTTACTAAATAGTGGAGAGAAACTTCACCAGTGTCTGCTATGTGGGAAGGTCTTCACTCTACACTTTGGCCTTTCTATGCTTATGAGGATTTATACTGGAAAGAAGCCTTGTCTATGTGAGGAGTGTGGGAAGGCATTCATTCATTCCTCAGCCTTCAATAGGCACATGAAAATGCATAGTGGAGAGAAACCTTTCGTGTTTAAGGAATATTGGAAGGCCTTTTCTCAGTCTCTAAAGTTTATCAAGCACTAGCCCTTTTGGCGCTGCTGCGGATCGAGCATGATGGAAGAGCCCAAAAGAGCGCCCTTGGACTCCAAGCAGCCCACTGAACTAATCCCGGCACGGGAACGGAGACCCCACGGCGGGCTGCGACAGTGGAAACCGGGCATTCCCCAATTCTTTTAACCTCTCTCTCTCAACCCCTTCCTCCTGAGCACAGCACAGGGTCCATGGCTTTCTGAGCGCAAAATGGAGACGCCGAGCCAGCTCTCTCTAGGTTTCTCCATCTTATGAGCACCATAAAAGGGTAAAAGTTTGCAGTGATGTTATTTCTGGTTATACTTTCCCTGGACTTTATACAGAAACCCAAAACCGCGCGGCCACGACCTAATGTCATCTAAGCATCAGCAATATGTAATGGTTCCTTTTTAACGGGTCGGACTTTTGTGGGAGATCCTAACAAGAATAGTAAGTCTTTTGCTAAAATACTGAAGGCAATCAAAGTGGTAGCCATCTGTCTAGACTGAACTAAGCCATATCCCCACGCTGGCTGAGAAGAAATATCCTCCTTTCTCGGGAAGAAACGTGGCGTGGCGTCAACCATAGTGTGATGTACATTAAACAAACACAGACCTGGTGGCGTGGGAATGGGATATAAGGGGGAAAATTATGTACATGGAACAGCGGGACGCTGGTGGAATCTCGAGCCGGAGCCGATACCAGCGCAATACCTTTGGTTCCAGAAACTGCTTGCAGACACTCTACTAGACTATCAACTAAGCCAGAGCCCCACACCTGCTGATGACGGGAAATAACCATCTTTTTTGGGTTTTTTCCCTTTGTCAGGCAGCGTGGCGATTACTAAACAGGCGTGAACTCGGTGGCGCGGGGCAAGGGGGGAAAAAAGAAGTTATGTAACAAACAGCGGGACTTAATATCTCTATATTCTTAGCAATGGAGAACTATCAAATGCTTCCTTGGCAATAGGACTGTCTTTTCCTTTTTGGGGGGAAACCCCAACAACAATAGTGAGTTAAGTGTTGAAACATGGAATGTAATCGAGATAAAGCGTAAACGAAGTGAAACTTATAACTTACAAGGGTAGGGACTGGGGAGGTGGGAGGGGGTAGGAGGTATACTGGGGTGGTTGGTGATGGAATATGGGCACTGGTGAAGGGAAGGGTGTTTGAGTATTGTATAACTGACATAATCCTGAGAACTATATAACCCTCCACATGGTGATTCAATAAAATTTAAAAATAAATAAATAAATAAAGTTTATTAAGCACTGGAAAATTTATTGTGGAGAGAATCCTCAGGCTGTCAGACAGGTGGGAACACCTTCAGTTTGTCTACATAGCTTACTTGGCACATGACAGTTCAGTGTGGTGAGAAGCTTCATCAATGATAATCATGTGGGAAGGCCTTCACTCTGTACTCAGGCTTTACTGTGCATCTGAGGATTCACACTGGAGGGAAGCCTTATATATATAAGGAACTCGAAAAGGCCATTATTCAAACTTCATCCCTTACTAGACATGAAAATTTATACCAGTGTGAAATCTTATGAATGTTAGGAATGTGGGAAGGCCTTTGTGTTCCACTTGGGCCTTAGGAGACAATGTTAAATTCATACTTGATGACTGATGCCCTATCACCAATTAAGAACAGGCCCCTTCATTAATGCATGGTTTGTTTGTATAAGTAGGTGGGGGTGCCCCGGTGTTTAGGTAAGAAGGAAATAATCCCGGTAGTGTGGGACACCCTTTCCATGATGTCAGCACATAAGGGAAAGGTACTTCCTTGTTATCACTCGGGTGCAGCAATGTCAGTGTCCCAGCATTTGGACTTGATGAGTCTGTTACTTATAAATAATGGTTATTAGTGACAGAAGCCAGTAAGAAGGTGATTAAATGAGAACTAAATAAACAGGTACCAAATCCTCTCCTCACTTCAGGCTGTCAAGGCTCACCACTGTCTCATTCTTTGCTCAGACTCTGGCTTGGTTCACAGGCCCTGGTTTGGTTTGTGGGGATTAATGATAGAGATTAACCATGATGCTTCAGCAAAAACTTTGAAATTAGAAAAATGGCAAACCTCCATTTTTCAGGCCCTCCTTTACTATGCTCTAGTGAGAATCATTGAGCTGTGCTCAGGGCATCATCCTGCCCCTGAGGTCAGCAGTCTATGATTAGGGGTGACTCAGGGAAACTTATAGGCTCCTGGGGTTGGTGTCACATCAGCTGTGTGCAGGGAAGCATCTTACCTGCTGCAGCATCTCTGCACTCTCAATATTCAGGTTTCCTTAGATTTAGAAAACCATTAAGGAAAAAATTTCAAAAAGTGTTAAGTAAGCAGAATGGCCTTGACAAGTTTCTTTAATAGGATGGATAGAGACAGTTTATATGGACTTTACTGTGCATAAAAAGACATTTGCCGGTTTTTTAAATGAACCAGTGGCTCCTTAAGCAGATATTTACAAACGGTGGGAACTAGAGAGATTCGCCAACATCCACCCCCACCGCAGTATGAAATTCTACGTAACTGTGATTACTAGTAATAAAGGGTATACCTGGGTTCCACTAACCTCAATTCAGCAGTAGCAGCGGCGGGGGAGGGGATAAAGGTCAAACTTTTGTTTGGAAGCAGTAAAGTTCCAGCAATCTAATATTACTCACCAGAATGGAAAACACCATTGAGATCTGTCCAAAATGCCAAGCAAGGACACAAAATTACAAGTATGGTTTACTGCCTGTTAGCTTCATGTTTGCCTCCATTATTTGCTTAATTATATTTTTTCGTTTGGTGACACACCTGGCAGTTCTTAAGGGTCACTCAAGGTGGCGCCCGGACCCCACTTGGGATGCCAGTGATGGAACTCACATCAACCAAGTACACAGCAGGTGGCAGCACACTGAACTCTCTCTCTCTGTTTAAAATTTTGTTCTGAAACTGCCTCCTGGGTTTTTCTTGTAGACAAGAGTCCACTACTCGTGTGTTATCAAAGGCTAGAGTGTTGACTGGACAGTGCTCTCTGATGTTCTTACCAGCCTTTGCCCCTGTTCCAGTGTCTCTCCAGCTCTCTGGGCTGCTGCGTGGCCAGTTTCCTCTATACATCTTCAGATATGGCTTGGGGGTCACTGATTTCACCCCATCTTGATTGATGACTTCCCCAGAAACTCATTGTCCTGTGCCCCACACGCTCCCTATCTGCCTGTTTTCCTTTGAATGAGCCACCTTTGCATTTTTCCTGATGGACTGTGTGAGTATTTGTTCATTGTTTGCCCAGTACAAGACCAGGAAACTTCTCCTTACTCGCCCTAGCCCCCACTGTATGACAGGCCACTCCAGCAGCTCCCTCTCCACCCCTATATTTGAGCCCAACCCCCCTGAGCCACAGATTCAGCTGGGTGGGGATAATGGTTCTCTGCAAATCTGGGGTCTAGCCCTTTAAGGCTGCTTGGTGAAACGGAAGTGACATCACAGTGGGGCCCTCCTGGTGATTCTCTTCCTGGAAACTGGTGAGAGAGTCATTGTTCACGTTGGTGAAGGACAACGTGTGTCCCCTGTGATCACCCAGGGCTCTGAAGGTCAATTTTGTGGCAGGACGGGGGCAGACTCCAGCGTGTGCTTGGTGCCTCCCCATCTCCATACTGAGCTGCGAGGTCCCCACCAGCTTGGTGGGCACTTTTGCACTTGTTTTTCACTCGTTCCTTGATATCCAGGCGGTTTCTGAGGGGCAGCGGAGCTTTGGGGGATGCAGGGGTCGAGGGTGTGGGTGCGTGATCCTGGGGGGCACCTGCAGCCACGATCATCTACAGCTCTGAGGTGGGGCAGTGGTTGGTGGGCGCAGGGCTGAGGGTGGGGTATGCCAGCCTGGGGGGTGAGGGACCTGCCAAGGGCGGGTGCTTGGCCATCCAACCCCACCAGCTGACCGTGTTGGAAACTTGGTTCCAGTCTCACTGCTGTAGTATCTCCAGATTCACTTTGAGGGGCAGAGTCACATCACACCCAGAGGCAAGGGATCCTGTTCGTGTCCTACTTTGTGTGTGTGTGTTATTTTATATTATTTTAAAACTTCTCAGGAGCTAATACAACCAGTTTTAACAAATCCATTATAAGAGCAGTCACTTTGCTATGAAGAAACACAACTTGAGCAAATGGATGAGCAATGGGACAACAATGCTACAGTGCAGTTGGGAATACTTCATTTTAACTTAATAGAAATACCATGAAAAAGTGCGTTATGTTCTTCAGAGTATCCTCTCATAGGGTATAAAACATCTTTGATGTTTTATATTGGCCTATTATTATAGCTAACATTAAAATCTATTACTTTATGATGATACAATACTAGATTTCTGCACCATGAGATATTTTTATTTTTTGTAAATGTGATTATTTTATTTTATTTTAAAATTTATTCTTTTATTGAATCACCATGTGAAAAGTTACAAAGCTTTCAGGTTTAAGTCTTAGTGATACAATGCTCGAATACCCATCCCTTCACCAGTGCACATATTCCACCACCAAGAACCACAGTATACCTCTCTCCCTCCCCCCCACCTCCCCAGCCCCCTACCCTGCATGTATAACTGGTAAATTTCACTTTACTTTGATAACATTCAATATTTCAACAAAATAACTCACTATTATTTATTTGGAGTTTCTCCCCCCTAAAGTCAACCTGCTGAAAAGAAAGCATTTGATAATTTGTTTTACATTGCTAAGAATGAAGAGATATGAGTTCGAGAGTCCGCACTAGCAGCCACACAATTTTTGTATTTCTGTATTTTAGTAACTAAGTCCAGAGATATATCTGCCAGAAATTGCAACATTGTAAGCTTGTACTTCTCAGCTACTTTATATTCCACATATGAGTGCAATCTTTCTATGTCTGTCTCTTTCTTTCTAACTCATTTCACTCAGCATGATACTTTCCATGTTGATCCACTTATATGCAAATTTCATGACTTCATGTTTTCTGACAGCTATGTAGTATTCTATTGTGTAGATATACCAGAGTTTCTTTAGCCAATCATCTGTTTTGGGGCACTCTGTTTTTTTCCATAATGTTGCTATCCTGTCCTACTTTTTTATTGGCTGCCCTGGTGGGATGGGGCATCTCGAGCAGTGCATCTGTAGGTGACTGGGGTTTGTCAATGACAGTTTCCTTTTGGGGATATTTTTGGTGTGGGGAATGGGGGGCTGTTATGCCCTGTGATACTCCAAGGGTTTACTCTGGCCCGCGACTCAGATATTATTCCTGGAGTGTTCTGGTAACTGTGGGGATGCAGAGGACTGTCTGGTGTCAGCTAGGCAAGCATCGTAACAGCTTTACTGTCTGTACGCATGCACGCACGTGTGTAGAAAGTTGTTTTTCAGAGGAGAGGGACTGAGGGACTCCCCTCACCCCTACCCTTATAGAGCCACATTTCAGGCTTTGGTTGCAGGGGGTGCAGTCCTGATGTTGGCCTGCAGAGGGCGCTGATGCGCGTGAGCTCCTGTCCTTGGAATCGGCCCTTGGATGGGCCTGTGAGAATCTTCTGTGGGTCCCTGGAGGTGTCCCCAGGCTAGGGCAGTGCTGTGTTTTCTGTCTTGTTGCCAACCCAGAGCTTGTGTTGTAAAAGGCAGCACAGATGCCAACCCATTTTGCGTCTCCTAGGGAGAAAGAAGCATCAGGCAGTGTCCCCCAGGCAGGTCTGTGAGTTGGTGCCCGAGGGTGTGGCTGGTCAGAGCTGGTGGTTTTGCTCCTGTCCACTGCTCACAACTCTGAATTCTCCTCCAGGTCTCTGATCCTCGGTAAAAACAAAGACAGGAGAAGATGATGACATGCCATCGGATACACCGCCCCCATGTAGTAGGAGAGTGACAAGATGAGGTGAGGCAGTGACAGGAGGCTTCCTGGGCTGACAGTTAATGGACTTGACCGTGAATAGAAAAACACGGGCAATTGTTTTGAAAAGATGGGTCTCCTGGAGTCAGATATTTTATAAATGGTGGGCAGAGCCCAGATCCCCCCCGTGTCAGTGGCCAGTTCCATTTAGTTGTGATTATTGAACATTAAGGGTGTCACAACCCAGACACCACCTTTCCCATTTCAGAGAATGAAATGGCCCTTTAAGGATGGCGGAAGTGGAGCTGACGTCACATACGGGGTCTTCCGGAAGCCTTCCTGGTATTGGTGTCACAGTTACTTCAGTCCGTCATATTGTCTCCGGGTTAAAGGACAGTGTGGTGTCTTGACGCGGAAGGGAACAGTGAGGCCGACTCTGTCGAGGGCGAGAGCAGCCCTGCCCTCCTGGTCTCCGCACTGTGACCCGCGGGGCCTCGCCAGCTTCCGGGACACTTTCGCACTTATTTGCCACTTGTCCTCGATATCCAGGCGGTTCCTGAGGCACGGTGGAGGCTTTGGGGGTCGCCAGGGTCGAGTGTGTGAGTGATGATCCTAGGGGTCCCTGTGGCCACGATCGCCTCCTGCTCGTCGATGGGGCCGCAGCGGGTGGGTGGGGGGCTAAGAGAGGGGGCTGCCGAGGGCTTGGTCTTGGCAATCTCAACCTTCTACATGGGGCTGCGCTGGGCCTGTTCCGGCCCCTTTGGCCGGACATGAGTGACCCAAGACCCTCCAGATTCACTCTGAGGAGCCCTGCTCAGTCCCCGCAGGCAAGAGGTCAGGTTTCCTCCGTCTATTCTTTGGTCGAGAGAAAATGCAGGATACCCAGGGCGTGGCTCTCGCAAGGGGCTGCGGTTTGCCTAGGAAAATTTACGTGTTACCCTATTTTTGGTTGGTGTCACAGCCACTTTAGTTCGGCCACCGTTTGTCACGTGGTTCAAGGAGAATGTGGAGATGCTCAGATTTCAGTCCTAGCTGTGTGCTCAGGAATTATTCCCTCAGTGCTCTAAGGGGTCGAATTGGATGCAGAAGATTGGTCGGGGTCAGTAAAGCGAACACCCTAGCTGCTTATCTGTTTTACCCCAACATTTTTTTTTTCAGGTCAGGACCTTCTACTCCCACACGTCAAGAGGCGAACCACCACTCACTTCATCTCTCCCTGACCAGGGGCCCCGGAGACTGGCCACTGGGTGGGTACAGTGGGTCAGTTTTTTTCTCAGGGTTGTGTGTTTGGAGGAAGATAGAGTTTTGTGGAGATGCAGAGCTTTACTCGGGGATCACTTAAAGTGTGCTGGGGAAGATTTTACCCAGCAATGCCCCTAGCCATAGCACAGAGATTAGGGTGCTTGCCTCATACCTGCCAAGCAAAGTCTGCGACCTGCATCCCAGGATTCCTCATACCTGCCGAGACTGATCCCTGAGTGCAGAGCTAGGAATCACTCCTGAGTACTACCACTTCTGGCCGAATACACACACACACGCATAGACACAAGGAACATATGAGAGCAGAGACAGAGAAGAATGAGCATTAAGGAGAAACTATAGGCTTCTGCAGAATAGAAAAAGCCATTTTACATGGTTTTAAGGACACGCTCTTCAACTCTTCGAATGTTTCATGTGAGAATTTGTCTTTGCACATGAATTTCTCTTTCTTTTTTTTTCCCTCTGCTTTGTTAGTTTCTATTTTGTTGTTACCGTACTTCTGGGCCACCCTCTACCGTGCTCAGGACTTACTTCTGACTCAGGGATCACTGCAGCCAGCTGGGGTCAGAGGCCCATAAGGTTTGCCCGGGTATTGGTCTTGGGTAGGCTGATAAGATGTGCTGTACTATCACTCTGTCCCCCAGAATAGAAGATTTACAGTTAAATATTAGGAACAGTTCATACCATAGTCGTTAGTTAAGAGCCAGATATAAGATACTTGTACTCTACAACAGGCTGTTTGTGCATTTCTCAAATATATTGCAGCAAGACAGGAGCAAGTGATTGGTGAGGCCTATGCAGTTGTGCTGATTGGGATTAGAGTAAATCTGGACCCAGAAGTGACGGGTACTAGCTAGACAGACCTGGGGCTGCTCCTTGGGCTGACAGTGACGTAGAAGTGACCCTGGTCTCCAGTTGAGATGTCCCACGCATGTGTCCCTGTCCACCCTGCCAGAGGGTGACTGAAGGTTCGTCCATGCTGAACTCCTTTGGCTGCCCCATGGCAGAGACACTTTCAGGGCTGGGTTCTCTGGGTCAGAGGGCAGCCCTGGTGCGGGCCTGCAGGAGGCGCTGATGCACTTAAGCACCTGGGCTCAGAGTCACCACCTGGTGCCCACCTGTAGGACCTTCCTGTAGGGTTCAGGGAAGAGTCCCAGGGCTCATTTCCTCTCCTTTACCCCGAGCACAACACTCAGGTTTGCTCCGACAGCCCAGATCCCAACCCGCTTCGCATCTGCAGGAGAAGAAGGAGCTTTTGGCATTGTCTTCCCCAGGTAGGTCACGGATCTGGTGCCGGATTATTTCCTTCAGTGAGAGCATTTCCTGTTCCAGTGCTGGGACTTCTGGTCAAGGTTGGGAGATTGTGCTCCTCTCTGGTGCTCACGGCTCTGACTTCTCCAGGTCTTGCACGGAGCTTATTTCAGATCCTCGGGAATTAGAATCGGGAAGATGGTGACACGCTGTCTGATTCACTGTCCCCAGGTAGGAGGAGAGTGACAGAATGACTCGAGGCGTGACAGGTGTGAACAGGCTTCCTAGCCGATATGTCTCGAGCTGTTTTCGGAGGGAGCCCTGGGTTAGGGTTTCTGGCAGGGGTGACTGACTGTTGTCTAAGGCCACTTTTGTCCCTGTTTGTTATATTTAGGTTTGATGGTGCTCAAGAAGTACTCCCAAATCAGTGCTCCTGGATTACTCCTGTCAGAACTTGAGGATCTTGGGTGCTAGTGGTACAAGGCTAACATGTTTGGGGGTCTTGTTTTGTTCGGGAGGTGATGGCGGCCATACCCCATGATTTGAGGTATTATTCCTGGCTCTGCACTCCAACAAAGCACCTCAGGGTTCTTGGTGGACCATATGGACAGCAGGGATCGCCAGCCTTACCCGGGTTTCTCGGACCCACTGTGCTATTACTCCATCCTGTGGCTTTATTTTCTTTCATTTTTGTTTTTGTGCCACAGTGGAGATGCTAATGGATTCCTCTTAGCTCTCTGCTATAGATTCACCCCTGACGGTCATCAGGACCAAGAAAGTGCAGGCACTGTCTACACTCTGGCAACTCCAGTGACTCTGCCCCAGGACATGTGTTTCCACTGTTTTGTCATTCCTCTGTGAGAGCCTTGCCTGCTCAGTCACAAAGTATCTCATTCACTCTCTGCTGTAAATGTGCTGTTCTGAGGATGTGCCTGTCCCTGGGAGCAAAGGATCTTGGGCCGGCAGAGGTTTTGGGGGTTGTCACTTTTACCTGCCTCAGAAAGGATTTGGGGTGACCCTGAAACAGGAGTTCTGAGTCTTACAGACACATATGTCCTCTCACAGCATTGAGGTACTTGCTGGACATGTTGTGTCCCCTTCTAATACCTGGAACTTAGAACAGGGACTGTGGGATATGGCCTTGGCGGGGGAGGGTTGTCTAGTGTTTTTGTCCACAGTCTTGCTGGGTCTCTGCTCCGGCGTTACCCTTTGCAGTGCTCATTGGATTTATCCCTTTGGTGGCTGCATGCAAGTCTAGAACCTGCAGGAACCTTCTAGTCTAGTGTCATTGTAGCACATCTGGCTTCTTGTGAGGGATTCCTGGGCTCATCAGACTGAAATGTGGGTGGAGGCTGGTTCCTCCTCACCAGAGTATGTGGAGGATGGGGAGATCCTGAACTCCTCTAGGGTGCTGGGGTGTCTCACACTCATGCCCCATAGAATGGGGTAGTATGTCCTCCTGTCCCCTGTGTGTGTCAGTTCAGGTCATGGTGACCTTCCCCGATGTGGCCGTGAGCTTCACCCTGGAGGAATGAACAGGGGTCAGAAGGCTAAGTTTGCACAGGGTACAGGCAAGCCCAACCTGCTGGAGTATCCCAGTCCCTGGCTTTATTTCTTATGAGTTCAACATAATTTTTTGCTTTGTTTGTTTCATTTTGGCGCCCAGCTTGTGATACACATGGGTGTCTCTGGTTCTGCACTCAGGAATCATTCCTGGTTCGTTCCTTGGTATCCAGTATTGACCCCAGGCACAACCACGAGTATTTCCTCAGCCCAGAGCCAAGAATAAGCCCTGTGTATTGCTGTCTGGGACCCAAAACAAACCAAATAAATTTATTTCTCTTTTCACACTTGACTGTTTTGCTTTTGCTCTTGGCATTATTTTGGGCACACGCTCAGCATTTTAATTTTTTTTATTTGTAATTTTTTCATTTCACTCATTTATTTTTTGGCTTTTGGGCCACACTCAATGGTGTTCAGTGATTAATATTGTCCAGGAATTATTCCTGGAAGTGCACGTGGACTAAATGGAATCCTGGAATTCAAACCCCTGTGCAAGGAATTCATATGCTGTAGACACTATGCTATCATTTCTGCCCCTAAGATCGTTTCTTTCTTTTTTTTGCTTTCTGGGTCATACCTGGCAATGCACAAAGGTTACTCCTGGCTCTGCACTCAGGAATCACCCCTTGCGGTGTTCAGAGGACCATATAGGATTCTGAGAATTGAACTCGGGTTGGCCGCCTGTAAGGCAAATGCCTTACACGCTCTACTGTTGCTCCAGCCTCTAAGATTATTTATTTCTAAGAGTCCCACCCCCTTAGTTGCTGTTTGGCTCAGAGCTTGGGGTCACTTCAAGTGATCTTCGGATTTGGTGGCGCCCAGCATCAAATCAGATGTTCCCACATGCACAGCATGTTTCCCAATTCTGTGCATTGTTGCCTACCACCAGTGGACTCTTTTAGGTCTTTGAAATTTGCTTTGGGCCAAACCAGCAGGACTCAGGGTTTGTTCCTGGGCTCTGGACTCAGGGATCATGACTTTTTGGTGGGGGACCGTATGGGGTTGTCAGGGATTAAACCTGAATTGATGGGCAAGACCTTTGCCCACCTGCTGTACTATCTCCCTAAGCCCTTTTTCCCTTTTTTGGCGGGTTACACCAGGTATTCCACGGGGGTTACTCTTGCCACATGCACTCAGAATTACTCCTGGTGGTCCTCTAGGGACCATATATGATGCTAGGGATCGAACCCGAGTCGGCCGCGTGCATGGCCAACAGCTTACCCACTGTGCTATCACTGCAACCTCCCCCCTTTGTTTCTATCTTAATATACGTTTTGGGGCTTGCTTTCCTTGTCCTTGCTTGGGTGCTTGGGTTTATTCCTGACTCTGCACTCAGGGAGAGTGAACTCAAGGCCTTCAGTGGCTGGTATCCTGGACACGGGGTCCAGCAGTCATTATTCACATGGATAAAGGACAAAGTAGGATGTCTTCTTGGAAAACTGACTGAGAAGGCCGATTTTGTGACAGAACACGAGACATCCTGTGAGAGCTTCATATCTCCCCTACACTGTAAGTGGGGGGGCTCGCCAGTGTGGGGGGCATTTTCATGCTTGTTTTTCACTTGTTTCCCGATATCCCAGCAGTTCTGAGGCTTTGTGGAGTCTTAAGGGAGACACGGAGTTCTGCGGTATGTGGTGGGGATTGTACCAGGTTGCAGGGGTCGTGTGTGTGAGTGTGTGATCCTTTGGGGCCTCTTTGGCCACCATCGCCTCCAACTCAGGGATCGGGCAGTAGCGGGTTGCTGTGAGACAGTGCACTGGGCCTGCTGTGGGGTGGGGCGAGGCTTGGCCTTTCTTACCCTAACAACACAGGAGTGTGCTAGACCCTGTCCAGGAAACTTTTATTTTCTTGTGGGGCCTTGTGTTGCTATAAATTTTTCCTTGTGGTCCTCAGGCCTTCCTCTGGGCTATACTCAGGGAACAGCCCATGCCATCCTGTATACCCACCTGTTGTTCTCTCTCTGACCCACTAAGAGATTTTCTTCCACATTTATGTTTAAAAGTGAAGGAGTGAGCCCATAACAAAGCTAGTTGGCTGATGCGACAGTACAGCGGGGAGGGTGTTGGTCTTACCCATGACCAATCGGGGTTTGATCCCCAGTATCGTATATGCTCCCCCAAATGTCACCAGTTCTAGTCAAATACAAAAGCCCAAGAATTTCTTTGAGGATTGTCAGGCTCCTCACAGTGATCCTCCCGAAGTAGCTTCCATCTACTGTGTGCCTGTTTGGACTGTGAGAACCACAGAGATGTCCTCCATCTGCCCGGCCTATCCACCCAGGGATTATTCGACTAATTCTTACCTTGATTGCTGTGATTGATTTTAGAACTCAAACCACAGCATGAGGATTTCATGTTGCTGCAGTTTGACTTGAGAATGTTGTCACCAAATAGGTGTGAATGGCAAGATTCACCCGTGGAATAGACATATTTTTATGCTGGCGGGATAGCTCAGTGGAGCGAGCATGTGACATGAAAGGTGGGGGTCCAGGCTCCATCCCCGTGACCACATCTCTGGTACCTCAACAGTGCAGGAGGGAATCCAGAGCCTAATGCTGGGAATGGAGGACCTTTGTCTCACTGGGCACTGACGTTACTCAAACTGAAACCTAAATACATTGTATTATTCTTCATACTAATGGAATACTGTGTTTGCCTCTGTAGAAAATTCACACAAGTGTTAATGTTTCAAAGAAGCAGTTTGTGGGCCCTATTGATAGCACAGTGGAGAGGACACTTACTTTGTATGAAGTAGAAAGCTGGATCCATCCCCTACACATCATCGCCCCCAGCGCCCCATTAAGACTCATCCCTGTGTACTGCTTGATATGCCCCTCACAAAATTAATACAGTGCTAGAACTATAGCACAGCAGGCAGTGTGTTTGCTTGCATGCAGTCAACCTGGGTTCAATTCCTTCGTCCTGCATGGCAGAGCCTTATGTGGCATATTCTATATGCAGAAACAGTAACGACAAGTCTCACAATGGAGACGTTACTAGTTCCCGCTCCAACAAATCGATAAACAACGTGATGACAGTGCTACTATAAGAAACATCAAATTATAGCAGAACAATAGGTCGACATATCCCCAAAAAAGAGACATTCTCCTGCACAACCACTGTACAATTCTTTTTGACTACCAGGTCAAATTTTTGAAGAATTTAATTTTTGTATCATAATGTCACAATGGGTAAAGCGTTTGCCTTGCACGTGGCCGATCTCGGTTTGGTTCCTCTGTCGCTCACGGAGAGCCCGGCAAGCTACCGAGAGTATCTGCCTGCATGGCAGAGCCTGTCAAGCTGATTGTGGTGTATTAGATATGCCAAAAACCAGTAACAAGTCTCACAATGGCGATATTACTGGTGACCTCTTGAGAAAATAAATGAAAAACAGAATGACAGCGCTACAATTCACCCACTCATGGGTTACTCCTTGCTTTGCACTCAGGAATTATTCCTGGCGGTGCTTTTGGGACCATCTGGGATGCCGGGGATTGAACCTCGGTTGGCCGCATGCAAGGCAAACACTCTTCCCTTTGCACTATCGAGCAAATTGATGTACCACTGGACCACAGTGCTACAGTGCAATTCACCCACTGCTAAACTACTAAATGACTACTCATTACAGAGCAGGCAAGGGACCTTAAATTCATGTGGCTGATCCATTTTAGATCCCAGTTCAATTCAGTGCATATTTGAACTTGAGCACTATTTGTAGAGTTGCTGAGCACAGAGCTAAGAGCAGCATGAGAACACCAATGGCTATTAACACACACATATTCATATATTTAATGTTCACCAATTCCTAAGCCTGATTCTGGGTCACCCACAAAATTAGTTTAACTAATTCTGGGCATGTGATTCACTGAGTTTCTAGCTCACTCCTGTAACTGAATACATGAACAGTTGGAGATACTCCAGCAATTGGAAGTTCAGTGCAATATACACAAAAATCAGGACAGTCCAGCTGGGAGGTGCTGACCAGGATCCATGGTTAGAACCCCAGAGGGTTCCACGCGTCCATTGTGGAGTGTTCCCTGAGCAGTCAGGGAAAGGTGCTCGGCACTACAGAATGTGCCCCACAAAATAGATCAATGAACGAAAACATTATGATATTAATGCCCAGTGATTTCTGAGCATAGTTCTTTTGTGGTCTTGGTTAGGGGTCAGGGTTGGGTCGCTTACTGGTAGATATTTGCAAAGTAATCTTTGTGAATGTTATTCCCTTTGTGAGAACATAAACACATTGGCTTAATACTCTGTCTATCAGGTAGTTGGCGACCCCACAGATTTCCTGCTGACTTGATCCAAGACGATAAACGGGAAAAAAATCTGCTTTCCTGACCAGAATGTACCTGGTCAGGAATAGTTGGAGTCTGGCCCTTTAAAACTCCGGCTGGAAGTGTGGTGACGTCACCGAGTCCTTGTCTGAGGTGGGTGGAATTTCCAGTAGGCAAGCATTGTAGGAGCCTGAGGAGCAGTTTGGACAGGAAGGGGTTGCCTGCAGCGGACAGGGAATCCCTGTGGGGTCGCTCACTGTCGTAGCCTGGGGGGCGGCCCCACCCGGGTGGCCCAGCTTTCTGCCGAGGTTCGTCCCATTAGTTTCTGCCCTTCAGGGAGATGAGGGGGTTTCTGAGGGAACTTACCTCAGAGCTGCTGGAGGGGCGCGAGTCCCGGGGAGCCCTGACCACGCCTGGCAGGGCTTAGGGCGAATCCTGGTCTGTGCATGGGATCCTCCGGGGATGGGGGAACCTTTGGGGTGTCGGTCAAGGCCCCGCCCTCCTCGCTGCCCTGTCGCTCAGGCCCCAACAAGAGAGATAGAGAGACAAGAGGGAGCCTCAGTTTCCCCAGTTTCCCGCGGGTCGGCGGGCTTGCGTGGCCACCTCCTCATTGGTTCCTGCAGGGACATAAGGAGTCCCTGTGGGTCACGGTCTGGGGCGGGGGGTCACCCGGGAATGTGCCCAGGCCGGTCCTTTGCTGGTCACTTCCGTCATTGGGGTGATTATGGAGTCGGGGCCGAAGGGTCGGTTCCCCCGGAAAGGGGGGACGTGAGTCTCTCTTTTAATTAAAAACAAAGTTTTGTTTCATAATATTTGATTAACATACCGTAACATTCAGGGTCCCTCCTGAATCTGCACTACGGGACTCTCCTGGCGGGTCTCAGGGTCTTGTGAATGTCCGGCTCAGTCCTGTCAGCCCCGTGCACGGCAGGTGCTCTCCCAGTGCACTGCCCTCTGCACTGTCCGGGGACTCAGGAGTGTGTGGCTGACCGTTTGATTTTCCAGGGTTCCCTTCGCCTGCTGTGGGTTTTTGGGATCCTGGGAGACGAGGAGCTGTAAGAGACCCTGGTGGATGCTGGTAAAGCATCCGGCTGTGTTGGACCAGGGGGTCCGTGTAACCAAATATAGCAGTTAATAGGCTGGTCACTTCCAGGATGTACCCCTATATGTACCATAATGCAATCTAGGATGACCATTGGTCACCACACCCACTTTGTGTTGTTTAGTGGGGGCTGTTCCAGTGTGCAGGGGTCAAGAGTGCTCTGGGGTCTGTCGGGATGCAAAGGTTTGTCTGGTGTCAGCAAGGCAAGCATTGTAACAGTTTTACTGTCTGTTGGAACAGGAGTTTCTGCTTCTTCACATCAAGTTGCAAGCCCTGCTGAGACACCTGGCTATACGTGAGGAGGGTGTGTGTGTGTGTATGTGTAGAAAGTATAGCGCGGAAAGGGTATGTGTGTGTGTGTTTCTATGAAGTGAGTACTGCAGATAAAGGGTGTGTGTATGTTTAGAAAGTATATCGCATAAAGGGTGTTTGTGTGTTGGACTCCCCGAGACCCTGCAGCCGCCCCAGCCCGTGTCCTCCGCGCCCCGGCTCCTGACCTGGCCCCCTAACTGCGGCCCGCCCTCGCAGGTACCGTCCCAGACCCTCCAGACCCCGCTTCCCGCCGCCTGGACTCCCCGAGACCCTGCAGCCGCCCCAGCCCGTGTCCTCCGCGCCCCGGCTCCTGACCAGGCCCCCTAACTGCGGCCCGCCCTCACAGGAAGACACTGGGGGCATGTCCCGTATCTTAGTAGGCGTGGTCTAAAAGTGGGCGTGGCCTCATCTCAGAGCGGCGGCCACATTAGCGGCCGCAGTTATTCTTTGTTACCTCAGCTCAATCGGTACTTGTATTTTTTTGAAAATTCACTTTTGCGATCTCAAACACGCAAAATAGCCATTAGCTTAGTCTGACACTATAAAAGCTGTCAGTTAATAAGGGAAGTTTAGCACGATCAGAAAACCTTCTTTCCACAAGAAGAAAAAGTAATAAATAACTACAAAGTTCCAACTCTATATTCCGTAACAGTATGAGAAAGCAGCGAAAATCCCCTCCACCAAGAGAGGGAGAAGAAAAAATTCCAGAAACATCAATGGGGGCTACTCACAAATACGACCTCTCAGATAAACAATTCCGAGAGGAGATCTGGAGGAGAGTCGACCTACTCCAAGCAACCATGGTACAGACATCCAATAAACTAAGGGAGGAGATGAATGAAGCACTGGAACGGTCCACCAAGAAAATACAGGAAGAAATGAGAACAGAAATCTCAAACCTACGAACGGAAGTCACACAAATAAAGGAATCGGTAGACGAATTAAAAATCTCTCTAGATGCCCTCTAGAGTAGAATGTAGTAGAATGTAGTAGTAGCTGTAGTAGAATGACTACAGCTGAAGAAAGAATCAGTGACCTGGAAGATGAGCTGCAGAAAGCTTATAAACAACAAATCATGGCCAAAGACCTCAAAATGGCTATAGAGCGAATCAGAGCCCTGGGGGATGACTTCAAGAGAAACAACATAAGAATCATTGGAGTACCAGAACCACAGGGAAGTAACCCCAATGAAAAAAACACAGTCAAAGACATCATTGCTAAGAAATTCCCAGAGCTGGAGAAGGCAGGCATCCAGATACAAGGAGTCCGAAGAGTACCAGCAAAAAGAGACCCGAATAAAAAGACTCCAAGGCATATCATAGTCAGAATGACGGATGCTATGGATAGAGACACAATTCTGCAAGCAGCAAGGTCAAAGAAGGAAATCACATACAAAGGAGCACCCCTCAGATTTACAGCAGACCTGTCAGAGGAAACCCTCCGAGCCCGAAGACAATGGTGGGACATAGTGAAAAGACTCAACGAAATGAATGACTCACCAAGAATACTTTATCCGGCTAAACTCTCACTCAAACTCGAAGGAACCATACACTACTTCTCGGATAAACAACAGCTCAGGTCCTTCATAGACTCAAAACCAAACTTGAAAGAAGGTCTAAAGGGGCTACTGTAAGACAAGGTGGAGCCACGTAAAAACAACAAATACCACAGAAATATGACACAAAATCCTATCACAATAATCTCTCTCAATGTCAACGGCCTAAATGCACCCATCAAGAGACATAGAGTGGCAAAATGGATCCAGAAATTAAACCCATCATTCTGCTGCCTGCAAGAAACACACCTGAACAAACAGAGTAAACATAGACTCAAAGTCAAAGGATGGAAAACAATCCTGCAAGCAAACAACCCCCTTTAAAAAGCTGGAGTGGCCATCCTAATATCCGACAACATAGATTTCAGGTTGAAAAAGATTAAAAGGGACAGCGAAGGTCATTTTCTGTTTATCAAGGGATATGTACAACAGGAAGAAATCACACTCTTAAACATATATGCACCTAATGAGCGACCAGCTAAATATTTAAAACAACTCCTAGCAGACTTCAAAGAGGACATCACTAACAGCACAATAGTAGTCGGAGACTTCAATATGGCCTTATCGCCTCTAGATAGATCAACAAGAACAAAACTCAACAAGGAAACACTGACTCTGAAAGAAGAAATGGAAGAGAGAGGCCTAATAGACCTATACAGGGCCTTACATCCCCAAAAGAAAGAATACAAATTCTTTTCCAGTGCACACGGAACATTTTCTAAAATAGACCATGTACTGGGCCCCAGAACATACCTCAATAGAATCGGAAAAATAGAAATTGTATCAACCATCTTTTCAGACCACGATGCGCTGAAGATAGAAGCTAACCACTCACTGACACGGAGAATCAAGTCAAACACTTGGAAATTAAACAATTCAATGTTGAACAATGAGTGGGTCAGGAAGGAAATCAAGGAAGAAATCAAAAAATACTTAGAAACAAATGAGAATGAAGACACGAGCTGCCAAAACCTATGGGACGCAGCTAAAGCCGTGTTAAGGGGAAAATTTATAGCTGTACAAGCATTCCTCAGGAAGGAAGAAAGGGCCCACATAGACAGCCTGACTTCACGACTCAAGACCTTAGAAAACGACCAGAAAAAGGAACCCAAACCAGATCGAAGGAAAGAAATAATAAAAATTAGAGCAGAAATTAATGACATGAAAACCAAAAAGACAATCTGAAAGATCTATGAAACAAAGAGCTGGTTCTTCGAGAAAATAAACAAGATTGATAAACCGCTAGCAAGACTCACAAAGAAAGGAAGAGAAAGAACCCTAATAAATCGAATCAGAAATGAAAAGGGGGACATCATAACAGAAACCAGTGAGATTCAAAAGGTCATTAGAGACTACTTCGAAAGTCTATATGCCACAAAACAGGAGAACCTAAAAGAAATGGATGGATTCCTCGATTCCTACAATCTCCCAAGACTGAACAAAGAAGACTTGGAATACCTGAATAGACCCATCAATGTTAAGGAAATTGACACTGTGATCAAAAACCTCCCCAAAAACAAAAGCCCAGGCCCAGATGGTTTCACTGTCGAATTCTTCCAAACATTTAAAGAAGACCTGCTGCCTGTTTTCCTCAAACTTTTCCAGGAAATTGAAAAAACAGGAACTCTCCCAAACAGTTTCTATGAAGCACACATCTCCCTAATACCAAAAGCAAACAAAGACACCACTAAGAAAGAAAATTACAGACCAATATCCCTGATGAACACCGATGCGAAGATCCTCAACAAAATACTGGCAAATAGGATCCAACAACTCATCAAAAAGATCATACATCACGACCAAGTGGGATTCATCCCGGGGATGCAAGGATGTTTTAACATTCGGAAATCAATCAACATAATCCACCATATCAATAAAAGCAAAGATAAAAACCATATGATCATATCAATAGATGCAGAGAAAGCATTTGACAAGATCCAACATCCTTTCATGATGAAAACCCTCGCCAAAATGGGGTTTGGAGGAACTTTCCTCAAGATAGTTGAAGCCATCTATCACAAGCCTACGGCAAGCATTATCCTCAACGGGGAAAAACTAAAGGCCTTTCCTCTGAGATCAGGCACAAGACAAGGATGCCCACTCTCACCACTCCTCTTCAATATAGTACTGGAATTACTTGCGATAGCTATTAGACAAGAAAAAGAGATTAAGGGCATCCAGATAGGAAAGGAAGAAATCAAACTCTCACTATTTGCAGACGATATGATACTATATCTAGAGAAGCCTAAAACCTCTACTAAGAAACTCTTAGAAACAATAGACTTATACAGTAAAGTTGCAGGCTACAAAATCAATACCCAAAAATCCATGGCCTTCATATATGCAAACAATGAGGCAGAGGAAAGGGACATAAAAAAAAGCAATCCCATTCACAATCGTGCCCCAGAAAATCAAGTACCTCAGAATCAGCTTAACCAAGGAAGTAAAAGACCTCTACAAAGAAAACTACAAAACTCTACTCCATGACATCAAAGAGGACATGAGGAAATGGAAACATATACCCTGCTCGTGGATAGGGAGAATCAATGTTGTCAAAATGTCAATACTCCCCAAAGCATTATACAGATTCAACGCGATCCCTATAAGTATACCCATGACATTCTTCAAAGAAATGGATCAAGCAATCTTAAAATTCATATGGAACAACAAACGTCCAAGGATAGCTAAAACAATTCTTGGGAAAAAGACGATGGGAGGCATCACCCTCCCCAACCGCAATCTTTACTACAAAGCAGTAACAATTAAAACAGCATGGTACTGGAACAAAGGCAGAGCCATAGACCAATGGAACAGGGTGGAATACCCTTACACACAACCCCAAATGTATGATCATCTAATCTTTGATAAGGGAGCAAGAGATGTGAAGTGGAGCAAGGAAAGCCTCTTTAACAAATGGTGCTGGCACAACTGGACAACCACATGCAAAAAAATGGGCTTAGACCTTGACCTGACACCATGCACAAAAGTCAGATCAAAATGGATTAAAGACCTCAACATTAGACCACAAACCATAAGGTACATTGAAGACAAGGTCAGCAAAACCCTCCACGATATTGAAGATAAAGGTATCTTCAAAGGTGACACAGAACTAAGCAATCTAGTAAAAACAGAGATCAACAAATGGGACTACATTAAACTAAAAAGCTTCTGCACCGCAAAAGATACAGTGACCAGAATCCAAAGACTATCCACAGAATGGGAAAGGATATTTACACAATACCCATCAGATAAGGGGTTGATATCAATGGTATATAAAGCACTGGTTGAACTCTACAAGAAGAAAACATCCAACCCCATCAAAAAATGGGGCGAAGAAATGAACAGAAACTTTACCAAGTAAGAAATACGAATGGCCAAAAGGCACATGAAAAAGTGCTCTACATCACTAATCATCAGAGAGATGCAGATCAAAACAACCACGAGATACCACCTCACACCACAGAGACTAGCACACATCCAAAAGAACAAAAGCAACTGCTGTTGGAGAGGATGTGGGGAGAAAGGGACACTTCTACACTGCTGGTGGGAATGCCGACTGGTTCAGCCCTTCTGGAAAACAATATGGACGATTCTCAAAAAATTAGAAATTGAGCTCCCATTTGACCCAGCAATACCACTGCTGGGAATATATCCCAGAGAGGCAAAAAAGTATAATCGAAATGGCATCTACACATGTATGTTCATCGCAGCACTGTTTACAATAGCCAGAATCTGGAAAAAACCCGAATGCCCTAGAATGGATGACTGGTTGAGGAAACTTTGGTACATCTATACAATGGAATACTATGCAGCTGTTAGAAAAAAGGAGGTCACAAATTTTTTATTTAAGTGGATCGGCATGAAAAGTTTCATGCTAAGTGAAATGAGTCAGAAAGAGAGAGACAGACATAGAAAGATTGCACTCATCTATGACATATAGAATAACAGATTGGGAGACTAACACCCAAGAATTGTAGAAACAACTACCAGGAGGTTGACTCCATGGCTAGGAGGCTGACCTCACATTCTGGGGAAAGGGTAACTTAGAGAAGGGATCACCAACTATAATGTAGTCGAAGGCCATGTGGGAGAAGGGAGTTGCGGGCTGAATGAGGGCTAGAGACTGAGCACAGTGGCCACTCAACACCTTTATTGCAAACCACAACAGCTAATTAGAGGGAGAGAACAGAAGGGAATGCCCTGCCACAGTGACAGGGTGGGGTGGGGGGAGATGGGATTGGGGAGGATGGGAGGGATGCTGGGTTTACTGGTGGTGGAGTATGGGCACTGGTGAAGGGATGGGTTCCCGAACTTTGTATGGGGGAAGCATAAGCACAGATGTGTATAAATCCATAACTGTACCCTCATGGTGATTCATTAATTAAAAATAAATAAATTTATTATTAAAAAAGGGTGTTTGTGTGTATGTGTGTGTGCACGCGCACGCGTGCACATTTAGAAAGTTGGTTTTCGGAGGAGAGGGCCTGCGGATCGCCCCTCACACCCAACCTTGATAGAGCCACATTTTGGCTTTGGTTGCAGGGGGGTGCAGCCCAGATACCAGCCTGCAAGGGGCGCTGATGTGCATGAGTGCCTGTCCTTGGAATCTGCCCCTGGCTGGGCCTGTGAGAACCTTCTGTGGGTCCCAGGGAGGAGTCCCCAGGCTGAGGCAGGGCTGAGTGTTCTGCCTTGTAGCCAAGCCCAGAGCTAGTGTTGCGAAAGGCAGCATAGATGCCAAACCATTTTGCTTCTGCCCCGGAGACAGAAGCATGGGGCAGTGTCTCCCAGGCGGGTCTGTCAGCTGGTGCCCGTGGGTGTGGCTGGTCAGAGCTGGTGGTTGTGCTCCTCTCCAGTGCTCACAACTCTGACTTTTCCTCCAGGTCTCTGATCCTCGGGAAAAACAGACGCGGGAGAAAATGATGACACGCCATGTGACACACTGTCCCCAGGTAGGAGGAGAGTGACAAGATGAGGCGAGGCAGTGAGAGGAGGCTTCAGGGGCTTAATGTCTCTGAGCTATTCACGAAGGACCCTGCCATGTGCTTCCTTGTCCGGGGGCCCCAGCTCTTCGCTGTATGAGCCCTCATTTGAGTCAGTTGTGTTTGTCTTTTGAACCACACCCAGCTTAAAGGGTACTCATGCCTCAGTGCTTAAGGATCACTTCTGACAGACCTCAGGGAACATATGAGGTGCTTGGGGTCGATGGCTGGCTTCTGGGTATTTTGTTTTCTTTGAAGGGCTACACACAGTTATTCTGCGAGTTTAAATATAGATATAAATATATTCAAATATAAATATAAAAGAAGTAAATTTAAATAGGTAATACCTCTGGACGATGCAAAAAGATAAAAATTCTTAGTCTTAAAAACTCTGCAATCACATGTAACAATAACTGTATCACTGGCATCCCATTGTTCATCAGTTTGCTCAAGTGGGCGCATTTATGTCTCCATTCGTTCTCGCCTTGAGATTTTAGAAGCCTCTCTTTCCTTGTTATTCGTAAGATGCCACATTGGAAGCTATTTCAAAGTCCGGGGAAAGAGACCCATCACAGTTACTGTTTTGGCATATTTAATATGCCACAGGGAACTTCCCAGGCTCTGCTGTGAGGGCAGGATACTCTCAGCACTATCTTTAAGATATAACAATATTCACATAAATTTATTTTCTACATTTTTTGATATTGCCAGTTTGTTTTCTCACCAATTTTAATTCTAGACATTTTAACAACTGTTTGCGCTTTTTATGGGTCCTCATGATAGCACAGTGGGGAGGACACTTGCTGTGTATGAAGTAGAAAGTTGAATCCATCCCGAACACCCCATAGGCCCCCAGCGCCCCGCTAGGACTCATCCCTGAACACTGCTTTATGTGCCCCCTCACAAAATAAATACAGTACTCGAGCAATAGCACAGCATGTAGTGCGTTTGCCTTGCACGCAGCCGATTTGGGTTCGATTCCTCCATCCCTCACGGCAGAGCCTGCCAAGCTACCTGTGGCGTTTTCGATATACCCAACAGTAACAAGTTTCAGAATGGAGACGTTATTAGTACCCACTTGAAGAAATCGATGAAAACTGTGATGACATTGCTACTATAAGAAGCATCAAATTATAGCTGAACGATACATCAGTATATCTGAAAAAAGAGACTTTTTCGGCAGGAGCACTGTAGAATACTTCTTGACTACTAGTTCAAATTCTGAAGAATTTAATTTTTGTTTCATAATAGTATAGTGGGTAGAGTGTCTGCCTTGTATGGGGCCGACCTGGGTTCGATTCCTCCATCTCTCTTGGAGAGGCTACCGAGAGTGTCCTGCCATTCGACAGAACCTGGCAAGCTCCACATGGCATATTTGAGATGCCAAAAACAGTAACAAGAAGTCTCACAATGGAGACATTACTGGTGCCAACTGAGCAAATTGGTGAGCAAATGAACGACAGTGCTACAGTGCAATTCATCCACGACCAAACTACTAAATGACTACTCATTACAGAGCACGGAAGGGACCTTAAATTCATGTGGCTGATTCATTTTAGATACCAGTTAAATTCAGTGCATATTTGAACTTGAGCACTATTTGAAGAGTTGAAGAGCACAGAGCTAAGAGCAGCTAGATAACACCAATGGCTATGAGCACACAAAGACCCATATAAAGGAATATTGATTACACATATAATACTTTTCCATTCACCAATTCCTACGCCTGATTGTGGGTCACCCCCAAAATTAGTTTAACTAATTCTGGGCATTTGATTCACTTAGTTTCTAGCTCACTCCTGTAACTGAATACATGAACAGTTGGAGATACTCCAGCAATTGGAAGTTCAGTGCAATATACACAAAAATCAGGACAGTCCAGCTGGGAGGTGCTGACTCAGGATCCATGGTTAGAACCCCAGAGAGTTCCCCGAGCTCAGTGTGGAGTGATCCCTGAGCAGTCAGGGAAAGGTGCTCGGCACTACAAAACGTGCTCCCAAAAATGGATCAATGAACAGAAAACATTATGAGATCTGGATATTAACGCCCAGTGATTTCTGAGCATTGTTGTTTGTGGTGTTGGTCGGGGGTCAGGTTTCGGCGCTTACTGCAGGGTATTTGGAAGGAAATCCTTGTGGATTTTATACCCTTTGAGAAAACATAAACACTTTGGCTTTATACTCTATCTTGGTGACCACACAGATTTCCTGCTGACCAGAACCAAGAGGAAAAACGGGAAAAAAATCAAATTTCCTGACCAGAAAGTACCTGGTCAGGAATAGTTGGAGTCTGGCCCGTTAAAACTCCAGCCGGAAGTGTGGGTGAAGTCAAGTCACAGAGTCCCTATCTGTGGGTGGTGGAATTTCCAGTCGGCCACCATTGTCAGATGTCTAGGAGCAAGTCGGAGGGGAAGGGGGTGCCCAGGGCAGACAGGGGATCCCAGCGGGGTCGCTCCCTGCCGTAACCCTTGCCATGTGCGCCCGCCCTACCCGGGTGTCCCCAGAGTCCTGCCGAGGTTCATCCCGTTCATTCCTGCCCTTCAGGGAGATAAGGGGGTTTCTGAGGGACATTACCTCAGAGCTGCTGTTGGGCGCGAGTCCCCGGGAGGCCTGACCACGCCCGGCGGGGCTTAGGGCGAATCCTGGTCTGTGCATGGGATCCTCGGGGGTCAGGGGACCCCCTGGGGTGTCGGTCAAGGCCCCGCCCTCCCCGCTACCCTGTCACTCAGGACCCAACCAGAGAGAAAGAGAGACAAGAGGGAGCCTCAGTTTCCCCAGTTTCCCGCAGGTCAGCGGTGTGTGTGCGGCTGCCTCCTCATTGGTTCCTTCAGGGACACTCGGAGCCCCCAGTGGTCAAATGCTGGGATGGGGGGGTCACCTGGGAATGTTCCCGGGCCAGTCCTTGGCGGGCCACTTCCGTCATTGGGGTGATTATGGGGTCATGACAGATGGGTCAGTTTCCCTGGAAAGGGGGGAGGTGAGTCTCTCTATTAATTAAAAACAATGTTTTGTTTCATAATATTTGATTAACATACCATAGCATTCAGGGTCCGTCCTGAATCTGCACTAGGGGACGCTCCTTGTGGGACTCAGGTTCCTGTGGAATGTCTGGCTCAGTCCGGTCAGCCCCGTGCATGGCAGATGCTCTCCCAGTGCACTGCCCTCTGCACAGCCGAGGACTCAGGAGTGTGTGGCTGACCATGTGATTTTCCCGGGTTCTCTGCGCCTGTGGTAGGTTTTTGGGATCCTGGGAGATGTGGAGCTGTAAGAGACCCTGGTGGAAGTGGGTGTACCATCTGGATTGTGTTGGAGCAGAGGGGATGGTGCAACCAAATGTAGCAGTTAATAGGCTGGTCACTTCCAGAATGTACCCTAAGATGTACGATACTGCAATCTAGGATGACCATTGGTCACCACACCTTTATTTCTTTGTTTTATATAATTTTTAGTTATTTTAGGGTGAGGAAACACATGGCAGCTTTCAGGGGTTATTCCTACCTCTGCACTCAGGGATCACTTCTGGTGGTGCTCAGTGAAACATGGGATGCCGGCGATCAAACCTGGGTAGACACGAGAAAGACAAGAACCCCACCCACTATATTTTTATTATTATTAATTGTAGTTTTTGGTCGACAGCTGGCAAGTACTCAGGGCTCACTCTTGGCTCAGGCTTGTCTCCTGGCAGTGCTGGGGTGGGGAAACCTATGTGCTCTTGCATATTAACCCGGGCTCAGCTGCGTAAACAAAAAGCATCTATCCATTTACTATCTCTGCTAACTCTGATTTTATTTTTCTCCAGAAAAATAATTTCTTCTTCACCTATCAGGTTTCAGAGCATTCCCTCATTGACGGTGGTATTTCTTCCGGACCAGAGGCTCCCCCTTCTGTTCTGGTTAGTACTTGCAGAAACGGGTTTTGCAGGGACCTGTTGCACTAGGTTTTAATGGTCTTCCTCTAGGGACGGGAGCCTTAGTACAGGAAAGAAGTTGTTGGTCTTGCTCAGGACGGACCTGGGTTCAATCCTCCCCTATCCCATAGGAGTGTCTGAGCATCGAGAGATGTGGCCCCAAAGACCACAAAGAAAGAAAAGCCGAGGGGGGCTGGAGCAATAGCACAGAAGTTTGCCTTCTTCGCGGCCGACCTGCTCTCAATTCCTGGCATCCCTTATGGTCCCCTGAGCACCACCAGGAGTAATTCCTGAGTGAAGAGCCAGGAATAACCCCTGTGCCTCGCCAGGTGTGACCCCAAAAGCAAAAAAAGAAAGAAAATCTGAGCAGTAGGAGAGCTCACAGGGCACTTGCCTTTCATTCGGCTGAGGGGTTTGTTCCCCAGTACTCCATAGTGTTCCCTGAGCACTGCTGGCTCTCTCCCAAACTTCTTTTTGGCTGTTGTTTATTTCTATCCTACCTCACTTTTAATTTTCCCCTTTTTGCTACAAACTTGGAGTTGATCAGGGACTCTTACTCTCTGTCTATATTTTTCGGGTTGTAGGGAAGCCGTGCCGTGTCCCCCACCAGTAAAGCAGGTGCTCAGCCCTTGAGCTCCTCTCCCTGGGTCTATCTCACTGCTTGGGGAGCAGACAGACTGGCATTTGTCAGCAGCCCTGGCAGTGCTTGAGGGCTGCGACTTGCTCTGTTCACATTAGCATTGACAGTGTGTACCGCTGGAGGTCCTTGAGCTTCCATGTGGCCAGCATGTACTCCAACCTGGTGTGCTGTCTCCTGCTCCTCTGTTCATACCTTTATTGGAAGTTCTTAGATGTGAACATGCTGGAAAACTTGCAACAAGAGGCTGCCAGAAGGAAACGAAGGGGTTGGAGTCTCTGAGCAAAATTACAGACTTTCATCATTTAGATTTCTTTTGGGCCAGATGTATGTTCTGCCTACTTTTCTTACACAGGATCATATAAACCAATGAGTAAAATGACATAATCTGTGAAAACTTGACCTGTAAGTTCTGAGCATCCCAGGGTGTGGCCCAAATACAAACCAAAGAATTGAGCCTTGAGATTAATTGCTGGATTTCACACATTGCTGTTGGCAGATGACTTTCTCTGTGCCTTTATCAGAAGGGAGGGGAGTGTCGATCTCAAATCCAGCAGTACTCAGGGATTCAGGGTGTAACGTTGAGTCGGACAGATGCAAACCTTGGAAATCACAGCCTGTTTTCATCTCAGGGTCACACCAGGAACTGCCAGGTCACACCAGGACCTGCCATGAACTCTACCAGTTGGGCCTTGTCCTAGCCTCCACCAGCATGCCAGACAGTTCTTATCAGAGGGGTCACAGGATTTATATAGAATTTGAATTCTGAGGTAACAGATAGGCCAGGAGTGCAGGCCCTGGTCTTGATAGCAGACTGCCACACTATAATAGTTTCATTTTCAGTTGATTATGCCTGCGATGCTAATGGGTCACTTCTGGCTCTGCCATAGTATAACGGATTAATTTTTTTTTAATTTTTTTCTTTTTGGGTCACACCTGGCTCTACACAGGTGTTACTCCTGGCTCCTCACTCAGGAATTACTCCTAGCGGTGCTCAGGGGACCATATGGGATGCTGGGAATCGAAGCCGGGTCATCCGCGTGCAAGGTAAACGCCCTACCCACTGTGCTATGGCTCCAGCCCCCGTAACAGATTCATTTTCAGTTGGTCATGCCTGCGATTCTAATGGGTCACTTTTGGCTTTGCTCATTGATCACCCCCGGCAAGACGTGATATCTCATATGGAGATTGAAACTTAATTGAAGTGCATGCCAGGCAGGCACCCTATGCTCTGTGCTATCACTGAGGCCATCATAAAAATGTTTTTACTCTGGTTAAATTCCAGGAAGTTGTGATAGTAAATGTACTTTTACCTACTAAGTACACAACTCACATTTCTTGAGTGTGTGTTTTTGCTTTGGGATCACATCCATTAGAGTCTGGGCTTCCTTCTGACTCTGCACTCAGGAATCACTCCTGGTGGGCTTTGTGGACTGTAGGGATGAGGGAGGTCAAACCCGGGCAGCTGTGTGCAAGACCAGTGCCCACCTTTCCCTGTGTTTTATTGATCTGACTCCGGGACCTGATTTTTACCTATTCAGCTAGATATGTTTGTTCAGAAATTATAGAATTTTCAGTTAGGGTAGACACAAGAGCATTAAGAACAGGATAGCAGGTCAGCTGCTTGCTTTACCTTTCCTGAGAGCGAAGGGCATTATGGATTCCAAGGCACTTCTGTGTCCCCTGAAAAGGAAGGGCCATCTGGCAATGTCTTTCTGGGTGGGTCTGTGAGCTATGCCTTAGGGTGATGCTGGTCAGGGCCTTTCTGGATCCAGTGCAAAGATTTCCGGTCAGGGCCAGAAATTTGCTGTTTTGATTTGCTCTGTTCTGGAGCACATGTGTCTGCCTTTTCTTGCAGCTGATTCCAGAGAGCCACCTGCTGATCCTTGGGAATTACAGATGCTGCAGGCCATGGTGATGTGCCATCTGACACACTGTCCCCAGGTGGCAGGAGAACGAACGATGTGGTGACATGATGCAGTTAACAGGCACGTACCGGTTTCTAGGCTCCCTGTCTCTTGAGTTTCAGGAAGGAGTCCTGGGATGTAATTCCTGGCCTGAGTGCTCCAATGCTCTGCTATTTGAGGCTACTTTGTCCTTGTCTGTTGGTTTCCTTTTATTTGGATTTAGCAGTGCTCTGTGAGTACATCTAACTCCGTGCTGAATTATTCCTACCATATCTCAGGGACCGTATCATGTGGCGTGGATTCAAAACTGTCTTCAGTTTCATTTGTTTTTTTTTCTTTTTAACAACATTTAGTGATGATTGTATTTTAGGACAGGAATGATTGTGTGCTTTATATCTGTTTCACTTATAGTACTTATCTTTGCAAAGTGACTGTACTTTGATCTATACAACATTTTTCTTTTTAAAAAAATTATTTTTTAATTAGTGAATCACCGTGAGGGTACAGTTAACAGATTTACATATTTTTGTACTTGTGTTTCAGTCATACAATGCTTGATACCCATCACTCCACCAGTATCCATTCTCCACCGTCGATGATCCCAGTATCCCTTCCATCCCCCCTCTCGATACTCCACCATCCCACCACAACTCTGTGGCAAGGCATTCCCTTTTGTTTTGTGAGGTGATGGGAGAGTCACAATGAGTGTTTCTCCTGTGTTACTTCTAGCTTTGTACTCAGTGTTGCAGCTGGCAGTGCTTGGCGGACCAGATGGGACAGTTGGGATTGACAGTCCTGCACACTGTCCCTGGACCCAGTGTAATGTAACTCCATCTGCTGCTTTGTTTTCTATTGTATTTGTTGTTATCCCACAGCATATGTGCTCAGGGCCGCTGGAGACCTACCAGCACCTGCGGGCCTTCGGTGAGAGCAGCCTGGGAGCAGGGCTGGGCTTTGTGTTCCCCAGGGACAGTGGTTCTGATGGGCCAGGATTATTGACAGCAATGCTGATAACTTTCACATGTTTGTTTCTCTTTTTCTGTTTCTATTATTTGGCCACACTTGGCAATTGTCAGGCTTCCTGCTGGGATCCAGGGGATCTACCCAGGTCAGTCAAGAGCATGGGAAAGCCCCCCATGTGCTGTACTATCGATAATCTTCCTGTGAATAGTTCCTTCCATTGCTAAATGAACCTACTAGTTGTACGACCATAGGGGCCCATGGGGGTGCTGTGGACTGAACTGAGTCAGCACGTATATAACAGGTGTTCTACCCTACCTGGCCTGTAACTTCATTTGTTATTATTTGTTTTCAGTTTTGATTGTGTTAGGGGCCTACATCCAGCAGGGCTCAGAGATACCCCTGGCTGTATATTCAGAAATTTCTTATGCCAGTGCTCCTGGCCCAAAGGTTGCTAGGGATCAAAACTCTCTCTGTGTGTCATCAGGTGCCCGCCCTGCTGGACTGTTGCTCTAAGCATTAGTTCATTTTGTTTTTAGGGTGTCATACCATCAGTTACTATTGTATTGCAGTGCTTGGAGTCACTTACTGTGCTTTTTGGGTGGCTTCAGTATAACTCAATTTCAGACTGAAATTAAAACTTGGTACTGCTGTGACTGATAACTGCCAATTTGGAGCATACCAGAAGTGCAGTTTCTGTTCAAGGTCTTTTAGGAATTAGCTTGATTTTGTTTGGCACACATGGGGTTGGCTTGTCACCAATATCATTTCTCTATGGGGACAGGGGTTTCTGGGGTGAAGCCTGCGGTGATCTCCTGGCTTGAAGGAGGAGCCACAAGGCCGGGGAGAAGAGGCATGTGTGCAGGTGAGTGTCTGAGGACCCTCCGTGGCTCGGGCCCTGGGAAGTGTGCAGATGCCTGAGTTCATGTGAGTCAACGCTGCTGACACTGGAGGCCTCGGGCTCATGATGCCCTTTATTTCACAAACTGTCATAGAATGATCCTGTTCTTTTCTTGCTTAGGTTTGTTGTCATTTTTCTTTATCTGTCAGATATGTAGAATATTCATGGGATTCACAGCCATTGGCTGTCACTCTGTGCTTCACCGGTCTGTTGTACAGCCTGCATTGATGGTGTGCCCTTTCAGGGGAATCTAGTGACCACTCTTCTCTCTCTTTCATGCTTTTTTCCCCTCAGATCATTAGCATGATGTGTCAGTATATTAAATTTATTTTTGGTCCTCGGAATTTTCAGTGTTTATTCCTGGCAGTTTTCGGAGGTTACTTTAAGTGGTACTCAGGGTTCAGACCTTTTCAGCTTCATTTGAGGGAAGTTCCCTCCCTGCTATTCTATCTAATTCACTAATAAATATCTTTTGTGGGGCTGGAGTGATAATATAGCAGGTAGGGCACTTGCCTTGCACGCAGTCAACCCGGGTTCAATTCCCAGCATCCCATATGGTCCCCTGAGCACCGACAGGAGCAATTCCTAAGTGCAGAGCCTGCAGTAACTGCTGTGATTCGCTAGGTGTGACCCAAAAAGCAAAAAAAATGAGAAGTAAAAAGAAGTATCTTCCCATTTCTCTGCGCCCGCACCCCCAGAATGACTGACGAAGAGGAGGGAGCTGCTTTGGACACCAGCAGCCCACCAGCAACCTGCAGTATGTGACTTGAGAGTTTCCGCCAGGTCCCCCTTGCGGGGACCCGGCGTTTCTCTTTTTTTTTTCTTCAATCTCTCTCTCTCTCCCTCAACTTCTCCTGGGCACAGCACAGCATCTACCCCACTTCTCTGAGCACAAAATGGAGAGACGCACCCAAATGCGCGGCGCGGCTGGCGGGGGATCGAGGGCGGGGAAGTACCGGTCTCCGCCCACATCGGACACTTAAAGAGAGTGCAGCCACGTGGGCTTTCCCATTTCTCCGCGCCCGCACCCCCAGAATGACTGACAAAGAGGAGGGAGCTGCTTTGGACACCAGCAGCCCACCAGCAACCTGCAGTATGTGACTTGAGAGTTTCCGCCAGGTCCCCCTTGCGGGGGCCCGGCGTTTCTCTTTTTTTTTTTTTTTTAAATCTCTCTCTCTCTCCTTCAACTTTTTCCCTGGACTTTAGACAGAAACCCAAAACTGCGCGGCCGCTGCCATGGCCGCGTGACCTAATGTCATCTTAGTATCAGCAATATGTAGTGGTTCCTTCTTAATGGGTCGGACTTTTGTGGGTGATCCTAACAAGAATAGTAAGTATTTTGTTGAAATATTGAAGGCAATCAAAATGGTAGCCATCTCTCTAGACTGAACTAAGCTATATCCCCACGCCGGCTGAGAAGAAATATCCTTCTTTCTCGGGAAGAAACGTGGCGTGGTGTCAAACATAGTGTGATGTCCATTAAGCAAACAGACCTGGTGGCGTGGGAATGGGAAATAAGGGGAAAAATTAGGTACACGGACCAGCGGGACGCTGGTGGTATCTCGAGCCGGAGCCGATATCAGCGCAAGACCTTTGGTTCCAGAAACTGCTTGCAGACACTCTACTAGACTATCAACTAAGCCAGAGCCCCACGCCGGCTGATGACGGGAAATAACCATCCTCTTCGGTTTTTTTCCCTTTGTCAGACAGCGTGGCGATTACTAAACAGGCGTGAACTCGGTGGCGCGGGGCAAGGGGGAAAAAGAAAAGTTATGTAACAAACAGCAGGACTTAATATCTCTATATTCTTAGCAATGGAGAACTATCAAATGCCTCATTGGCAATAGGACTGTCTTTTTCTTTTTGGGGGGAAACCCCAGCAACGGTAGTGAGTTGTGTGTTGAAACATGGAATGTAATCGAGATAAGCGTAAATGAAGTGAAACTTATCACGTACAAGGGTGGGGACTAGGGAGTTGGGAGGGGGCGGCAGATATACTGGGGGGGTTGGTGATGGATGATGGGCACTGGTGAAGGGAAGGGTGTTTGAATATTGTATAACTGACATAATCCTGAGAACTTTGTAACCCTCCACTTGGCGATTCAATAAAAAAATTTAAAAAAATAAAGAAGTATCTTTTGCTTTACTGTTTACATAGTGAATGCATGAGCTTATGAAAAAAATACTGATTTGAGACAGAGCTGATACAGCAGGAAGGGTAATTGCCTTGCACATGGTAGACACAGGTTGAAACCCTGACATCTCATATGTTCCCAGGTTTCACCAGGTCTAGTTAAAAAACAAAGTCCAAAATGTTCCTTCGTGGATTCGCAAGCTGCTCCCAGCATTTCCCACAATGGATGTCATTCAAATACTTTCCATTAATGATTCTTTTTTTATATTCTTGTTGGGTAACACCAAACAATGCTCAGGGGTTACTCCTGGATCACTCACTCAGGAATTACCGCTGACAGTGCTTGGGGAAGTATATGGGATTCTGAGAATCAAACATGTGTTTGTCTTGTGCAAGACAAATGCCCTAACCACAGTGCTAACAGTTTAGCCCCCACGTTACTAAGTCTTCCATTCTGGTTTATGTTTGATTTCAGAAAGGAATTCGCAGTTTCATGGGTTTTCACTGCAAAAATTTGATTTGGGAATTCAGTCAACTGAAACGAGGGAGTTGGTAAGATCCGCATGTTGAATATAAGTATTATGTTGGCAGGATAGTTCCTTTGAACAAGAATGTAACTTGAAAGTGGAGGTCTGGCCACTGCAGGGTGGAACTTTGTAGCATACTGCTGTGAGTATAGGGTCCCTAGTCTTACTGGGTGCTAAAATCATTCCTTTTAAAATCTAAGGATATTGGGGCCGGAGCGATAGCACAACAGGTAGGGCGTTTGCCTTGCACGCAGCCGACCCGGGTTCGATCCCCGGCATCCCATATGGTCCCCCAAGCACTGCCAGGAGTAATTCCTGAGTGCAAAGCCAGGAGTAACCCCTGAGCATCGCTGGGTGTGACCCAAAAAGCAAAAAAAAAAAAATCTAAGGATATTTTTTTGTTATTATTACTATTATTTTTATTATTATTATTTCTTGCTTTTTCATTCACTCACGGTGATGCTGATTAGTTACTTAAGGCTCAGCACTCAGGACTAACTCTGGGAAGTGCTGGGATGTCAGATTTAAAACTGGGTCCACCGCATGCTGTGGAAATGCACTCCCCACTGTTCTAGAATTCTTACCTCAATTCCAACTACCTTTAATTTGGAAGAAATACTGTGATTTTTCACTGGATTGAGGTCTGAATGAGAGTTAATTGTTCAATCGAACTGGTTTGTTGCCAGGAGTGATAGAGTATTGGGGCGGAGTTAACTTCCACAGGATGGAAACCTGGGCTCCATTCCCAGCACTGTTCCCTGGGACCCACCATCAGTGATCCCTGGAACCGCTTGGTGTGGTCCACCTCAAAATAAATACATACTTCAAACCAAAAAAGTACGAAAAACCTCATTGATCCTGGAGAGGATTCGTTTGTGGTGAAATGTTTTCAGTGGTCCCCATGGTCCATCTTGCTGTGTAGGGTTGAAGCCTTGCCTTATCACATGGATCTGGGGTTCCACACTGTGCTACAATCAAACCCAGACTGAAGTGTATTTTATTTTGTTGGAAACTACTTCGTTGGTATTCTGCAGACAGTCTTATGTCCATTTTATGTATGTGTTTATTGAGTTGAAGAAAATTAAATAAATTAATGATTTTGCAGCCTTCAGTTAAGTGCAGACACTTTTTGGAAACATTCGGTCATCCCATAGAACATCTATCCACCTATCAGAATTTGCATTCTAAGTGGTGGAAATGTTGGCCTCAGTTTCTTTTGACAGGGAGACTTTGAAGGAATGGAACAGTTATTGGAATCCTCTGCATTGTACAGGGAAGCAGCCAACCCCAGTGGAATGATCCTGCACTCTGTGACAATGTCTCAGAATCACCAAACCCGCCTTCTGCCCAGTGGGGAAATTGAGACAGGCCTAATGTCTTCTGAGGGAGATCAGAGTGGAGAGAGCAACCTCACTGTGAAGAAGCTTTCCTCCGGGAAAAACTCCTCACAGTCTATTCTCCTCAGTTTCTGCACACAAACCCCTCAAAGGCAACAGCCCCAGGACTATGGGTGAGGAACACCATTTATAGCGAGTCCCACATGCTGACATTCACATAAGGAAAGTCACCATGGACTGAACCCGTCCAAGAATAATGTTCCCTTAGAAACCCACAGTAGAAGAATCCCAGGATTGTTACCAGGGAGAATAAACTGTGAGTCACTTATCATCGCAGTGTGTCAGTGTAAAGATTCCAAACTAGAGAGAAACCGCTTATGTATATGGACTGGATTAGCTTTCACTTCCCCCTCAAAATGTATTATACATAAGAGAGTTCACACTGCAGAGAAACCTCATGCATGTGAGCAATGTGGAGAGGCCATTACCTTGTCCTCACAACTTAGTGTCCTCAGTGTAATTCATACAGGAATGAAAACTTACTCATGTCAGGACTGTAGGAAGGCCTAAACTTGCTCCTCTGATCTTTTTCATCACAGAAAGAGTCATTCTGGAGAGAAACCATATTCATGTCAGGACTGTGGTAAGGTCTTTGCTTATCACTCAAGCCTTTCTGTGCACAAGGATAATTATACTGGAGAGAAACAGTGATTCTTTAAGACATGTGGAAAGGCCTTCACTTGATGGGCAGCCCTTAAAGGGCACATGAATACTCATACTGGAGAGAAGCCTTATATATGTCAGGAGTGGGGGAAGAACTTTAGCTGATCCTCAGTGCTTAATGTACATAGGAGAATTCACACTGGCGAGAAACCTTATAAATGTAAGGCATGTGGAAAGGCCTTTACTGATTTATCAACCCTTAATAGGACTATGAATACTCATACTGGAGAGAAGCCTTTTGTATGTCAGGAGTGTGGGAAGACCTTTAGCAGATCCACGTATCTTATTGTACATAGTAGAAATCCCAGCCTTATGTATGTCAGGAGTGTGGGAAGGCCTTCAGCATGTCCTTCCATCTTACAGTACATAGGAGAATTCAAACTGGAGAGAAGCCTCAAAATGGTAAAGTTTGTGGAAGGGCCTTCACTCAGCAGTCAGTCTTTACTCAGCATATGAGAAGTCATACTGGAGTGATGCCTTATTTGTGTCAGGAATGTGGGAAGGCCTTTCGCTCATCCTCAGTGCTCACTGTACATAGGAGAACTCATTTGGGAGAGAAGCCTTTTGTATGTCAGGAGTGTGGTTACACACTTCTCAGATACTCAGAGCTGACTAGACATAACAGAATGCACACTGTCGAGAAACCTAGAAATGTAAGCCATGTAGAAAGGCCTTCATTTGATCATCTGCACTTAAAACACATATGGGTACTCACAGTGCAGAGAAGCCTTATGTGTGTCAGTAGCTGGGAAGGCCTGACATACATAAGGCATAATACAGTAGTAGTATAGCCTTAGAACTTGCTACTCATAGGAGAATTCACACATGAGAGAAACCATATTAATGTAAGCACTGTGAGACAGCCTCCATCAGCACAAACGATTTCATACTAGAGAGAATTTGAAAAATGTGGAAAGGTATTGTTTCTCATGCCTTTGTAGTCAAAGGAACATTACGGTAGAGAAGCTGTATGTTTCCCTTTTTTACCCTGTTTTTTAAAATTTTTAGTTCTGGGGTTCTGTGAGTCCTTTTGGATTGGTGTATGTTGTGTGACCTGGAGAATAGGGATATATCCCACAAATTTTGCAGGGATGTGACTCAGATTAAGTAGAGTCATGGCTGTGAAATTATTTTGTAAGTTATAAAGTGAGACTCTGGCAAGCTACCTACCCGTGGCTTACTTCTTTTTTGGGGGTCACTTGGCGATACTCAGGGGTTATTCCTGGCTTTACACTCAGAAATCACTCCTGGTGCTACTCAGGGCACCATATGGCATGCCAGAGATCAAACTCAGGTCATTTGCGTGCCAGGCAAATGTTCTATGCACTGTACTATTGCTGTGGCCCAAGGCAGTCTTGTTCATATCTAAGGAAGTAGTCTTACATTTTAAAGACTTTGGAAGTTAGATGGCCGTAAATCATCTTACATGTGTTGCAAAGATGTCTACATTTGTGGACATCTGTTAGGCTTGTTCCAATCTCTTTGCAGTATTAAAGTATTTAGGCCTTATACTCCCAGACCCGAGGGCTAGAATCTGTCCAGGCAGTCCTTTGTTGCCTTCAAGTATTTAAGAAATTTAACAGACTCTTTTTATATCATTTTGCTTGGAGATTCCAAATATAAATTTACATATATACGTGGAACCTTTTTTCTCTGTGTGTAGGGTTGCACAACTGGAGATGCTCAGGAGTTACTCCTGGCTCTGCACTCTGTTGACCAGGTCTGTTTGAGGCCCCTTTTAACACTAAGTGTTTCAGGCTTGATCAGTGTATTGCCACTTTTCCTTCCCGCTAGAGAAGGTTATAGAGCTATTATGAGCTCTCTCAATCCCCTGAGGTTATCTGTAACTCATAAAGTCAAACATTTTGGTGACTCTGGACTTCGTGTCTGTAGTAATTGATTTCTATTTCTCTTTCCCCTATAATCTATGTAATCTATAATCTATTACTATTGAGCTATGTTCTTTGCTTTTAAAAGCCTTAAAATCACAGGAAAATTGATCTTGGAGACAGACTGTACATTTCTAAGGACTGTGGGAAGGCCTTCACTCAGACTTGGCGTCTTATTAAGCAAATTAAAAAAATCATACCGAAAGAAACCACATAATTGACTTGTGGGAAGGCCTTCACTCTGCTCTCTAGCCTTATTATACATTTGAAAAGTCATAGTGGAGAGAAATCTTATATATGTAAGGCATGTGCAAGGCCTTCACTCAACCTGTAACCCTTACTAGCCATGTGAAAACGTATACCGGAGAGAAATTTTGTGTTTGTAAGTGTCAGAAGACCTTTGCATACCTGCACACTGCATGAGTTGATCCCTTCAGAACAGCACCCCCAGGGATGACAAGTTTTGTTTGGACCAGGAGTGTTAGGGGGCTGCAAAAGTGCAGCCAAGAAGCAAATAATCCAGGTAATGTGTGACAAGCTTCCAGTGACATCAGTACTATTAGGGAAAGGTACTTGCTAATTCTCACCTGGGCATTGGCCATAGCAGTGTCTCGGCATTTGCATTTCACGTATGTTAACTTGTAAATAATAGGTCTTGGCGATGAAAGCCAGAATTAAGGTGATTAAATAAAACTGCAGTGTACTGCACTGTCGTCCTGTTGTTCATTGATTTGCTCAAACTGCACAATAAACGTCTCCATTGTGAAACTTGTGGTTACTATTTTTGGCATATCAAATATGCCACGGGTAACTTCCCAGGCTCTGCCATGCGGGTAGGATACTCTCGGTAGCTTGCCAGGGTCTCCAACAGGGAAGGAGGAATCGAACCCCGGTCAGTTGTGTGCAAGGCAAACAAACACCCTTCCCGCTGTGATATTGCTCCAAGAATTAAATATAAATAGGCAATACCTCTTCACTGTATCACTATCATCCCATCGTCCATCAGGTTGCAGGGTTCTGGCAGGCCCCGACCTGCTGGAATATCACCCCAGTCCCTGGCTTTATTTCTTATAGTCCAACTTAATTTTTTGCATTGTTTGTTTCATTTTGGGGCCGAACTCGTGGTGTCCATGGGTGACAACCGGTTCTGCACTCAGGAATCACTCCTGGTTTGATCCCCAGCATCCGATATGGTCCCCAGGCATGGCTAGGAGTATTTCCTTAGCCCATATCCATGATTAAGCCGTGTACATTGCTGTGTGTGACCCAAAACAAACCAAATTAATTTACTTCTCTTTCCTCACTTGACTTGAGTGCCTTGCTTTTGCTCTTGGTAGTTTTAGGGACACACTTGGCATTTTCATTTTCGTTTTATTTGTAATTTTTAAATGCCACTAATTTTTTGGCTTTTAGGCCAAACTTATTGGTATTCAGGGGTTACTCTTGGCCAGGAATTACTCCTGGCAGTGCTCAGGGACCATATGGAATGCTGGGATTCAAACCCTGTGGTTTGCGTAAAAGGCAAATGCCCTGCCACTAAGCTGTCACTCCAGCCCTACCATCATTTATTTAGAAGAGTCTCACCCTCTCAGTTACTTTTTAGCTCTGTGCTTGGGGTCACTTCAAGTGATTTTCGGAGACCAGATGGTGCCCGGCATCATGGGCCTGTTTGGACTGTGAGAAACACAGAGATGCCCTCCACCTCCTCGGCCTGTAATGGAGACATTAATGGTGCCCACTCGAGCAAATTGGTGAACAACTGAACGACAGAGCTAGAGTGCAATGCATCCACTACCAAACTACTAAATGACTACTCATTACAGAGCAGGAACGGGACCTTCCGTTCATGTGGCTGATCCATTTTTTATCCCAGTTAAATTCAGTGCATAGTCGAACTTGAGCACTGTTTGAACAGTTGCTGAGCACAGAGCTAAGAGCAGCTTGAGAACACCAATGGCTATGAGCACGCACAGACCCATATAAAGGAATATTGATTACACATATAATAGTTCTCCATTCACCAATTCCTAAGCCTGATTCTGGGTCACCCACAAAATTAATTTAACTAATTTTGGGCATGTGATTCACTTAGTTTCTAGCTCACTCCTGTAACTGAATACATGAACAGTTGGAGCTCCTGCAGCAATTGGAAGTTCAGTGCAATGTCAACAAAAGTCAGGACAGTCTAGCTGGGAGATGCTGACCCAGGATCCCATGATTAAAACCCCAGAGGGATTCAGGAGCCCAGTGTGGAGTGATCCCTGAGCAGTCAGGAAAAAGTGCTCGGCACTACAGAATGTGCGCCCCAAAAACGTATCAATGAACAGAAAACATTATGATATCTGGATATTAACGCCCAGTGATTTCTGAGCATTTTTTTTTTGTGGTGTTGGTAGGGGGTCAGCGTTGAGGAGCTTACTGGTGGGTATTTGCAAGGAAATCCTTGTGGATTTTATCCCATTTATGAAAACATAAACACTTTGGCTTCATACTCTGTCTATCCGGTAGTTGGCGACCCCACAGATTTCCTGCTGACCTGATCCAAGATGAGAAATGGGGAAAAAAATCAACTTTCCTGACCGGAAAGTACAGGCAGGAATAGTTGGAGTCTGGCCCTTTAAAACTCCGGCCGGAAGTGTGGGTGACACCATAGAGTCCCTTTCTGAGTGTGGTGGAATTTCCAGTTGGCCTCCATTGTCAGAGCATGGGGAGCTGAGTCTGAGGGGAAGGGAGTACCCTGGGCGACAGGATGTGCTGGCGTGGTCGCTTCGTGCAGGGACCGGCTGCCCCACCCAGGTGTCCCCCCCGCGTCCTGCCAAGGTACGTCCTGTTCATTCCTGCCCTTCAGGGAGACAAGGGGATTTCTGAGGGAAGTTACCTCAGGGCTGCTGGCGGGCGCGAGTCCAGGGGAGGCCAGGCCACGCCAGGCAGGGCTTGGGGCGACCCCAGGCTCAGCACTCGGGATACTACGGGGGTCGGGGGACCCCATGGCCTGTCGGACAAGGCCCCGCCCTTCCTGCTGGCCTGTTGCTCAGGCCCCAACCACAGAGAGAGACAAGAGGGAGCCTCAGTTTCCCCAGTTTCCCCGCAGGTCGGTGGGGCGTGCGCGGCCGCCTGCACATTGGTTCCTGCAGAGACATTCAGAGCCCCCGGGGGTCAAGGGCTGGGGCTGGGGGTCACCCGGGAATGTTCCTTGGCCGGTCCTTTGAGGGCCACTTCCATCATAGGGGTGATTATGGATTCGGGGCCAAAGGGTCAGTTCCCCTGGAAAGGGGGAAGGTGAGTCTCTTTTAATTAAAACCAATGTTTCGTTTCATATATTTTGACCGACATCCCGCAGCATTCAGGGTCCCTCCTGACTTTGCCCTAGGTGACTCTCCTGGCGGGACTCAGGGTCCTATGCAATGTCAAGCTCAGTTCTGTCAGCCCTGAGCACGGCAAGTGCTCTTCCAGTGCACTGCCCTCTGCACTGTTAGAGGACTGAGGAGTGTGTGGCTGTCTGTTTGATTTTCCCGGGTTCCCTGCGACTGCAGTAGGTTTTGGGATCCTGGGAGATGCGGAGCTGTAAGAGACCCTGGTGGATGCGGGTGTAGCATCTGGGCTGTGCTGGACCAGAGGTGTTCATGCAAACAAATGTAGCAGGTAATGGGCTTGTCACTTCCAGGATGTGCCCCAAGATGTACCATAATGGAATCTAGGATCACCGTTGGTAACTACACCTTTATTTCTTTGTTTTACATAATTTTTAGAGTTTTATCTGAGTGAGGGAACACATGGCAATTTTCAGGGATTATTCCTACCTCTGACTCAGGGATCACTCCTGTTGGTGCTCTGGGAAACATCAGATTCCGGCAATCAAACCTGGGTCGACACGTGCAAGACAAGAACCCCACCCACTATATTTCTATTATTATTAATCGTAGTTTTTGGTCCACAGCTGGCAAGTTCTCAGGGCTCACTCTTTTATCTTAGCTCAGGCGTGGCTCCTGGCACTGCTGGGGTGGGGAAAACTATGTGCTCTTGCACATTAACCCGGGCTCAGCTGCTTGAACGAAAAGCATCCTATCCATATACTATCTCTGCTAACTCTCTGATTTTATTTTCCCCCAGAAAAATAATTTCTGTTTCACCTGTCAGGTTTCAGAGCAATCCCTCATTGATGGAGGTATTTCTCCCTGACCAGAGGCTCCCCCTTCTTTCCGGTGAGTACTTGCAGAAACGGGCTTTGCAGGGACCTGTTGCACTAGGTTTTAAATTTCACACTCTAGGGGCAGGAGTAAGTACAGCAAGGGCGGTGTTGGTCTTGCTCAGAATGGGCCTGGCTTCAATCCTCCCATACCCCATAGGAGTGTCTGAGCATCCTAAGATGTGGCCCAAAAGACCACAAAGAAAGAAACCTTGATGGGGCTGCAGCCATAGCACAGCTGGTAGGGCATTTGCCTAGCACGTGGCTGACCTGCACTCAATTCCCTGCATCCCATAGGTCCCCTGAGCACCGTCTTGCTTGAGTAATTTCTGAAGAGGGAGGAATAACCCCTGTGCATCGCCAGATGTGACCCAAAAAGAAAAAGACGAGAAATAAGAGAGCAGACAGGGCACTTGCCTTTCATGCGGCTGAGGGGTTTGTTCCCCAGTACTCCATAGGGTTCCCTGAGCACTGCCGGGTGTATCCCAAACTTCTTTTTGGCTGCCGTGGGCTTCTCCCCTACCTCAATTTTTAATTTCCTTCTTTTTGCTACAAACTTGGAGTTTATCAAGGACTACTCCACTCTGTCCATGTGTCTCTGGATGTAGAGGAGCTGTGTTGTGTCTTCCACCAGTAAAGCAGGTGCTCAGCCCTTGAGCTCCTCTCCCTGGGTCTATATCATTACTCTGGGAGCAGACGGTCTGGGATTTGAGGACACCCTGGCAGTGCTTTGAGGGCTGCGCCCTGCTCTGTTCACATTAGCAGTGCCAGTGGGTGCCTGGGTGCCGGTGAAGGTCCCCGAGCTTCCATGTGGCCAGCATGTGCTCCAGTCTGGTGTGCTCTCTCCTGCCCCTCTGTTTATACTTTCATTGGAAGTTCTTAGATGTGAACATGCTGGAAAACTTCCAACAAAAGGCTGTTAGAAGGAAACGAAGGGGTTGGAGTCTCTCAGCAAACTTATAGACTTTCATCATTTAGATTTCTTTTGGGCCAAATGTATGTTTCACCTACTTTTCTTACACAGGATCACATAACTGAATGAGTGAAATAACATAATCTGTAAAAATTTGTCCGGTGAGTTCTGAGCAACCCAGGGTGTGGCCCAAAAATAAACAAACCAAAGAATTGAGAATGAGATTTATTGCTGAATTTCACACATCGCTGTTGGCAGACGACTTTCTCTGTGCCTTTCTCAGAGGGGAGGGGAGTGGCAATCTCAAATCCAGCAGTACTCAGTGATTCAGGTTGTAAAGTTCAGTCGGACGGATGCAAACCTTGGAAATCACAGCCTGTTTTCAGCTCAGGGTCACACCAGGAACTGCCAGGTCACACCAGGACCTGCCATGAACTTTGCCACTTGGGCTTTCAATTAAGTGCAGCCACGAGTCATGCAGCATTGAGTCATGCCATAGAACATCTATCCACCTGTCTGAAATTGCATTCCTAGTGGTGGAAATGTTGGCCTCAGTTTCTTTTGACAAGGAGATTTTGAAGGAATGGAGCAGTTATTGGAATCCTCCTCTGCATTGTACAGGGAAGCAGCCAGCCACAGTAGAATGTCTCTGATCCTGCACTCTGTGACAATGTCTTGGATTTAGCAATCCTGCCCTCTGCCCCATGGGGATGCCGAAACTGGCCTAATGTCTTCTGAGGGTGATCAGAGTGGAGAGACCAACCTCACTGTGAAGAAGCTTTCCTCTGGGAAAAGCTCCTCACATTCTGTTCTCCTCAGTTTCTGGACATAAAACCAACAAAGGCAGCACAGCCCCAGGACTGTGGGAGAGGAGCACCATTTATAGTGAGTCCCACATGCTGACATTCGCATAAGGAAAGTCACCATGGACTGACCCTGTCCAAGAATAATGTTCCCTTAGGAACCCACAGTAGACAGAATCCCCAGGATTGTTACCAGGGAAAACAAACTTTGAGTCAGGTATCATCGAAGGGCGTCAGTGCAAAGATTTCGAAATGGAGAGAAACTGTTTATGTATATGGACTGTGGGAAAGCTTTCACTTTCCCTTCAAAATATATCATACATCAGAGAGTTCACACTGCAGAGAAACCTCAAGCATGTTAGCAATGTGGAGAGGCCTTTTTCTTGTCCTCACAACTTAGTGTCCTCAGGGAAATTCATACAGGAATGAAACCTTACTCATGTCAGGACGGTGGGAAGGCCTAAAGTTGCTCCTCTGATCTTTTTCATCACAGAAAGAGTCATTCTGAAGAGAATCCGTATTCATGTCAGGACTGTGGAAAGGTCTTTGTTTATCACTCAAGCAACTCTGTGAAAAAGGATAATCACACTGGAGAGAAACAGTGATTCTGTAAGACATGTGGAAAGGCCTTCACTTGATGGGCAGCCCTTAAAGGGCACATGAATTTTCATACTGGAGAGAAGCCTTATATATGTCAGGAGTGGGGGAAGAACTTTCGCACACTGGCGAGAAACCTTATAAATGTAAGGCATGTGGAAATGCCTTCACTGATTTATCAGCCTGTAATAGGTATATGAATACTCATAGTGGAGAGAATCCCTTTGTATGTCAGGAGTGTGGGAAGACCTTTAGCAGATCCACGTATCTTACTATACATAGTAGAAATCCCAGCTTTACGTATGTCAGGAATCTGGGAAGGCCTTCAGCATGTCCTCCTGTCTTACAGTACATAGGAGAATTCAAACTGGAGAGAAGCCTCATAATTGTAAAGTCTGTGGAAGGTCCTTCACTCAGCATTCAGTCTTTACTCAGCATATGAGAAGTCATACTGGAGAGATGCCTTATTCCTGTCAGGAATGTGGGAAGGCCTTTAGCTCATCCTCAGTGCTCACTGTACATAGGAGAACTCATTTGGGAGAGGAGCCTTTTGTATGTCAGGAGTGAGGGTAGACCTTTGTCAAATACTCAGAGCTGACTAGACATAACAGAATGTACACTGTTGAGAAACCTAAAATATGTAAGCCATGTAGAAAGGCCTTCATTTGATCATCTGCCCTTGAATCACATATGGGTATTCACAGAGCAGAGAAGCCTTATATATGTCAGGAGTCTGGGAAGGCCTGATATACATAAGGCATAATACAGGCGTAGTATAGCCTTAGTACTTACGCATACTCACAGGAGAATTCACACTTCATGTTGGGGACTGCTCAGGACCCTGAACAAAAGAGGACCCCGAAACCTTTACCCTGGACAAACCAGAAAATTCCATTACCAGCTTAGCATAACCTGAGGCACAGGTGCCCTTGTGACAAAGGAAATAGCCAAACTCAAGAGGTAAAAGTAGCCCAGGGCAGTTAACTAAGAGACGCCATAAAGCCCTAAAGTAGAATACCTTCTCTACACTAAATACCTTGTGCATTTCTCCTGCCAGATGCTCCTGCCAGATAAACCCTTGCCTTCCCCTCCCCACTATTTCTCAATATACTCTTGAAGAATGTTGTAAGCCCACCTAATACACCCCGAACCTTTCCTTATTTGGTCTGAGAAGACACTTCCCTGATGATTGACAACTTATGTACCAATCCCCTGCTAAGAAAAGTATAAAACCAGCGTGGCAGTTAATAAAATTGCCCTTGATTGGCATGTGTCATCTTGGGCCCCCTGTTTACTAACCTCACTAGTCTTATTTCAGATCGGGACCCTCACAGAATCCACCTAATTAGGAGCGCTTTCCACTGTTGTCTCTCCGAGGGCCGGAGAGATCTCCAGGGGAATGCGCAACTTCAGAGAAACCATATTAATGTAAGGACTGTGAGACAGCCTTCACCAGCACAAGCGATTTCATACTAGAGAGAAATTAAATGTGAGAAATGTGGAAAACGTATTATTTCTCATGCCTTTGTAGTCATAGGAACATTACTGGAAAAAGGTGTATGTTTCTCTTTCTTCCCCCTTTTTAAAAAATGTTACTTCTGGGGTTCTGTGAGTGTTTTGGGGTTGTGTATGTTGTGCAACCTGGAGAATGGGGATATCCCCCATAAATCTTGCAGGGATGTGATTCGGATCAAATAGAGTCATGGCTGTGAAATTATTTTGTAAGTTATAAAGTGAGAGCCTGGTAAGCTACCCGTGGCGTCTTTGACATGGCAAAAATAGCAACAATGACGGTCCTCATTCCCCTGACCCTGAAAGAGCCCCCAGTGCGGCATCAGCCTAGACTGGCTTGCAACAGGTACGAATGGAGACGGTACTGGTGCCCGCTCGAGCAAAGTGATGAACAACAGGATGACAGTGATACACTGAAGATATAAAGTGCCATTTGAACATTAGGCACATGGATGTGGCATATAAATATAAGGCAGTATTTCCGGGTTTAATCTTGATTTTAAAATAGACTTATTAGTATAAAGTAGCATATTATGTTAAGGGAATTTGGGGAGAAATGAAGTATGAATAAAGCTTTTGGGAAAGGCTTCGGATCACTGTTAGGTCATAGGAAACAGTAAGACTTTCAGTGTCCTGGGTCATTTGTATTCAGGATAATTAAGTGGTTAATCCCCCCTGGTCAGATGTCTTCTGACGTCTTCTTGCTGTGTGCTGGCCTCCTCTTACCACTTCATCAGTCCTAACTTCGCCTCCAGGCAGTGACCTTCACAGTGCAGCCATTTTTTTCATTCATTATTAGTGGGATTATATGTTGCTCCTGTCATTAGATTGGACTGTGTAAAATAATTATTTTGGTTGGTTAAAAACAGTCATTTCAGCATGCTCAGATTAATACAATAGGTACTCAATAAAGTGTTGCTAATTCTCTCATTGGATCAATTAACCAAGCAGGGTGTTTTGCTTTCTAGCTCATTGGATCATAGATTATTATGATTTTTTATGGTTTTAATCCCTTATCAGAATTAGAGTTTTTGGTGCTTAAAGTACATATCTACAAATAATGCCAGTTACACTGAAACACAGTTATCAAAATGAAAGGAATTCAAACTTGTCACATAGTAATGTGTGCTTTTAAAATTAATACATTAAACAGCAAGATCATTGAATTTAAACTTGGGAATAGTTACTTTGTTTTTTAATGATAGCTGCTTGAAACTCTTTTTTTGCACTGTGCACAGGAGTTGATCAGTATAGAGTGGCCTCTGATGATCACTTAGAAATATAGAATGCTGAGAAAGAGCTGTCTCGACCTGATGCTAGTCTTTGGTAGCTGAATGATGACTGGGGAGAGTTACCAGATCCTCATTTAGATAGGAAGGCTGTGAGCAGAGGTGATGTAAGTGGCAAATTTAAGAAACTTGAAACTTAAAAGCAGTGATAAATGTGAGTGATGTCAGTAACATCTCTGTAATATCAGTAAAACTATTGTGATTTGATGTAAAGTCAAGGCAGGGATAATGCTAATACTATTGTTGTGTTTTGTTGCCTATCTTCTTTTTTGTGGGTGACATGACAATGCTCAGGGGTTACTCCTGGGTTTACACTCAGAAATCACTCCTGGTGGTACTCTGGGGACCATATGGGATGCCAGGGATCAAACCCAGGTCATTTGCGTGCAAGGCAAATGCCCTACCCGCTGTACTATTGCTCTGGCCCAAGGCAGACTTGTTGATATCTAGGGCAGTTGTTTTACCTTTCAAAGACTTTGGAAGTTGGAGGGCCCTAAATCATCTTACAAGTGTTGCAAAGATGTCTATGTTTGTGGACGTCTGCTAAGCTTGATCCAGTCTCTTGGCAGTATTAAAGTATTAAAGCCTTATACTCCCAGAATTGAGGGCTAGAATCTGTCCAGACAGTCCTTGTTAGCCTACCAATATTTAAGAAATTTAAAATACTCTTTTTATATAATTTTTTTTTGCTTTTTGGGTCACACCTGCAATGCACAGGGGTTACTCCTGGCTCTGCACTCAGGAATTACCCCTGGCCATGCTCAGGGGACCATATGGGATGCTGGGATTTGAACCGGGGTCAGCCGCGTGCAAGGCAAACGCCCTACCCACTGTGCTATCTCTCCAGCCCCTCTTTTTATATAATTCTGCTTGGAGATTCCAAATATAATTTTACATACATATGTGGAACCTTTTTTCTGTGTGTGTAGGGGTGCACAGCTGGAGATGCTCAGGAGTTACTCCTGGCTCTGCACTCAGGAACTACTTCTACCAGTGAACCAGGGACCATGTGGGATGCTTGGGATCAAACCTTGGTTGGCTGTGGACAAGTCAAGGTCCTACCCATTGTACGATCTCTTCAGCCCCAGACATGGAAACTTTAATAAGAGAATTTTATTGAAGTTTTCTGTAGTTACTAAAAAATTAAATTTAAAAAGGACGTTGTGAAAATGGTTTTCACAAAAACTCACTATGTCTGTTAAAAAGTTTGCTAGTGTTTACTTGGGAAGATCATGGGCAAACAATACAGTGAGTACTCCAGCGGTTAAGAGAAAGAAGGCCGCCATATGGATGGGACGGCAGGGCGAGCTGGGCCTTGGAGAGGGGTTCAGTGGATAGACAAGAGTGTGGGAGATGGCATTTGCAGCAGGGAGGAGTCGTAGGAATTTTGGTTTTGCTCCTGGGAGTATATGTTTCTTAAGTGCTGCTTGAGTTTGGAGATGTGGTACAGCAGGTAGGGTGCTTGCCTTCCACGGGCATGGACTGAGTTCAATACCATGCACACATATGGTCCCTGGATCCCCACCAGGAGTGGTTCCTGAGCACGAGTCATGAATATGTACAGAGTGCCGTTGATTGTAGTCTTGTTCAAACAAACTAAAACAACAGAAAAGAGATTGTTACTTATTTTGTTTTGGCTTTTTGTGTCACACCCAGTGATGTTCAGCGGTCACTCATATCTCTGCACTCATGAATTAGTATTAGTACTGGCGGTACTTGGGGTATCACATGGGATGCAGGGATCAAACCCGGACTGGTCACCTGCAAGGCAAACGCCTTACCAACTGTTCTAACACTCTGGACAAAGAGATTGCTTCTTAAGCTCCCAAACATGCATAGAGTTTCAATAAATAGAACCATAAAAATGTGGCGGTTCCCTCTCTGAAGCTCACAGCTCTGCTTTCATGTCCAGGACTTTGGGCAGAGCTTCATGCTGATCCTCAGGAATTTGACGTTGGAGACGGTGGTAACGTGTCACCCTGCTGACCTTCCCCAGGTAGGAGAGTGACAGATGACAGAATGCAGTGACAGGCTTCCTGGGCCATTGGTCTCTGATTTGATTCTAGAAGCAGCCCTGGAATGTGTGTACTGGTCGGAGTGTCCCATGCTCCGCTGTTTGACAACATCTTTGTTCCTGTTTGTTTTGTTGAATTTGTGTTTGGGGGCCATACCCAGGGGTGCTAAAGTAGTACTTGCAGCTCAGTGCTCAAGTATTCCTCATGCCAAGTCATGGGAATTTTTTGTTGTGTTGGAATAATTAAGCCACGTTGTCTGAGTTTTTAGTCATTTGAAATAAAAGTTTTATAGTCTCTGGATGTTGGCCATTCATGGGATTACACGGCGGCGATATCTGAATATCCTGGTGTGGTAAATCCTGGTCTGGCCCCAAGCCCCTTTCCCCTGAAAAAAATAATTAATCTTTTAAACGCTGACCAGAAAGTACTTGGTTAGGAACATTTGGAGACTGGCCCTTTAAAACACTGGCCAGAAGTACAGGTGATGTCACAGAGTCCTGGATTTTCCTGTGGTCTCTGCGGGGGGCGGCATTTCTGGTCGGTGGCCATTGTTGGTGCTCGAAGAGCTGGGTTGGAGCTGGAAGGGGGTGTAGGCTGGCTCGCTCTGTGATATGGCCAGGAGCGGCGGCCCCCACCTGGATACCCCCCGGCGCCCTGCCGAGAGGTTCATCTGGATTACTAGTTGATGTTTAGGTAATGGGGTGTTACCGCAGAGACCCTCGGAAGGGCGCATGGGCGGGGCTCTGGTGGGGCGGGCACCATCCCGGGTGGCCTCCAGCAGCTGCCCCGAGCCCCACCCCGGCCCATAGGGACCCGGTTGAGCTGAGGGGGCGTCTAGTCCCCCGGAGTTTGAGCGGAGAAGCACGTGCCTGAAGTTAGTAACAACGGATACAGCCAGAGTTTTCCATTTTTAAATGTGTGTGTCACTGTGTTTTAGGGCCGCATTGGCCCTGATCGGCGCTGAATCTAGGCCCTTCAGCTCAGGGTCCCTCCTGGGGTTCGGGGCCTCCGGGGGTGTCGAGCTGTGGGGTCGGCACCCTCCCCGCAGACCTTACCCCCAGATCCCGGCCAGACGGAAAGTTTCCCCGGGTCTGGTGTCTGCGTGCAGCCACCGCCGTGTGGGCGCCAGTGCCGGGACACTTGCCACTCCTGTGGCAGCTGCAGTGGCCGGGTGAGGTCCTCCAAGACTGTCTCAGGCATGCCCTTTGTGACCCCTTCCATTCCTGAGGTGACTCAAGAATCTGGTCAGTTATTCTCATCAAGGGCACCTGGGGGCACTTGTTTCCTTTCTTAAAAAGAAATCTTTTATTTTTGCCCCACATGCAGTAGTGTTCTGGGGTCACCCCGGACTCTGCACTCAGTGTACTGGCCTCCGCCCTCAGATGGTGCGGAAGGGGCCCAACTTTACGTACTTGGGGCTCAAAAGAATCTGGGGGCGCATTTTGATTTTCACATGGTTTAACACATTCAGTACATTGTGGGGTGCCCGGGGAGATGTGGAGCACAGAGTGAAGGTGGGGGACGCATTAGGGTGGGTTCACTCCTCCTGCCTCTGCACTCAGGCATCACTCCTCGCAGTGCTCGGGGACCTTTTGGGATGCCGGTAATGAAACATGAGTTGGACCTTGCAAGATAAGCACCGCACCACTTACTGTATTTGCTGCCCCTTTGTGCAGGAAATTTTGAATTATCATTTCAATTGCAATTTTGGGGCCACAGCACACAGTTCTCAGGGCTTACTCTTGGATCTGAGCCCAGGCAGCGTTCCTAGAAGAGCTGGGGGAAGCCTTTGGGCGTTTAAAAATTGAACCCAGCTTAGCTGCTTGATTAAAAGCGCCGTATCAACTGTCCTATCCCTGCTAAACCTCTATCATTTTATTTTGTCCCAGAAAAAAATGCTGCTTCACCTGCCAAGTATTTAAGCACCATCCCGTCCCCACTGCCATTCTCTTCCATACCAGGGTGCCCCCTGCTGTTCTGGTGAGTACTTGCAGAAAGGGGGTTTCTAGGCATCAAATGCCACAGGTTTTAAATGTCTCACTCCACGGGTCTGTGCAGTGGTACAGCCAGGAGGCCCTTTGTCTTGTTCAAGGCTGACCAGGGTTCAATCCCAACACCAAAAGGGTCCCCTGAGTTGTCCTCTCCATCTGTGTCCCTCAAATAAAAAAAAACTGAAAATAAATAAAGGGCTGGAGTCATAGTACAACAGTTAGGGCATTTGATTTCCATTTGGCAGAACTGGGTTCGATCCCTGCACCCCATTGGATCCTCTGAACCTTGCCAGAAGTGGATCAGAAATAAAAAAGAGTTTATCAAAAATTAAGAAAGAGCTATATTTCTTGGAGTGGAGGTATGAGATTTTGTATTTTTTTATTTTCTATTTGTATGATATTGTATTTTGTTGACCCACATTTCATAGGTTGCTCTGAGCACGTGTGGCCCAAACCACAGAGCTCCCACCCCTCAATGAAAAGGTCTTACTCTCGGATTATGGAATTTGTCTTGACTACTTGAGCATTCTTTGGACTTCTTTTGCGGGAGTTGGAGTTATCACGACTATTTTTGTTGTTGGTGGTGGTGGTTTTGCCCTTTTTGCTACAGACTTGAGATGGTCGGGGACTCTGCCCCTCTGTCCGTGTGAATCCCCAGTGGTAAAACACTGTCTCTGCCCTCTGGGCTCCTCTCCAAGAGTTTGTCTTACTACTCAGGGAGCAGATGGGCTGGGGTTTGGGGCCACACCTGACAGTGCTTGGGGCCACTTGCTGCTCTGTGTTTGAGCTGCCGGTGAACAATGGATACCAGGGAAGGTCCCAGGGCTTCCAGCTGGCTGGCTTCCAATCCAGCCTGATCTACTCTTTCATTCCTGCCTTCCTTGGAAGTTGGTAATGTAAACAATATGGAATATAATGAAACAGAATCTGTCAGGAGGAAAAGAAGGAGGTGTAGTCTCTGAGCAAAATTCTGTGCTATCACCATGAAGCTTTTAGACTAAGTGTAATTTTCCTCTCCTTTTTCTTATGCAAAGTCACTTACCAAAAACTGAGTGAAATTGTATAGTCTGTAAAAATTTAGCCTGTAAGCTCAGAGCTCTGCTGGGTCTGCTCACAAAACAGAATTAAACATCTGAACTGGATCAAATAGCAATACTCTGACGATGTTAAAAAAAAAAATCCTGTGAACTGAGCCTTGAGAATATATCAGAAGATTTCACACTTCTTCTGTTGGAAGTTAACTTCCTCTTTGCTTTTTTTTTTATTTTTTGGGTCACACCGGACTCATGCACTCAGGAATTACTCCTGGCGGTGCTCAGGAGACCATATGGGATGCTGGGAATCGAACGCTTTTGGCCTCATGCAAGGCAAACACCCTGCCCACTGTGCTATTGCTCCAGCCCCTTCTTTTTTATTTTTTTATTTATTTCTTTTTACTTCCTCTTTGCTTTAACTGGGCCTGCCACACCAGCAGTGCGCAGGGATCACTCCTTGGGGATTCAGGGTGTGTAATTAAGTCTGTTGCATGCATGGCAATTGCACTGCTCACTGGTCTCTCTTTCTCCCCTCTGCTGGCAATTCAGATCTTTAATTTGCCACTGTCCATGCAGCTCAGGGTCACATCGGGGTTTTGGGTGTCAGCAGCCCTGCCATGGCCTCTACCAGCTGATCCTCATCCCTGCCCCCAACCCCCTTCATGCCTGTCTGTGTCCTTCTCACAAGGTTCACAGGATTTATATAGAATTAGAATTCCTGGGGTCAAAGATAGTTCAGGAGTGCAGCATCTGCCCTTGTACGCAGGCTGCCGTAGTACAATCTCCAGTATAACAGTGTCTTCAGGTACTGCCAGGAATGGACCCAAAGTTCTGCCAATTGTGGCTCCAAAACCCAAACCTGTGCCCTGTGAAAATGACTTCGAGGAATTGACACATAAGTTATTATTTTTCTGTTGGCTTTTGAGTCATACCTTTTAGTTGCTCCTCCGGTACATTAGTGAGGTGCCAGGGACAGAACCCCGGTCAGCCATTGAAAGGCACATATACTAGCAGACAATAGGTCCAGCCTTTTAATTTAGTGACTGATTTTTGACTAGAGGCCATGCCTGGCGATGCTCCGGAGTTACTCCAAGCTCTGTGCTCATTGATCCTTCTATGCACTGCTTGAAGACCCTGTGGTGTGATGGCAGTTGAAACTGGTCAGGCATGTCCCAAGATAGCCCCCCCACTCTGTTCTGTGTCTGTGGGTATCGTTAAAATCTTTTACACTGGTTAATATACAGAAAGTTGTGAAATTAGATGTTCCTGTTTCTCCTAAGTTCACACATTTTTAAAAAATTTTATTACATTGTTAGTACATAGTAACAGAACTTTTAAAAATTAGTTTTGTTTTATGATCTCAGCCAGCAGAGCTCCTAGCTTACTTCTCACTGTGCACTGAGCAATCACTTGGGGGCTTGAAGACTTGAGGGACCCTATGGGATGCGATGATCAAACCAGAGTCAGGTGTGTGCAAAGCAAGTGCCATATCTGATGTATTTTCACTCAAGCCCCAGAACCTAATTTTTATCTGTTTCACTAGGTTTTTGTTTAGATCTTATAACATTTTCTGTTAGAGTGGACCCAAGGGTTCTGAGAGACTGCACCACAGGTCCGATTTTGCCTTGCCTTCCCTGAGAGCAATGGGCAGCCCAGGTTCCAACCCACTTCTGCATCCCCTAAAGAGGAAGGAGCATCTGGTAGACTCTCCCTGGGTGTTTCTGTGAGCTGCTACCCACGGGTGCGCCTAGTCATACCTTTACAAATCCAGTGCAGGACTTCCAGTCAGGGTCATACAGATTGTGCTCCTCTCTGTTGCTCACGGCTCTGACTTTCCCAGGTCTCTGTCAAAGGCTCGGTGGGGTCCTCAAGAATAACAGGCTGGAGAAGGTGGTGTTGTGTCATCTGACACGCTGTCCCCAAGTAGGAGGAGAGTGATGTGATGAGGCTCTACAGGGACAGGAGCACATAGGCCTCCAGGGTGGACTGTGTGGGAGTCACTTCAGGAAGTAGATGTGGGATGTGTCTCTGTGGGAGTTCCTGATTCTGCTGTCTGAGGCCACTTTTGTCCACGTTCTTTTTTTATGTTTGGCTTTGGGGCAACACCCATTGACTCTCAAGTAGGGCTCCCAGTTTAGTAGTCAGTTGCCCATCACGACAGGAATTGATTGGGGTTCCCACCTGACGGGCATCAGGGACCCCAGGGTGTGCTGGCCCCTCTAATGACTCAGACCCCACAACTTGTGATTCCCCTATTTTATTCTTCTCACTCTGCAGAACCTCAGCTGCTCCGCCACAGTCTTGGGATCAAACGATGCTTGTGTGTCTCTCTGAGCATGTGCTGTTCCCATGGAGACTAGTCAGAAGATCTCTGGGCCGCCTGAGTTATTGGGTGCCAAGTAACTTTTATCTCCTAGAGAGATTTGGCCCAGCCCTCAACCGTGATTCCAGAGTCCCACCGGCCCATATGCCTACCCACAGCTTTGACTTTCTGACTGGACATTGAGTATCCCTTCTCATCCCTAGAGCAGGAAAGTGAGATGTATCATGGGGGAGGGCAAGTCTAGTGTCTTGGTCCAACCTAGTGTTGCTTCTGTTCGGTCCTGCTGGGGATGTGCTTAGCTCTTACTCTCTGCAGCACCCACAGGACCAATGGTGCTAGGCTTGGCCATGGGGTGTCTGTGTAGGCCAGTGCCTTCAAGAACCTTCAATTGTAGCTCATTGATATTGCTGCAGATGTGGCTGGGTTAGTGCTATAGGACAGTGGTTTGGGCACTTGACTTACACTCAGCTCAGCTGACCTGGTTTCAGTAATGAGCATCCCATATTGTTCCCTTGCATTCCTGAGTCTGGTCTATAAACAAAAGCCTCACTTTTGTTTATAGAGCGATAGCACAGCGAGTAGGGCATTTTCCTTGCATGCGGCCAACCCGGATTCAATTCCCAGCATCACATATGGTGCCTGGAGCACTGCCAGGAGTAATTCCTGAATGTATAAGGCAGGAGTAACCCCTGTGCAACGCCGGGTGTGACCCAAAGAGCAAAAGACAATAATAAAATTTAAAAAATAAAAATAAGAGCCAAGAAAGCTAGTATGTGATTGCCAAGAACCTCATGGTAATCCTCTAAATAGATCTTCCACCTGCTCTGCCCATTTATCTACTTTGCATTCAATTAATTTGTACCTCCTGTATTGTGTTTGATTTCAGAACTCCACCCGAAGCTTCAGGATGTGGCACTGCCACAGTTTGATTTGGAAAAGGGATCATCGAATATGAGTGAGCTGGTAAGATTTACACATTCAAAATAAGTATTTTCACGCTGCTAGATAGCTCAGTGGAGCAAGCATAGGATTAGAAAGGTGGGGGTTCAAGCTCCATCCTGCCACCATGTTTACAATCTCTGGATATGACAGGGAGGAACTTGGACCCTAATTCTGGGAGTAAAGGGGCTTTAGCCCCACTGGGGATAAAACCAGTATGTTCAAAAAACTAAAGAAATTCCAATTTTTCACATTGGTGAACTACTATGGTTTGTTATTTGATTGAAATAAGCACAAGCGTCAGATTGTTTCAAAGAACTGGTTGCTTGACCCCTTCATCATGTGGTGGGAGGCGCAATTGCTTTACCCAGGGATAGAAATCTTGATGTCTAGCACAGATGGTCCTCGAGTCACAACAGCATTGGTCCCTAAGACCTGTTTGGTGTGCCCCACCTCAAAATTTGTACAAACAAAACTGAAATAGCAGAAAAGTCACTGGTGCAGCAATACCACTGCTGGGAATATATCCCAGAGAATCAAAAAAGTACAATCGAAACAACATCTGCACATGTATGTTCATCGCAGCACTGTTTACAATAGCCAGAATCTGGAAAAAACCCGAATGCCCCAAAACGGATGACTGGTTGAGGAAACTTTGGTACATCTATACAATGGAATACTATGCAGCTGTTAGAAAAAAGGAAGTCAAGAATTTTGTAGTTAAGTGGATGGGCATGAAAAGTTTCATGCTGAGTGAAATGAGTCAGAAAGAGAGAGACAGACATAGAAAGACTGCACTCATCTATGGTATATAGAATATCAGAGTGGGAGACTAATACCCAAGAACCGTAGAAATAAGTACCAGGAGGTTGACCCCATGGCTTCGCGGCTGGCCTCATGTTCCGGGGAAAGGGCAACTCAGAGAAGCGATCACCAACTACATTGTAGTTGAAGGCCATGTGGGGGAAGGGAGTTGCGGGCTGAATGAGGGCTAGAGACTGAGCACAGCGGCCACTCAACACCTTTATTGCAAACCACAACAGCTAATTAGAGAGAGAGAACAGAAGGGAATGCCCTGCCACAGTGGCAGGGTGGGGTGGGGCGGAGATGGGAGTGGGGAGGGTGGGAGGGACGCCGGGTTTACGGGTGGTGGAGAATGGGCACTGGTGAAGGGATGGGTTCCCGAACTTTGTATGAGGGAAGTATAAGCACAAAAGTGTATAAATCTGTAACTGTACCCTCACGGTGATTCTCTAATTAAAAATAAATAAATTATAAAATAAATAAAAAAATAAATAAATTTTAAAAAAAAAGAAAAAAAAAGAAAAGTCACTGGTGCAAAAGAGGAATCCTCTTGTGGCCCTTGTCCTGCGTCTCGGCTGTGTGGATGCAGCATTGCTTTAACACATGCATCCCGGGCTTCACACTAAGCTAGAACTGAACCCAATTTCGGGTTCCTTTTATTTTCACTGGAAACCGGTCTTCAGTCTTCTATAGAGCGTGTTAAATCCACTTAGTTTATCTGTTCATTGAGATGAAAAAATTTTCACAGCTTGCGACCCCACATTGATTAATTTTGCAAATCAGCCTTGAAGAAACATTAGATCTTTTAATGGAAACTTTCTGCACATGTTGGGATTTGCATTCGTGTGTTTCAACATTCAGGTATCACAGCTGCTGTTTTGGAGTATATTTCTAAGCTTCTGAGGTTTTGCATTGTTTTGTCTTTTTGCCCAAGTCCTGAGTTTAGGTTAATTGAATTCCACATACACAATGCTCCCCAGGCACTCTCAATCCCATCATGCTTTTCCCACACTGTCATGCTATCACACTGTCCTCCTCTTGTTCATCGATTTGCTCAAGCGGGCACCAGTAATATCTCCATGGTGAGACTTGTTACTGTTTTGGCATATCGAATATGCCACAGATAGCTTGCCAGGCTCTGCTGTGTGGGTGGGATACTCTTCGTAGCTTGCCAGGCTCTTTGAGAGGGATGAAGGTATCAAACCGGGTCGGCCGCGTTCAATGCAAATGCCCTACCTGCTGTGATATCCGTCCAGCCTGCTTTTTTCATATAGGAATTCATTGATCCCCAAAAAATATTTCCTCCTGGGCATCAATCATATATACCTACCCTCAGTTGCTCAAAGGCCCCTGTATCAATTGTTTTACAATTCGTGGGAACCTGAGAGATTCGCCAACATCCACCCCCACCTCAGTAGGTTATTCCACGTAACTGTGATTACTAGTAATAAGGGGCATACCTGGGTTCCACTGACATCAAAATGGAAGTAGCGGGGAGAGAAAAAGAAAGGTCAAACTTTTGCTTGGAAGCAGTAAAATTCCAGCAGTCTAATATTCACCAGAATGGTAAAAAACATTGAGATCTGTCCAAAATGCCTAGCAAGGTAACAAAATGACCAGTCTGGTTTACTGCCTGTTTTCTTTATATTTGCCTCCATTCTGGGTTGGTCTACATGCCACGTTTTATTTGCTTAATTATACTTTTTTTCGTTTGGTGGCATACCTGGAAGTTATTAAGGGTCTCTCAAAATGGTGTTCAGACTCCATTTGTGACGCCAGGGATGGAACTCACATCGACCAAATTCATAGCAGGTGCAGCGCACTGAACTCTCTCTGTTTAAAATTTTGATCTTAAACTGCCTCTTGGGTTTTTCTTGTAGACAAGAGTCCACTACTCGTGTGTTATCAAGGGGTAGAGTTTTGACTGGACAGTGCTCTCTGATGTTCTTACCAGCCTTTGCTCCTGGTCCAGTCTCTCTCCAGCTCTCTTGGCTGCTGCATGGCTAGTTCCTCTCTGCATCTTCAGCTCTGGCTTGGGGGTCACTGCTTTGACTCCACCTTGATAGATGATTTCCCAAGAAACTCATTGTCCCCTGCCCCACCCACTCACTATCTGCCTGTTTTCCTTTGAATGAGCCCCTTGCATTTCTCCTGATGGACTGTGTGAGAACATTAGCTCATTGTTTGCCCAGCACAAGACCAGCAGACTTTTTCTAACTCCCCGAAAGCCCCAAATGTGTGACACGCCACTCCAGCAGCAGCCTCTCCACCCCTTTTTGCGAGCCCACCCTCCTTGAGCCACAGATTCAGCTGGGTGGGGGAAAAGGTTCTCTGCACATCTGGAGTCTGGCCCTTTAAGGCTGCTTGCTGAAATGGAAGTGACATCACAGTGGGGCCTTCCTGGTGATTCTTTTCCTGAAAACGGGTGAGAGAGTCATTGTTCACTTTGGTAAAGGACAAAGTGGGTCCCCTGCAAGCACTCAGGACTCTGAAGGCCAATTTTATGGTAGGACGGGGGCAGACTCAGCACCTCCCCATCTCCACACTGAGCTGTGGGTCCCCATCAGCTTGGGGGGGCACTTTCACACATGTTTTTCACTCATTTCCTGATATCCAGGCAGTTCCTGGGGTGTGGCAGAGGTTTGGGGGTGCAGGGGTGGAGAGTGTGAGTGTGTGATCTTGGGGGGCTCCTACAGCTACAATCGTCTCAAGCTCTGAGATGGGGCAGTGATGGATGGGCACAGGGCTGAGGGCGGGGGCTGTGGGCCTGGGGGGTGAGGGATCTGCCAAGAGTGGGGCCTTGGCCATCCCACCCCCCTAGCTGACCATGTTGGAGGCTTGGCCCCAATCTTGATGCTGTAGACTCTCCAGATTCACTTTGAGGGACAGAGTCACATCACACCCAATGGCAAGGGAATCTGTTCCTTTCCTACTTTTTTTTTCTTTTTGGGTCACACCCAGCGATGCTCAGGGGTTACTCCTGGCTTTGCAATCAGGAATTACTCCTGGCGGTGCTTGGGGGACCATATGGGATGCCGGGGATCGAACCCAGGTCGGCCGCGTGCAAGGCAAACGCCCTACCTGCTGTGCTATCACTCCGGCCCCCCTGTCCTACTTTTTTATTGGCTGCCCTGGTGGGATGGGGCATCCCGAGCAGTGGATTTCTAGGTGACTGGGGTTTGCCAATGACAGTTTACTTTTGGGGCTATTTTTGGTGTGGGGAACAGGGGGCTGTTATGCCCTGTGATACACCTGTGATACACCGAGGCCTTCCTCTGGCCCCCGACTCAGACATTCCTGGAGTGCTCTGGGGGCTGTGGGGTGCAGAGGATTGTCTGGTGTCAGCAAGGCAAGCAACTTCCTCTTTGCTTTATTTATGTGTGTAGGGAGGGGAGGGGATTTGGGATTGCTGCCAGACCCAACAGTGCTCCAGGATCACTCCTTGGGGTTTCAGAGTGTGAAATTATGTCTGCGACATGCATGGCAAGTGCCCTGCTCACTGGTTTTTCTTTCTGACACCTGCAAACCTTTGAAACTGCATTCTGTGTTTCATACTGGCATCATGCTGGGAGCTCCAGGCACCTGCCATGTCCTCTAACAGCTGGACCTCATCTCTGTGCACCCCCAGCCCCATCGTGCATATCTGTGTTCCTCCCACAAGGCTCATAGGCTTTACATAGAATTTGAATTCCTGGGCTCAGAGATAGGCCAGGAGTGCAGTCCGTGGCCTTGCAAGCAGCCTGCCATGGGGTAAATAGAATTTGAATTCCTGGGGTCAGAGATAGGCCAGGAGTGCTGTCCCTGGCCTTACAAGCAGCCTGCCATGGGGTAATCTCTGGCACAATGCAGGGTCTCCCAAGCATTGTCATGAATAATCTCAAAGTTCTGCCACTTTTGCATTTTAGGAATGTGGGAAGGTGTTTGTTCTTTCCTCAACTCTTTGTAGTCATAGGGAAATACATACTGGAGAGAAACCTTATGTTTGTACGGAATTTGGCAATGTCTTATATCAATCTGGGATCTTACTAAACAGTGGAGAAAAACTTCACCAGTGTCTCCTATGTGGGAAGGCCTTCACTCTACCCTTAGGCCTTTCTATGCTTATGAGGATTTGTACTGGAAAGAAGCCTTGTCTATGTGAGGAGTGTGGGAAGGCCTTCATTCATTCCTCAGCCTTGAACAGGTGAGGACCAACCGGGAAACGCTTCCCTGCGCTGAGCGGACCTGAGAAACTGTCCCCCAAGGCGGCTTCCAGCCGGCTTGGGCCTCTCTGCATCCTCTTCCACCTTGCCGCGGCGGCCACTCCAGACCAGCGCCGCCCCATCTCCCGCGTCTTGAACAGGTTAGGACCGACTGGGAAACGCTTCCCTGTGCTGCGCGGACCTGTGAGAAACTGCGACCCGGCCAGGAAGATTCTGGGGGCGTGGCCTGCATTTCAGTGGGCGTGGTCTCAAAGTGGGCGTGGCCTTCTTTCGGAGCGGCCAACGCTAACGAGGCAGCAGATATTATCTCCACAGAGATTATTTCTGACCTTAGCACCATAGGTATTGTCTATTTATTTGAAAATCACTTTAATCATCTCAATCACCTATGCAAAATACCCACTAGCTTAGTCTAACTTTATACAACCTATCACTGAATAAGGGAAGCTTAGCACAAATAGAAACCCTCCTTCCCACAACAAGAGGGAACAGGAATAAAGAACCACAAAGCTCAGACTCTACACTTCCATATCAAGATGAAGAAGCAGCGAAAATCCCCTCCACCAAGAGAAGGAAATGAAGAGATTCCAGAAACATCATCAGGGGCTACTCACATCTACGACCTCTCAGATAAACAATTCAGAGAGGAAATCTGGAAGAGAGTCGACCTATTACAAGAAACTGTGGAACAGACATCCAATAAGCTACGGGAGGAGAAGAATGGAGCACTGCAACGGTCTACCAAGAAAATGCAGGAAGAAATGAGAGCAGAAATTTCAAACCTATGAACGGAAGTCACACAAAAAAAGGAATCAGTAGATGAACTAAAAATCTCATTAGATGGCCTCAACAGTAGAATGACTACAGCCAAAGACAGAATCAGCGACCTAGAAGATGAGCTACAGAAAGCTTATAGACAACAACAGATCATGGCCAAAGACCTCAAAATGGCTATAGAACGAATCAGAGCCCTGGGGGATGACTTGAAGAGGAACAACATTAGAATCATTGGAGTACCAGAACCACAGGGAAGTAACCCCAATGAAAAAAACACAGTCAAAGACATCATTGCTAAGAAATTCCCAGAGCTGGAGAAGGCAGGCATCCAGATACAAGGAGTCCGAAGAGTACCAGCAAAAAAAGACCCAAATAAAAAGACTCCAAGGCATATCATAGTCAGAATGACGGATGCTATGGATAGAGACACAATTCTGCAAGCAGCAAGGTCAAAGAAGGAAATCACATACAAAGGAGCACCCCTCAGATTTACAGCAGACCTGTCAGAGGAAACCCTCCGAGCCCGAAGACAATGGTGGGACATAGTGAAAAAACTCAATGAAATGAATGCCTCACCTAGAATACTTTATCCAGCTAAACTCTCACTCAAACTCGAAGGAAACATACACTACTTCTCGGACAAACAACAGCTCAGGAACTTCATAGACTCAAAACCAAACTTGAAAGAAGGTCTAAAGGGGCTACTGTGAGACTAGTAGGAGCCCCATAAGAACAACAAATCCCACAGAAAGATGACACAAAACCCCATCACAATAATCTCTCTCAATGTCAACGGCCTAAATGCACCTATCAAGAGACACAGAGTGGCAAAATGGATCCGGAAATTAAACCCAACATTCTGTTGCCTGCAAGAAACTCACCTGAACAAACAGAGTAAACATAGACTCAAAGTCAAAGGATGGAAAACAATCCTGCAAGCAAACAATCCCCTTTAAAAAGCTGGAGTGGCCATCCTAATATCCGACAACATAGATTTCAGGTTGAAAAAGATAAAAAGGGATAGCGAAGGTCATTTTCTGTTTATCAAGGGATATGTACAACAGGAAGAAATCACACTCTTAAACATATATGCACCTAATGAGCGACCAGCTAAATATTTAAAACAACTCCTAGCAGACTTCAAAGAGGACATCACTAACAGCACAATAGTAGTCGGAGACTTCAATACGGCCTTATTGCCTCTAGATAGATCGACAAGAACAAAACTTAACAAGGAAACACTGACTCTGAAAGAGGAAATTGAAGAGAGAGGCCTAATAGACCTATACAGGGCCTTACACCCCAAAAAGAAAGAATACACATTCTTTTCCAGTGCACACGGAACATTTTCTAAAATAGACCATTACTGGGCCCCAGAACATACCTCAGTAGAATCGGAAAAATAGAAATTGTACCAACCATCTTCTCAGACCACGATGCGCTGAAGATAGAAGCTAACCACTCACCGACATGGAGAATCAAATTAAACACTTGGAAATTAAACAATTCAATGTTGAACAATGAGTGGGTCAGGAAGGAAATCAAGGAAGAAATCAAAAAATACTTAGAAACAAATGAGAATGAAGACACGAGCTGCCAAAACCTATGGGACACAGCCAAAGCCGTGATAAGGGGAAAATTTATAGCTGTACAAGCATTCCTCAGGAAGGAAGAAAGGGCCCACATAGACAGCTTGACTTCACAACTCAAGACCTTAGAAAAGGACCATAAAAAGGAACCCAAACCAGATCGAAAGAAAGAAATAATAAAAATTAGAGCAGAAATTAATGACATGGAAACCAAAAAGACAATCCGAAAGATCAATGAAACAAAGAGCTGGTTCTTCGAGAAAATAAATAAGATTCATAAACCGCTAGCAAGACTCACAAAGAAAGAAAGAGAGAGAACCCTAATAAATCGAATCAGAAATGAAAAGGGGGACATCATAACAGAAACCAGTGAGATTCAAAAGATCATTAGAGATGACTTTGAAAGTCTATATGCCACAAAACAGGAGAACCTAAAAGAAATGGATGGATTCCTCGATTCCTACAATCTCCCCAGACTGAACAAAGAAGACTTGGAATACCTGAATAGACCCATCAATGTTAAGGAAATTGACACTGTAATCAAAAACCTCCCCAAAAACAAAAGCCCAGGCCCAGATGGTTTCACTGGTGAATTCTTCCAAACATTTAAAGAAGACCTGTTGCCTGTTTTCCTCAAACTTTTCCAGGAAATTGAAAAAACAGGAACTCTCCCAAACAGTTTCTATGAAGCACACATCTCCCTAATACCAAAAGCAAACAAAGACACCACTAAGAAAGAAAATTACAGACCAATATCCCTGATGAACACCGATGCGAAGATCCTCAACAAAATACTAGCAAATAGGATCCAACAACTCATCAAAAAGATCATACATCACGACCAAGTGGGATTCATCCCGGGGATGCAAGGATGGTTTAACATTCAGAAATCAATCAACATAATCCACCATATCAACAAAAGTAAAGATAAAAACCATATGATCATATCAATAGATGCAGAGAAAGCATTTGACAAGATCCAACATCCTTTCATGATGAAAGCCATTGCCAAAATGGGGTTTGGAGGAACTTTCCTCAAGATAGTCGAAGCCATCTATCACAAGCCTACGGCAAGCATTATCCTCAACGGGGAAAAACTAAAGGCCTTTCCTCTCAGATCAGGCACGAGACAAGGATGCCCACTCTCACCACTCCTCTTCAATATCGTACTGGAAGTACTTGCGATAGCTATTAGACAAGAAAAAGAGATTAAGGGCATCCAGATAGGAAAGGAAGAAATCAAACTCTCACTATTTGTAGATGATATGCTACTATATCTAGAGAAGCCTAAAGCCTCTACTAAGAAACTCTTAGAAACAATAGATTTATACAGTAAAGTTGCAGGCTACAAAATCAATACCCAAAAATCCATGGCCTTCATATATGCAAACAATGAGGCAGAAGAAAGGGTCATGAAAAAAGCAATCCCATTCACAATCGTGCACCAGAAAATCAAGTACCTCGGAATCAGCTTAACCAAGGAAGTAAAAGACCTCTACAAAGAAAACTACAAAACGCTACTCCATGAAATCAAAGAAGACATGAGGAAATGGAAACATATACCCTGCTCGTGGATAGGGAGAACCAATGTTGTCAAAATGTCAATACTCCCCAAAGCATTATATAGATTCAACTTGATCCCTATGAGGATACCCATGACATTCTTCAAAGAAATGGATCAAGCAATCTTAAAATTCATATGGAACAACAAACGTCCAAGGATAGCTAAAACAATTCTTGGGAAAAAGATGATGGGAGGCATCACCCTCCCAACCTCAAACTTTACTACAAAGCAGTAACAATTAAAACAGCATGGTACTGGAACAAAGGCAGAGCCGTAGACCAATGGAACAGGGTGGAATACCCCTACACACAACCCCAAATGTATGGTCATCTAATCTTCGATAAGGGAGCAAGACATGTGAAGTGGAGCAAGGAAAGTCTCTTTAACAAATGGTCTGGCACAACTGGACAACCACATGCAAAAAAATGGGCTTAGACCTTGACCTGACACCATGCACAAAAGTCAGATCAAAATGGATTAAAGATCTCAACATTAGACCACAAACCATAAGGTACATTGAAGACAAGGTCAGCAAAACCCTCCACGATATTGAAGATAAAGGTATCTTCAAAGGTGACACGGAAGTAAGCAATCAAGTAAAAACAGAGATCAACAAATGGGACTACATTAAACTAAAAAGCTTCTGCACCGCAAAAGATACAGTGACCAGAATACAAAGACTTTCCACAGAATGGGAAAGGATATTTACACAATACCCATCAGATAAGGGGTTGATATCAATGGTATATAAAGCACTGGTTGAACTCTACAAGAAGAAAACATCCAACCCCATCAAAAAATGGGGCGAAGAAATGAACAGAAACTTTACCAAGGAAGAAATACGAATGGCCAAAAGGCAAATGAAAAAGTGCTCTACATCACTAATCTTCAGAGAGATGCAGATCAAAACAACCATGAGATACCACCTCACACCACAGAGACTAGCACACATCCAAAAGAACAAAAGCAACTGCTGTTGGAGAGGATGTGGGGAGAAAGGGACCCTTCTACACTGCTGGTGGGAATGCCGACTGGTTCGGCCCTTCTGGAAAACAATATGGACGATTCTCAAAAAATTAGATATTGAGCTCCCATTTGACCCAGCAATACCACTGCTGGGAATATATCCCAGAGAGGCAAAAAAAGTATAATCAGAACGACATCTGCACATGTATGTTCATCGCAGCACTGTTTACAATAGCCAGAATCTGGAAAAAACCCGAATGCCCTAGAACGGATGACAGGTTGAGGAAACTTTGGTACATCTATACAATGGAATACTATGCAGCTGTTAGAAAAAAGGAGGTCAAGAATTTTGTATTTAAGTGGATCGGCATGAAAAGTTTCATGCTGAGTGAAATGAGTCCGAAAGAGAGAGACAGACATAGAAAGATTGCACACATCTATGGTATATAGAATAACAGAGTGGGAGACTAACACCCAAGAATTGTAGAAATAAGTACCAGGAGGTTGACTCCATAGCTTGGAGGCTGGTCTCACATTCTGGGGAAAGGGCAACTCAGAGAAGGGATCACCAACTTTAATGCAGTCGAAGGCCATGTGGGGGAAGGGAATTGCGGTCTGAACGAGGGTTAGACACGAAGCACAGTGGCCACTCAACACCTTTATTACAAAACACAACAGCTAATTAGAGAGAGAGAGAACATAAGGGAATGCCCTGCCACAGTGGCAGGGTGGGGTGGGGGGAGATGGGATTGGGGAGGGTGGGAGGGATGCTGGGTTTACTGGTGGTGGAGAATGGGCACTGGTGAAGGGATGGGTTCCCGAACTTTGTATGAAGGAAGCATAAGCACAAAAGTGTATACATCTGTAACTGTACCCTCACGGTGATTCACTAATTAAAAATAAATAAATTTAAATTAAAAAACAAACAAACAAAAAGAATGCCGAGAACAGACGCCTGGTTAAAGAAACTTTGGTACATCTATACAATGGAATACTATGCAGCTGTTAGAAAAGATGAAGTCATGAACTTTGCATATAATGGATCAACATGGAAAGTATCATGCTAAGTGAAATGAGTCAGAAAGAGAGAGACAGACATAGAAAGATTGCACTCATATGTGGAATATAAAATAACAGAGTAGGATACTAACACCCGAGAATAGTAGAAAGAAGTACCAGGAGGTTGGCTCCATGGCTTGGAAGCTGGCCTGACGTGCTGGGTGAAAAGGCAGTTCAGATAGAGAAGGGAACATCAAGTAAGCTCTGGTTGGAGGACCCGCTCGGGAGGGGAGATGCGTACTGAAAGTAGACTATAGATTGAACACGATGACCACTCAACACCCCCATTGCGGACAACAACACCCAAAAGGAGAGAGAGAGAACAAAAGGGAATGCCCTGCATAGAGGCAGGGAGGGGCGCGGGGTTAGTGGGCGATGGGATTGGGAGGTGGGAGGGATACTGGGTTCACTGGTAGTGGAGAATGGACAGTGGTAGAGGAAGGGGTGCTCGAATATTGTATGAGGGAAACACAAGTATGAAAATGTGTAAATCTGTTACTGTACCCTATGGTGATTCACTAATTAACAAATAAATAAATAATAATTTATTAAAAAAAGAAAAAATCCCAAGAGGTATGGGATAGTTGGGGATTCGTAAAAGGAAACAGAATGAACAACGGAACTCTGAAGGCAGTTGTAATTTCAAATAGTGTCATCATGGGTCCTTGTAATACACCGGTTCATAAGACATTTGCCTTTCACATGGCTAATCTGGGTTTAATCCCTGGCATCCCAATCCGTAGGGTCCCTTGAACACTTGAGGATTGTCATCATACATGGCAAACAACCTACTCACTGTTCTCTCTCTCCAACCCCAGAAATGTCTCTGAGAGTTTGTGTCTGTTTGTGTATTTGGGCATTCTCATTGGTGTTCAAATACTCCTGCTTCTGTGCTCAGGAGTGATACCTGGTGATTCTCATGGGATCATATGTGGTGCTGGAGATAGAACCAGGTTCATTCACATGGAATATTAACATATTTACCCCTATATTATTGCTCAGTCACTGGAGCAGAAATATTTTTAGAAGTGAAGAAAACAAGAGCCAGTAGGAGCCAGTTCAAACATAAAATCAGGAAGTTTGCTGGTGAAGGATCGACCAAGGCTATGTGTTGTTTTTTAAATAGAAAATATTTGGCAATTTCTAATTAGCAAAAGGAAGAGAGGGAGAGAAAGAAAGGAAGAGAAAAAGAAAGAGAGAAAGGAAGAAAGAGAAAGGGAGAAAGAAAGAAAGAAAGAAAGAAAGAAAGAAAGAAAGAAAGAAAGAAAGAAAGAAAGAAAGAAAGAAAGAAAGAAAGAAAGAAAGAAAGAAAGAAAGAAGAAGAAGAAAGAGGACGGAAGAAAGAGAAAGAAAGAAAGGAAGAAAGAAAGAAAGAAAGAAAGAAAGAAAGAAAGAAAGAAGAAAGAAAGGAGAAAGAGGAAGGCAGAAAGAAAGAAATAAAGAGAAAGAGAGGAAGGAAAGAAGGAGGAAAAGAAAGAAAGAAAGAAAGAAAGAAAGAAAGAAAGAAAGAAAGAAAGAAAGAAAGAAAGAAAGAAAGAAAGAGAAAGGAAGGAAGAAAGAAAGGAAAGGAAGAAAGAAAGAGAAAGGAAGGAAGAAAGAAAGGAAAGGAAGGAAGGAAGGAAGGAAGGAAGGAAGGAAGGAAGGAAGGAAGGAAGGAAGGAAGGAAGGAAGGAAGTAGGAGATGGAGAGGGAGGGAGGGAGGAAGGAAGGAAGGGAGGGAGGGATCGAGGGGAAGAGGGGAGGAGGGAGGGATGGAGAAAGGATCCTTCATCTACCAACTGCAGCTACATTTGCGCCCCCTGTTTGTCGCTGCTGTTCTTCCAGGCACCTCCTCGGCCCCCATTCCCAACTGCGGTGGGAGCAGGTGATCTGGAAGGCAAACCTGGACCCCTCTTTCTTGTGGAAGGCAACGAGGATCTCTGGGCCCAAGGGCGAGGTGGGCATGTCTCCCACCCTGGAAGACTGGATGGTTTGTTTTCCTGGGAGGCCAGTGGCCTTCCAGCCACTTACCTGAGTCAGCGGGTCCTGTGAGGGGACAATACTCCCCCCAAGGCTGGTTTTGTGGGCCTCCCTCCTCAAAAAGGCCTCGGAGCAAGTCGGGGGCACACTCGCTCATGTTGGAGGGCACAGACTCCCCCAGGTCTCTGACGGTGGGTCGGGAACATAACCAGACACTGCTTAGGACCTCTTCTTCCCCAGCCCCTCAAGGACCCTGGCAGTGGACACTGATGTCTGGAGCAGCCTCTGTGCCAGGCCTGAGCTATACAGATGCCAGGTCAGGCATGATCCCAACCCCAGGAGAAAACTGCTCCCCAGAAAGGATGCATGGGGGCAGGGTTCCTGGAAGGACACGGCCGCCCCATCCCCCACTCTGATTCTGGCCCTTGGGGGACGCACTGTCTGGTCTGGTTAGGACTCGGGGCAGTGTTGGGAATATGGATCAGCATGAGGGGAGCCCTGTATGCAGAGGGCAAGGAAGGTTTCCTGGATGAGAGGGACCGTCCCCTGTGTCCATGACCCAGGGCAGCTTTGTGGAAGTGGGGAGAAGCTTCCTGAGTGTCCTCCGAGCTACCAGGGGGCCTGTTTACTCTAGCACGAGTGACTAGATACAAGGAACGAATGTCTCTGTGCCCGGGAGAAGGGGTGGGTTATACTTGGCACCCCTGGACAGAATTACTTCTTAAAATCTCCATAACGCCTGTTTGGGGAAACCGTCGGGGGCCGTGACAGAGGGAAGAGCTGCTGTCTGCCTGCACTCCATGGGCCATGTGGCCCCCAGGGTTCCTCTAGGAGGGCCGTCTCCTCCAGAAACAGATGGGCGCGCACGCAGGAGGCTGCTGAAGGAGAGTTCTCGGGAAAAGACCCCTCGGGAAGAGGGAGGCGATACCCCAAAGGAGGAGCCTCCCCAAGCCCTCACGCTGGAGGCCCGAAAGCTCAGAGTGGATCTTCCCTGGCTGAATTGTACCCAGTGAGAACAGGAGACCAGAGATGCAGGCAGAGGTTCCCGACAGAGCTGGACGACAGAGGGCTTAGGAAGATGACAAAGGGCAGCTAGGACCAAGGCCGGCACACGAGATTATCCCTGCTGCTGTGCTGCGAGCCACAGGACGGTAGATCAGTGGGTGAACACCCAGGCGTGTGCACACCCGGGCACAGAACCTTTGCCCAAAGCCCCACAGCTCTCCCAGGCCAGCTTGCTGCACTCTAGCTCTGCAACAACAGGAGTTACCAGGTTCAGATCAACCACCCTCCCTTGATACACGTTTCTCTTGGGAGCCAGTATTTCCTGCTAACCTGGTTCTGGACAGGGGGCGTCGGGCTCCCTAGAGATTAGTCCCTCCCCACACCCTCCCAGCACCCCCAGGGCTGTGGACCTTTGGGAGGATTCTGGTGCCTCTGGTCCCTCCCGCCCTGAATCTTTAGCGACACCCTGTGGTGTGGAGCGCAACTGCAGCTCTGTGGACTGGGGCCCTTTGCTTTTCCCCACCCCTCTGTTCTGTTCTGCTTTTTCTCCTTTTCCCCATGTAGATTCAGCTTTGCAGCTGGAAAGACCAGTTCATTGGCAACCCCGGGGAAGCATTTTATCCGGCTGAGTGAAATATTGTCTCAAGCGGCAGGAAAAATGCTTTTGGGGTGTCCCTCGGCGGCCAGAACCCACTTTCGCATTTCAGGGGCCACAGGAAGAGTGCCTGAGCCAGGAATAATCAGATGACCCTCGGCAGCAGCGCAAGGGCCAGAACAGATTTTCAGGGGTCTGTGTAGATGGCTGATGCTGCCCTGGGGCAGCCGGGCTGAAGGTGAGGACACGGGCTGCGGTTCAAGGTGTGAAGTTTGGGAGCCAAATAGAAAACCAGTTTCTGCCTCTTGTTCGCCCATCTCACTTCAAGTCACAAACAGGGCCCTGAGCAATAGGACAGCAGGGAGGGCATTTGCCTTGCACTCGGCCAACCTGGGTTAGATCCTCAGCATCCCATGTGGTCCCCTGAGCACCGGCAGGAGTAGTTCCTGAGTCCCAAGCCAGGAGAACCCCCTGAGCATCACCAGGTATGAGCCAAAAAGCATCTCCTTTCCCCCACCCCGAAAGGGCACATTGCTCAGAGCTTCTGTTCTTCCTCTCCTTCCCCCTCTAGGGGGAGAAACAAATGCCAGCATGTACTTAGCCGTGCACTAGTGTAAGCCTCAGGGTCAAATCAGGGAGGGGTTGGGCTTGCTGCATAGGGTTCTAGCGTGCACAAAGCTGGGGTGACAGTCATGAAGGGCAGAGGTGGAATCTGCACCTGGGGCGGCCGGGATCTGGCATGGAATCACAGTGCTGTTTAATCCTACCCAGCTGTAGCTTCTGTTTGGGGCTGGGGAAGAGGAATGAGGGTCGCTGCTTCTCCTCCCTCTCCTCCTCCTCCTGCCATGCCTGTTCCTTCTCTCCACGGAGCCCATGGTGCCTTCTGTGGTGTGGCAGGGCTGAGGAAGGAAGGGTGGGCTGGATCAGGTGGGAGCTTGTCTGTGGGGGCATTGGGGCTTCTCAGGATCCCTGGGGGCTGCCTCCTACCTGGATCAGGCACCCCAACCCCAGCTGCTCAGGGAGATAACAGTGTGTGCTCAGGCAGGCTTTAGCGTAGGGGACCTGGAGTCCAGACCCAAGCAGTCCCCACGGCTGCTCTGGTCATGATCCCAGAACCCCAAGGCAGGGAGCAGATGGGGTCTGTTGTCAGGTCACTGCGATGGTTCACAGGCCATGGGCAGCTTGGGCCAGAGGTGCAGGGGACCATGACAGGAGCAGAGGAGCAGAGGAACCGGTGCAGTGTGTGTGGCAGAACACAGAAACCTGTCTCTGTAGGAGAGGTTCATGGGGCAGATTTGGGGGAGCCACTGGGACCTGGTTACACTCAGTTCTTGTCCAGCGTGATCATTCCCAGCTATCACTGTCATACCGGTCTCTATCTTAATTCCCCTCAGCCCCCCACACACTTCCAACCCAGGTTTTAATCTCAGCTCTCCCTGTGTGGTTCCCTGAGTACCGCCAGGGGTCACTCTGAGCCAGGACTAGTCCCTGAGCACCGCCAGGTATGCTCCACACAAAGAAGGTGGAAGCAAATTGTTGTGGGATGAGGCTGGAGGAATGCTACAGCAGGAGGAATGCTACTTGCAGTGCATGTGGCTGACCTGGTTCGATCTCTGGCATCCCATATGCTCTAGCAAGCATTCCCAGGAGTAATTCCTGAGTGCAGAGCCAGGAGTAACTCCTGAGCATCGCCAGGTGTGTGTGGCCTGAAAAAAAAAAGAAAGAAAAAGAAAACAGAAATTGCTGTGGAATTGGGGATATGGCTTGAAGTACTGGGGTCTGTGAGGAGACCCAGGTTCAGTTCCTGGCCTGTGTGGCCATCTGGATGCCAGCAGGGCCAATGAGCACCTGGGGGCCTCCAACCCCTCAGCTCTTCTCCTTGTGCTCTGACACCCCAGATGGTTCCTTGAGCCCCCTAGGAGTGATGCTGGAGCACAGAGCCAGGACTCAGCCCTTAGCATGGCCGCCTGCAGGTCCAACCCCCTGGGAGGCTGCCTGGTGGTCTCTGAACAGTCAGAACACTGGGCATCAGTGCGTGCTGACCCCCGAGCCTCAGAGGGGGGTCACCCGTGACAACGCTTCGCTCAGTGATGCAGTGCTCTGGGACTTGGGAACCAAATTCTGGGGTGTTTAAGGTATGTCATTTTGAGCCCTAGCTTCTGGACTTTAAGAGGTTCTTGGGGGCAGAGAGGGAGAATACAGGGTTTACGTACTTGCCTTGCACCTGGTCAACTCCAATTCGATCCACTACACCACACAGGGTCCCCTGAGCCCTGGCAGGATTGATCCCTGAGCACAGAGCCAGGAGTAAGCCCTAAGCACTGCCAAGTTTGGCCCCATAACCAAAACCCAAATGAACAACAAGTGTTGCTGGGGAAACTAGATAGCTACCTGCAAAAAATGAACTCTGACCTCTGTCTAATGCCAGGCACAAAAGTCATATCAAAGTGGATTAAAGACCTCATACCAGACATGAATCCATAAGGTACATAGAGTAAAATGTAGGCAAAACCCTCCATGACACTGAAGCTAAAAGCATCTTTATTTATTTATTTTTTTTTTATTGAATCACTGTTAGTTACAAGCTTTCATGATTTGGTTTCAATCTCAGAATTATCAAACACCCATCCCTCCAGAAGTGCATATTTCCCACCACCAATATCCTGGTTATACCCCCCTTTACCACTTTCCCCCTGCCTCTATGGAAGACAATATTCCCCATACTCTCTCTCTACTTTTGGGCATTATGTCTTGCAAAACAGACACTGAGAGGTCATCATGTTTGGTCTATTATCTACTTTCAGCATGCATCTTCCATCCCAACTGGTTCCACCAGCCATCTTTTTCTTAGTGATCCCTTCTCTATTCCATCTGCCTTCTCCCCTCCACTCATGAAGCAGTCTTACAGCTATGGGGCAATCACCCTGGCCCTTGTACCTACTGTCCTTGGGTATCATCCTCATGTGATTTTCTTTTATACTCCACAAATGAGTACAGTCCTTCTATGTCTGCCCCTCTCTTTCTGACTCATTTCACTTAGCATGATACTCTCCATGACTATGCATTTATAAGCAAATTTCATGATTTCATCTCTCCTAACATCTGCACAGTATTCCATTATTTAGATGTGCCAACGTTTCTTTAACCAGTCATCTGTTTTAGGGCACTCGCGTTGTTTCCATATTTTGGCTATTGTGAACAGTGCTGCAATGAATATATAGGTACAGATGTCATTTCTACTGTGCTAAAAGCATCTTTAAAGATGAAACACCACTGACCAAACAAGTGGAAACAGATATAAAGAAGTGAAACTGCATCAAACTAAGAAGCTTCTGCACTTCAAAAGAAACAGTGACAAAATAAAAAGAGTCCACAGAATGGGAAAGAATATTTACCCAATACCTATCTGATAAGGGATTCATATCTAGGATATACAAGACACAAATAGAATTGTACAAGAGAAACCTCCAACCCCATCAAAAATTGGGGAGAAGAAATGAATAGAAGCTTCTTTGAAAAAGAAATATAAATGGCCAAAAGACACATGAAAAAATGTTCCACATCGCTAGTCATCAGAGAGTTGCAAATCAAAACAACAATGAGATATCATCTCACACCACAGAGACTGGCACACATTCAATAGAACAAAAGCAACCAGTGCTGGTGCTGATGTGGGGGGAGAAGGGAAGCTCCCTCACTGTCGGTGGGAATGCCGACTGTTCCAGCCTTTCTGGAAAAAAATATGGGCAGTCCTTCAAAAACTAGAAATTGAGCTTCCATATGACCCCGCAATACCACTTCTGGGAATATATCTTGAGGATCCAAAAAAGCACAGTAGAAATGACATCTGTACCTATATATTCATTGCAGCACTGTTCATAATAGCCAAAATATGGAAACAATGCGAGTGCCCTAAAACAGATGACTGGTTAAAGAAACGTTGGTACATCTACACAATGGAATACTATGCAGCTGTTAGAATAGATGAAGTCATGAAATTTGCTTATAAATGGAGAGACATGGAGAGTATCATGCTAAGTGAAATGAGTCAGAAAGAGAGGGACAGACATAGAAGGACTGCACTCATTTGTGGAGTATAAAATAACATCACATGAGACTGACATCCAAGGAAAGTAGATACAAAGGTTAGGAATATTGCGACATTGCTGGAAGCTTGTCTTATGAGCAGAGGGGAGAAGGCAGATGGAATAGAGAAGGGATCACTAAGAAGATGAGGGTTGGAGGAATTGGTCGGGATGCGAGATGTGTGCTGAAAGTAGATAAAGGAACAAATGTAATAACCTCTCAGTATCTGTATTGCACACCAGAATACCCAGAAGTAAAGAGAGAGTAAGAGGAATATTGTCTGTCCTGGAGGCAGTGGGAGGGTGGGAAAGGGGGGTAGACTGGGGAATGTGCACTGGTGGAAGGATGGGAGTTTGATCATTGTGTGATTATAACCTTGATATGGAAGATTGTAACTATATCTCATGGCGATTCAATTGTTCCGTTGTTCATCGATTGCTTGAGTGGGCATCAGTAACATCTCCATTATGAGACTTGTTGTTACTGATTTCGGCATATCAAATACGGCAGGGGTAGCTTGCCAGGCTCTGCCGTGAGGGCGGAATACTGTCGGTAGCTTGCCGGGCTCTCCAAGAGGGGTGGAGCGATAGCACAGCAGGTAGGGCATTTGCTACAGCCAACCCGGGTTCGATTCCTCCATTCCTCTCAGAGAGCCCAGAGAGCTACCAAGAGTATCCCGGCTGCACGGCTGAGCTTGGCAAGCTACCTGGGACCTACTCGATATGCCAAAAACAGAAACAACAAGTCTCACATTGGAGACGTTACTGATGCCCACTTGAGCAAATTGATGAACAATGGGACAACAGTGCAGCAGTGCTACATATCCTCAGTTCAGCCTCCTAGATACTAGTCACGGCAAATCAATTTTAGGCATTGTAGCACTGTCATCTTGTTGTTCATTGATTTGCTTGAGTGGGCACCAGTAATGTCTCCACTGTGAGACTTGTTGTTACTGTTTATGGCATATTGAATACGCCACGGGCAGCTTGTCCAGTTCAGCCGTGCGGGCGGGATACTCTTGGTACCTCTCTGGGCTCTCTGAAAGGAATGGAGGAATCAAACCAGGGAAACCAGATCCAAACCAGGCCCATGCGTTTTGTCCCAGGTTCTGTGTTCCTGGCTCACCACTGGGGATGCCAGGGGTTAGGACTGGGCAGTGGGGAGGGAGATGGAGCCCTCGGAGCCCTGAGGATGAGCAGGGAGGCAGAGGACTCAGCAGCTCCCACAACTCAGTGCTCGGCGCAGCCATCTGGAGGGGCAGTGTGATGGTGGAGGCTGGGATGATGCCCACTGGTGCAGTGGTCGCCTCATGTCCCAACCAACTCCACTTGGCTCCTAAGTATTGATTCTCTCCGATGACTCAGAGGCCTCCCCAGGTTAAATTAGGAGCATCGGCTGCATGCTTAGGTGGTGAACAGACTCCTTGATACCAGATTTACTTTCCTGTGCTCTTTCTTTGAGTCTGGGGATTTGTTTGTTGGTGTTTGGGGCAGAGGGGGTCACACCCAGTGATACTCAAGGTCGACTCTTACTTCTGTGCTCAAGGATCACTCTTGATGGTTTTTAGGGGACCGGGCATCTATGCAGGGCATAGACTCATCCTGAGCTGTCCTCAGGCTTGCATTTTATCCTCAGATAAAAAAGAATGGTAACTAATAGGATTTTTCTATTTTCTTGCCTCTCCTTATGTTTTCTTATATTACTACTATGACTGTTGTGAAAAGTTAATACAAACCATTATGCCCAGAAAGAGGAGTGAGAGCAAGATTAAGAGTGAGAGCAAGCCATCAAGAGAGAGAAAGTGAGAGAGGGGGGAGATGAGAGAGAGAGGAGAGTGAGAGTGAGAGAGAAGTGCCTGCCATGGATATGAAGCTGGCTGGGGTACTGAGGGGTGGGGGGGTGGGAGAGAAACTGGGGACATTGGTGGTGGACAATGTCCACTGGTGAAGGGACAGGTGTTGGAAATTATGACTGAAACCCAATCACAAAACAATTTTTTAACTGTGTATCTCACCATAATTCAATTAAGTAAAAATAAAATGTATGAGTTAAACAAAAGTTACTGTAGATCGAAGAGACCTAGAGATGGTGTCAGGGTGTGCCGGGAGGAGGCCTGGGCTCAGTGTGGGTCCCCCAGCACCACCACGAGTGACCCCTGAGTATCCCCTAGCATGATCAGGTGTGACCCTGAATGGAGAAATTAATGAATAGCCCCCAGCTGTCCCGAGCACCTGGGGGAATTTACACACCTTTGCCTTGGGCCTCAGTTGGTTGGGGCAGGCTGGGTTCTGCTCACTGTCCTTGGGACGAGGCCCTCTCCAGGCTTGACATGTCCGTCCATGCCTGCAGCTCTTCCTGCTCCCAGGGGACAGTGTCCTGAGCGAAGCCACCTTGTACCACACAGTGCAGGAGCTGGGAGCTCTCAGACAGGAGTGGGGGCGGGGCCCGTGGCAGGGTCGGGAGAGGGGTGGGGGAGATAAAGGGAGAGGAATCTTTTCTTCCTGGAGCCTGTTTTGGGTTTGGGATTTATGTGGGTTTTTTTTATGTTAGAAATTTATCTTCTATTCTCTCCCCCTTCAGTGAGGGGATTATAAAGAGCAAAATGCTGAGGGGGCAGATTCCCAAAAAGGAGGCAGATGAGAAAGACACCACTAGGGGGTGGTTCTGTCAGCTTTCTGGATTCTTGGGAGCATTTTTATTTACTCAACTCTATTCCATCCTCCTGCACCTAAGACCCAGAATATTAAACACCTTTGTGGTGAAGAAGGCTTTGCCCAATACCTGTCAATTAGAGATTATGAAAAAGGGGATTAGAGAGGCTGGAGCAATAACACAGCGGGTAGGGTGTTTGCCTTGAATGTGGCCGACCCAAATTTGATTCTCAGCATCCAATATGGTACCCTGAGCACTGCCAGGAGTAATTCCTGAGTGCACAGCCAGGAATAACCCCTGTGCATCGCCAGATATGTCCCCCAAAACAAAAAAGTAAGGGATTAGAGAGTTCTCTCTTCTTTAAAGAACAAACACTGCTAAATCAGGTTGAAACCATAAAACTCCGTTTTTTCCCATGAAAATGAGTCTGTATTCCTTGACCTCAAAGGGGCCTGAGAGATAGTAGAGGAGGTGAGGGCACAGTGGCTCAAAGCTGGTTTGAACCCTAGCTACATTTATGATTTCCTTCCTCCTTCCTCCTTCCTCCTTCCTTCCTTCCTTCCTTCCTTCCTTCCTTCCTTCCTTCCTTCCTTCCTTCCTTCCTTCCTTCCTTCCTTCCTTCCTTCCCTCCTAGCTTCCTTCCTTCCTAGCTTCCTTCCTTCCTTCCTTCCTTCCCTGACTCCTTCCTTCCCTGCTTGATTCCTTCCTTCCTTCCTTCCTTCCTTCCTTCCTTCCTTCCTTCCTTCCTTCCTTCCTTCCTTCCTTCCTTCCTTCCTTCCATCCTTCCGGAAGGAAGAGGTGAGGGGAGGTGCACCTGCAGTGCTTAAGGATCTAAGCATATGTGGTGCTGGGGAAAGAACCCAGGTCGGCCATGCACAAGGCAGGTACACTATCCGCTGTACCATCACATCACTGTGGCCCCCGCCACATAAGGTTTTCTGAGCACTTCCAGGTCTCACTTCTCAATGCAGAGCCCTGGATACTGCCACTAAAATATATATATATATATATATATATATATATATATATATATATTGTTTTTAGGTGTGGCCCTAAAACCAAAATATATTTAAAGCCATAGTAAACACCAGTATGGTACCCAAACAAAAGCAAGCTTATAGAATAGAATGGAATGGGATGGAACAATAGAATAGAGCAGGGACACACTCAGATGCATGGACAACTAATGATGGAGGAGTAAAGGAATAAAGAAAGTTAAGTAAGGAAAGAAAGCCGCTTGGGGCCACAGCCATAGTACAGCCGGGAGGTCACTTACCTTGCCTGGGGCCAACCTGGGTTCAATCCCGGGCACCTGAGTCCCGCCAGTTGTGACCCCTGAGCACAGAGCCAGGAGTAAGCCCTGAGTGCCACCAGGTGTGACAGCCCCCAGCCCCCAGCCCCCAGCAGAAAGAGAAGCCTCTTGTAAGAAAGGTGCTAGGTTGTGCACACATCATGACAAACCAGAACAGTCATCAGCCTAGTCAGAGCTGCCCTGCCCAGAAACTTCTGGTCCCCATTTCTACTCCTGGCCCCAAAGATTCCTCCAAATCTGCTCTCTCACCCGCTCCCTCACTTCCTCCCCTCCTCCCTTCCTCTCCCCTCTCTCCTCTCTCCCTTCCTCCCTCCCCCGCTCTGGATTTGCTTTTTCTGGCTCTTTCCCCCAGTGTACTCATTGCGGTTCCTGTGTGCGTTTGCTCTTGTGTGTAGCAGTCCCGCCACTGCAAGCTTCTGGTGCATCTCGTGGGTGGCTATTGGGTGTGTGTGCTGCAGGGCATAGTCACCAGCTGTTCCACGTGTGCGTGGTCCTGGCCACACACCTGTAGGTGGAAGCCATCACTCTGGATAAGAATCTCAGGAAGGACTGGCTCCTGATCGCCTCCAGGCACTTGTCTCTGGCTCAGCTCGTGGGAGCCATCCCCCTGAATCTCCTCTTCAGCCTCAGCAACGGTATCTGCTTCTCTGCTGCTCTGCATCAGGTCCCTGAGCCTGAAGGACCTCAAACAGAACTGACTCCGACCATCCTCGGTGTTCCTGGCATTTGTTCACAAAGAAATTGTGAAGTTTATCCCTTAGTATAAAAAAAAATGGCTGAGAGTGACAGTACACCGGGTATGGCATTTGCCTTGCACGTGGCCGACCTAGGTTGGATTCCTCCATCCCTCTCAGAGAGCCCGGCAAGCTACTGAGAGTATCCCGCCCAGGACTGCAAAGCCTGGCAAGCTACCGGTGGCATAGTCGATATGCCAAAAATAGTAACAAGAAGACTCACAATGGAGACGTTACTGGTGCCCGCTGGAGCAAGTCGATGAATAACTAGATGACAGTGCTACAATGTAAAAAATCAAAACTTTCTCCTCCATGTGCCATCTGTCCCGGGTCTGGGACCCCCAGATGTCCAGATCCAACCACAGAAAGAGGGAAATCACTATAATTCCTTTTTTTTTTTTTTTTTTTGCTTTTTGGGTCACATCCTGCGATGCACAGGGGTTACTCCTGGCTTTGCACTCAGGAATTACTCCAGGCGGTGCTCAGGGGACCATATGGGATGCTGGAATTCGAAGCCGGGTTGGCCGCGTGCAAGGCAAACACCCTACCTGCTATGCTATCGCTCCAGCCCCGGAAATCAATATATAATTCCTGACCGGGAATACCAGGAGCCTGGCCCTTTAAAGCTGTCACCGGAAGTAGAGTGACGTCACAGAATCCCGGCCCTTTTCCGTAGGCGTCTTCTAAGTTCTGGGCAGAAAAGCGTTTCCCGCGGACAGGAGGGACGGGGCACCTGGGGGACGGGAGTTTTTCCTTCTGGCCACCGAGTGGTCGCTCCGAATTCCCAGACCCTGCGTGGTCTCCGCCTTGTGGGCAGCGGGTCGAACCGTGGCGGTGGCCGGGGGCTGCGGCCCCTCACCCGGGGGACGCCCCGGTCGCTCCTGCGGAGAGACTCAGTCATCTGTGGGCTCCCGGGAGACGGGGAGTTTCTGCTGAAGGAACTTACATGGAAAGGCAGGTGAGCGGGGCTCTGGGGGGCGGGCGCCGTCCCAGGTGGCCGTCAGGGGGCAACTCGAGTCCCGCCCCGCCCCGTAGGAGACCCGGGTGGGCCGAGGGGCGCTTGGTCCCCAGGAGACGGAGTCTGAACGGAGAAGCGCGTCTCTGAAGTTAGGAGCAACGGGAGCAACCAGAGTTTTCCTTTTTAAATGTGTGTGTCACTGTGTTTTAGGCCGCGTTGGTCTTGCTCGGGCTGAATCCAGGCCCTTCAGCTCATGGTCCCTCCTGGAGTTCGGACCCCCCCGGGTTGTCGGGCTGTGAGGCAGGCGCCCTCCCCGCCGACCTTCCCTCCAGCTCCCGTCCAGAGAGAAAGAGTCCCCCGATCTGGGGGCCACGTGCAGACACCGCCATGTGGACGCCAGTGCTGGGACACTTGCCGCACCCGTGGCGGCCGCAGAGGCAGGGTGGGGTCTTCCAGGACTGTCAAAGGTTGGTCCTTTGCTGGCCCCTTTCATTCCTTAGGCTGATTGCAGTGGGGGCTAAAGTGTCAAGTTTTCCCATCAAAGGGACTTGGGGGCCCTTTCTTTGAGTCAGGGCCAGTATGTTCTGGGGTCACTCCTGACTGCACTCAGGGATCTCTCCTGTTGGAAATCAGGGAATTCTGTCGATACCGGGGTGCAATCTGGGTCATGTGTGCAAGGCAAACACCAGCCCAGGGTACGAGCCTCCTGCCCTAGGATGGTGGGTCATGGAGGCCCATTTTTCACTGTCTTGGGGCTCAAAAGTATTTGGGGGCGTATTTTGATTCTCACATGGTTTAACACATTCAGTAGATTGTGGGGGGACCAGGGAGATGCAGAGCTCTTTGAGAACACAGAGTGGAGGTGGGGGACGCATCAGGGTGGGTTCACTCCTCCTGCCTCTGCACTCAGGCATCACTCCTTGCAATGTTCAGGAACCTTTTGGGATGCCAATAATGAAACCTGTGTCAAACGCTTACAAGACGAGCACCTCACCCACTTTGTGTCTCCAGTGCCTTTGTACAGGAAATTTTCCATTTATTATTATTTGCAATTTTTGGGCCACAGCACACAGTGCTCAGGGCTTACTCTTGAATCTGAGCTCAGGCATCGTTCTTGGAAGTGCTGCGGGTAACCTTTGGGCTTTGGAGAATTGAACCCGAATTAGCTGCTTGAATGGAAAGCACACTATTAACTGTACTAGCTCTGCTAACCCTCTAAGGTTATTTTATTTTGGTTTAGTTAGGGTTATTTTGATTTTATTTTGGCCCAGAAAAAATTTCTGCTTCACCTGCCAAATTTCTGAGCACCATCCCATCCCAACTTTCCATCTATCCCAGGCCAGGGGCGCCCCCTGCTCTTCGGGTGAGTACTTGCAGAAAGGGGTTTCTAGTTTTTTTTTTTTTTTCAATGTCTTATGCTAAGGATCTGTGCAGTGGTACAGCCAGGAGGTCATTTGTCTTGCTCTTGGCTGACCTGGGTTTGATACCCACCAACCCATCGGGTCCCCTGAGCCACCATCTCCATCTGTGTCCCTCAAATCAAAATAATTGAAAATAAATTAAGGGCCTGAGTCATAGTACAGCAGGTAGGGCATTTGCTTTCTGTTTGGCAGAACTGGGTTTGATCCCTGCACCCCACAGGGTCCTCTGAGCTTTGCCAGAGGGGCACGAAAATAAAAACAAAATCAGAAATTAATAATGAGCTAGACTGTTAGGAGTGCAGGTACGACGCTTGCTTATTTGTTTATCTCTAAAAATTTTTCTAACATTAAATCACTCGTGATGTGTGTTTCTATGGATATGTCCTCTGCTGCAGAATATTGCCAAATACTAAAGTATCCATGTGACAGGCATTAGCATACATTACTCCGTATCACATTTACCCTCCCAACATACTGTTAACAGCTCCTATTTACATATAATTTTGAGTATGGTCACTTAAAATTTTGTCGAACAAATCTTTTTCTTTTCCCATGTCATTATACTTCCTCAGTGATCCTGGGAGTAATGCGATTGTGCTGAGATGTTTTAAATGGCTCCTGTGGCCCATTGCGACGAGTTGTGCCCAGGCCTGCTCGTGGCAGTAGCACTGCATCCAGCCTTCCACACAGTCCCAGACAGTGACTTACAGGCCCAGAGAGAAGATCATCTGCAAACACCCCAGTGAGGAACAGGGGACTCCTGAGAGCCAAATCTAAAAGGTTTGGGGTCATCGGTGCTGGCGACACCCTGGGCAACTGGGCAAAGTTTTGACAAAAGCAAAGGCAAAGTGGTCCTTTGAAGAATCTCTGGAAATGTCCCCAGGCACCTGTTGTGCTGGGGTCCACCATCAAATCCAAAATGTGTCCTAGATTTTGTGGAGTCATGATCAAAAGAGACATGGCGTTATCAAGAAATAAAATTTGCAGGTAGATCATTTGCCTTGCATGCGGCCAGCCTGGGTCCGATTCCCGACATCCCATATCGTCCCCCAAGCACCTCCAAGAGTGATTCCTGAGTACAGAGCCAGGAGTAAATCCTGAGCATCGCTGGTTGTGATCCAACAAGCAAAAAGAAACACAGAAATAAAATTTGGAGGATGTATTCACAACAGCCGGCAGGCTGTCCTGCTAGGCAAGAGCAGAAGCCTCAGAAGAAGCACAGGGTTTGATTAGGAAAAACCACATAGTGGCCCACCTGTTATTTTAATAAGCACCCATAAAATTAGTTTAACTTACCAGGCCCATATCCTGGGACACAGGAAATTTCTGTAAGCACAGCAAAGCAAGCATTGATAGAGAAGTGAGAAAAGTGATTACACAAAGCAGTCATCTCTTGATCTCTAACCACCTCACTTTTGTGGACGCTAAGCCATTGTTCCTATTTTACCCTGTGACTGGCAGGTGCCCTTGTGGAGAGGTTACAAGAAATTCAGTATACTAGGATGCTTATTGAACAAATGCAATAAATTAAAATAAACTTCTAAACTAAGTAAAATTTTTATTTTAATGTAACAAAGGGACTGGAGTGATATCACAGCGGGTAGGGTGTTTGCCTTGCACAGGGCCAACCTGAGTTCAATTCCTCCGTCCCTTTCAGAGAGCCCAGCTAGGTAGCGAAAGTATCCCGCCTGCAAGGCAGAGCCTGGCAAGCTACCTATGCCATATTTGATATGCCAAAAACAGTAACAAGTCTCAATCAGTAAGCAGTGCGATGACAGTGATACAGTGATACAATGTAACAAATGTCAAATCATCATACACAAACAATAGGCCAACATTTCTGAAAAAGAAACTTTCTCCTGCACACCCAGTATAAAATTGTTTTTCACCATTGGTTCAAATTTTGAAGAATTAAAACTTTGCTGCATAATTCATCTACTACTAAACTACTAAGTGACTACTCAGCTACACAACAGTGAAGGAACTTTTTTGCTTTTTGGGTCACACTTGGTGATGCGCAGGGTTATTCCTGCTCTGCACTCAGGATTTACTCCTGTCGGTGCTTGGAGGACCGTGTAGGATGTTTGGAATGGAATCCAACATGCAAGGCAAATGCCCTACCCGCTGTGCTATCACTCCAGCCCCTGAAGGCCCTTTTTGTTTGTGCAGCTGATCCAATTTAGATTTCGGTTGAATTCAGTGCATTATCGAACTTGAGCACTGTTTGAAGAGTTGTGGAGCAGAGAGAGGAATAGCTTGAGAACACCAATGGCTATGAATGTACACAAATGCACACAGGATTATTGCCTACACATGTAATACTTTCCCACTCATCACCAATTCCTGAGTCCTCTTCTGGGTTATCCCAGAACCCCATTAGGGCCAGATGATTCACTTAGTTTCTAGCTCGCTACTGTAATGGAGATCATGAACAGTTGAAGTTACTCCAGCAACTGGAAGTTCAGTTCAGTAAACAAAAATCAGGGCTCACACAGTCCAGCAGGGAAGTTGCTGACCCAGTTTCCATCCTTAACACCCCAGAGGGTCCCTGAGCCCAGCGTGGAGTGATCCCTGAGCAGTCAGGAATAAGTCCTCAGCACAACGGAACGTGCCCCCAAAATGAATCGGTAAACACAAAGCAGCGTGATAGCTGAATATTAATGCCCAGTGATATCTGTGCAATATTTTTGGGGGGTGGTGTTTGGTGGGTCAGGTCTGGGGCATAGTCCTGGTGGGTGTTTGCAAAGGAATCTTTGTGTATTTTATTCCCTTAAGGAAAACAAAGACTTTGGCTCCATATGCCCTCTGTTCAGTGTCACACTCCATCTGTTTCAGACCTGGGAATGTCCAGAGGTCCTGGTGATCTGATCCAAGACCAGAAATGGGAAAAAATTCACTTTCTTGACCAGAAAGTACCTGGTCATGAATATTTGGATCCTGGCCCTTTAAGACTCTGACTGGAAATGTGTGTGATGTCATGGAATCCGGTTCCAGTTGAAGTCCAGGCTTGCACCTTTGTTGCGCCCACCCTCCCTGTGCTGCCCTATCGCTCTGGCCCCAAACCAGAGAGAAAGTAAGACAAGAGGGAGCATCATTTTCCCCAGTTTCCTCGCAGGCTGGTGGGTGGTGCGCGGGCCACCTCACCATTGTTTCCTGCAGGGTCACTCGGAGGCCCTGGGGTGGTCACAGGCTGGAGCTTGGGATCACCCAGGAATGTTCCCAGGCCGGTCCTTTGCGGGCCCACTTCCATCATTAGGGTAGTTATGGAGTCAGGGCGAAAGGGACGGTTTCTCTTGAAAGGTGGGTGGGTGGGGTAGGGATTCTTTTTGTTTATATTTTGAATGATATCCAGCAGCGTTCAGGGTCTCTCTTCGCTCTGCATTAGGGGACTCTCCTGGCGGTAACAGGACCCTATGGAATGTCAGGCTCAGTCCTGGTCAGCCTCCTGCAAGGCAGATGCTCTCCCAGTGCACTACCCTCTTCACTTGCTTGGGACTCAGAAGTATTTGGCTGATCGTTTGATTTCCCCAGGATCTGTGAGCCTGCGGTGGGTTTTTGGGATCCTGGGAGATGCGGAGCTGTAAGAGTCCCTGGTGGAAGCGGGTGTAGCATCTGGGCTGTGTTGTAACAGAGGGGTTTGTGCAACCAAGTGTGCAAAATTAGCAGGAAGTAGGCTAGAAGTAGGATGTGCTCTATACCCTACCATAATAAAATCTAGAATCACTATTGGCCACAACACCATTATTGATTTATTTTAAATAATCTGTAGGGTATTTTTCTGCAGGGAGAGAAGACTTGCCAATGTTCAGGGGTTATTCCTACCTCTGCACTCACTGATCACTCCTAGTGTTGCTCAGGGAAACATAGAATACTGGCAATCAGACCTGGGTTAGCCACATGCAAGACAAGAACCCCGCCTGTTGCACTTTTATTTATAGGCCACAGCTGGCAAGTGCTCAGGGCTCACTTTTGGATCGTAGCTCAGGCATGGTTCCTAGCACTGCTGGTGTGGATCCCTATGCGCTCCTGCATATTGTACCCAGTTTAGCTGTTTAAACATAAAGCACCTCATCAGCTGTACTATCTCTGTTAACTCTGTGATTTTATTTTTCCCCAGAAAAAAAATTTCTGCTCCACCTGTCAAGTTTCATAGCATTTCCCCATTGTCGATTTCTCCTGTCCCAGAGGCTCCCCCTTCTGTTCGGGTGAGTAATTGCAGAAACGGAGTTTGCAAGAACCAGTTGTTGTATTACTCTGAGTCCGGGACCTAATGTCCATCTATTCAGCCAGATACATCTGTTTCGATAGTATAAAATTTTAAGTTAGAGTAACCCCAGGGCCCTGAGAGATTAGACGGCAAGTCAGCAGCTTGCCTTGCCTTCCCTGAGATCGATGGGCAACCTGCACCCCAGATGCCTTTTCTTTTCCCTGGAGAGGAAGGAGCATCTGTCAGTGTTTCCCTGGGTGGGTCTGTGAGCTGTGCGTAAGGGTGAGGCTGTCTGCTGTCTGGCTCTAATGCTGGGACTTCTGGTCAGGGCCAGGACTTGTGCTCCTTTCCGGTGCTCACGACTCTGACTTCTCTTCCAGGTGTTACTTGTAGCCTCCTGCTGACCCTTGGGAATTACAGAGGCTGGATATGATGGTGACGTGCCAAGTGACACACTGTGCCCAGGTGGGAGGAGAGAGATGTGCTGACAGGGTGGGGTGACAGGACACACAGGCTTCCGGTGTCTTGTCTCTTGAGTTTCAGTAAGAAGCCTTGGGATGTGGATCCTGGCCTGAGTGACTCTCTGCTGTTTGAGGCCACTTTCTCCTTGTTTGTTTGTTTTGTTGTACCTGGATTTACCCACACACCGCTGCTCAATGAGTTCTCCCAAATAAGTGTTTAAGGATCACTCTTGACAGGTCTCAGGGAAGCTCTGAGGTTCTCTGAATGCGCAGCTGACCAATTCAGTTTCTTTTCTTTTGGGAGGATATGGCAGGGTCACACTCAGTGATTCTCAAGGGTTACTCCTGGCTCTGCACTTGACATTGCACCTGTCAGTGCTTGGGATACCAGATGGGACAGCGGGGATTGACAGTCCTACCCACAGTTCCTGGACCTACTGTCCTATTACTCCATCCTGCTATTTTGTTTCTATTGGATTTGTTGTATACACAAGGGAAGTGCTCGGGGCTTCCTCTTGGTCTGTGCTCTGGATTCACACCTGACGGGCATCAGCACTCCTAGGAGCTGCTGCCCTGGCAGCTACAATGACTCTGGGCACCAGGATGTGTCTTTCCCCTATTTTGTCCTTCTTGCTCTGGAGAGAGTCAATTGCTCAGCCACAGAGTATCATGCTGTTTTGTGTGCAGTTTCCGGCATGCACTGGTTCCAGGGAGACAGAGCAAAGGATCTCTGGGACTGCCAGATATGTTGGAGGTCAGGAAATTTTTACATGGGGCCAGAGAGCTAGTACAGCAGTCGGACATTTGCTTCACACCTGACTGATTCAGGGTCAATCACCTTCATCCTGTATGGTCCCCGATGACCACCAGTCATAAGCCTGGAGAGCAGAGCCAGGAGGACTTGATCATCACTAGGTAATATTCAAAAGAGCCAATGAAAAAGAACGCTTTACATGGTTCGTCATGGATTGTGTGCAGCCCTGACTTGTGAGTTCTTAGTCCTACAGGCACATATGTGCACACACTGCTTGGGGTTGCTCACTGGATATCGAGTGTCCCCTTCTCATCCCTAGAAGAGGAGATGTGGGAATCCAGTGTCTCTCTGTGTGTGTCTGTGTGTTATTGTGTTTTACGTTTTTACCCATACCCATTTTTGAATTTTGACCCCACTGGTTCAGTGCTCAATTGTTCCTCTCTGCAGTTTTCACTGAACCAGTGGTGTAGAATTGACCTTGGGGTGGCTGTGTGCAAGACTCGCACCTCCAGAAACCTTGTAGTATAGCGTCCCCACATTTTATAGATCTGACTGCCTTGGAGTGTTATCTAGAGAGATTTCTCCACATCATCCAGGAGGGTGCATGGAGAGAAACTGAGGCTTGTTCCTCTCGAGGGAAAGTCCCTGAGTCCTGTTAACGCTCTGAGGGTTCCCATCCTCACATCCTGGGAATGGAGTGGAGATGAGCCCTGACTCCCGTTCCCCTGTGTGTTGGCCCACGGCGCAGTTTCCTTCCCCGACGTGGACGTGGGATTCTCCCTGGAGGAGTGGACATGCCTGGATGCTGATCAGAGAAAGCTCTACAGGGACGTGATGCTGGAGACCTACCAGCACCTGCAGACTGTGGTGAGAGCAGTGTGGGGCTGACTGGGCCTGGCCAGACCCGCATGGGCACCCAGCGACCGTGCTGGGCTATGTGTTCTACAGATTTGGTGATTCTGACAAGCCAGGATCATTGACAGTGATGCGAATCACAGTTTCTCAGGTTTTTTCTTTTTTATATTTTTGTTTATTGGCCACACTTGGCAATTGTCAGGCCTTACTCCTGAGATGCAGGAGATCTTCAGGTCAGCCATGTGCATGGTAAAGTGTCCACATACTGTACTGGTTTCAGATTCCTCTAAAGAATTCCTTCCATTCTTAAATCAATTTACTTCTTGTACTTCTGAACTGTACCCTTCAGTTCAGTATGTTTATTTTGGTTTTCCTTTGGTTTTTTTAACGTCTTATTTATTTAGCTTTTGGGGTCACACCCAGCAATGTTCAGGGGTTGCTTCTCGCTCAGCACTCAGGAATTACTCCTGGCAGTGCATGGGGGAACAATATAGGATGCCAGGGATCGAACCCAGATTGGCTGTGTGCAAAGAAAATGCCCTACTTGCTTTCAGTCACTCTGTCCCTTGTTTGGGTTTTGATTATGGGTCACAGTCCTCATTCCTCTTGTCTCTGTGCTGAAGGTTCACTCCTGACAGTGCTCAGGAGCCCATGGGGGTGGTGTGGACTAAACCAGGTCAGCATCTACAGTTCAGGTGCCTTACCCGCTGTATTCCTTTACTAGGCCTGCAAGTTCATTTATTGCTATTTTTTGTTCAGTTGATTTGATTAAGGGACTACACCCAGTAATGCTCAGGAATTTCTCCTAGCAGTGCCATATGGTTGCCAGGGATCAAACCGGGATGTGTGTGTCACCAGGTGCCCACCCTGCTGGAGTATCACTCTGAACATGAATTCATTTCTTTTTTAGGGCCTCACCCCATCACATGCTATTTTAGAGCTTGGAGTCACTTCCAGTGCTTTTTGGGGGGCTATATCATGACTCAATTTCAGACTGAAATTAAAACCTAGGACTTAAGTCACTTTTAATTGCCAATTTATGGCATATCAGAAGTGAAGATTCTATTCAAGCCTTTTGAGTAATTTGCCTGATTTTGTTAGGGACACATGGGGTGGGCTTGTCAAATTTTCCTTATCACTAATTAATACCCTGTTTCTGTGGTGACAGGGATTTCCAGGGTGAAGCCTGAGGTGATGTCCTGGCTGGAAGGAAGAGCCTGAGCCCAGGAAGAAGAGGCATGTGTGTAGGTGAGTGTCTGAGGACCCTCCGTGGCTTGTGCCCTGGACAGTGTTTGGTTGCCCTGAGCATTTGTGAAATGCGCTGCTGACCCCCGGGGGTCTCAAACTCCTGAAATCAACATCTGTACTGCGCTCATGCTGCCCTTCACTGCATGAATTGCCTGTCATGGAATGATCCTGAGGGTTTCTCTCTTGGCTTTATCTTCATTATTCCTTACCTGTCAGCCATGTAGAATAGTTGTGGGTTTCACAGCCCTTGGCTACCCATCTGTGCTTCACCAGCCTGTCTATCCAGCCTCCAGTGGTGGTGTTCCCTTTCAGGAGCAGCTAGAGTCCCCTCTGCCCTCTCTTTCATGCTTATTTTGGCCCTCAGGTAATTAGCATGTTTTATCAGTATATTGCATTTTTTTTGTTTTTGTTTTTGGGCCTGGGAGTTTTCAGTATTTATTCCTGGCATGTCTCAGAGGTTAATTTTGGTAGTACTCAGGGATCAGCCCGTCAGCTTCATGAAAGGGAAATGCCCTACCTGCTCTTCTCTCTAACTCAGTAAGAATATATTTTGCTTTCGTATTTAAATAAAGAATGAGTGAGCCCATAACCAAGGTAATTTGAGCTGGAGAGAGAGTATGGCAGGGAGGGTACTTACCTTTCATACGTCTCACCCAGGTTGAATCCCTTGCATTGCATATGTGTCCCCAGGTATCACCATGTCTGATCTAAAAAGGGAACCCAAAAAGCTATTTTGTGGATTCCCAAGCTACTCCCAACATTCTCCACAGTGGACCTCAGTCAACTACATTCCATTGCTAGTTCTTCCATTGTGTGTTGTGTTTGATTTCAGAACTTCAATCGCTGCTTCAGGGTTTTTCATTTCAGCAATTTGATTAGGGAATGGGGTCACTGAATAGGAGTGAGCTGGTAAGAATTGCATATTGAATAGAAATTCTATGCCCTCAGGATAGTTCATTGGAATAAGAATGAGACTTGAAAGGAGGAGGTCTGGCCACTTCAGGGAGGAATTTTGCAGCCTAATGCTGGAGTCAAGGGCCTGTAGTTTCACTGGGTGCTAAAATCAGTCATTGTAAAATCTAAAGTATTCCTATTGACGTCAGTGGGCCCCACGGGTGACTCTCGTGAAGCGGGGAGGAGAAAGACGGTCACTTTCTCTCCAACGCCTCAAACACCCGGGACCCAGGGTTACTGGGTTCTTGTCTCGCTCTCGGAAAAGAATTTCAGGAGTAGACAAGCAGTGAAGTAACAGACTTTATTTAGAAGGTCTTAGGGAAGGAGGAAGAGATAAGTGGAAAAGGAAAAAGCAGTAGGAGTAACGCGCTCAAGAAAGAACGCGGGCTCCTCCAAAGATGGAGGGAGCTCTACACACACCCTAGCACTGGACATGAAAGCATGAAAGTACACATCTCAAGGGGGGAGATGCGGGCGACACATGTGCTCGGCCACATGGCACAAGCAGCACATGGGCTCAGGCAGCATATGCGCGCACTTCCTTTGTTCAAGGTGGCCTTTATAGGGTTTCTCCAACCTGCCCCCACGTGGGGGCTTCTTTCCAGGTAAAAGTCTGTTGCTAAGGTTACCAGGGAGGTTGGGAGTGGTGATAGCCTTCTTCGGGGAACCTCCTGGGGAGGGGTCTATCATCCTCAGAGTCTGTTGAAGGTCTTATCAGGTGCGGTTCCACAGGGTGGGGGGTCTATTATCCTCAGAGTCTGTTGAAGGTCTTATCGGGTGCGGTTCCTGTGTCCACAGGGTGGGTCAGTCTCAGGATTCTCCTCCCCTGAGACTTTGGTGATCTAAGTTTCATTGCCAGGGGCCTTTCCCTACCTACCTGCCTACATCACTATTTTTATTGTTTTTATTATTTCGTGCTTTTTTATTCACACAGAGTGATGCTGATAAGTTACTTCAAGCTCAGCACTCAGGCATTACTCCTGGAAGTGCCCAGGGTATCATGTGTGATGCCAAGGGTCAAACTGCATCCACCACATGCAGTGGAAATGCTCTCCCCACTGTGCTAGCATTCCCACCCGAATTCCTACTATCATTAAGTTTTAAGAAATACTGTGATCTTTTTATTGGGTCAATAGTAAGCACAAGATGGGCTGGAGCGATAGCACATCGGGTAGGGCGTTTGCCTTGCAAGTAGCCGACCCGGGTTTGATTCCCAGCATCACATATGGTCCCCTGAGCATTGCCAGGAGTAATTCCTGAGTGCACAGCAAGGAGTAACATCAGCTGTGCATTGCTCTGTGTCTCAAAAGGCAAAATAAAAAGTAAGCACAAGAGTTGATTGTTTAAAGAACTGGATTGTTGTCACGAGTGATAGTGCTTTGGGAGCAGACTTGCTTTCCACATGGCTAGAAACCTGGGCTCCATCCCCAGCACTCCAGCTGATCCCCTGGGAACTACCATTCGTGATCCCTGGTACCACTTGGTGTGGCCCACCTCAAAATAAATACAAACTACAAACCAAAAAAGAGCAAAACAACTAATTGATCCTGGAGAGGATTCGTTTGTGGTGAGGTGTTTTCAGTGGCCTTAATGGTCCATCCTGCTTGGTAGGGTTGCAGCCTTGGCTTAACACATTACGGGCTCCATCCTGTGCTATACCAAACCCAGACTTGGGTGTATTTTATTTTGCTGGAAACTATTTCTTTAACATTCTGTAGAGGACTGCCAGGAGTAATTCCTGAGTGCAAAGCCAGGAGTAACCCCTGTGCATCGCCAGGTGTGACCCCAAAAAGCAAAAAAATAAAATAAAATAAACATTCAGAATGGTCATCTGTCCATTTCATGTATGTGTTTATTGAGTTGAAAAAATTAAAGCAGAATAATGATTGCACGTCCTTCAATTTTGTGCATCCAACATGTAGAAACATTGGGTTGTTCCATGGAACATCCATCCACGTGTCAGGAATTGCATTCCTCGTGATGGAAATGTTAGAAACCAACCTGTTGGCCTCAGTTTCTTTTGACAGAGAGACTCTTAAGGAATGGAACAATAATTGTAATTTTTCTTTGCATTTGTCTTGTGTAATCAAGCACCTTCCCGCCGGATCAGCCCTGCACTCCTCGAATTCAGATTTTTATCAGATTTACCTAAGTATTGAGGATAAATATTTCCGAAAAGTTTAGGATAATGGTCCTGTCAATGTTCTTTGATAGGGTGGATTGGACATAGTTGAAATAGACTTGAATATGCATAGAAAGATTTCTGATGGTCTTGAAAGGGTGGAGTGGGCGTCTTGAGCAAAATGTGTTACAGATGGTGGGAACCTGGGAGAGAGCCCAAACTCCCATCTCAGCAGGCTGTAGCATCAGCTGTGATGACTGACAGTAAAGGTCATGGTCCTGGATTCTGCTCTCCTCATTTCAGTTATATTAGGAGAAACGATGACAAAACGTTGCATTTTTTTTTAATTTAATAGTTTATTTTTAATTAGTGAGTCAACGTGAGGGTACAGTTACAGATTTATACATTTTTGTGCTAATGTTTCTCCCTTACAAAGTTTGATAACCCATCCCTTCACCAGTGCCCATTCTCTACCAAAAGTAAACCCAACATCCCTCTCCCCCCTCCCCAGTCCCGTCTCCCCCCACCCCACACTGCCACTATGGCAGGGTATTCCCTTTTGTTCTCTCTTTCTGATTAGGTGTTGTGAAAACGTTGCATTTGGAAATGGCATAATCTCAACCCTACTACCCACCAGATTGCTTAAACCGTTTTTGGTCTGTCCAAAAGACCAAGCCTACAAAATGATCCTCCACGGTTTGGTGCTCATTAGCTCCTATGCACCTTTGTTCTTAGGGTTGGTCCATACATGGGATTTATTTATTGAAGTACGTTTTGTGTAATTTATGCTGTACTTGGCAGTTCTTAGGAGTTTGTCCTGGTGTTGTCCTGGATGCCGGAATGGAACTCAGAAAAACCATGTTCAACACAAGCATTCAGCCAAAGTACTATTCTCCGGCCCCAAACTCTTGGTTGCAAACATGTTTCTAAAGCTGCGTCCTGGGTTTCCTTGTAGGTGAGAGTTCTCTGCTCGCAGCATTTCAAGGGGTAGAGTGCTCACTGTACAGTGCTCTCTGATGTTCTTGTTAGCCTTCGGTCCTGTCCATTGTCTCTCCAGCTCTCAGGGTTGCTGCTAGGCCAGTTCCTCTGCATCTTCAGGGCTGGCTTCAGTGTCACTGCTTTTACCCCATTTTGATGGATGTCTTCTGGAGAAACTCGTTGTCCCTTGAGTTGTTTGTCTGTTTTGCCTTGAATCAGCCTGCTTCTGTTTTTATGATGGAGGCTTGTGTGGGAGCACTGGCTCTATGTTTGACCAGTACAGGATAAGGGGACTCCGCCTTAACGCACTGCCCTGAACTCTGTGACCGGCCCCTCCATTACTTGCCTCTCCTCTACTTTATTTGAGCCCATCCCTCTGGCACCGATTCACCTGGGCTGGCATAATGGTCTGTCTACGCTTGGAACCTGGCACTGTAAGGATCCTTGGTGAAATGGATGACATCACAGACAGGAGTCTTCTATGTACACATCTATTTCCTAAAGATGTCAGGTGGATCAGGTTTCCTACGGGCATGTGTTTAATGGACAAAGTGATACTTCACCGTCGAAGTGGGACACTGAAGGCCAATTAGTGGCAGGACGTGAGCGCCTCTCACTTCCAGTCCCTGTACTGTGACCCATGGGGCTGCGCCAGCTTTGGGGGCTTTGTGGTTGTTTTTCACTCTCCCTCAACCATATCCAGTTAGTTCCTGCGGTCTGCTGTGCTCCCGAGACTTTAGGAGGATGTGGAGCTTTGGTGGTTGCAGTGGGGGGAAATTTGCGCAGCACAGGGGTCTCGGGTGTGAGCGTATGATCTTTGGGGGTATCTCCTCCTCCAGCTCTGCGATGCGGCAGTGTGGCCTGGGTGCAGAGTAGAGCATGGGGGTCTGCAGGTCTTGGGGTGCCGGACCTGCTGATGGCAGAGGTCTTGACCATTTCAACCCTCTCAACCAGGGGTTGAGACGGACCCTGTCCTGAAACTTTTGGTGTAGACATGCGTATGTAAATTGCCAGATCTCTTTAAGGGGCAGCTCTTCAGCCCCCAGTGGCGAAGGATCCTGTTGAAGTTAGTCTTTTTCATTGGCAGCGCCATTAGGAATCCTGGGGGCCTGGTCCTAGCATGTGCCTGGGGGCTGTAAGTGAATATTTACTTTCTGTTTTAGTTGTGTTTTTTTGGGGGGTTGGGCACACCTGTAGTTCCCCAGAGGATACTCCAGGCTCTACATTCATAAATTATTTCCATCAGTGATCATGGTTTCATATGGGATGCCGAGGATTGATCGTTTTCACTAAGGGAAGCACCGTATTCTCTTTAATGTCTCTCCAGTCTACTTTGTGCTTTTTCCTGATAAAGAATTTCTTTATTGAAATTAAAGTTGAGAAGCATCTCTCAATTCTTCATCAGCTCCCTGACCCTGACCAGGCAACCCTGGCTGTTGGGGTGAATTTTGCTTGTAAAGGGGGTATTTTTAAAGCAAGGGTTATTTTTTATTTTATAATGTACTTTAGTATATTTGATTACATTTAATATTCAAACACCAATACCGGTTAGTTGGGTTTTTATTGAGGAGGAGATAGTTGTTTAGGGATCACCCTGCTGTGTTAGAAAGAAATTTATTTTCAAAGGGACGGAGTGGTAGTACAGCGGGGAGGGCTCTTACCTTGCATGAACCAACCCAGGTTCAATCCCTGGAATTCCAAACGGTCCCCCAAGCCACAACAGGAGTCATCCCTGAGTGCCAAGTTCAAATAAGCCCTGAGCACTGCCTGTTGTGACCCAAACATCGAAACACACTCATACACAGACATACACACTCATGAGAATTTTGTGAGCAGAACGAGGATAAAGTTTTGTTCATGCTGAGTCCCTGTGGCTGCCCCCATGCAGAGCCACTTTGGGGGCTGTGGTTGCTATGGGCAGCCCTGAAGCTCAGGGGTGCTTAATCAAAGGGGTCCTGGCCTAGGAGGCAGCCCCTGGATGGGCCCATAAGGACCTTCCTTGGGACCCAAGGAGGAGTCCTGGATCTCAGGGCTGCAATATCCTCCTCTGTCCACTGAGCCCATCACTCCTCTCCTGACAGACAGCCCAAATTCCAGCCTACTTTGCATCCCCAGGAGAGGAAGGAGCTACTGGCAGTGTCTCCCTGAGGTGGGGCTTGACCTGGTACCGCAGAGTGCCTGCCATCAGGACATCTCCGGGTCCAAGCAGGGACTTTCCAGGTCAGGGCTAGAAGTTTGTCCTCTCTCTGCCCACCGCTCTGATTTCTCCTTCAGGTCTCTGTTTTGGAGCCTAATGCTGATCCTTGGAATAGCAGGCAGGATAAGATCATGCTGAGGCATGGTCCAGGAGGTGGTTTGCATGGAATCTTAGTGCATTTTATTTATTTATTTATTTTTTATTTTTTTGCTTTTTGTGTCTCACCCGGCGATGCACAGGGGTTACTCCTGGCTTTGCACTCAGGAGTTACTCCTGGCGGTGCTCAGGGGACCATATGGGATGCTGGGAATCGAACCCGGGTCGGCCGCATGCAAGCCCTACCCGCTGTGCTATCGCTCCAGCCCACTTAGTGCATTTTATTCTTTTCACTGTCACTTTCATCCCATTGCCCATCGATTTGCTCGAGCGGGCATCAGTAACGTCTCCATTGTGAGACCTGTTACTGTTTTGGGCATATCGATTATGCCTCGGATAGCTTGCCAGACTCTGCCGTGTGGGTGAGATACTCTTGGTAGCTTGCCGGGCTCTCTGAGAGGGTTGGAGGAATGGAATTTAGGTTGGTCCTGTGCAAGGCTAACACCCTACCTGCTGCATTATCACTCCAGCCCTTATTCTTTTCATGAAAACATAAAGACTTTGCAGCATATGCCATCTATTCAGTCCCTCACTCTCCATTTACCCTGGGACCTGGTGACTCCTAGATATCCTGGTCACCTGACCTAAGGCATGAAACAAGAAAAAATTACGTTCCTTACCAGAAAGTAGGTGTTCAGGAGTCCTTGGAGCCTGGCCCTTTAAGGCCATGAGTGGGGATGCAGTGACGTCACAAACCCAGGGGGCTTTGCTCCCTGGAAGTTCCAGTCCCGCCATTGTTGCCGGCTGAGGAGTGGGGAATACGCCGGCATTGGGGTGCCGGGTGACAGGGGGCGTCCCCAAGGGCCTTTTGTCTCGCCAGCCGAGTGTCGCCGAGTGGGCAGTGGGTCGTTCCGTGACAGGGGCGGGGACTGCGTCCCCTCACTGGCACCGAGCGCCCCTGCGGAAGTTTATCCCGTCTATTCATTGATATCAGGGAGCAGCGGGGGGTTTCCTGAAGAGACTCTTTAGAAAGACGTGGAGGGGGCGTCAGTCTCGTGGCGGGCCAGGCCTGATCCCCGTGACCACACAGGGTCCCCCTGAAATCTCCAGATTCCTGGGGTGGTGAGAATCGGAGCAGGGCTAGGGAAGAACAAGGTCTTGTGGAATGAGGTTGCTCGGAAAGTTCCAGAACAACGAAATCAATGGACTAAACAAGAGTCATTTCTTTTTAAATTATTGTTCCGTGTGTTTCAGGGGCACACCAACGGTTCTGGGGGCAACTCCTGGCTCTGTGCTCAGAGATCCCTGCTGCGTGTCAGGGGCACCATGGGGTGTCAGGATACCAGGCCCGCGCCCTCCCCGCTGACCTATTGCTCGGCCCCCATCCAAAGAGAGAGTATCAGCGCCAGAAGGAGCCTCAGTTTCCCCGGGGCATGTGCGGCTGCCTTAGGCCTTTGTTAGCTCTTTCGCCAGGATGGTCACAGGGGTGGGGGCAGGGGTCACGTGGGGAGTGACCCAGGCCAGCCTGTTGCTGGCCGCCTTTCATTCCTGATACTGAATCCGGAGTCATCCTAAGGGTCACAGACACCCTTTTCAAAGGTATCTGTGGAAGCGTTTTTTTTCTTTTCCTTTAAAAAAAATTGTTCAGGGCTAACTCCTGGCTCTGCACTCAGGGATCTGCCCTGGGGGTGCTCAGGGGATCCTAGGGGCTGCTGGCTGCAGTCACAGCAGCATACAAGGCAGATGTCCTCTCAGTGTACTAACGTCCTGCCCCATGGGGGTAGGGGGTACAATTCCTCACTTTTGTGGTCTCAATAGTATTTGGTGGAGCTGGGGTCCCACAGGAAGCTGTAAGAGGATGCAGAGACAGGTGCAGAGGGGGCAGTACATCAGGGCTGTGTTGGACCTCAGGGGGTCATGCAACCTAGTGTGCAATCTTAGCAGGAGTAACATGCACATTTAACTGGGTGCCCTGAGCTCTCCCATAGTGTAATATATGGTCACCATTGGTTCCCTCGCCTTTGTCAATTTATTTCAGTTAATTCACTGATTATTTAAAAATAATTAGTAGTTATTTTTTTGGTGTGGGGCACACCTGGCAATACAATTCCAGTTTGCTCAGGGAAACATATTAGATGCCAGTAGTCAAATCCGGTTTTTCTGCTTGCAAGACAAGCACTTCTCCCGCTGTACTATGTCTCCATCCCCTTTGCACAGAAAAAAATTGATTATTATTTTTTTGAATTGTCAATTTTGGCACACAGCACTCAGTGCTCATTGTTTAGTCTAGGATCTGAGATCAACATTGTTCCTAGCACTGCTTGGGACCCTATCTGCTTTGGAGAATTGAATGTGGTTTCTCAGCTAGAAAGAAAAACAACCTATCAACTGCACTGTCTCTGCTAACCCATTGTCATTTTATCTACAGAAAAAAAGATTTTTTGCTTCATCTGCCAAGTGTCTCAGCACAGCCCTCCCCACTGTCCATCTCCCAGACCAGGCGCGCCAGGCGATGGTACAGCCAGTAGGGCACTTGCCTTCCATGCAGCTTGCCTGGATTCAATCCTCATCATTTCATAGGGTCCAATGAACACTGCCAGGTGTGGAACAAAAGTCCCCCAGAAAATAGTCTCACTCCAGAATTTATCATGACAGCATTCTTTGAACATCTTTCTTTTGGGCTTTGTGAATATCTCTCTTGCCTATTTTTTCTTTGCTTTTGTTTATTTTGGATGAGACCTGGTGATGCACAGGGGTTACTCCTGGCTCTGCACTTAGGAATTAATCCTGCTGGTGCTTGGGGACCATATGGATGCTCAGAATTGAACCTGGGTGTGCCACGTGCAAGGCAAACACCCTACCTGCTGTACTATCGCTCCAGCTCCCTGCCTATTCTTTTCTGTTTTTTCTTTTTGATTCAGACTTGGAGATGGTCAGGGACTCTGCGCCTCTGTCCAGGTGTCTCTGAGATTCCATGTCCTGCACCTTCAAGCACGTGCTCTGCCGTTTAAGCTCCTCTTTCTGGGTTCTGTCTCACTACTTTGGGAGCCGATGAGGTGGGGTTTGGCTCCACACCTGCCAGTGCTTGAGGGCTGCATCCTACTCTCTGCTCACAGTACTAGTGGTAAGAGAATCACCCACACACACACCCCGCCCGCCGTCTTCCAGCTGACCTAAAACAGCTCCAGCCTGGTGTGCTCTCTCCTGACCTCTGTTGATACATTCATTGTGTGTTCTTGGATGTGAACATTCTGGAATCTTTCAACTGTTAAGCCTGGAACTATAGGTTCCCAAGCAGCGAGAAGGACAGAGACACTAACTTGATAGTGCGAAAGCAGTAGGGTTCTATTCCAGTATACTGAGGTCAACTATCTCACCCACAGAGTGGTTTCTTGACTGCGAACCCGACTTTAGGCAGCAAGCAGTTTATATAGGGTTTGATTACATAGGCAGTACATGTCTAATTCTTTCTGAAAAAATCTTAGCTAGCTATCAAACAAAGGTGTTTTGGCAAGTGTATAGCGTAACATCGGTCAGGCAATAGTTAAACATAAGTTTTCAGTAATAGTTCTGGTTACATAAGCTACTCATTCTTTTAGGGTTAACAAAAGACAATTTCTGGGGCATTTTGACTAGGGGCATAGTGATTGGTTGAGCCCACTTGCTGGGCCTAGGAGCCTTCCCAGAGGGGTTCAGGTTGGCTAATTTCATTGCAGGGAAACCAAGACTGATGTTGCTGATTTTTGCCACATTAAAAGTTGTCAGTTTTGCCCTTCCACAACAAAATGCTGTCAGGAGAAAAAGAAGGAGTTGGAGGCTCTGAGAAAAATTCCAGACTTTCACCATTAAGATTACTTTTGGGGTAAGTGTATTCTTTCTCCTCCATTTTCTTACACAAAATTATTTATCAAAGGAGTAAAATCATATAGTCTGTTAAAGCCTGGCCTCTAAGATCTAAGTCCTGTCAGGTGTGGTCCCCAAACAACGATAAAGTAAAGAACTGACTCTTGAGAATATACCGCTGGATTCCAAACCTTTGCTGTTCACAGACAACTTACTCTTTGCTTTATTTATGTGTGTGGGGGGGAGGGGATTTGGGATTGCTGCCAGACCCAGCAGTGCTCCGGGATCACTCCTTGGGGATTCAGCATATGAAGTTAAATCGACCACATGCACGGCAAGTGCCCTACCTACTGTTTTCTCTTTCTGACGCCTGCAAACCTTTGAAACTGCAGTCTGTGCTGCATACTGGCATCATGCTGGGAGCCCCAGCACCAGCAGCCCTGCCATGGCCTCTAACAGCTGAACCTCATCTCTGTGCACCCCAACCCCCATCGTGCCAGACTGTGTTCTTCTCACAAGGCTCATAGGATTTACATAGAATTTGAATTCCTGGGGTCAGAGATAGGCCAGGAGTGCAGTCCCTGGCCTTGTAAGCAGGCTGCCATGAGGCAATCTCTGGCACAATGCAGGGTCCTCCAAACACCTCCATGAATATCTCAAAGTTCTGCCACTTGTGACCGTAAAACCCGAAACTTTGTCCTATAAATCTGGCTGGTTGGGTTGTTGACGCAATACCATTTTTTCCCTTTATTTTTCTGTTTGATGCTTATGGTGCTCAGTGGGGTTCTGAAGACTGAACCTAGGTCAGCTGTATGCAAGGCCAACACCCTAGCAGACTGTAGCTCCAGCCCATATATTCATTTATTTTTGTTTGGAGGCTATGCCAGGCATTGCTCAGAAATTACTCTTGGCTCTGTGCTCATTGATCCCCTCATGCACGGCTTGGGAACCTCTGGGTGATGGGGAATGAACCTGGGTTGGCTGTGTGCCAGCAAGCACCCTGTGCTCTGTGCTATCTCTGTGGCCATCATAAAAATTTAAAGGTAAAGTTAAAAAACTTGTGAATTACATCTTCTTTTTCCTCATTAGACTGCAACTTATGCTTTCATTTGTGTGTTTTTATTTGGGGGCCAGTCAGCAGTGCTACAGGCTCACTCCTGAATGTAAGCTCAGAAATCACTCCTGCTGGGCTTGGGGAGACCCTAGGAGGTGGCGGGAGATCAAACCAGAGTCTGCCACGTGCATGACAAATGCCCTCCCTGATATGTTGTCACTCTGCTCCTATACCTAATTTTCATCTGTAGTACAAGATTTCTGTTTAGATATTACAGTATTTTTAGTTAAGAGTGGACCGAAGGCACCAGAGGGATGGGACAGCAGCTCAGCTGCTCCTGTCTTCACGATGGGTAGCCCAGATGCCAGCCCACTTCTGCATCCCCTGGATAGAAAGGAGCATCTGACAGTGTCTCCCCTGGGTATGTCTGTGAGCATGAGCTGAAGGGTGAGGACAGTCAGGACAGTTCTGGCACCAAGGCAGGGACTTCTGGTTAGGGCCCTGTGGTGGTTCCCTGTCTGAAGCTCACAGCTCTTATTTTTTCATGAGGTCTTTGGGCAGAGCTTCGTGCTGATCCTCAGGAATTAGATGTTGGAGACAGTGGTAACGTGTCACTCTGCTGACCATCCTCAGGTAGAAGAGTGACAAATGACAGAATGTAGTGACAGGCTTCCAGGGCCATCAGTCTCTGATTTGATTCTAGAAGGAGCCCTGGGATGTGTCTACTGGTCCGAGTGCCCCGTGCTCCTCTGATGAGATCTTTGTCCCTGTTTGTTTTGTTGAATTTGTGTTTGGGGCCATACCCAGGGATACCCACAGCTCAGTGCTCAAGTATTCCTCATGCCAGGTCTTGGGAATCTTTTGATGTGCCAGAATAATAGGCTGATTAGTTTTGGTTTGTTTTCTGAGGTAAGGTGAGGTGAGGTGATGGGAGTGTCACACCCTGTGATTCTCCGGGGTCACTTCTGGTACTGGACATTACACCTGCAATGCATGGGGGACAAGATGGGAAAGTGGGGATTGCCCGCCCTACCCACTGTCCCCAGCCTGCTGTCCTGTTCCTCCAGCCTTCTGCTCTGCTTCTTTTTTTTTATTTTTTGTCCCACAGGGGAGGTGCTCACAAGTACTTCGTGGATCTGTGCTCCCGATTCACCCTGACCAGCTTTAGGTCATGTGCCGATTCACCCTGACCTGCTTTAGGGATGTGCTGATTCCATATGCACCCTGGAAACTACAGTGACTCCAGTCCCAATAACTGTGTTTGCCCTATTTTGTCCTTCCCACTCTGGAGAGCCTCGCCAGCTCAGTCACACAGTCTCACATTTCCTTGCTGCTGTGTGTGCAGTTCTGGGCATGTGCTATTTCTAGGGAGCTGGAGCAAAGGCTCTCTGGGGCCTGCAGAGGGCTTCTGGACCAAGACACTTCCCTGCTTTGAGAGGGATTGATGGCAGCCCTGAACCCTTAGTTCAGAGTCCTGTGGCACACATGTCCTTGCAAAGCTTTGAGTCACTCACTGGACATTGAGTGTCCTGTTCTCGTCTCTAGTGATCATGGGTTGTGACATGCAGGGTGTGTGTGTTTAGTGGTTTTTGTTTCAACCCAGCATCGCATTTGGGGTCCTTCTTGGTCTGTGCTCAGATGTTCCTCTCTCTACACTGCTCATTGGAACAGTGGTGCTGGGACTGAGCCTGGGTTATTTATGTGCAAGACTTGCTTGAAACCTCCTAGTATAGCGCCCTCACATTTTACCCAATCCAGCTGCCTTAGCATGATCTCTGGGCCCATCCACCGGAGTTGCACATGTAATATGGTTTCTCCTGAGACTGTTGGCCCTAAGTCCTTCTATGGCTCTGGGGGTCCCATTCTCACTACTTATAGCGGGGTGGCACAGGCCCTTCCTACTGCCCCCCTGTGTACTGGACTCAGAACTCATAAAGCACTATCTTGTTACAAGCCATCATGACCTAAAAGACCCGACCCCATTGGGAAGGGGAAGCTAAACTGTCCCAAGGACTCCATGTTGGAATTTATAGTAAAAGCCCAGCCAGCTTTTAACCTTAGCTCCTGACCCCAGAGAAGCAAGTTTTGGAACTTATGTTTCGTCCTGTGTGTATCCAGATAACTTCAAATATTAATAAGAAGTTAACTTAATTATTTCATATGTACTAGCAGGGAAAGAGCAAAGTAAGAAAGATGCTTGGAGCCCCTGAGCAAATTTCTCAGTATAGTCTCAGACAGAACATCTCCTAGACTTCATTCCCCAAAAAGAAATGCCTCTGTTGAAACGATTGACCTGTAAGTGGTGAGTCACAAGACATGCAGTCCTGTATCTCAGATGCCCTCACATGTTCTACAAGTATGCTGTTCGGTTCTGAATTAAAGAGCCACTGTGCACTGTTCCATTGGTCATCAATTGTTGTGGTCCCCGTCTCTTTGTTCCTCTGGAGAGACAGGACACCGAATGCATCCAAACAGGGAACCTACCGACTCAGTTTTCTTCACATCTGGCCACCCAGGGTAGGCACCTCAGAATTCACACTATTTTTTGTTGTTTTGTTTCATTAGCACAGCGGGTAGGGCTTTTGCCTTGCACACGGCTGACCCAGGTTCGATTACTCCGCCCGTCTCGGAGAGCCCGGAATGCTACCGAGATACTCTCATCCGCATGGCAGAGCCTGGTAAGCTAACCGTGGCAAATTCAACAGGCCAAAAACAGTAACAACAAGTCTCACAATGGAGATGTTACTGGTGCCCGCTCAAGCAAATAGATGAGCAACAAGGGGATGACCCTGCATTGCTAGTGACTTATTCCTGCCTCTGAGCTCAGGTATCACTTGTGGCAGGGGTCAGGCACCCATATATGCGCTTGGGTATTAAATCTGGGTCAGCCAAGTGCAAGGTGAATGCCTTACCCGTTGTATTAACCACGCTGGTCCCTAAGATACAGTATTCATGATTTAAAAGTAGACTCACTCTAGAAGCTCCAGTTGTCAGACACACATAATGTGGTTTATAGTAAATGCCCTGGAGGATTATATAGTTTTGTGATACAGCACACCATTGTGTGGTTTTCAGGAATATTCCTGCACGGCAGGAGCGAGTGCTGGATGAGGCCCATGCAGATGTGCTGACTCGGGATTCCAGTGAATCATGAGCAGGACGGGCCCAGGGCCAGCAGGTCAGAGCTGGGACTGCCTGGAGCTAACCTGAACCCAGAAGTGACCTTGGTCCCTGGAAGAAAGCGCCCAGGCCCATGCAGACTCTGGTCCACTCCGCAAGAGGGCAGCTGAAGGTTTACCCAAACCCACTTCTCTGTCCCCTGGAGAGGCCCTGTGGGTGCCCCCACGGCAGAGCCCCTAATGGGGCTGTGGTCACTGGGGCCTGCAGGGGCCACATCTGCGTAGAAGCTCCTGTCCTCAGAGTTAGTTCCTGGTCTGAGGGACCTTCCTCTGGGCCTGGGTGGAGTTCCAGGGCTTGACAGGGCTGTGATTTCCTCCCCTGGACAGGCAGGAGCATCTGGCTTTGTCTCCCCGCGGTCTGTGAGCCAATGTTGAATCTCCTTCTGGTCAGTTGTGGACAGTGCTGGCTGTCTCCTCTCTGGTGCTCACAACTCAGTTCTTTCCACGGAGCCTCCTCTGATCCACAGGAAAAACAAATGCAGGAGATGGAGATGCGCCGTCTGCCACACCATCCACAGTCAGGAGAGTGACAAGATGATGCTATGCAGTGACAGGTCACACTGGGCCAAGAGTCTCGGGTAGTTTCAGGAAGGAGAAACTACCTTCCTGGGATGTGGCTCCTGGCCTGTGTGACCGGCTCTCTGTTTGAGGCCACTTTTTTGTTGTTTATTTTGTTGATTTGAATGGGCCACAGTAGTGGTGCTCAAGGATCACTCCTGTCAGGACAGGTGACTATATGGATCCATGGGGCCCAACGCTGATTACACTAATTTGGGTGTTTTTATTTTGGAAGTGGCTGAAGGGGAGGGGCCATTCCCCATGGTTCTCAGAGGTTATTTCTGGCTCGGTACACAGGTTTCCATCTGGCAGTGTTAGAGGGGCCATATGAGACGGCGGTATCACCAGCCCTACCCACTGTCCATGGACCCGCTGTCATGTTACTCCATCCTGGTGCTCTGGTTTCTTTCATGTTTATTTTTGTGCCTCAGTGGAGCTACTCAAGGCTTCCTCTTGGCTCTCTACCCCAGATTCACCCCAGGTGTTTGGGGTATATATGTACCCTGATGGCTACAAATGTCTCAGGCCCCAGGACTGGTGTTGCCCTATTTTGTCCTTCCAACTCTGAGAGACTCACCTGCTCAGTCACACAGTCTCACGTTCACACGCTGCTGTGTGTGCAGTTCTGGTATACGCCTGTTCCATGGAGTTGGTTCAAAGGGCCTCAGGGTCGAGTCATTTCTATCTACTTTGAGATGAATTAGGGGTGGCCCTTATATTTGTAAGGACAGTGGGAACACATTCACTCACTCCTCCTTCTTACACATAGCAATATTCATACTGGAAAGAAAACTTACATATGTGAGCAATGCGGGAAGGCCTACATTATGCCCTCAAGCCTTAGAGTCACAGGAAAATTGATCTTGGAGACAGACTCTACATAAGTAAGGACTGTGAGAAGGCCTTCACTCAAACTTGGCATCTTATTAAGCCCAGAAAAAAAATCATACCGAAAAGAAACCACATAATTGACTTGTGGGAAGGCCTTCGCTCTGCCCTCTAGCCTTACTATGCATTTGAAATGTCATAGTGAGAGAAATCTTATATATGTAAGGAATGTGCAAGGACTTCACTCAACCTATAACCCCTACTAGCCATATGAAAACATATACTGGAGAGAAATCTTGTGTTTGTAAATGTCAGAAGACCATGTATACCTTTAGACATCATAAAATGCACACTGCATGAGTCGATTCCTTCAGAACAGCCCCCGCTAGGGAAGACAAGTTTTGTTTGGACCAGGAGTGTTAGGGGGCTGGAAGAGTACAGAGAAGAAGCAAATAATCCAGGTAGCGTGTGACAAGCTTCCAGTAACATCATTACTATACGGGAAAGGTACTTGCTGATTATCACCTGGGCGTCGGCCATAGCGGTGACCAGCATTTGGATTTCACGTGTATGTTAACTTGTAAATAATGGATCTTGGTGATGGAAGTCAGGATTAAGGTGACTAAATAAAACTTCACTCTACGGCACTGTCGTCCCATTGTTCAATGATTTGCTTGAGCTGCACGAGGAACGTCTCCATTGTGAGACTTGTGGTTACTCTTTTTGGCATATCAAATATGCCACGGCATCCCATGTGGTCCCCTGAGCACCGCCAGGATGTGGCTCTCACAAGGGGCTGGGGTTTGCCAAAGAAAATTTACGTTTTACCCTATTTTTGTTTTGCTGTTTATATTTTTTTTCAAAGGCATTCCACCCGGAGATGCTCAGGTGTGACTCCTGTCTCTGGGCTCAGGAATTATTCCCTTGGTGCTCAGGGGGTCATAACGGATGCGGAAGATTGATTGGAGCCAGCAAGGCAAGCATCCTACCTGATTATCTGTCTTACCCCAAAATTGGTGTTTTGTTTAGGTCAGGAATTTCTATTTTCACACGTCAAGAAGCGAAGCCCCCCTCACTTCAAATCTCCCTGATCTGGTGACTCCTGGAAACTGCCCACTGGGTGAGTACAGTGACTAGTTTTGTTTCTCTGGGTTGTGTGTTTGGAGGCACATAGTGTTTTGCGGAGAGGGGAGCTTTACTCGGGGATCACTTCTAGTGTGCTGTGGAAGATTTTACTCAGCAATGCCAGGAGCCGTAATATAGAGATAAGGGCGCTTCCCTCGCACCAGCCAAGCAAAGGCTGAGCCCTGCACCTCAGGATTCCTCAGACCTGCCGAGACTCATCCCTAAGTGCAGAGCTAGGAATCACTCCTGAGCACTGCTGCTTCTGGCCCAACACACACACACACACACACACACACACACACACGAAATATGTGAGAGCAGAGACAGAGAAGAATGAGGATTCAGCAGAAACTAGGCTTCTGCAACCATAGAAAGAGCCGTTAAACAGGGTTTTAAGGACACGCTCTTTGACTCTTTAAATGTTTCATGTGAGAATTCTTTGCATGTGAATTTTTCTTTTTTCCCCCCTCCTTTGTTAGTTTCCATTTTGTTGTTGCTGTACTTCTGGGCCATACCCTACAGTGCTCAGTCCTTACTCCTGACTCTGAACTCAGGGATCACTGCTGCCAGTCGCCCATAAGCTTTGCGCGGGTATTGGTCTTGGGTAGGCTGATAATACATGCTGTGCTATCACTCTGTCCCCCAGAATAGAAGATTTATAGTTAAATAATTGAAACAGTTCATATCATGGTCCTTAGTAAACAGCCAGATATAGGATACTTATACTCTACAACACGTTGTTTGTGCAGTTCTCAAATATATTGCTGCAAGACAGGAGCAAGTGCTGGGTGAGGCCCATGCAGTTGTGCTGATTGGGATTAGAGTAAATCGGGACCCAGAAGAGACGGGCACTAGCTGGACAGACCTGGGGCTGTACCTTGGGCTGACCTGGACGTAGAGGTGACCCTGGGCTCCAGTAGAAATGTCCCACGCACGTGTCCCTGTCCACCCTGCCAGAGAGTGACTGAAGGTTCGTCCATGCTGAACTCCTTTGGCTGCCCCATGGCAGAGCCACTTTCAGGGCTGTGTTCACTGGGGGCGGGATAGGGGGCAGCCCTGGTTCAGGCCTGCAGGTGGCGCTGAGGCGCTTAAGCACCTGGGCTCAGAGTCAGCCCCTGGTGCCTGCCTGTAGGGACCTTTTTGTAGGATTCAGGGAAGGTTCCAGGGCTCAGTTTCCTCTACTGTAGCCTGAGCCCAACATTCTGGTCTGGTCTGACAGCCCAGATCCCAACCCACTTTATGTTTGCAGGAGAAAAAAGGAGTCTGGCAGTGTCTTTCCCAGGTGGGTCAGAGATCTGGTGCTGGATTATTTTTGCTGGTCAGAGAGTTTCCAGTTCCAGTGCTGGGACTCCTGGTCAAGGTTGGGAGATTGTGTTCCTCTCTGGTGGTCACGGCTCTTACTTCTCTTCCAGGTCTTGCACAGTGCTTATTTCGGATCCTCGGGAATTAGAGACTGGAAGATGGTGACACACTTTCTGATTCACTCTCCCCAGGTAGGAGGAGAGTGACAGGATGAAACGTGTAGTGATAGGTGTGAACAGGCTTCCTGGCTGATCTGTCTCAGCTATTTTAGGAAGGAGCCCTGAGACACAGTTCCCGGCAGTGGTGACTGAGCTACTCTCCCTGGGTCTATCTCACTACTTGGGGAGCAGACGGGCTGGGATTTGAGGACACGCCTGGCAGTGTTTGAGGGCTGCGCCCTGCTCTGTTCACATTGGCAGTGCCTGTGGGTACCGGTGAAGGTCCCCGAGCTTCCATGTGGCCAGTATGTGCTCCAGCCTGGTGTGCTCTCTCCTGCCCCTCTGTTCATACCTTCATTGGAAGTTCTTAGATGTGAACATGCTGAAAAAATTCTAACAAGAGGCTGTCAGAAGGAAACGAAGGGGTTGGAGTCTCTGAGCAAAATTCTAGACTTTCATCATTTAGATTTCTTTTGGGCCAGATGTATGTTCTGTCTAGTTTTCTTACACAGGATCACAAAACTGAATGAGTAAAATGACATAATCTGTGAAAACTTGACCTGTAAGTTCTGAGCATCCCAGGGTGTGGCCCAAAAATAAACAAACCAAAGAAGTGAGCCTTGAAATTTATTGCTGGATTTCACACATCGCTGTTGACAGACAACTTTCTCTGTGCCTTTGTCAGAGAGGAGGGGAGTGGCGATCTCAAATCTAGCAGTACTCAGGGATTCAGGATATAAAGTTGAGTCAGACGGATGCAAACCTTGGAAATCACAGCCTGTTTTCAGCTCAGGGTCACACCAGGAGCTGCCAGATGTCCGCAGCCCTGCCATGAACTCTACCAGTTGGGACTTGTCCTAGCCTCCACCGGCATGCCAGTCTGTTCTTATCAGAGGGTTCACAGGATTTATATAGAACTTGAATTCTGGGGTAAGAGATAGGCCAGGAGTGCAGTCCCTGGCCTTGGAAGCAGATTGCCACAGTGTAATAATTTCATTTTCAGTTGGTCATGCCTGCGATACTAATGGGTCACTTCTGGCTCTGCTCATTGATCAACCCCTGCCAGACGTGAGGAACCTTTCAATCTGATGGAGATTGAAACTTGATTGAAGTGCATGCCAGGCAGGCACTCTATGCTCTGTGCTATCACTGAGGCCATCATGAAAATGTTTTTACTCTGGTTAAATTCCAGGAAGTTGTGATAGTAAATGTACTTTTACCTACTAAGTACACAACTCACATTTCTTGAGTGTGTGTTTTTGCTTTGGGATCACATCCATCAGAGTCTGGGCTTCCTTCTGACACTGCACTCAGGAATCACTCCTGGTGGGCTTTGTGGACTGTAGGGATGAGGAAGGTCAAACCCGGGTAGCTGTGTGTAAGGCCAGTGCCCACCTTTTCCTGTGTTTTATTGATCTGACTCCAGGACCTGATTTTTACCTATACAACTAGATATGTTTTTTCAGAAATTATAGAATTTTCAGTTAGGGTAGACCTAAGAGCCCTAAGAACAGGACAGCAGGTCAGCTGCTTGCTTTACCTTCCCTGAGAGCGAAGGGCATCGTGGATTCCAACGCACTTCTGTGTCCCCTGGAGAGGAAGGGACATCTGGCAATGTCTTTCTGGGTGTGTCTGTGAGCTGTGCCTGAGGGTGATGCTGGTCAGGGCCTTTCTGGATCCAGTGTGGGAACTTCCACTCAGCGCCATGAGTTGTGCTCCGTTCTGGAGCTCATGGGTCTGACTTCTCTTTCAGGTGATTCCATGCAGCCATCTGCTGATCCTGGGGAATTACAGAAGCTGCAGGCCATGGTGACACGCCATCTGACACACTGTCCCCAGGTGGGAGGAGAACGATGTGGTGACATGATGCAGTAACAGGCAGGTACCAGTTTCTAGGGTGTCTGTCTCTTGAGTTTCAGGAAGGAGTCCTGGCATGTAATTCCTGGCCTGAGTGCTCCGACTCTCTGCTATTTGAGGCTACTTTGTCCTTGTCTATTGGTTTCCTTGTATGTTGATTTAGCCACAACCAGCAGTGCTCAGTGAGTATTTCTAACTCAGTGCTCAATTATTCCTACCAGATCTCAGGGACCCTATCAGGTGGCATGGATTTAAGACTGTCTTCAGTTTCATTTGTTTTTTTTTTTGGAGCAACATTTAGTGATCATTATATTTTAGAACAGGAATGATTGTGTGCTTTATATCTGTTTCACTTATAGTACTTATCTTTGCAAAATAACTGTACTTTGATGTATGCAACATTTTTCTTCTTAAAAAAATTTTTAAAATTTTTTAATTAGTGAATCACCGTGAGGGCACAGTTAAGAGATTTACATATTTTCCTGCTTGTGTTTCAGTCATACAATGCTCGAGTACCCATCCCTCCAACAGTACCCATTCTCCACCATCAGTGATCCCAGTATTCCTCCCATCCCCCCACTCCATACCCCACCACCCTACCCCGCCTCTGTGGCAGGGCATTCCCTTTTGTTTTGTGAGGTGATGGGAGGGTCACAACCTGTGATTCTCCTTAGTTACTCTGCACTCAATGTTGCAGCTGGCAATGCTTGCCAGACCAGATGGTACAGTAGGGATTGACAGTCCTGCCCACTGTCCCTGGACCCCGCTGTAGTGTAACTCCATCTGCCGCTTTCTCTTCTATTGTATTTGTTTTTATCCCACAGCGGATGTGCTCAGGGCCACTGGAGACCTACCAGCACCTTCGGGCCTTCGGTGAGAGCAGCCTGGGAGCAGGGCTGGGCTTTGTGTTCCCCAGGGACAGTGGTTCTGATGGGCCAGGATTATTGACAGCAATGCTGATTACTTTCACATGTTCATTTCTCTTTTTCTCTTTTTGTTATTTGGCCATACTTGGCAATTGTGAGGCTTACCTCTGGGATGCAGGGGATCTACCCAGGTCAGTCAAGAGCATGGGAAAGCCCCCCACGTGCTGTACTATCGATTAGCTTCCTGTGAATAGTTCCTTCCATTGCTAAATGAATCTACTTCTTGTACGACCACAGGGGCCCATGGGGGGTGCTGTGGACTAAACCGGGTCAGCACCTATATGGCAGATGTTCTACCGTACCTGGCCTGCAACTTCATTTTTTATTATTTTTTTTCTGTTTTGATTGTGTTAGGGGCCTACACCCAGCAGTGCTCATGGATCACTCTGGCTGTATATTCAGGAATTTCTCATGCCAGTGCTCCTGGCCCATATGGTTGCGAGGGATCAAACCTGTCTCTGTGTGTCACCAGGTGCCGGCCCTGCTCTAAGCGTGAGTTAATTTTGTTTTTAGGGACTCACGCCATCAGGTGCTGTTGTATTTCAGTGCTTGGAGTAACTTCCTGTGCTTTTTGGGGGGCTTCAGCATAACTCAATTTCAGACTGAAATTAAAACTTGGGACTTCTGTGACTGATAACTACCAATTTGGGGCATATCAGAAGTGGAGTTTCTGTTCAAGCTCTTTTAGGAATTAGCTTGGTTTTGTTTGTGACACATGGGGTTGGCTTGTCACCAATATCATTTCTCTATCAGGACAGGGGTTTCTGGGGTGAAGCCTGCAGTGATCTCCTGGCTTGAAGGAGGAGCCCTGAGGCCAGGGAGAAGAGGCATGTGTGCAGGTGAGTGTCTGAGGACCCTCCGTGGCTCGGGCCCTGGGAAGTGTGTGGATGCCTGAGTTCATGTGAATCACACTGCTGTACCAGAGGCCTCAGGCTCCTGGATACAGGGGCATGCCACGTTCACGATGCCCTTAATTTCACGAACTGCTTGTCATAGAATTATCCTGTTCTTTCCTTTCTTGGCTTTGTTGTCATTTTTCCTTGTCTGTCAGGTATGTAGAATATTCATGGGATTTATAGGCATTGCCCCCTGTCTGTGCTTCACCGGTCTGTTGTACAGCCTACACTGATGGTGTGCCCTTTCAGGGGAATCTAGATACCACTCTTCTCTCACTTTCATGCTTTTTTTTACCCTCAAATCACTAGCATGTTTTGTCAGTATATTAAATTTATTTTTGGTTTTGAGCCTCGGAATTTTCAGTGTTTATTCCTGGCAGTTTTCAGAGGTTACTTTTGGTGGTACTCAGGGATCAGACCCTGTCAGCTTCATGTGAGGGAAGTGCCCTCCCTGCTATTCTACCTAATCCACTAAGAAATACCTTTTGTGGGGCTGGAGCGATAATACAGCAGGTAGGGTGCTTGCCTTGCACACGGCCAACCCGGGTTCAATTCCCAGCATCCCATATGGTCCTCTGAGCAGTGCCAGGAGCAGTTCCTAAGTGCAGAGCCTGGAGTAACCCCTGTGAATCGCCAGGTGTGACCCAAAAAGCGAAAAAATAAGAAGTAAAAAAGAAGTGTCTTTTGCTTTTCTGTTTACATAGTGAATGCATGAGCCAATGAAAAAATGCTGATTTGAGATGGAGAGCTAAGAGCTAATACAGCAGGAACGGTAGTTGCCTTGCATATGGCAGACACAGGTTGAAACCTTGACATCTCATATGTTCCCAGGTATCACCAGGTCTAGTTAAAAAACAAAACCCAAAACGCTCCTTCGTGGATTCGCAAGCTGCTCCCAGCATTCCCCACAATGGACGTCATTCAAATACTTTCTATTACTGATTCTTTTTTTTTTATTCTTGTTGAGTAACACCAAGCAATGCTCAGGGGTTACTCCTGGATCATTCACTCAGGAATTACCGCTGGCAGTGCTTGAGTAACTATATGGGATTCTGAGAATTGATCCTGGGTCGCTCTGTGCAAGGCAAATGCCCAAACCACAGTGCTATCACTCCAGCCCCAACATTACTAACTCTTCCATTGTGTTTTATGTTTGATTTCAGAAAGGAAATTGCAGCTTCATGGGTTTTCACTGCACCAATTTGATTTGGGAATTGAGTCACCAAAAATGAGTGAGTTGGTAAGATTCGCATGTTGAATATAAGTATTATGTTGGCAGGATAGTTCCTTGGAACAAGAATGTGACTTGAAAGTGGAGGTCTGGCCACTGCAGGGTGGAACTTTGTAGCCTACTGCTGTGAGTAGAGGGTCCCTAGTCTTACTAGCTGCTAAAATCAGTCTTTTTAATATCTAAGGATATTATTGTTGTTGTTGTTATTCTTATTCTTCTTCTTATTATTATTTCTTGCTTTTTCATTCACTCACAGTGATGCTGATTAGTTACTTCAGGCTCAGTACTCAGGACTAACTATGGGAAGTGCTTAGGGCACCATCTGGGATGCCAGAGTTCAAACTGGGTCCACCACATGTAGTGGAAATGCCTCCCCACTTTTCTAGCATTTTTACCCGAATTCCTACTTCCTTTAATTTCAAAGAAATACTGTAATTTTTCACTGGATTGAATGTAGGCAGGAGAGTTAATTGTTTAAAAGAACTGGTTTGTTGCCACAAGTGAGAGAGTATTGGGGCGGACTTGCCTTCCACAGGATGGAAACCTGGGCTCCATTCCCAGCACTGTTCCCTGGGACCCACCATCAGTGATCCCTGGCACCGCTTGGTATGGTCTACCTCAAAATAAATACAAACTACAAACCAATAAGGACAAAAATAAATACAAAAAAACCTCATTGATCCTGGAGAGGATTTGTTTGTGGTGAAATGTTTTCAGTAGCCCCCATGGTCCATCTTGCTGTGTAGGGTTGCAGCCTTGCCTTAACACATGGATCAGGGGCTCCAAACTGTGCTACAAGCAAACCCAGACTCGGGTGTATTTTATTTTGTTGGAAACTACTTCTTTGGCATTCTGCAGACAGTCTTATGTCCATTTTATGTATATGTTTATTGAGTAAAAAAAATTTAAACAAATTAATGATGGTGCAGCTTTCAATTAAGCGCGGCCACTATGTGGAAACATTGGGTCATCCCATAGAACATCCATCCACCTGTCGGAAATTGCATGCCTAGTGGTGGAAATGTTGGCCTCAGTTTCTTTTGACAGGGAGACTATGAAGGAATGGAGCAGTCATTGGAATCCTCCTCTGCATTGTACAGGGACTCAACCAGCCCCAGTGGAATGTCTCTGATCCTGCACTCCGTGACAATGTCTCAGAGTCAACAATCCCGCACTCTGTCCCATGGGGATGCTGAGACAGGCCTAATGACTTCTGAGGGTGATCAGAGTGGAGAGAGGGGGAGGGGGAGGGGGAGGGGGAGGGGGAGGGGGAGGGGGAGGGGGAGGGGGAGAGGGAGAGAAGAGAGAAGAGAGAAGAGAGAACTCACTTTTTCCCTGTGAAAAGCTCCTCACAGTCTGTTCTCAGTTTCTGGACACAACCCCCTCAAAGGCAGCAGCCCTGGGACTGTGGGAGAGGAGCACCGTTTATAGTGAGTCTCACATACCAACATTTGCATAAAGAAAATCACCATGGACTGACCCCATCCAAGAATAATGTTCCCTTAGAAACCCACAGTAGACAGACTGCCCAGGAATGTTACCAGGGAGAACAAACTTTGTGTCAGGTATCGTCGCAATGTGTCCATGCAAAGATTTCAAACTGGAGAGAAACCGTTTATGTATATGGACTGTGGGAAAGCTTTCACTTCCCCCTCAAAACGTATTATACATCAGAAAGTTCACACTGCAGAGAAACCTCATGCATGTGAGCAATGTGGAGAGGCCATTACCTTGTCCTAACAACTTAGTGTCCTCAGGGAAATTCATATAGGAATGAAAACTTACTTGACTCAGGATTGTGGGAAAGGTCTAAACTTGCTCCTCTGATATTTTTCATCACAGAAAGAGTCATTCTGGATAGAAACCATATTCATGTCAGGACTGTGGAAAGGTCTTTGCTTATCACTCAAACCTTTCTGTGCACAAGGATAATCACATTGGAGAGAAACAGTGATTAAGTAAGACATGTGGTAAGGTCTTCACTTGATTGGCAGCCCTTAAAGGGCACATGAATACTCATACTGGAGAGAAACCTTATATATGTCAGGAGTGGGAGAAGAACTTTAGCAGATCCTCAGTGCTTACTGTACATAGGAGAATTCACACTGGTGAGAAACCATATTAATGTAAGGCATGTGGAAAGGCCTTCAGTGATTTATCAGCCCTTAATAGGCGTATGAATACTCATACTGAAGAGAAGCCCTCTGTATGTCAGGAGTGTGGGAAGACTTTTAGCAGATCCACGTATCTTACTGTACATAGTAGAACTCCCAGCCTTATGTATGTTAAGAGTATGGGAAGGCCTTCAGCATGTCCTCCTATCTGACAGTACATAGGAGAATTCACACTGGAGAGAAGCCTCATAATTGTAAAGTTTGTGGAAGGGCCTTCACTCAGCAGTCAGTCTTTACTCAGCATATGAGAAGCCATACTGGAGACATGCCTTATTAGTGTCAGGAATGTGGGAAGGCCTTTAGCTCATCCTCAATGTTCACTGTAACATAGGAGAACTCATTTGGGAGAGAAGCCTTTTGTATGTCAGGAGTGTGGGTAGTATCACACTCCGGAGTATTTGAGTACCTTTCTCAAATACATGTCAAGAGTATTTGAGTACCTTTCTCAAATACTCAGAGCTGACTACACATAACAGAATGCACACTGTTGAGAAACCTTATAAATGTAAGGCATATATAAAGGCCTTCATTTGGTCATCTGCCCTTAAAACATATATGGGTACTCACAGTGCAGAGAAGCCTTATGTATGTCAGGAGTCTGGGAAGGCCTGACATACATAAGGCATAATACAGTAGTAGTATAGCCTTAGTACTTACGTATACTCATAGGAGAATTCACACTTGAGAGAAACCATATTAATATAAGGACTGTGAGACAGCCTTCATCAGCATAAGCGATTTCATACTAGAGAGAAATTGAATGTGAGAAATGTGGAAAGCGTATTATTTCTCATGCCTTTGTAGTCATAGGAACATTGCTGGAGAGAAGCTGTATGTTTCCCTTTTTTTCCACATTTTGTTTAAATATTAGTTCTGGGATTCTGTGAGTAATTTTGGGTGGGTGTATTTTGTGACACCTGGAGAATGGGGATATCCCCCACAAATTTTGCAGGGATGTGATTCGGATCAAGTAGAGTCATGGCTGTGAAATTATTTTGTAAGTTATAAAGTGAGAGCCTGGCAAGCTACCCTTGGATTACTTGATTTACCAAAAATTGTAAAAATGTCGGTCCTCATTCCCCTGACCCTGAAAGAGCACCAAATATGCCATCAGCCTATACTGGCATGCGACAGGGACCAATGGAGACGTTACTGGTGCCTGTTTGAGCAAATTGATGAACAACAGGATTACAGTGAAGTTATAAAGTGCCATTTGAACATTAGGCACACGGATGTGGCATATAAATATAAGGGAGTATTTCTGGCTTTAATCTCGACTTTATAGTAGGCTTATTAGTATAAAGTAGCAGATTATGTTAAAGTAATTTGGGGGAGAAATGAAGTATTAATAAAGTTTTGGGGACAGGCTTCTGATCACTGTTAGGTCATAAAAAACAATAAAACTTGCAGTGTATCTGAGTCATTTGTATTCGGGATAATTAAGTGGGTAATCCCCTCTGGTCACTTTGTCTTCTGATGTCTTCTTGCTGTGTGCTGGCCTCCTCCTACCACTTCATCAGTCCTAACTTCTCCTCCAAGCAGTGACCTTCACAGTGCAGCCATTTTTACATTCATTATTAGTGGGCTTATATGTTGGGCATGTCATTAGATTGGACTGTGTGAAATCATCATTTTGGTTGGTTAAAAACAGTCATTTCAGCTTGCTCAGACTAATCCAATAGGTACTAAATAAAGTGTTTCTAATTTTTTCATTGGATCAATAAACCAAGCAGGGTGTTTTGCTTTACAGCACCTTGGATCATGGGTTCTTAGGATTTTTTTTTTCTTTTTGGGTCACACCCGGCGATGCACAGGGGTTACTCCTGGCTTTACACTCAGGAATCACTCTTGGCGGTGCTCAGGAGACCATATGGGATGCTGGGAATCGAACCCGGGTCGGCAGCGTGCAAGGCAAACGCCCTACCCGCTGTGCTATCACTCCAGCCCCGGGTTCTTAGGATTTTTTATGCTTTGAATTTCTTATCAGAATAAGAGTTTTTGGTGCTTAAAGTACATATCTACAAATAATGCCAGTTACACTGAAAGACAGTTATCAAAATGAAAAAAATCCAAACTTGTCACGTAGTAATGTTTGCTTTAAAAATTAATGCATTAAACAGCAAGATCATTGAATTAAAACTTGGGAATAGTTACTTTGTTGTTGTTTTTTTTTTTTTTTTTTGCTTTTTGGGTCACACCCAGCGATGTTCAGGGGTTACTCCTGGCTCTGCACTCAGGAATTACTCCTGGCTGTGCTTGGGGGACCATATGGGATGCCGGGGATCGAACCCGGGTCGGCCGCGTGCAAGGCAAACGCCCTACCTACTGTGCTATCGCTCCGGCCCCTACTTTGGTTTTTTAATGATAGCTGCTTGAAACTCTTTTTGCGCTGTGCACAGGGGATGATCAGTATGGAGTGGCCTCTGATGATCACTTAGAAATATGGAATGCTGAGAAAGAGCTGTCTGGACCTGGTGCTAGCCTTTGGTAGCTGAATGATGACTGGGGAGAGTTACCAGATCCTCATCTACATAGGAAGGCTGTGAGCAGAGGTGATCTAAGTGGCTAGTTTAAGATACTTAAAAGCGGTTATAATTGTGAATGATGTCAGAAACATCTCTGTTATATGAGTAAAAGTATTGTGATATGATGTAAAGTCAAGGCAGAGATAATGCTAGTACTATTTTTGTGCTTTGTTGCCTATCTTCTTTGTTGGGGGTCACATGGTGATGCTCAGGGGTTACTCCTGGCTTTACACTCAGAAATCACTGTTGGTGGTACTCGGGGGACCATATGGGATGCCACAGATCAAACCCAGGTCATTTGTGTAAGTCAAATGCCCTACCCGCTGTACTATTGCTGTGGCCCAAGGCAGTCCTGTTCATATCTAGGGCAGTAGTCTTACCTTTCAAAGACTTTGGAAGTTAGAGGGCTGTAAATCATCTTACAAGTGTTGCAAAGATATGTACATTTGTGGATGTCTGTTAGGCTTGATCCAATCTCTTGGCAGTATTAAAGTATTAAGGCCTTATACTCCCAGACCTGAGGGCTAGAATCTGTCCAGACAGTCCTTGTTTGCCTATCAGTATTTAAGAAATTTAACACTCTTTTTATATAATTTTTCTTGGAGATTCCATATATAAATTTACATATAGATGTGGAAACTTTTTTCTGTGTGTGTAGGGGTGCACAGCTGGAGATGCTCAGGAGTTACTCCTGGCTCTGCACTCAGGAACCACTTCTAGCAGTGAACCAGGGACCGTGTGGGATGCTGGGGATCAACTGTTTGTTGGCTGTGGACAAGGCAAGTTCCTACCCACTGTACTATCTCTTCAGCCCCAGATATGGAAACATTTATAAGAGAATTTCACTGAAGTTTCCTGTAGTTACTCAAAAATAAAATTTAAAAAGGACTTGTGAAAATGACTCACAAAAACTGACTATGTCTGTTAAAAAAAGTTTGCTACTGTTTACATGGCAAGATCATGGGCAAACAATACAGTGAGTACTCCAGCGATTCAGAGAAAGAAGGCCGCCGTGTGGATGTGATGGCAGAGCGAGCTGGGCCTCGGAGAGGGGTTCAGTGGATAGACACGAGTGCGGGAGAAGGCATTTGCAGCAGGGAGGAGGTGTAGGAACTTCGGGTATGCTCCTGGGAGTATATGTTCCTTAAGAGAGTGCTGCTTGAGTTTGGAGATGTGGTACTGCGGGTAGGGTACTTGCCTTGCAACGGGCTGGCCTGAGTTCAATACCATGCACACGTATGGTCCCTGGAGCCCTACCAGGAGTGGTTCCTGAGCACAGAGCCAGGGGTATGCACAGAGCACTGCCTACTGTAGTCTAAAAACAAACAAACCAAAACAATAAAAAAGAGATTGCTTCTTATTTTGTTTTGGCTTTTTGGGTCACACCCTGTGATGCTCAGCGGTCACACATATCTCTGTACTCATGAATTACTACTGGCAGTACTTGGGGCATCAAATGGGATGCAGGGATCAAACCTGGACTGGTCACGTGCAAGGCAAACACCTTACCCACTGTTCTATCACTCCGGCCAAAGAGATTGCTTCTTAAGCTCCCAAACATGTATAGAGTTTCAATAAATAGAACCATAAAAAATGGTCAACTTTGGTAACTAATCATCAGTGCAAATTCTTTGTTCTTCCGTGCCTGTAAAATAATTATTTTCCTAATATATACTGATTACTGGCTTCCTCTACCCCTCTCAGAGAGCCCGGCAAGCTACTGAGTGTATCTCGCCCGAACTACCGAGCCTGACAAGCTACATGTGGCATATTTGATATGCCAAAAACAGTAACAACAAATCTCACAATGGAGACGTTACTGGTGCCCACTCGAGCAAATCAATGAACAACGGGACGACAGTGCTACTGTGCTATTTCTTTCTTTCACTTCGGTGATGCACAGGGGACCATTTGAAATTCTGAGGTGTGAACCCAGATTGCCCGCATTGGAGACAAGTGCCCCGCCCATTGTACTAACCCCTCTTGCCCCATCCTCTGGATTTGAAATTGTGTTTCTGAAACTGCCTCCTGTGGTTTCCCTTGTAAGCAAGAGTCCAGTGGTAGGGCTTTTTCCAAAGACTGTGTTCCTCCAGCCTTTTCCCTTTCCTGTGTCTGTCCAGGAGCTCTCTGGGCTGCTGCTAGGCCAGTTCCTCTCTGTATCTCCAGGGCTGGCTTCGGAGTCACTGCTCTCACCCCACCTTGATTAATTCCCCAGCGTCAGGTGCCTTGTACCTACCTGCCTGTTTTACCTTCAATCAACCCATCCACGTTTTTCCTGAGGGACTGTGATAGCATTGGTTGAATGTTTGACTGACCAGTACAGGTTCAGGGGTATTCTCCTTCCCCCTCAGCTCCCCACTCTGTGGCCCACCGCCCCATCAGCTGCCTCTCCATTCCTTTATTTAGTCCATTCTCCTTGCACCACCAGGTCACCTGGGTTCTCTAAATCTGAGCCATGGCCCTTTAATTGCCTGGCAGAAGCAGAAGTGATGTCACAGAGGGCCCTTCAGGAATCCTTTCTATTCTAGCTGTGGTTGCCTGGCTCGGGCCGCCATTAGTCTCATGGGTAGAAGAGGAATTGGCGCCCAGTGGTAGGGCAGCTGTGAAGGCTGATTTTGTGGCAGGACCAGAGCGGCCTCCCGTGAGTGCCCCGCGCCTCCCCGTCTCTGCACTATGAGGGGCGGGGGCCCGCCAGCTTGGGGCGTGCAGTCGTGCTTGTTTTTCACTGGTTCCAGATATCCAGGTGGTTTCTGAGGTGCGGCTTTGGGTGGTGCAGTGGGGGCTGTGCCGGGGTGCAGGTGTCGCATGTGTGAACGAGTGATCATTGGGGCTCCCCTTGGCAAATATCGCCTCCAGCTCTGGAACGGGTCCGATGGGGGTGGGTTCGGGGCTGCAGGGCCTGCAGAGGGCGGGGTTTAGCCCTCCCAAACCTGCCAGCACAGGACTGTGCTCGGCCCTGTCTGGAGACTTTGGTCCTGGAATCACTAGTCTAGAACCTTTAGACTCACTTCCACGGGCAGGGCCGTCTGCAGCAGGAGACCCTGTTTTCCTCTGTCCTTTGATTGATTGCCGTGATGGGGTAGGGACACCTGTGTCGTGGTCTCTTCGGGGTGTGGGGTTTACAAGTGACACTTTTTCATTATTGTTTTGGTTGGGCTTGTGTACCATATCAGGAGATGCTCGGGGTTTACATTCGGCTCACACTCGGGAATTCTGCTGATGGTACTCGTAGTCTACATGGGATGCTGGGGATTGATCTGGATTGGCTGCATGCAAGGCAGATTCCCTACCCGCTTTACTGTCTCTCCTCCCAACTTTTGTGTTTTTCCCCTATGTCAAGAATTTCTGCTTTCTAAGGTTTAGTTGCAAAGCACCCCACACATGTAATCCCTCCCTGACCAGACTACCCCAGCTGTTGTGGTGAGTAATGGGGCTAAAGTTTTGGGGTTTCTTTAAAGATAAATAGTGATTTTCCAGGGTTGTTGGTGATGTTGGGGAAGCTTTGCACAGAGTCACTCCTGATGTGGTGGAAATAATTCACTTAGAAAGTTCTAGAGCAAGTACAGCAAGTAGGGTGCTTGCCTTGCAGTCGGCCAACCCAGGTTCAATTTAGGTCTGGTATTCCATATAGTCCTTGAGCAGCACTAGGGCTGAGCCCTGAGCCCAGAGATACAATAACCCCTGAGCACTGCCAGTTGCCGTCCAAAATCAAAACACATGCACACACACAGACATACACAGAGGATGTGAGAGCAATGAAAAACAGTACTAGAATTCAAGAAAAAAATATGGATTTCTGTAGTGTAGAAAAAACCCGAAAAGAGGGCTTAAGGACCTACTTTTAATGTGTCACTCTAGAATTTGTCTTTACACATGAGTGTTGGATATTAACCCTAAGCGCTTTAGGCTTGAACCATGAATTGCCAGTTTTCTTCCCCCATAGATGGTTATAGTGCTCTTATGAGCTCTCCTAATCCCCCGAGTTTATCTTTAACTCATAAAGTCAAACTTTCTGGAGACTCCAGACTTTGCATCTAAAGTCATTTATTTCTATTTCTCTTTTTCCTATAACTGATATTATCTATAATCTATTACTATAGAGCAATGTTTGTTGCTTTAAAAGAAAAAAGTTAATGCTAAGCACTTCTTTTTGATGGTTAATTGACTTTAGAATATTTACTCCTGAGCATCCATCATAATTACTTGACTCAGGCTTCAGTTGCCATAGTTTCCAACCCCAGAGAACTGGATCCCACCAAGAATCTCTGGATAGACCTGGGGCAAGCAGCAAGGCTATTTTGGCCTCAATACGGGACAGTCTAGAAATCATAAAGCATGGTTTTGTTTCCAAGCTGTCATGACTTAAAAGACCGGACCCTATGGGGTAGCAGAAGCTATACCAGCCTGAGCAATCCGTGTAGAATTTATGGTAAAAGTACAGCCAGCTTTTAACCTTAACTCATGGATCCCAGAGAAGTAAGTTTTGGAATGTTTCTTACTGTGTGTATCCAGATAAATACAAATATTAATAAGAAGTAAACTTAATTGTTAAATATGTACAAGTACGTAAAGAGCAAAGCAACACAGATGCTTGTAGCCCTTGAGCGAATTTCTGTCTAGTCTCAGACAGGACGTTTCCTTGAGTTAATTCCTCCAAAAGGGTTGCCTCTGTTGAAACGGTTGACCTTTGTAAATGATAAATCACAATACATGCAGGCCTGTACCTCAACACCCTCAGATATTCTATAAGTATGCTATTCGGCTCAGAATTAAAGGCTCACTATGCACTGCCCATTGGCCATCAGTTGTTGTCGTCCCCATGTCTTTGTTTCTCTGGCGAGACAGAACATCAAACATGTCATACCATGGGACCTAACCTCCTCACTAATCTTCACATCTGGCAACCCGGGGAGGGAGCCTCAGAATTCACACTTGAATATTTTTTGTTGTGTTGTTGCTTTGTTTCATTAAAGTTACCTTTTGAAGTTGCAGTATTTTTGCTAAACTCTGCATCTTCCGTGGCTTATTCCTGCCTCTGAGCTCAGAGATTATTTCTGGCAGGGGTCAGGGGCCCATATATGTGCTCGGGTATTGAACCTGGTTCAGCCAAGTGCAAGGTGAATGTCTTCACCCACTGTATTACCACCCTAATCCCCAAGATACAATATTCATGGTTTAAAAGTAGACTCACTCCTGAAATTCCAGTTGTCAGACACACGTAACATCATGGTTGATAGTAAACACCCTGGATATTTGGATAATTTTGTGATCCAACACACTGTTTACATGGTTTTCAGAGCTCTTCCTACACAACAGGAGTGAGTGCTGGATGAGACTTATGTGCTGATTTGGAATTAAAGGAATTCACGAGCAGGATGGGTCCAGGTCCAGCAGGTCAGAGATGGGACTGCCTGGGGCTCACAAATGCCTAGATGTGACCTTGGTCACTGGTAGAGATCGCCCAGGCCTATGTCCCCATCCACTCTGCAAGAGGACAGCTGAAGGTTTGTCCACCCGGAGTCCCTGTGGCTGCACCCACGGCAGAGCCACTATGGGGCTGTGGTCACTGGGGCTTACTGGGGCCGCCTCTGCGTGGGAGCTCCTGGCCTCAGAGTTAGTCCCTAGCCTTAGGGTCCTTCCCGAGGGGCCCGGAGTGGATTGCTTGGGCTTGAGCAGGGCTGTGGTTTCCTCCCCTGTAGGCTGAGACGAGCCCTACTGTCCTGACAGGCAGCCGGGTCACAACCCACGTCTCTGTCCCCTGGAGAGTAGGAGCATCTGCCATTGTCTCCCTGCAGATGGCTCTGTGGGCCAGTGTCCAAGCGTCTGGCAATTCTCTACATTTCTGGCTCCAGTGCAGGGATTTCTGGTCAGGTGGGGGCGGGGCTGGCTGTGCTGCTGTCTGGTGCTCATGGCTTAAGTCTTTGCATGGAGCCTCCTGCTGATCCGAAGGAAAAACAGAGGCAGGAGATGGTGACACCCCCTCTGCCACACCATCTTCAGGCTGGAGAGTGACAAGATGACACAGTGCAGTAACAGGTCACACAGGCTTCCTGGGCTGACAGTCTCGGGTGGTTTCAGGAAGGAGATGTGGATGTGGCTCCTGGCCTGAGTGACTAGCTCTCTGTTTGAGGCCCCTTTTTTTATCTTGTTGATTTGTATGGGCTACAATACTGGTGCTCAAGGATCACTCCTGTCAGGACTGGGGGAACATTTGTGGGGCATGGGCCCAACGCTGATTGGACTTGTTTGTTTTATTGTTTGTTTGTTTTTTGGAAGGTGCTGAAGTGGTGGGGCCATACCCAGCGGTTCTTGTAGGTTACTTTTGACTCTATACGCAGATTTTCCATCTGGCAGTGCTAAAGGGACCGTATGGGATGGCGGATCGCCACCCTACCTGCTGCCCACAAACCCACTGTCCTGTTACTCCATCCTGCTGCTTTGTTTTCTTTCATGTTTATTTTTGGCGTTGCTCAGGGCTCTGGCTCTGTGCTCCGGATTCACTCCTGACAGACATCTGGGGACCCAGGTGTGCTGGTTATGTGTATATCCTGATGGCTACAAATGTCTCCCTGAAATTGCCATTGCCCTATTTTGTCCTTCCCGCTCTGAGAGCCTTGCCTGCTCGCTCACACAATCTCACGTTCACACGCTGCTGTATGTGCAGTTCTGTGCATGTGCCTGTCCCAGGGAGTTGGAGCAAAGGACCTCAGCGTCAAGTCACTTTTACCTACTTTGAGATGAATAAGGGGCATCCCTTATATTTGTAAGGACTTTGGGATTGTGTTCACTTACTCCTCCTTATTACTCATAGTAATACTCATAACTGAAAGAAAACTTACATGTGCCAACAATGAGAGAAAGTGTAAGTTATGCCCTCAAGCCTTAGAATAACAGGAGAATTGATCTTGGAGATAGACTCTACATATTTAAGGACTGTGGGAAGTCCTTCACCCAGACTTGGCATCTTATTGAGCATAGAAAATAAAAATCATACCGGTAAGAAACCTCATAAATGGGGCTGGAGCGATAGCACAGCAGGTAAGGCTTTTGCCTTGCACTCGGCCGACCTGGGTTCGATCCCCGGCATCCCATATGGTCCCCCAAGCACCGCCAGGAGTAATTCCTGAGTGCAAAGCCAGGAGTAACCCCTGAGCATTGCTGGGTGTGACCCAAAAAAAAGCAAAAAAAAAAAAAAAGAAACCTCATAAATGATTGACATGTGGGAAGGCCTTCACTCTGCCCTCCAGTCTTACTATGCATTTGAAAAGTCATAGTGGAGAGAAGTCTTATCTATGTAAGGAATGTGCAAGGCATTCATTCAACCTGTGACACTTTCTAACCATAGGAAAACGTATACTGGAGAGAAATGTTATTTTTAAATGTGGAGAGGCCTTTGCACACCTCACAAGCCTTTTAGACATCCTAAAAAGCACACTGCATGAGTCGATCCCTAATAACTATCCCCAAATCAGAACAGTGCCACTAGAGAAGGCAGTTTTTGAAGGAAGATAGTGTTTTGTGTAGAACGGGAGCTTTACTCAAGGAGTCAGCCTTGGAGCGGGGTTCATGGGCTGCTGATGCACTTAAGCGCCTCGGCTCCTGGCAAGGGTTACTGACTGCTGTCTGAGGCCACTTTTGTCCCTGTTCGTTTTGTTTTATTTAGTTTTGATGGCTCTTAAGAAGTACTCCCAACGCAATGCTCAAGATTCACTCTTGTCCATAATCAGTGATCATATGGGGTGCTAGTGATCCAAGATTAACTTCTTGGGGTATTTTGTTTTGTTTTGGGAGGTGATGGGGAGACACAGCCAGTGACTCCTGGGATTATTCCTGGCTCTGCACTCCAACATTGCACCTTAGGGTTCTTTGGACCATATAGACAGCAGGGATCGCCCGCCAGCCTACCCGTGTTTCCTAGACCCACTGTCCTGTTTCTCCATCCTGATCCTTATTTTTCTTTCATATTTGTTTTTGTGCAACAGTGGAGATGCTCATGTTTTAATCTTAGCTCTGTGTTCCAGATTCACCCCTGAGTGTCATCAGGATCCAGGGTGTTCAGGCCCTGTATGCAACCAGGCTACTGCAGTGACTCTGGCCCCAGGACACGTGTTTCCCCATTTTGTCCTTTCCACTCTGGAGAGTATCGCCTGCTAGTCACACAGTCTCTCATTCACTAGCTACAGTGTGCTCAATTCTTAGGATGTGCCTGTCCCAGGGAGCAAAGGATCTCTGGGGCCAGCGAGGTATTGGGGTTAAGTCACTTTTACTCACCTCAGGAAGGATTTGGGGTGGCTCTAAAACAGGAGTTCCGAGTCCTACAGGCACATGTGTTCTCACACAGCTTTGAGTCACTTGCTGAACATTGTGTGTCCCCTTCTCATTCCTAGAACATAGAACAGGTACTGTGGGATATGGTATTGATGGGGTGTGGTATCTAGTGATTTGGTCCAACCCAGTGTTGCTATTTCTGGTTCTGCTGGCTCTGTGCTCAGGTGTTACTCTCTTCAGTGCTCATTCGATTTATCCCTGGGGTGGCTACAGGCAAGTCCAGAACCTGCAGCAACCTTCTAGTCTAGTGCCATTGTAGTAGATCTGGCTTCGTGTGAGGGATTCCTGGGCTCATCAGCCCAAAATGTGGGTGGAGGCTGGTTCCTCCCAACAGGACTGGGGAAGGGAGAGAGACCTGAGCTCCTCTAGGGCGCTGGGGTGTCTCATCCTCACGCCCCATATTATGGGGTGGGATGACATCACTCTGTCCCCTGTGTCTTTCAGTTCAGGACATGGTGACCTTCCCTGACATGGCCCTGAGTTTGCTCCGGAGGAATGAACAGGGTCAGAACACTAAGTGTCTGCAGGGTACAGGTGAGCCCCAACCTGCTGGAGTATCTCCCCAGTCCCTGGCTTTATGTATTCTGAGTCCAACTTAAGTTTTTTGCTTTGTTTCATTTTGTGGACCAGCTGGCAATGCACATGGGTGACTTCTATATATGCACTCAGGAATCACTCTGGTTCGAACCCCGGCATCCAATATGGTCTCCAGGTACAGCCAGGAGTATTTCCTCAGCCCAGAGGCACGAATAAGCCCTATACATACCTGTGTGTGACCCAAAACAAACCAAATACATTTACTTCTCTTTCCACACTTCACTTGAGTGCTTTGCTTCTGCTCTTGGTATTGTTTTGGGGACACACTTAGTATTTTCGTTTTATTTGTAATTTTTAAATTTCATTCATTCATTTTTTGGCTTTTGGGTCACACTCAGTGGTGTTCATGGATTATTCCTGACTCTGCCCTCGGGAATTTCTCCTGGCACTGCTCAGAGTCCATATGGAATGCTAAGATTAGGATCCCGGTGATTTGTGTGCAAGGCAGATACCCTTCCCGCTTTGCTGTCATTCCAACCTCTAAGATGATTAATGTCTTATAGTCTCACCCCCTTAGCCACTGCTTTGCTCAGTGCTTGGGGTCACTTCAACTTATCTTGGAGACCATGTGATGCCCGGCATCACCCAAGGTTCCCACGTGCAAAGCATGTTCCCCAATCCTGTGCATTGTCGCCCTGCCTCCGTTGGACTCTTTTACAGATTTTTAAAATTTGTTTTGGACCAAACCAGCAGGGCTTGGGTTTGCTCCTGGGCTCTCCTCTGAGGAATCATGCCTGGCTTGTGGGGGACAGTGTGAGGTTGTCGGGGATCAAACCTGGATTGACATGGGCAAGACTATTGCCCCACCTGCTGTACTATCTCCTCAACCTCCCATCTTCCCCTTTGTTTCTTGTTTAATATAAATTGGGAGGGTTGCTGTCATTCTCCTTGCTTGGGTGCTTGTGTTTACTCCTGACTGCATCAGAGTGAACTCAGGGCCCTTTAGTTGCTGGTATCCTGGACACAGGGTCCAGTAGTCATTGTTCATGTGGATAAAGGACAAAGTAGGGTCTCTTCTTGAAAAGCTGACTGTGAAGGCTGATTTTGTGGCAGAACATAAGACCTCCAGTGAGAGCCCCATACCTCCCCATCTCTACACTGTGAGTGGCAGGGCCGCACCAGCTTGGAGGGCACTTACACGCTTGTTTTTCACCTGTCCCCCGATATCCAGGCAGTTCCTGAGGCTCGGTGGAGGCTTTAGGGGGATGCAGAGCTTTTCGGGATGCGGTGGGCATTGTTCCAGGACTCAGGGGTTGCAGATGTGAGTGCATGATCCTGAGGGCCCCTTTGGCCACCACCGCCCCCAGCTCTGGGATGAGGTGGCAGCGGGTGAGTGCAGAGTGGAGTACAGGGCCTGTGGGCCTTGGGGGGTGCAGGAACTGCCAGGAACGAGGAGGCGTGGCTTTCCCAACCCTCCCAAGACGGGACTGTGTTGGTCCCTGTCCAGAACCTCTGACCACGACATCGCTACTGTAGATCCGCCAGTTTTACTTAGAGGATTGGAGCGATATCAAAGTACTTAGAGCCTTTGCTTTCCACGTTTCCGACCCAGGTTCCATCCCATGAGCATGACCAGAACTGATTCCTGAGTGCAGAGCCAGGAATATCCACTTAGAATCAGCTGTGTGGCCTCCCAAAAAATAGAAGGCAGATTTATTTTGAGGGGCAGGGCGGCAGCTCCCCAAAATCAATGGAACACGCTGCTGTCGGTGATGTATTTATTAGTTACCATGATGTCTGGGGCATCCTGAAGGCATGGTCGTCAAGGTGCTTAGGGTTTGCAATGAAACTTTACTTTTGGGGGCTATTTTTGGTGGTTTTTGGGGTGCGAGGGGGTCCGTCCATGCCTGTAGAAGCTCAGGGCTTATTCCTGTCCCTGGGCTCAGGTATTATTCCTGGCAGTGCTCTGGGTTCCATAAGGGATGCCAAGGATTGAATCAGGGTGAGCAAGGCAAGCAGCCTACCGCTTTACTGTCTGTCTGGTTCCAATGTTGGTGTTTTTTTTACATCAGGGATTTCTGTTCTCACATCAAGTTGCAAAGCCTCCCACACTTCTCATCTTGCCCTGATCAGGCGACCCAGGCTATTGGGGTGAGTACTGTGGTTAAGGGTTGTTGTTGTTGTTTTTTTTAAGTATTTCAGACCTTGGGTTTTTGGGTCCTGCCCAGGGTGGGGGCTTGGTGGTTCCAACCCTCCCAGCCAGGTTGCGCTGCTACCTGACTGGATTCTTTGGCCTGGACATCACAAGGGTAGGACCTGTAAACTCTGATCAGCAGGGCCACCCCCCTAAAGCATTAGACTTAGTTATCACTTGTCCTTTCATTGGTTGCCATGGTGGGTGTGGCTACCCGACAGGTGGGTGGGGGTTCAGAATAAAACTGAACTTTTATTATCCTATTTTTGTTTTGATTTCTGTACCACATTGAAATGCTCAGGGCTTTCTCCTGGCTCTGTGCTCAGGATTTTCTGTGTGCGGACTTACTGGACCCTAAGGGACACCAGGTATTACCTGGGTTGACAGTGCAAGCAGCTGCCTAGCCGCTTTACTGTCTCTTCCTCCAACCTCTTTTCTTTTTTCCCCCAGTCAAGAATATCTCCTTTAGGGTTCGTAGTGATAGTATAGTGGGTCGGGCATTTTTCTTGCACGTGGAAAATCCAGGTTCGATCCCTGGTGTCCCATATGGTCTGCTGAGCAACTGCAGGAGTAATTTCTGAGTGCAGAGCCAGGAGGAAACCCTGAGCATAGCCAGGTGTGACCCAAAAAGGGAAAAAGGAATACATAGGAATATGTGCTTCTTAAAGTCACAGAGCAAAGCACCGCCCTCATTTCGTCTCTCCCTTAGTTGGCTGCCCACAGTATTGTTTTGAGTAGTGCTGGTAAATAAGATATTTGAAGGAAGATATTAATTTTTGATGCGGGTCGGGGGTGAATAGAAGCTTTGCCTAGGGCTCACTCCTGGTGTGCTGGAAATAATTTATTTAGAAAGGGCCAGAATACAGCAAGTATGGTATTTGCCTTGCAAGCGGCCAACCCAGGTTCTATCTATAGCATCTCATCTGGTCCCCGAACCCCACCAGGACTACCTCATCCCAGAGTAGGAATAATCCCTGAACACTGTTGGTTACTGCCCCAAAACCAAACACACACATAGAGGATGTGAGAGGAGAGAACAAAGAATAAGTATTCAGGATAAAACATGCGCTTCTGCAGCATAATATAAGTCCAAACACACTGGATTTAAGGATCCACTGTTCAATTCTTTAAGTGTTTTACTGTAGAAATTGTCTTGCACATGAATTTATTTTTGGCTTTCTTTTCTTCGTTAGTTACCTTTTCTGTTGCAGTATTTGGGGACCACACCCTGTAGTGTTCATAGCTAACTCCTGGCTCTAAGCACAGGGATCATTTCTCCCAAGAGTCAGGAGCCCATCTTGGGGGCTCGGATATCAAACCTGGGTCAGCCAAGAGCAAGGCGAGCACCTTCTCTACTCTATCACCACCTTGGCCCCCAAGTATAATCTCATCTTTAAAAAGTAGACTCACTCCAGATGCTCCAGCTCTGAGACACAGTTCACATCCTGGTGTATTGTAAACACCTGGATATTAGGATAATTTTCTTATCCACATACTGTTTGTGCGGTTTTCAAATACATTCCTGCACAACAGTAGTGAATGCTGGATGCAGGCCCATGCAGATGTGTCTGTGGGGTTTAGGCCATTCCAGGGTGAAAGCTGCAGTGTTCTGGCTGGAAGGAGGAGCCCTAAGGCCAGGGAACAGAGGCATGAATGCTGGTGAGTTGTGTAAGTTCACAAAACAAAAGGGTGAGCTGCAGTGGCAATGGCGTGGTCTCTCACCCACTGCATGCTTTCGGGGGCCATGAGCTTCTTCCCCCACTCCGGCCTGCAGCCGCTGCCAACAGACACATGAAAGAAGGAACAGGGCCACAAGGCATGTTGGTGATCAGTTGCCCTTTATTCCATTCTCCCCACTCGCCTGTTCCAGTCCCATGAAGCTCCCCACTCCAGTCTCACCCTGGCCCTCACTCCCATCTCCTCCTGCCCCCCCCATACTAGTCTCTCCACACTCCATCTTGCAGCCTAGGTCTTGCACCCACCCTCCAAGCATCCCTGGTAGCAACTATACCCAGGTGAGACCGCACAATCAACATAGTCTAAGTTAAGAGAAAGATCTTCTGTGGCCAGGATATCCTCTCAAGGGCAGAATACCACCAAGGGTTGTGTTTCTCCTTTACTTAGTCCCATAACCATTTTAGATTTACTTCTACATCATCTTTCTCATCAATTTGTGTACACAGAGCCAAATGAAGCTTGTAGGGTGGCTGTCCTTGGGACATCTTGCTATAGATCCCAGACCACAGTGCTCAGGCCAGTTTAGTCTTTACTAACCCTAGCAGGATCCTAAGCCAGTTGTTTCTTTTGGGTCATAACTGAATTTGTCCATGCTTTTAACTTATAATTTAGTATTATGGCACTTAGGGCTAGAGCGATAGCAGCAGCTGGGCGTTCGCCTTTCATGCAGCTGACCCGAGTTCGATTCCTCCACCCCTCTCAGAGAGCCCAGCAAGCTACCGAGAGTATTGAGCCCGAGCGGCAGAGCTTGGCAAGCTACCTGTGCGTATTGGATATGCCAAAAACAGTAACAATAAGTCTCTCATGAGATACATTACCGATGCCCGCTCGAACAAATCGATGAGCAACGGGATGACAATGACAGTGATTATGGCACTTGGCCTATCCTGTTTCCATGCCAGGGTAGCTCACAGTTTGCCCTAGGTCCATCTAGTCCCTCATCAGGACCCTGCTTTTGACGTTCTACGAACTACGGACAACTGAGGCTTAAGTACCTCGAGAAAAGAGATGCCCAGGAGTGAATATTCTTCGGAGTTAAAGAACTTCCAAGTTCCAAAAGCATAGACTTAACTGTCTACCTGTGTCTCTACAGAAAGGACTTTGCTCTGAAGTAAACTATGCAAAGAAGAGAAGAGAAGGAGAAAAGCAATATTTTACTTAACAAACACAAGTATGAGATTTCTGAGGAATTTGACTTTACAAGTCACAGGTACTGCTTAGGGGAAAATGGTGATTAACTGGTTGGAGAAGAGAGAACAAGAAAAGGTTAAAGATAAACACAGAGGAATGGGAGTGCCTCGGGAGCACTGTGAAAGGTGTGACTCAATAAATCTAAGCTCACTCTGGCCAGGGAGAAATGACAAACCAGTGTTGTCATACAGTGAGTTTCTGAGGACCATCCCTGCCTCGGGCCCTGGGCAGTGTGTCAGTGCCCTGTGCAAGTGTCAAATGTGCTGCTGACCCCGGGGGCTTCGGGCTCCTGGATGCAGGTGTCTGTGCCGCTTTCACGCTCCCGTTCCTTCACCCAAACTGGCCACCGTGGAATGATCCTGCACTTTGCTTTCTTTTCTTTGCTCCATTCTTCTTCATCTGTCATGTGTCCCTGAGACTCGGGACCCTATGTGCCCCATCTCCCTCTGTCCCTTACCAGCCTGACTGCACAGCCAGCAATGTTGGGGCGCCCTTTTCAGGAGCAGCAGATCCACCTCCCACCCTGCCCGCTCTGTCACTATGCTTGTGTTTGCCTTTGAATCATGAGGATGGTTTTTGAGCATCACTGTACCAATTTATCACTGTCATCCTGTTCTTCGATTTGCTCAGGTGGGTGCCAGTAGCATCTCCATTCGTCCCAGCCCTGAGATTTTTTTGAGCATACTGAAACAAATACATTTCTTCTGTTGTAGGGCCAGTGTTGCTGAGGGTCCTCTGGTTCCTTTGGGCAGTGCGCAGGGATCAGCCCCTGTTACCCTGTGTGCCTACCTGCTGTTCTCTCTCTGATGCACTAAGAGATTTTATTCCGGCTTTTTGTTTAAAAGTGAATGATTGAGGTGGCTGGAGCGATAGCATAGCGGGTCGGGCATTTGCCTTGCATGCGGCCGACGCATGTTCGATTCCCAGCATCCCATATGGTCCCGTGAGCACTGCCCGGAGTAATTCCTGAGTGCAGAACCAGAAGTAATCCCTGTGAATCGCCAGGTATGCCCCAAAAAGCAAAAGTAAAAAATGAGTGAGTGAGTCTATAACAAAGCTACTTTAGATGGAGCGACAATATAGCAGGGAGGGTGTTTATCTTATCCATGACCAACCAGGGTTTGATCCCCACCATGCCATAGGCTCCCCCAAGAGTGGGTCCCACCTTTCACTTCATAGTATTAGAAAACAAAACATTTGCATTGGGAAGCGGTTAAATCTAAACCATCTAGTAGTCACCTGATGATAAAAATGATTTATTTAGATTGCCAAAAAGGCCACATAAGGCTGAAAGTGACCAGTATGGTTTGCTGCTCTTTTGCTAAATGTATCCCTCCATTCTTAGTATCTGTCCATATCCTGGGATTTATTTGTTATATGTTATGTTTGGGGATATGCCAGATATAGTCACAATAACAAGTCTCATTCCCGTGACTCTAAAAAGAGCCTCCAATGGGATGAAGTCATGAAATTTGCTTATAAATGGATAAACATGGAGAGTATCATGCTAAGTGAAATGAGTCAGAAAGAGAGGGACAGACATAGAGGGACTGCACTCATTTGTGGAGTGTAGGGTAGCATCACATGAGGCTGACACCCAAGGACAGTAGATACAAGGGCCAGGAGGATTGCCCCATAGCTGGAAAAGACTGCTTCATGAGCGGAGGGGAGAAGGCAGATGAAATAGATAAGCTACCACTAAAACAATAAAAATGATGGCTGGAGGAACCAGCTGGGATGGCAGATGCATGCCGAAAGTAGATAATGGACCAAACATGATGACCTCTCAGTGTCTGTGTTTCGAGCTATAATGTCCAAAAGTAGAGAGAGAGTATGGGGAATATTGTCTGCCATGGAGGCAGGGGGAGGGTGGGAAAGGGGGGGTATACTGGGGATATTGGTGGTTGGGAATGTGCACTGGTGGAGGGATGGGTGTTTGATCATTGTGAGATTGTAACCCAAACATAAAAGCTTGTAACTATCTCACGGTGATTCAATAAAATTTAAATTTTTTTTAAAAAATAAATAAAATAAAATAAAATAAATAAAAAGAGCCTCCAATCATTGGGAAAAACGAGTAAGGAGATGCTGCTAAAATCCCAGGGCTGGGATGAATGGAGATGTTACTGGCACCCGCTCAAGTAAATCGATGAACAATGGGATGACAGTGATACGGTGATGTTTGGGCAGCAGAGGATATACCTGGCTGTGATTAGGTGTTACTCCTGGCACAGGCCACCCTTTGGCATACAGGGATGGGCTCCGGGTGATCAATTTCAATGCAAGTGTCAAACTTCTGGACTATCCCTCCCGGTTCATACGCTGGGTTTGAATCCCTATTTCTGAAACTGCCTCCTGGGGTTTTCCTTGTCGTTGAGAGTCAGCTGCTCCCGTGTTGTCAAGGAATAGTACATCGAGTGGACAGTGCTCTCTGAGGCTCTTCCCAGCCTTTGCTCCTGTTCCAGTGTCTCCAGCTCTGGGCTGCTGCTGGGCCAGTTCCTCTCTGCGTCTCCAGGGCTGGCTTCAGTGTCTACTTCCAGAACCATCTAGATCTTTACTTCCTGAACAAATTCATTGTTCTGGGCCCCAGCTGGTGCCGACTTACCTGTTTTACCTTAAATTATCCCGCCTGCAGTTTTCCTGATGGCCTTGCGTGTGAAAGCATTAGTTCAATGTTCGAGTTAGCATCAGGGGAGTCTCCTTAACCCCTGCCCCATGCCCCCTGGGTGACTGAGCACATCCGCAGGAGCCTTTCCACTCCTCTTTGTGAGCCCATGGCCGTCGCGGCACAGACTTACCTGGGTGGGCTTAATGGTTTTGTGCACACCCGGAGTCTGGCTCTTTAAGACTGCTTGCAGGAAAGGAAGTGATGTCACACAGGGCCTGGCATTTGCAGGGTCTCATGGACAGGGATCCAGAAGTCTCTGCTCACGTGGCGCCTCTTCTACTGCAGGGCTCTGCAGGCCGTTTTTGGGAGGACGGGGCAGCTCCCCCATGAGTGCCCCCCTCCACCACCGCCTCGCGCTCATCTCCGCACTGGGAGCAGCGGGGCCTCGCCAACTAGGGGCCCTTTTGCGCCTGTTTTTCACTCGTTCCCGACACCCAGGGGGACGCGGGGCTTTGCGGGGTGCAGAGGGGCCGTAGACCCGCCAGTTTTCCTTAGGGGACCGGGGCGATGTCAGAGCACTCGGAGCCTTTGCTCTCCACAGTGCAGACCCAGGTTCCATCCTGAGACCACCAGGACCGATTCCTGAGAGCAGAGCCAGGAAGACCCGCTTAGCGTCTGCTGTGTGGGCCCCAAAGGAATAAAATAGAAGCAGGTTTATTATGCGGGACAGGCCGGCAGGTCCCCTAAGACAAGGAACCGTGCTGCTGTCTGTTATTTATTTATTAGTTTCCTTGATGTCCGGGTCATCCTAAGGGCGTGGTCGGCAGCACAGGTAGGGTTTGCAAATGCAAATTTACTTTAGTCTATTTTGGGTGAGTTTTTATTTGGAGGGAGTTCATTCCCTTAGGCTCAGTGCTTACCACTGGCTCTGGGCTCCGGTCTTATTCCTGGCAGTGCTCTGGGCTCTGTAAGGGATGCAGGGTTGATCCGGGTCAGCAAGGCAAGCATCCTGCCGCCTTACTGTGTGTCCTTCAGTATTGGTGCTTCTGTACCACAGGAACCTGCTCGCGCACATCAGTTTGCAAAGCCTCCCCTACTTCTCATCTCTCCTGGACCAGCGACCCAGGCTATTGGGGTGAGTACTGCGGGAAAGGTGGTGGTTATTTTTCTGAAGTAATTAAGGCCTTGAGTTTGCGGGTCTTTCCAGGGGGGGCCTTGGTGGGCCTGACCCTCCAACACAGGATGCCTTGGTCCCTGTCCTGGAGCTCTTGGCCTGGACATCACAGGGATCGAACCCCCAAACTCTCTCTGATGGGCAGTTCCCCAGCCTGTAAAGCTTGAGACCCAGCTGTCATCGTCCTTTCATCGGCTGCCCTGATACACGTAGCCACCAGCCAGGTGGGTGGGGTTTCAAAATGAAATTCATTTTTTATTATTGTATTTTTTGTTTTAATCTCTGTACCACATCTGAAAATGCTCAGGGCTCCCTCCTGGCTCTGCACTCGGGAATTTCTGCTAGCGGGGCTTAGCGGCCCCTAAGGGATGCCAGGGATCGTCTGGGTCTATAGTGTGCAAGCAGCTTCCTGCCCGCGTTACTGTCTCTTGCTCCAGCTTTCTGTCTTTCTTTTTCCCCAGTCAAGAGTATCTGCTTCGGGGCTGGAGCGATAGCACAGTGGGTAGGGTGTTTGCCTTGCACACGGCCAACCTGGGTTCGATTCCCAGCATCCCATATGGTCCTCCGAGCATCGCCAGGAGTCATTCCTGAATGCATGAGCCAGGAGTAACCCCTGTGCATTGCTGGGTGTGACCCAAAAAGTTTTTTAAAAAAGAATATCTGCTTCAGGGCCTTAGTAATAGTATAGTGGGTAGGATTTTTTTTTTTTTTTTGCATGTGGCCAGCCTGGTTTCGATCTCTGGTATCCCATATGGTCCCCTGAGCAAGAGCAGGAGTAATTCCTGAGAGCAGAGCCAGGAGTAAGCACTGAACATCGTCAAGTGTGATCCAAAAAGAAAAAAAAAAGAATATGTACTTCTTAAAGCCAATGAGCAAAGGACCCTCTCGTTTCATCTCTTCTGACCAGGCTACCCCCAGTTGTTGTCGTGAGTACTGCTGGTAAAGGAAGATATTTGGAGGAAGATACTTGATTTCTTTTGGGGGTTGTAGGGTGGATAGGAGCTTTGCTTAGGGCTCACTCCTGGTGTGCTAGAAATTATTTAGAAAGGGCCAGAACAAGAGTACAGCAAGTAGGGCGCTTATCCTGCAAGCCGCCAACCCAGGTTCTATGTATATCTGGCATCTCATATGGTCCCCGAGCCCCACCAGGACTGATCCCTCATTCCAGATATAGGAATAATTCCTGAGCAGTGTTGGTTGTTGCCCTCAAATGAAACACACACAGGAGGTGTGTATTCACACCAGCTGGCAGGCTGTCCTGCTAGGCAAGAGCAGAAGCCTTCCAGCACAAGCACAGGCTTTGGATTGGGTGAATCCACATCCTGGCCCACCTGTTATTTTATTTCTTTATTCTTTTTGCTTTTTGGGTCACACCCGGCGATGCACTGGGGTCACTCCTGGCTCTGCACTCAGGAATTACCCCTGGCGGTGCTCAGGGGACCATTTGGGATGCTGGGAATTGAACCCAGATCGGCCACGTGCAAGGCAAATGCCCTTCCCCCTGTGCTATCACTCCAGCCCCCACCTGTTATTTTAATAAGCACCTACAAAATTAGTTTAACTCACCAGGCCCATATCCTGGCACCCAGTAAATTTCTGTAAGCACTGCGAAGCAAGCATTGATAGAGAAGTGAGAAAAAGTGATTACACAAAGCAGTCATCTCTTTTTTTTTTTCTTTCTTTTTGGGTCACACCCAGCGATGCTCAGGGGTTACTCCTGGCTTTGCACTCAGGAATTACTCCTGGCGGTGCTGGGGGACCATATGGGATGCCGGGGATCGAACCCGGGTCGGCCGCATGCAAGGCAAATGCCCTACCTGCTGTGCTATCGCTCTGGCCCCACGCAGTCATCTCTTGATCTCTAACCACCTCACTTTTGTGGACCCTAAAACCCTGTTCCTATTTTATTCTGCGAATGGCAGGCACCCTAGAGGAGGTTACAAGAAATTCATTGTACTAGGATGCTTATTGAACAAATCCACTAACTCAAACTAAACTTCTAAACTAAGTAAATTTTATATTTTAATGTAACAAATATCAAATCATCATAGACAAGCAACAGGACGACAGTTCTGAAAAAGAAACTTTCGCCTGCACACCCACTGTATATTTGTTCTTCACCACTGGTTCAAATTTTGAAGAATTTAATTTTTGCTGCATAATTCATCTACTACTAAACTACTAAGTGACTACTGAGCTACACAGCACTAAAATGACTCCTTTTGCTTTTTGGATCACACCCGGCGATGCTCAGGGTTTACTCCTGGCTCTGCACTCAGGAATTACTCCTGTAGATGCTTAGGGGGCCATGTGGGATGTTGGGAGTCAAACCTGGTTCGGCCGCATGCAAGGCAAATGCCCTACCCACTGTGCTATCGCTACAGCCCCTGAAGGGCCGTTTTGTTTGTGCAGCCGAACCACTTTAGATCCCATTTGAATTCAGTGCATTGCCGAACTTGAGCACTGTTTGAAGAGTTTCTAAGAACAGAGTGGAATGGCTTGAGAACATCAATGGCTATGAATACACACAAACGCACACAGGAATTGCTTACACATGTAATACTTTCCCAATACTTTCCCGTTGATCACCAATTCCTGAGTCCCCTTCTGCGACATCCCAGAACCCCATTCTGGGCCAGATGATTCAGTTGGTTTGTAGTTCCTCCTGTAATGGAGATCATGAACAATTGAAGTTACTCCAGCAATGGAAAGTTCAGTGTAATGTAAACAAAATCAGGGCTCAGACAGTCCAGCAGGGAAGTAGCTGACCCAGTTTCCATCCTTAACACCCCAGAGGGTCCCTGAGCCCAGCGTGGAGTGATCCCTGAGCAGTCAGGAATAAGTCCTCAGCACAACAGAACGTGCCCCCAAAATGAATCAGTAAACACAAAGCAGCATGATAGCTGAATATTAACGCCCAGTGATTTCTGAGCAATATTTTTGGGGGATGGTGTTTGGTGGGTCAGGTCTGGGGCATAGTCCTGGTGGGTGTTTGCAAAGGAATATTTGTGTATTTTATTCCCTTAAGGAAAACAAAGAATGTGACTCCAAATGCCCTCTGTTCAGTGTGTCACTCTCCATCTATTCCAGACCTGGGGACCCACCAGAGGTCCTGGTGATCTGATCCAAGACCAGAGATGGGGGGAAAATTAACTTTCCTGACCAGAAAGTACTTGGTCAGGAATATTTGGAGCCTGGCCCTTTAAAATATGACCAGAAATGTAGGTGACCTCATGGAATCCAGTTCAGGTCAAAGTTTTTATTTGACCACATTTTGGAGAGAAAGAGGGGAGGGGAAGGGGAGGGGGAGGGAGAGAGAGAGGAGAGAGGAGAGAGAGAGAGAGAAAGTAAGTAAGTAACAGTAAGTGTGAACGCTGAGGTCTTTTCTCAGGATGTGGACCTGGCCCAGGATGAGTCACCCGGGGACCACCAGACTGTCACTTCATTCCATCAGTACAGGTCACTATCTAAACAGGAGCAACTGTGCCTGCCTCATGCTTGTCCCTGTCCCACTATTTGCCCGTCACACCCAGCCCCTCTCCCCCTCTGAGCCACCCACATGCCCGCTGCCCAGCTGTGCCCCCCTTTCTCCTTGTGTCAGGCCCCTCTTAGCCCGACCCCAGGCTGGAAACAGGCTCCTGCAGCCCAGTAACTGCAATGCCGCCTCAGCCACATGGGGGCAGCAGAGACCATGCTCTGTGTGTGTTTGTGTCTGTGTGAGTGTGTGTTGTACTTGTATGTGAATCTGCATGTGTGTGTATGTTTCTGTGTGTTATTGTGAGTGTATGTGAGTGTTGCATCATTCTTCGTGTGTGTGTAGTGTATCGACTGCTGAGGGTCCGTGCAGTGCCAGGTTATTGGACTGCACAGTGGGAGTCTGATGGGGCCACCCAGACTCTCAGCCCTGGTCAGCCACCAGGTCCCCTGGTCCAGTTGCAGGGACTGCAGGGCCGGCCTGTGTCTGGCCCTGACCCTGCTCTGGCCCCTCATTGCTACCACTCTCCCCTATGTCCTTCACCTGTGCCAGGGACCGTCTCTCTGCCCCGCCATCCCTCTGGCCTCTGTCCACTCCTGCTGGGACCCGGGGCTGGGAATCAGTCCCTGCAGCCCGCACCTGAGATACCGCCGTGGGTCACATGGGGGCAGCAGACTCCACAGGGTGCATTTGCTGAGTGACAGGGAATGTTTCTGTTTTTGTCTCTCTGTGTGTATATGTATGCATGAAAGAGTGTGTATATGTATGCGTGAGTGTACATAAGTGATCAAATGTTATGATTGTGTGTCTCTGAGATTTTGTGAATGAGTGTGAGTGAATGTGTGTAAATGAGTGTTCTTTGGAGATCCTTCGAGTTTGAGTCTCTGAGTGAGTATGAGAGTGTCTACATGTGTGTGAGTCTGTGTGTAGGACAATGTGAATCTGTCCGTGGAAGTCTGTATGTTTGTGTGTGTGAGTCTGTGTGTGAGTGCTCAGGTGGCTGTGCTGAGGCTGCCCTCTGTCCCATCCCCTCTGCTCTCTCACCTTCTCCTGCTCTCTGACTCCCCCTGTCACTTCCCGGCACCCCTGAGCATCCTGTGTGGTGTCACTGGAGTCCCTGAGCGTGGGCAGGGCCGCTCTAGGAGCAGAGCCTTCGCGCTGTCATTGTCACTGCCGAGTTTGCGGGGGGCCCTGAGTGTCCCCCTCAGGCACTTTCTCGCGGGACTGAGGTGACTCTTTCTAGTGCTCCCCTGCGGGTGCCCTTGAGAAACTGCCCTGTCCGTTCTCGGTGGTCACAGGGAGTGACTGCTCTGCATGGGGGCTGATGACGCCCCGGTGTCCCCGAGGCCCGAGGAAGGAGCGTCAGGAGATGCGATGGCCTGTGGGCTAGGCGTCCACTCCTCTCTCGGAGGAGTGACCGAGGCAGGGGAGTGGCCACTGTGGGCTGGTGCCCTTTGGGGACTGCACTAGCCCTTTCTGGCCCTTTGGGGACTATGCACTGACCCTTTGCAAACTGGGTACTGACCCTTTGGGGTCTGGGCACTGACCCTTGTGGACTGGGTACTGACCTTTGGGGACTGGGCACTGGCCCTTTGGAGACTGAGTACTGATCCTTTGGGGACTGGGTACTGCTCTTTGGAGACTGGGTCCTGATCCTTGGGGACTGAGCCCTGGCCTTTGGAGACTGGGTACTGACCCTTTGGAGTTGGGTACTGAGCCTTTGGGGACTGGCCACTGACCCTGTGGGGACTGGGCACCGACCCTTTTGGGGACTGGCACTGGCCCTTTGGAGACTGGGTACTAACGCATTAGGATCGGGCACTGGCCCTTTCGGGACTAGACATGCGTCCTGGCAGGCTTGGCACCAGGACAGGAGAGGGGCAGGCTCGTGTGGAGCCGCCTAGGAGGGGTCGGCGGGAGACAGGAGTACAAGCTGTGGGTGCTGGGGGCGGAGGTGGGGGGGGGCGGGCGGGGCTTTGGCTCCTCTTGTGATGCCGGCAGGAGCTGGGCGCCTGGGGTAGGGGACAGCCCTCTGCCTGCCGGAAATGGTGACTGCTGCATGATCTTTGACGGGGACTGAGCTCTGTTCATGGGAGGATTTCACTGCACTGACTCCCGCAGTTCACAGCCCGGCTCACTGAGCTGTTTGGGATCTGGACCACACCTGGCAGGGCTCAGGGCCCATGCGTGGTGCTGGAGTTTGAACCTGAGTCGTGGCCCTGGCTGCATGCAGCATCCAGCTCTGTCTCGCCTTCAGCAGCTCTGTCCTGGGCGGCGCTTGTGCTCCCCTCACTCCCTCTGGACTCCTGAGGGGGCTGGGGGGACTGTGAGCTTCGGCCCTCGGGAATCCACTGTCCTTGGCCCGTGGAAGTCGGAGTCTGCCTGGCCTGGCCCAGCCTGCGGGGCCCCTCTCCTGCCTCCCGGCACTGTTGTGCCTTCGCTCCCTCCACCTGGGTATGGTGGGGCGTCTCGCCACTCACTGTGTCCTGGACGAGCCCTGCCGATCTCCAAAGGCCCCTCGGACACTGAGAGGGGACACTTGCCTGCCCTGAGGAGACCTGGTGACTTTCTGGGGGTCTGTGCTGGTCATCGCCCTCGCTGCTGCGGGCTTTGTGGGTGACGTGTTCAGGCCTCACCCATGTGGGGGACTCTGGGCTTCTGTGTGGAGGTTCCCTCAGGTTCTGGACCTTCTTTAGCTGAGAGCAAACCGTTCCCAAACCACTCGGCCCCGTAGGACGTTCTGGGTAAAGGATTTGAGAGGATGCTCAGAGCACAACCCTCATGGTCCTCGATGGGCAGGTCGCGGCCACTACCACAGACTGTCCTGCATTTGCCCTGTCCCTGTCACATGTAGGCCCGCATACCTCGCCTTTTGGTCCCTCCTCTTCATCTTCCTGCTCTACACTCCTCCTTGTCTTCCTCTTCATCCATTCTCCCTCTTCTTCCCCTCCACCTCCTCTTCTTCCTCTTTCCTCCTTCCTCTTACACCTTCCTCCTCCTCCTCTTCCCTTGTGCCCCTTCCCCTCCTCTCTCCGACCCAGTGTTGCTCAGGGCATGGGAACCCGACACGGTGCTATGGATGGACTTGGATTGACGATGTGTGAGGCCAGGCCTCGCCCCTGTTCTCCCTCCAGCCTCATCCCTCCTTCTCGGGCTCTCAGCTAACCCCAGTCCTGAGGCCGACAGGCCACTGCTGCCCCGGGGCTTCAGGAGCGGCAAGAGGGCTCGGCCTTAGGGAGCTGAGGGTTTCAGCCGTGCAGACACTCAGGCAGGCCGAGATGGCACCAAGCAGACATGGGCAGTGGCTGACAGGCTGGGGTCCCGTCCAAGCTCTGAAGGTCTCCGAGCTTTGTCTGTCCGAGGGCTGGCGGACAGCTCAGTGAGAGTCGTTGGCCTGAGCTGAGCTCGCCACGCTGGAGCCACGGCTGGCGGATCAACCTGGAAGACTCCCCGGGGCCTGTGCTGGAGCTGGTCAGTGCCCTGCGAGTGTCCCAGGGCCTGTCCTGGAGCATATCAGTGCCTTGAGAGTGACCCCTTGCGTGTCCTGGAGCATATCAGTGCCATGTGAGTGTCCCCTGGCCTGTTCTGGAGCTGTCGAGTGCCCTGGGCTTGTCCTGCCCTCAGAGCATTCGTGAGCCATCCTGGGATTTGTTGGTGTCCTGTGAGTGTCCCCAGGGTACTTATCCTGGCCTGGCCCGCAGGACCTCACAGTGCCCAGGTGGAGGAACTGTGGTAACAGGCCACTGGCTGGAATTGGCAGCCTCCCATCGAGACCAAGACCCCCAAACCTGTGTCTCTCTGTGTCACCAGCGTCCCCTCAGGATTCCTCGGGACCCCACCTGGCATCTGCATCTGCGTTGTGGGGGTGGGGGGGAAGCCAGGCAGGTGTGGCCCAGCCTTGGCGCATTTCCCAGTCATGATCGCCCACCCCCAGGTTGGCCCTGGGAGACAGGCCACAAGACCCCCACACTGTCCATGACACAGCTGGGACCACTGGAGTCTGAGGTCAGGGCAGGGGTTGAGCAGACATGCACGTGACTGTCCATTGGAGACAGGTGAAGCCTATTGCAGGAGACTGGCATGACCTGTCCCCCTGGCCCACCCCTGGCTTGTCCTGTACCATCAAGGCTGAGATTGGCTTCTGCAGCCTGTAGCCTGTAATGCTGGCTCGGGCCACACGGGGGCAGCAGAGACCATGGAAAGTGTGTGTGTGTAATGCCGGCTCAGGCCACACGGGGGCAGCAGAGACCATGGAAAGTGTGAGTGCGTGAGAGTGTGTGTGTGTGTGTGTGTGTGTGTGTGTGTGTGTGTGTGTGTGTGTGTGTGTGTGTGTGTACTGAGGTTCTTGCTCAGTGTCTGGGATGTGGACCTGGCCCAGGATGAGTCACCCGGGGACCACCACACTGTCACTTCATTCCATCAGCACAGGTCACTATCTAAACAGGAGCAACTGTGCCTGCCTCATGCTTGTCCCTGTCCCACTATTTGCCCGTCACACCCAGTCCCTCTCCCCTCTGAGCCACCCACATGCCCGCTGCCCAGCTGTGCCCCCTTTCTCCTTGTGTCAGGCCCCTCTTAGCCCGACCCCAGGCTGGAAACAGGCTCCTGCAGCCCAGTAACTGCAATGCCGCTTCAGCCACATGGGGGCAGCAGAGACCACCCTCTGTGTTTGTGTGTGTGCACCCGCGCTTGTGTGTGTGTTGTGCTTGTATGTGAATCTGTATGTGTGTGTGTATGTTTCTGTGTGTTATTGTGAGTGTATGTGAGTGTTGCATCATTCACCGTGTGTGTGTGTGTGTGTGTGTGTGTGTGTGTGTGTGTGTGTGTGTGTGTGTGTGGTGTAGCGACTGTTGGGCTATGGAACTGCACAGTGGGTGTCTGATGGCGCCACTCAGACTGTCAGCCCTGGTCACCCACCAGATCCCCAGGTCCAATTGCAGGGGCTGCAGGGCCGGCCTGTGCCTGGCCCTGACCCCACTCTGGCCCCACATTCCTACCACTCTCCCCTATGTCCTTCACCTGTGCCAGGGACCGTCCCTCTGCCCCGCCATCCCTCTGGCCTCTGTCCACTCCTGCTGGGACCCTGGACAGAGGTGCAGACATCAGCCCCTGCAGCCCGCACCTGTGATAAAGCCGTGGGCCACATGGGGGCAGCAGACTCCACCAGGTGCATTTGCTGAGTGACGGAGTGTTTCTGCTTTTGTCTCTCTGTGTGTATGTATGTGTGAAGGGATGGGTGTTCGAGCATTGTGTAACTGGGACTTAAACCTGAAAGCTTTGTAACTTTCCACATGGTGATTCAATAAAAGAATAAATTTTAAAAAAAAGGTGTGAGTGAGTGTACGTAAGTGATCAAATGTTATGATTGTGTGTGAGATTTTGTGAATGAGTGTGAGTGAATGTGTGTAAATGAGTGTACTTTGGAGATCCTTCAAGTTTGAGTCTCTGAGTGAGTATGAGAGTGTCTACATGTGTGTGAGTCTGTGTGTAGGACAATGTGAATCTGTCCGTGGAAGTCTGTATGTTTGTGTGTGTGAGTCTGTGTGTGAGTGCTCAGGGGGCTGTGCTGAGGCTGCCCTCTGTCCCATCCCCTCTGCTCTCTCACCTTCTCCTGCTCTCTGACTCCCCCTGTCACTTCCCGGCGCCCCTGAGCATCCTGTGTGGTGTCACTGGAGTCCCTGAGCGTGGGCAGGGCCGCTCTAGGAGCAGAGCCTTCGCGCTGTCATTGTCACTGCCGAGTTTGCGGGGGGCCCTGAGTGTCCCCCTCAGGCACTGTCCCGCGGGACTGGGGTGACTCTTTCTAGTGCTCCCCTTCGGGTGCCCTTGAGGAGCTGCCCTGTCCCTTCTCGGTGATCACAGGGAGTGACTGAGCTGTATGCGGGCCGATGATGCCCTGGTGTCCCCAAGGCCTGAGGAAGGAGATGCAATGGCCGGTGGTTTTTGCGTCCACTCTTCTCTCGGAGGAGTGGCCGAGGGCAGAGGTGTGGCCACTGTGGGCTGGTACCCTTTGGGAACTGGGCACTGGCCCTTTCTGGCCCTTTTGGGGACTGGATACTGACCCTTTGGGGACTGGACACTGGTTTTCTGGGCACTGGGCACTGACCTTTGGAGACTGGATACTGACCCTTTGGGGACTGGGCACTGACCTTTGGGGACTGGGCACTGGCCCTTTCTGGCCCTTTGGGTACTGGACACTGGAACATGGGGACTGGGTACTGACCCTCGGTTACTGGCACTGTTTTATTTGGGGACTGGACACTGACCTTTGGAGACTGGGTACTGACCCTTTAGGGACTGGCCACTGACCTTTGGGGACTGGGCACTGGCCCTTTGGAGACTGAGTATTGATCCTTTGGGGACTGGGTACTGCTCTTTGAGACTGAGTTTTGATCCTTTGGAGACTGGGTACTGACCCTGTTGAGACTGGGCACTGAACCTTTGGATACTGGGTACTGACCCTTTTAGGACTGAGCACTCACCCCTAGGGGACTGGGCACTGGCACTATGGAGACTGGGTACTGACACTTTGGGACTGGGCACTGGCCCTTTGGGGATTAGACATGTGTCCTGGCAGGCTTGGCACCAGGAGTAGAGGCGGGAGGGGGGCAGGCCCGTGTGGAGCCGCCTAGGAGGGGTCGGCGAGAGACAGGAGTGCAAGCTGTGGGTGCTGGGGGCGAGGCGGGGGCGGCGGGCGGGGCTTTGGCTCCTCTTGTGATGCTGGCAGGAGCTGGGCGCCTGAGGTAGGGGACAGCCCTCTGCCTGCCGGAAATGGTGACTGCTGCTTCATCTTTGACGGGGACAGAGTTCTGTTCCATGGGAGGATTTCACTGCACTGATTCCCGCAGTTCACAGCCCGGCTCACTGAGCTGTTTGGGATCTGGACCACACCTGGCAGGGCTCAGGGCCCTTGCGTGGTGCTGGGGTTTGAACCCGAGTCGTGGCCCTGGCTGCATGCAGCATCCAGCTCTGTCTCGCCTTCAACACTCCCGCTGGACTCCTGAGGGGGCTGGGATGGACTGTGGGCTTCGGCCCTCGAGAGTCCATTCCCCTTGGCCCATCGAAGTCGGGGTCTGCCTGGCCCAGCCTGCGGGGCCCCTCTCCTGGACGAGCCCTGCAGATCTCCAGTGGCCCCTCAGACACTGAGACACTTGCCTGCCTTGGAGAGACCTGGCGACTGCCCCAGGCTCTGCGCTGGCCATTGCCCTTGCTGCTGTGGGCTTTGGGGGTGACGTGCCCTGGCCGCCCCGTGTGGGGGACTCTCTGGGCTTCTGTGTGGAGGTGCCCTCAGGGTCTGGACCTTCTGAAGCTGACAGCAAACCGCTCCCAACCCACTCGACCCCATAGAACGTTCTGGGTAAAGGGTTGGAGACAGTGCTCAGAGCACAACCCTTGGGGCCCAGGGATGGGCAGGTCTCGGCCGTTGCCCAGGGCTGTCCTGAATGTGGCCTGTCCCTGTCACATCAGGCCGCAGGGCTCGCCTCTCGGTCCCTCCTCTTCATCTTCCCCCTCCCCAATCCTTGTCTTCCTCTTCATCCGTTCTCCCTCTTCTTCCCCTCCACCTCCTCTTCTTCCTCTTTCCTCCTTCCTCTTACACCTTCTTCCTCCTTTTCCTCCTCCTCGTCTTCCCTTGTACCGCCCCCCTCCTTCTCTCTCCCACCCAGTCATGCTCAGGGCGCGGGAACCCGACAAGGTGCTACAGATGGACTTGGCATTGACGATGTGTGAGGCCAGGCCTCTCCCCTGTGCTCTCTCCAGCCTCGCCCCTCCTTCCTGGGCTCTCAGCTAACCCCAGCCCTGAGGCCCACAGGCCACTGCTGCCCTGGGGCTTCAGGAGCGGCAGGAGGGCTCGGCCTTAGGGAGCTGAGGGTTCCGGCCGTGCAGACACTCGGGCAGGCCGAGAT